>NC_064928.1:57168636-59568636 GCF_023897955.1 Schistocerca gregaria | reverse complement strand
TTATAGAATACTTCCAGATGTTCTTCGGAAACTACTACTAGTCTTCCAGGGATCGATCAAAGCGTAGACAATTTAAGACATCACTCCCATGGAGAAAAGTCCTCATGGTGCTTATTGTGTTCAATCCCTATTCCATTTCTGTGTTTCATCAACACTCTGAAGCTCCACAGATTACAGAATGCATCCGGATGTGCTTCGGATACTAATACTAGTCTTCCAGGGAACGATCAAAGCGTAGACAATTTAAGACATTACTCCCATGGAGAAAAGTCCGCATGGTGCTTATTGTGTTCAATGCCGATTCAATTTCTGTGTTTCATCAACACTCTGAAGGTCCACAGATTACAGAATGCATCCAGATGTGCTTCGGAAACTACTACTAGTCTTCCAGGGAACGATTAAATCGTAGAAAGTTTAAGACATTACTCCCATGGAGAAAAGTCCGCATGGTGCTTATTGTGTTCAATGCCGATGCAATTTCTGTGTTTCATCATCATTCTGAAGGTCCACAGATTACAGAATGCATCCAGATGTGCTCCTGAAACTACTACTAGTATTCCAGGGAACGATCAAAGCGTAGACAGTTTAAGACATTACTCCCATGGAGAGAAGTCCGCATGCTGCTTATTGTGCTCAATGCCGATGCAATTTTTGTGTTTCATCAACAATCTGAAGGCCGTCAGATTAGAGAATGCGTCCAGATTTGCTTCGGCACCTACTTCTCGTCATCCAGTGTACGATCAAAGCGTAGACAGTTTAAGACATTACTCCTATTTAGAAAAGTCCGCATGGTGCTTATTGTGCTCAATGCCGATGCAATTTTTGTGTTTCATCAACACTCTGAAGGTCCTCAGATTACAGAATGCATCCTGATGTGCTTCGGAAACTACTACTCGTCTTCCAGTGTACGATCAAAGCGTAGACCGTTTAAGACATTACTCCCATGGAGAAAGTACCGCATGGTGCTTATTGTGTTCAATGCCGATTCAATTTTTGTGTTTCATCAACACTCTGAAGGTCCACAGATTACAGAATGCATCCAGATGTGCTTCAGAAACTACTACTAGTCTTCCATTGAACGATCAAAGCGTAGACAGTTTAAGACATTACTCCCATGGAGAAAGTACCGCATGGTGCTTATTGTGTTCAATGCCGCTGAATATCTGTGTTTCATCAACACTCTGAAGTTCCACAGATTATAGAATACTTCCAGATGTGCTTCAGAAACTACTACTAGTCTTCCAGGGATCGATCAAAGCGTAGACAATTTAAGACATTACTCCCATGGAGAAAAGTCCTCATGGTGCTTATTGTGTTCAATCCCTATTCCATTTCTGTGTTTCATCAACACTCTGAAGCTCCACAGATTACAGAATGCATCCTCATGTCCTTCGGAAACTACTACTCGTCTTCCAGTGTACGATCAAAGCGTAGACAGTTTAAGACATTACTCCATGGAGAAAGTACCGCATGGTGTTTATTGTGTTCAATGCCGATGCAATTTTTGTTTTTCATCAACACTCTGAAGGTCCACAGATTACAGAATGCATCCAGATGTGCTTCAGAAACTACTACTAGTCTTCCATTGAACGATCAAAGCGTAGACAGTTTAAGACATTACTCCCATGGAGAAAGTATCGCATGGTGCTTATTGTGTTCAATGCCGCTGAATTTCTGTGTTTCATCAACACTCTGAAGTTCCACAGATTATAGAATAGTTCCAGATGTGTTTCGGAAACTACTACTAGTCTTCCAGGGATCGATCAAAGCGTAGACAAATTAAGACATTACTCCCATGGAGAAAAGTCCTCATGGTGCTTATTGTGTTCAATCCCTATTCCATTTCTGTGTTTCATCAACACTCTGAAGCTCCACAGATTACAGAATGCATCCAGATGTGCTTCGGATACTAATACTAGTCTTCCAGGGAACGATCAAAGCGTAGACAATTTAAGACATTACTCCCATGGAGAAAAGTCCGCATGGTGCTGATTGTGTTCAATGCCGATGCAATTTCTGTGTTTCATCAACACTCTGAAGATCCACAGATTACAGAATGCATCCAGATGTGCTTTGGAAACTACTACTAGTCTTCCAGGGAACGATTAAATCGTAGACAGTTTAAGACATTACTCCCATGCAGAAAAGTCCGCATGGTGCTTATTGTGTTCAATGCCGATGCAATTTCTGTGTTTCATCATCATTCTGAAGCTCCACAGATTACAGAATGCATCCAGATGTGCTCCTGAAACTACTACTAGTCTTCCAGGGAACGATCAAAGCGTAAACAGTTTAAGACATTACTCCCATGGAGAAAAGTCCGCATGCTGCTTATTGTGCTCAATGCCGATGCAATTTTTGTGTTTCATCAACACTCTGAAGGTCGTCAGATTACAGAATGCATCCAGATGTGCTTCGGCACCTACTTCTCGTCTTCATGTGTACGATCAAAGCGTAGACAGTTTAAGACATTACTCCCATTTAGAAAAGTCCGCATGGTGCTTATTGTGTTCAATGCGCATTCAATTTCTGTGTTTCATCAACACTCTGAATGTCCACAGATTACAGAATGCATCCAGATGTGCTTCGGAAACTACTACTAGTCTTCCAGGGAACGATTAAAGCGTAGACAGTTTAAGACATTACTCCCATGGAGAAAAGTCCGTATGGTGCTTATTGTGTTCAATGCCGATGCAATTTTTGTGTTTCATCAACACTCTGAAGGTCCACAGATTACAGAATGCATCCAGATGTGCTTCAGAAACTACTACTAGTCTTCCACGGAACGATCAAAGCGTAGACAGTTTAAACATTACTCCCATGGAGAAAAGTCCGCATGATGCTTATTGTGTTCAATGCCGATGCAATGTTTGTGTTTCATCAACACTCTGAAGTTCCACAGATTACAGAATGCATCCTGATGTGCTTCGGAAACTACTACTCGTCTTCCAGTGTACGATCAAAGCGTAGACAGTTTAAGACATTACTCCCATGGAGAAAGTACCGCATGGTGCTTATTGTGTTCAATGCCGATGCAATTTTTGTGTTTCATCAACACTCTGAAGGTCCACAGATTACAGAATGCATCCAGATGTGCTTCGGAAACTACTACTAGTATTCCAGGGAACGATTAAATCGTAGACAGTTTAAGACAATACTCCCATGGAGAAAAGTCCGCATCGTGCTTATTGTGTTCAATGCCGATGCAATTTCTGTGTTTCATCATCATTCTGAAGCTCCACAGATTACAGAATGCATCCAGACGTGCTCCTGAAACTACTACTAGTCTGCCAGGGAACGATCAAAGCGTAGACAGTTTAAGACATTACTCCCATGGAGAAAAGTCCGCATGCTGCTTATTGTGGTCAATGCCGATGCAATTTTTGTGTTTCATCAACACTCTGCAGGTCGTCAGATTACAAAATGCATCCAGATTTGCTTCGGCACCTACTTCTCGTCTTCCAGTGTACGATCAAAGCGTAGACAGTTTAAGACATTACTCCTATTTAGAAAAGTCCGCATGGTGCTAATTGTGTTCAATGCCGATTCAAATTCTGTATTTCATCAACACTCTGAAAGTCCACAGATTACAGAATGCATCCAGATGTACTTCGGAAATTACTTCTAGTCTTCCAGGGAACGATCAAAGGGTAGACATTTTAAGACATTACTCCCATGGAGAAAAGTCGGCATGGTGCTTATTGTGTTCAATGAAGATGCAAATTTTGTGTTTCATCAACACTCTGAAGGTCCACAGATTACAGAATGCATTCAGATGTGCTTCAGAAACTACTACTAGTCTTCCACGGAACGATCAAAGCGTATACAGTTTAAACATTACTCCCAGGGAGAAAAGTATGCATGATGCTTATTGTGTTCAATGCCGATTCAATTTCTATGTTTCATCAACACTCTGAAGTTCCACAGATTACAGAATGCATCCAGATGTGCTTCGGAAACTACAACTAGTATTCCAGGAATCCATCAAAGCGTAGACAGTTTAAGACATTACTCCCATGGAGAAAAGTACGCATGGTGCTTATTGTGCTCAATGCCGATGCAATTTTTGTGTTTCATCAACACTCTGAAGGTCCTCTGATTACAGAATGCATCCTGATGTGCTTCGGAAACTACTAGTCGTCTTCCAGTGTACGATCAAAGCGTAGACAGTTTAAGACATTACTCCCATGGAGAAAGTACCGCATGGTGCTTATTGTGTTCAATGCCGCTGAATTTCTGTGTTTCATCAACACTCTGAAGTTCCTCAGATTATAGAATACTTTCAGATGTGCATCAGAAACTACTACTAGTCTTCCAGGGATCGATCAAAGCGTAGACTATTTAAGACATTACTCCCATGGAGAAAAGTCCTCATGGTGCTTATTGTGTTCAATCCCTATTCCATTTCTGTGTTTCATCAACACTCTGAAGCTCCACAGATTACAGAATGCATCCAGATGTGCTTCGGATACTAATACTAGTCTTCCAGGGAACGATCAAAGCGTAGACAATTTGAGACATTACTCCCATGGAGAAAAGTCCGCATGGTGCTTATTGTGTTCAATGCCGATTCAATTTCTGTGTTTCATCAACACTCTGAAAGTCCACAGATTACAGAATGCATCCAGATGTGCTTCGGAAACTACTACTAGTGTTCCAGGGAACGATTAAATCGTAGACAGTTTAAGACATTACTCCCATGGAGAAAAGTCCGCATGGTGCTTATTGTGTTCAATGCTGATGCAATTTCTGTGTTTCATCATCTTTCTGAAGGTCCACAGATTACAGAATGCATCCAGATGTGCTCCTGAAAGTACTACTAGTCTTCCAGGGAACGATCAAAACGTAGACAGTTTAAGACATTACTCCCATGGAGAAAAGTCCGCATGCTGCTTATTGTTCTCGATGCCAATGCAATATTTGTGTTTCATCAACACTCTGAAGGTCGTCAGATTACAGAATGCATCCAGATGTGCTTCGGCACCTACTTCTCGTCTTCCAGTGTACGATCAAAACGTAGACAGTTTAAGACAATACTCCCATTTAGAAAAGTCCGCATGGTGGTTATTGTGTTCAATGCGCATTCAATTTCTGTGTTTCATCAACACTCTGAAGGTCCACAGATTACAGAATGCCTCCAGATGTGCTTCAGAAACTACTACTAGTCTTCCAGTGAACGATCAAAACCTAGGCAGTTTAAGACACTACTCCCATGGAGAAAAGTCCGCATGGTGCTTATTGTGCTCAATGCCGATGCAATTTTTGTGTTTCATCAACACTCTGAAGGTTCTCAGATTACAGAATGCATCCTGATGTGCTTCGGAAACTACTACTCGTGTGCCGGTGTCCAATCAAAGCGTACACAGTTTAAGACATTACCCACACGGAGAAAAGTTAGCATGGTGCTTATTGTGTTCAATGCCGATGCTATTTTTGTGTTTCATCAACACTCTGAAGGTCCACAGATTACAGAATGCTTCCAGATGTGCTTCGGAAACTACTACTAGTCTTCCAGTGTACGATCAAAGCGTAGACAGCTTAAGACATTACTCCCATAGAGAAAATTCCGCATGGTGCTATTGTGTTCAATGCAGATGCAATTTTTGTGTTTCATCAACACTCTGAAGGTCCTCAGATTACAGAATGCATCCAGATGTGCTTCCGAAACTACTACTAGTCTTCCAGTGTACGATCAAAGAGTAGACAGTTTAAGACATTACTCCCATGGAGAAAAGTACGCATGGTGCTTATTGTGCTCAATGCCGATGCAATTTTTGTGTTTCATCAACACTCTGAAGGTCCTCAGATTACAGAATGCATCCTGATGTGCTTCGGAAACTACTACTCGTCTTCCAGTGTACGATCAAAGCGTAGACAGTTTAAGACATTACTCATATGGAGAAAAGTCCGCATGGTGCTTATTGTGTTCAATGCCGATTTAATTTCTGCATTTCATCAACACTCTGAAGGTCCACCGATTACAGAATGCCTTTAGATCTGCTTCGGAAACTACTACTAGTCTTCCAGGGACCGATCAAAGCGTAGACAGTTTAAGACATTACTGCCATGGAGAAAAGTCAGCATGGTGCTCATTGTGTTGAATGACGATTCAATTTCAGTGTGTCATCAACACTCTGAAGGTCCACAGATTACAGAATGCCTCCAGATGTGCTTCGGAAACTACTACTAGTGTTCAAGTGTACGATCAAAGCGTAGACAGTTTAAGACATTACTCCCATTGGGAAGAATCCGCATTGGTGCTTATTGTGTTCAATGCCGATGCAATTTTTGTGTTTCATCAACACTCTGAAGGTCCACAGATTACAGAATGGGTCCAGATGTGCTTCGGAAACTACTACTAGTCTTCCAGGAAACGATCAAAGCGCAGACAGTTTAAGACATTACTCCCATTGAGAAAAGTCCGCATGGTGCTTATTGTGTTCAATGCCGATGCAATTTTTGTGTTTCATCAACACTCTGAAGGTCCACAGATTACAGAATGCATCCAGATGTGCTTCAGAAACTACTACTAGTCTTGCATTGAACGATCAAAGCGTAGACAGTTTAAGACATTATTCCCATGGAGAAAAGTCCTCATGGTGCTTATTGTGTTCAATGCCTATTCCATTTTTGTGTTTCATCAACACTCTGAAGCTCCACAGATTACAGAATGCATCCAGATGTGCTTCGGAAACTACTACTAGTCTTCCAGGGAACGATCAAAGCGTAGACAGTTGAAGACATTACTCCCATTTAGAAACGTCCGCATGCTGCTTATTGTGTTCAATGCCGATGCAATTTCTGTGTTTCATCAACACTCTGAAGGTCCACAGATTACAGAATGCATCCAGATGTGCTTCGGAAACTACTACTAGTCTTCAAGGGAACGATCAAAGCGTAGACAGTTTAAGACATTACTCCCATGGAGAAAATTCCGCATGGTGCTTATTGTGTTCAATGCCGATTCAATTTCTGTATTTCATCAACACTCTGAAGGTCCACAGATTACAGAATGCGTCCAGATGTGCTTCGGAAACTACTACTAGTCTTCCAGGGAACGATCAAAACGTAGACAGTTTAAGACATTTCTCCCATGGAGAGAAGTCCGCATGGTGCTTATTGTGTTCAATGCCGATTCAATTTCAGTGTTTCATCAACACTCTGAAGGTCCACAGAGAACAGAATGAATCCAGATGTGCTTCAGAAACTACTACTAGTCTTCCAGTATACGATCAAAGCGTAGACAGTTTAAGACATTACTCCCATTTAGAAAAGTCCGCATGCTGCTTATTGTGTTCAATGCCGATGCAATTTCTGTGTTTCATCAACACTCTGAATGTCCACAGATTACAGAATGCATCCAGATGTGCTTCGGAAACTACTACTAGTCTTCCGGGAACGATCAAGGCGTAGACAGTTTAAGACCTTACTCCCATCGAGAAAAGTCCGCATGGTGCTTATTGAGTTCAATGCCGATTCCAATTCTGTGTTTCATCATCTTTCTGAAGGTCCACAGATTACAGAATGCATCCAGATGTGCTCCTGAAACTACTATTAGTCTTCCATCACACGATCAAAGCGTAGACTGTTTAAGACATTACTCCCATGGAGAAAAGTCCGCATGCTGCTTATTGTGCTCAATGCCAATGCAATTTTTGTGTTTCATCAACACTCTGAGGGTCGTCAGATTACAGAATGCATCCACATGTGCTTCGGCACCTACTTCTCGTCTTCCAGTGTACGATCAAAGCGTAGACAGTTTAAGACAATACTCCCATTTAGAAAAGTCCGCATGGTGCTTATTGTGTTCAATGCGCATTCTATTTCTGTGTTTCATCAACACTCTGAATGTCCACAGATTACAGAATGCATCCAGATGTGTTTCGGAAACTACTACTAGTCTTCCAGGGAACGATCAAAGCGTAGACAGTTTAAGACATTACTCCCATGGAGAAATGTCCGTATGGTGCTTATTGTGTTCAATGCCGATGCAATTTTTATGTTTCATCAACACTCTGAAGATCCACAGATTACAGAATGCCTCCAGATGTGCTTCGGAAACTACTACTAGTCTTCCAGTGTACGATCAAAGCGAAGACAGTTTAAGACATTACTCCCATCGAGAAAAATACGCTTGGTGCTTATTGTGTTCAAAGTCGATGCAATTTTTGTGTTTCATCAACACTCTGAAGGTCCACAGATTACAGAATGCATCCAGATGTTCTTCGGAAACTACTATTAGTCTTCCAGTGAACGATCAAAACGTAGACAGTTTAAGGCATTACTCTCATGGAGAAATGTCCCCATGGTGCTTATTGTGTTCAATGCCGATTCAATTTCTGTGTTTCATCAACACTCTGAAGGTCAACAGATTACAGAATGCCTCCAGATGTGCTTCGGAAACTACTACTAGTCTTCCAGTGAACGATCAAAACCTAGGCAGTTTAAGACACTACTCCCATGGAGAAAAGTCCCCATGGTGCTTATTGTGCTCAATGCTGATGAAATTTTTGTGTTTCATCAACACTCTGAAGGTTCTCAGATTACAGAATGCATCCTGATGTGCTTCGGAAACTACTACTCGTCTGCCAGTGTCCGATCAAAGCGTACACAGTTTAAGACATTACCCACACGGAGAAAAGTTCGCATGGTGCTTATTGTGTTCAAAGTCGATGCAATTTTTGTGTTTCATCAACACTCTGAAGGTCCACAGATTACAGAATGCTTCCAGATGTGCTTCGGAAACTACTACTAGTCTTCCAGTGTACGATCAAAGCGTAGACAGCTTAAGACATTACTCGCATAGAGAAAATTCCGCATGGTGCTATTGTGTTCAATGCCGATGCAATTTTTGTGTTTCATCAACACTCTGAAGGTCCTCAGATTACAGAATGCATCCAGATGTGCTTCCGAAACTACTACTAGTCTTCCAGTGTACGATCAAAGAGTAGACAGTTTAAGACATTACTCCCATGGAGACAAGTACGCATGGTGCTTACTGTGCTCAATGCTGATGCAATTTTTGTGTTTCATCAACACTCTGAAGGTTCTCAGATTACAGAGTGCATCCTGATGTGCTTCGGAAACTACTACTCGTCTGCCAGTGTCCGATCAAAGCGTACACAGTTTAAGACATTACCCACACGGAGAAAGGTCGCATGGTGCTTATTGTGTTCAAAGTCGATGCAATTTTTGTGTTTCATCAACACTCTAAAGGTCCACAGATTACAGAATGCATCCAGATGAGCATCAGAAATTACTACTAGTCTTCCAGGGAACGATCAAGGCGTAGACAGTTTAAGACCTTACTCCCATCGAGAAAAGTCCGCATGGTGCTTATTGTGTTCAATGCCGATTCAATTTCTGTATTTCATCAACACTCTGAAGGGCCACAGATTACAGAATGCATCCAGATGTGCTTCGGAAACTACTACTAGTCTTCCAGGGTACGATAAAAGCGTAGACAGTTTAAGACATTACTCCCATGGAGAGAAGTCCGCATGGTGCTTATTGTGTTGAATGCCGATTCCATTTCTGTGTTTCATCAACACTCTCAAGGGCCACAGATTACAGAATGCATCCAGATGTGCTTCGGAAACTACTACTAGTCTTCCAGGGAACGATAAAACCGTAGACAGTTTAAGACATTACTCCCATGAAGAAAAGTCCGCATGGTGCTTATTGTGTTCAATGCCGATGCAATTTCTGTGTTTCATCAACACTCTGAAGGTCCACAGATTACAGAATGCATCCAGATGTGCTTCGGAAACTACTACTAGTCTTCCAGGGAACGATCAAAGCGTAGACAGTTTAAGACATTACTCCCATGGAGAAAAGTCCGCATGGTGCTTATTGTGTTCAATGCCGATTCAATTTCTGTATTTCATCAACACTCTGAAGGTCTACTGGTTACAGAATGCATCCAGATGTGCTTCGGAAACTACTACTAGTCTTCCAGGGAACGATCAAAACGTAGACAGTTTAAGACATTACTCCCATGGAGAGAAGTCCGCATGGTGCAATTGTGTTCAATGCCGATGCAATTTTTGTGTTGCATCAACACTCTGAAGGTCCTCAGATTACAGAATGCATCCAGATGTGCTTCCGAAACTACTACTAGTCTTCCAGTGTACGATCAAAGAGTAGACAGTTTAAGACATTACTCCCATGGAGACAAGTACGCATGGTGCTTATTGTGCTCAATGCTGATGCAATTTTTGTGTTTCATCAACACTCTGAAGGTTCTCAGATTACAGAATGCATCCTGATGTGCTTCGGAAACTACTACTCGTCTGCCAGTGTCCGATCAAAGCGTACACAGTTTAAGACATTACCCACACGGAGAAAAGTTCGGATGGTGCTTATTGTGTTCAAAGTCGATGCAATTTTTGTGTTTCATCAACACTCTAAAGGTCCACAGATTACAGAATGCATCCAGATGAGCATCAGAAACTACTACTAGTCTTCCAGGGAACGATCAAGGCGTAGACAGTTTAAGACCTTACTCCCATCGAGAAAAGTCCGCATGGTGCTTATTGTGTTCAATGCCGATTCAATTTCTGTATTTCATCAACACTGTGAAGGGCCACAGATTACAGAATGCATCCAGATGTGCTTCGGAAACTACTACTAGTCTTCCAGGGAACGATAAAAGCGTAGACAGTTTAAGACATTACTCCCATGGAGAGAAGTCCGCATGGTGCTTATTGTGTTCAATGCCGATTCCATTTCTGTGTTTCATCAACACTCTGAAGGGCCACAGATTACAGAATGCATCCAGATGTGCTTCGGAAACTACTACTAGTCTTCCAGGGAACGATAAAACCGTAGACAGTTTAAGACATTACTCCCATGAAGAAAAGTCCGCATGGTGCTTATTGTGTTCAATGCCGATGCAATTTCTGTGTTTCATCAACACTCTGAAGGTCCACAGATTACAGAATGCATCCAGATGTGCTTCGGAAACTACTACTAGTCTTCCAGGGAACGATCAAAGCGTAGACAGTTTAAGACATTACTCCCATGGAGAAAAGTCCGCATGGTGCTTATTGTGTTCAATGCCGATTCAATTTCTGTATTTCATCAACACTCTGAAGGTCCACAGATTACAGAATGCATCCAGATGTGCTTCGGAAACTGTTACTAGTCTTCCAGGGAACGATCAAAACGTAGACAGTTTAAGACATTACTCCCATGGAGAGAATCCGAATGGTGCTTATTGTGTTCAATGCCGATTCAATTTCAGTGTTTCATGAACACTCTGAAGGTCCACAGAGAACAGAATGAATCCAGATGTGCTTCGGAAACTACTACTAGTCTTCCAGTGTACGATCAAAGCGTAGACAGTTTAAGACATTACTCCCATGGAGAAAAGTCCGCATGGTGCTTATTGTGTTCAATGCCGATTCAATTTCAGTGTTTCATCAACACTCTGAAGGTCCACAGATTACAGAATTCATCCAGATGTGCTTCAGAAACTACTACTAGTCTTTCATTGAACGATCTAACGTAGACAGTTTAAGACATTACTCCCATGAAGAAAAGATCGCATGGTGCTTATTGTGTTCAATGCCGATTCAATTTTTGTGTTTCATCAACACTCTAAAGGTCCACAGATTACAGAATGCATCCAGATGAGCATCAGAAACTACTACTAGTCTTCCAGGGAACGATCAAGGCGTAGACAGTTTAAGACCTTACTCCCATCGAGAAAAGTCCGCATGGTGCTTATTGAGTTCAATGCCGATTCCATTTCTGTGTTTCATCAACACTCTGAAGGGCCACAGATTACAGAATGCATCCAGATGTGCTTCGGAAACTACTACTAGTCTTCCAGGGAACGATCAAAACGTAGACAGTTTAAGACATTACTCCCATGGAGAAAAATTCGCATGGTGCTTATTGTGTTCAATGCCGATGCAATTTTTGTGTTTCATCAACACTCTGATGGTCCACAGATTACAGAATGCTTCCAGATGTGCTTCGGAAACTACTACTAGTCTTCCAGTGTACAATCAAAGCGTAGACAGTTTAAGACATTACTCCCATGGAGAAAAATTCGCATGGTGCTTATTGTGTTCAATGCCGATGCAATTTTTGTGTTTCATCAACACTCTGAAGGTCCACAGATTACAGAATGCCTCCAGATGTGCTTCGGCAACTACTACTAGTCTTCCAGTGTACGATCAAAGCGTAGACAGTTAAAGACATTACTCCCATGGAGAAAAGTCCGCATTGTGCTTATTGTGCTCAATGCCGATGCAATTTTTGTGTTTCATCAACACTCTGATGGTCCACAGATTACAGAATGCTTCCAGATGTGCTTCGGAAACTACTACTAGTCTTCCAGTGTACAATCAAAGCGTAGACAGTTTAAGACATTACTCCCTTTAGAAAAGTCCGCATGGTGCTTATTGTGTTCAATGCCGAAGCAATTTCTGTCTTTCATCAACACTCTGAAGGTCCACAGATTTCAGAATGCCTCCAGATGTGCTTCGGAAACTACTACTAGTCTTCCAGGGAACGATCAAAGCGTAGACAGTTTAAGACATTACTCCCATGTAGAAAAGGCCGCATGGTGCTTATTGTGTTCAATGCCGATTCAATTTCAGTGTTTCATCAACACTCTGAAGGTCCACATATTACAGAATGCTTTCAGATGCGCTTCAGAAACTACTACTAGTCTTCCAGGGAACGATCAAAGCGTAGACAGTTTAAGAAATTACTCCCATGGAGAAAAGTCCGCATGCTGCTTATTGTGTTTAATGCCGATGCAATTTTTGTGTTTCATCAACACTCTGAAGGCCCTCAGATTACAGAATGCATCCTGATGTTCTTCGGAAACTACTACTCGTCTTCCAGTGTACGATCAAAGCGTAGACAGTTTAAGACATTACTCTCATGGAGAAAAGATCGCATGGTGCTTATTGTGTTCAATGCCTATGCAATTTTTGTGTTTCATCAACACTCTGAAGGTCCACAGATTTCAGAATGCCTGCAGATGTGCTTCGGAAACTACTACTAGTCTTCCAGGGAACGATCAAAGCGTAGACAGTTTAAGACAATTCTCCCATTTAGAAAAGTCCGCATGGTGCTTATTGTGTTCAATGCCGATGCAATTTCTGTGTTTCATCAACACTCTGAAGGTTCACAGATTACAGAATGCATCCAGATGTGCTTCGGAAACTACTACTAGTCTTCCAGGGAACGATCAAAGCGTAGAAAGTTTAAGACATTACTCCTATGGAGAAAAGTCCGCATGGTGCTTATTGTGTTCAATGCCGATTCAATTTCTGTGTTTCATCAACACTCTAAGGGTTCACAGATTAGAGATTGCATCCAGATGTGCTTTCGAAACTACTACTAGTCTTCCAGTGAACGATCAAAACGTAGACAGTTTAAGACATTACTCCCATGGAGAAAAGTCCGCATGGTGCTTAGTGTGTTCAATGCCGATTCAATTTCTGTGTTTCAACAACACTCTGAAGGTCCACAGATTACAGAATGCCTCCAGATGTGCTTCGGAAACCACTACTAGTCTTCCAGTGTACAATCAAAGCGTAGACAGTTTAAGACATTACTCCCATGGAGAAATGTCCGCATGGTGCTTATTGTGCTCAATGCCGATGCAATTTTTGTGTTTCATCAACACTCTGAAGGTCCACAGATTTCAGAATGCCTCCACATGTGCTTCGGATACTACTACTAGTCTTCCAGGGAACGATCAAAGCGTAGACAGTTTAAGAAATTTCTCCAATGGAGAAAAGTCCGCATGGTGCTTATTGTGTTCAATGCCGAGGCAATTTTTGTGTTTCATCAACACTCTGAAGGTCCATAGATTTCAGAACGCCTAAAGATGTGCTTCGGAAACAACTACTAGTCTCCAGGGAACGATCAAATCGTAGACAGTTTAAAACATTACTCCCATTAGAGAAGTCCGCATGGTGCTTATTGTGTTCAATGCCGATTCAATTTCTGTGTTTCATCAAAACTCTGAAGGTCCACAGGTTACAGAATGCCTCCAGATGTGCTTCGGAAACCACTACTAGTCTTCCAGTGTACGATCAAAGCGTAGACAGTTTAAGACATTACTCCCATGGAGAAAAATTCGCATGGTGCTTATTGTGTTCAATGCCGATGCAATTTTTGTGTTTCATCAACACGCTGAAGGTCCACAGATTACAGAATGCCTCCAGATGTGCTTCGGCAACTACTACTAGTCTTCCAGTGTACGATCAAAGCGTAGACAGTTTAAGACATTACTCCCATGGAGAAAAGTCCGCATTGTGCTTATTGTGCTTAATGCCGATGCAATTCTTGTGTTTCATCAACACTCTGATGGTCCACAGATTACAGAATGCTTCCAGATGTGCTTCGGAAACTACTACTAGTCTTCCAGTGTACAATCAAAGCGTAGACAGTTTAAGACATTAGCCCCATGGGGAAAAATCCGCATGGTGCTTATTGTGTTCAATGCCGATGCAATTTTTGTGTTTCATCAACACTCTGAAGGTCCAAAGATTACAGAATGCCTCCAGATGTGCTTCGGTAACTACTACTAGTCTTCCAGTGTACAATCAAAGCGTAGACAGTTTAAGACATTACTCCCATGGAGAAATGTCCGCATGGTGCTTATTGTGCTCAATGCCGATGCAATTTTTGTGTTTCATCAACACTCTGAAGGTCCTCAGATTACAGAATGCATCCGGATGTGCTTCGGAAACTACTACTAGTCTTCCAATGTACGATCACAGCGTAGACAGTTTAAGACATTACTCCCATTAGAAAAGTCCGCATGGTGCTTATTGTGTTCAATGCCGATTCAATTTCTGTGTTTCATCAACACTCTGAAGGTCCACAGGTTACAGAATGCCTCCAGATGTGCTTCGGCAACCACTACTAGTCTTCCAGTGTAGGATCAATGCGTAGACAGTTTAAGACATTACTCCCATGGAGAAAAATTCGCATGGTGCTTATTGTGTTCAATGCCGATGCAATTTTTGTGTTTCATCAACACTCTGAAGGTCCACAGATAACAGAATGCCTCCAGATGTGCTTCGGCAACTACTACTAGTCTTCCAGTGTACGATCAAAGCGTAGACAGTTAAAGACATTACTCCCATGGAGAAAAGTCCGCATTGTGCTTATTGTGCTCAATGGCGATGCAATTATTGTGTTTCATCAACACTCTGATGGTCCACAGATTACAGAATACTTCCAGATGTGCTTCGGAAACTACTACTAGTCTTCCAGTGTACAATCAAAGCGTAGACAGTTTAAGACATTACTCCCTTTAGAAAAGTCCGCATGGTGCTTATTGTGTTCAATGCCGAAGCAATTTCTGTCTTTCATCAACACTCTGAAGGTCCACAGATTTCAGAATGCCTCCAGATGTGCTTCGGAAACTACTACTAGTCTTCCAGGGAACGATCAAAGCGTAGACAGTTTAGGACATTACTCCCATGTAGAAAAGGCCGCATGGTGCTTATTGTGTTCAATGCCGATTCAATTTCAGTGTTTCATCAACACTCTGAAGTTCCACATATTACAGAATGCTTCCAGATGCGCTTCAGAAACTACTACTAGTCTTCCAGGGAACGATCAAAGCGTAGACAGTTTAAGAAATTACTCCCATGGAGAAAAGTCCGCATGCTGCTTATTGTGTTTAATGCCGATGCAATTTTTGTGTTTCATCAACACTCTGAAGGCCCTCAGATTACAGAATGCATCCTGATGTGCTTCGGAAACTACTACTCGTCTTCCAGTGTACGATCAAAGCGTAGACAGTTTAAGACATTATTCCCATGGAGAAAAGATCGCATGGTGCTTATTGTGTTCAATGCCTATGCAATTTTTGTGTTTAATCAACACTCTCAAGGTCCACAGATTTCAGAATGCCTGCAGATGTGCTTCGGAAACTACTACTAGTCTTCCAGGGAACGATCAAAGCGTAGACAGTTTAAGACAATACTCCCATTTAGAAAAGTCCGCATGGTGCTTATTGTGTTCAATGCCGATGCAATTTCTGTGTTTCATCAACACTCTGAAGGTTCACAGATTACAGAATGCATCCAGATGTGCTTCGGAAACTACTACTAGTCTTCCAGGGAACGATCAAAGCGTAGAAAGTTTAAGACATTACTCCCATGGAGAAAAGTCCGCATGGTGCTTATTGTGTTCAATGCCGATTCAATTTCTGTGTTTCATCAACACTCTAAAGGTTCACAGATTAGAGAATGCATCCAGATGTGCTTTCGAAATTACTACTAGTCTTCCAGTGAACGATCAAAACGTAGACAGTTTAAGACATTACTCCCATGGAGAAAAGTCCGCATGGTGCTTAGTGTGTTCAATGCCGATTCAATTTCTGTGTTTCAACAACACTCTGAAGGTCCACAGATTACAGAATGCCTCCAGATGTGCTTCGGAAACCACTACTAGTCTTCCAGTGTACAATCAAAGCGTAGACAGTTTAAGACATTACTCCCATGGAGAAATGTCCGCATGGTGCTTATTGTGCTCAATGCCGATGCAATTTTTGTGTTTCATCAACACTCTGAAGGTCCTCAGATTACAGAATGCATCCTGATGTGCTTCGGAAACTACTACTAGTGTTCCAATGTACGATCACAGCGTAGACAGTTTAAGACATTACTCCCATGGAGAAAAGTACGCATGGTGCTTATTGTGTTCAATGCCGATGCAATTTTTGTGTTTCATCAACACTCTGAAGGTCCACAGATTTCAGAATGCCTCCACATGTGCTTCGGATACTACTACTAGTCTTCCAGGGAACGATCAAAACGTAGACAGTTTAAGACATTACTCCCATTTAGAAAAGTCCGCATGGTGCTTATTGTGTTCAAGGCCGATGCAATTTCTGTGTTTCATCAACACTCTGAAGGTCCACAGATTACAGAATGCATCCAGATGTGCTTCGGAAACTACTACTAGTCTTCCAGGGAACGATCAAAGCGTAGACAGTTTAAGACATTACTCCAATGGAGAAAAGTCCGCATGGTGCTTATTGTGTTCAATGCCGAGGCAATTTTTGTGTTTCATCAACACTCTGAAGGTCCACAGATTTCAGAACGCCTAAAGATGTGCTTCGGAAACAACTACTAGTCTTCCAGGGAACGATCAAATCGTAGACAGTTTAAAACATTACTCCCATTAGAAAAGTCCGCATGGTGCTTATTGTGTTCAATGCCGATTCAATTTCTGTGTTTCATCAACACTCTGAAGGTCCACAGGTTACAGAATGCCTCCAGATGTGCTTCGGAAACCACTACTAGTCTTCCAGTGTAGGATCAAAGCGGAGACAGTTTAAGACATTACTCCCATGGAGAAAAATTCGCATGGTGCTTATTGTGTTCAATGCCGATGCAATTCTTGTGTTTCATCAACACTCTGAAGGTCCACAGATTACAGAATGCCTCCAGATGTGCTTCGGCAACTACTACTAGTCTTCCAGTGTACGATCAAAGCGTAGACAGTTTAAGACATTACTCCCATGGAGGAAAGTCCTCATTATGCTTATTGTGCTCAATGCCGATGCAATTTTTGTGTATCATCAACACTCTGATGGTCCACAGATTACAGAATGCTTCCAGATGTACTTCGGAAACTACTACTAGTCTTCCAGTGTACAATCAAAGCGTAGACAGTTTAAGACATTAGCCCCATGGGGAAAAATTTGCATGGTGCTTATTGTGTTCAATGCCGATGCAATTTTTGTGTTTCATCAACACTCTGAAGGTCCAAAGATTACAGAATGTCTCCAGATGTGCTTCGGAAACTACTACTAGTCTTCCAGTGTACGATCAAAGCGTAGACAGTTTAAGACATTACTCCCTTGGAGAAAAGTCCGCATGGTGCTTATTGTGTTCAATGCCGATGCAATTTTTGTGTTTCATCTACACTGTGAAGGTCTACAGATTACAGAATGCCTCCAGATGTGCTTCGGAAACAACTACTAGTCTTCCAGTGAATGATCAAAGCGTAGACAGTTTAAGTAATTACTGCCATGGAGAAAAATCCGCATGGTGCCTATTGTATTCAATGCCGATGCAATTTTTGTGTTTCATCAACACTCTGAAGGTCCACAGATTACAGAATTCCTCCAGATGTGCTTCGGAAACTACACAGGTCTTCCAGGGAACGATCAAAGCGTAGACAGTTTAAGACATTACTCCCATGGCGAAAAGTCCGCATGGTGCTTATTGTGTTCAATGCCGATGCAATTTTTGTGATTCATCATCACTCTGAAGGTCCACAGATTTCAGAACGCCTAAAGATGTGCTTCGAAAACAACTACTAGTCTTCCAGGGAACGATAAAATCGTAGACAGTTTAAGACATTACTCCCTTTAGAAAAGTCCGCATGGTGCTAATTGTGTTCAATGCCGAAGCAATTTCTGTCTTTCATCAACACTCTGAAGGTCCACAGATTTCAGAATGCCTCCAGATGTGCTTCGGAAACTACTACTAGTCTTCCAGGGAACGATCAAAGCGTAGACAGTTTAAGACATTACTCCCATGTAGAAAAGGCCGCATGGTGCTTATTGTGTTCAATGCCGATTAAATTTCAGTGTTTCATCAACACTCTGAAGGTCCACATATTACACAATGCTTCCAGATGCGCTTCAGAAACTACTACTAGTCTTCCAGGGAACGATCAAAGCGTAGATAGTTTAAGAAATTACTCCCATGGAGAAAAGTCCGCATGGTGCTTATTGTGCTCAATGCCGATGCAATTTTTGTGTTTCATCAACACTCTGAAGGCCCTCAGATTACAGAATGCATCCTGATGTGCTTTAGAAACTACTACTCGTCTTCCAGTGTACGATCAAAGCGTAGACAGTTTAAGACATTACTCCCATGGAGAAAAGTCCGCATGGTGCTTATTGTGTTCAATGCCGATTCAATTTCTGTGTTTCAACAACACTCTGAAGGTCCACAGATTACAGAATACCTCCAGATGTGCTTCGGAAACTACTACTAGTCTTCCAGTGTACGATCCAAGCGTAGACAGTTTAAGACATTACTCCCATCGAGAAAAATCCGCATGGTGCTTATTGTGTTCAATGCCGATGCAATTTTTGTGTTTCATCAACACTCTGAAGGTCCACAGATTTCAGAACGCCTAAAGAAGTGCTTCGGAAACTACTACTAGTCTTCCAGTGTACGATCAAACCGTAGACAGTTTAAGACATTACTCCCATGGAGAAATGTCCGCAAGGTGCTTATTGTGTTTTATGCCGATGCAATTTTTGTGTTTCATCAACACTCTGAAGGTCCACAGATTTCAGAATGCCTCCAGATGTGCTTCGGAAACTACTACTAGTCTTCCAGGGAACCATCAAAGCGTAGACAGTTTAAGACATTACTCCAATTTAAAAAAGGTCGCATGGTGCTTATTGTGTTCAATGCCGATGAAATTTCTGTGTTTCATCAACACTCTGAAGGTCCACAGATTGAACAATGCATCCAGATGTGCTTCAGAAACTGCTACTAATCTTCCAGGGAAAGATCAAAGCGTAGACAGTTTAAGACATTACTCCTGTGGAGAAAAGTCCGCATGGTGTTTATTGCGTTCAATGCTGATTAAATTTCTGTGTTTCATCAACACTCTGAAGTTCAACAGATTTCAGAATGCCTCCAGATGTGCTTCAGAAACTACTACTAGTCTTCCAGGGAACGATCAAAGCGTAGACTGTTTAAGACATTACTCCCATGGAGAAAAGTCCACATGGAGCTTGTTGTGTTCAATGCCGATGCAATTTTAGTATTTCATCAACACTCTGAATGTCCACAGATTACAGAATGCATCCAGATGTGCTTCGGAAACTACTACTAGTCTTCCAGTGTACGATCAAAGCGTAGACAGTTTAAGACATTACTCCCTTGGAGAAAAGTCCGCATGGTGCTTATTGTGTTCAATGCCGATGCAATTTTTGTGTTTCATCAACACTGTGAAGGTCTACAGATTACAGAATGCCTCCAGATGTGCTTCGGAAACAACTACTAGTCTTCCAGTGAATGATCAAAGCGTAGACAGTTTAAGTAATTACTGCCATGGAGAAAAATCCGCATGGTGCCTATTGTATTCAATGCCGATGCAATTTTTGTGTTTCATCAACACTCTGAAGGTCCACAGATTACAGAATTCCTCCAGATGTGCTTCGGAAACTACACAGGTCTTCCAGGGAACGATCAAAGCGTAGACAGTTTAAGACATTACTCCCATGGCGAAAAGTCCGCATGGTGCTTATTGTGTTCAATGCCGATGCAATTTTTGTGTTTCATCAACACTCTGAAGGTCCACAGATTACAGAATGCCTCCAGATGTTCTTCGGAAACTACTATTAGTCTTCCAGGGAACGATCAAAGCGTAGACAGTTTAAGACAATACTCCCATGGAGAAAAGTCCGCATGGTGCTTATTGTGTTCAATGCCGATGCAAATTTTTGTGTTTCATCAACACTCTGAATGTCCACAGATTTCAGAACGCCTAAAGATGTGCTTCGGAAACTACTACTAGTCTTCCAGGGAACGATCAAAGCGTAGACAGTTTAAGACATTACTGACATGGAGAAAAGTCCGCATGTTGCTTATTGTGTTCAATGCCGATTGAATTTCTGTGTTTCATTAACACTCTGAAGGTCCACAGATTACAGAATGCATCCAGATGTGCTTCAGAAACTACTACTAGTCTTCCAGGGAACGATCAAAGCGTAGACAGTTCAAGACATTACTCCCATAGAGAAAATTCCGCATGGTGCTTATAGTGTTCAATGCCGATGCAATTTTTGTGTTTCATCAACACTCTGAAGGTAAACAGATTACAGAATGCATCCAGATGTGCTTCGGAAACTACTACTAGTCTTCCAGTGTACGATCAAAGCGTATACTGTTTAAGAGATTACTCCCATGGAGAAAAGTCCGCATGGTGCTTATTGTGTTCAATGCCGATGCAATTTTTGTGTTTCATCAACACTCTGAAGGTACACAGATTACAGAATGCTTCCATATGTGCTTCGGAAACTACTACTATTCTTCCAGTGTAAGATCAAAGCGTAGACAGTTTAAGACATTACTCCTATGGAGAAAAATCCGCATGGTGCTTATTGTGTTCAATGCCGATGCAATTTTTGTGTTTCATCAACTCTCTGAAGGTCCAATGATTACAGAATGCTTCCAGATGCGCTTCAAAAACTACTACTAGTCTTCCAGGGAACGATCAAAGCGTAGACAGTTTAAGAAATTACTCCCATGGAGAAAAGTCCGCATGGTGCTTATTGTGCTCAATGCCGATGCAATTTTTGTGTTTCATCAACACCCTGAAGTCCCTCAGATTACAGAGTGCATCCTGATGTGCTTCGGAAACTACTACTCGTCTTCCAGTGTACGATCAAAGCGTAGACAGTTTAAGACATTACTCCCATGGAGAAAAGATCGCATGGTGCTTATTGTGTTCAATGCCTATGCAATTTTTGTGTTTCATCAACACTCTGAAGGTCCACAGATTTCAGAATGCCTGCAGATGTGCTACGGAAACTACTACTAGTCTTCCAGGTAACGATCAAAGCGTAGACAGTTTAAGACAATACTCCCATTTAGAAAAGTCCGCATGGTGCTTATTGTGTTCAATGCCGATGCAATTTCTGTGTTTCATCAACACTCTGAAGGTCCACAGATTTCAGAACGCCTAAAGAAGTGCTTCGGAAACTACTACTAGTTTTCCAGTGTACGATCAAACCGTAGACAGTTTAAGACATTACTCCCATGGAGAAATGTCCGCAAGGTGCTTATTGTGTTTTATGCCGATGCAATTTTTGTGTTTCATCAACACTCTGAAGGTCCACAGATTTCAGAATGCCTCCAGATGTGCTTCGGAAACTACTACTAGTCTTCCAGGGAACCATCAAAGCGTAGACAGTTTAAGACATTACTCCCATTTAAAAAAGTCCGCATGGTGCTTATTGTGTTCAATGCCGATTAAATTTCTGTGTTTCATCAACACTCTGAAGGTCCACAGATTGCACAATGCATTAAGATGTGCTTCAGAAACTAATACTAGTCTTCCAGGGAAAGATCAAAGCGTAGACAGTTTATGACATTACTCCTGTGGAGAAAAGACCGCATGGTGCTTATTGTGTTCAATGCCGATTAAATTTCTGTGTTTCATCAACACTCTGAAGTTCAACAGATTACAGAATGGACCCAGATGTGCTTCGGAAACTACTACTAGTCTTCCAGGGAACCATCAAAGCGTAGACAGTTTAAGACATTACTCCAATTTAAAAAAGGTCGCATGGTGCTTATTGTGTTCAATGCCGATGAAATTTCTGTGTTTCATCAACACTCTGAAGGTCCACAGATTGCACAATGCATCCAGATGTGCTTCAGAAACTACTACTAATCTTCCAGGGAAAGATCAAAGCGTAGACAGTTTAAGACATTACTCCTGTGGAGAAAAGTCCGCATGGTGTTTATTGCGTTCAATGCTGATTAAATTTCTGTGTTTCATCAACACTCTGAAGTTCAACAGATTTCAGAATGCCTCCAGATGTGCTTCAGAAACTACTACTAGTCTTCCAGGGAACGATCAAAGCGTAGACTGTTTAAGACATTACTCCCATGGAGAAAAGTCCACATGGAGCTTGTTGTGTTCAATGCCGATGCAATTTTAGTATTTCATCAACACTCTGAATGTCCACAGATTACAGAATGCATCCAGATGTGCTTCGGAAACTACTACTAGTCTTCAAGTGTACGATCAAAGCGTAGACAGTTTAAGACATTACTCCCATGGAGACAAGTCCGCATGGTGCTTATTGTGTTCAATGCCGATGCAATTTTTGTGTTTCATCAACACTCTGAAGGTATACAGATTACAGAATGCATCCAGATGTGCTTCGGAAACTACTACTAGTCTTCCAGTGTACGATCAAAGCGTAGACAGTTTAAGACATTACTCCCTTGGAGAAAAGTCCGCATGGTGCTTATTGTGTTCAATGCCGATGCAATGTTTGTGTCTCATCAACACTCTGAAGGTCCACAGATTACAGAATGCTTCCAGATGTGCTTCGGAGACTACTAATAGTCTTCCAGTGTAAGATCAAACGTAGACAGTTTAAGACATTACTCCCATGGAGAAAAATCCGTATGGTGCTTATTGTATTCAATGCCGATGCAATTTTTGTGTTTCATCAACACTCTGAAGGTCCACAGATTACAGAATGCCTCCAGATGTTCTTCGGAAACTACTATTAGTCTTCCAGGGAACGATCAAAGCGTAGACAGTTTAAGACAACACTCCCATGGAGAAAAGTGCGCATGGTGATTATTGTGTTCAATGCCGATGCAAATTTTTGTGTTTCATCAACACTCTGAATGTCCACAGATTTCAGAACGCCTAAAGATGTGCTTCGGAAACTACTACTAGTCTTCCAGGGAACGATCAAAGCGTAGACAGTTTAAGACATTACTGACATGGAGAAAAGTCCGCATGTTGCTTATTGTGTTCAATTCCGATTCAATTTCTGTGTTTCATTAACACTCTGAAGGTCCACAGATTACAGAATGCATCCAGATGTGCTTCAGAAACTACTACTAGTCTTCCAGGGAACGATCAAAGCGTAGACAGTTCAAGACATTACTCCCATAGAGAAAATTCCGCATGGTGCTTATAGTGGTCAATGCCGATGCAATTTTTGTGTTTCATCAACACTCTGAAGGTCCACAGATTACAGAATGCATCCAGATGTGCTTCGGAAACTACTACTAGTCTTCCAGTGTACGTTCAAAGCGTATACTGTTTAAGAGATTACTCCCATGGAGAAAAGTCCGCATGGTGCTTATTGTGTTCAATGCCGATGCAATTTTTGTGTTTCATCAACACTCTGAAGGTGCACAGATTACAGAATGCTTCCATATGTGCTTCGGAAACTACTACTATTCTTCCAGTGTAAGATCAAAGCGTAGACAGTTTAAGACATTACTCCCATCGAGAAAAATCCGCATGGTGCTTATTGTGTTCAATGCCGATGCAATTTTTGTGTTTCATCAACTCTCTGAAGGTCCAATGATTACAGAATGCTTCCAGATGCGCTTCAAAAACTACTACTAGTCTTCCAGGGAACGATCAAAGCGTAGACAGTTTAAGAAATTACTCCCATGGAGAAAAGTCCGCATGGTGCTTATTGTGCTCAATGCCGATGCAATTTTTGTGTTTCATCAACACTCTGAAGTCCCTCAGATTACAGAGTGCATCCTGATGTGCTTCGGAAACTACTACTCGTCTTCCAGTGTACGATCAAAGCGTAGACAGTTTAAGACATTACTCCCATGGAGAAAAGGTCGCATGGTGCTTATTGTGTTCAATGCCTATGCAATTTTTGTGTTTCATCAACACTCTGAAGGTCCACAGATTTCAGAATGCCTGCAGATGTGCTTCGGAAACTACTACTAGTCTTCCAGGTAACGATCAAAGCGTAGACAGTTTAAGACAATACTCCCATTTAGAAAAGTTCGCATGGTGCTTATTGTGTTCAATGCCGATGCAATTTCTGTGTTTCATCAACACTCTGAAGGTTCACAGATTACAGAATGCATCCAGATGTGCTTCGGAAACTACTACTAGTCTTCCAGGGAACGATCAAAGCGTAGACAGTTTAAGACATTACTCCCATGGAGAAAAGTCCGCATGGTGCTTAGTGTGTTCAATGCCGATTCAATTTCTGTGTTTCATCAACACTCTAAAGGTTCACAGATTACAGAATGCATCCAGATGTGCTTTCGAAACTACTACTAGTCTTCCAGTGAACGATCAAAACGTAGACAGTTTAAACATTACTCCCATGGAGAAAAGTCCACATGGTGCTTATTGTGTTCAATGCCGATTCAATTTCTGTGTTTCAACAACACTCTGAAGGTCCACAGATTACAGAATGCCTCCAGATGTGCTTCGGAAACCACTACTAGTCTTCCAGTGTACGATCAAAGCGTAGACAGTTTAAGACATTACTCCCATCGAGAAAAATCCGCATGGTGCTTATTGTGTTCAATGCCGATGCAATTTCTGTGTTTCATCAACACTCTGAATGTCCACAGATTTCAGAACGCCTAAAGATGTGCTACGGAAACTACTACTAGTCTTTTAGGGAACGATCAAAGCGTAGACAGTTTAAGACATTACTGACATGGAGAAAAGTCCGCATGTTGCTTATTGTGTTCAATGCCGATTCAATTTCTGTGTTTCATCAACACTCTGAAGGTCCACAGATTACAGAATGCATCCAGATGTGCTTCGGAAACTACTACTAGTCTTCCAGTGTACGATCAAAGCGTATACTGTTTAAGACATTACTCCCATGGAGAAAAGTCCGCATGGTGCTTATTGTGTTCAATGCCGATGCAATTTTTGTGTTTCATCAACACTCTGAAGGTACACAGATTACAGAATGCTTCCATATGTGCTTCGGAAACTACTACTATTCTTCCAGTGTAAGATCAAAGCGTAGACAGTTTAAGACATTACTCCCATGGAGAAAAATCCGCATGGTGCTTATTGTGTTCAATGCCGATGCAATTTTTGTGTTTCATCAACACTCTGAAGGTCCAATGATTACAGAATACACCCAGATGTGCTTCAGAAACTACTACTAGTCTTCCAGGGAACGAACAAAGTGTAGACAGTTTAAGACCTTACTCCCATCGAGAAAAGTCCGCATGGTGCTTATTGTGTTCAATGCCGATGCAATTTCAGTGTTTCATCAACACTCTGAAGGTCCACATATTACAGAATGCTTCCAGATGCGCTTCAGAAACTACTACTAGTCTTCCAGGGAACGATCAAAGCGTAGACAGTTTAAGAAATTACTCCCATCTAGAAAAGTCCGCATGGTGCTTATTGTGCTCAATGCCGATGCAATTTTTGTGTTTCATCAACACTCTGAAGGCCCTCAGATTACAGAATGCATCCTGATGTGCTTCGGAAACTACTACTCGTCTTCCAGTGTACGATCAAAGCGTAGACAGTTTAAGACATTACTCCCATGGAGAAAAGATCGCATGGTGCTTATTGTGTTCAATGCCGATTCAATTTCTGTGTTTCGTCAACACTCTGAAGGTCCACAGATTACAGAATGCATCCAGATGTGCTTCGGAAACTACTACTAGTCTTCCAGGGAACGATCAAAGCGTAGACAGTTTAAGACAATACTCCCATTTACAAAAGTCCGCATGGTGCTTATTGTGTTCAATGCCGATGCAATTTCTGTGTTTCATCAACACTCTGAAGGTTCACAGATTACAGAATGCATCCAGATGTGCTTCGGAAACTACTACTAGTCTTCCAGGGAACGATCAAAGCGTAGACAGTTTAAGACATTACTCCCATGGAGAAAAGTCCGCATGGTGCTTATTGTGTTCAATGCCGATTCAATTTCTGTGTTTCCTCAACACTCTAAAGGTTCACAGATTAGAGAATGCATCCAGATGTGCTATCGAAACTACTACTAGTCTTCCAGTGAACGATCAAAACGTAGACAGTTTAAGACATTACTCCCATGGAGAAAAGTCCGCATGGTGCTTATTGTGTTCAATGCCGATTCAATTTCTGTGTTTCAACAACACTCTGAAGGTCCACAGATTACAGAATGCCTCCAGATGTGCTTCGGAAACCACTACTAGTCTTCCAGTGTACGATCAAAGCGTAGACGGTTTAAGACATTACTCCCATCGTGAAAAATCCGCATGGTGCTTATTGTGTTCAATGCCGATGCAATTTTTGTGTTTCATCAACACTCTGAAGGTCCACAGATTTCAGAACGCCTAAAGAAGTGCTTCGGAAACTACTACTAGTCTTCCAGGGAACCATCAAAGCATAGACTGTTTAAGACGTTACTCCCATTTAAAAAAGTCGGCATGGTGCTTATTGTGTTCAATGCCGATGAAATTTCTGTGTTTCATCAACACTCTGAAGGTCCACAGATTGCACAATGCATCCAGATGTGCTTCAGAAACTACTACTAGTCTTCCAGGGAAAGATCAAAGCGTAGACAGTTTAAGACATTACTCCTGTGGAGAAAAGTCCGCATGGTGTTTATTGTGTTCAATGCCGATTAAATTTCTGTGTTTCATCAACACTCTGAAGTTCAACAAATTTCAGAATGCCTCCAGATGTGCTTCAGAAACTACTACTAGTCTTCGAGGGAACGATCAAAGCGTAGACTGTTTAAGACATTACTCCCATGGAGAAAAGTCCGCATGGTGCTTATTGTGTTCAATGCCGATGAAATTTTTGTGTTTCATCAACACTCTGAAGGTACACAGATTACAGAATGCTTCCATATGTGCTTCGGAAACTACTACTAGTCTTTTAGGGAACGATCAAAGCGTAGACAGTTTAAGACATTACTGACATGGAGAAAAGTCCGCATGTTGCTTATTGTGTTCAATGCCGATTCAATTTCTGTGTTTCATCAACACTCTGAAGGTCCACAGATTACAGAATGCATCCAGATGTGCTTCAGAAACTACTACTAGTCTTCCAGGGAACGATCAAAGCGTAGACAGTTTAAGACATTACTCCCATAGAGAAAATTCCGCATGGTGCTTATAGTGTTCAATGCCGATGCAAGTTTTGTGTTTCATCAACACTCTGAAGGTCCACAGATTACAGAATGCATCCAGATGTGCTTCGGAAACTACTACTAGTCTTCCAGTGTACGATCAAAGCGTATACTGTTTAAGACATTACTCCCATGGAGAAAAGTCCGCATGGTGCTTATTGTGTTCAATGCCGATGCAATTTTTGTGTTTCATCAACACTCTGAAGGTACACAGATTACAGAATGCTTCCATATGTGCTTCGGAAACTACTACTATTCTTCCAGTGTAAGATCAAAGCGTAGACAGTTTAAGACATTACTCCCATGGAGAAAAATCCGCATGGTGCTTATTGTGTTCAATGCCGATGCAATTTTTGTGTTTCATCAACACTCTGAAGGTCCAATGATTACAGAATACATCCAGATGTGCTTCAGAAACTACTACTAGTCTTCCAGGGAACGAACAAAGTGTAGACAGTTTAAGACCTTACTCCCATCGAGAAAAGTCCGCATGGTGCTTATTGTGTTCAATGCCGATGCAATTTCAGTGTTTCATCAACACTCTGAAGGTCCACATATTACAGAATGCTTCCAGATGCGCTTCAGAAACTACTACTAGTCTTCCAGGGAACGATCAAAGCGTAGACAGTTTAAGAAATTACTCCCATCTAGAAAAGTCCGCATGGTGCTTATTGTGCTCAATGCCGATGCAATTTTTGTGTTTCATCAACACTCTGAAGGCCCTCAGATTACAGAATGCATCCTGATGTGCTTCGGAAACTACTACTCGTCTTCCAGTGTACGATCAAAGCGTAGACAGTTTAAGACATTACTCCCATGGAGAAAAGATCGCATGGTGCTTATTGTGTTCAATGCCGATTCAATTTCTGTGTTTCATCAACACTCTGAAGGTCCACAGATTACAGAATGCATCCAGATGTGCTTCGGAAACTACTACTAGTCTTCCAGGGAACGATCAAAGCGTAGACAGTTTAAGACAATACTCCCATTTACAAAAGTCCGCATGGTGCTTATTGTGTTCAATGCCGATGCAATTTCTGTGTTTCATCAACACTCTGAAGGTTCACAGATTACAGAATGCATCCAGATGTGCTTCGGAAACTACTACTAGTCTTCCAGGGAACGATCAAAGCGTAGACAGTTTAAGACATTACTCCCATTTAAAAAAGTCGGCATGGTGCTTATTGTGTTCAATGCCGATGAAATTTCTGTGTTTCATCAACACTCTGAAGGTCCACAGATTGCACAATGCATCCAGATGTGCTTCAGAAACTACTACTAGTCTTCCAGGGAAAGATCAAAGCGTAGACAGTTTAAGACATTACTCCTGTGGAGAAAAGTCCGCATGGTGTTTATTGTGTTCAATGCCGATTAAATTTCTGTGTTTCATCAACACTCTGAAGTTCAACAAATTTCAGAATGCCTCCAGATGTGCTTCAGAAACTACTACTAGTCTTCGAGGGAACGATCAAAGCGTAGACTGTTTAAGACATTACTCCCATGGAGAAAAGTCCGCATGGTGCTTATTGTGTTCAATGCCGATGCAATTTTTGTGTTTCATCAACACTCTGAAGGTACACAGATTACAGAATGCTTCCATATGTGCTTCGGAAACTACTACTATTCTTCCAGTGTAAGATCAAAGCGTAGACAGTTTAAGACATTACTCCCATGGAGAAAAATCCGCATGGTGCTTATTGTGTTCAATGACGATGCAATTTTTGTGTTTCATCAACACTCTGAAGGTCCAACGTTTACAGAATGCATCCAGATGTGCTTCAGAAACTACTGCTAGTCTTCCAGGGAACGATCAAAGTGTAGACAGTTTAAGACCTTACTCCCATCGAGAAATGTCCGCATGGTGCTTATTGTGTTCAACGCCGATTCAATTTCTATGTTTTATAAACACTCTGAAGGTCCACAGATGACAGAATGCATCCAGATGTGCTTCGGAAACTACTACTAGTCTTCCAGGGAACGATCAAATCGTAGACAGTTTAAGACATTACTCCCATGGAGAAAAGATCGCATGGTGCTTATTGTGTTCAATGCCTATGCAATTTTTGTGTTTCATCAACACTCTGAAGGTCCACAGATTTCAGAATGCCTGCAGATGTGCTTCGGAAACAACTACTAGTCTTCCAGGGAACGATCAAAGCGTAGACAGTTTAAGACAATACTCCCATTTAGAAAAGTCCGCATGGTGCTTATTGTGTTCAATGCCGATGCAATTTCTGTGTTTCATCAACACTCTAAAGGTTCACAGATTACAGAATGCATCCAGATGTGCTTCGGAAACTACTACTAGTCTTCCAGGGAACGATCAAAGCGTAGACAGTTTAAGACATTACTCCAATGGAGAAAAGTCCGCATGGTGCTTATTGTGTTCAATGCCGATTCAATATCTGTGTTTCATCAACACTCTAAAGGTTCACAGATTAGAGAATGCATCCAGATGTGCTTTCGAAACTACTACTAGTCTTCCAGTGAACGATCAAAACGTAGACAGTTTAAGACATTACTCCCATGGAGAAAAGTCCGCATGGTGCTTATTGTGTTCAATGCCGATTCAATTTCTGTGTTTCAACAACACTCTGAAGGTCCACAGATTACAGAATGCCTCCAGATGTGCTTCGGAAACCACTACTAGTCTTCCAGTGTACGATCAAAGCGTAGACAGTTTAAGACATTACTCCCATCGAGAAAAATCCGCATGGTGCTTATTGTGTTCAATGCCGATGCAATTTCTGTGTTTCATCAACACTCTGAATGTCCACAGATTTCAGAACGCCTAAAGATGTGCTTCGGAAACTACTACTAGTCTTCCAGGGAACGATCAAAGCGTAGACAGTTTAAGACATTACTGACATGGAGAAAAGTCCGCATGTTGCTTATTGTGTTCAATGCCGATTCAATTTCTGTGTTTCATCAACACTCTGAAGGTCCACAGATTACAGAATACATCCAGATATGCTTCAGAAACTACTACTAGTCTTCCAGGGAACGATCAAAGCGTAGACAGTTTAAGACATTACTCCCATAGAGAAAATTCCGCATGGTGCTTATAGTGTTCAATGCCGATTCAATTTTTGTGTTACATCAACACTCTGAAGGTCCACAGATTACAGAATGCATCCAGATGTGCTTCGGAAACTACTACTAGTCTTCCAGTGTACGATCAAAGCGTATACTGTTTAAGACATTACTCCCATGGAGAAGAATCCGCATGGTGCTTATTGTGTTCAATGCCGATGCAATTTTCGTGTTTCATCAACACTCTGAAGGTCCAATGATTACAGAATGCATCCAGATGTGCTTCAGAAACTACTACTTGTCTTCCAGGGAACGATCAAAGTGTAGACAGTTTAAGACCTTACTCCCATCGAGAAAAGTCCGCATGGTGCTTATTGTGTTCAACGCCGATTCAATTTCTGTGTTTCATCAACACTCTGAAGGTCCACAGATGACAGAATGCATCCAGATGTGCTTCGGAAACTACTACTAGTCTTCCAGGGAACGTTCAAATCGTAGTCAGTTTAAGACATTACTCCCATGGAGAAAAGGCCGCATGGTGCTTATTGTGTTCAATGCCGATGCAATTTCAATGTTTCATCAACACTCTGAAGGTCCACATACTACAGAATGCTTCCAGATGCGCATCAGAAACTACTACTATTCTTCCAGGGAACGATCAAAGCGTAGACAGTTTAAGAAATTACTCCCATGGAGAAAAGTCCGCATGGTGCTTATTGTGCTCAATGCCGATGCAATTTTTGTGTTTCATCAACACTCTGAAGGCCCTCAGATTACAGAATGCATCCTGATGTGCTTCGGAAACTACTACTCGTCATCCAGTGTACGATCAAAGCGTAGACAGTTTAAGACATTACTCCCATGGAGAAAAGTCCGCATGGTGCTTATTGTGTTCAATGCCGATGCAATTTTTGTGTTTCATCAACACTCTGAAGGTACACAGATTACAGAATGCTTCCATATGTGCTTCGGAAACTACTACTATTCTTCCAGTGTAAGATCAAAGCGTAGACAGTTTAAGACATTACTCCCATGGAGAAAAATCCGCATGGTGCTTATTGTGTTCAATGCCGATGCAATTTTTGTGTTTCATCAACACTCTGAAGGTCCAATGATTACAGAATACATCCAGATGTGCTTCAGAAACTACTACTAGTCTCCCAGGGAACGAACAAAGTGTAGACAGTTTAAGACCTTACTCCCATCGAGAAAAGTCCGCATGGTGCTTATTGTGTTCAATGCCGATGCAATTTCAGTGTTTCATCAACACTCTGAAGGTCCACATATTACAGAATGCTTCCAGATGCGCTTCAGAAACTACTACTAGTCTTCCAGGGAACGATCAAAGCGTAGACAGTTTAAGAAATTACTCCCATCTAGAAAAGTCCGCATGGTGCTTATTGTGCTCAATGCCGATGCAATTTTTGTGTTTCATCAACACTCTGAAGGCCCTCAGATTACAGAATGCATCCTGATGTGCTTCGGAAACTACTACTCGTCTTCCAGGGAAAGATCAAAGCGTAGACAGTTTAAGACATTACTCCTGTGGAGAAAAGTCCGCATGGTGCTTATTGTGTTCAATGCCGATTCAATTTCAGTGTTTCATCAACACTCTGAAGGTCCACATATTACAGAATGCTTCCAGATGCGCATCAGAAACTACTACTATTCTTCCAGGGAACGATCAAAGCGTAGACAGTTTAAGAAATTACTCCCATGGAGAAAAGTCCGCATGGTGCTTATTGTGCTCAATGCCGATGCAATTTTTGTGTTTCATCAACACTCTGAAGGCCCTCAGATTACAGAATGCATCCTGATGTGCTTCGGAAACTACTACTCGTCATCCAGTGTACGATCAAAGCGTAGACAGTTTAAGACATTACTCCCATGGAGAAAAGTCCGCATGGTGCTTATTGTGTTCAATGCCGATGCAATTTTTGTGTTTCATCAACACTCTGAAGGTACACAGAATACAGAATGCTTCCATATGTGCTTCGGAAACTACTACTATTCTTCCAGTGTAAGATCAAAGCGTAGACAGTTTAAGACATTACTCCCATGGAGAAAAGTCCGCATGGTGCTTATTGTGTTCAATGCCGATGCAATTTCTGTGTTTCATCAACACTCTGAAGGTTCACAGATTACAGAATGCATCCAGATGTGCTTCGGAAACTACTACTAGTCTTCCAGGGAACGATCAAAGCGTAGACAGTTTAAGACATTACTCCCATTTAAAAAAGTCGGCATGGTGCTTATTGTGTTCAATGCCGATGAAATTTCTGTGTTTCATCAACACTCTGAAGGTCCACAGATTGCACAATGCATCCAGATGTGCTTCAGAAACTACTACTAGTCTTCCAGGGAAAGATCAAAGCGTAGACAGTTTAAGACATTACTCCTGTGGAGAAAAGTCCGCATGGTGTTTATTGTGTTCAATGCCGATTAAATTTCTGTGTTTCATCAACACTCTGAAGTTCAACAAATTTCAGAATGCCTCCAGATGTGCTTCAGAAACTACTACTAGTCTTCGAGGGAACGATCAAAGCGTAGACTGTTTAAGACATTACTCCCATGGAGAAAAGTCCGCATGGTGCTTATTGTGTTCAATGCCGATGCAATTTTTGTGTTTCATCAACACTCTGAAGGTACACAGATTACAGAATGCTTCCATATGTGCTTCGGAAACTACTACTATTCTTCCAGTGTAAGATCAAAGCGTAGACAGTTTAAGACATTACTCCCATGGAGAAAAATCCGCATGGTGCTTATTGTGTTCAATGCCGATGCAATTTTTGTGTTTCATCAACACTCTGAAGGTCCAACGTTTACAGAATGCATCCAGATGTGCTTCAGAAACTACTGCTAGTCTTCCAGGGAACGATCAAAGTGTAGACAGTTTAAGACCTTACTCCCATCGAGAAAAGTCCGCATGGTGCTTATTGTGTTCAACGCCGATTCAATTTCTATGTTTTATAAACACTCTGAAGGTCCACAGATGACAGAATGCATCCAGATGTGCTTCGGAAACTACTACTAGTCTTCCAGGGAACGATCAAATCGTAGACAGTTTAAGACATTACTCCCATGGAGAAAAGATCGCATGGTGCTTATTGTGTTCAATGCCTATGCAATTTTTGTGTTTCATCAACACTCTGAAGGTCCACAGATTTCAGAATGCCTGCAGATGTGCTTCGGAAACAACTACTAGTCTTCCAGGGAACGATCAAAGCGTAGACAGTTTAAGACAATACTCCCATTTAGAAAAGTCCGCATGGTGCTTATTGTGTTCAATGCCGATGCAATTTCTGTGTTTCATCAACACTCTGAAGGTTCACAGATTACAGAATGCATCCAGATGTGCTTCGGAAACTACTACTAGTCTTCCAGGGAACGATCAAAGCGTAGACAGTTTAAGACATTACTCCAATGGAGAAAAGTCCGCATGGTGCTTATTGTGTTCAATGCCGATTCAATATCTGTGTTTCATCAACACTCTAAAGGTTCACAGATTAGAGAATGCATCCAAATGTGCTTTCGAAACTACTACTAGTCTTCCAGTGAACGATCAAAACGTAGACAGTTTAAGACATTACTCCCATGGAGAAAAGTCCGCATGGTGCTTATTGTGTTCAATGCCGATTCAATTTCTGTGTTTCAACAACACTCTGAAGGTCCACAGATTACAGAATGCCTCCAGATGTGCTTCGGAAACCACTACTAGTCTTCCAGTGTACGATCAAAGCGTAGACAGTTTAAGACATTACTCCCATCGAGAAAAATCCGCATGGTGCTTATTGTGTTCAATGCCGATGCAATTTCTGTGTTTCATCAACACTCTGAATGTCCACAGATTTCAGAACGCCTAAAGATGTGCTTCGGAAACTACTACTAGTCTTCCAGGGAACGATCAAAGCGTAGACAGTTTAAGACATTACTGACATGGAGAAAAGTCCGCATGTTGCTTATTGTGTTCAATGCCGATTCAATTTCTGTGTTTCATCAACACTCTGAAGGTCCACAGATTACAGAATACATCCAGATGTGCTTCAGAAACTACTACTAGTCTTCCAGGGAACGATCAAAGCGTAGACAGTTTAAGACATTACTCCCATAGAGAAAATTCCGCATGGTGCTTATAGTGTTCAATGCCGATTCAATTTTTGTGTTACATCAACACTCTGAAGGTCCACAGATTACAGAATGCATCCAGATGTGCTTCGGAAACTACTACTAGTCTTCCAGTGTACGATCAAAGCGTATACTGTTTAAGACATTACTCCCATGGAGAAGAATCCGCTTGGTGCTTATTGTGTTCAATGCCGATGCAATTTTCGTGTTTCATCAACACTCTGAAGGTCCAATGATTACAGAATGCATCCAGATGTGCTTCAGAAACTACTACTTGTCTTCCAGGGAACGATCAAAGTGTAGACAGTTTAAGACCTTACTCCCATCGAGAAAAGTCCGCATGGTGCTTATTGTGTTCAACGCCGATTCAATTTCTGTGTTTCATCAACACTCTGAAGGTCCACAGATGACAGAATGCATCCAGATGTGCTTCGGAAACTACTACTAGTCTTCCAGGGAACGTTCAAATCGTAGTCAGTTTAAGACATTACTCCCATGGAGAAAAGGCCGCATGGTGCTTATTGTGTTCAATGCCGATGCAATTTCAGTGTTTCATCAACACTCTGAAGGTCCACATACTACAGAATGCTTCCAGATGCGCATCAGAAACTACTACTATTCTTCCAGGGAACGATCAAAGCGTAGACAGTTTAAGAAATTACTCCCATGGAGAAAAGTCCGCATGGTGCTTATTGTGCTCAATGCCGATGCAATTTTTGTGTTTCATCAACACTCTGAAGGCCCTCAGATTACAGAATGCATCCTGATGTGCTTCGGAAACTACTACTCGTCATCCAGTGTACGATCAAAGCGTAGACAGTTTAAGACAATACTCCCATTTAGAAAAGTCCGCATGGTGCTTATTGTGTTCAATGCCGATGCAATTTCTGTGTTTCATCAACACTCTGAAGGTTCACAGATTACAGAATGCATCCAGATGTGCTTCGGAAACTACTTCTAGTCTTCCAGGGAACGATCAAAGCGTAGACAGTTTAAGACATTACTCCCATGGAGAAAAGTCCGCATGGTGCTTATTGTGTTCAATGCCGATTCAATTTCTGTGTTTCATCAACACTCTAAAGGTTCACAGATTAGAGAATGCATCCAGATGTGCTTTCGAAACTACTACTAGTCTTCCAGTGAACGATCAAAACGTAGACAGTTTAAGACATTACTCCCATGGAGAAAAGTCCGCATGGTGCTTATTGTGTTCAATGCCGATTCAATTTCTGTGTTTCAACAACACTCTGAAGGTCCACAGATTACAGAATGCCTCCAGATGTGCTTCGGAAACCACTACTAGTCTTCCAGTGTACGATCAAAGCGTAGACAGTTTAAGACATTACTCCCATCGAGAAAAATCCGCATGGTGCTTATTGTGTTAAATGCCGATGCAATTTTTGTGTTTCATCAACACTCTGAAGGTCCACAGATTTCAGAACGCCTAAAGAAGTGCTTCGGAAACTACTACTAGTCTTCCAGGGAACGATCAAATCGTAGACAGTTTAAGACATTACTCCCATGGAGAAAAGGCCGCATGGTGCTTATTGTGTTCAATGCCGATGAAATTTCTGTGTTTCATCAACACTCTGAAGGACCACAGATTGCACAATGCATCCAGATGTGCTTCAGAAACTACTACTAGTCTTCCAGGGAAAGATCAAAGCGTAGACAGTTTAAGACATTACTCCTGTGGAGAAAAGTCCGCATGGTGTTTATTGTGTTCAATGCCGATTAAATTTCTGTGTTTCATCAACACTCTGAAGTTCAACAGATTTCAGAATGCCTCCAGATGTGCTTCAGAAACTACTACTAGTCTTCCAGGGAACGATCAAAGCGTAGACTGTTTAAGACATTACTCCCATGGAGAAAAGTCCACATGGAGCTTGTTGTGTTCAATGCCGATGCAATTTTAGTATTTCATCAACACTCTGAAGGTCCACAGATTACAGAATGCATCCAGATGTGCTTCGGAAACTTCTACTAGTCTTCAAGTGTACGATCAAAGCGTAGACAGTTTAAGACATTACTCCCATGGAGACAAGTCCGCATGGTGCTTATTGTGTTCAATGCCGATGCAATTTTTGTGTTTCATCCACACTCTGAAGGTATACAGATTACAGAATGCATCCAGATGTGCTTCGGAAACTACTACTAGTATTCCAGTGTACGATCAAAGTGTAGACAGTTTAAGACATTACTCCCTTGGAGAAAAGTCCGCATGGTGCTTATTGTGTTCAATGCCGATGCAATGTTTGTGTCGCATCAACACTCTGAAGGTCCACAGATTACAGAATACTTCAAGATGTGCCTCGGAGACTACTAATAGTCTTCCAGTGTACGATCAAACGTAGACAGTTTAAGACATTACTCCCATGGAGAAAAATCCGTATGGTGCCTATTGTATTCAATGCCGATGCAATTTTTGTGTTTCATCAACACTCTGAAGGTCCACAGATTACAGAATGCCTCCAGATGTTCTTCGGAAACTACTATTAGTCATCCAGGGAACGATCAAAGCGTAGACAGATTAAGACAATACTCCCATGGAGAAAAGTCCGCATGGTGCTTATTATGTTCAATGCCGATGCAATTTTTGTGTTTCATCAACACTCTGAATGTCCACAGATTTCAGAACGCCTAAAGATGTGCTTCGGATACTACTACTAGTCTTTTAGGGAACGATCAAAGCGTAGACAGTTTAAGACATTACTGACATGGAGAAAAGTCCGCATGTTGCTTATTGTGTTCAATGCCGATTCAATTTCTGTGTTTCATCAACACTCTGAAGGTCCACAAATTACAGAATGCATCCAGATCTGCTTCAGAAACTACTACTAGTCTTCCAGGGAACGATCAAAGCGTAGACAGTTTAAGACATTACTCCCATAGAGAAAATTCCGTATGGTGCTTATAGTGTTCAATGCCGATGCAATTTCTGTGTTTCATCAACACTCTGAAGGTCCAAAGATTACAGAATGCATCCAGATGTGCTTCGGAAACTACTACTAGTCTTCCAGTGTACGATCAAAGCGTATACTGTTTAAGACATTACTCCCATGGAGAAAAGTCCGCATGGTGCTTATTGTGTTCAATGCCGATGCAATTTTTGTGTTTCATCAACACTCTGAAGGTACACAGATTACAGAATGCTTCCATATGTGCTTCGGAAACTACTACTATTCTTCCAGTGTAAGATCAAAGCGTTGACAGTTTAAGACACTACTCCGATGGAGAAAAATCCGCATGGTGCTTATTGTGTTCAATGCCGATGCAATTTTTGTGTTTCATCAACACTCTGAAGGTTCAATGATTACAGAATGCATCCAGATGTGCTTCAGAAACTACTACTAGTCTTCCAGTGAACGATCAAAGTGTAGACAGTTTAAGACCTTACTCCCATCGAGAAAAGTCCGCATGGTGCTTATTGTGTTCAACGCCGATTCAATTTCTGTGTTCCATCAACACTCTGAAGGTCCACAGATGACAGAATGCATCCAGATGTGCTTCGGAAACTACTACTAGTCTTCCAGGGAACGATCAAATCGTAGACAGTTTAAGACATTACTCCCATGGAGAAAAGTCCGCATGGTGCTTATTGTGTTCAATGCCGATGCAATGTCTGTGTTTCATCAACACTCTGAAGGTCCACAGATTACAGAATGCATCCAGATGTGCTTCGGAAACTACTACTAGTCTTCCAGGGAACTATCAAAGCGTAGACAGTTTAGGACATTACTCCCTTTAGAAAAGTCCGCATGGTGCATATTGTGTTCAATGCCGATGCAATTTCTGTGTTTCATCTACACTCTGAAGGCCCAAAGATTACAGAATGCATCCTGATGTGCTTCAGAAACTACTACTAGTCTTCCAGGGAACGATCAAAGCGTAGACAGTTTAAAACATTACTCCCATGGAGAATAGTCCGAATGGTGCTTATTGTGTTCAACGCCGATTCAATTTCTGTGTTTCATCAACACTCTGAAGGTCCACAGATTACAGAATGCATCCAGATGTGCTTCGGAAACTACTACTAGTCTTCCAGGGAACGATCAAAGCGTAGACAGTTTAAGACGTTACTCGCATGGAGAAAAATCCGTATGGTGCCTATTGTTTTCAATGCCGATGCAATTTTTGTGTTTCATCAACACTCTGAAGGTCCACAGATTACAGAATGCATCCAGATGTAATTCGGAAACTAATACTAGTCTTCCAGTGTACGATCAAAGCGTAGACAGTTTAAGACATTACTCCCATGGAGAAAAGTCCGCATGGTGCTTATTGTGTTCAATGCCAATTCAATTTCTGTGTTTCATCAACACTCTGAAGGTCCACAGATGACAGAATGCATCCAGATGTGCTTTGGAAACTACTACTAGTCTTCCAGGGAACGATCAAATCGTAGAGAGTTAAGACATTACTCCCATGGAGAAAAGTCCGCATGGTGCTTATTGTGTTCAATGCCGATGCAATTTTTGTGTTTCATCAACACTCTGAAGGTCCACAGATTACAGAATGCCTCCAGATGTGCTTTGGAAACTACTACTAGTCTTCCAGTACACGTTCAAAGCGTACACAGTTTAAGACATTACTCCCATGGAGAAAAATCCGCATGGTGCTTATTGTGTTCAGTGCCGATGCAATTTTTGTGTTTCATCAACACCCTGAAGGTCCACAGATTACAGAATGCTTCCAGATGTGCTTCGGAAACTAATACAATTCTTCCAGGGAACGATCAAAGCGTAGACAGTTTAAGACATTACTCCCATGGAGAAAAATTCGCATGGTGCTTATTGTGTTCAATGCCGATGCAATTTTTGTGTTTCATCAACACTCTGAAGGTCCACAGATTACAGAATGCATCCAGATGTACTTCGGAAACTACTACTAGTCTTCCAGTGTACGATCAAAGCGTATACAGTCTAAGACATTACTCCCATGGAGAAAAGTCCGCATGGTGTTTATTGTGTTCAATGCCGATGCAATTTTTGTGTTTCATCAACACTCTGAAGGTCCACAGATTACAGAATGCTTCCATATGTGCTTCGGAAACTACTACTATTCTTCCAGTGTACGATCAAAGCGTAGACAGTTTAAGACATTACTCCCATGGAGAAAAGTCTTCATGGTGCTTATTGTGTTCAATGCCGATGCAATTTCTGTGATTCATCAACACTCTGAAGGTCCACAGATTACAGAATGCTTCCATATGTGCTTCGGAAACTACTACTATTCTTCCAGTGTAAAATCAATGCGCAGACACTTTAAGACATTACTCCCATGGAGAAAAATCCGCATGGTGCATATTGTGTTCAATGCCGATTAAATTTCTGTGTTTCATCAACACTCTGAAGGTAAACAGATTACAGAATGCATCCACATGTGCTTCGGAAACTACTACTAGTCTTCCAGGGAACGATCAAATCGTAGACAGTTTAAGACATTACTCCCATGGAGAAAAGTCCGCATGGTGCTTATTGTGTTCAATGCCGATGCAATTTCTGTGTTTCATCAACACTCTGAGGGTCCTCAGATTACATAATGCATCCAGATGTGCTTCGGAAACTACTGCTAGTCTTCCAGGGAACGATCAAAGCGTAGACAGTTTAAGACATTACTCCCTTTAGTAGAGTCAACATGGTGCTTATTGTGTTCAATGCCGATGCAATTTCTGTGTTTCATCAACACTCTGAAGGTCCTAAGAATACTGAATGCATCCTGATGTGCTTCGGAAACTACTACTAGTCTTCCAGGGAACGATCAAAGCGTAGACAGTTTAAGACGTTACTCGCATGGAGGAAAATCCGTATGGTGCCTATTGTATTCAATGCCGATGCAGTTTTTCTGTTTCATCAACACTCTGAAGGTCCACAGATTACAGAATGCATCCAGATGTGATTCGGAAACTAATACTAGTCTTCCAGGGTACGATCAAAGCGTAGACAGTTTAAGACATTACTCCCATGGAGAAAAGTCCGCATGGTGCTTATTGTGTTCAATGCCGATTCAATGTATGTGTTTCATCAACACTCTGAAAGTCCACAGATTACAGAATGCATCCAGATGTGCTTCGGAAACTACTACTAGTCTTCCAGGGAACGATCAAAGCGTTGACAGTTTAAGACATTACTCCCATAGAGAAAATTCCGCATGGTGCTTATTGAGTTCAATGCCGATGTAATTTTTGTGTTTCATCAACACTCTGAAGGTCCACAGATTACAGAATGCCTCCAGATGTGCTTTGGAAACTACTACTAGTCTTCCAGTACACGTTCAAAGCGTACACAGTTTAAGACATTACTCCCATGGAGAAAAATCCGCATGGTGCTTATTGTGTTCAGTGCCGATGAAATTTTTGTGTTTCATCAACACTCTGAAGGTCCACAGATTACAGAATGCTTCCAGATGTGCTTCGGAAACTAATACAATTCTTCCAGGGAACGATCAAAGCGTAGACAGTTTAAGACATTACTCCCATGGAGAAAAATTCGCATGGTGCTTATTGTGTTCAATGCCGATGCAATTTTTGTGTTTCATCAACACTCTGAAGGTCCACAGATTACAGAATGCATAGAGATGTACTTCGGAAACTACTACTAGTCTTCCAGTGTACGATCAAAGCGTATACAGTCTAAGACATTACTCCCATGGAGAAAAGTCCGCATGGTGCTTATTGTGTTCAATGCCGATGCAATTTTTGTGTTTCATCAACACTCTGAAGGTCCACAGATTACAGAATGCTTCCATATGTGCTTCGGAAACTACTACTATTCTTCCAGTGTACGATCAAAGCGTAGACAGTTTAAGACATTACTCCCATTTAGAAAAGTCCTCATGGTGCTTATTGTGTTCAATGCCGATGCAATTTCTGTGATTCATCAACACTCTGAAGGTCCACAGATTACAGAATGCTTCCATATGTGCTTCGGAAACTACTACTATTCTTCCAGTGTAAAATCAATGCGCAGACACTTTAAGACATTACTCCCATGGAGAAAAATCCGCATGGTGCATATTGTGTTCAATGCCGATTAAATTTCTGTGTTTCATCAACACTCTGAAGGTAAACAGATTACAGAATGCATCCACATGTGCTTCGGAAACTACTACTAGTCTTCCAGGGAAGGATCAAATCGTAGACAGTTTAAGACATTACTCCCATGGAGAAAAGTCCGCATGGTGCTTATTGTGTTCAATGCAGATGCAATTTCTGTGTTTCATCAACACTCTGAGGGTCCTCAGATTACATAATGCATCCAGATGTGCTTCGGAAACTACTGCTAGTCTTCCAGGGAACGATCAAACCGTAGACAGTTTAAGACATTACTCCCTTTAGTAAAGTCAACATGGTGCTTATTGTGTTCAATGCCGATGCAATTTCTGTGTTTCATCAACACTCTGAAGGTCCTAAGAATACTGAATGCATCCTGATGTGCTTCAGAAACTACTACTAGTCTTCCAGGGAACGATCAAAGCGTAGACAGTTTAAGACATTACTCCCATGGAGAAAAGTCCGCATGGTGCTTATTGTTTTCAATGGCGATGCAATTTCTGTGTTTCATCAACACTCGGAAGGTCCACAGATTACAGAATGCATCCAGATGTGCTTCGGAAACTACTACTAGTCTTCCAGGGAACGATCAAAGCGTAGACAGTTTAAGACGTTACTCGCATGGAGGAAAATCCGTATGGTGCCTATTGTATTCAATGCCGATGCAATTTTTCTGTTTCATCAACACTCTGAAGGTCCACAGATTACAGAATGCATCCAGATGTGATTCGGAAACTAATACTAGTCTTCCAGGGTACGTTCAAAGCGTAGACAGTTTAAGACATTACTCCCATGGAGAAAAGTCCGCATGGTGCTTATTGTGTTCAATGCGAATTCAATTTCTGTGTTTCATCAACACTCTGCAGGTCCACAGATTACAGTATGCATTCAGATGTGCTTTGGAAACTACTACTAGTCTCCCAGTACACGTTCAAAGCGTACACAGTTTAAGACATTACTCCCATGGAGAAAAATCCGCATGGTGCTTATTGTGTTCAGTGCCGATGCAATTTTTGTGTTTCATCAACACTCTGAAGGTCCACAGATTACAGAATGCTTCCAGATGTGCTTCGGAAAGTAATACAATTCATCCAGTGTACGATCAAAGCGTAGACAGTTTAAGACATTACTCCCATGGAGAAAAGTCCTCATGGTGCTTATTGTGTTCAATGCCGTTGCAATTTCGGTGTTTCATCAACACTCTGAAGGTCCACAGAATACAGAATGCATCCAGATGTGCTTCGGAAACTACTACTAGTCTTCCAGGGAACGATCAAAGCGTAGACAGTTTGAGACATTACTTCCATGGAGAAAAGTCCGCATGGTGCTTATTGTGTTCAATGCCAATGCAATTTCTGTGTTTCATCAACACTCTGAAGGTCCAAAGATTACAGAATGCATCCAGATGTGCTTCGGAAACTACTACTAGTCTTCCAGTGTACGATCAAAGCGTAGACAGTTTAAGACATTACTCCCTTGGAGAAAAGTCCGCATGGTGCTTATTGTGTTCAATGCCGATGAATTTGTGTCTCATCAACACTCTTAAGGTCCACAGATTACAGTATGCCTCCAGATGTGCTTCGGAAACTACTACTAATCTTCCAGTGTACGATCAAACGTAGACAGTTTAAGACATTACTCCAAAGGAGAAAAATCCGTATGGTGCCTATTGTATTCAATGCCGATGCCATTTTTGTGTTTCATCAACACTCTGAAGGTCCACAGAATACAGAATGCCTACAGATGTGCTTCGGAAACTACTACTAGTCTTCCAGTACACGTTCAAAGCGTACACAGTTTAAGACATTACTCCCATGGAGAAAAATCCGCATGGTGCTTATTGTGTTCAGTGCCGATGCAATTTTTGTGTTTCATCAACACTCTGAAGGTCCACAGATTACAGAATGCTTCCAGATGTGCTTCGGAAACTAATACAATTCATCCAGTGTACGATCAAAGCGTAGACAGTTTAAGACATTACTCCCATGGAGAAAAATTCGCATGGTGCTTATTGTGTTCAATGCCGATGCAATTTTTGTGTTTCATCAACACTCTGAAGGTCCACAGATTTCAGAATGCATCCAGATGTACTTCGGAAACTACTACTAGTCTTCCAGTGTACGATCAAAGCGTATACAGTCTAAGACATTACTCCCATGGAGAAAAGTCCGCATGGTGCTTATTGTGTTCAATGCCGATGCAATTTTTGTGTTTCATCAACACTCTGAAGGTCGACAGATTACAGAATGCCTCCAGATGTGCTTCAAAAACTACTACTAGTGTTCAAGGGAACGATCAAAGCGTAGACAATTTGAGACATTACTTCCATGGAGAAAAGTCCGCATGGTGCTTATTGTGTTCAATGCCAAGGCAATTTCTGTGTTTCATCAACACTCTGAAGGTCCAAAGATTACAGAATGCATCCAGATGTGCTTCGGAAACTACTACTAGTCTTCCAGTGTACGATCAAAGCGTAGACAGTTTAAGACATTACTCCCTTGGAGAAAAGTCCGCTTGGTGCTTATTGTGTTCAATGCCAATGCAATGTTTGTATCTCATCAACACTCTTAAGGTCCACAGATTACAGAGTGCCTCCAGATGTGCTTCGGAAACTACTACTAATCTTCCAGTGTAAGATCAAACGTAGACAGTTTAAGACATTACTCCAAAGGAGAAAAATCCGTATGGTGCCTATTGTATTCAATGCCGATGCCATTATTGTGTTTCATCAACACTCTGAAGGTCCACAGAATACAGAATGCCTACAGATGTGCTTCGGAAACTACTACTAGTCTTCCAGTACACAATCAAAGCGTACACAGTTTAAGACATTACTCCCATGGAGAAAAGTCCGCATGGTGCTTATTGTGTTCAATGCCGATGCAATTTTTGTGTTTCATCAACACTCTGGAGGTCCACAGATTTCAAACGCCTAAATATGTGCTTCGGAAACTACTACTAGTCTTCCAGGGAACGATCAAAGCGTAGACAGTTTAAGACATTACTCCCTTTAGAAAAGTCCGCATAGTGCTTATTGTGTTCAATGCCGATGCAATTTCTGTGTTTCATTAACACTCTGAAGGTCCTAAGACTACAGAATGCATCCAGATGTGCTTCAGTAACTACTACTAGTCTTCCAGGGAACGATCAAAGCGTAGACAGTTTAAGACATTACTCCCATGGAGAAAAGTCCGCATGGTGCTTATTGTGTTCAATGCCAATCCAATTTCTGAGTTTCATCAACACTCTGAAGGTGCACAGATTACAGAATGCATCCAGATGTGCTTCAGAAACTACTACTAGTCTTCCAGGGAACGATCAAAGCGTAGACAGTTTAAGACATTACTCCATTTAGAAAAGTCCGCATGGTGCTTATTGCGTTCAATGCCGATGCAATTTTTGTGTTTCATCAACACTCTGAAGGTCCACAGATTACAGAATGCTTCCATATGTGCTTCGGAAACTACTACTATTCTTCCAGTGTAAGATCAAAGCGTAGACAGTTTAAGACATTACTCCCATGGAAAAAAGTCCTCATGGTGCTTATTTTGTTCATCAACACTCTGAAGGTCGACAGATTACAGAATGCCTCCAGATGTGCTTCAGAAACTACTACTAGTCTTCGAGGGAACGATCAAAGCGTAGACAATTTGAGACATTACTCCCATGGAGAAAAGTCCGCATTGTGCTTATTGTGTTCAATGCCGATGCAATTTTTGTGTTTCATCAATACTCAGAAGGTCCAAAGATTACAGAATGCTTCCAGATGTGCTTCGGAAACTACTACTGGTCTTCCAGTGTACGATCAAAGCGTAGACAGTTTAAGACATTACTCCCATGGAGAAAAGTCCACATGGTGCTTATTGTGTTCAATGCCGTTGCAATTTCGGTGTTTCATCAACACTCTGAACGTCCACAGAATACAGAATGCATCCAGATGTGCTTCGGAAACTACTACTAGTCTTCCAGGGAACGATCAAAGCGTAGACAGTTTGAGACATTACTTCCATGGAGAAAAGTCCGCATGGTGCTTATTGTGTTCAATGCCAATGCAATTTCTGTGTTTCATCAACACTCTGAAGGTCCAAAGATTACAGAATGCATCCAGATGTGCTTCGGAAACTACTACTAGTCTTCCAGTGTACGATCAAAGCGTAGACAGTTTAAGACATTACTCCCTTGGAGAAAAGTCCGCATGGTGCTTATTGTGTTCAATGCCGATTCAATGTTTGTGTCTCATCAACACTCTTAAGGTCCACAGATTACAGAATGCCTCCAGATGTGCTTCGGAAACTACTACTAATCTTCCAGTGTACGATCAAACGTAGACAGTTTAAGACATTACTCCAAAGGAGAAATATCCGTATGGTGCCTATTGTATTCAATGCCGATGCCATTATTGTGTTTCACCAACACTCTGAAGGTCCACAGAATACAGAATGCCTATAGATGTGCTTCGGGAACTACTACTAGTCTTCCAGTACACAATCAAAGCGTACACAGTTTAAGACATTACTCCCATGGAGAAAAGTCCGCATGGTGCATATTGTGTTCAATGCCGATGCAATTTTTGTGTTTCAAAACACTCTGGAGGTCCACAGATTTGAAACGCCTAAATATGTGCTTCGGAAACTACTACTAGTCTTCCAGGGAACGATCAAAGCGTAGACAGTTTAAGACATTACTCCCTGTAGAAAAGTCCGCATAGTGCTTATTGTGTTCAATGCCGATGCAATGTCTGTGTTTCATCAACACTCTGAAGGTCCTAAGACTACAGATTGCATCCAGATGTGCTTCAGTAACTACTACTAGTCTTCCAGGGAACGATCAAAGCGTAGACAGTTTAAGACATTACTCCCATGGAGAAAAATCCGCATGCGGCTTATTGTGTTCAATGCCAATTCAATTTTTGAGTTTCATCAACACTCTGAAGGTGCACAGATTACAGAATGCATCCAGATGTGCTTCAGAAACTACTACTAGTCTTCCAGGGAACGATCAAAGCGTAGACAGTTTAAGACATTACTCCATTTAGAAAAGTCCGCATGGTGCTTATTGCGTTCAATGCCGATGCAATTTTTGTGTTTCATCAACAACCTGAAGGTCCAAAGATTACAGAATGCATCCAGATGTGCTTCAGAAACTACTTCTAGTCTTCCAGGGAACGATCAAAGCGTAGACAGTTTAAGACATTGCTGACATGGGAAAAAGTCCGCATGGTGCTTATTGTGTTCAATGCCGATTCAATTTCTGTGTTTCATCAACACTCTGAAGGTCCACAGATTACAGAATGCATCCAGATGTGCTTCAGAAACTACTACTAGTCTTCCAGGGAACGATCAAAGCGTAGACAGTTTAAGACCTTATTCCCATCGAGAAAAGTCCGCATGGTGCTTATTATGTTCAATGCCGATTCAATTTCTGTGTTTCATCAACACTCTGAAGGTTCACAGATTACAGAAAGCATCCAGATGTGCTTCGGAAACTACTACTAGTCTTCCAGGGAACGATCAAATCGTAGGCAGTTTAAGACATTACTCCCATGGAGAAAAGTCCGCATGGTGCTTATTGTGTTCAATGCCGATGCAATTTCTGTGTTTCATCAACACTCTGAAGGACCACAGATTATAGACTGCATCCAGATGTGCTTCCAAACTACTACTAGTCTTCCAGGGAACTATCAAAGCGTAGACAGTTTAAGACATTACTCCCATAGAGAAAATTCCGCATGGTGCTTATTGTGTTCAATGCCGATGCAATTTTTGTGTTTCATCAACACTCTGAAGGTCCACAGATTACAGAATGCATCCAGATGTGCTTCGGAAACTACTACTAGTCTTCCAGTGTACGATCAAAGCGTAGACAGTTTAAGACATTACTCCCATGGAGAAAAGTCCGCATGGTGCTTATTGTGTACAATGCCGATGCAATTTTTGTGTTCCATCAACACTCCGAAGGTCCACAGATTACACAATGCTTCCAGATGTGCTTCGGAAACTACTACTAGTCTTCCAGTATACGATCAAAGCGTAGACAGTTTAAGACATTACTCCCATGCAGAAAAGTCCTCATGGTGCTTATTGTGTTCAATGCCGATGCAATTTCTGTGATTCATCAACACTCTGAACGTCCACAGATTACAGAATGCTTCCATATGTGCTTCGGAAACTACTACTATTCTTCCAGTGTAAAATCAATGCGTGGACAGTTTAAGACATTACTCCTATGCAGAAAAATCCGCATGGTGCTTATTGTGTTCAATGCCGATTAAATTTCTGTGTTTCATTAACACTCTGAAGGTAAACAGATTACAGATTGCATCCAGATGTGCTTCGGAAACTACTACTAGTCTTCCAGGGAACGATCAAATCGTAGACAGTTTAAGACATTACTCCCATGGAGAAAAGTCCGCATGGTGCTTATTGTGTTCAATGCCGATGCAATTTCTGTGTTTCATCAACACTCTGAGGGTCCTCAGATTACATAATGCATCCAGATGTGCTTCGGAAACTACTGCTAGTCTTCCAGGGAACGATCAAAGCGTAGACAGTTTAAGACATTACTCCCTTTAGTAAAGTCCGCATGGTGCTTATTGTGTTCAATGCCGATGCAATTTCTGTGTTTCATCAACACTCTGAAGGTCCAAAGATTACAGAATGCATCCTGATGTGCTTCAGAAACTACTACTAGTCTTCCAGGGAACGATCAAAACGTAGACAGTTTAAGACATTACTCCCATGGAGAAAAGTCCGAATGGTGCTTATTGTGTTCAATGCCGATTCAATTTCTGTGTTTCATCAACACTCTGAAGGTCCACAGATTACAGAATGCATCCAGATGTGCTTCAGAAACTACTACTAATCTTCCAGGGAACGATCAAATCGTTGACAATTTAAGACACTACTCCCATGGAGAAAAGTCCGCATGGTGCTTATTGTTTTCAATGGCGATGCAATTTCTATGTTTCATCAACACTCTGAAGGTCCACAGATTACAGAATAAATCCAGATGTGCTTCGGAAACTACTACTAGTCTTCTAGGGAACGATAAAAGCGTAGACAGTTTAAGACATTACTCGCATGGAGAAAAATCCGTATGGTGCCTATTGTATTCAATGCTGATGCAATTTTTCTGTTTCATCAACACTCTGAAGGTCCACAGATTACAGAATAAATCCAGATGTGCTTCGGAAACTACTACTAGGCTTCTAGGGAACGATAAAAGCGTAGACAGTTTAAGACATTACTCGCATGGAGAAAAATCCGTATGGTGCCTATTGTATTCAATGCTGATGCAATTTTTCTGTTTCATCAACACTCTGAAGGTCCACAGATTACAGAATGCATCCAGATGTGATTCGGAAACTAATACTAGTCTTCCAGTGTACGATCAAAGCGTAGACAGTTTAAGACATTACTCCCATGGAGAAAAGTCCGCATGGTGCTTATTGTGTTCAATGCCAATTCAATTTCTGTGTTTCATCAACACTCTGAAGGTCCACAGATTACAGAATGCATCCAGATGTGCTTCAGAAACTACTACTAGTCTTCCAGGGAACCATCAAAGCGTTGACAGTTTAAGACATTACTCCCATAGAGAAAATTCCGCATGGTGCTTATTGAGTTCAATGCCGATGCAATTTCTGTGTTTCATCAACACTCTGAAGGTCCACAGATTACAGAATGCATCCAGATGTGCTTTGGAAACTACTACTAGTCTTCCAGTACACGTTCAAAGCGTACACTTTTTAAGAAATTACTCCTATGGCGAAAAATCCGCATGGTGCTTATTGTGTTCAGTGCCGATGCAATTTTTGTGTTTCATCAACACTCTGAAGGTCCACAGATTACAGAATGCATCCAGATGTACTTCGGAAACTACTACTAGTCTTCCAGTGTAAGATCAAAGCGTATACAGTCTAAGACATTACTCCCATGGAGAAAAGTCAGCATGGTGCTAATTGTGTTCAATGCCGATGCAATTTTTGTGTTTCATCAACACTCTGAAGGTCCACAGATTACAGAATGCTTCCATATGTGCTTCGGAAACTACTACCATTCTTCCAGTGTAAGATCAAGGCGTAGACAGTTTAAGACATTACTCCCATGGAGAAAAGTCCTCATGGTGCTTATTGTGTTCAATGCCGATGCAATTTCTGTGATTCATCAACACTCTGAAGGTCCACAGATTACAGAATGCCTCTAGATGTGCTTCAGAAACTACTACTAGCATTCGAGGGAACGATCAAAGCGTAGACAGTTTGAGACATTACTCCCATGAAGAAAAGTCCGCATGGTGTTTATTGTGTTCAATGCCGATGCAATTTTTGTGTTTCATCAATACTCAGAAGGTCCACAGGTTACAGAATGCTTCCAGATGTGCTTCGGAAACTACTACTGGTCTTCCAGTGTACGATCAAACGTAGACAGTTTAAGACATTACTCCAAAGGAGAAAAATCCGTATGGTGCCTATTGTATTCAATGCCGATGCAGATTTTGTGTTTCATCAACACTCTGAAGGTCCACAGAATACAGAATGCCTCCAGATGTGCTTCGGAAACTACTACTAGTCTTCCAGTACACAATCAAAGCGTACAGAGTTTAAGACAATACTACCATGGAGAAAAGTCCGCATGGTGCTTATTGTGTTCAATGCCGATGCAATTTTTGTGTTTCATCAACACTCTGGAGGTCCACAGAGTTCAAACGCCTAAAGATGTGCTTCGGAAACTACTACTAGTCTTCCAGGGAACGATCAAAGCGTAGACAGTTTAAGACATTACTCCCTTTAGAAAATTCCGCATGGTGTTTATTGTGTTCTATGCCGATGCAATTTCTGTGTTTCATCAACACTCTGAAGGTCCTAAGATTACAGAATGCATCCAGATGTGCTTCAGAAACTACTACTAGTCTTCCAGGGAACGATCAAAGCGTTGACAGTTTAAGACATTACTCCCATAGAGAAAAATCCGCATGGTGCTTATTGTGTTTAATGCCGATGCTATTTTTGTGTTTCATCAACACTCTGAAGGTCCACAGATTACAGAATGCATCCAGATGTGCTTTGGAAACTACTACTAGTCTTCCAGTACACAATCAAAGCGTACACAGTTTAAGACATTACTCCCATGGAGAAAAGTCAGCATGGTGCTTATTGTGTTCAGTGCCGATGCAATTTCTGTGTTTCATCAACACTCTGAAGGTCCACAGATTTCAGAATGCATCCAGATGTACTTCGGAAACTACTACTAGTCTTCCAGTGTACGATCAAAGCGTATACAGTCTAAGACATTACTCCCATGGAGAAAAGTCCGCATGGTGCTTATTGTGTTCAATGCCGATGCAATTTTTGTGTTTCATCAACACTCTGAAGGTCCACAGATTACAGAATGCTTCCATATGTGCCGCGGAAACTACTACAATTCTTCCAGTGTACGATCAAAGCGTAGTCAGTTCAAGACATTACTCCCTTGGAGAAAAGTCCGCATGGCGCTTATTGTGTTCAATGCCGATGCAATGTTTGTGTCTCATCAACACTCTGAAGGTCCACAGATTACAGAATGCATCCTGATGTGCTTCGGAAACTACTACTCGTCTTCCAGTGTACGATCAAAGCGTAGTCAGTTCAACACATTACTCCCTTGGAGATAAGTCCGCATGGTGCTTATTGTGTTCAATGCCGATGCAATGTTTGTGTCTCATCAACACTCTGAAGGTCCACAGATTACAGAATGCCTCCAGATGTGCTTCGGAAACAACTACTAGTCTTCCAGTGTACGATCAAAGCTTAGACAGTTTATGACATTACTCCCATGGAGGAAAATCCGTATGGTGACTATTGTATTCAATGCCGATGCAATTTTTGTGTTTCATCAAAACTCTGAAGGTCCAAAGTTTACAGAATGCCTCCAGATGTGCTTCGGAAACTACTACTAGTCTTCCAGGGAACCATCAAAGCGTAGACAGTTAAAGACATTACTCCCATGGAGAAAAGTCCGCATTGTGCTTATTGTGTTCAATGCCGATGCAATTTTTGTGTTTCATCAGCACTCTGGCGGTCCACAGATTTCAGAACGCCTAAAGATGTGCTTCGGAAACTACTACTAGTCTTCCAGGGAACGATCAAAGCGTAGACAGTTTAAGACATTACTCCCTTTAGAAAAGTATGCATGGTGCTTAGTGTTCAATGCCGATGCAATATTTGTGTTTTATCAATACTCTGAAGGTCCACAGATTTCAGAACGCCTAAAGATGTGCTTCGGAAACTACTACTAGTCTTCCAGGGAACGATCAAAGCGTAGACAGTTTAAGACAATACTCCCGTTAGAAAAGTCCGCATGGTGCTTATTGTGTTTAATGCCGAAGCAATTTCTGTGTTTCATCATCACTCTGAAGATCCACAGATTACAGAATGCATCCAGATGTGCTTCGGAAACTACTACTAGTCTTCCAGTGAAGGTTCAAAACCTAGGCAGTTTAAGACACTACTAACATGGAGAAAAGTCCGCATGGTGCTTATTGTGCTCAATGCCGATGCAATTTTTGTGTTTCATCAACACTCTGAAGGTCCACAGATTACAGAATGCTTCCAGATGTGCTTCGGAAACTACTACTAGTCTTCCAATGCGCGATCAAATCGTTGACAGTTGAAGACATTACTCCCATAGAGAAAATTCAGCATGGTGCTTATTGTGTTCAATGCCGATGCAAGTTTGGTGTTTCATCAACATTCTGAATGTCCACAGTTTACAGAATGCCTCCAGATGTGCTTCGGAAACTACTACCAGTCTCCCATCGAACCATCAAAGCGTAGACAGTTTATGACATTACTCCCATGGAGAAAAGTCCGCATGGTGCTTATTGTGTTTAATGCCGATGCAATTTTTGTGTTTCATCAACAACCTGAAGTTCCACAGATTGCAGAATGCCTAAAGATGTGCTTCGGAAACTACTATTAGTCTTCCAGGGAACGATCAAAGCGTAGACAGTTGAAGACATTACTCCCATGGAGAAAAGTCCGCATGGTGCTTATTGTGTTCAATGCCGATGCAATTTTTGTGTTTCATCAACACTCTGAAGCTCCACAGATTACAGAATGCCTTAAGTTGTTCTTTGGAAACTACTACTAGTCTTCCAGTGTACGATCATAGAATAGACAGTTTCAGACATTACTCCCATGGAGTAAAGTCCGCATGGTGCTTAATGTGTTCAATGCCGATTCAATTTCTGTGTTTCATCAACACTCTGAAGGTCCACAGATTACAGAATGATTCCAGATGTGCTTCGGAAACTACTACTAGTCTTCCATCGAACGATCAAACGTAGACAGTTTAAGACATTACTCCCATGGAGAAAAGTCCGTATGGTGCTTATTGTGTTCAATGCAGATGCAATTTTGTGTTTCATCAACACTCTGAAGGTCCACAGATTACAGAATGCCTTCAGATGTGCTTCGGAAACTACTACTAGTCTTCCAGTGTACGATCAAAGCGTAGACAGTTTAAGACATTACTCCCATGGAGTAAAGTCCGCATGGTGCTTATTGTGTTCAATGCCGATTCAATTTCTGTGTCTCATCAACACTCTGAAGGTCCACAGATTACAGAATGCCTCCAGATGTGCTTCAGAAACTACTACTAGTCTTCCATCGAACGATCAAACGTAGACAGTTTAAGACATTACTCCCATGGAGAAAAGTCCGCATGGTGCTTATTGTGTTCAATGCAGATGCAATTTTGTGTTTCATCAACACTCTGAAGGTTCACAGTTTACAGAATGCCTCCAGATGTGCTTCGGAAACTACTACTAGTCTTCCAGTGTACGATCAAAGCGTAGATAGTTTAAGACATTACTCCCATGGAGTAAAGTCGGCATGGTTCTTATTGTGTTCAATGCCGATTCAATTTCTGTGTTTCATCAACACTCTGAAGGTCCACAGATTACAGAATGCCTCCAGATGTGCTTCGGAAACTACTACTAGTTTTCCAGTGGACGATCAAAGCCTAGGCAGTTTAAGACACTACTCCCATCGAGAAAAGTCCGCATGGTGCTTATTGTGCTCAATGCCGATTCAATTTCTGTGTTTCATCAACATTCTGAAGGTCCACAGATTACTGAATGCATCCAGATGCGCTTCCGAAACTACTACTAGTCTTCCAGTGTACGACCAAAGCGTAAACAGTTTAAGACATTACTCCCATGGTGAAAGGTCCGCATGGTGCTTATTGTGTTCATTGCCGATGCAATTATTGTGTTTCATCAACACTCTGAAGGTCCACAGATTACAGAAAGTCTCCAGATGTGCTTCGGAAACTACTACTAGTCTTCCAGTGAACGATCAAAGACTAGACAGTTTAAGACACTACTCCCATAGAGAAAATTCCGCATGGTGCTTATTGTGTTCAATGCCGATGCAATTTTTGTGTTTCATCAACACTCTGAAGGTCCACAGATTACAGAATGCCTCCAGATGTGCTTCTGAAACTACTACTAGTCTTCCAGTGTACGATCAAAGCGTAGACAGTTTAAGACATTACTCCCATGGAGAAAAGTCCGCATAGTGCTTATTGTGTACAATCCCGATGCAATTTTTGTGTTTCATCAACACTCTGAAGGTCCACAGATTACAGAATGCCTCCAGATGTGCTTCGGAAACTACTACCAGTATTCCAGTGTACGATCAAAGCGTAGACAGTTTAAGACATTACTCCCATGGAGAAAAGTCTGCATGGTGCTTATTGTGTTCAATGCCGATGCAATTTTTGTGTTTCATCAACATTCTGAATGTCCACAGATTACAGAATGCCTCCAGATGTGCTTCGGAAACTACTACCAGTCTTCCATCGAATGATCAAAGCGTGGACAGTTTAAGACATTACTCCCATGGAGAAAAGTTCGCGTGGTGCTTATTGTGTTCAATGCCGATGCATTTTTTGTGTTTCATCAACACTCTGAACGTCCACAGATTACAGAATGCCACCAGATGTGCTTCGGAAACTACTACTAGTCTTCCAGTGTACGATCAAATCGTAGACAGTTTAAGACATTACTCCCATGGAGAAAAGTCCGTATGGTGCTTATTGTGTTCAATGCCGATGCAATTTTTGTGTTTCATCAACACTCTGAAGGTCCACAGATTACAGAATGCCTCCAGATGTGCTTCAGAAACTACTACTAGTCTTCCAGTGTACGATCACAGCGTAGAGAGTTAAAGACATTACTCCCATCGAGAAAAGTCCGCATGGTGCTTATTGTGTTCAAAGTCGATGCAATTTTTGTATTTCATCAACACTCTCAAGGTCCACAGATTACAGAATGCATCCAGATGTGCTTCGGAAACTACTACTAGTCTTCCAGTGTACGATCAAAGCGTAAACAGTTTAAGACATTACTCCCATGGTGAAAAGTCCGCATGGTGCTTATTGTGTTCATTGCCGATGCAATTTTTGTGTTTCATCAACACTCTGAAGGTCCACAGATTACAGAAAGTCTCCAGATGTGCTTCGGAAACTACTACTAGTCTTCCAGTGAACGATCAAAGCCTAGACAGTTTAAGACACTACTACCATAGAGAAAATTCCGCATGGTGCTTATTGTGTTCAATGGCGATGCAATTTTTGTGTTTCATCAACACTCTGAATGTCCACAGATTACAGAATGCATCCAGATGTGCTTCCGAAACTACTACTAGTCTTCCAGTGTACGATCAAAGCGTAAACAGGTTAAGACATTACTCCCATGGTGAAAAGTCCCCATGGTGCTTATTGTGTTCATTGCGATGCAATTTTTGTGTTTCATCAACACCCTGAAGGTCCACAGATTACAGAATGCCTAAAGATGTGCTTCGGAAACTACTACTAGTCTTCCAGGGAACGATCAAAGCGTAGACAGTTGAAGACATTACTCCCATGGAGAAAAGTCCGCATGGTGCTTATTGTGTTCAATGCCGATGCAATTTTTGTGTTTCATCAACACCCTGAAGGTCCACAGATTACAGGATGCCTAAAGATGTGCTTTGGAAACTACTACTAGTCTTCCAGGGAACGATCAAAGCGTAGACAGTTTTAGACATTACTCCCATGGAGAAAGGTCCGCACGGTGCTTATTGTGTTCAATGCCGATGCAATTTTTGTGTTTCATCGACACTCTGAAGGTCCACAGATTACAGAATGCATTAAGATGTGCTTCGGAAACTACTACTAGTCTTCCAGTGTACGATCAAAGCGTAGACAGTTTAAGACATTACTCCCATGGAGTAAAGTCCGCATGGTGCTTATTGTGTTCAATGCCGATTCAATTTCTGTGTTTCATCAACACTCTGAAGGTCCACAGATTACAGAATGCCTCCAGATGTGCTTCGGAAACTACTACTAGTCTTCCATCGAACGATCAAACGAAGACAGTTTAAGACATTACTCCCATGGAGAAAAGTCCGCATGGTGCTTATTGTGTTCAATGCAGATGCAATTTTGTGTTTCATCAACATTCTGAATGTCCACAGATTACAGAATGCCTCCAGATGTGCGTTGGAAGCTACTACCAGTCTCCCATCGAATGATCAAAGCGTAGACAGTTTAAGACACTACTCCCATAGAGAAAATTCCGCATGGTGCTTATTGTGTTCAATGCCGATGCAATTTTTGTGTTTCATCAACATTCTGAATGTCCACAGATTACAGAATGCCTCCAGATGTGCTTCGGAAACTACTACTAGTCCTCCAGTGTACGATCAAATCGTAGACAGTTTAAGACATAACTACCATCGAGAAAAGTCCGCATGGTGCTTATTGTGTTCAAAGTCGATGAAATTCTTGTGTTTCATCAACACTCTGAAGGTCCACAGAATACAGAATGCATCCAGATGTGCTTCCGAAACTACCACTAGTCTTCCAGTGTACGATCAAATCGTAAACAGTTTAAGACATTACTCCCTTGGTGAAAAGGCCGCATGGTGCTTATTGTGTTCATTGCCGATGCAATTTTTGTGTTTTATCAACACTCTGAAGGTCCACAGATTACAGAAAGTCTCCAGATGTGCTTCGGAAACTACTACTAGTCTTCCAGTGAACGATCAAATCCTAGACAGTTTAAGACACTACTCCCATAGAGAAAATTCCGCATGGTGCTTATTGTGTTGAATGGCGATGCAATTTTTGTGTTTCATCAACACTCTGAAGGTCCACAGATTACAGAATGCCTCCAGATGTGCTTCGGAAACTACTACTAGTCTTCCAGTGGACGATCAAAGCCTAGGCAGTTTAAGACACTACTCCCACGGAGAAAAGTCCGCATGGTGCTTATTGTGCTCAATGCCGATGCAATTTTTGTGTTTCATCAACACTCTCAAGGTCCACAGATTACAGAATGCATCCAGATGTGCTTCCGAAACTACTACTCGTCTGCCAGTGTCCGATCAAAGCGTACACAGTTTAAGACATTACTCCCATGGAGGAAAATACGTATGGTGCTTATTGTGTTCAATGCCGATGCAATTTTTGTGTTTCATCAACACTCTGAAGGTCCACAGATTACAGGATGCCTCCAGATGTGCTTCGGAAACTACTACTAGTCTTCCAGTGTACGATCAAAGCTTAGACAGTGTAAGACATTATTCCCATGGAAAAATGTCCGCATGGTGCTTATTGTGTTCAATGCCGATGCAATTTTTGTGTTTCATCAACACCCTGAAGGTCCACAGATTACAGAATGACTAAAGATGTGCTTCGGAAACTACTACTAGTCTTCCAGGGAACGATCAAAGCGTAGACAGTTGAAGACATTACTCCCATGGAGAAAAGTCCGCATGGTGCTTATTGTGTTCAATGCCGATGCAATTTTTGTGTTTCATCAACACCCTGAAGGTCCACAGATTACAGAATGCCTAAAGATGTGCTTTGGAAACTACTACTAGTCTTCCAGGGAACGATCAAAGCGTAGACAGTTTTAGACTTTACTCCCATGGAGAAATGTCCGCATGTTGCTTATTCTGTTCAATGCCGATGCAATTTTTGTGTTTCATCGACACTCTGAAGGTCCACAGATTACAGAATGCATTAAGATGTGCTTCGGAAACTACTACTAGTCTTCCAGTGTACCATCAAAGCGTATACAGTTTAAGACATTACTCCCATGGAGTAAAGTCCGCATGGTGCTTATTGTGTTCAATGCCGATTCAATTTCTGTGTTTCATCAACACTCTGAAAGTCCACAGATTACAGAATGCCTCCAGATGTGCTTCGGAAACTACTACTAGTCTTCCATCGAACGATCAAACGTAGACAGTTTAAGACATTACTCCCATGGAGAAAAGCCCGCATGGTGCTTATTGTGTTCAATGCACATGCAATTTTTTGTTTCATCAACACTCAGAAGGTCCACAGATTACAGAATGCCTCCAGATGTGCTTCGGAAACTACTACTAGTCTTCCAGTGTACGATCAAAGCGTAGACAGTTTAAGACACTACTCCCATAGAGAAATTTCCGCATGGTGCTTATTGTGTTCAATCCCGATGCAATTTTTGTGTTTCATCAACACTCTGAAAGTCAACAGATTACAGAATGCCTCCAGATGTGCTTCGGAAACAACTACTAGTCTTCCAGTGTACGATCAAAACTTAGACAGTTTAAGACATTACTCCCATGGAGGAAAATCCGTATGGTTCCTATTGTATTCAATGCCGATGCAATTTTTGTGTTTTATCAAAACTCTGAAGGTCCAAAGTTTACAGAATGCCTCCAGATGTGCTTCGGAAACTACTACTAGTCTTCCAGGGAACCATAAAAGCGTAGACAGTTTAAGACATTACTCCCATGGAGAAAAGTCCGCATTGTGCTTATTGTGTTCAATGCCGATGCAATTTTTGTGTTTCATCAACACTCTGGAGGTCCACAGATTTCAGAACGCCTAAAGTTGTGCTTCGGAAACTACTACTAGTCTTCCAGGGAACGATCAAAGCTTAGACAGTTTAAGACATTACTCCCTTTAGAAAAGTCCGCATGGTGCTTAGTGTTCAATGCCGATGCAATATTTGTGTTTTATCAACACTCTGAAGGTCCACAGATTTCAGAACGCCTTAAGATGTGCTTCGGAAACTACTACTAGTCTTCCAGGGAACGATCAAAGCGTAGACAGTTTAAGACATTACTCCCGTTAGAAAAGTCCGCATGGTGCTTATTGTGTTCAATGCCGATGCAATTTCTGTGTTTCATCAACACTCTGAAGGTCCACAGATTACAGAATGCATCCAGATGTCCTTCGGAAACTACTACCAGTCTTCCAGGGAACTATCAAAGCGTAGACAGTTTAAGACATTACTCCCTTTAGAAAAGTCCGCATGGTGCTTATTGTGTTCAACGCCGATTCAATTTTTGTGTTTCATCAACACCCTGAAGGTCCACAGATTACAGAATGCATCCAGATGTGTTTCGGAAACTACTATTAGTCTTCCAGTGAACGATCAAAGCGTAGACACTTTAAGGCATTACTCTCATGGAGAAAAGTCCCCATGGTGCTTATTGTGTTCAATGCCGATTCAATGTCTGTGTTTCATCAACACTCTGAAGGTCCGCAGATTACAGAAAGCCTCCAGATGTGCTTCGGAAACTACTACTAGTCTTCCAGTGAACGTTCAAAACCTAGGCAGTTTAAGACACTAATAACATGGAGAAAAGTCCGCATGGTGCTTATTGTGCTCAAGCCGATGCAATTTTTGTGTTTCATCAACACTCTGAAGGTCCTCAGATTACAGAATGCATCCTGATGTGCTTCGGAAACTACTACTCGTATGCCAGGGTCCGATCAAAGCGTACACATTTTAAGACATTACTCCCATTTAGGAAAATCCGTATGGTGCCTATTGTATTCAATGCCGATGCAATTTTTGTGTTTCATCAACACTCTGAAGGTCCAAAGTTTACAGAATGCCTCCAGATGTGTTTCGGAAACTACTACTAGTCTTCCAGGGAACCATCAAAGCGTAGACAGTTTAAGACATTACTCCCATGGAGAAAAGTCCGCATTGTGCTTATTGTGTTCAATGCCGATGCAATTTTTGTGTTTCATCAACACTCTGGAGGTCCACAGATTTCAGAACGCCTAAAGATGTGCTTCGGAAACTACTACTAGTCTTCCAGGGAACGATTAAAGCTTAGACAGTTTAAGACATTACTCCCTTTAGAAAAGTCCGCATGGTGCTTAGTGTTCAATGCCGATGCAATATTTGTGTTTTATCAATACTCTGAAGGTCCACAGATTTCAGAACGCCTAAACATGTGCTTCGGAAACTACTACTAGTCTTCCAGGGAACGATCAAAGCGTAGACAGTTTAAGACATTACTCCCGTTAGAAAAGTCCGCATGGTGCTTATTGTGTTCAATGCCGATGCAATTTCTGTGTTTCATCAACACTCTGAAGGTCCACAGATTACAGAATGCATCCAGATGTCCTTCGGAAACTACTACTAGTCTTCCAGGGAACGATCAAAGCGTAGACAGTTTAAGACCTTACTCCCATCGAGAAAAGCCCGCATGGTGCTTATTGTGTTCAACTCCGATTCAATTTCTGTGTTTCGTCAACACTCTGAAGGTCCACAGATTACAGAATGCATCCAGATGTGCTTCGGAAACTACTACCAGTCTTCCAGGGAACTATCAAAGCGTAGACTGTTTAAGACATTACTCCCTTTAGAAAAGTCCGCATGGTGCTTATTGTGTTCAATGCCGATGCAATTTCTGTGTTTCATCATCACTCTGAAGGTCCAAAGATTACAGAATGCATCCTGATGTGCTTCAGAATCTACTATTAGTCTTCCAGGGAACGATCAGAGCGTAGACAGTTTAAAACATTACTCCCATGGAGAAAAGTCCGAATGGTGCTTATTGTGTTCAACGCCGATTCAATTTTTGTGTTTCATCAACACTCTGAAGGTCCACAGATTACAGAATGCATCCAGATGTGCTTCGGAAACTTCTATTAGTCTTCCAGTGAACGATCAAAGCGTAGACACTTTAAGGCATTACTCTCATGGAGAAAAGTCCCCACGGTGCTTATTGTGTTCAATGCCGATTCAATGTCTGTGTTTCATCAACACTCTGAAGGTCCGCAGATTACAGAATGCCTCCAGATGTGCTTCGGAAACTACTACTAGTCTTCCAGTGAACGTTCAAAAGGTAGGCAGTTTAAGACACTACTAACATGGAGAAAAGTCTCCATGGTGCTTATTGTGCTCAATGCCGATGCAATTTTTGTGTTTCATCAACACTCTGAAGGTCCACAGATTTCAGAACGCCTAAGGATGTGCTTCGGAAACTACTACTAGTCTTCCAGGGAACGATCAATGCGTAGACAGTTTAAGACATTACCCCCGTTAGAAAAGTCCGCATGGTGCTTATTGTGTTCAATGCCGATGCAATTTTTGTGTTTCATCAACACTCTAAAGGTCCAAAGTTTACAGAATGCCACCAGATGTGCTTCGGAAACTACTACTAGTCTTCCAGGGAACCATCAAAGCGTAGACAGTTTAAGACATTACTCCCATGGAGAAAAGTCCGCATGGTGCTTATTGTGTTCAATGCCGATGCAATTTTTGTGTTTCATCAACACTCTGAAGGTCCTCAGATTACAGAATGCATCCTGATGTGCTTCGGAAACTACTACTCGTCTGCCAGGGTCCGATCAAAGCGTACACAGTTTAAGACATTACTCTCATTTAGGAAAATCCGTATGGTGCCTATTGTATTCAATGCCGATGCAATTTTTGTGTTTCATCAACACTCTGAAGGTCCAAAGTTTACAGAATGCCTCCAGATGTGCTTCGGAAACAACTACTAGTAGTATTCCATTGAACCATCAAAGCGTAGACAGTTTAACACATTACTCCCATGGAGAAAAGCCCGCATGGTGCTTATTGTGTTCAATGCCGATGCAATTTTTGTGTTTCATCAACACTCTGAAGGTCCACAGATTTCAGAACGCCTAAGGATGTGCTTCGGAAACTACTACTAGTCTTCCAGGGAACGATCAATGCGTAGACAGTTGAAGACATTACCCCCGTTAGAAAAGTCCGCATGGTGCTTATTGTGTTCAATGCCGATGCAATTTTTGTGTTTCATCAACACTCTAAAGGTCCAAAGTTTACAGAATGCCACCAGATGTGCTTCGGAAACTACTACTAGTCTTCCAGGGAACCATCAAAGCGTAGACAGTTTAAGACATTACTCCCATGGAGAAAAGTCCGCATGGTGCTTATTGTGTTCAATGCCGATGCAATTTTTGTGTTTCATCAACACTCTGAAGGTCCACAGATTTCAGAACGCCTAAAGATGTGCTTCGGAAACTACTACTAGTCTTCCAGGGAACGATCAAAGCGTACACAGTTTAAGACATTACTCCCGTTAGAAAAGTCCGCATGGTGCTTATTGTGTTCAATGCCGATGCAAGTTTTGAGTATCATCAACATTCTGAATGTCCACAGATTACAGAATTCCTCCAGATGTGCTTCGGAGACTACTAAAAGTCTCCCATCGAACCATCAAAGCATAGACAGTTTATGACATTACTCCCATGGAGAAAAGTCCGCATGGTGCTTATTGTGTTCAATGCCGAAGCAATTTTTGTGTTTCATCAACACCCTGAAGGTCCACAGATTACAGAATGCCTAAAGATGTTCTTTGGAAACTACTACTAGTCTTCCAGGGAACAATCAAAGCGTAGACAGTTTAAGACATTACTCCCATGGAGAAAAGTCCGCACGGTGCTTATTGTGTTCAATGCCGATTCCATTTTTTGTGTGTCATCAACACTCTGAAGGTCCACAGATAACAGAATGATTCCAGATGTTCTTCGGAATCTACTACTAGTCTTCCATCGAACGATCAAACGTAGACAGTTTAAGACATTACTCCCATGGAGAAAAGTCCGCATGGTGCTTATTGTGTTCAATGCAGATGCAATTTTCTGTTTCATCAACACTCTGAAGGTCCACAGATTACAGAATGCCTTCAGATGTGTTTCGGAAACTACTACTAGTCTTCCAGTGTACGATCAAAGCGTAGACAGTTTAAGACATTACTCCCATGGAGTAAAGTCCGCATGGTGCTTATTGTGTTCAATGCCGATTCAATTTCTGTGTTTCATCAACACCCTGAAGGTCCACAGATTACAGAATGCCTAAAGATGTTCTTTGGAAACTACTACTAGTCTTCCAGGGAACGATCAAAGCGTAGACAGTTTAAGACATTACCCCCATGGAGAAAAGTCCGCACGGTGCTTACTGTGTTCAGTGCCGATGCAATTTTTGTGTTTCATCGACACTCTGAAGGTCCACAGATTACAGAATGCATTAAGATGTGCTTCGGAAACTACTACTAGTCTTCCAGTGTACGATCAAAGTGTAGACAGTTTCAGACATTACTCCCATGGAGTAAAGTCCGCATGATGCTTATTGTGTTCAATGCCGATTCAATTTCTGTGTTTCATCAACACTCAGAAGGTCCACAGATTACAGAATGATTCCAGATGTGCTTCGGAAACTACTACTAGTCTTCCATCGAACGATCAAACGTAGAAAGTTTAAGACATTACTCCCATGGAGAAAAGTCCGCATGGTGCTTATTGTGTTCAATGCAGATGCAATTTTGTGTTTCATCAACACTCTGAAGGTCCACAGATTACAGAATGCCTCCAGATGTGCTTCGGAAACTACTACTAGTCTTCCAGTGGACAATCAAAGCCTAGGCAGTTTAAGACACTACTCCCATCGAGAAAAGTCCGCATGGTGCTTATTGTGTTCAATGCCGATTCAATTTCTGTGTTTCATCAACACTCTGAAGGTCCACAGATTACAGAATGTCTCCAGATGTGCTTCGGAAACTACTACTAGTATTCCAGTGTACGATCAAAGCGTAGACAGTTTAAGACATTACTCCCATGGAGAAAAGTCCGCACGGTGCTAATTGTGTTCAATGCAGATGCAATTTTGTGTTTCATCAACACTCTGAAGGTCCACAGATTACAGAATGCCTCCAGATGTGCTTCGGTAACTACTACCAGTCTTCCATCGAATGATCAAAGCGTGGACAGTTTAAGACATTACTCCCATGGAGAAAAGTCCGCATGGTGCATATTGTGTTCATTGCCGATGCAACTTTGTGTTTCATCAACACTCTGAAGGTCCACAGATTACAGAAAGTCTCCAGATGTGCTTCGGAAACTACTACTAGTCTTCCAGTGAACGATCAAATCCTAGACAGTTTAAGACACTACTCCCATAGAGAAAATTCCGCATGGTGCTTATTGTGTTTAATGCCGATGCAATTTTTGTGTTTCATCAACACTCTGAAGGTCCACAGATTACAGAATGCCTCCAGATGTGCTTCGGAAACTACTACTAGTCTTCCAGTGGACGATCAAATCCTAGGCAATTTAAGACACTACTCCCACGGAGAAAAGTCCGCATGGTGCTTATTGTGCTCAATGCCGATGCAATTTTTGTGTTTCATCAACACTCTGAAGGTCCACAGATTACAGAATGCATCCAGATGTGCTTCCGAAACTACTACTCGTCTGCCAGTGTCCGATCAAAGCGTACACAGTTTAAGACATTACTCCCATGGAGGAAAATCCGTATGGTGCTTATTGTGTTCAATGCCGATGCAATTTTTGTGTTTCATCAACACTCTGAAGGTCCACAGATTACAGAATGCCTCCAGATGTGCTTCGGAAACTACTACTAGTCTTCCACTGTACGATCAAAGCGTAGACAGTGTAAGACATTATTCCCATGGAGAAAAGTCCGCATGGTGCTTAGTGTATTCAATGCCGATGCAATTTTTGTGTTTCATCGACACTCTGAAGGTACACAGATTACAGAATGCATTAAGATGTGCTTCGGAAACTACTACTAGTCTTCCAGTGTACGATCAAAGCGTAGACAGTTTAAGACATTACTCCCATGGAGTAAAGTCCGCATGGTGCTTAATGTGTTCAATGCCGATTCAATTTCTGTGTTTCATCAACACTCTGAAGGTCCACAGATTACAGAATGCCTCCAGATGTGCTTCGGAAACTACTACTAGTCTTCCATCAAACGATCAAACGTAGACAGTTTAAGACATTACTCCCATGGAGAAAAGTCCGCATGGTGCTTATTGTGTTCAATGCCGATGCAATTTTTGTGTTTCATCAACACCCTGAAGGTCCACAGATTACAGAATGCCTAAAGATGTGCTTTGGAAACTACTACTAGTCTTCCAGTGTACGATGAAAGCGTAGACAGATTAAGACATTACTCCCATGGAGTAAAGTCCGCATGGTGCTTATTGTGTTCAATGCCGATTCAATTTCTGTGTTTCATCAACACTCTGAAGGTCCACAGATTACAGAATGCCTCCCGATGTGCTTCGGAAACTACTACTAGTCTTCCATCGAACGATCAAACGTAGACAGTTTAAGACATTACTCCCATGGAGAAATGTCCGCATGGTGCTTATTGTGTTCAATGCAGATGCAATTTTGTGTTTCATCAACACTCTGAAGGTCCACAGATTACAGAATGCCTCCAGATGTGCTTCGGAAACTACTACTAGTCTTCCAGCGTACGATCAAAGCGTAGACAGTTTTAGACATTACTCCCATGGAGAAAAGTCCGCATGTTGCTTATTCTGTTCAATGCCGATGCAATTTTTGTGTTTCATCGACACTCTGAAGATCCACAGATTACAGAATGCATTAAGATGTGCTTCGGAAACTACTACTAGTCTTCCAGTGTACGATCAAAGCGTAGACAGTTTAAGACATTACTCCCATGGAGAAAAGTCCGCATGGTGCTTATTGTGTTCAATGCAGATGCAATTTTGTGTTTCATCAACACTCTGAAGGTCCACAGATTACAGAATGCCTCCAGATGTGCTTCGGAAACTACTACTAGTCTTCCAGTGTACGATCAAAGCGTAGACAGTTTAAGACACTACTCCCATAGAGAGAATTCCGCATGGTACTTATTGTGTTCAATGCCGATGCAATTTTTGTGTTTCATCAACACTCTGAAGGTCCACAGATTACAGAATGCATCCAGATGTGCTTCTGAAACTACTACTAGTCTTCCAGTGTACGATCAAAGCGTAGACAGTTTAAGACATTACTCCTATGGAGAAAAGTCCGCATAGTGCTTATTGTGTTCAATCCCGATGCAATTTTTGTGTTTCATCAACACTCTGAATTTCCACAGATTACAGAATGCCTCCAGATGTGCTTCGGAAACTACTACTAGTATTCCAGTGTACGATCAAAGCGTAGACAGTTTAAGACATTACTCCCATGGAGAAAAGCCCGTATGGTGCTTATTGTGTTCAATGCCGATGCAATTTTGGTGTTTCATCAACACCCTGACGGTCCACAGATTACAGAATGGCTCCAGACGTGCTTCGGAAACTACTACTAGTCTTCCAGTGTACGATCAAAGCGTAGACAGTTTAAGACATTACTCCCATCGAGAAAAGTCCCCATGGTGGTTATTGTGTTCAAAGTCGATGCAATTTTTGTGTTTCATCAACACTCTGAACGTCCACAGATTACAGAATGCCACCAGATGTGCTTCGGAAACTACCACTAGTCTTCCAGTCTACGATCAAATCGTAGACAGATTAAGACATTACTCCCATCGAGAAAAGTCCGCATGGTGCTTATTGTGTTCAAAGTCGATACAATTTTTGTGTTTCATCAACACTCTGAAGGTCCACAGAATACAGAATGCATCCAGATGTGCTTCCGAAACTACTACTAGTCTTCCAGTGTACGATCAAAGCGTAAACAGTTTAAGACATTACTCCCATGGTGAAAAGTCCGCATGGTGCTTATTGTGTTCATTGCCGATGCAATTTTTGTGTTTCATCAACACTCTGAAGGTCCACAGATTACAGAAAGTCTCCAGATGTGCTTCGGAAACTACTACTAGTCTTCCAGTGAACGATCAAAACCTAGACAGTTTAAGACACTACTCCCATAGAGAAAATTCCGCATGGTGCTTATTGTGTTTAATGCCGATGCAATTTTTGTGTTTCATCAACACTCTGAAGGTCCACAGATTACAGAATGCCTCCAGATGTGCTTCGGAAACTACTACTAGTCTTCCAGTGGACGATCAAAGCCTAGGCAGTTTAAGACACTACTCCCACGGAGAAAAGTTCGCATGGTGCTTATTGTGCTCAATGCCGATGCAATTTTTGTGTTTCATCAACACTCTGAAGGTCCACAGATTACAGAATGCATCCAGATGTGCTTCCGAAACTACTACTCGTCTGCCAGTGTCCGATCAAAGCGTACACAGTTTAAGACATTACTCCCATGGAGGAAAATCCGTATGGTGCTTATTGTGTTCAATGCCGATGCAATTTTTGTGTTTCATCAACACTCTGAAGGTCCACAGATTACAGAATGCCTCCAGATGTGCTTCGGAAACTACTGCTAGTCTTCCACTGTACGATCAAAGCGTAGACTGAGTAAGACATTATTCCCATGGAGAAAAGTCCGCATGGTGCTTATTGTATTCAATGCCGATGCAATTTTTGTGTTTCATCGACACTCTGAAGGTCCACAGATTACAGAATGCATTAAGATGTGTTTCGGAAACTACTACTAGTCTTCCAGTGTACGATCAAAGCGTAGACAGTTTAAGACATTACTCCCATGGAGTAAAGTCCACATGGTGTTTAATGTGTTCAATGCCGATTCAATTTCTGTGTTTCATCAACACTCTGAAGGTCCACAGATTACAGAATGCCTCCAGATGTGCTTCGGAAACTACTACTAGTCTTCCATCGAACGATCAAACGTAGACAGTTTAAGACATTACTCCCATGGAGAAAAGTCCGCATGGTGCTTATTGTGTTCAATGCCGATGTAATTTTTGTGTTTCATTAACACTCTGAAGGTCCACAGATTACAGAATGCCTAAAGATGTTCTTTGGAAACTACTACTAGTCTTCCAGGGAACGATCAAAGCGTAGACAGTTTTAGACATTACTCCCATGGAGTAAAGTCCGCATGGTGCATATTGTGTTCAATGCCGATTCAATTTCTGTGTTTCATCAACACTCTGAAAGTCCACAGTTTACAGAATGCCTCCAGATGTGCTTCGGAAACTACTACTAGTCTTCCATCGAACGATCAAACGTAGACAGTTTAAGACACTACTCCCATGGAGAAAAGTCCGCATGGTGCTTATTGTGTTCAATACAGATGCAATTTTGTGTTTCATCAACACTATGAAGGTCCACAGATTACAGAATGCCTCCAGATGTGCTTCGGAAACTACTACTAGTCTTCCAGTGTACGATCAAAGCGTAGACAGTTTAAGACACTACTCCCATAGAGAGAATTCCGCATGGTACTTATTGTGTTCAATGCCGATGCAACTTTTGTGTTTCATCAACACTCTGAAGGTCCATAGATTACAGAATGCATCCAGATGTGCTTCTGAAACTACTACTAGTCTTCCAGTGTACGATCAAAGCGTAGACAGTTTAAGACATTACTCCCATCGAGAAAAGTCCACATGGTGGTTATTGTGTTCAAAGTCGATGCAATTTTTGTGTTTCATCAACACTCTGAACGTCCACAGATTACAGAATGCCACCAGATGTGCTTCGGAAACTACCACTAGTCTTCCAGTCTACGATCAAATCGTAGACAGATTAAGACATTACTCCCATCGAGAAAAGTCCGCATGGTGCTTATTGTGTTCAAAGTCGATACAATTTTTGTGTTTCATCAACACTCTGAAGGTCCACAGAATACAGAATGCATCCAGATGTGCTTCCGAAACTACTACTAGTCTTCCAGTGTACGATCAAAGCGTAAACAGTTTAAGACATTACTCCCATGGTGAAAAGTCCGCATGGTGCTTATTGTGTTCATTGCCGATGCAATTTTTGTGTTTCATCAACACTCTGAAGGTCCACAGATTACAGAAAGTCTCCAGATGTGCTTCGGAAACTACTACTAGTCTTCCAGTGAACGATCAAAACCTAGACAGTTTAAGACACTACTCCCATAGAGAAAATTCCGCATGGTGCTTATTGTGTTTAATGCCGATGCAATTTTTGTGTTTCATCAACACTCTGAAGGTCCACAGATTACAGAATGCCTCCAGATGTGCTTCGGAAACTACTACTAGTCTTCCAGTGGACGATCAAAGCCTAGGCAGTTTAAGACACTACTCCCACGGAGAAAAGTTCGCATGGTGCTTATTGTGCTCAATGCCGATGCAATTTTTGTGTTTCATCAACACTCTGAAGGTCCACAGATTACAGAATGCATCCAGATGTGCTTCCGAAACTACTACTCGTCTGCCAGTGTCCGATCAAAGCGTACACAGTTTAAGACATTACTCCCATGGAGGAAAATCCGTATGGTGCTTATTGTGTTCAATGCCGATGCAATTTTTGTGTTTCATCAACACTCTGAAGGTCCACAGATTACAGAATGCCTCCAGATGTGCTTCGGAAACTACTGCTAGTCTTCCACTGTACGATCAAAGCGTAGACTGAGTAAGACATTATTCCCATGGAGAAAAGTCCGCATGGTGCTTATTGTATTCAATGCCGATGCAATTTTTGTGTTTCATCGACACTCTGAAGGTCCACAGATTACAGAATGCATTAAGATGTGTTTCGGAAACTACTACTAGTCTTCCAGTGTACGATCAAAGCGTAGACAGTTTAAGACATTACTCCCATGGAGTAAAGTCCACATGGTGTTTAATGTGTTCAATGCCGATTCAATTTCTGTGTTTCATCAACACTCTGAAGGTCCACAGATTACAGAATGCCTCCAGATGTGCTTCGGAAACTACTACTAGTCTTCCATCGAACGATCAAACGTAGACAGTTTAAGACATTACTCCCATGGAGAAAAGTCCGCATGGTGCTTATTGTGTTCAATGCCGATGTAATTTTTGTGTTTCATTAACACTCTGAAGGTCCACAGATTACAGAATGCCTAAAGATGTTCTTTGGAAACTACTACTAGTCTTCCAGGGAACGATCAAAGCGTAGACAGTTTTAGACATTACTCCCATGGAGTAAAGTCCGCATGGTGCATATTGTGTTCAATGCCGATTCAATTTCTGTGTTTCATCAACACTCTGAAAGTCCACAGATTACAGAATGCCTCCAGATGTGCTTCGGAAACTACTACTAGTCTTCCATCGAACGATCAAACGTAGACAGTTTAAGACACTACTCCCATGGAGAAAAGTCCGCATGGTGCTTATTGTGTTCAATACAGATGCAATTTTGTGTTTCATCAACACTATGAAGGTCCACAGATTACAGAATGCCTCCAGATGTGCTTCGGAAACTACTACTAGTCTTCCAGTGTACGATCAAAGCGTAGACAGTTTAAGACACTACTCCCATAGAGAGAATTCCGCATGGTACTTATTGTGTTCAATGCCGATGCAACTTTTGTGTTTCATCAACACTCTGAAGGTCCATAGATTACAGAATGCATCCAGATGTGCTTCTGAAACTACTACTAGTCTTCCAGTGTACGATCAAAGCGTAGACAGTTTAAGACATTACTCCCATGGAGAAAAGTCCGCATAGTGCTTATTGTGTTCAATCCCGATGCAATTTTTGTGTTTCATCAACACTCTGAATTTCCACAGATTACAGAATGCCTCCAGATGTGCTTCGGAAACTACTACTAGTATTCCAGTGTACGATCAAAGCGTAGACAGTTTAAGACATTACTCCCATGGAGAAAAGTCTGCACGGTGCTTATTGTGTTCAATGCAGATGCAATTTTGTGTTTCATCAACACTCTGAAGGTCCAAAGATTACAGAATGCCTCCAGATGTGCTTCTGAAACTACTACTAGTCTTCCAGTGTACGATCAAAGCGTAGACAGTTTAAGACATTACTCCCATGGAGTAAAGTCCGCATGGTGCTTATTGTGTTCAATGCCGATTCAATTTCTGTGTTTCATCAACACTCTGAAGGTCCACAGATTACAGAATGCCTCCAGATGTGCTTCGGAAACTACTACTAGTCTTCCATCGAACGATCAAACGTAGACAGTTTAAGACATTACTCCCATGGAGAAAAGACCGCATGGTGCTTATTGTGTTCACTGCAGATGCAATTTTGTGTTTCATCAACACTCTGAAGGTCCACAGATTACAGAATGCCTCCAAATGTGCTTCGGATACTACTACTAGTCTTCCAGTGTTCGATCAAAGCGTAGACAGTTTAAGACATTACTCCCATGGGGTAAAGTCCGCATGGTGCTTATTGTGTTCAATGCCGATTCAATTTCTGTGTTTCATCAACACTCTGAAGGTCCACAGATTACAGAATGCATCCAGATGTACTTCCGAAACTACTACTAGTCTTCCAGTGTACGATCAAGGCGTAAACAGTTGAAGACATTACTCCCATGGTGAAAAGTCCGCATGGTGCTTATTGTGTTCATTGCCGATTCAATTTTTGTGTTTCATCAACACTCTGAAGGTCCACAGATTAAAGAAAGTCTCCAGATGTGCTTCGGAAACTACTACTAGTCTTCCAGTGAACGATCAAAGCCTAGACAGTTTAAGACACTACTCCCATAGAGAAAATTCCGCATGGTGCTTATTGTGTTCAATGCCGATGTAACTTTTGTGTTTCATCAACACTCTGAAGGTCCACAGATTACAGAATGCATCCAGATGTGCTTCTGAAACTACTACTAGTCTTCCAGTGTACGATAAAAGCGTAGACAGTGTAAGACATTACTCCAATGGAGAAAAGTCCGCATCGTGCTTATTGTGTTCAATGCCGATGCATTTTTTGTGTTTCATCAACACTCTGAATTTCCACAGATTACAGAATGCATCCAGATGTGCTTCCGAAACTACTACTCGTCTGCCAGTGTCCGATCAAAGCGTACACAGTTTAAGACATTACTCCCATGGAGGAAAATCCGTATGGTGCTTATTGTGTTCAATGCCGATGCAATTTTTGTGTTTCATCAACACTCTGAAGGTCCACAGATTACAGAATGCCTCCAGATGTGCTACGGAAACTACTACTAGTCTTCCACTGTACGATCAAAGCGTAGACAGTGTAAGACATTACTCCAATGGAGAAAAGTCCGCATGGTGCTTATTGTGTTCAATGCCGATGCAATTTTTGTGTTTCATCAACACCCTGAAGGTATACAGATTACAGAATGCCTAAAGATGTGCTTTGGAAACTACTACTAGTATTCCTTGGAACGATCAAAGCGTAGACAGTTTTAGACATTACTCCCATTGAGAAAAGTCATCATGGTGCTTATTGTGTTCAATGCCGATGCAATTTTTGTGTTTCATCGACACTCTGAAGGTCCACAGATTACAGAATGCATTCAGATGAGTTTCGGAAACTACTACTAGTCTTCCAGTGTACGATCAAAGCGTAGACAGTTTAAGACATTACTCCCATGGAGTAAAGTCCGCATGGTGCATATTGTGTTCAATGCCGATTCAATTTCTGTGTTTCATCAACACTCTGAAGGTCCACAGATTACAGAATGCCTCCAGATGTGCTTCGGAAACTACTACTAGTATTCCAGTGTACGATCAAAGCGTAGACAGTTTAAGACATTACTCCCATGGAGAAAAGTCCGCATGGTGCTTATTGTGTTCAATGCCGATGCAATTTTTGTGTTTCTTCGACACTCTGAAGGTCCACAGATTACAGAATGCATTCAGATGTGTTTCGGAAACTACTACTAGTCTTCCAGTGTACGATCAAAGCGTAGACAGTTTAAGACATTACTCCCATGGAGTAAAGTCCGCATGGTGCTTATTGTGTTCAATGCCGATGCAATTTCTGTGTTTCATCAACACTCTGAAGGTCCACAGATTACAGAATGCATTAAGATGTGCTTCGGAAACTACTACTAGTCTTCCAGTGCACGATCAAAGTGTAGAGAGTTTCAGACATTACTCCCATGCAGTAAAGTCCGCATGATGCTTATTGTGTTCAATGCCGATTCAATTTCTGTGTTTCATCAACACTCAGAAGGTCCACAGATTACAGAATGATTCCAGATGTGCTTCGGAAACTACTACTAGTCTTCCATCGAACGATCAAACGTAGAAAGTTTAAGACATTACTCCCATGGAGAAAAGTCCGCATGGTGCTTATTGTGTTCAATGCAGATGCAATTTTGTGTTTCATCAACACTCTGAAGGTCCACAGATTACAGAATGCCTCCAGATGTGCTTCGGAAACTACTACTAGTCTTCCAGTGGACAATCAAAGCCTAGGCAGTTTAAGACACTACTCCCATCGAGAAAAGTCCGCATGGTGCTTATTGTGTTCAATGCCGATTCAATTTCTGTGTTTCATCAACACTCTGAAGGTCCACAGATTACAGAATGCCTCCAGATGTGCTTCGGAAACTACTACTAGTATTCCAGTGTACGATCAAAGCGTAGACAGTTTAAGACATTACTCCCATGGAGAAAAGTCCGCACGGTGCTTATTGTGTTCAATGCAGATGCAATTTTGTGTTTCATCAACACTCTGAAGGTCCACAGATTACAGAATGCCTCCAGATGTGCTTCGGTAACTACTACCAGTCTTCCATCGAATGATCAAAGCGTGACAGTTTAAGACATTACTCCCATGGAGAAAAGTCCGCATGGTGCTTATTGTGTTCTTTGCCGATGCAACTTTGTGTTTCATCAACACTCTGTAGGTCCACAGATTACAGAAAGTCTCCAGATGTGCTTCGGAAACTACTACTAGTCTTCAGTGAACGATCAAATCCTAGACAGTTTAAGACACTACTCCCATAGAGAAAATTCCGCATGGTGCTTATTGTGTTTAATGCCGATGCAATTTTTGTGTTTCATCAACACTCTGAAGGTCCACAGATTACAGAATGCATCCAGATGTGCTTCCGAAACTACTACTCGTCTGCCAGTGTCCGATCAAAGCGTACACAGTTTAAGACATTACTCCCATGGAGGAAAATCCGTATGGTGCTTATTGTGTTCAATGCCGATGCAATTTTTGTGTTTCATCAACACTCTGAAGGTCCACAGATTACAGAATGCCTCCAGATGTGCTTCGGAAACTACTACTAGTCTTCCACTGTACGATCAAAGCGTAGACAGTGTAAGACATTATTCCCATGGAGAAAAGTCCGCATGGTGCTTAGTGTATTCAATGCCGATGCAATTTTTGTGTTTCATCGACACTCTGAAGGTACACAGATTACAGAATGCATTAAGATGTGCTTCGGAAACTACTACTAGTCTTCCAGTGTACGATCAAAGCGTAGACAGTTTAAGACATTACTCCCATGGAGTAAAGTCCGCATGGTGCTTAATGTGTTCAATGCCGATTCAATTTCTGTGTTTCATCAACACTCTGAAGGTCCACAGATTACAGAATGCCTCCAGATGTGCTTCGGAAACTACTACTAGTCTTCCATCAAACGATCAAACGTAGACAGTTTAAGACATTACTCCCATGGAGAAAAGTCCGCATGGTGCTTATTCTGTTCAATGCCGATGCAATTTTTGTGTTTCATCGACACTCTGAAGGTCCACAGATTACAGAATGCATTAAGATGTGCTTCGGAAACTACTACTAGTCTTCCAGTGTACGATCAAAGCGTAGACAGATTAAGACATTACTCCCATGGAGTAAAGTCCGCATGGTGCTTATTGTGTTCAATGCCGATTCAATTTCAGTGTTTCATCAACACTCTGAAGGTCCACAGATTACAGAATGCCTCCCGATGTGCTTCGGAAACTACTACTAGTCTTCCATCGAACGATCAAACGTAGACAGTTTGAGACATTACTCCCATGGAGAAAAGTCCGCATGGTGCTTATTGTGTTCAATGCAGATGCAATTTTGTGTTTCATCAACACTCTGAAGGTCCACAGATTACAGAATGCCTCCAGATGTGCTTCGGAAACTACTACTAGTCTTCCAGCGTACGATCAAAGCGTAGACAGTTTTAGACATTACTCCCATGGAGAAAAGTCCGCATGTTGCTTATTCTGTTCAATGCCGATGCAATTTTTGTGTTTCATCGACACTCTGAAGATCCACAGATTACAGAATGCATTAAGATGTGCTTCGGAAACTACTACTAGTCTTCCAGTGTACGATCAAAGCGTAGACAGTTTAAGACATTACTCCCATGGAGAAAAGTCCGCATGGTGCTTATTGTGTTCAATGCAGATGCAATTTTGTGTTTCATCAACACTCTGAAGGTCCACAGATTACAGAATGCCTCCAGATGTGCTTCGGAAACTACTACTCGTCTTCCAGTGTACGATCAAAGCGTAGACAGTTTAAGACACTACTCCCATAGAGAGAATTCCGCATGGTACTTATTGTGTTCAATGCCGATGCAATTTTTGTGTTTCATCAACACTCTGAAGGTCCACAGATTACAGAATGCATCCAGATGTGCTTCTGAAACTACTACTAGTCTTCCAGTGTACGATCAAAGCGTAGACAGTTTAAGACATTACTCCTATGGAGAAAAGTCCGCATAGTGCTTACTGTGTTCAATCCCGATGCAATTTTTGTGTTTCATCAACACTCTGAATTTCCACAGATTACAGAATGCCTCCAGATGTGCTTCGGAAACTACTACTAGTATTCCAGTGTACGATCAAAGCGTAGACAGTTTAAGACATTACTCCCATGGAGAAAAGCCCGTATGGTGCTTATTGTGTTCAATGCCGATGCAATTTTTGTGTTTCATCAACACTCTGAAGGTCCACAGATTACAGAAAGTCTCCAGATGTGCTTCGGAAACTACTACTAGTCTTCCAGTGAACGATCAAAACCTAGACAGTTTAAGACACTACTCCCATAGAGAAAATTCCGCATGGTGCTTATTGTGTTTAATGCCGATGCAATTTTTGTGTTTCATCAACACTCTGAAGGTCCACAGATTACAGAATGCCTCCAGATGTGCTTCGGAAACTACTACTAGTCTTCCAGTGGACGATCAAAGCCTAGGCAGTTTAAGACACTACTCCCACGGAGAAAAGTTCGCATGGTGCTTATTGTGCTCAATGCCGATGCAATTTTTGTGTTTCATCAACACTCTGAAGGTCCACAGATTACAGAATGCATCCAGATGTGCTTCCGAAACTACTACTCGTCTGCCAGTGTCCGATCAAAGCGTACACAGTTTAAGACATTACTCCCATGGAGGAAAATCCGTATGGTGCTTATTGTGTTCAATGCCGATTCAATTTTTGTGTTTCATCAACACTCTGAAGGTCCACAGATTACAGAATGCCTCCAGATGTGCTTCGGAAACTACTACTAGTCTTCCACTGTACGATCAAAGCGTAGACAGTGTAAGACATTATTCCCATGGAGAAAAGTGCGCATGGTGCTTATTGTATTCAATGCCGATGCAATTTTTGTGTTTCATCGACACTCTGAAGGTCCACAGATTACAGAATGCATTAAGATGTGTTTCGGAAACTACTACTAGTCTTCCATCGAACGATCAAACGTAGACAGTTTAAGACACTACTCCCATGGAGAAAAGTCCGCATGGTGCTTATTGTGTTCAATACAGATGCAATTTTGTGTTTCATCAACACTCTGAAGGTCCACAGATTACAGAATGCCTCCAGATGTGCTTCGGAAACTACTACTAGTCTTCCAGTGTACGATCAAAGCGTAGACAGTTTAAGACACTACTCCCATAGAGAGAATTCCGCATGGTACTTATTGTGTTCAATGCCGATGCAATTTTTGTGTTTCATCAACACTCTGAAGGTCCACAGATTACAGAATGCATCCAGATGTGCTTCTGAAACTACTACTAGTCTTCCAGTGTACGATCAAAGCGTAGACAGTTTAAGACATTACTCCCATGGAGAAAAGTCCGCATAGTGCTTATTGTGTTCAATCCCGATGCAATTTTTGTGTTTCATCAACACTCTGAATTTCCACAGATTACAGAATGCCTCCAGATGTGCTTCGGAAACTACTACTAGTATTCCAGTGTACGATCAAAGCGTAGACAGTTTAAGACATTACTCCCATGGAGAAAAGTCCGCATGGTGCTTATTGTGTTCAATGCCGATGCAATATTTGTGTTTCATCAACATTCTGAATGTCCACAGATTACAGAATGCCTCCAGATGTGCCTCGGTAACTACTACCAGTCTTCCATCGAATGATCAAAGCGTGGACAGTTTAAGACATTACTCCCATGGAGAAAAGTCCGCATGGTGCTTATTGTGTTCAATGCCGATGCATTTTTTGTGTTTCATCAACACTCTGAACGTCCACAGATTACAGAATGCCACCAGATGTGCATCGGAAACTACTACTAGTCTTCCAGTGTACAATCAAATCGTAGTTAGTTTAAGACATTACTCCCATGGAGAAAAGGCCGTACGGTGCTTATTGTGTTCAATGCCGATGCAATTTTGGTGTTTCATCAACACTCTGACGGTCCACAGATTACAGAATGCCTCCAGACGTGCTTCGGAAACTACTACTAGTCTTCCAGTGTACGATCAAAGCGTAGACAGTTTAAGACACTACTCCCATCGAGAAAAGTCCGCATGGTGGTTATTGTGTTCAAAGTCGATGCAATTTTTGTGTTTCATCAACACTCTGAAGGTCCACAGATTACAGAATGCATCCAGATGTGCTTCCGTAACTACTACTAGTCTCCCAGTGTACGATCAAAGCGTAAACAGTTTTAGACATTACTCCCATGGTGAAAAGTCCGCATGGTGCTTATTGTGTTCATTGCCGATGCAATTTTTGTGTTTCATCAACACTCTGAAGGTCCACAGATTACAGAAAGTCTCCAGATGTGCTTCGGAAACTACTACTAGTCTTCCAGTGAACGATCAAAGCCTAGACAGTTTAAGACACTACTCCCATAGAGAAAATTCCGCATGGTGCTTATTGTGTTCAATGCCGATGCAATTTTTGTGTTTCATCAACACTCTGAATGTCCACAGATTACAGAATGCCACCAGATGTGCTTCGGACACTACTACTAGTCTTCCAGTGGACGATCAAAGCCTCGGCAGTTTAAGACACTACTACCATGGAGAAGAGTCCGCATGGTGCTTATTGTGCTCAATGCCGATGCAATTTTTGTGTTTCATCAACACTCTGAAGGTCCACAGATTACAGAATGCATCCAGATGTGCTTCCGAAACTACTACTCGTCTGCCAGTGTCCGATCAAAGCGTACACAGTTTAAGACATTACTCCCATGGAGGAAAATCCGTATGGTGCTTATTGTGTTCAATGCCGATGCAATTTTTGTGTTTCATCAACACTCTGAAGGTCCACAGATTACAGAATGCCTCCAGATGTGCTTCGGAAACTACTACTAGTCTTCCACTGTACGATCAAAGCGTAGACAGTGTAAGACATTACTCCAATGGTGAAAAGTCCGCATGGTGCTTATTGTGTTCAATGCCGATGCAATTTTTGTGTTTCATCAACACCCTGAAGGTATACAGATTACAGAATGCCTAAAGATGTGCTTTGGAAACTACTACTAGTATTCCTTGGAACGATCAAAGCGTAGACAGTTTTAGACATTGCTCCCATTGAGAAAAGTCATCATGGTGCTTATTGTGTTCAATGCCGATGCAATTTTTGTGTTTCATCGACACTCTGAAGGTCCACAGATTACAGAATGCATTCAGATGAGTTTCGGAAACTACTACTAGTCTTCCAGTGTACGATCAAAGCGTAGACAGTTTAAGACATTACTCCCATGGAGTAAAGTCCGCATGGTGCTTATTGTGTTCAATGCCGATTCAATTTCTGTGTTTCATCAACACTCTGAAGGTCCACAGATTACAGAATGCCTCCAGATGTGCTTCGGAAACTACTACTAGTATTCCAGTGTACGATCAAAGAGTAGACAGTTTAAGACATTACTCCCATGGAGAAAAGTCCGCATGGTGCTTATTGTGTTCAATGCCGATGCAATTTTTGTGTTTCATCGACACTCTGAAGGTCCACAGATTACAGAATGCATTTAGATGTGTTTCGGAAACTACTACTAGTCTTCCAGTGTACGATCAAAGCGTAGACAGTTTAAGACATTACTCCCATGGAGTAAAGTCCGCATGGTGCTTATTGTGTTCAATGCCGATTCAATTTCTGTGTTTCATCAACACTCTGAAGGTCCACAGATTACAGAATGCCACCTGATGTGCTTCGGGAACTACTACTATTCTTCCAGGGAACGATCAAAGCGTACACAGTTTGAGACATTACTCCCATGGAGAAAAGTCCGCATGGTGCTTATTGTGTTCAATGCCGATGCAATTTCTGTGTTTCATCAACACTCTGAAGGTCCACAGATTACAGAATGCCTCCAGATGTGCTTCGGAAACTACTACTAGTATTCCAGTGTACGATCAAAGCGTAGACAGTTTAAGACATTACTCCCATGGAGAAAAGTCCGCATGGTGATTATTGTGTTCAATGCAAATGCAATTTTGTGTTTCATCAACACTCTGAAGGTCCACAGATTACAGAATGCCTCCAGATGTGCTTCTGAAACTACTACTAATCTTCTAGTGTACGATCAAAGCGTAGACAGTTTAAGACATTACTCCCATGGAGTAAAGTCCGCATGGTGCTTATTGTGTTCAATGCCGATTCAATTTCTGTGTTTCATCAACACTCTGAAGGTCCACAGATTACAGAATGCCTCCAGATGTGCTTCGGAAACTACTACTAGTCTTCCAGTGGACGATCAAAGCCTAGGCAGTTTAAGACACTACTCCCATGGAGAAAAGTCCGCATGGTGCTTATTGTGCTCAATGCCGATGCAATTTTAGTGTTTAATCAACACTCTGAAGGTCCACAGATTACAGAATGCATCCAGATGTGCTTCCGAAACTACTACTAGTCTTCCAGTGTACGATCAAAGCGTAAACAGTTTAAGACATTACTCCCATGGTGAAAAGTCCGCATGGTGCTTATTGTGTTCATTGCCGATTCAATTTTTGTGTTTCATCAACACTCTGAAGGTCCACAGATTACAGAAAGTCTCCAGATGTGCTTCGGAAACTACTACTAGTCTTCCAGTGAACGATCAAAGCCTAGACAGTTTAAGACACTACTCCCATAGAGAAAATTCCGCATGGTGCTTATTGTGTTCAATGCCGATGCAATTTTTGTGTTTCATCAACACTCTGAAGGTCCACAGATTACAGAATGCATTCAGATGTGCTTCTGAAACTACTACTAGTCTTCCAGTGTACGATCAAAGCGTAAACAGTTTAAGACATTACTCCCATGGAGAAAAGTCCGCATAGTGCTTATTGTGTTCAATCCCGATGAAATTTTTGTGTTTCATCAACACTCTGAAGGTCCACAGATTACAGAATGCCTTCAGACGTGCTTCGGAAACTACTACCAGTCTTCCATCGAATGATCAAAGCTTAGACAGTTTAAGACATTACTCCCATGGAGAAAAGTCCGCATGGTGCTTATTGTGTTCAATGCCGATGCATCTTTTGTGTTTCATCAACACTCTGAACGTCCACAGATCACATAATGCCACCAGATGTGCTTCGGAAACTACTACTAGACTTCCAGTGTACGATCAAATCGTAGACAGTTTAAGACATTACTCCCATGGAGAAAAGTCCGTATGGTGCTTATTGTGTTCAATGCAGATGCAATTTTTGTGTTTCATCAACATTCTGAAGGTCCACAGATTACAGAAGGCCTCCAGATGTGCTTCGGAAACTACTACTAGTCTTCCAGTGTACGATCAAAGCGTAGACAGTGTAAGACATTACTCCCATCGAGTAAAGTCCGCATGGTGCTTATTGTGTTCAATGCCGATTCAATTTCTGTGTTTCATCAACACTCTGAAGGTCCACAGATTACAGAATGCCTCCAGATGTGCTTCGGAAACTACTACTAGTATTCCAGTGTACGATCAAAGCGTAGACAGTTTAAGACATTACTCCCATGGAGAAAAGTCTGCACGGTGCTTATTGTGTTCAATGCAGATGCAATTTTGTGTTTCATCAACACTCTGAAGGTCCAAAGATTACAGAATGCCTCCAGATGTGCTTCTGAAACTACTACTAGTCTTCCAGTGTACGATCAAAGCGTAGACAGTTTAAGACATTACTCCCATGGAGTAAAGTCCGCATGGTGCTTATTGTGTTCAATGCCGATTCAATTTCTGTGTTTCATCAACACTCTGAAGGTCCACAGATTACAGAATGCCTCCAGATGTGCTTCGGAAACTACTACTAGTCTTCCATCGAACCATCAAACGTAGACAGTTTAAGACATTACTCCCATGGAGAAAAGACCGCATGGTGGTTATTGTGTTCACTGCAGATGCAATTTTGTGTTTCATCAACACTCTGAAGGTCCACAGATTACAGAATGCCTCCAAATGTGCTTCGGATACTACTACTAGTCTTCCAGTGTTCGATCAAAGCGTAGACAGTTTAAGACATTACTCCCATGGGGTAAAGTCCGCATGGTGCTTATTGTGTTCAATGCCGATTCAATTTCTGTGTTTCATCAACACTCTGAAGGTCCACAGATTACAGAATGCATCCAGATGTGCTTCCGAAACTACTACTAGTCTTCCAGTGTACGATCAAGGCGTAAACAGTTGAAGACATTACTCCCATGGTGAAAAGTCCGCATGGTGCTTATTGTGTTCATTGCCGATTCAATTTTTGTGTTTCATCAACACTCTGAAGGTCCACAGATTAAAGAAAGTCTCCAGATGTGCTTCGGAAACTACTACTAGTCTTCCAGTGAACGATCAAAGCCTAGACAGTTTAAGACACTACTCCCATGGAGAAAATTCCGCATGGTGCTTATTGTGTTCAATGCCGATGTAACTTTTGTGTTTCATCAACACTCTGAAGGTCCACAGATTACAGAATGCCTCCAGACGTGCTTCGGAAACTACTACCAGTCTTCCCTCGAATGATCAAAGCGTAGACAGTTTAAGACATTACTCCCATGGAGAAAAGTCCGCATGGTGCTTATTGTGTTCAATGCCGATGCATTTTTTGTGTTTCATCAACACTCTAAACGTCCACAGATTACAGAATGCCACCAGATGTGCTTCGGAAACTACTACTAGTCTTCCAGTGTACGATCAAATCGTAGACAGTTTAAGACATTACCCTCATGGAGAAAAGTCCGTATGGTGCTTATTGTGTTCAATGCAGATGCAATTTTTGTGTTTCATCAACATTCTGAAGGTCCACATATTACAGAATGCCTCCAGATGTGCTTCGGAAACTACTACTAGTCTTCCGCTGTACGATCAAAGCGTAGACAGTTTAAGACATTACTCCCATCGAGAAAAGTCCGCATGGTGCTTATTGTGTTCAATGCCGATGCAATTTTTGTGTTTCATCAACACCCTGAAGGTCCACAGATTACAGAGTGCCTAAAGATGTGCCTTGGAAACTACTACTAGTCTTCCAGGGAACGATCAAAGCGTAGACAGTTTAAGACATTACTCCCATGGAGAAAAGTCCGCATGGTGCTTATTGTGTTCAATGCAGATGCAATTTTTGTGTTTCATCGACACTCTGAAGGTCCACAGATTACAGAATGCATTAAGATGTGCTTCGGAAACTACTACTAGTCATCCAGTGTACGATCAAAGCGTAGACAGTTTAAGACATTACTCCCATGGAGTAAAGTCCGTATGGTGCTTATTGTGTTCAATGCCGATTCAATTTCTGTGTTTCATCAACACTCTGAAGGTCCACAGATAACAGAATGCCTCCAGATGTGCTTCCGAAACTACTAATCGTCTGCCAGTGTCCGATCAAAGCGTACACAGTTTAAGACATTACTCCCATGGAGGAAAATCCGTATGGTGCTTATTGTGTTCAATGCCGATGCAATTTTTTTGTTTCATCAACACTCTGAAGGTCCACAGATTACAGAATGCCTCCAGATGTGCTTCGGAAACTACTACTAGTCTTCCAATGTACGATCAAAACGTAGACAGTGTAAGACATTATTCCCATGGAGAAAAGCCGCATAGTGCCTATTGTGTTCAATGCCGATGCAATTTTTTTGTTTCATCAACACCCTGAAGGTCCACAGATTACAGAATGCCTAAAGATGGGCTTCGGAAAATACTACTAGTCTTCCAGGGAACGATCAAAGCGTAGACAGTTGAAGACATTACTCCCATGGAGAAAAGTCCGCATGGTGCTTATTGTGTTCAATGCCGATGCAATTTTTGTGTTTCATCAACACCCTGAAGGTCCACAGATTACAGAATGCCTAAAGATGTGCTTTGGAAACTACTACTAGTCTTCCAGGGAACGATCAAAGCGTAGACAGTTTAAGACATTACTCCCATGGAGAAAAGTCCGCATGGTGCTTATTGTGTTCAATGCAGATGCAATTTTTGTGTTTCATCGACACTCTGAAGGTCCACAGATTACAGAATGCAGTAAGATGTGCTTCGGAAACTACTACTAGTCTTCCAGTGTACGATCAAAGCGTAGACAGTTTAAGACATTTCTCCCATGGAGTAAAGTCCGCATAGTGCATATTGTGTTCAATGCCGATTCAATTTCTGTGTTTCATCAACACTCTGAAGGTCCACAGATTACAGAATGCCTCCAGATGTGCTTCGGAAACTATTACTAGTCTTCCATCGAACGATCAAACGTAGACAGTTTAAGACATTACTCCCATGGAGAAAAGTCCGCATGGTGCTTATTGTGTTCAATGCAGATGCAATTTTGTGTTTCATCAACACTCTGAAGGTCCACAGATTACAGAATGCCTCCAGATGTGCTTCGGAAACTACTACTAGTCTTCCAGTGTACGATCAAAGCGTGGACAGTTTAAGACATTACTCCCATGGAGTAAAGTCCGCATGGTGCTTATTGTGTTCAATGCCGATTCAATTTCAGTGTTTCATCAACACTCTGAAGGTCAACAGATTACAGTATGCCTCCAGATGTGCTTCGGAAACTACTACTAGTCTTCCAGTGTACGATCAAAGCGTAGACACTTTAAGACATTACTCCCATGGAGTAAAGTCCGCATGGTGCTTATTGTGTTCAATGCCGATTCAATGTCTGTGTTTCATCAACATTCTGAAGGTCCACAGATTACTGAATGCCTCCAGATGTGCTTCGGAATCTACTACTAGTCTTCCAGTGGACGATCAAAGCCTAGGCAGTTTAAGACACTACTCCCATGGAGAAAAGTCCGCATGGTGCTTATTGTGCTCAATGCCGATGCAATTTTTGTGTTTCATCAACACTCTGAAGGTCCACAGATTACAGAATGTATCCAGATGTGCTTCCGAAACTACTACTAGTGTTCCAGTGTACGATCAAAGCGTAAACAGTTTAAGACATTACTCCCATGGTGAAAAGTCCGCATGGTGCTTATTGTGTTCACTGCAGATGCAATTTTGTGTTTCATCAACACTCTGAAGGTCCACAGATTACAGAATGCATTAAGATGTGCTTCGTAAACTACTACTAGTCTTCCAGTGTACGATCAAAGCGTAGACAGTTTAAGACATTACTCCCATGGAGTAAAGTCCGCATGGTGCTTATTGTGTTCAATGCCGATGCAATTTTTGTGTTTCATCAACACTCTGAAGGTCCACAGATTACAGAATGCCTCCAAATGTGCTTCGGATACTACTACTAGTCTTCCAGTGTTCGATCAAAGCGTAGACAGTTTAAGACATTACTCCCATGGGGTAAAGTCCGCATGGTGCTTATTGTGTTCAATGCCGATTCAATTCCTGTGTTTCATCAACACTCTGAAGGTCCACAGATTACAGAATGCATCCAGATGTTCTTCCGAAACTACTACTAGTCTTCCAGTGTACGATCAAGGCGTAAACAGTTGAAGACATTACTCCCATGGTGAAAAGTCCGCATGGTGCTTATTGTGTTCATTGCCGATTCAATTTTTGTGTTTCATCAACACTCTGAAGGTCCACAGATTAAAGAAAGTCTAAAGATGTGCTTCGGAAACTACTACTAGTCTTCCAGTGAACGATCAAAGCCTAGACAGTTTAAGACACTACTCCCATAGAGAAAATTCCGCATGGTGCTTGTTGTGTTCAATGCCGATGCAACTTTTGTGTTTCATCAACACTCTGAAGGTCCACAGATTACAGAATGCATCCAGATGTGCTTCTGAAACTACTACTAGTCTTCCAGTGTACGATAAAAGCGTAGACAGTTTAAGACATTACTCCCATGGAGAAAAGTCCGCATGGTGCTTATTGTGCTCAATGCCGGTGCAATTTTTGTGTTTCATCAACACTCTGAAGGTCCACAGATTACAGAATGTATCCAGATGTGCTTCCGAAACTACTACTAGTGTTCCAGTGTACGATCAAAGCGTAAACAGTTTAAGACATTACTCCCATGGTGAAAAGTCCGCATGGTGCTTATTGTGTTCACTGCAGATGCAATTTTGTGTTTCATCAACACTCTGAAGGTCCACAGATTACAGAATGCATTAAGATGTGCTTCGTAAACTACTACTAGTCTTCCAGTGTACGATCAAAGCGTAGACAGTTTAAGACATTACTCCCATGGAGTAAAGTCCGCATGGTGCTTATTGTGTTCAATGCAGATGCAATTTTGTGTTTCATCAACACTCTGAAGGTCCAAAGATTACAGAATGCCTCCAGATGTGCTTCTGAAACTACTACTAGTCTTCCAGTGTACGATCAAAGCGTAGACAGTTTAAGACATTACTCCCATGGAGTAAAGTCCGCATGGTGCTTATTGTGTTCAATGCCGATGCAATTTCTGTGTTTCATCAACACTCTGAAGGTCCACAGATTACAGAATGCCTCCAGATGTGCTTCGGAAACTACTACTTGTCTTCCATCGAACGATCAAACGTAGACAGTTTAAGACATTACTCACATGGAGAAAAGACCGCATGGTGCTTATTGTGTTCACTGCAGACGCAATTTTGTGTTTCATCAACACTCTGAAGGTCCACAGATTACAGAATGCCTCCAAATGTGCTTCGGATACTACTACTAGTCTTCCAGTGTTCGATCAAAGCGTAGACAGTTTAAGACATTACTCCCATGGGGTAAAGTCCGCATGGTGCTTATTGTGTTCAATGCCGATTCAATTCCTGTGTTTCATCAACACTCTGAAGGTCCACAGATTACAGAATGCATCCAGATGTGCTTCCGAAACTACTACTAGTCTTCCAGTGTACGATCAAGGCGTAAACAGTTGAAGACATTACTCCCATGGTGAAAAGTCCGCATGGTGCTTATTGTGTTCATTGCCGATTCAATTTTTGTGTTTCATCAACACTCTGAAGGTCCACAGATTAAAGAAAGTCTAAAGATGTGCTTCGGAAACTACTACTAGTCTTCCAGTGAACGATCAAAGCCTAGACAGTTTAAGACACTACTCCCACAGAGAAAATTCCGCATGGTGCTTATTGTGTTCAATGCCGATGCAACTTTTGTGTTTCATCAACACTCTGAAGGTCCACAGATTACAGAATGCATCCAGATGTGCTTCTGAAACTACTACTAGTCTTCCAGTGTACGATAATAAGACATTACTCCCATGGAGAAAAGTCCGCATGGTGCTTATTGTGTTCAATGCCGATGCATTTTTTGTGTTTCATCAACACTCTGAACGTCCACAGATTACAGAATGCCACCAGATGTGCTTCGGAAACTACTACTAGTCTTCCAGTGTACGATCAAATCGTAGACAGTTTAAGACATTACTCCCATGGAGAAAAGTCCGTATGGTGCTTATTGTGTTCAATCCCGATGAAATTTTTGTGTTTCATCAACACTCTGAAGGTCCACAGATTACAGAATGCCTCCAGACGTGCTTCGGAAACTACTACCAGTCTTCCCTCGAATGATCAAAGCGTAGACAGTTTAAGACATTACTCCCATGGAGAAAAGTCCGCATGGTGCTTATTGTGTTCAATGCCGATGCATTTTTTGTGTTTCATCAACACTCTAAACGTCCACAGATTACAGAATGCCACCAGATGTGCTTCGGAAACTACTACTAGTCTTCCAGTGTACGATCAAATCGTAGACAGTTTAAGACATTACTCCCATGGAGAAAAGTCCGTATGGTGCTTATTGTGTTCAATGCAGATGCAATTTTTGTGTTTCATCAACATTCTGAAGGTCCACATATTACAGAATGCCTCCAGATGTGCTTCGGAAACTACTACTAGTCTTCCACTGTACGATCAAAGCGTAGACAGTTTAAGACATTACTCCCATCGAGAAAAGTCCGCATGGTGCTTATTGTGTTCAATGCCGATGCAATTTTTGTGTTTCATCAACACCCTGAAGGTCCACAGATTACAGAGTGCCTAAAGATGTGCCTTGGAAACTACTAATAGTCTTCCAGGGAACGATCAAAGCGTAGACAGTTTAAGACATTACTCCCATGGAGTAAAGTCCGCATGGTGCTTATTGTGTTCAATGCCGATGCAATTTTTGTGTTTCATCAACACTCTGAAGGTCCACATATTACAGAATGCCTCCAGATGTGCTTCCGAAACTACTACTCGTCTGCCAGTGTCCGATCAAAGCGTACACAGTTTAAGACATTACTCCCATGGAGGAAAATCCGTATGGTGCTTATTGTGTGCAATGCCGATGCAATTTTTGTGTTTCATCAACACTCTGAAGGTCCACAGATTACAGAATGCCTCCAGATGTGCTTCGGAAACTACTACTAGTCTTCCAATGTACGATCAAAACGTAGACAGTGTAAGACATTATTCCCATGGAGAAAAGTCTGCACGGTGCTTATTGTGTTCAATGCAGATGCAATTTTGTGTTTCATCAACACTCTGAAGGTCCAAAGATTACAGAATGCCTCCAGATGTGCTTCTGAAACTACTACTAGTCTTCCAGTGTACGATCAAAGCGTAGACAGTTTAAGACATTACTCCCATGGAGTAAAGTCCGCATGGTGCTTATTGTGTTGAATGCCGATGCAATTTCTGTGTTTCATCAACACTCTGAAGGTCCACAGATTACAGAATGCCTCCAGATGTGCTTCGGAAACTACTACTAGTCTTCCATCGAACGATCAAACGTAGACAGTTTAAGACATTACTCACATGGAAAAAAGACCGCATGGTGCTTATTGTGTTCACTGCAGATGCAATTTTGTGTTTCATCAACACTCTGAAGGTCCACAGATTACAGAATGCCTCCAAATGTGCTTCGGATACTACTACTAGTCTTCCAGTGTTCGATCAAAGCGTAGACAGTTTAAGACATTACTCCCATGGGGTAAAGTCCGCATGGTGCTTATTGTGTTCAATGCCGATTCAATTCCTGTGTTTCATCAACACTCTGAAGGTCCACAGATTACAGAATGCATCCAGATGTTCTTCCGAAACTACTACTAGTCTTCCAGTGTACGATCAAGGCGTAAACAGTTGAAGACATTACTCCCATGGTGAAAAGTCCGCATGGTGCTTATTGTGTTCATTGCCGATTCAATTTTTGTGTTTCATCAACACTCTGAAGGTCCACAGATTAAAGAAAGTCTAAAGATGTGCTTCGGAAACTACTACTAGTCTTCCAGTGAACGATCAAAGCCTAGACAGTTTAAGACACTACTCCCATAGAGAAAATTCCGCATGGTGCTTGTTGTGTTCAATGCCGATGCAACTTTTGTGTTTCATCAACACTCTGAAGGTCCACAGATTACAGAATGCATCCAGATGTGCTTCTGAAACTACTACTAGTCTTCCAGTGTACGATAAAAGCGTAGACAGTTTAAGACATTACTCCCATGGAGAAAAGTCCGCATGGTGCTTATTGTGCTCAATGCCGGTGCAATTTTTGTGTTTCATCAACACTCTGAAGGTCCACAGATTACAGAATGTATCCAGATGTGCTTCCGAAACTACTACTAGTGTTCCAGTGTACGATCAAAGCGTAAACAGTTTAAGACATTACTCCCATGGTGAAAAGTCCGCATGGTGCTTATTGTGTTCACTGCAGATGCAATTTTGTGTTTCATCAACACTCTGAAGGTCCACAGATTACAGAATGCATTAAGATGTGCTTCGTAAACTACTACTAGTCTTCCAGTGTACGATCAAAGCGTAGACAGTTTAAGACATTACTCCCATGGAGTAAAGTCCGCATGGTGCTTATTGTGTTCAATGCAGATGCAATTTTGTGTTTCATCAACACTCTGAAGGTCCAAAGATTACAGAATGCCTCCAGATGTGCTTCTGAAACTACTACTAGTCTTCCAGTGTACGATCAAAGCGTAGACAGTTTAAGACATTACTCCCATGGAGTAAAGTCCGCATGGTGCTTATTGTGTTCAATGCCGATGCAATTTCTGTGTTTCATCAACACTCTGAAGGTCCACAGATTACAGAATGCCTCCAGATGTGCTTCGGAAACTACTACTTGTCTTCCATCGAACGATCAAACGTAGACAGTTTAAGACATTACTCACATGGAGAAAAGACCGCATGGTGCTTATTGTGTTCACTGCAGATGCAATTTTGTGTTTCATCAACACTCTGAAGGTCCACAGATTACAGAATGCCTCCAAATGTGCTTCGGATACTACTACTAGTCTTCCAGTGTTCGATCAAAGCGTAGACAGTTTAAGACATTACTCCCATGGGGTAAAGTCCGCATGGTGCTTATTGTGTTCAATGCCGATTCAATTCCTGTGTTTCATCAACACTCTGAAGGTCCACAGATTACAGAATGCATCCAGATGTGCTTCCGAAACTACTACTAGTCTTCCAGTGTACGATCAAGGCGTAAACAGTTGAAGACATTACTCCCATGGTGAAAAGTCCGCATGGTGCTCATTGTGTTCATTGCCGATTCAATTTTTGTGTTTCATCAACACTCTGAAGGTCCACAGATTAAAGAAAGTCTAAAGATGTGCTTCGGAAACTACTACTAGTCTTCCAGTGAACGATCAAAGCCTAGACAGTTTAAGACACTACTCCCATAGAGAAAATTCCGCATGGTGCTTATTGTGTTCAATGCCGATGCAACTTTTGTGTTTCATCAACACTCTGAAGGTCCACAGATTACAGAATGCATCCAGATGTGCTTCTGAAACTACTACTAGTCTTCCAGTGTACGATAATAAGACATTACTCCCATGGAGAAAAGTCCGCATGGTGCTTATTGTGTTCAATGCCGATGCATTTTTTGTGTTTCATCAACACTCTGAACGTCCACAGATTACAGAATGCCACCAGATGTGCTTCGGAAACTACTACTAGTCTTCCAGTGTACGATCAAATCGTAGACAGTTTAAGACATTACTCCCATGGAGAAAAGTCCGTATGGTGCTTATTGTGTTCAATCCCGATGAAATTTTTGTGTTTCATCAACACTCTGAAGGTCCACAGATTACAGAATGCCTCCAGACGTGCTTCGGAAACTACTACCAGTCTTCCCTCGAATGATCAAAGCGTAGACAGTTTAAGACATTACTCCCATGGAGAAAAGTCCGCATGGTGCTTATTGTGTTCAATGCCGATGCATTTTTTGTGTTTCATCAACACTCTAAACGTCCACAGATTACAGAATGCCACCAGATGTGCTTCGGAAACTACTACTAGGCTTCCAGTGTACGATCAAATCGTAGACAGTTTAAGACATTACTCCCATGGAGAAAAGTCCGTATGGTGCTTATTGTGTTCAATGCAGATGCAATTTTTGTGTTTCATCAACATTCTGAAGGTCCACATATTACAGAATGCCTCCAGATGTGCTTCGGAAACTACTACTAGTCTTCCACTGTACGATCAAAGCGTAGACAGTTTAAGACATTACTCCCATCGAGAAAAGTCCGCATGGTGCTTATTGTGTTCAATGCCGATGCAATTTTTGTGTTTCATCAACACCCTGAAGGTCCACAGATTACAGAGTGCCTAAAGATGTGCCTTGGAAACTACTAATAGTCTTCCAGGGAACGATCAAAGCGTAGACAGTTTAAGACATTACTCCCATGGAGAAAAGTCCGCATGGTGCTTATTGTGTTCAATGCAGATGCAATTTTTGTGTTTCATCGACACTCTGAAGGTCCACAGATTACAGAATGCATTAAGATGTGCTTCGGAAACTACTACTAGTCATCCAGTGTACGATCAAAGCGTAGACAGTTTAAGACATTACTCCCATGGAGTAAAGTCCGTATGGTGCTTATTGTGTTCAATGCCGATTCAATTTCTGTGTTTCATCAACACTCTGAAGGTCCACAGATTACAGAATGCCTCCAGATGTGCTTCCGAAATTACTACTCGTCTGCCAGTGTCCGATCAAAGCGTACACAGTTTAAGACATTACTCCCATGGAGGAAAATCCGTATGGTGCTTATTGTGTTCAATGCCGATGCAATTTTTGTGTTTCATCAACACTCTGAAGGTCCACAGATTACAGAATGCCTCCAGATGTGCTTCGGAAACTACTACTAGTCTTCCAATGTACGATCAAAACGTAGACAGTGTAAGACATTATTCCCATGGAGAAAAGCCGCATGGTGCCTATTGTGTTCAATGCCGATGCAATTTTTTTGTTTCATCAACACCCTGAAGGTCCACAGATTACAGAATGCCTAAAGATGTGCTTCGGAAAATACTACTAGTCTTCCAGGGAACGAACAAAGCGTAGACAGTTGAAGACATTACTCCCATGGAGAAAAGTCCGCATGGTGCTTATTGTGTTCAATGCCGATGCAATTTTTGTGTTTCATCAACACCCTGAAGGTCCACAGATTACAGAATGCCTAAAGATGTGCTTTGGAAACTACTACTAGTCTTCCAGGGAACGATCAAAGCGTAGACAGTTTAAGACATTACTCCCATGGAGAAAAGTCCGCATGGTGCTTATTGTGTTCAATGCAGATGCAATTTTTGTGTTTCATCGACACTCTGAAGGTCCACAGATTACAGAATGCAGTAAGATGTGCTTCGGAAACTACTACTAGTCTTCCAGTGTACGATCAAAGCGTAGACAGTTTAAGACATTACTCCCATGGAGTAAAGTCCGCATGGTGCATATTGTGTTCAATGCCGATTCAATTTCTGTGTTTCATCAACACTCTGAAGGTCCACAGATTACAGAATGCCTCCAGATGTGCTTCGGAAACTATTACTAGTCTTCCATCGAACGATCAAACGTAGACAGTTTAAGACATTACTCCCATGGAGAAAAGTCCGCATGGTGCTTATTGTGTTCAATGCAGATGCAATTTTGTGTTTCATCAACACTCTGAAGGTCCACAGATTACAGAATGCCTCCAGATGTGCTTCGGAAACTACTACTAGTCTTCCAGTGTACGATCAAAGCGTGGACAGTTTAAGACATTACTCCCATGGAGTAAAGTCCGCATGGTGCTTATTGTGTTCAATGCCGATTCAATTTCTGTGTTTCATCAACACTCTGAAGGTCCACAGATTACAGTATGCCTCCAGATGTGCTTCGGAAACTACTACTAGTCTTCCATCGAACGATCAAACGTAGACAGTTTAAGACGTTACTCCCATGGAGAAAAGTCCGCATGGTGCTTATTGTGTTCAATACAGATGCAATTTTGTGTTTCATCAACACTCTGAAGGTTCACAGATTACAGAATGCCTCCAGATGTGCTTCGGAAACTACTACTAGTCTTCCAGTGTACGATCAAAGCGTAGACACTTTAAGACATTACTCCCATGGAGTAAAGTCCGCATGGTGCTTATTGTGTTCAATGCCGATTCAATGTCTGTGTTTCATCAACATTCTGAAGGTCCACAGATTACAGAATGCCTCCAGATGTGCTTCGGAATCTACTACTAGTCTTCCAGTGGACGATCAAAGCCTAGGCAGTTTAAGACACTACTCCCATGGAGAAAAGTCCGCATGGTGCTTATTGTGCTCAATGCCGATGCAATTTTTGTGTTTCATCAACACTCTGAAGGTCCACAGATTACAGAATGTATCCAGATGTGCTTCCGAAACTACTACTAGTGTTCCAGTGTACGATCAAAGCGTAAACAGTTTAAGGCATTACTCCCATGGTGAAAAGTCCGCATGGTGCTTATTGTGTTCACTGCAGATGCAATTTTGTGTTTCATCAACACTCTGAAGGTCAACAGATTACAGAATGCCTCGAGATGTGCTTCGGAAACTACTACTAGTCTTCCAGTGTACGATCAAAGCGTAGACAGTTTAAGACATTACTCCCATTGAGTAAAGTCCGCATGGTGCTTATTGAGTTCAATGCCGATTCAATTTCTGTGTTTCATCAACACTCTGAAGGTCCACAGATTACAGTACGCCTCCAGATGTGCTTCGGAAACTACTACTAGTCTTCCACGGAACGATCAAAGCGTAGACAGTTTAAGACATTACTCCCATGGAGAAAAGTCCGCATGGTGCTTATTGTGTTCAATGCAGATGCAATTTTTGTGTTTCATCGACACTCTGAAGGTCCACAGATTACAGAATGCATTAAGATGTGCTTCGGAAACTACTACTAGTCTTCCAGTACGATCAAAGCGTAGACAGTTTAAGACATTACTCCCATGGAGAAAAGTCCGCATGGTGCTTATTGTGTTCAATGCAGATGCAATTTTTGTGTTTCATCGACACTCTGAAGGTCCACAGATTACAGAATGCATTAAGATGTGCTTCGGAAACTACTACTAGTCTTCCAGTGTACGATCAAAGCGTAGACAGTTTAAGACATTACTCCCATGGAGTAAAGTCCGCATGGTGCTTATTGTGTTCAATGCCGATTCAATTTCTGTGTTTCATCAACACTCTGAAGGTCCACAGATTACAGTATGCCTCCAGATGTGCTTCGGAAACTACTACTAGTCTTCCATCGAACGATCAAACGTAGACAGTTTAAGACATTACTCCCATGGAGAAAAGTCCGCATGGTGCTTATTGTGTTCAATACAGATGCAATTTTATGTTTCATCAACACTCTGAAGGTTCACAGATTACAGAATGCCTCCAGATATGCTTCGGAAACTACTACTAGTCTTCCAGTGTACGATCAAAGCGTAGACAGTTTAAGACATTACTCCCATGGAGTGAAGTCCGCATGGTGCTAATTGTGTTCAATGCCGATTCAATGTCTGTGTTTCATCAACATTCTGAAGGTCCACAGATTACAGAATGCCTCCAGATGTGCTTCGGAAACTACTACTAGTCTTCCAGTGGACGATCAAAGCCTAGGCAGTTTAAGACACTACTCCCATGGAGAAATTTCCGCATGGTGCTTATTGTGCTCAATGCCGATGCAATTTTTGTGTTTCATCAACACTCTGAAGGTCCACAGATTACAGAATCTATCCAGATGTGCTTCCGAAACTACTACTAGTGTTCCAGTGTACGATCAAAGCGTAAACAGTTTAAGACATTACTCCCATGGTGAAAAGTCCGCATGGTGCTTATTGTGTTCACTGCAGATGCAATTTTGTGTTTCATCAACACTCTGAAGGACCACAGATTACAGAATGCCTCCAGATGTGCTTCGGAAACTACTACTAGTCTTCCAGTGTACGATCAAAGCGTAGACAGTTTAAGACATTACTCTCATTGAGTAAAGTCCGCATGGTGCTTATTGTGTTCAATGCCGATTCAATTTCTGTGTTTCATCAACACTCTGAAGGTCCACAGATTACAGAATGCCTCCAGATGTGCTTGGGAAACTACTACTAGTCTTCCATCGAACGATCAAACGTAGACAGTTTAAGACATTACTCCCATGGAGAAAAGTCCGCATGGTGCTTATTGTGTTCACTGCAGATGCAATTTTGTGTTCCATCAACACTCTGAAGGTCCACAGATTACAGAATGCCTCCAGATGTGCTTCAGAAACTACTACTAGTCTTCCAGTGGACGATCAAAGCCTAGGCAGTTTAAGACACTACTCCCATGGAGAAAAGTCCGCATGGTGCTTATTGTGCTCAATGCCGATGCAATTTTAGTGTTTCATCAACACTCAGAAGGTTCACAGATTACAGAATGCCTCCAGATGTGCTTCGGAAACTACTACTATTCTTCCAGTGTACGATCAAAGCGTAGACAGTTTAAGACATTACTCCCATGGAGTAAAGTCCGCATGGTGCTTATTGTGTTCAATACCGATTCAACATCTGTGTTTCATCAACACTCTGAAGGTCCACAGATTACAGAATGCCTCCAGATGTGCTTCGGAAACTACTACTAGTCTTCCAGTGTACGATCAAAGCGTAGACAGTTTAAGACATTACTCCCATTTAGTAAAGTCCGCATGGTGCTTATTGTGTTCAATGCCGATTCAATTTCTGTGTTTCATCAACACTCTGAAGGTCCACATATTACAGAATGCCTCCAGATGTGCTTCCGAAAGTACTACTCGTCTGCCAGTGTCCGATCAAAGCGTACACAGTTTAAGACATTACTCCCATGGAGGAAAATCCGTATGGTGCTTATTGTGTGCAATGCCGATGCAATTTTTGTGTTTCATCAACACTGTGAAGGTCCACAGATTACAGAATGCCTCCAGATGTGTTTCGGAAACTACTACTAGTCTTCCAATGTACGATCAAAACGTAGACAGTGTAAGACATTATTCCCATGGAGAAAAGTCCGCATGGGGCTTATTGTGTTCAATGCCGATGCAATTTTTTTGTTTCATCAACACCCTGAATGTCCACAGGTTACAGAATGCCTAAAGATGTGCTTCGGAAAATACTACTAGTCTTCCAGGGAACGATCAAAGCGTAGACAGTTTAAGACATTACTCCCATGGAGAAAAGTCCGCATGGTGCTTATTGTGTTCAATGCCGATGCAATTTTTGTGTTTCATCAACACCCTGAAGGTCCACAGATTACAGAATGCCTAAAGATGTGCTTTGGAAACTACTACTAGTCTTCCACGGAACGATCAAAGCGTAGACAGTTTAAGACATTACTCCAATGGAGAAAAGTCAGCATGGTGCTTATTGTGTTCAATGCAGATGCAATTTTTGTGTTTCATCGACACTCTGAAGGTCCACAGATTACAGAATGCATTAACATGTGCTTCGGAAACTATTACTAGTCTTCCAGTGTACGATCAAAGCGTAGACAGTTTAAGACATTACTCCCATGGAGTAAAGTCCGCATGGTGCTTATTGAGTTCAATGCCGATTCAATTTCTGTGTTTCATCAACACTCTGAAGGTCCACAGATTACAGTATGCCTCCAGATGTGCTTCGGAAACTACTACTAGTCTTCCATCGAACGATCAAAGCGTAGACAGTTTAAGACATTACTCCCATGGAGAAAAGTCCGCATGGTGCTTATTGTGTTCAATACAGATGCAATTTTATGTTTCATCAACACTCTGAAGGTTCACAGATTACAGAATGCCTCCAGATATGCTTCGGAAACTACTACTAGTCTTCCAGTGTACGATCAAAGCGTAGACAGTTTAAGACATTACTCCAATGGAGTAAAGTCCGCATGGTGCTTATTGTGTTCAATGCCGATTCAATGTCTGTGTTTCATCAACATTCTGAAGGTCCACAGATTACAGAATGCCTCCAGATGTGCTTCGGAAACTACTACTAGTCTTCCAGTGGACGATCAAACCTAGGCAGTTTAAGACACTACTCCCATGGAGAAATTTCCGCATGGTGCTTATTGTGCTCAATGCCGATGCAATTTTTGTGTTTCATCAACACTCTGAAGGTCCACAGATTACAGAATCTATCCAGATGTGCTTCCGAAACTACTACTAGTGTTCCAGTGTACGATCAAAGCGTAAACAGTTTAAGACATTACTCCCATGGTGAAAAGTCCGCATGGTGCTTATTGTGTTCACTGCAGATGCAATTTTGTGTTTCATCAACACTCTGAAGGTCCACAGATTACAGAATGCCTCCAGATGTGCTTCGGAAACTACTACTAGTCTTCTAGTGTACGATCAAAGCGTAGACAGTTTAAGACATTACTCCCATTGAGTAAAGTCCGCATGGTGCTTATTGTGTTCAATGCCGATTCAATTTCTGTGTTTCATCAACACTCTGAAGGTCCACAGATTACAGAATGCCTCCAGATGTGCTTGGGAAACTACTACTAGTCTTCCATCGAACGATCAAACGTAGACAGTTTAAGACATTACTCCCATGGAGAAAAGTCCGCATGGTGCTTATTGTGTTCACTGCAGATGCAATTTTGTGTTCCATCAACACTCTGAAGGTCCACAGATTACAGAATGCCTCCAGATGTGCTTCAGAAACTACTACTAGTCTTCCAGTGGATGATCAAAGCCTAGGCAGTTTAAGACACTACTCCCATGGAGAAAAGTCCGCATGGTGCTTATTGTGCTCAATGCCGATGCAATTTTAGTGTTTCATCAACACTCAGAAGGTCCACAGATTACAGAATGCCTCCAGATGTGCTTCGGAAACTACTACTAGTCTTCCAGTGTACGATCAAAGCGTAGACAGTTTAAGACATTAGTCCCATGGAGTAAAGTCCGCATGGTGCTTATTGTGTTCAATACCGATTCAACATCTGTGTTTCATCAACACTCTGAAGGTCCACAAATTACAGAATGCCTCCAGATGTGCTTCGGAAACTACTACTAGTCTTCCAGGGAACGATCAAACGTAGACAGTTTAAGACATTACTCCCATGGAGAAAAGTCAACATGGTGCTCATTGTGTTCACTGCAGATGCAGTTTTGTGTTTCATCAACACTCTGAAGGTCCACAGATTACAGAATGCCTCGAGATGAGCTTCGGAAACCACTACTAGTCTTCCAGTGTACGATCAAAGCGTAGACAGTTTAAGACATTACTCCCATGGAGAAAAGTCCGCATGGTGCTTATTGTGTTCAATGCCGATTCAATTTCTGTGTTTCATCAACATTCTGAAGGTCCACAGATTACAGAATGCCTCCAGATGTGCTTCGGAAACTACTACTAGTCTTCCAGTGGACGATCAAAGCCTAGGCAGTTTAAGACACTACTCCCATGGAGAAATTTCCGCATGGTGCTTATTGTGCTCAATGCCGATGCAATTTTTGTGTTTCATCAACACTCTGAAGGTCCACAGATTACAGAATCTATCCAGATGTGCTTCCGAAACTACTACTAGTGTTCCAGTGTACGATCAAAGCGTAAACAGTTTAAGACATTACTCCCATGGTGAAAAGTCCGCATGGTGCTTATTGTGTTCACTGCAGATGCAATTTTGTGTTTCATCAACACTCTGAAGGTCCACAGATTACAGAATGCCTCCAGATGTGCTTCGGAAACTACTACTAGTCTTCCAGTGTACGATCAAAGCGTAGACAGTTTAAGACATTACTCTCATTGAATAAAGTCCGCATGGTGCTTATTGTGTTCAATGCCGATTCAATTTCTGTGTTTCATCAACACTCTGAAGGTCCACAGATTACAGAATGCCTCCAGATGTGCTTGGGAAACTACTACTAGTCTTCCATCGAACGATCAAACGTAGACAGTTTAAGACATTACTCCCATGGAGAAAAGTCCGCATTGTGCTTATTGTGTTCACTGCAGATGCAATTTTGTGTTCCATCAACACTCTGAAGAGCCACAGATTACAGAATGCCTCCAGATGTGCTTCAGAAACTACTACTAGTCTTCCAGTGGACGATCAAAGCCTAGGCAGTTTAAGACACTACTCCCATGGAGAAAAGTCCGCATGGTGCTTATTGTGCTCAATGCCGATGCAATTTTAGTGTTTCATCAACACTCTGAAGGTCCACAGATTACAGAAAGTCTCCAGATGTGCTTCGGAAGCTACTACTAGTCTTCCAGTGAACGATCAAAGCCTAGACAGTTTATGACACTACTCCCATAGAGAAAAGTCCGCATGGTGCTTATTGTGTTCAATGCCGATGCAATTTTTGTGTTTCATCAACACTCTGAAGGTCCACAGATTACAGAATGCATTAAGATGTGCTTCGGAAACTACTACTAGTCTTCCAGTGGACGATCAAACCCTAGGCAGTTTAAGACACTACTCCCATGGAGAAAAGTCCGCATGGTGCTTATTGTGTTCAATGCCGATGCAATTTTTGTGTTTCATCAACACCCTGAAGGTCCACAGATTACAGAATGCCTAAAGATGTGCTTTGGAAACTACTACTAGTCTTCCAGGGAACGATCAAAGCGTAGACAGTTTAAGACATTACTCCCATGGAGAAAAGTCCGCATGGTGCTTATTGTGTTCAATGCAGATGCAATTTTTGTGTTTCATCGACACTCTGAAGGTCCACAGATTACAGAATGCCTCCAGATGTGCTTCGGAAACCACTACTAGTCTTCCAGTGTACGATCAAAGCGTAGACAGTTTAAGACATTTCTCCCATGGAGTAAAGTCCGCATGGTGCTTATTGTGTTCAATGCCGATACAATGTCTGTGTTTCATCAACACTCTGAAGGTCCACAGATTACAGAATGCCTCCAGATGTGCTTCGGAAACTACTACTAGTCTTCCAGTGTACGATCAAAGCGTAGACAGTTTAAGACATTACTCCCATGGAGTAAAGTCCGCATGGTGCTTATTGTGTTCAATGCCGATTAAATTTCTGTGTTTCATCAACACTCTGAAGGTGCACAGATTACAGAATGCCTCCAGATGTGCTTCGGAAACTACTACTAGTCTTCCATCGAACGATCAAACGTAGACAGTTTAAGACATTACTCCCATGGAGAAAAGTCCGCATGGTGCTTATTGTGTTCATTGCCGATGCGATTTTTGTGTTTCATCAACACTCTGAAGGTCCACAGATTACAGAAAGTCTCCAGATGTGCTTCGGAAACTACTACTAGTCTTCCAGTGAACGATCAAAGATTAGAAAGTTTAAGACACTACTCCCATAGAGAAAATTCCGCATGGTGCTTATTGTGTTCAATGCCGATGCAATTTTTGTGTTTCATCAACACTCTGAAGGTCCACAGATTACAGAATGCATTTAGATGTGCTTCTGAAACTACTTCTAGTCTTCCAAAGTACGATCAAAGCGTAGACAGTTTAAGACATTACTCAAATGGAGAAAAGTCCGCATAGTGCTTATTGTGTTCAATCCCGATGCAATTTTTGTGTTTCATCAACACTCTGAAGGTCCACAGATTACAGGATGCCTCCAGACGAGCTTCGGAAACTACTACTAGTCTTCCAGTGTACGATCAAATTGTAGACAGTTTAAGACATTACTCCCATGGAGAAAAGTCCGTATGGTGCTTATTGTGTTCAAAGCCGATGCAATTTCTGTGTTTCATCAACACTCTGAAGGTCCACAGATTACAGAATGCCTCCAGATGTGCTTCGGAAACTACTACTAGTCTTCCAGTGTACGATCAAAGCGTAGACAGTTTAAGACATCACTCCCATCGAGAAAAGTCCGCATGGTGCTTATTGTGCTCAAAGTCGATGCAATTTTTGTGTTTCATCAACACTCTGAAGGTCCACAGATTACAGAATGCATCCAGATGTGCTTCCGAAACTACTACTAGTCTTCCATTGTACGATCAAAGCGTAAGCAGTTTAAGACATTACTCCCATGGTGAAAAGTCCGCATGGTGCTTATTGTGTTCATTGCCGATGCAATTTTTGTGTTTCATCAACACTCTGAAGGTCCACAGATTACAGCAAATCTCCAAATGTGCTTCGGAAACTACTACTAGTCTTCCAGTGAACGATCAAAGCCTAGACAGTTTAAGACACTACTCCCATAGAGAAAATTCCGCATGGTGCTTATTGTGTTCAATGCCGATGCAATTTTTGTGTTTCATCAACACTCTGAAGGTCCACAGATTACAGAATGCCTCCAGATGTGCTTCGGAAACTACTACTAGTCTTCCAGTGGACGATCAAAGCCTAGGCAGTTTAAGACACTACTCCCATGGAGAAAAGTCCGCATGGTGCTTATTGTGCTCAATGCCGATGCAATTTTTGTGTTTCATCAACACTCTGAAGGTCCACAGATTACAGAATGCCTCCAGATGTGCTTCGGAAACTACTACTAGTCTTCCAGTGTACGATCAAAGTTAGACAGTTTAAGACATTACTCCCATCGAGAAAAGTCCGCATGGTGCTTATTGTGTTCAAAGTCGATGCAATTTTTGTGTTTCATCAACACTCTGAAGGTCCACAGATTACAGAATGCATCCAGATGTGCTTCCGAAGCTACTACTCGTCTGCCAGTGTCCGATCAAAGCGTACACAGTTTAAGACATTACTCCCATGGAGAAAAATCCGTATGGTGCTTATTGTGTTCAATGCCGATGCAATTTCTGTGTTTCATCAACACTCTGAAGGTCCACAGATTACAGAATGCCTCCAGATGTGCTTCGGAAACTACTACTAGTCTTCCAATGTACGATCAAAGCGTAGACAGTGTAAGACATTTTTCCCATGGAGAAAAGTCTGCATGGTGCTTATTGTGTTCAATGCCGAGGCAATTTTTGTGTTTCATCAACACCCTGAAGGTCCACAGATTACAGAATGCCTAAAGATGTGCTTTGGAAACTGCTACTAGTCTTCCAGGGAACGATCAAAGCGTAGACAGTTTAAGACATTACTCCCATGGAGAAAAGTCCGCATGGTGCTTATTGTGTTCAATGCAGATGCAATTTTTGTGTTTCATCGACACTCTGAAGGTCCACAGATTACAGAATGCATTAAGATGTGCTTCGGAAACTACTACTAGTTTTCCAGTGAACGATCAAAGCGTAGACAGTTTAAGACATTACTCCCATGGACAAAAGTCCGCATGGTGCTTATTGAGTTCAATGCCGATGCAATTTTTGTGTTTCATCAACACTCTGAAGGTCCACAGATTACAGAAGGCCTCTAGATGTGCTTCGGAAACTGCTACTAGTCTTACAGTGTACGATCAAAGCGTAGACAGTTTAAGACATTACTTTCATGGAGTAAAGTCCGCATGGTGCTTATTGTGTTCAATGCCGATTAAATTTCTGTGTTTCATCAACACTCTGAAGGTCCACAGATTACAGAATGCCTCCAGATGTGCTTCGGAAACTACTACTAGTCTTCCATCGAACGATCAAACGTAGACAGTTTAAGACATTACTCCCATGGAGAAAAGTCCGCATGGTGCTTATTGTGTTCATTGCCGATGCAATTTTTGTGTTTCATCAACACTCTGAAGGTCCACAGATTACAGAAAGTCTCCAGATGTGCTTCGGAAACTACTACTAGTCTTCCAGTGAACGATCAAAGCCTAGAAAGTTTAAGACACTACTGCCATAGAGAAAATTCCGCATGGTGCTTATTGTGTTCAATGCCGATGCAATTTTTGTGTTTCATCAACACTCTGAAGGTCCACATAATACAGAATGCATCCGGATGTGCTTCAGAAACTACTAGTAGTCTTCCAGTGAACGATCAAAGCGTAGACAGTTTAAGACATTACTCCCATGGACAAAAGTCCGTATGGTGCTTATTGTGTTCAATGCCGATGCAATTTCTGTGTTTCATCAACACTCTGAAGGTCCACAGATTACAGAATGCCTCTAGATGTGCTTCGGAAACTACTACTAGTCTTCCATCGAACGATCAAACGTAGACAGTTTAAGACATTACTCCCATGGAGAAAAGTCCGCATGGTGCTTATTGTGTTCAATGCAGATGCAATTTTTGTGTTTCATCGACACTCTGAAGGTCCACAGATTACAGAATGCATTAAGATGTGCTTCGGAAGCTACTACTAGTTTTCCAGTGAACGATCAAAGCGTAGACAGTTTAAGACATTACTCCCATGGACAAAAGTCCGCATGGTGCTTATTGAGTTCAATGCCGATGCAATTTTTGTGTTTCATCAACACTCTGAAGGTCCACAGATTACAGAATGCATCCAGATGTGCTTCTGAAACTACTACTAGTCTTCCAGTGTACGATCAAAGCGTAGACAGTTTAAGACATTACTCCCATGGAGAAAAGTCCGCATAGTGCTTATTGTGTTCAATCCCGATGCAATTTTTGTGTTTCATCAACACTCTGAAGGTCCACAGATTACAGGATGCCTCCAGACGAGCTTCGGAAACTACTACTAGTCTTCCAGTGTACGATCAAATCGTAGACAGTTTAAGACATTACTCCCATGGAGAAAAGTCCGTATGGTGCTTATTGTGTTCAATGCCGATGCAATTTCTGTGTTTCATCAACACTCTGAAGGTCCACAGATTACAGAATGCCTCCAGATGTGCTTCGGAAACTACTACTAGTCTTCCAGTGTACGATCAAAGCGTAGACAGTTTAAGACATCATTCCCATCGAGAAAAGTCCGCATGGTGCTTATTGTGTTCAAAGTCGATGCAATTTTTGTGTTTCATCAACACTCTGAAGGTCCACAGATTACAGAATGCATCCAGATGTGCTTCCGAAACTACTACTATTCTTCCAGAGAACGATCAAAGCGTAGACACTTTGAGACATTACTCCCATGGAGAAAAGTCCGCATGGTGCTTATTGTGTTCAATGCCAATGCAATTTCTGTGTTTCATCAACACTCTGAAGGTGCACAGATTACAGAATGCCTCCAGATGTGCTGCGGAAACTACTACTAGTCTTCCAGTGTACGATCAAAAACGTAGACAGTTTAAGACATTACTACCATGGAGAAAACCCGCATGGTGCTTATTGTGTTCAATGCCGATGCAATTTTTGTGTTTCATCAACACTCTGAAGGTCCACAGATTACAGAATGCCTCCAGATGTGCTTCGGAAACTACTACTATTCTTCCAGGGAACGATCAAAGCGTAGACAGTTTGAGACATTACTCCCATGGAGAAAAGTCCGCATGGTGCATATGGAGTTCAATGCCGATGCAATTTTTGTGTTTCATCAACACTCTGAAGGTCCACCGATTACAGAATGCATCCAGATGTGCTTCGGAAACTACTACTAGTCTTCCAGTAAACGATCAAAGCGTAGACAGTTTAAGACATTACTCCCATGGAGAAAAGTCCGCATGGTGCTTATTGAGTTCAATGCCGAAGCAATTTTTGTGTTTCATCAACACTCTGAAGGTCCACAGATTACAGAATGCATCCAGATGTGCTTCGGAAACTACTACTAGTCTTCCAGTGAACGATCAAAGCGTAGACAGTTTAAGACATTACTTCCAAGGAGAAAAGTCCGCATGGTGCTTATTGTGTTCAATGCCGATGCAATTTCAATGTTTCATCAACACTCTGAAGGTCCACAGATTACAGAATGCCTCCAGATGTGCTTCGGAAACTACTACTAGTCTTCCAGTAAACGATCATAACATAGACAGTTTAAGACATTACTCCCATGGAGAAAACTCCACATGGTGCTTGTTGTGTTCAATGCCGATGCAATTAATGTGTTTCATCAACACTCTGAAGGTCCACAGATTGCAGAAGGCCTCCAGATGTGCTTGGGAAACTGCTACTAGTCTTCCAGTGTACGATCAAAGCGTAGACAGTTTAAGACATTACTCTCATGGAGAGAAGTCCACATGGTGCTTATTGTGTTCAATGACCATTAAGTTTCTGTGTTTCATCAACACTATGAAGGTCCACAGATTACAGAATGCCTCCAGATGTGCTTCGGAAACTACTACTAGTCTTCCAGTGTAAGATCAAAGCGTAGACAGTTTAAGACATTACTCCCATGGAGAAAAGTCCGCATGCTGCTTATTGTGTTCAATGTCGACGCAATATCTGTGTTTCATCAACACTCTGAAGGTCCACAGTTTACACAATGCATACAGATGTGCTTCGGAAACTACTACTAGTCTTCCAGTGTACGATCAAAGAATAGACAGTTTAAGAGATTACTCCCATGGAGAAAAGTCCGCATGCTGCTTATTGTGTTCAATGCCGATGCAATTTTTGTGTTTCATCAACACTCTGAAGGTCCACAGATTACAGAATGCATCCAGATATGCTTCGGAAACTACTACTAGTCTTCCAGGGAACGATCAAAGCGTAGACAGTTTAAGACATTACTCCCATGGAGAAAAGTCCACATGGTGCTTATTGTGTTCAATGCCGATGAATTTTTGTGTTTCATTATCACTCTGAAGGTCCACAGATTACAGAATGCATCCAGATGTGCTTCGGAAACTACTACTAGTCTTCCAGTGAACGATCAAAGTGTAGACAGTTTAAAACATTACTCCCATGGAGGAAAGTCCCATGGTGCTTATTGTGTTCAATGCCGATGCAATTTCTTTGTTTCATCAACACTCTGAAGGTCCACAGATTTCAGAATGCCTCCAGATATGCTTCGGAAACTACTACTAGTCTTCCAGTAAACGATCAAAGCATAGACAGTTTAAGACATTACTCCCATGGAGAAAAGTCCACATGGTGCTTGTTGTGTTCAATGACGATGCAATTTCTGTGTTTCATCAACACTCTGAAGGTCCACAGATTACAGAATGCTTCCAGATGTGCTTCGGAAACTACTACTATTCTTCCAGGGAACGATCAAAGCGTAGACAGCTTGAGACATTACTCCCATGGAGAAAAGTCCGCATGGTGCTTATTGAGTTCAATGCCGATGCAATTTTTGTGTTTCATCAACACTCTGAAGGTCCACAGATTACAGAATGCATCCAGATGTGCTTCGGAAACTACTACTAGTCTTCCAGTGAACGATCAAAGCGTAGACAGTTTAAGACATTACTCCCATGGAGAAAAGTCCGCATGGTGCTCATTGAGTTCAATGCCGATGCAATTTTTGTGTTTCATCAACACTCTGAAGGTCCACAGATTACAGAATGCATCCAGATGTGCTTCGGAAACTACTACTAGTCTTCCAGTGAACGATCAAAGCGTAGACAGTTTAAGACATTACTCCCATGGAGAAAAGTCCGCATGGTGCTTATTGTGTTCAATGCCGATTCAATTTTTGTGTTTCATCAACACTCTGAAGGTCCACAGATTACAGAATGCATCCAAATGTACTTCGGAAACTACTACTAGTCTTTCAGTGAACGATCAAAGCGTAAATAGTTTAAGACATTACTACCATGGAGAAAAGTCCGCATGGCGCTTATTGTGTTCAATGTCGATGCAATTTCAATGTTTCATCAACACTCTGAAGGTCCACAGATTACAGAATGCCTACAGATGTGCTTCGGAAACTACTACTAGTCTTCCAGTAAACGATCATAACATAGACAGATTAAGACATTACTACCATGGAGAAAACTCCACATGGTGCTTGTTGTGTTCAATGCCGATGCAATTAATGTGTTTCATCAACACTCTGAAGGTCCACAGATTACAGAAGGCCTCCAGATGTGCTTCGGAAACTGCTACTAGTCTTCCAGTGTACGATCAAAGCGTAGACAGTTTAAGACTTTACTCTCATGGAGAGAAGTCCGCATGGTGCTTATTGTGTTCAATGACCATTAAATTTCTGTGTTTCATCAACACTATGAAGGTCCACAGATTACAGAATGCCTCCAGATGTGCTTCGGAAACTACTACTAGTCTTCCAGTAAACGATCATAACATAGACAGTTTAAGACATTACTCCCATGGAGAAAACTCCACATGGTGCTTGTTGTGTTCAATGCCGATGCAATTAATGTGTTTCATCATCACTCTGAAGGTCCACAGATTGCAGAAGGCCTCCAGATGTGCTTCGGAAACTGCTACTAGTCTTCCAGTGTACGATCAAAGCGTAGACAGTTTAAGACATTACTCTCATGGAGAGAAGTCCACATGGTGCTTATTGTGTTCAATGACCATTAAGTTTCTGTGTTTCATCAACACTATGAAGGTCCACAGATTACAGAATGCCTCCAGATGTGCTTCGGAAACTACTACTAGTCTTCCAGTGTAAGATCAAAGCGTAGACAGTTTAAGACATTACTCCCATGGAGAAAAGTCCGCATGGTGCTTATTGTGTTCAATGTCGACGCAATATCTGTGTTTCATCAACACTCTGAAGGTCCACAGTTTACACAATGCATACAGATGTGCTTCGGAAACTACTACTAGTCTTCCAGTGTACGATCAAAGAATAGACAGTTTAAGAGATTACTCCCATGGAGAAAAGTCCGCATGCTGCTTATTGTGTTCAATGCCGATGCAATTTTTGTGTTTCATCAACACTCTGAAGGTCCACAGATTACAGAATGCATCCAGATATGCTTCGGAAACTACTACTAGTCTTCCAGGGAACGATCAAAGCGTAGACAGTTTAAGACATTACTCCCATGGAGAAAAGTCCGCATGGTGCTTATTGTGTTCAATGCCGATGAATTTTTGTGTTTCATTATCACTCTGAAGGTCCACAGATTACAGAATGCATCCAGATGTGCTTCGGAAACTACTACTAGTCTTCCAGTGAACGATCAAAGTGTAGACAGTTTAAAACATTACTCCCATGGAGGAAAGTCCCATGGTGCTTATTGTGTTCAATGCCGATGCAATTTCTTTGTTTCATCAACACTCAGAAGGTCCACAGATTTCAGAATGCCTCCAGATATGCTTCGGAAACTACTACTAGTCTTCCAGTAAACGATCAAAGCATAGACAGTTTAAGACATTACTCCCATGGAGAAAAGTCCACATGGTGCTTGTTGTGTTCAATGACGATGCAATTTCTGTGTTTCATCAACACTCTGAAGGTCCACAGATTACAGAATGCTTCCAGATGTGCTTCGGAAACTACTACTATTCTTCCAGGGAACGATCAAAGCGTAGACAGCTTGAGACATTACTCCCATGGAGAAAAGTCCGCATGGTGCTTATTGAGTTCAATGCCGATGCAATTTTTGTGTTTCATCAACACTCTGAAGGTCCACAGATTACAGAATGCATCCAGATGTGCTTCGGAAACTACTACTAGTCTTCCAGTGAACGATCAAAGCGTAGACAGTTTAAGACATTACTCCCATGGAGAAAAGTCCGCATGGTGCTCATTGAGTTCAATGCCGATGCAATTTTTGTGTTTCATCAACACTCTGAAGGTCCACAGATTACAGAATGCATCCAGATGTGCTTCGGAAACTACTACTAGTCTTCCAGTGAACGATCAAAGCGTAGACAGTTTAAGACATTACTCCCATGGAGAAAAGTCCGCATGGTGCTTATTGTGTTCAATGCCGATTCAATTTTTGTGTTTCATCAACACTCTGAAGGTCCACAGATTACAGAATGCATCCAAATGTACTTCGGAAACTACTACTAGTCTTTCAGTGAACGATCAAAGCGTAAACAGTTTAAGACATTACTACCATGGAGAAAAGTCCGCATGGCGCTTATTGTGTTCAATGTCGATGCAATTTCAATGTTTCATCAACACTCTGAAGGTCCACAGATTACAGAATGCCTACAGATGTGCTTCGGAAACTACTACTAGTCTTCCAGTAAACGATCATAACATAGACAGATTAAGACATTACTACCATGGAGAAAACTCCACATGGTGCTTGTTGTGTTCAATGCCGATGCAATTAATGTGTTTCATGAACACTCTGAAGGTCCACAGATTACAGAAGGCCTCCAGATGTGCTTCGGAAACTGCTACTAGTCTTCCAGTGTACGATCAAAGCGTAGACAGTTTAAGACTTTACTCTCATGGAGAGAAGTCCGCATGGTGCTTATTGTGTTCAATGACCATTAAATTTCTGTGTTTCATCAACACTATGAAGGTCCACAGATTACAGAATGCCTCCAGATGTGCTTCGGAAACTACTACTAGTCTTCGAGTGTACGATCAAAGCATAGACAGTTTAAGACATTACTCCCATGGAGAAAAGTCCACATGGTGCTTGTTGTGTTCAATGCCGATGCAATTTCTGTGTTTCATCAACACTCTGAAGGTCGACAGATTACAGAATGCCTCCAGATGTGCTTCGGAAACTACTACTATTCTTCCAGGGAACGATCAAAGTGTAGACAGTTTGAGACATTACTCCCATGGAGAAAAGTCCGCATGGTGCTTATTGTGTTCAAATCCAATGCAATTTCTGTGTTTCATCAACACTCTGAAGGTCCACAGATTACAGAATGCATCCAGATGTGCTTCGGAAACTACTACTAGTCTTCGAGGGAACGATCAAAGCGTAGACAGTTTAAGACATTACTCCCATGGAGAAAAGTCCGCATGGTGCATATGGAGTTCAATGCCGATGCAATTTTTGTGTTTCATCAACACTCTGAAGGTCCACAGATTACAGAATGCATCCAGATGTGCTTCGGAAACTACTACTAGTCTTCCAGTAAACGATCAAAGCGTAGACAGTTTAAGACATTACTCCCATGGAGAAAAGTCCGCATGGTGCTTATTGAGTTCAATGCCGAAGCAATTTTTGTGTTTCATCAACACTCTGAAGGTCCACAGATTACAGAATGCATCCAGATGTGCTTCGGAAACTACTACTAGTCTTCCAGTGAACGATCAAAGCGTAAACAATTTAAGACATTACTACCATGGAGAAAAGTCCGCATGGTGCTTATTGAGTTCAATGCCGATGCAATTTTTGTGTTTCATCAACACTCTGAAGGTCCACAGATTACAGAATGCATCCAGATATGCTTCGGAAACTACTACTAGTCTTCCAGGGAACGATCAAAGCGTAGACAGTTTAAGACATTACTCCCATGGAGAAAAGTCCGCATGGTGCTTATTGTGTTCAATGCCGATGAATTTTTGTGTTTCATTATCACTCTGAAGGTCCACAGATTACAGAATGCATCCAGATGTGCTTCGGAAACTACTACTAGTCTTCCAGTGAACGATCAAAGTGTAGACAGTTTAAAACATTACTCCCATGGAGGAAAGTCCCATGGTGCTTATTGTGTTCAATGCCGATGCAATTCCTTTGTTTCATCAACACTCTGAAGGTCCACAGATTTCAGAATGCCTCCAGATATGCTTCGGAAACTACTACTAGTCTTCCAGTAAACGATCAAAGCATAGACAGTTTAAGACATTACTCCCATGGAGAAAAGTCCACATGGTGCTTGTTGTGTTCAATGACGATGCAATTTCTGTGTTTCATCAACACTCTGAAGGTCCACAGATTACAGAATGCCTCCAGATGTGCTTCGGAAACTACTACTATTCTTCCAGGGAACGATCAAAGCGTAGACAGCTTGAGACATTACTCCCATGGAGAAAAGTCCGCATGGTGCTTATTGAGTTCAATGCCGATGCAATTTTTGTGTTTCATCAACACTCTGAATGTCCACAGATTACAGAATGCATCCAGATGTGCTTCGGAAACTACTACTAGTCTTCCAGTGAACGATCAAAGCGTAGACAGTTTAAGATATTACTCCCATGGAGAAAAGTCCGCATGGTGCTCATTGAGTTCAATGCCGATGCAATTTTTGTGTTTCATCAACACTCTGAAGGTCCACAGATTACAGAATGCATCCAGATGTGCTTCGGAAACTACTACTAGTCTTCCAGTGAACGATCAAAGCGTAGACAGTTTAAGACATTACTCCCATGGAGAAAAGTCCGCATGGTGCTTATTGTGTTCAATGCCGATTCAATTTTTGTGTTTCATCAAAACTCTGAAGGTCCACAGATTACAGAATGCATCCAAATGTACTTCGGAAACTACTACTAGTCTTTCAGTGAACGATCAAAGCGTAAACAGTTTAAGACATTACTCCCATGGTGAAAAGTCCGCATGGTGCTTATTGTGTTCATTGCCGATGCAATTTTTGTGTTTCATCAACACTCTGAAGGTCCACAGATTACAGCAAGTCTCCAAATGTGCTTCGGAAACTACTACTAGTCTTCCAGTGAACGATCAAAGCCTAGACAGTTTAAGACACTACTCCCATAGAGAAAATTCCGCATGGTGCTTATTGTGTTCAATGCCGATGCAATTTTTGTGTTTCATCAACACTCTGAAGGTCCACAGATTACAGAATGCCTCCAGATGTGCTTCGGAAACTACTACTAGTCTTCCAGTGGACGATCAAAGCCTAGGCAGTTTAAGACACTACTCCCATGGAGAAAAGTCCGCATGGTGCTTATTGTGCTCAATGCCGATGCAATTTTTGTGTTTCATCAACACTCTGAAGGTCCACAGATTACAGAATGCCTCCAGATGTGCTTCGGAAACTACTACTAGTCTTCCAGTGTACGATCAAAGCGTAGACAGTTTAAGACATTACTCCCATCGAGAAAAGTCCGCATGGTGCTTATTGTGTTCAAAGTCGATGCAATTTTTGTGTTTCATCAACACTCTGAAGGTCCACAGATTACAGAATGAATCCAGATGTGCTTCCGAAGCTACTACTCGTCTGCCAGTGTCCGATCAAAGCGTACACAGTTTAAGACATTACTCCCATGGAGGAAAATCCGTATGGTGCTTATTATGTTCAATGCCGATGCAATTTCTGTGTTTCATCAACACTCTGAAGGTCCACAGATTACAGAATGCCTCCAGATGTGCTTCGGAAACTACTACTAGTCTTCCAATGTACGATCAAAGCGTAGACAGTGTAAGACATTATTCCCATGGAGAAAAGTCTGCATGGTGCTTATTGTGTTCAATGCCGAGGCAATTTTTGTGTTTCATCAACACCCTGAAGGTCCACAGATTACAGAATGCCTCCATATGTGCTTCGGAAACTACTACTAGTCTTCCAGTGTACGATCAAAGCATAGACTGTTTATGACATTACTCCCATGGAGAAAAGTCCACATGGTGCTTGTTGTGTTCAATGCCGATGCAATTTCTGTGTTTCATCAACACTCTGAAGGTCCACAGATTACAGAATGCCTCCAGATGTGCTTCGGAAACTACTACTATTCTTCCAGAGAACGATCAAAGCGTAGACACTTTGAGACATTACTCCCATGGAGAAAAGTCCGCATGGTGCTTATTGTGTTCAATGCCAATGCAATTTCTGTGTTTCATCAACACTCTGAAGGTGCACAGATTACAGAATGCCTCCAGATGTGCTGCGGAAACTACTACTAGTCTTCCAGTGTACGATCAAAAACGTAGACAGTTTAAGACATTACTACCATGGAGAAAACCCGCATGGTGCTTATTGTGTTCAATGCCGATGCAATTTTTGTGTTTCATCAACACTCTGAAGGTCCACAGATTACAGAATGCCTCCAGATGTGCTTCGGAAACTACTACTATTCTTCCAGGGAACGATCAAAGCGTAGACAGTTTGAGACATTACTCCCATGGAGAAAAGTCCGCATGGTGCATATGGAGTTCAATGCCGATGCAATTTTTGTGTTTCATCAACACTCTGAAGGTCCACCGATTACAGAATGCATCCAGATGTGCTTCGGAAACTACTACTAGTCTTCCAGTAAACGATCAAAGCGTAGACAGTTTAAGACATTACTCCCATGGAGAAAAGTCCGCATGGTGCTTATTGAGTTCAATGCCGAAGCAATTTTTGTGTTTCATCAACACTCTGAAGGTCCACAGATTACAGAATGCATCCAGATGTGCTTCGGAAACTACTACTAGTCTTCCAGTGAACGATCAAAGCGTAGACAGTTTAAGACATTACTTCCAAGGAGAAAAGTCCGCATGGTGCTTATTGTGTTCAATGCCGATTCAATTTTTGTGTTTCATCATCACTCTGAAGGTCCACAGATTACAGAATGCATCCAGATGTGCTTCGGAAACTACTACTAGTCTTTCAGTGAACGATCAAAGCGTAAACAATTTAAGACATTACTACCATGGAGAAAAGTCCGCATGGTGCTTATTGTGTTCAATGTCGATGCAATTTCAATGTTTCATCAACACTCTGAAGGTCCACAGATTACAGAATGCCTCCAGATGTGTTTCGGAAACTACTACTAGTCTTCCAGTAAACGATCATAACATAGACAGTTTAAGACATTACTCCCATGGAGAAAACTCCACATGGTGCTTGTTGTGTTCAATGCCGATGCAATTAATGTGTTTCATCAACACTCTGAAGGTCCACAGATTGCAGAAGGCCTCCAGATGTGCTTCGGAAACTGCTACTAGTCTTCCAGTGTACGATCAAAGCGTAGACAGTTTAAGACATTACTCTCATGGAGAGAAGTCCACATGGTGCTTATTGTGTTCAATGACCATTAAGTTTCTGTGTTTCATCAACACTATGAAGGTCCACAGATTACAGAATGCCTCCAGATGTGCTTCGGAAACTACTACTAGTCTTCCAGTGTAAGATCAAATCGTAGACAGTTTAAGACATTACTCCCATGGAGAAAAGTCCGCATGGTGCTTATTGTGTTCAATGTCGACGCAATATCTGTGTTTCATCAACACTCTGAAGGTCCACAGTTTACACAATGCATACAGATGTGCTTCGGAAACTACTACTAGTCTTCCAGTGTACGATCAAAGAATAGACAGTTTAAGAGATTACTCCCATGGAGAAAAGTCCGCATGCTGCTTATTGTGTTCAATGCCGATGCAATTTTTGTGTTTCATCAACACTCTGAAGGTCCACAGATTACAGAATGCATCCAGATATGCTTCGGAAACTACTACTAGTCTTCCAGGGAACGATCAAAGCGTAGACAGTTTAAGACATTACTCCCATGGAGAAAAGTCCGCATGGTGCTTATTGTGTTCAATGCCGATGAATTTTTGTGTTTCATTATCACTCTGAAGGTCCACAGATTACAGAATGCATCCAGATGTGCTTCGGAAACTACTACTAGTCTTCCAGTGAACGATCAAAGTGTAGACAGTTTAAAACATTACTCCCATGGAGGAAAGTCCCATGGTGCTTATTGTGTTCAATGCCGATGCAATTTCTTTGTTTCATCAACACTCTGAAGGTCCACAGATTTCAGAATGCCTCCAGATATGCTTCGGAAACTACTACTAGTCTTCCAGTAAACGATCAAAGCATAGACAGTTTAAGACATTACTCCCATGGAGAAAAGTCCACATGGTGCTTGTTGTGTTCAATGACGATGCAATTTCTGTGTTTCATCAACACTCTGAAGGTCCACAGATTACAGAATGCCTCCAGATGTGCTTCGGAAACTACTACTATTCTTCCAGGGAACGATCAAAGCGTAGACAGCTTGAGACATTACTCCCATGGAGAAAAGTCCGCATGGTGCTTATTGAGTTCAATGCCGATGCAATTTTTGTGTTTCATCAACACTCTGAAGGTCCACAGATTACAGAATGCATCCAGATGTGCTTCGGAAACTACTACTAGTCTTCCAGTGAACGATCAAAGCGTAGACAGTTTAAGACATTACTCCCATGGAGAAAAGTCCGCATGGTGCTCATTGAGTTCAATGCCGATGCAATTTTTGTGTTTCATCAACACTCTGAAGGTCCACAGATTACAGAATGCATCCAGATGTGCTTCGGAAACTACTACTAGTCTTCCAGTGAACGATCAAAGCGTAGACAGTTTAAGACATTACTCCCATGGAGAAAAGTCCGCATGGTGCTTATTGTGTTCAATGCCGATTCAATTTTTGTGTTTCATCAACACTCTGAAGGTCCACAGATTACAGAATGCATCCAAATGTACTTCGGAAACTACTACTAGTCTTTCAGTGAACGATCAAAGCGTAAACAGTTTAAGACATTACTACCATGGAGAAAAGTCCGCATGGCGCTTATTGTGTTCAATGTCGATGCAATTTCAATGTTTCATCAACACTCTGAAGGTCCACAGATTACAGAATGCCTACAGATGTGCTTCGGAAACTACTACTAGTCTTCCAGTAAACGATCATAACATAGACAGATTAAGACATTACTACCATGGAGAAAACTCCACATGGTGCTTGTTGTGTTCAATGCCGATGCAATTAATGTGTTTCATCAACACTCTGAAGGTCCACAGATTACAGAAGGCCTCCAGATGTGCTTCGGAAACTGCTACTAGTCTTCCAGTGTACGATCAAAGCGTAGACAGTTTAAGACTTTACTCTCATGGAGAGAAGTCCGCATGGTGCTTATTGTGTTCAATGACCATTAAATTTCTGTGTTTCATCAACACTATGAAGGTCCACAGATTACAGAATGCCTCCAGATGTGCTTCGGAAACTACTACCAGTCTTCGAGTGTACGATCAAAGCATAGACAGTTTAAGACATTACTCCCATGGAGAAAAGTCCACATGGTGCTTGTTGTGTTCAATGCCGATGCAATTTCTGTGTTTCATCAACACTCTGAAGGTCGACAGATTACAGAATGCCTCCAGATGTGCTTCGGAAACTACTACTATTCTTCCAGGGAACGATCAAAGTGTAGACAGTTTGAGACATTACTCCCATGGAGAAAAGTCCGCATGGTGCTTATTGTGTTCAAATCCAATGCAATTTCTGTGTTTCATCAACACTCTGAAGGTCCACAGATTACAGAATGCATCCAGATGTGCTTCGGAAACTACTACTAGTCTTCGAGGGAACGATCAAAGCGTAGACAGTTTAAGACATTACTCCCATGGAGAAAAGTCCGCATGGTGCATATGGAGTTCAATGCCGATGCAATTTTTGTGTTTCATCAACACTCTGAAGGTCCACAGATTACAGAATGCATCCAGATGTGCTTCGGAAACTACTACTAGTCTTCCAGTAAACGATCAAAGCGTAGACAGTTTAAGACATTACTCCCATGGAGAAAAGTCCGCATGGTGCTTATTGAGTTCAATGCCGAAGCAATTTTTGTGTTTCATCAACACTCTGAAGGTCCACAGATTACAGAATGCATCCAGATGTGCTTCGGAAACTACTACTAGTCTTCCAGTGAACGATCAAAGCGTAAACAATTTAAGACATTACTACCATGGAGAAAAGTCCGCATGGTGCTTATTGAGTTCAATGCCGATGCAATTTTTGTGTTTCATCAACACTCTGAAGGTCCACAGATTACAGAATGCATCCAGATATGCTTCGGAAACTACTACTAGTCTTCCAGGGAACGATCAAAGCGTAGACAGTTTAAGACATTACTCCCATGGAGAAAAGTCCGCATGGTGCTTATTGTGTTCAATGCCGATGAATTTTTGTGTTTCATTATCACTCTGAAGGTCCACAGATTACAGAATGCATCCAGATGTGCTTCGGAAACTACTACTAGTCTTCCAGTGAACGATCAAAGTGTAGACAGTTTAAAACATTACTCCCATGGAGGAAAGTCCCATGGTGCTTATTGTGTTCAATGCCGATGCAATTCCTTTGTTTCATCAACACTCTGAAGGTCCACAGATTTCAGAATGCCTCCAGATATGCTTCGGAAACTACTACTAGTCTTCCAGTAAACGATCAAAGCATAGACAGTTTAAGACATTACTCCCATGGAGAAAAGTCCACATGGTGCTTGTTGTGTTCAATGACGATGCAATTTCTGTGTTTCATCAACACTCTGAAGGTCCACAGATTACAGAATGCCTCCAGATGTGCTTCGGAAACTACTACTATTCTTCCAGGGAACGATAAAAGCGTAGACAGCTTGAGACATTACTCCCATGGAGAAAAGTCCGCATGGTGCTTATTGAGTTCAATGCCGATGCAATTTTTGTGTTTCATCAACACTCTGAATGTCCACAGATTACAAAATGCATCCAGATGTGCTTCGGAAACTACTACTAGTCTTCCAGTGAACGATCAAAGCGTAGACAGTTTAAGACATTACTCCCATGGAGAAAAGTCCGCATGGTGCTCATTGAGTTCAATGCCGATGCAATTTTTGTGTTTCATCAACACTCTGAAGGTCCACAGATTACAGAATGCATCCAGATGTGCTTCGGAAACTACTACTAGTCTTCCAGTGAACGATCAAAGCGTAGACAGTTTAAGACATTACTCCCATGGAGAAAAGTCCTCATGGTGCTTATTGTGTTCAATGCCGATTCAATTTTTGTGTTTCATCAAAACTCTGAAGGTCCACAGATTACAGAATGCATCCAAATGTACTTCGGAAACTACTACTAGTCTTTCAGTGAACGATCAAAGCGTAAACAGTTTAAGACATTACTACCATGGAGAAAAGTCCGCATGGTGCTTATTGTGTTCAATGTCGATGCAATTTCAATGTTTCATCAACACTCTGAAGGTCCACAGATTACAGAATGCCTACAGATGTGCTTCGGAAACTACTACTAGTCTTCCAGTAAACGATCATAACATAGACAGATTAAGACATTACTACCATGGAGAAAACTCCACATGGTGCTTGTTGTGTTCAATGCCGATGCAATTAATGTGTTTCATCAACACTCTGAAGGTCCACAGATTACAGAAGGCCTCCAGATGTGCTTCGGAAACTGCTACTAGTCTTCCAGTGTACGATCAAAGCGTAGACAGTTTAAGACTTTACTCTCATGGAGAGAAGTCCGCATGGTGCTTATTGTGTTCAATGACCATTAAATTTCTGTGTTTCATCAACACTATGAAGGTCCACAGATTACAGAATGCCTCCAGATGTGCTTCGGAAACTACTACTAGTCTTCGAGTGTACGATCAAAACATAGACAGTTTAAGACATTACTCCCATGGAGAAAAGTCCACATGGTGCTTGTTGTGTTCAATGCCGATGCAATTACTGTGTTTCATCAACACTCTGAAGGTCGACAGATTACAGAATGCCTCCAGATGTGCTTCGGAAACTACTACTATTCTTCCAGGGAACGATCAAAGTGTAGACAGTTTGAGACATTACTCCCATGGAGAAAAGTCCGCATGGTGCTTATTGTGTTCAAATCCAATGCAATTTCTGTGTTTCATCAACACTCTGAAGGTCCACAGATTACAGAATGCATCCAGATGTGCTTCGGAAACTACTACTAGTCTTCGAGGGAACGATCAAAGCGTAGACAGTTTAAGACATTACTCCCATGGAGAAAAGTCCGCATGGTGCATATGGAGTTCAATGCCGATGCAATTTTTGTGTTTCATCAACACTCTGAAGGTCCACAGATTACAGAATGCATCCAGATGTGCTTCGGAAACTACTACTAGTCTTCCAGTAAACGATCAAAGCGTAGACAGTTTAAGACATTACTCCCATGGAGAAAAGTCCGCATGGTGCTTATTGAGTTCAATGCCGAAGCAATTTTTGTGTTTCATCAACACTCTGAAGGTCCACAGATTACAGAATGCATCCAGATGTGCTTCGGAAACTACTACTAGTCTTCCAGTGAACGATCAAAGCGTAAACAATTTAAGACATTACTACCATGGAGAAAAGTCCGCATGGTGCTTATTGAGTTCAATGCCGATGCAATTTTTGTGTTTCATCAACACTCTGAAGGTCCACAGATTACAGAATGCATCCAGATATGCTTCGGAAACTACTACTAGTCTTCCAGGGAACGATCAAAGCGTAGACAGTTTAAGACATTACTCCCATGGAGGAAAGTCCCATGGTGCTTATTGTGTTCAATGCCGATGCAATTTCTTTGTTTCATCAACACTCTGAAGGTCCACAGATTTCAGAATGCCTCCAGATGTGCTTCGGAAACTATTACTAGTCTTCCAGTAAACGATCAAAGCATAGACAGTTTAAGACATTACTCCCATGGAGAAAAGTCCACATGGTGCTTGTTGTGTTCAATGACGATGCAATTTCTGTGTTTCATCAACACTCTGAAGGTCCACAGATTACAGAATGCCTCCAGATGTGCTTCGGAAACTACTACTATTCTTCCAGGGAACGATCAAAGCGTAGACAGCTTGAGACATTACTCCCATGGAGAAAAGTCCCCATGGTGCTTATTGAGTTCAATGCCGATGCAATTTTTGTGTTTCATCAACACTCTGAAGGTCCACAGATTACAGAATGCATCCAGATGTGCTTCGGAAACTAATACTAGTCATCCAGTGAACGATCAAAGCGTAGACAGTTTAAGACATTACTCCCATTGAGAAAAGTCCGCATGGTGCTCATTGAGTTCAATGCCGATGCAATTTTTGTGTTTCATCAACACTCTGAAGGTCCACAGATTACAGAATGCATCCAGATGTGCTTTGGAAACTACTACTAGTCTTCCAGTGAACGATCAAAACGTAGACAGTTTAAGACATTACTCCCATGGAGAAAAGTCCGCATGGTGCTTATTGTGTTCAATGCCGATTCAATTTTTGTGTTTCATCAACACTCTGAAGGTCCACAGATTACAGAATGCAACCAAATGTACTTCGGAAACTACTACTAGTCTTTCAGTGAACGATCAAAGCGTAAACAGTTTAAGACATTACTACCATGGAGAAAAGTCCGCATAGTGCTTATTGTGTTCAATGTCGATGCAATTTCAATGTTTCATCAACACTCTGAAGGTCCACAGATTACAGAATGCCTTCAGATGTGCTTCGGAAACTACTACTAGTCTTCCAGTAAACGATCATAACATAGACAGATTAAGACATTACTACCATGGAGAAAACTCCACATGGTGCTTGTTGTGTTCAATGCCGATGCAATTAATGTGTTTCATCAACACTCTGAAGGTCCACAGATTACAGAAGGCCTCCAGATGTGCTTCGGAAACTGCTACTAGTCTTCCAGTGTACGATCAAAGCGTAGACAGTTTAAGACATTACTCTCATGGAGAGAAGTCCGCATGGTGCTTATTGTGTTCAATGACCATTAAATTTCTGTGTTTCATCAACACTATGAAGGTCCACAGATTACAGAATGCCTCCAGATGTGCTTCGGAAACTACTACTAGTCTTCGAGTGTACGATCAAAGCATAGACAGTTTAAGACATTACACCCATGGAGAAAAGTCCACATGGTGCTTGTTGTGTTCAATGCCGATGCAATTCCTTTGTTTCATCAACACTCTGAAGGTCCACAGATTTCAGAATGCCTCCAGATATGCTTCGGAAACTACTACTAGTCTTCCAGTAAACGATCAAAGCATAGACAGTTTAAGACATTACTCCCATGGAGAAAAGTCCACATGGTGCTTGTTGTGTTCAATGACGATGCAATTTCTGTGTTTCATCAACACTCTGAAGGTCCACAGATTACAGAATGCCTCCAGATGTGCTTCGGAAACTACTACTATTCTTCCAGGGAACGATCAAAGCGTAGACAGCTTGAGACATTACTCCCATGGAGAAAAGTCCGCATGGTGCTTATTGAGTTCAATGCCGATGCAATTTTTGTGTTTCATCAACACTCTGAATGTCCACAGATTACAGAATGCATCCAGATGTGCTTCGGAAACTACTACTAGTCTTCCAGTGAACGATCAAAGCGTAGACAGTTTAAGACATTACTCCCATGGAGAAAAGTCCACATGGTGCTTGTTGTGTTCAATGACGATGCAATTTCTGTGTTTCATCAACACTCTGAAGGTCCACAGATTACAGAATGCCTCCAGATGTGCTTCGGAAACTACTACTATTCTTCCAGGGAACGATCAAAGCGTAGACAGCTTGAGACATTACTCCCATGGAGAAAAGTCCGCATGGTGCTTATTGAGTTCAATGCCGATGCAATTTTTGTGTTTCATCAACACTCTGAATGTCCACAGATTACAGAATGCATCCAGATGTGCTTCGGAAACTACTACTAGTCTTCCAGTGAACGATCAAAGCGTAGACAGTTTAAGACATTACTTCCATGGAGAAAAGTCCGCATGGTGCTCATTGAGTTCAATGCCGATGCAATTTTTGTGTTTCATCAACACTCTGAAGGTCCACAGATTACAGAATGCATCCAGATGTGCTTCGGAAACTACTACTAGTCTTCCAGTGAACGATCAAAGCGTAGACAGTTTAAGACATTACTCCCATGGAGAAAAGTCCGCATGGTGCTTATTGTGTTCAATGCCGATTCAATTTTTGTGTTTCATCAAAACTCTGAAGGTCCACAGATTACAGAATGCATCCAAATGTACTTCGGAAACTACTACTAGTCTTTCAGTGAACGATCAAAGCGTAAACAGTTTAAGACATTACTACCATGGAGAAAAGTCCGCATGGTGCTTATTGTGTTCAATGTCGATGCAATTTCAATGTTTCATCAACACTCTGAAGGTCCACAGATTACAGAATGCCTACAGATGTGCTTCGGAAACTACTACTAGTCTTCCAGTAAACGATCATAACATAGACAGATTAAGACATTACTACCATGGAGAAAACTCCACATGGTGCTTGTTGTGTTCAATGCCGATGCAATTAATGTGTTTCATCAACACTCTGAAGGTCCACAGATTACAGAAGGCCTCCAGATGTGCTTCGGAAACTGCTACTAGTCTTCCAGTGTACGATCAAAGCGTAGACTGTTTAAGACTTTACTCTCATGGAGAGAAGTCCGCATGGTGCTTATTGTGTTCAATGACCATTAAATTTCTGTGTTTCATCAACACTATGAAGGTCAACAGATTACAGAATGCCTCCAGATGTGCTTCGGAAACTACTACTAGTCTTCGAGTGTACGATCAAAACATAGACAGTTTAAGACATTACTCCCATGGAGAAAAGTCCACATGGTGCTTGTTGTGTTCAATGCCGATGCAATTACTGTGTTTCATCAACACTCTGAAGGTCGACAGATTACAGAATGCCTCCAGATGTGCTTCGGAAACTACTACTATTCTTCCAGGGAACGATCAAAGTGTAGACAGTTTGAGACATTACTCCCATGGAGAAAAGTCCGCATGGTGCTTATTGTGTTCAAATCCAATGCAATTTCTGTGTTTCATCAACACTCTGAAGGTCCACAGATTACAGAATGCATCCAGATGTGCTTCGGAAACTACTACTAGTCTTCGAGGGAACGATCAAAGCGTAGACAGTTTAAGACATTACTCCCATGGAGAAAAGTCCGCATGGTGCATATGGAGTTCAATGCCGATGCAATTTTGGTGTTTCATCAACACTCTGAAGGTCCACAGATTACAGAATGCATCCAGATGTGCTTCGGAAACTACTACTAGTCTTCCAGTAAACGATCAAAGCGTAGACAGTTTAAGACATTACTCCCATGGAGAAAAGTCCGCATGGTGCTTATTGAGTTCAATGCCGAAGCAATTTTTGTGTTTCATCAACACTCTGAAGGTCCACAGATTACAGAATGCATCCAGATGTGCTTCGGAAACTACTACTAGTCTTCCAGTGAACGATCAAAGCGTAAACAATTTAAGACATTACTACCATGGAGAAAAGTCCGCATGGTGCTTATTGAGTTCAATGCCGATGCAATTTTTGTGTTTCATCAACACTCTGAAGGTCCACAGATTACAGAATGCATCCAGATATGCTTCGGAAACTACTACTAGTCTTCCAGGGAACGATCAAAGCGTAGACAGTTTAAGACATTACTCCCATGGAGGAAAGTCCCATGGTGCTTATTGTGTTCAATGCCGATGCAATTTCTTTGTTTCATCAACACTCTGAAGGTCCACAGATTTCAGAATGCCTCCAGATGTGCTTCGGAAACTACTACTAGTCTTCCAGTAAACGATCAAAGCATAGACAGTTTAAGACATTACTCCCATGGAGAAAAGTCCACATGGTGCTTGTTGTGTTCAATGACGATGCAATTTCTGTGTTTCATCAACACTCTGAAGGTCCACAGATTACAGAATGCCTCCAGATGTGCTTCGGAAACTACTACTATTCTTCCAGGGAACGATCAAAGCGTAGACAGCTTGAGACATTACTCCCATGGAGAAAAGTCCCCATGGTGCTTATTGAGTTCAATGCCGATGCAATTTTTGTGTTTCATCAACACTCTGAAGGTCCACAGATTACAGAATGCATCCAGATGTGCTTCGGAAACTAATACTAGTCTTCCAGTGAACGATCAAAGCGTAGACAGTTTAAGACATTACTCCCATTGAGAAAAGTCCGCATGGTGCTCATTGAGTTCAATGCCGATGCAATTTTTGTGTTTCATCAACACTCTGAAGGTCCACAGATTACAGAATGCATCCAGATGTGCTTTGGAAACTACTACTAGTCTTCCAGTGAACGATCAAAGCGTAGACAGTTTAAGACATTACTCCCATGGAGAAAAGTCCGCATGGTGCTTATTGTGTTCAATGCCGATTCAATTTTTGTGTTTCATCAACACTCTGAAGGTCCACAGATTACAGAATGCAACCAAATGTACTTCGGAAACTACTACTAGTCTTTCAGTGAACGATCAAAGCGTAAACAGTTTAAGACATTACTACCATGGAGAAAAGTCCGCATAGTGCTTATTGTGTTCAATGTCGATGCAATTTCAATGTTTCATCAACACTCTGAAGGTCCACAGATTACAGAATGCCTTCAGATGTGCTTCGGAAACTACTACTAGTCTTCCAGTAAACGATCATAACATAGACAGATTAAGACATTACTACCATGGAGAAAACTCCACATGGTGCTTGTTGTGTTCAATGCCGATGCAATTAATGTGTTTCATCAACACTCTGAAGGTCCACAGATTACAGAAGGCCTCCAGATGTGCTTCGGAAACTGCTACTAGTCTTCCAGTGTACGATCAAAGCGTAGACAGTTTAAGACATTACTCTCATGGAGAGAAGTCCGCATGGTGCTTATTGTTTTCAATGACCATTAAATTTCTGTGTTTCATCAACACTATGAAGGTCCACAGATTACAGAATGCCTCCAGATGTGCTTCGGAAACTACTACTAGTCTTCGAGTGTACGATCAAAGCATAGACAGCTTAAGACATTACACCCATGGAGAAAAGTCCACATGGTGCTTGTTGTGTTCAATGCCGATGCAATTTCTGTGTTTCATCAACACTCTGAAGGTCGACAGATTACAGAATGCCTCCAGATGTGCTTCGGAAACTACTACTATTCTTCCAGGGAACGTTCAAAGTGTAGACAGTTTGAGACATTACTCCCATGGAGAATAGTCCGCATGGTGCTTATTGTGTTCAAATCCAATGCAATTTCTGTGTTTCATCAACACTCTGAAGGTCCACAGATTACAGAATGCATCCAGATGTGCTTCGGAAACTACTACTAGTCTTCGAGGGAACGATCAAACCGTAGACACTTTAAGACATTACTCCCATAGAGAAAAGTCCGCATCGTGCTTATTGTGTTCAATGCCGATGCAATTTTTGTGTTTCATCAACACTCTGAAGGTCCACAGATTACAGAATGCATCCAGATGTGCTTCGGAAACTACTACTAGTCTTTCAGTGAACGATCAAAGCGTAGACAGTTTAAGACATTATTACCATGGAGAAAAGTCCGCATGGTGCGTATTGTGTTCAATGCCGATGCAATTTCAATGTTTCATCAATACTCTGAAGGTCCACAGATTACAGAATGCCTCCAGATATGCTTCGGAAACTACTATTAGTCTTCCAGTAAACGATCAAAGCATAGACAGTTTAAGACATTACTCCCATGGAGAAAAGTCCACATGGTGCTTGTTGTGTTCAATGCCGATGCAATTTCTGTGTTTCATCAACACTCTGAAGGTGCACAGATTACAGAATGCCTCCAGATGTGCTGCGGAAACTACTACTAGTCTTCCAGTGTACGATCAAAGCGTAGACAGTTTAAGACATTACTACCATGGAGAAAACCCGCATGGTGCTTATTGTGTTCAATGCCGATGCAATTTTTGTGTTTCATCAACACTCTGATGGTCCACAGATTACAGAATGCCTCCAGATGTGCTTCGGAAACTAGTACTGTTCTTCCAGGGAACGATCAAAGCGTAGACAGTTTGAGACATTACTCCCATGGAGAAAAGTCCGCATGGTGCATATGGAGTTCAATGCCGATGCAATTTTTGTGTTTCATCAACACTCTGAAGGTCCACAGATTACAGAATGCATCCAGATGTGCTTCGGAAACTACTACTAGCCTTCAAGTAAACGATCAAAGCGTAGACAGTTTAAGACATTACTCCCATGGAGAAAAGTCCGCATGGTGCTTATTGAGTTCAATGCCGAAGCAATTTTTGTGTTTCATCAACACTCTGAAGGTCCACAGATTACAGAATGCATCCAGATGTGCTTCGGAAACTACTACTAGTCTTCCAGTGAACGATCAAAGCGTAAACAATTTAAGACATTACTACCATGGAGAAAAGTCCGCATGGTGCTTATTGTGTTCAATGTCGATGCAATTTCAATGTTTCATCAACACTCTGAAGGTCCACAGATTACAGAATGCCTCCAGATGTGCTTCGAAAACTACTACTAGTCTTCCAGTAGACGATCATAACATAGACAGTTTAAGACATTACTCCCATGGAGAAAACTCCACATGGTGCTTGTTGTGTTCAATGCCGATGCAATTAATGTGTTTCATCAACACTCTGAAGGTCCACAGATTACAGAAGGCCTCCAGATGTGCTTCGGAAACTGCTACTAGTCTTCCAGTGTACGATCAAAGCGTAGACAGTTTAAGACATTACTCTCATGGAGAGAAGTCCACATGGTGCTTATTGTGTTAAATGACCATAAAATTTCTGTGTTTCATCAACACTATGAAGGTCCACAGATTACAGAATGCCTCCAGATGTGCTTCGGAAACTACTACTAGTCTTCCAGTGTAAGATCAAAGCGTAGACAGTTTAAGACATTACTCCCATGGAGAAAAGTCCGCATGGTGCTTATTGTGTTCAATGCCGACGAAATTTCTGTGTTTCATCAACACTCTGAAGGTCCACAGATTACACAATGCATACAGATGTGCTTCGGAAACTACTACTAGTCTTCCAGTGTACGATCAAAGAATAGACAGTTTAAGAGATTACTCCCATGGAGGAAAGTCCGCATGCTGCTTATTGTGATCAATGCCGATGCAATTTTTGTGTTTCATCAACACTCTGAAGGTCCACAGATTACAGAATGCATCCAGATATGCTTCGGAAACTACTACTAGTCTTCCAGGGAACGATCAAAGCGTACACAGTTTAAGACATTACTCCCATGGAGAAAAGTCCGCATGGTGCTTATTGAGTTCAATGCCGAAGCAATTTTTGTGTTTCATCAACACTCTGAAGGTCCACAGATTACAGAATGCATCCAGATGTGCTTCGGAAACTACTACTAGTCTTCCAGTGAACGATCAAAGCGTAAACAATTTAAGACATTACTACCATGGAGAAAAGTCCGCATGGTGCTTATTGTGTTCAATGTCGATGCAATTTCAATGTTTCATCAACACTCTGAAGGTCCACAGATTACAGAATGCCTCCAGATGTGCTTCGGAAACTACTACTAGTCTTCCAGTAGACGATCATAACATAGACAGTTTAAGACATTACTCCCATGGAGAAAAATCCACATGGTGCTTGTTGTGTTCAATGCCGATGCAATTAATGTGTTTCATCAACACTCTGAAGGTCCACAGATTACAGAAGGCCTCCAGATGTGCTTCGGAAACTGCTACTAGTCTTCCAGTGTACGATCAAAGCGTAGACAGTTTAAGACATTACTCTCATGGAGAGAAGTCCACATGGTGCTTATTGTGTTAAATGACCATAAAATTTCTGTGTTTCATCAACACTCTGAAGGTCGACAGATTACAGAATGCCTCCAGATGTGCTTCGGAAACTACTACTATTCTTCCAGGGAACGTTCAAAGTGTAGACAGTTTGAGACATTACTCCCATGGAGAAAAGTCCGCATGGTGCTTATTGTGTTCAAATCCAATGCAATTTCTGTGTTTCATCAACACTCTGAAGGTCCACAGATTACAGAATGCATCCAGATGTGCTTCGGAAACTACTACTAGTCTTCGAGGGAACGATCAAAGCGTAGACACTTTAAGACATTACTCCCATAGAGAAAAGTCCGCATCGTGCTTATTGTGTTCAATGCCGATGCAATTTTTGTGTTTCATCAACACTCTGAAGGTCCACAGATTACAGAATGCATCCAGATGTGCTTCGGAAACTACTACTAGTCTTCCAGGGAACGATCAAAGCGTAGACAGTTTAAGACATTACTCCCATGGAGAAAAGTCCGCATGGTGCTTATTGTGTTCAATGCCGATGAATTTTTGTGTTTCATTATCACTCTGAAGGTCCACAGATTACAGAATGCATCCAGATGTGCTTCGGAAACTACTACTAGTCTTCCAGTGAACGATCAAAGTGTAGACAGTTTAAAACATTACTCCCATGGAGGAAAGTCCCATGGTGCTTATTGTGTTCAATGCCGATGCAATTTCTTTGTTTCATCAACACTCTGAAGGTCCACAGATTACAGAATGCCTCCAGATGTGCTTCGGAAACTACTACTAGTCTTCCAGTAAACGATCAAAGCATAGACAGTTTAAGACATTACTCCCATGGAGAAAAGTCCACATGGTGCTTGTTGTGTTCAATGACGATGCAATTTCTGTGTTTCATCAACACTCTGAAGGTCCACAGATTACAGAATGCCTCCAGATGTGCTTCGGAAACTACTACTATTCTTCCAGGGAACGATCAAAGCGTAGACAGCTTGAGATATTACTCCCATGGAGAAAAGTCCGCATGGTGCTTATTGAGTTCAATGCCGATGCAATTTTTGTGTTTCATCAACACTCTGAAGGTCCACAGATTACAGAATGCATCCAGATGTGCTTCGGAAACTACTACTAGTCTTCCAGTGAACGATCAAAGCGTAGACAGTTTAAGACATTACTCCCATGGAGAAAAGTCCGCATGGTGCTCATTGAGTTCAATGCCGATGCAATTTTTGTGTTTCATCAACACTCTGAAAGTCCACAGATTACAGAATGCATCCAGATGTGCTTCGGAAACTACTACTAGTCTTCCAGTGAACGATCAAAGCGTAGAGAGTTTAAGACATTACTCCCATGGAGAAAAGTCCGCATGGTGCTTATTGTGTTCAATGCCGATTCAATTTTTGTGTTTCATCAACACTCTGAAGGTCCACAGATTACAGAATGCATCCAAATGTACTTCGGAAACTACTACCAGTCTTTCAGTGAACGATCAAAGCGTAAACAGTTTAAGACATTACTACCATGAAGAAAAGTCCGCATGGTGCTTATTGTGTTCAATGTCGATGCAATTTCAATGTTTCATCAACACTCTGAAGGTCCACAGATTACAGAATGCCTCCAGATGTGCTTCGGAAACTACTACTAGTCTTCCAGTAAACGATCATAACATAGACAGATTAAGACATTACTACCATGGAGAAAACTCCACATGGTGCTTGTTGTGTTCAATGCCGATGCAATTAATGTGTTTCATCAACACTCTGAAGGTCCACAGATTACAGAATGCCTCCAGATGTGCTTCGGAAACTGCTACTAGTCTTCCAGTGTACGATCAAAGCGTAGACAGTTTAAGACATTAATCTCATGGAGAGAAGTCCGCATGGTGCTTATTGTGTTCAATGACCATTAAATTTCTGTGTTTCATCAACACTATGAAGGTCCACAGATTACAGAATGCCTCCAGATGTGCTTCGGAAACTACTACTAGTCTTCGAGTGTACGATCAAAGCATAGACAGTTTAAGACATTACTCCCATGGAGAAAAGTCCACATGGTGCTTGTTGTGTTCAATGCCGATGCAATTTCTGTGTTTCATCAACACTCTGAAGGTCGACAGATTACAGAATGCCTCCAGATGTGCTTCGGAAACTACTACTATTCTTCCAGGGAACGATCAAAGTGTAGACAGTTTGAGACATTACTCCCATGGAGAAAAGTCCGCATGGTGCTTATTGTGTTCAAATCCAATGCAATTTCTGTGTTTCATCAACACTCTGAAGGTCCACAGATTACAGAATGCATCCAGATGTGCTTCGGAAACTACTACTAGTCTTCGAGGGAACGATCAAAGCGTAGACACTTTAAGACATTACTCCCATAGAGAAAAGTCCGCATCGTGCTTATTGTGTTCAATGCCGATGCAATTTTTGTCTTTCATCAACACTCTGAAGGTCCACAGATTACAGAATGCATCCAGATGTGCTTCAGAAACTACTACTAGCGTTCAGTGAACGATCAAAGCGTAGACAGTTTAAGACATTATTACCATGGAGAAAAGTCCGCATGGTGCTTATTGTGTTCAATGCCGATGCAATTTCAATGTTTCATCAATACTCTGAAGGTCCACAGATTACAGAATGCCTCCAGATATGCTTTGGAAACTACTACTAGTCTTCCAGTAAACGATCAAAGCATAGACAGTTTAAGACATTACTCCCATGGAGAAAAGTCCACATGGTGCTTGTTGTGTTCAATGCCGATGCAATTTCTGTATTTCATCAACACTCTGAAGGTACACAGATTACAGAATGCCTCCAGATCTGCTGCGGAAACTACTACTAGTCTTGCAGTGTACGATCAAAGCGTAGACAGTTTAAGACATTACTACCATGGAGAAAAGCCCGCATGGTGCTTATTGTGTTCAATGCCGATGCAATTTTTGTGTTTCATCAACACTCTGAAGGTCCACAGATTACAGAATGCCTCCAGATGTGCTTCGAAAACTACTACTATTCTTCCTGGGAACGATCAAACGTAGACAGTTTGAGACATTACTCCCATGGAGAAAAGTCCGCATGGTGCTTATTGAGTTCAATGCCGATGCAATTTTTGTGTTTCATCAACACTCTGAAGGTCCACAGATTTCAGAAGGCCTCCAGATGTGCTTCGGAAACTGCTACTAGTCTTCCAGTGTGCGATCAAAGCGTAGACAGTTTAAGACATTACTCTCATGGAGAAAAGTCCGCATGGTGCTTATTGTGTTCAATGCCGACGCAATTTCTGTGTTTCATCAACACTCTGAAGGTCCACAGATTACACAATGCCTACAGATGTGCTTCGGAAACTACTACTAGTCTTCCAGTGTACGATCATAGAATAGACAGTTTAAGACATTACTCCCATGGAGAAAAGTCCGCATGGTGCTTATTGTGTTCAATGCCGATGCAATTTCTGTGTTTCATCAACACTCTGAAGGTCCACAGACTACAGAATGCCTCCAGATGTGCTTCGGAAACTACTACTATTCTTCCAGGGAACGATCAAAGCGTAGACAGTTTGAGACATTACTCCCATGGAGAAAAGTCCGCATGGTGCTTATTGACTTCAATGCCGATAAAATTTTTGTGTTTCATCAACACTCTGATGGTCCACAGATTACAGAATGCATCCAGATGTGCTTCGGAAACTACTACTCGTCTTCCAGTGAACGATCAAAGCGTAGATAGTTTAAGACATTACTCCCATGGAGAAAAGTGCGCATGGTGCTTATTGTGTTCAATGCCGATTCAATTTTTGTGTTTCATCAAAACTCTGAAAGTCCACAGATTACAGAATGCATCCAGATGTGCTTCGGAAACTACTATTTCATCAACTTCAGTGAACGATCAAAGCGTAAACAGTTTAAGACATTACTACAATGGAGAAAAGTCCGCATGGTGTTTATTGTGTTCAATGTGGATGCAATTTCAATGTTTCATCAACACTCTGAAGGTCCACAGATTACAGAATGCCTCCAGATGTGCTTCGGAAACTACAACCAGTCTTCCAGTAAACGATCATAACATAGACAGTTTAAGACATTACTCCCATGTAGAAAAGTCCACATGGTGCTTCTTGTGTTCAATGTCGATGCAATTAATGTGTTTCATCAACACTCTGAAGGTCCACAGATTACAGAAGGCCTCCAGATGTGCTTCGGAAACTGCTACTAGTCTTCCAGTGTACGATCAAAGCGTAGACAGTTTAAGACATTACTCTCATGGAGTGAAGTCCACATGGTGCTTATTGTGTTCAATGACCATAAAATTTCTGTGTTTCATCAACACTATGAAGGTCCACAGATTACAGAATGCCTCCAGATGTGCTTCGGAAACTACTACTAGTCTTCCAGTGTACGATCAAAGCGTAGACAGTTTAAGACATTACTCCCATGGAGAAAAGTCCGCATGGTGCTTATTGTTTTCAATGCCGACGCAATTTCTGTGTTTCATCAACACTCTGAAGGTCCACAGATTACACAATACATACAGATGTGCTTCGGAAACTACTACTAGTCCTCCAGCGTACGATCAAAGAATAGACAGTTTAAGAGATTACTCCCATGGAGAAAAGTCCGCATGGTGCTTATTGTGTTCAATGCCGATGAATTTTTGTGTTTCATTATCACTCTGAAGGTCCACAGATTACAGAATGCATCCAGATGAGCTTCGGAAACAACTACTAGTCTTCCAGTAAACGATCAAAGCATAGACAGTTTAAGACATTACTCCCATGGAGAAAAGTCCACATGGTGCTTGTTGTGTTCAATGCCGATGCAATTTCTGTGTTTCATCAACACTCTGAAGGTCCACAGATTACAGAATTCCTCCAGATGAGCTTCGGAAACTACTACTATTCTTCCAGGGAACGATCAAAGCGTAGACAGTTTGAGACATTACTCCCATGGAGAAAAGTCCGCATGGTGCTTATTGTGTTCAATGCCGATGCAATTTCTGTGTTTCATCAACACTCTGAAGGTCCACAGATTACAGAATGCATCCAGATGTGCTTCGGAAACTACTACTAGTCTTCGAGGCAACGATCAAAGCGTAGACAGTTCAAGACATTACTCCCATAGAGAAAAGTCCGCATGGTGCTTATTGTGTTCAATGCCGATGCAATTTTTGTGTTTCATCAACACTCTGAAGGTCCACAGATTACAGAATGCATCCAGATGTGCTTCGGAAACTACAACTAGTCTTTCAGTGAACGATCAAAGCGTAGACAGTTTAAGACATTACTACCATGGAGAGAAGTCCGCATGGTGCTTATTGTGTCCAATGCCGATGCAATTTCAGTGTTTCATCAACACTCTCAAGGTACACAAATTAGAGAACTTCTCCACATGTGCTTCGGAAACTACTACTAATCTTCCAGTAAACGATCATAACATAGACAGTTTAAGACATTACTCCCATGCAGAAAACTCGACATGGTGCTTGTTGTGTTCAATGCCGATGCAATTAATGTGTTTAATCAACACTCTGAAGTTCCACAGATTACAGAAGGCCTCCAGATGTGCTTCGGAAACTGCTACTAGTCTTCCAGTGTACGATCAAAGCGTAGACAGTTGAAGACATTACTTTCATGGAGAGAAGTCCGCATGGTGCTTATTGTGTTCAATGACCATTAAATTTCTGTGTTTCATCAACACTATGAAGGTCCACAGATTACAGAATGCCTCCAGATGTGCTTCGGAAACTACTACTAGTCTTCCAGTGTACGATCAAAGCATAGACAGTTTAAGACTTTACTCCCATGGAGAAAAGTCCACATGGTGCTTGTTGTGTTCAATGCCGATGCAATTTCTGTGTTTCATCAACACTCTGAAGGTCCACAGATTACAGAATGCCTCCAGATGTGCTTCGGAAACTACTACTATTCTTCCAGGGAACGATCAAAGCGTAGACAGTATGAGACATTACTCCCATGGAGAAAAGTCCGCATGGTGCTTATTGTGTTCAAATCCAATGCAATTTCTGTGTTTCATCAACACTCGGAAGGTCCAAAGATTACAGAATGCATCCAGATGTGCTTCGGAAACTACTACTAGTCTTCGAGGGAACGATCAAAGCGTAGACACTTTAAGACATTACTCCCATAGAGAAAAGTCCGCATGGTGCTTATTGTGTTCAATGCCGATGCAATTTTTGTGTTTCATCAACACTCTGAAGGTCCACAGATTACAGAATGCATCCAGATGTGCTTCAGAAACTACTACTATTCTTCCAGTGAACGATCAAAGCGTAGACAGTTTAAGACATTACTTTCATGGAGCGAAGTCCGCATGGTGCTTATTGTGTTCAATGACCATTAAATTTCTGTGTTTCATCAACACTATGAAGGTCCACAGATTACAGTATGCCTCCAGATGTGCTTCGGAAACTACTACTAGTCTTCCAGTGTACGATCAAAGCACTGACAGTTTAAGACTTTACTCCCATGGAGAAAAGTCCACATGGTGCTTGTTGTGTTCAATGCCGATGCAATTTCTGTGTTTCATCAACACTCTGAAGGTCCACAGATTACAGAATGCCTCCAGATGTGCTTCGGAAACTACTACTATTATTCCAGGGAACGATCAAAGCGTAGACAGTATGAGACATTACTCCCATGGAGAAAAGTCCGCATGGTGCTTATTGTGTTCAAATCCAATGCAATTTCTGTGTTTCATCAACACTCGGAAGGTCCAAAGATTACAGAATGCATCCAGATGTGCTTCGGAAACTACTACTAGTCTTCGAGGGAACGATCAAAGCGTAGACACTTTAAGACATTACTCCCATAGAGAAAAGTCCGCATGGTGCTTATTGTGTTCAATGCCGATGCAATTTTTGTGTTTCATCAACACTCTGAAGGTCCACAGATTACAGAATGCATCCAGATGTGCTTCAGAAACTACTACTATTCTTCCAGTGAACGATCAAAGCGTAGACAGTTTAAGACATTACTCCCATGGAGAAAAGTCCGCATGGTGCTTTTTGAGTTCAATGCCGATGCAATTTTTGTGTTTCATCAACTCTCTGAAGGTCCACAGATTACAGAATGCGTCCAGATGTGCTTCGGAAACTACTACTAGTCTTCCAGTGAACGATCAAAGCGTCGACAGTTTAAGATATTACTCCCATGGAGAAAAGTCCGCATGGTGCTTATTGTGTTCAATGCCGATTCAATTTTTGAGTTTCATCAACACTCGGAAGGTCCACAGATTACAGAATGCATCCAGATGTGCTTCGGAAACTACTTCTAGTCTTTCAGTGAACGATCAAAGCGTAAACAGTTTAAGACATTACTACCATGGAGAAAAGTCCGCATGGTGCTTATTGTGTTCAATGTCGATGCAATTTCAATGTTTCACCAACACTCTGAAGGTCCACTGATTACAGAATGCCTCCAGATGTGCTTCGGAAACTACAACCAGTCTTCCAGTAAACGATCATAACATAGACAGTTTAAGACATTACTCCCATGTAGAAAAGTCCACATGGTGCTTCTTGTGTTCAATGTCGATGCAATTAATGTGTTTCATCAACACTCTGAAGGTCCACAGATTACAGAAGGCCTCCAGATGTTCTTCGGAAACTGCTACTAGTCTTCCAGTGTACGATCAAAGCGTAGACAGTTTAAGACATTACTCTCATGGAGAGAGGTCCACATGGTGCTTATTGGGTTCAATGACCATAAAATTTCTGTGTTTCATCAACACTATGAAGGTCCACAGATTACAGAATGCCTCCAGATGTGCTTCGGAAACTACTACTAGTCTTCCAGTGTACGATCAAAGCGTAGACAGTTTAAGACATTACTCCCATGGAGAAAAGTCCGCATGGTGCTTATTGTTTTCAATGCCGACGCAATTTCTGTGTTTCATCAACACTCTGAAGGTCCACAGATTACACAATACATACAGATGTGCTTCGGAAACTGCTACTAGTCCTCCAGCGTACGATCAAGGAATAGACAGTTTAAGAGATTACTCCCATGGAGAAAAGTCCACATGGTGCTTATTGTGTTCAATGCCGATGCAATTTCGGTCGTTCATCAACATTCTGAAGGTCCACAGAATACAGAATGCATCCAGATGTGCTTCAGAAACTACTAATAGTCTTCCAGGAAACGATCAAAGCGTAGACAGTTTAAGACATTACTCCCATGGAGAAAAGTCCGCATGGTGCTTATTGTGTTCAATGCCGATGAATTTTTGTGTTTCATTATCACTCTGAATGTCCACAGATTACAGAATGCATCCAGATGTGCTTCGGAAACTACTACTAGTCTTCCAGTGAACGATCAAAGTGTAGACAGTTTAAAACATTACTCCAATGGAGGAAAGTCCCATGGTGCAAATTGTGTTCAATGCCGATGCAATTTCTATGTTTCATCAACACTCTGAAGGTCCACAGATTACAGAATGCGTCCAGATGAGCTTCGGAAACAACTACTAGTCTTCCAGTAAACGATCAAAGCATAGACAGTTTAAGACATTACTCCCATGGAGAAAAGTCCACGTGGTGCTTGTTGTGTTCAATGCCGATGCAATTTCTGTGTTTCATCAACACTCTGAAGGTCCACAGATTACAGAATGCCTCCAGATGTGCTTCGGAAACTACTACTATTCTTCCAGGGAACGACCAAAGCGTAGACAGTTTGAGACATTACTCCCATGGAGAAAAGTCCGCATGGTGCTTATTGTGTTCAATGCCGATGCAATTTCTGTGTTTCATCAACACTCTGAAGGTCCACAGATTACAGAATGCATCCAGATGTGCTTCGGAAACTACTACTAGTCTTCGAGGCAACGATCAAAGCGTAGACAGTTCAAGACATTACTCCCATAGAGAAAAGTCCGCATGGTGCTTATTGTGTTCAATGCCGATGCAATTTTTGTGTTTCATCAACACTCTGAAGGTCCACAGATTACAGAATGCATCCAGATGTGCTTCGGAAACTACAACTAGTCTTTCAGTGAACGATCAAAGCGTAGACAGTTTAAGACATTACTACCATGGAGAGAAGTCCGCATGGTGCTTATTGAGTTCAATGCCGATGCAATTTCAGTGTTTCATCAACACTCTGAAGGTACACAGATTAGAGAACTTCTCCAGATGTGCTTCGGAAACTACTACTAATCTTCCAGTAAACGATCATAACATAGACAGTTTAAGACATTACTCCCATGCAGAAAACTCGACATGGTGCTTGTTGTGTTCAATGCCGATGCAATTAATGTGTTTAATCAACACTCTGAAGGTCCACAGATTACAGAAGGCCTCCAGATGTGCTTCGGAAACTGCTACTAGTCTTCCAGTGTACGATCAAAGCGTAGACAGTTTAAGACATTACTTTCATGGAGAGAAGTCCGCATGGTGCTTATTGTGTTCAATGACCATTAAATTTCTGTGTTTCATCAACACTATGAAGGTCCACAGATTACAGAATGCCTCCAGATGTGCTTCGGAAACTACTACTAGTCTTCCAGTGTACGATCAATGCATAGACAGTTTAAGACTTTACTCCCATGGATCAAAGTCCACATGGTGCTTGTTGTGTTCAATGCCGATGCAATTTCTGTGTTTCATCAACACTCTGAAGGTCCACAGATTACAGAATGCCTCCAGATGTGCTTCGGAAACTACTACTATTCTTCCAGGGAACGATCAAAGCGTAGACAGTATGAGACATTACTCCCATGGAGAAAAGTCCGCATGGTGCTTATTGTGTTCAAATCCAATGCAATTTATGTGTTTCATCAACACTCGGAAGGTCCAAAGATTACAGAATGCATCCAGATGTGCTTCGGAAACTACTACAGGTCTTCGAGGGAACGATCAAAGCGTAGACACTTTAAGACATTACTCCCATAGAGAAAAGTCCGCATGGTGCTTATTGTGTTCAATGCCGATGCAATTTTTGTGTTTCATCAACACTCTGAAGGTCCACAGATTACAGAATGCATCCAGATGTGCTTCAGAAACTACTACTATTCTTCCAGTGAACGATCAAAGCGTAGACAGTTTATGACATTACTCCCATGGAGAAAAGTCCACATGGTGCTTATTGAGTTCAATGCCGATGCAATTTTTGTGTTTCATCAACTCTCTGAAGGTCCACAGATTACAGAATGCGTCCAGATGTGCTTCGGAAACTACTACTAGTCTTCCAGTGAACGATCAAAGCGTCGACAGTTTAAGATATTACTCCCATGGAGAAAAGTCCGCATGGTGCTTATTGTGTTCAATGCCGATTCAATTTTTGTGTTTCATCAACACTCGGAAGGTCCACAGATTACAGAATGCATCCAGATGTGCTTCGGAAACTACTACTAGTCTTTCAGTGAACGATCAAAGCGTAAACAGTTTAAGACATTACTACCATGGAGAAAAGTCCGCATGGTGCTTATTGTGTTCAATGTCGATGCAATTTCAATGTTTCACCAACACTCTGAAGGTCCACAGATTACAGAATGCCTCCAGATGTGCTTCGGAAACTACAACCAGTCTTCCAGTAAACGATCATAACATAGACAGTTTAAGACATTACTCCCATGTAGAAAAGTCCACATGGTGCTTCTTGTGTTCAATGTCGATGCAATTAATGTGTTTCATCAACACTCTGAAGGTCCACAGATTACAGAAAGCCTCCAGATGTGCTTCGGAAACTGCTACTAGTCTTCCAGTGTACGATCAAAGCGTAGACAGTTTAAGACATTACTTTCATGGAGAGAAGTCCGCATGGTGCTTGTTGTGTTCAATGCCGATGCAATTTCTGTGTTTCATCAACACTCTCAAGGTCCACAGATTACAGAATGCCTCCAGATGTGCTTCGGAAACTACTACTATTCTTCCAGGGAACGATCAAAGCGTAGACAGTATGAGACATTACTCCCATTGAGAAAAGTCCGCATGGTGCTTATTGTGTTCAAATCCAATGCAATTTCTGTGTTTCATCAACACTCGGAAGGTCCAAAGATTACAGAATGCATCCAGATGTGCTTCGGAAACTACTACTAGTCTTCGAGGGAACGATCAAAGCGTAGACACTTTAAGACATTACTCCCATAGAGAAAAGTCCGCATGGTGCTTATTGTGTTCAATGCCGATGCAATTTTTGTGTTTCATCAACACTCTGAAGGTCCACAGATTACAGAATGCATCCAGATGTGCTTCAGAAACTACTACTATTCTTCCAGTGAACGATCAAAGCGTAGACAGTTTAAGACATTACTCCCATGGAGAAAAGTCCGCATGGTGCTTATTGAGTTCAATGCCGATGCAATTTTTGTGTTTCATCAACTCTCTGAAGGTCCACAGATTACAGAATGTGTCCAGATGTGCTTCGGAAACTACTACTAGTCTTCCAGTGAACGATCAAAGCGTCGACAGTTTAAGATATTACTCCCATGGAGAAAAGTCCGCATGGAGCTTATTGTGTTCAATGCCGATTCAATTTTTGTGTTTCATCAACACTCGGAAGGTCCACAGATTACAGAATGCATCCAGATGTGCTTCGGAAACTACTACTAGTCTTTCAGTGAACGATCAAAGCGTAAACAGTTTAAGACATTACTACCATGGAGAAAAGTCCGCATGGTGCTTATTGTGTTCAATGTCGATGCAATTTCTGTGTTTCACCAACACTCTGAAGGTCCACAGATTACAGAATGCCTCCAGATGTGCTTCGGAAACTACTACTAGTCTTCCAGTAAACGATCATAACATAGACAGTTTAAGACATTACTCCCATGGAGAAAACTCCACATGGTGCTTGTTGTGTTCAATGCCGATGCAATTAATGTGTTTCATCAACACTCTGAAGGTCCACAGATTACAGAAGGCCTCCAGATGTGCTTAGGAAACTGCTACTAGTCTTCCAGTGTACGATCAAAGCGTAGACAGTTTAAGAGATTACTCTCATGGAGAGAAGTCCGCATGGTACTTATTGTGTTCAATGACCATTAAATTTCTGTGTTTCATCAACACTATGAAGGTCCACAGATTACAGAATGCCTCCAGATGAGCTTCGGAAACTACTACTAGTCTTCCAGTGTACGATCAAAGCGTAGACAGTTTAAGACATTACTCCCATGGAGAAAAGTCCGCATGGTGCTTATTGTGTTCAATGCCGACGCAATTTCTGTGTTTCTCAACACTCTGAAGGTCCACAGATTACACAATGCCTACAGATGTGCTTCGGAAACTACTACTAGTCTTCCAGTGTATGATCAAAGAATAGACAGTTTAAGACATTACTCCCATGGAGAAAAGTCCGCATGGTGCTTATTGTGTTCAATGCCGATGCAATTTCTGTGTTTCATCAACACTCTGAAGGTCCACAGATTACAGAATGCCTCCAGATGTGCTTGGGAAACTACTACTATTCTTCCAGGGAACGATCAAAGCGTAAACAGTTTAAGACATTACTACAATGGAGAAAAGTCCGCATGGTGTTTATTGTGTTCAATGTGGATGCAATTTCAATGTTTCATCAACACTCTGATGGTCCACAGATTACAGAATGCCTCCAGATATGCTTCGGAAACTACTACCAGTCTTCCAGTAAACGATCATAACATAGACAGTTTAAGACATTACTCCCATGGAGAAAAGTCCACATGGTGCTTCTTGTGTTCAATGTCGATGCAATTAATGTGTTTCACCAACACTCTGAAGGTCCACAGATTACAGAAGGCCTCCAGATGTGCTTCGGAAACTGCTACTAGTCTTCCAGTGTACGATCAAAGCGTAGACAGTTTAAGACATTACTCTCATGGAGAGAAGTCCACATGGTGCTTATTGTGTTCAATGACCATAAAATTTCTGTGTTTCATCAACTCTATGAAGGTCCACAGATTACAGAATGCCTCCAGATGTGCTTCGGAAACTACTACTAGTCTTCCAGTGTACGATCAAAGCGTAGACAGTTTAAGACATTACTCCCATGGAGAAAAGTCCGCATGGTGCTTATTGTTTTCAATGCCGACGCAATTTCTGTGTTTCATCAACACTCTGAAGGTCCACAGATTACACAATACATACAGATGTGCTTCGGAAACTACTACTAGTCCTCCAGCGTACGATCAAAGAATAGACAGTTTAAGAGATTACTCCCATGGAGAAAAGTCCGCATGCTGCTTATTGTGTTCAATGCCGATGCAATTTTTGTGTTTCATCAACACTCTGAAGGTCCACAGATTACAGAATGCATCCAGATATGCTTCGGAAACTACTACTAGTCTTCCAGGGAACGATCAAAGCGTAGACAGTTTAAGACATTACTCCCATGGAGAAAAGTCCACATGGTGCTTATTGTGTTCAATGCCGATGCAATTTCGGTGGTTCATCAACATTCTGAAGGTCCACAGAATACAGAATGCATCCAGATGTGCTTCAGAAACTACTAATAGTCTTCCAGGAAACGATCAAAGCGTAGACAGTTTAAGACATTACTCCCATGGAGAAAAGTCCGCATGGTGCTTATTGTGTTCAATGCCGATGAATTTTTGTGTTTCATTATCACTCTGAAGGTCCACAGATTACAGAATGCATCCAGATGTGCTTCGGAAACTACTACTAGTCTTCCAGTGAACGATCAAAGTGTAGACAGTTTAAAACGTTACTCCAATGGAGGAAAGTCCCATGGTGCTTATTGTGTTCAATGCCGATGCAATTTCTTTGTTTCATCAATACTCTGAAGGTCCACAGATTACAGAATGCCTCCAGATGAGCTTCGGAAACAACTACTAGTCTTCCAGTAAACGATCAAAGCATAGACAGTATAAGACATTACTCCCATGGAGAAAGGTCCACATGGTGCTTGTTGTGTTCAATGCCGTTGCAATTTCTGTGTTTCATCAACACTCTGAAGGTCCACAGATTACAGAATGCCTCCAGATGTGCTTGGGAAACTACTACTATTCTTCCAGGGAACGATCAAAGCGTAAACAGTTTGAGACATTACTCCCATGGAGAAAAGTCTGCATGGTGCTTATTGTGTTCAATGCCGATGCAATTTCTGTGTTTCATCAACACTCTGAAGGTCCACAGATTACAGAATGCATCCAGATGTGCTTCGGAAACTACAACTAGTCTTTCAGTGAACGATCAAAGCGTAGACAGTTTAAGACATTACTACCATGGAGAGAAGTCCGCATGGTGCTTATTGTGTTCAATGCCGATGCAATTTCAGTGTTTCATCAACACTCTGAAGGTACACAGATTAGAGAACTTCTCCAGATGTGCTTCGGAAACTACTACTAGTCTTCCAGTAAACGATCATAACATAGACAGTTTAAGACATTACTCCCATGGAGAAAACTCGACATGGTGCTTGATGTGTTCAATGCCGATGCAATTAATGTGTTTCGTCAACACTCTGAAGGTCCACAGATTACAGAAGGCCTCCAGATGTGCTTCGGAAACTGCTACTAGTCTTCCAGTGTACGATCAAAGCGTAGACAGTTTAAGACATTTCTTTCATGGAGAGAAGTCCGCATGGTGCTTATTGTGTTCAATGACCATTAAATTTCTGTGTTTCATCAACACTATGAAGGTCCACAGATTACAGAATGCCTCCAGATGTGCTTCGGAAACTACTACTAGTCTTCCAGTGTACGATCAAAGCATGGACAGTTTAAGACGTTACTCCCATAGAGAAAGGTCCACATGGTGCTTGTTGTGTTCAATGCCGATGCAATTTCTGTGTTTCATCAACACTCTGAAGGTCCACAGATTACAGAATGCCTCCAGATGTGCTACGGAAACTACTACTATTCTTCCAGGGAACGATCAAAGCGTAGACAGTTTGAGACATTACTCCCATGGAGAAAAGTCCGCATGGTGCTTATTGTGTTCAAATCCAATGCAATTTCTGTGTTTCATCAACACTCGGAAGGTCCAAAGATTACAGAATGCATCCAGAGGTGCTTCGGAAACTACTACTAGTCTTCGAGGGAACGATCAAAGCGTAGACACTTTAAGACATTACTCCCATAGAGAAAAGTCCGCATGGTGCTTATGGTGTTCAATGCCGATGCAATTTTTGTGTTTCATCAACACTCTGAAGGTCCACAGATTACAGAATGCATCCAGATGTGCTTCGGAAACTACTACTATTCTTCCAGTGAACGATCAAAGCGTAGACAGTTTAAGACATTACTCCCATGGAGAAAAGTCCGCATGGTGCTTATTGAGTTCAATGCCGATGCAATTTCAATGTTTCATCAACACTCTGAAGGTCCACAGATTGCAGAATGCCTCCAGATGTGCTTCGGAAACTACTACTAGTCTTCCAGTGAACGATCAAAGCGTCGAGAGTTTAAGACATTACTCCCATGGAGAAAAGTCCGCATGGTGGTTATTGTGTTCAATGCCGATTCAATTTTTGTGTTTCATCAACACTCGGAAGGTCCACAGGTTACAGAATGCATCCAGATGTGCTTCGGAAACTACTACTAGTCCTTCAGTGAACGATCAAAGCGTAAACAGTTTAAGACATTACTACCATGGAGAAAAGTCCGCATGGTGCTTATTGTGTTCAATGTCGATGCAATTTCAATGTTTCATCAACACTCTGAAGGTCCACAGATTGCAGAATGCCTCCAGATGTGCTTCGGAAACTACTACTAGTCTTCCAGTAAACGATCATAACATAGACAGTTTAAGACATTACTCCCATGGAGAAAACTCCACATGGTGCTTGTTGTGTTCAATGCCGATGCAATTAATGTGTTTCATCAACACTCTGAAGGTCCACAGATTACAGAAGGCCTCCAGATGTGCTTCGGAAACTGCTACTAGTCTTCCAGTGTACGATCAAAGCGTAGACAGTTTAAGAGATTACTCTCATGGAGAGAAGTCCGCATGGTACTTATTGTGTTCAATGACCTTAAAATTTCTGTGTTTCATCAACACTATGAAGGTCCACAGATTACAGAATGCCTCCAGATGAGCTTCGGAAACTACTACTAGTCTTCCATTGTACGATCAAAGCGTAGACAGTTTAAGACATTACTCCCATGGAGAAAAGTCCGCATGGTGCTTATTGTGTTCAATGCCGACGCAATTTCTGTGTTTCATCAACACTCTGAAGGTCCACAGATTACACAATGCCTACAGATGTGCTTAGGAAACTAATACTAGTCTTCCAGTGTATGATCAAAGAATAGACAGATTAAAACATTAATCCCATGGAGAAAAGTCCGCATGGTGCTTATTGTGTTCAATGCCGATGCAATTTCTGTGTTTCATCAACACTCTGAAGGTCCACAGATTACAGAATGCCTCCTGATGTGCTTCGGAAACTACTACTATTCTTCCAGGGAACGATCAAAGCGTAGACAGTTTGAGACATTACTCCCATGGAGAAAAGTCCGCATGGTGCTTATTGAGTTCAATGCCGATGCAATTTTTGTGTTTCATCAACACTCTGAAGGTCCACAGACTACAGAATGCCTCCAGATGTGCTTCGGAAACTACTACTAGTCTTCCAGTAAACGATCATAACATAGACAGTTTAAGACATTACTCCCATGGAGAAAAGTCCGCATGGTGCTTGTTGTGTTCAATGCCGATGTAATTAATGTGTTTCATCAACACTCTGAAGGTCCACAGATTACAGAAGGCCTCCAGATGTGCTTCGGAAACTGCTACTAGTCTTCCAGTGGACGATCAAAGCGTAGACAGTTTGAGACATTACTCTCATGGACAGAAGTCCACATGGTGCTTATTGTTTTCAATGACCATTAAATATCTGTGATTCATCAACACTATGAGGGTCCACAGATTAAAGAATGCCTCCAGATGTGCTTCGGAAACTACTACTAGTCTTCCAGTGTACGATCAAAGCGTAGACAGTTTAAGACATTACTCCCATGGAGAAAAGTCCGCATGGTGCTTATTGTGTTCAATACCTACGCAATTTCTGTGTTTCATCAACACTCTGAAGGTCCACAGATTACACAATGCATACAGATGTGCTTCGGAAACTACTACTAGTCTTCCAGTGTACGATCAAAGAATAGACAGTTTAAGACATTAGTCCCATGGAGAAAAGTCCGCATGCTGCTTATTGTGTTCAATGCCGATGCAATTTTTGTGTTTCATCAACACTCTGAAGGTCCACAGATTACAGAATGCATCCAGATATGCTTCGGAAACTACTACTAGTCTTCCAGAGAACGATCAAAGCGTAGACAGTATATGACATTACTCCCATGGAGAAAAGTCCGCATGGTGCTTATTGTGTTCAATGCCGACGCAATTTCTGTGTTTCATCAACACTCTGAAGGTCCACAGATTACACAATGCCTACAGATGTGCTTAGGAAACTAATACTAGTCTTCCAGTGTATGATCAAAGAATAGACAGATTAAAACATTAATCCCATGGAGAAAAGTCCGCATGGTGCTTATTGTGTTCAATGCCGATGCAATTTCTGTGTTTCATCAACACTCTGAAGGTCCACAGATTACAGAATGCCTCCTGATGTGCTTCGGAAACTACTACTATTCTTCCAGGGAACGATCAAAGCGTAGACAGTTTGAGACATTACTCCCATGGAGAAAAGTCCGCATGGTGCTTATTGAGTTCAATGCCGATGCAATTTTTGTGTTTCATCAACACTCTGAAGGTCCACAGACTACAGAATGCCTCCAGATGTGCTTCGGAAACTACTACTAGTCTTCCAGTAAACGATCATAACATAGACAGTTTAAGACATTACTCCCATGGAGAAAAGTCCGCATGGTGCTTGTTGTGTTCAATGCCGATGTAATTAATGTGTTTCATCAACACTCTGAAGGTCCACAGATTACAGAAGGCCTCCAGATGTGCTTCGGAAACTGCTACTAGTCTTCCAGTGGACGATCAAAGCGTAGACAGTTTGAGACATTACTCTCATGGACAGAAGTCCACATGGTGCTTATTGTTTTCAATGACCATTAAATATCTGTGATTCATCAACACTATGAGGGTCCACAGATTAAAGAATGCCTCCAGATGTGCTTCGGAAACTACTACTAGTCTTCCAGTGTACGATCAAAGCGTAGACAGTTTAAGACATTACTCCCATGGAGAAAAGTCCGCATGGTGCTTATTGTGTTCAATACCTACGCAATTTCTGTGTTTCATCAACACTCTGAAGGTCCACAGATTACACAATGCATACAGATGTGCTTCGGAAACTACTACTAGTCTTCCAGTGTACGATCAAAGAATAGACAGTTTAAGACATTAGTCCCATGGAGAAAAGTCCGCATGCTGCTTATTGTGTTCAATGCCGATGCAATTTTTGTGTTTCATCAACACTCTGAAGGTCCACAGATTACAGAATGCATCCAGATATGCTTCGGAAACTACTACTAGTCTTCCAGAGAACGATCAAAGCGTAGACAGTTTATGACATTACTCCCATGGAGAAAAGTCCACATGGTGCTTATTGTGTTCAATGCCGATGCAATTTCGGTGGTTCATCAACATTCTGAAGGTCCACAGAATGCAGAATGCATCCAGATGTACTTCAGAAACTACTAATAGTCTTCCGGGAAACGATCAAAGCGCAGACAGTTTAAGACATTACTCCCATGGAGAAAAGTCCGCATGGTGCTTATTGTGTTCAATGCAGATGCAATTTTTGTGTTTCATTATAACTCTGAAGGTCCACAGATTACAGAATGCATCCAGATGTGCTTCGGAAACTACTACTAGTCTTCCAGTGAACGATCAAAGTGTAGACAGTTTAAAACATTACTCCCATGGAGGAAAGTCCCATGGTGCTTATTGTGTTCAATGCCGATGCAATTTCTTTGTTTCATCAACACTCTGAAGGTCCACAGTTTACAGAATGCCTCCAGATGTGCTTCGGAAACTACTACTATTCTTCCAGGGAGCGATCAAAGCGTAGACAGTTTGAGACATTACTCCCATGGAGAAAAGTCCGCATGGTGCTTATTGTGTGCAATGCCGATGCAATTTCTGTGTTTCATCAACACTCTGAAGGTCCACAGATTACAGAATGCATCCAGATGTGCTTCGGAAACTACTATTAGTCTTCGAGGGAACGATCAAAGCGTAGACAGTTCAAGACATTACTCCCATTGAGAAAAGTCCGCATGGTGCTTATTGTGTTCAATGCCGATGCAATTTCAATGTTTCATCAACACTCTGAAGGTCCACAGATTACAGAATGCCTGCAGATGTGCTTCGGAAACTACTACTAGTCTTCCAGTAAACGATCATAACATAGACAGTTTAAGACATTACTCCCATGGAGAAAACTCCACATGGTGCTTGTAGTGTTCAATGCCGATGCAATTTCTGTGTTTCATCAACACTCTGAAGGTCCACAGATTACAGAAGGCCTCCAGATGTGCTTCGGAAACTACTACTAGTATTCCAGTCTACGATCAAAGTGTAGACAATTTAAGACATTACACCCATGGAGGAAAGTCCCATGGTGCTTATTGTGTTCAATACCGATGCAATTTCTTTGTTCATCACAACTCTGAAGGTCCACAGATTACAGAATGCCTCCAGATGTGCTTCGGAAACTACTAGTAGTCTTCCAGGGAACGATCGAATCGTAGACTTTTTAAGACATTGCTCCCATGGAGAAAAGTCCGCATGGTGCTTATTGTGTTCAATGTCGATTCAATTTCAATGTTTCATCAACACTCTGAAGGTCCACAGATTACAGAATGCCTCCAGATGTGCTTCGGAAACTACTACTAGTCTTCCAGTAAACGATCATAACATTGACAGTTTAAGACATTACTCCCATGGAGAAAACTCCACATGGTGCTTGTTGTGTTCAATGCCGATGCAATTTCCGTGTTTCATCAACACTCTGAAGGTCCACAGATTACAGAAGGCCTCCAGATGTGCTTCGGAAACTACTACTAGTCTTCCAGTGTACGATCAAAGTGTAGACAATTTAAGACATTACCCCCATGGAGGAAAGTCCCATGGTGCTTATTGTGTTCAATGCCGATGCAATTTCTTTGTTTCATCAACACTCTGAAGGTCCACAGATTACAGAATGCATCCAGATGTGCTTCGGAAACTACTACTATTCTTCCAGTGAACGATCAAAGCGTAGACAGTTTAAGACATTACTCCCATGGAGAAAAGTCCGCATGGTGCTTATTGAGTTCAATGCCGATGCAATTTTTGTGTTTCATCAACACTCTGAAGGTCCACAGATTACACAATGCCTACAGATGTGCTTCGGAAACTAATACTAGTCTTCCAGTGTATGATCAAAGAATAGACAGTTTAAGACATTACTCCCATGGAGAAAAGTCCGCATGGTGCTTATTGTGTTCAATGCCGATGCAATTTCTGTGTTTCATCAACACTCTGAAGGTCCACAGATTACAGAAGGCCTCCAGATGTGCTTCGGAAACTACTACTAGTATTCCAGTCTACGATCAAAGTGTAGACAATTTAAGACATTACACCCATGGAGGAAAGTCCCATGGTGCTTATTGTGTTCAATACCGATGCAATTTCTTTGTTTCATCACAACTCTGAAGGACCACAGATTACAGAATGCCTCCAGATGTGCTTCGGAAACTACTAGTAGTCTTCCAGGGAACGATCGAATCGTAGACAGTTTAAGACATTGCTCCCATGGAGAAAAGTCCGCATGGTGCTTATTGTGTTCAATGTCGATGCAATTTCAATGTTTCATCAACACTCTGAAGGTCCACAGATTACAGAATGCCTCCAGATGTGCTTCGGAAACTACTACTAGTCTTCCAGTGAAGGATCATAACATTGACAGTTTAAGACATTACTCCCATGGAGAAAACTCCACATGGTGCTTGTTGTGTTCAATGCCGATGCAATTTCCGTGTTTCATCAACACTCTGAAGGTCCACAGATTACAGAAGGCCTCCAGATGTGCTTCGGAAACTACTACTAGTCTTCCAGTGTACGATCAAAATGTAGACAATTTAAGACATTACACCCATGGAGGAAAGTCCCATGGTGCTTATTGTGTTCAATGCCGATGCAATTTCTTTGTTTCATCAACACTCTGAAGGTCCACAGATTACAGAATGCCTCCAGATGTGCTTCGGACACTACTAGTAGTCTTCCAGGGAACGATCGAATCGTAGACAGTTTAAGACATTACTCCCATGGAGAAAAATTCCACAAGGTGATTGTTGTGTTCAATGCCGATGCAATTTCTGTGTTTCATCAACACTCTGAAGGTCCACAGATTACGGAAGGCCTCCAGAAGTGCTTCGGAAACTGCTACTAGTCTTCCAGTGTACGATCAAAGCGTAGACAGTTTAAGACATTACTCTCATGGAGAGAAGTCCGCATGGTGCTTATTGTGTTCAATGACCATTAAATTTCTGTGTTTCATCAACACTATGAAGGTCCACAGATTACACAATGCCTCCAGATGTGCTTCGGAAACTACTACTAGTCTTCCAGTGTACGATCAAAGCGTAGACAGTTTAAGACATTACTCCCATGGAGAAAAGTCCGCATGGTGCTTATTGTGTTCAATGCCGACGCAATTTCTGTGTTTCATCAACACTCTGAAGGTCCACAGATTACACAATGCCTACAGATGTGCTTCGGAAACTACTACTAGACTTCCAGTGAACGATCAAAGCGTAGACAGTTTAAGACATTACTCCCATGGAGAAAAGTCCCCATGGTGCTTATTGTGTTCAATGCCGATTCAATTTTTGTGTTTCATCAACACTCTGAAGGTCCACAGATTACAGAATGCTTCCAGATGTGCTTCGGAAACTACTACTAGTCTTTCAGTGAACGATCAAAGCGTAAACAGTTTAAGACATTACTACCATGGAGAAAAGTCCGCATGGTGCTTATTGTGTTTAATGTGGATGCAATTTCAATGTTTCATCAACACTCTGAAGGTCCACAGATTACAGAATGCCACCAGATGTGCTTCGGAAACTACTATTAGTCTTCCAGTAAACGATCATAACATAGACAGTTTAAGACATTACTCCCATGGAGAAAAGTAAACATGTTGATTATTGTGTTCAATGCCGATGCAATTTTTGTGTTTCATCAACACTCTGAAGGTCCACAGATTACAGAATGATTCCATATGAGCTTCAGAAGCTACTACTATTCTTCCAGTGTAAGATCAAAGCGTAGACAGTTTAAGACATTACTCCCATGGAGAAAAATCCGCATGGCGCTAATTGTGTTCAATGCCGATGCAATTTTTGTGTTTCATCAACACTCTGAAGGTCCGCAGATTACAGAATGCATCCAGATGTGCTTCGGAAACTACTACTAGTCTTCCAATGTACGATCAAATCGTAGACAGTTCAAGACATTACTCCTTTGGAGAAAAGTCCGCATGGTGCTTATTGTGTTCAATGCCGATGCAATGTTTGTGTCTCATCAACACTCTGAAGGTCCACAGATTACAGATTGCCTCCAGATGTGCTTCGGAAACAACTACTAGTCTTCCAGTGTACGATCACAGCGTAGACAGTTTGAGACATTACTCCCATGGAGGAAAATCCGTATGGTGCCTATTGTATTCAATGCCGATGCAATTCTTGTGTTTCATCAAAACTCTGAAGGTCCAAAGTTTACAGAATGCCTCCAGATGTGCTTCGGAAGCTACTACTAGTCTTCCAGGGAACCATCAAAGCGTAGACAGTTTAAGACATTACTCCCGTTAGAAAAGTCCACGTGGTGCTTATTGTGTTCAATGCCGAAGCAATTGCTGTGTTTCATCAACACTCTGAAGGTCCACAGATTAAAGAATGCCTCCAGATGTGCTTCGGAAACTACTACTAGTCTTCCAGTAAACGATCATAACATAGACAGTTTAAGAAATTACTCCCATGGAGAAAACTACATATGGTGTTTGTTGTGTTCAATGCCGATGCAATTTCAGTGTTTCATCAACACTCTGAAGGTCCACAGATTACAGAAGGCCTCCAGATGTGCTTCAGAAACTGCTACTAGTCTTCCAGCGTACGATCAAAGCGTAGACAGTATAAGACATTACTCCCATGGAGAAAAATCCACATGGTGCTTATTGTGTTCAACGCCGATGCCATTTCTGTGTTTCATCAACACTCTGAAGGTCCACAGAATACAGAATGCCTCCAGATGTGCTTCAGAAACTACTACTAGTCTTCCAGGAAACGATCAAAGCGTAGACAGTTTGAGACATTACTCCCATGGAGAAAAGTCCGCATGCTGCTTATTGTGTTTAATGCCGATGCAATTTTTGTGTTTCATCAACACTCTGAAGGTCCACAGATAACAGAATGCATCCAGATGTGCTTCGGAAACTACTACTAGTCTTCGAGGGAACGATCAAAGCGTAGACAGTTTCAGACATTACTCCCATGGAGAGAAGTCCGCATGGTGCTCATTGTGTTCAATGACGATTCAATTTCTGTGTTTCATCAACACACTGAAGGTCCACAGATAACAGAATGCCTCCAGATGTGCTTCGGAAACTACTACTAGTATTCCAGTGTACGATAAAAGTGTAGACAATTTAAGACATTACACCCATGGAGGAAACTCCCATGGTGCTTATTGTGTTCAATGCCGATGCAATTTCTTTGTTTCATCAACACTCTGAAGACCCACAGATTACAGAATTTCTAAAGATGTGCTTCGGAAACTACTAGTAGTCTTCCAGGGAACGATCGAATCGTAGACAGTTTAAGACATTACTCCCATGGAGAAAAGTCCGCACGGTGCTTATGTGTTCAATGCCGATTCAATTTTTGAGTTTCATCAACACTCTGAAGGTCCACAGATTACAGAATGCATCCAGATGTGCTTCGCAAACTACTACTAGTCTTTCAGTGAACGATCAAAGCGTAAAAAGTTTAAGACATTACTCCCATGGAGAAAAGTCCGCATGGTGCTTATTGTGTTCAATACCTACGCAATTTCTGTGTTTCATCAACACTCTGAAGGTCCACAGATTACAGAATGCCTCCAGATGTGCTTCGGAAACTACTAGTAGTCTTCCAGTAAACGATCATAACATAGACAGTTTAAGACATTACTCCCATGGAGAAAACTCCACATGGTGCTTGTTGTGTTAAATGCCGATGCAATTAATGTGTTTCATCAACACTCTGAAGGTCCACAGATTACAGAAGGCCTCCAGATGTGCTTCGGAAACTGCTACTAGTCTTCCAGTGTACGATCAAAGCGTAGACAGTTTAAGACATTACTCTTATGGAGAGAAGTCCGCATGGTGCTTATTGTGTTCAATGACCATTAAATTTCTGTGTTTCATCAACACTATGAAGGTCCACAGATTACAGAATGCCTCCAGATGTGCTTCGGAAACTACTACTAGTCTTCCAGTGTACGATCAAAGCGTAGACAGTTTAAGACATTACTCCCATGGAGAAAAGTCCGCATGGTGCTTATTGTGTTCAATACCTACGCAATTTCTGTGTTTCATCAACACTCTGAAGGTCCACAGATTACACAATGCATACAGATGTGCTTCGGAAACTACTACTAGTCTTCCAGTGTACGATCAAAGAATAGACAGTTTAAGACATTAGTCCCATGGAGAAAAGTCCGCATGCTGCTTATTGTGTTCAATGCCGATGCAATTTTTGTGTTTCATCAACACTCTGAAGGTCCACAGATTACAGAATGCATCCAGATATGCTTCGGAAACTACTACTAGTCTTCCAGAGAACGATCAAAGCGTAGACAGTTTATGACATTACTCCCATGGAGAAAAGTCCACATGGTGCTTATTGTGTTCAATGCCGATGCAATTTCGGTGGTTCATCAACATTCTGAAGGTCCACAGAATGCAGAATGCATCCAGATGTACTTCAGAAACTACTAATAGTCTTCCGGGAAACGATCAAAGCGCAGACAGTTTAAGACATTACTCCCATGGAGAAAAGTCCGCATGGTGCTTATTGTGTTCAATGCAGATGCAATTTTTGTGTTTCATTATAACTCTGAAGGTCCACAGATTACAGAATGCATCCAGATGTGCTTCGGAAACTACTACTAGTCTTCCAGTGAACGATCAAAGTGTAGACAGTTTAAAACATTACTCCCATGGAGGAAAGTCCCATGGTGCTTATTGTGTTCAATGCCGATGCAATTTCTTTGTTTCATCAACACTCTGAAGGTCCACAGATTACAGAATGCCTCCAGATGTGCTTCGGAAACTACTACTATTCTTCCAGGGAGCGATCAAAGCGTAGACAGTTTGAGACATTACTCCCATGGAGAAAAGTCCGCATGGTGCTTATTGTGTGCAATGCCGATGCAATTTCTGTGTTTCATCAACACTCTGATGGTCCACAGATTACAGAATGCATCCAGATGTGCTTCGGAAACTACTATTAGTCTTCGAGGGAACGATCAAAGCGTAGACAGTTCAAGACATTACTCCCATTGAGAAAAGTCCGCATGGTGCTTATTGTGTTCAATGCCGATGCAATTTCAATGTTTCATCAACACTCTGAAGGTCCACAGATTACAGAATGCCTGCAGATGTGCTTCGGAAACTACTACTAGTCTTCCAGTAAACGATCATAACATAGACAGTTTAAGACATTACTCCCATGGAGAAAACTCCACATGGTGCTTGTAGTGTTCAATGCCGATGGAATTTCTGTGTTTCATCAACACTCTGAAGGTCCACAGATTACAGAAGGCCTCCAGATGTGCTTCGGAAACTACTACTAGTATTCCAGTCTACGATCAAAGTGTAGACAATTTAAGACATTACACCCATGGAGGAAAGTCCCATGGTGCTTATTGTGTTCAATACCGATGCAATTTCTTTGTTCATCACAACTCTGAAGGTCCACAGATTACAGAATGCCTCCAGATGTGCTTCGGAAACTACTAGTAGTCTTCCAGGGAACGATCGAATCGTAGACAGTTTAAGACATTGCTCCCATGGAGAAAAGTCCGCATGGTGCTTATTGTGTTCAATGTCGATGCAATTTCAATGTTTCATCAACACTCTGAAGGTCCACAGATTACAGAATGCCTCCAGAGGTGCTTCGGAAACTACTACTAGTCTTCCAGTAAACGATCATAACATTGACAGTTTAAGACATTACTCCCATGGAGAAAACTCCACATGGTGCTTGTTGTGTTCATTGCCGATGCAATTTCCGTGTTTCATCAACACTCTGAAGGTCCACAGATTACAGAAGGCCTCCAGATGTGCTTCGGAAACTACTACTAGTCTTCCAGTGTACGATCAAAGTGTAGACAATTTAAGACATTACCCCCATGGAGGAAAGTCCCATGGTGCTTATTGTGTTCAATGCCGATGCAATTTCTTTGTTTCATCAACACTCTGAAGGTCCACAGATTACAGAATGCATCCAGATGTGCTTCGGAAACTACTACTATTCTTCCAGTGAACGATCAAAGCGTAGACAGTTTAAGACATTACTCCCATGGAGAAAAGTCCGCATGGTGCTTATTGAGTTCAATACCGATGCAATTTCTTTGTTTCATCACAACTCTGAAGGACCACAGATTACAGAATGCCTCCAGATGTGCTTCGGAAACTACTAGTAGTCTTCCAGGGAACGATCGAATTTTAGACAGTTTAAGACATTGCTCCCATGGAGAAAAGTCCGCATGGTGCTTATTGTGTTCAATGTCGATGCAATTTCAATGTTTCATCAACACTCTGAAGGTCCACAGATTACAGAATGCCTCCAGATGTGCTTCGGAAACTACTACTAGTCTTCCAGTGAACGATCATAACATTGACAGTTTAAGACATTACTCCCATGGAGAAAACTCCACATGGTGCTTGTTGTGTTCAATGCCGATGCAATTTCCGTGTTTCATCAACACTCTGAAGGTCCACAGATTACAGAAGGCCTCCAGATGTGCTTCGGAAACTACTACTAGTCTTCCAGTGTACGATCAAAATGTAGACAATTTAAGACATTACACCCATGGAGGAAAGTCCCATGGTGCTTATTGTGTTCAATGCCGATGCAATTTCTTTGTTTCATCAACACTCTGAAGGTCCACAGATTACAGAATGCCTCCAGATGTGCTTCGGACACTACTAGTAGTCTTCCAGGGAACGATCGAATCGTAGACAGTTTAAGACATTACTCCCATGGAGAAAAATTCCACAAGGTGATTGTTGTGTTCAATGCCGATGCAATTTCTGTGTTTCATCAACACTCTGAAGGTCCACAGATTACGGAAGGCCTCCAGAAGTGCTTCGGAAACTGCTACTAGTCTTCCAGTGTACGATCAAAGCGTAGACAGTTTAAGACATTACTCTCATGGAGAGAAGTCCGCATGGTGCTTATTGTGTTCAATGACCATTAAATTTCTGTGTTTCATCAACACTATGAAGGTCCACAGATTACACAATGCCTCCAGATGTGCTTCGGAAACTACTACTAGTCTTCCAGTGTACGATCAAAGCGTAGACAGTTTAAGACATTACTCCCATGGAGAAAAGTCCGCATGGTGCTTATTGTGTTCAATGCCGACGCAATTTCTGTGTTTCATCAACACTCTGAAGGTCCACAGATTACACAATGCCTACAGATGTGCTTCGGAAACTACTACTAGACTTCCAGTGAACGATCAAAGCGTAGACAGTTTAAGACATTACTCCCATGGAGAAAACTCCACATGGTGCTTATTGTGTTCAATGCCGATTCAATTTTTGTGTTTCATCAACACTCTGAAGGTCCACAGATTACAGAATGCTTCCAGATGTGCTTCGGAAACTACTACTAGTCTTTCAGTGAACGATCAAAGCGTAAACAGTTTAAGACATTACTACCATGGAGAAAAGTCCGCATGGTGCTTATTGTGTTTAATGTGGATGCAATTTCAATGTTTCATCAACACTCTGAAGGTCCACAGATTACAGAATGCCACCAGATGTGCTTCGGAAACTACTATTAGTCTTCCAGTAAACGATCATAACATAGACAGTTTAAGACATTACTCCCATGGAGAAAAGTAAACATGTTGATTATTGTGTTCAATGCCGATGCAATTTTTGTGTTTCATCAACACTCTGAAGGTCCACAGATTACAGAATGATTCCATATGAGCTTCAGAAACTACTACTATTCTTCCAGTGTAAGATCAAAGCGTAGACAGTTTAAGACATTACTCCCATGGAGAAAAATCCGCATGGCGCTAATTGTGTTCAATGCCGATGCAATTTTTGTGTTTCATCAACACTCTGAAGGTCCGCAGATTACAGAATGCATCCTGATGTGCTTCGGAAACTACTACTAGTCTTCCAATGTACGATCAAATCGTAGACAGTTCAAGACATTACTCCTTTGGAGAAAAGTCCGCATGGTGCTTATTGTGTTCAATGCCGATGCAATGTTTGTGTCTCATCAACACTCTGAAGGTCCACAGATTACAGATTGCCTCCAGATGTGCTTCGGAAACAACTACTAGTCTTCCAGTGTACGATCACAGCGTAGACAGTTTGAGACATTACTCCCATGGAGGAAAATCCGTATGGTGCCTATTGTATTCAATGCCGATGCAATTCTTGTGTTTCATCAAAACTCTGAAGGTCCGCAGATTACAGAATGCATCCAGATGTGCTTCGGAAACTACTACTAGTCTTCCAATGTACGATCAAATCGTAGACAGTTCAAGACATTACTCCTTTGGAGAAAAGTCCGCATGGTGCTTATTGTGTTCAATGCCGATGCAATGTTTGTGTCTCATCAACACTCTGAAGGTCCACAGATTACAGAATGCCACCAGATGTGCTTCGGAAACTACTATTAGTCTTCCAGTAAACGATCATAACATAGACAGTTTAAGACATTACTCCCATGGAGAAAAGTAAACATGTTGATTATTGTGTTCAATGCCGATGCAATTTTTGTGTTTCATCAACACTCTGAAGGTCCACAGATTACAGAATGATTCCATATGAGCTTCAGAAACTACTACTATTCTTCCAGTGTAAGATCAAAGCGTAGACAGTTTAAGACATTACTCCCATGGAGAAAAATCCGCATGGCGCTAATTGTGTTCAATGCCGATGCAATTTTTGTGTTTCATCAACACTCTGAAGGTCCGCAGATTACAGAATGCATCCAGATGTGCTTCGCAAACTACTACTAGTCTTTCAGTGAACGATCAAAGCGTAAAAAGTTTAAGACATTACACCCATGGAGGAAACTCCCATGGTGCTTATTGTGTTCAATGCCGATGCAATTTCAATGTTTCATCAACACTCTGAAGGTCCACAGATTACAGAATGCCTCCAGATGTGCTTCGGAAACTACTAGTAGTCTTCCAGTAAACGATCATAACATAGACAGTTTAAGACATTACTCCCATGGAGAAAACTCCACATGGTGCTTGTTGTGTTAAATGCCGATGCAATTAATGTGTTTCATCAACACTCTGAAGGTCCACAGATTACAGAAGGCCTCCAGATGTGCTTCGGAAACTGCTACTAGTCTTCCAGTGTACGATCAAAGCGTAGACAGTTTAAGACATTACTCTTATGGAGAGAAGTCCGCATGGTGCTTATTGTGTTCAATGACCATTAAATTTCTGTGTTTCATCAACACTATGAAGGTCCACAGATTACAGAATGCCTCCAGATGTGCTTCGGAAACTACTACTAGTCTTCCAGTGTACGATCAAAGCGTAGACAGTTTAAGACATTACTCCCATGGAGAAAAGTCCGCATGGTGCTTATTGTGTTCAATACCTACGCAATTTCTGTGTTTCATCAACACTCTGAAGGTCCACAGATTACACAATGCATACAGATGTGCTTCGGAAACTACTACTAGTCTTCCAGTGTACGATCAAAGAATAGACAGTTTAAGACATTAGTCCCATGGAGAAAAGTCCGCATGCTGCTTATTGTGTTCAATGCCGATGCAATTTTTGTGTTTCATCAACACTCTGAAGGTCCACAGATTACAGAATGCATCCAGATATGCTTCGGAAACTACTACTAGTCTTCCAGAGAACGATCAAAGCGTAGACAGTTTATGACATTACTCCCATGGAGAAAAGTCCACATGGTGCTTATTGTGTTCAATGCCGATGCAATTTCGGTGGTTCATCAACATTCTGAAGGTCCACAGAATGCAGAATGCATCCAGATGTACTTCAGAAACTACTAATAGTCTTCCGGGAAACGATCAAAGCGCAGACAGTTTAAGACATTACTCCCATGGAGAAAAGTCCGCATGGTGCTTATTGTGTTCAATGCAGATGCAATTTTTGTGTTTCATTATAACTCTGAAGGTCCACAGATTACAGAATGCATCCAGATGTGCTTCGGAAACTACTACTAGTCTTCCAGTGAACGATCAAAGTGTAGACAGTTTAAAACATTACTCCCATGGAGGAAAGTCCCATGGTGCTTATTGTGTTCAATGCCGATGCAATTTCTTTGTTTCATCAACACTCTGAAGGTCCACAGATTACAGAATGCCTCCAGATGTGCTTCGGAAACTACTACTATTCTTCCAGGGAGCGATCAAAGCGTAGACAGTTTGAGACATTACTCCCATGGAGAAAAGTCCGCATGGTGCTTATTGTGTGCAATGCCGATGCAATTTCTGTGTTTCATCAACACTCTGATGGTCCACAGATTACAGAATGCATCCAGATGTGCTTCGGAAACTACTATTAGTCTTCGAGGGAACGATCAAAGCGTAGACAGTTCAAGACATTACTCCCATTGAGAAAAGTCCGCATGGTGCTTATTGTGTTCAATGCCGATGCAATTTCAATGTTTCATCAACACTCTGAAGGTCCACAGATTACAGAATGCCTGCAGATGTGCTTCGGAAACTACTACTAGTCTTCCAGTAAACGATCATAACATAGACAGTTTAAGACATTACTCCCATGGAGAAAACTCCACATGGTGCTTGTAGTGTTCAATGCCGATGGAATTTCTGTGTTTCATCAACACTCTGAAGGTCCACAGATTACAGAAGGCCTCCAGATGTGCTTCGGAAACTACTACTAGTATTCCAGTCTACGATCAAAGTGTAGACAATTTAAGACATTACACCCATGGAGGAAAGTCCCATGGTGCTTATTGTGTTCAATACCGATGCAATTTCTTTGTTCATCACAACTCTGAAGGTCCACAGATTACAGAATGCCTCCAGATGTGCTTCGGAAACTACTAGTAGTCTTCCAGTGAACGATCGAATCGTAGACAGTTTAAGACATTGCTCCCATGGAGAAAAGTCCGCATGGTGCTTATTGTGTTCAATGTCGATGCAATTTCAATGTTTCATCAACACTCTGAAGGTCCACAGATTACAGAATGCCTCCAGATGTGCTTCGGAAACTACTACTAGTCTTCCAGTAAACGATCATAACATTGACAGTTTAAGACATTACTCCCATGGAGAAAACTCCACATGGTGCTTGTTGTGTTCAATGCCGATGCAATTTCCGTGTTTCATCAACACTCTGAAGGTCCACAGATTACAGAAGGCCTCCAGATGTGCTTCGGAAACTACTACTAGTCTTCCAGTGTACGATCAAAGTGTAGACAATTTAAGACATTACCCCCATGGAGGAAAGTCCCATGGTGCTTATTGTGTTCAATGCCGATGCAATTTCTTTGTTTCATCAACACTCTGAAGGTCCACAGATTACAGAATGCATCCAGATGTGCTTCGGAAACTACTACTATTCTTCCAGTGAACGATCAAAGCGTAGACAGTTTAAGACATTACTCCCATGGAGAAAAGTCCGCATGGTGCTTATTGAGTTCAATACCGATGCAATTTCTTTGTTTCATCACAACTCTGAAGGACCACAGATTACAGAATGCCTCCAGATGTGCTTCGGAAACTACTAGTAGTCTTCCAGGGAACGATCGAATCGTAGACAGTTTAAGACATTGCTCCCATGGAGAAAAGTCCGCATGGTGCTTATTTTGTTCAATGTCGATGCAATTTCAATGTTTCATCAACACTCTGAAGGTCCACAGATTACAGAATGCCTCCAGATGTGCTTCGGAAACTACTACTAGTCTTCCAGTGAACGATCATAACATTGACAGTTTAAGACATTACTCCCATGGAGAAAACTCCACATGGTGCTTGTTGTGTTCAATGCCGATGCAATTTCCGTGTTTCATCAACACTCTGAAGGTCCACAGATTACAGAAGGCCTCCAGATGTGCTTCGGAAACTACTACTAGTCTTCCAGTGTACGATCAAAATGTAGACAATTTAAGACATTACACCCATGGAGGGAAGTCCCATGGTGCTTATTGTGTTCAATGCCGATGCAATTTCTTTGTTTCATCAACACTCTGAAGGTCCACAGATTACAGAATGCCTCCAGATGTGCTTCGGACACTACTAGTAGTCTTCCAGGGAACGATCGAATCGTAGACAGTTTAAGACATTACTCCCATGGAGAAAAATTCCACAAGGTGATTGTTGTGTTCAATGCCGATGCAATTTCTGTGTTTCATCAACACTCTGAAGGTCCACAGATTACGGAAGGCCTCCAGAAGTGCTTCGGAAACTGCTACTAGTCTTCCAGTGTACGATCAAAGCGTAGACAGTTTAAGACATTACTCTCATGGAGAGAAGTCCGCATGGTGCTTATTGTGTTCAATGACCATTAAATTTCTGTGTTTCATCAACACTATGAAGGTCCACAGATTACACAATGCCTCCAGATGTGCTTCGGAAACTACTACTAGTCTTCCAGTGTACGATCAAAGCGTAGACAGTTTAAGACATTACTCCCATGGAGAAAAGTCCGCATGGTGCTTATTGTGTTCAATGCCGACGCAATTTCTGTGTTTCATCAACACTCTGAAGGTCCACAGATTACACAATGCCTACAGATGTGCTTCGGAAACTACTACTAGACTTCCAGTGAACGATCAAAGCGTAGACAGTTTAAGACATTACTCCCATGGAGAAAACTCCACATGGTGCTTATTGTGTTCAATGCCGATTCAATTTTTGTGTTTCATCAACACTCTGAAGGTCCACAGATTACAGAATGCTTCCAGATGTGCTTCGGAAACTACTACTAGTCTTTCAGTGAACGATCAAAGCGTAAACAGTTTAAGACATTACTACCATGGAGAAAAGTCCGCATGGTGCTTATTGTGTTTAATGTGGATGCAATTTCAATGTTTCATCAACACTCTGAAGGTCCACAGATTACAGAATGCCACCAGATGTGCTTCGGAAACTACTATTAGTCTTCCAGTAAACGATCATAACATAGACAGTTTATGACATTACTCCCATGGAGAAAAGTAAACATGTTGATTATTGTGTTCAATGCCGATGCAATTTTTGTGTTTCATCAACACTCTGAAGGTCCACAGATTACAGAATGATTCCATATGACCTTCAGAAACTACTACTATTCTTCCAGTGTAAGATCAAAGCGTAGACAGTTTAAGACATTACTCCCATGGAGAAAAATCCGCATGGCGCTAATTGTGTTCAATGCCGATGCAATTTTTGTGTTTCATCAACACTCTGAAGGTCCGCAGATTACAGAATGCATCCAGATGTGCTTCGGAAACTACTACTAGTCTTCCAATGTACGATCAAATCGTAGACAGTTCAAGACATTACTCCTTTGGAGAAAAGTCCGCATGGTGCTTATTGTGTTCAATGCCGATGCAATGTTTGTGTCTCATCAACACTCTGAAGGTCCACAGATTACAGATTGCCTCCAGATGTGCTTCGGAAACAACTACTAGTCTTCCAGTGTACGATCACAGCGTAGACAGTTTGAGACATTACTCCCACGGAGGAAAATCCGTATGGTGCCTATTGTATTCAATGCCGATGCAATTCTTGTGTTTCATCAAAACTCTGAAGGTCCAAAGTTTACAGAATGCCTCCAGATGTGCTTCGGAAGCTACTACTAGTCTTCCAGGGAACCATCAAAGCGTAGACAGTTTAAGACATTACTCCCGTTAGAAAAGTCCACGTGGTGCTTATTGTGTTCAATGCCGAAGCAATTGCTGTGTTTCATCAACACTCTGAAGGTCCACAGATTAAAGAATGCCTCCAGATGTGCTTCGGAAACTACTACTAGTCTTCCAGTAAACGATCATAACATAGACAGTTTAAGAAATTACTCCCATGGAGAAAACTACATATGGTGTTTGTTGTGTTCAATGCCGATGCAATTTCAGTGTTTCATCAACACTCTGAAGGTCCACAGATTACAGAAGGCCTCCAGATGTGCTTCAGAAACTGCTACTAGTCTTCCAGCGTACGATCAAAGCGTAGACAGTATAAGACATTACTCCCATGGAGAAAAATCCACATGGTGCTTATTGTGTTCAACGCCGATGCCATTTCTGTGTTTCATCAACACTCTGAAGGTCCACAGAATACAGAATGCCTCCAGATGTGCTTCAGAAACTACTACTAGTCTTCCAGGAAACGATCAAAGCGTAGACAGTTTGAGACATTACTCCCATCGAGAAAAGTCCGCATGCTGCTTATTGTGTTTAATGCCGATGCAATTTTTGTGTTTCATCAACACTCTGAAGGTCCACAGATTACAGAATGCATCCAGATGTGCTTCGGAAACTACTACTAGTCTTCGAGGGAACGATCAAAGCGTAGACAGTTTCAGACATTACTCCCATGGAGAGAAGTCCGCATGGTGCTCATTGTGTTCAATGACGATTCATTTTCTGTGTTTCATCAACACACTGAAGGTCCACAGATAACAGAATGCCTCCAGATGTGCTTCGGAAACTACTACTAGTATTCCAGTGTACGATAAAAGTGTAGACAATTTAAGACATTACACCCATGGAGGAAACTCCCATGGTGCTTATTGTGTTCAATGCCGATGCAATTTCTTTGTTTCATCAACACTCTGAAGACCCACAGATTACAGAATTTCTAAAGATGTGCTTCGGAAACTACTAGTAGTCTTCCAGGGAACGATCGAATCGTAGACAGTTTAAGACATTACTCCCATGGAGAAAAGTCCGCACGGTGCTTATGTGTTCAATGCCGATTCAATTTTTGAGTTTCATCAACACTCTGAAGGTCCACAGATTACAGAATGCATCCAGATGTGCTTCGCAAACTACTACTAGTCTTTCAGTGAACGATCAAAGCGTAAAAAGTTTAAGACATTACTAAAATGGAGAAAACTCCGCATGGTGCTTATTTTGTTGAATGTCGATGCAATTTCAATGTTTCATCAACACTCTGAAGGTCCACAGATTACAGAATGCCTCCAGATGTGCTTCGGAAACTACTAGTAGTCTTCCAGTAAACGATCATAACATAGACAGTTTAAGACATTACTCCCATGGAGAAAACTCCACATGGTGCTTGTTGTGTTAAATGCCGATGCAATTAATGTGTTTCATCAACACTCTGAAGGTCCACAGATTTCAGAAGGCCTCCAGATGTGCTTCGGAAACTGCTACTAGTCTTCCAGTGTACGATCAAAGCGTAGACAGTTTAAGACATTACTCTTATGGAGAGAAGTCCGCATGGTGCTTATTGTGTTCAATGACCATTAAATTTCTGTGTTTCATCAACACTATGAAGGTCCACAGATTACAGAATGCCTCCAGATGTGCTTCGGAAACTACTACTAGTCTTCCAGTGTACGATCAAAGCGTAGACAGTTTAAGACTTTACTCCCATGGAGAAAAGTCCGCATGGTGCTTATTGTGTTCAATGCCGACGCAATTTCTGTGTTTCATCAACACTCTGGAGGTCCACAGATTACACAATGCCTACAGATGTGCTTCGGAAACTACTACTAGTCTTCCAGTGTACGATCAAAGAATAGACAGTTTAAGACATTACTCCCATTGAGAAAAGTCCGCATGGTGCTTATTGAGTTCAATGCCGATGCAATTTTTGTGTTTCATCAACACTCTGAAGGTCCACACATTACAGAATGCATCCAGATGTGCTTCGGAAACTACTACTAGTCTTCCAGTGACGATCAAAGCGTAGACAGTTTAAGACATTACTCCCATGGAGAAAAGTCCGCATGGCGCTTATTGTGTTCAATGCCGATTCAATTTTTGTGTTTCATCAACACTCTGAAGGTCCACAGATTACAGAATGCATCCAGATGTGCTTCGGAAACTACTACTAGTCTTTCAGTGAACGATCAAAGCGTATACAGTCTAAGACATTACTCCCACGGAGAATAGTCCGCATGGTGCTTATTGTGTTCAATGCCTATGCAATTTTTGTGTTTCATCAACACTCTGAAGGTCCACAGATTACAGAATGCATCCAGATGTGCTTCGGAAACTACTACTAGTCTTCCAGTGTACGATCAAATCGAAGACAGTTCAAGACATTACTCCCATGGAGGAAAATCCGTATGGTGCCTATTGTATTCAATGCCGATGCAATTTTTGTGTTTCATCAAAACTCTGAAGGTCCAAAGTTTACAGAATGCCTCCAGATATGCTTCGGAAACTATTACTAGTCTTCCAGGGAACCATCAAAGCGTAGACAGTTTAAGACATTACTCCCGTTAGAAAAGTCCGCGTGGTGCTTATTGTGTTCAATGCCGATGCAATTGCTGTGTTTCATCAACACTCTGAAGGTCCACAGATTACAGAATGCATCCAGATGTCCTTCGGAAACTACAACTAGTCTTCCAGGGAACGATCAAAGCGTAGACAGTTTAAGACCTTACTCCCATCGAGAAAAGCCCGCATGGTGCTTATTGTGTTCAACGAGGATTCAATTTCTGTGTTTCATCAACACTCTGAAGGTCCACAGATTACAGAATGCATCCAGATGTCCTTCGGAAACTACAACTAGTCTTCCAGGGAACGATCAAAGCGTAGACAGTTTAAGACCTTACTCCCATCGAGAAAAGCCCGCATGGTGCTTATTGTGTTCAATGCCGATTCAATGTCTGTGTTTCATCAACACTCTGAAGGTCCACAGATTACAGAATGCCTCCAGATGTGCTTCGGAAACTACTACTAGTCTTTCAGTGGACGATCAAAGCCTAGGCGGTTTAAGACACTACTCCCATGGAGAAAAGTCCGCATGGTGCTTATTGTGTTTAATGATGATGCAATTTTTGTGATTCATCTACACTCTGAAGATCCACAGATTACAGAATGCCTCCAGATGTGCTTCGGAAACTATTACTAATCTTCCAGTGTACGATCAAAGCGTAGACAGTTTAAGACATTACTCCCATGGAGAAAAGTCCGCATGGTGCTTATTGTGTTCAATCCCGATGCAATTTTTGTGTTTCATCAACGCTCTGAAGGTCCACAGATTACAGAATGCATCCAGATGTGGTTCGGAAACTACTATTAGTCTTCCAGTGAACGATCAAAGCGTAGACAGTTTAAGGCATTGCTCTCATGGAGAAAAGTCCCCATGGTGATTATTGTGTTTAATGCCGATTCAATTTCTGTGTTTCATCAACACTCTGAAGGTCCGCAGATTACAGAATGCCTCGAGATGTGCTTCGGAAACTACTACTACTCTTCCAGGGAACGATCAAAACCTAGGCAGTTTAAGACACTACTCCCATGGAGAAAAGTCCGCATGGTGCTTATTGTGCTCAATGCGGATGCAATTTTTGTGTTTCATCAACACTCTTTAGGTCCTCAGATTACAGAATGCATCCTGATGTGCTTCGGAAACTACTACTCGTCTGGCAGTGTCCGATCAAAGCGTACACAGTTTAAGACATTACTCCCATGGAGGAAAATCCGTATGGTGCCTATTGTATTTACTGCCGATGCAATTTTTGTGTTTCATCAACACCCTGAAGGTCCAAAGTTTACAGAATGCCTCCAGATGTGCTTCGGAAACTACTACTAGTCTTCCAGGGAACCATCAAAGCGTAGACAGTTTAAGACATTACTCCCATGGAGAAAAGTCCGCATGGTGCTTATTGTGTTCAATGCCGATGCAATTTCTGTGTTTCATCAACATTCTGAATGTCCACAGATTACAGAATGCCTCCAGATGTGCTTCGGAAACTACTACCAGTCTCCCATCGAACGATCAAAGCGTAGACAGTTTAAGACATTACTAACATGGAGAAAAGTCCGCATGGTGCTTATTGTGTTTATGGCCGATGCTATTTTAGTGTTTCATCAACACTCTGAAGGTCCACAGATTACAGAATGCTTCCAGATGTGCTTCGGAAACTACTACTAGTCTTCCAGTGTACGATCAAAGCGTAGACAGCTTAAGACACTACTCCCATAGAGAAAATACCGCATGGTGCTATTGTGTTCAATGCCGATGCAATTTTTAAGTTTCATCAACACTCTGAAGGTCCTCAGATTACAGAATGCATCCAGATGTGCTTACGAAACTACTACTAGTCTTCCAACGTACGATCAAAGAGTAGACAGTGTAAGACATTGTTCCCATGGAGAAAAGTCCGCATGGTGCTTATTGTGTTCAATGCCGATGCAATTTTTGTGTGTCATCAACACCCTGAAGGTCCACAGATTACAGAATGCATCCAGATATGCTTCTGAAACTATTACTAGTCTTCCATCGAACGATCAAACGTAGACAGTTTAAGACATTTCTCCCATGGAGAAAAGTCCGCATGCTGCTTATTGCGTTCAATGCAGATGCAATTTTGTGTTTCATCAACACTCTGAAAGTCGACAGATTACAGAATGCCTCCAGATGTGCTTCGGAAACTACTACTAGTCTTCCAGTGTACGACCAAAGCGTAGACAGTTCAAGACATTACTCCCATGGAGTAAAGTCCGCATAGTGCTTATTGTGTTCAATGCACATTCAATTTCTGTGTTTCATCAACACTCTGAAGGTCCACAGGTTACAGAATGCCTCCAGATGTGCTTCGGAAACTACAACTAGTCTTCCAGTGTACGATCAAAGCGTAGACAGTTTAAGACATTACTCCCATGGAGAAAAGTCCGCATGGTGCTTATTGTGTTCAATGCCGATGCAATTTTTGTGTTTCATCAACATTCTGAATGTCCACAGATTACAGAATACCTCCAGATGTGCTTCGGAAACTACTACCAGTCGTCCATCGAATGATCAAAGCGTAGACAGTTTAAGACATTACTCCCATGGAGAAAAGTCCCCATGGTGCTTATTGTGTTCAATGCCGATGCATTTTTTGTGTTTCATCAACACTCTGAACGTCCACAGATTACAGAATGCCACCAGATGTGCTTCGGAAACTACTATTAGTCTTCCAGTGAACGATCAAAACGTAGACAGTTTAAGGCATCACTCTCATGGAGAAATGTTCCCATGGTGCTTATTGTGTTCAATGCCGATTCAATTTCTGTGTTTCATCAACACTCTGAAGGTCCACAGATTACAGAATGCCTCCAGATGTGCTTCGGAAACTACTACTAGTCTTCCAGTGTACGATCAAAGCGTAGACAGTTTAAGACATTACTCCCTTGGAGAAAAGTCCGCATAGTGCTTATTGTGTTCAATCCCGATGCAATTTTTGTGTTTCATCAACACTCTGAAGGTCCACATATTACAGAATGCCTCCAGATGTGCTTCGGAAACTATTACTAGTCTTCCAGTGTACGATCAAAGCGTAGACAGTTTAAGACATTACTCCCATGGAAAAAAGTCCGCATAGTGCTTATTGTGTTCAATCCCGATGCAATTTTTGTGTTTCATCAACACTCTGAATGTCCACAGATTGCAGAATGACTCCAGATGTGCTTCGGAAACTACTACCAGTCTTCCATCGAATGATCAAAGTGTAGACAGTTTAAGACATTACTCCCATGGAGAAAAGTCCGCATGGTGCTTATTGTGTTCAATGCCGATGCATTTTTTGTGTTTCATCAACACTCTGAACGTCCACAGATTACAGAATGCCACCAGATGTGCTTCGGAAACTACTACTAGTCTTCCAGTGTACGATCAAATCGTAGACAGTTTAAGACATTACTCCCATGGAGAAAAGTCCGTATGGTGCTTATTGTGTTCAATGCCGATGCAATTTTTGTGTTTCATCAACACTCTGAAGGTAAACAGATTACAGAATGCCTCCAGATGTGATTCAGAAACTACTACTAGTCTTCCAGTGAACGATCAAAACCTAGGCAGTTTAAGACGCTACCCCCATGGAGAAAAGTCCGCATGGTGCTTATTGTGCTCAATGCCGATGCAATTTTTGTGTTTCATCAACACTCTGAAGGTCCTCAGATTACAGAATGCATCCTGATGTGCTTCGGAAACTACTACTCGTCTGCCAGTGTCCGATCAAAGCGTACACAGTTTAAGACATTACCCCCATGGAGAAAAGTTCGCATGGTGCTTGTTGTGTTCAATGCCGATGCTATTTTTATGTTTCATCAACACTCTGAAGGTCCACAGATTACAGAATGCTTCCAGATGTGCTTCGGAAACTACTACTGGTCTTCCAGTGTACGATCAAAACGTAGACAGCTTAAGACATTACTCCCATTGAGAAAATTACGCATTTTGCTTATTGTGTTCAATGCCGATGCATTATTTGGGTTTCATCAACACTCTGAAGGTCCACAGATTACAGAATGCCACCAGATGTGCTTCGGAAACTACTACTAGTCTTCCAGTGTACGATCAAATCGTAGACAGTTTAAGACATTACTCCCATGGAGAAAAGTCCGTATGGTACTTATTGTGCTTAATGCCGATGCAATTTTTGTGTTTCATCAACACTCTGAAGGTAGACAGATTACAGAATGCCACCAGATGTGCTTCGGAAACTACTACTAGTCTTCCAGTGTACGATCAAAGCGTAGCCAGTTTAAGACATTACTCCCATCGAGAAAAGTCCGCATGGTGCTTATTGTGTTCATAGTCGATACAATTTTTGTGTTTCATCAACACTCTGAAGGTCCACAGATTACAGAATGCATCCAGATGTGCTTCGGAAAGTACTATTAGTCTTCCAGTGAACGATCAAAACGTAGACAGTTTAAGGCATTACTCTCATGGAGAAATGTCCCCATGGTGCTTATTGTGTTCAATGCCGATTCAATTTCTGTGTTTCATCAACACTCTGAAGGTCCACAGATTACAGAATGCCTCCAGATGTGCTTCAGAAACTACTACTAGTCTTCCAGTGAACGATCAAATCCTAGGCAGTTTAAGAAGCTACTCCCATGGAGAAAAGTCCGCATGGTGCTTATTGTGCTCAATGCCGATGCAATTTTTGTGTTTCTTCAACACTCTGAAGGTCCTCATATTACAGAATGCATCCTGATGTGCTTCGGAAACTACTACTCGTCTGCCAGTGTCCGATCAAAGCGTACACAGTTTAAGACATTACCCCCATGGAGAAAATTTCGCATGGCGCTTATTGTGTTCAATGCCGATGCTATTTTTGTGTTTCATCAACACTCTGAAGGTCCACAGATTACAGAATGCATCCAGATGTGCTTCTGAACTACTACTACTAGTCTTCCAGTGTAGGATCAAAGAGTAGACAGATTAAGACATTACTCCCATGGAGAAAAGTCCGCATAGTGCTTATTGTGTTCAATCCCGATGCAATATTTGTGTTTCATCAACACTCTGAAGGTCCACAGATTACAGGATGCCTCCAGATGTGCTTCGGAAACTATTACTAGTCTTCCAGTGTATGATCAATGCGTAGACAGTTTAATGCATTACTCCCATGGAGAAAAGTCCGCATGGTGCTTATTGTGTTCAATGACGATGCAATTTTTGTGTTTCATCAACATTCTGAATGTCCACAGATGACAGAATGCCTCCAGATGTGCTTCGTAAACTACTACCAGTCTTCCATCGAATGATCAAAGCGTAGACAGTTTAAGACATTACTCCCATGGAGAAAAGTTCGCATGGTGCTTATTGTGTTCAATGCCGATGCTATTTTTGTGTTTCATCAAGACTCTGAAGGTCCTCAGATAACAGGATGCATCCTGATGTGCTTCGGAAACTACTACTCGTCTTCCAGTGTACGATCAAAGCGTAGACAGTTTAAGACATTACCCCCATGGAGAAAAGTTCGCATGGTGCTTATTGTGTTCAATGCCGATGCTATTTTTGTGTTTCATTAACACCCTGAAGGTCCACAGATTACAGAATGCATCCTGATGTGCTTCGGAAACTACTACTAGTCTTCCAGTGAACGATCAAAGCCTAGACAGTTTAAGACACTACTCCCATAGAGAAAATTCCGCATGGTGCTTATTGTGTTCAATGCCGATGCAATTTTTGTGTTTCATCAACACTCTGAAGGTCCACAGATTACAGAATGCATCCAGATGTGCTTCTGAAACTACTACTAGTCTTCTAGTGTAGGATCAAAGCGTAGACAGTTTAAGACATTACTCCCATGGAGAAAAGTCCGCATAGTGCTTATTGTGTTCAATCCCGATGCAATATTTGTTTTTCATCAACACTCTGAAGGTCCACAGATTACAGGATGCCTCCAGACGTGCTTCGGAAACTATTACTAGTCTTCCAGTGTACGATCAAAGCGTAGACAGTTTAAGACATTACTCCCATGGAGAAAAGTCCGCATGGTGCTTATTGTGTTCAATGCCGATGCAATTTTTGTGTTTCATCAACATTCTGAATGTCCACAGATTACAGAATGCCACCAGATGTGCTTCGGAAACTACTACTAGTCTTCCAGTGTACGATCAAATCGTAGACAGTTTAAGACATTATTCCCATGGAGAAAAGTCCGTATGGTACTTATTGTGTTCAATGCCGATGCAATTTTTGTGTTTCATCAACACTCTGAAGGTCCACAGATTACAGAATGCCACCAGATGTGCTTCGGAAACTACTACTAGTCATCCAGTGTACGATGAAAGCGTAGACAGTTTAAGACATTACTCCCATCGAGAAAAGTCCGCATGGTGCTTATAGTGCTCATAGACGATGCAATTTTTGTGTTTCATCAACACTCTGAAGGTCCACAGATTACAGAATGCATCCTGATGTGCTTCGGAAACTACTATTAGACTTCCAGTGAACGATCAAAACGCACACAGTTTAAGGCGTTACTCTCATGGAGAAATGACCCCATGGTGCTTATTGTGTTCAATGCCGATTCAATTTCTGTGTTTCATCAACACTCTGAAGGTCCACAGATTACAGAATGCCTCCAGATGTGCTTCAGAAACTACTACTAGTCTTCCAGTGAACGATCAAAACCTAGGGAGGTTAAGACGCTACTCCCATGGAGAAAAGTCCGCATGGTGCTTATTGTGCTCAATGCCGATGCAATTTTTGTGTTTCATCAACACTCTGAAGGTCCTCAGATTACAGAATGCATCCTGATGTGCTTCGGAAACTACTACTCGTCCGCCAGTGTCCGATCAAAGCGTACACAGTTTAAGACATTACCCCCATGGAGAAAAGTTCGCATGGTGCTTATTGTGTTCAATGCCGATGCTATTTTTGTTTTTCATCAACACTCTGAAGGTCCACAGATTACAGAATGCTTCCAGATGTGCTTCGGAAACCACTACTAGTCTTCCAGTGTACGATCAAAGTGTAGACACCTTAAGACATTACTCCCATAGAGAAAATTCCGCATGGTGCTTATTGTGTTCAATGCCGATGCAATTTTTGTGTTTCATCAACACTCTGAAGGTCCTCAGATAACAGGATGCATCCTGATGTGCTTCGGAAACTACTACTCGTCTTCCAGTGTACGATCAAAGCGTAGACAGTTTAAGACATTACCCCCATGGAGAAAAGTTCGCATGGTGCTTATTGTGTTCAATGCCGATGCAATTTTTGTGTTTCATTAACACTCTGAAGGTCCACAGATTACAGAATGCATCCTGATGTGCTTCGGAAACTACTACTAGTCTTCCAGTGAACGATCAAAGCCTAGACAGTTTAAGACACTACTCCCATAGAGAAAATTCCGCATGGTGCTTATTGTGTTCAATGCCGATGCAATTTTTGTGTTTCATCAACACTCTGAAGGTCCACAGATTACAGAATGCATCCAGATGTGCTTCTGAAACTACTACTAGTCTTCCAGTGTAGGTTCAAAGCGTAGACAGTTTAAGACATTACTCCCATGGAGAAAAGTCCGCATAGTGCTTATTGTGTTCAATGCCGATGCAATTTTTGTGTTTAATCAACATTCTGAATGTCCACAGATTACAGAATGCCACCAGATGTGCTTCGGAAACTACTACTAGTCTTCCAGTGTACGATCAAATCGTAGACAGTTTAAGACATTATTCCCATGGAGAAAAGTCCGTATGGTACTTATTGTGTTCAATGCCGATGCAATTTTTGTGTTTCATCAACACTCTGAAGGTCCACAGATTACAGAATGCCACCGGATGTGCTTCGGAAACTACTACTAGTCTTCCAGTGTACGATCAAAGCGTAGACAGTTTAAGACATTACTCCCATCGAGAAAAGTCCGCATGGTGCTTATTGTGCTCAAAGTCGATGCAATTTTTGTGTTTCATCAACACTCTGAAGGTCAACAGATTACAGAATGCATCCAGATGTGCTTCGGAAACTACTAATAGTCTTCCAGTGAACGATCAAAACGCAGACAGTTTAAGGCATTACTCTCATGGAGAAATGACCCCATGGTGCTTATTGTGTTCAATGCCGATTCAATTTCTGTGTTTCATCAACACTCTGAAGGTCCACAGATTACAGAATGCCTCCAGATGTGCTTCAGAAACTACTACTAGTCTTCCAGTGAACGTTCAAAACCTAGGGAGTTTCAGAAGCTACTCCCATGGAGAAAAGTCCGCATGGTGCTTATTATGCTCAATGCCGATGCAATTTTTGTGTTTCATCAACACTCTGAAGGTCCTCAGATTACAGAATGCATCCAGATGTGCTTCCGAAACTACTACTAGTCTTCCAGTGTACGATCAAAGCGTAGACAGTGTAAGACATTATTCCCATGGAGAAAAGTCCGCATGGTGCTTATTGTGTTCAATGCCGATGCAATTTTTGGGTTTCATCAACACTCTGAAGGGCCACAGATTACAGAATGCCTCCAGATGTGCTTCGTAACTATCTACTAGTCTTCCAGTGTACGATCAAAGCGTAGACAATTTAAGACATACTCCCATGGAGAAAAGTCCGCATGGTGCTTATTGTGTTCAATGCCGTTGCAATTTTTGTGTTTCATCAACACTCTGAAGGTCCTCAGATTACAGAATGCATCCTGATGTGCTTCGGAAACTACTACTCGTCTTCCAGTGACCGATCAAAGCGTAGACAGTTTAAGACATTACCCCCATGGAGAAACGTTCGCATGGTGCTTATTGTTTTCAATGCCGATGCTATTTTTGTGTTTCATTAACACTCTGAAGGTCCACAGATTACAGAATGCTTCCAGATGTGCTTCGGAAACTACTACTAGTCTTCCAATGTACGATCAAAGCGTAGACAGTGTAAGACATTATTCCCATGGAGAAAAGTCCGCATGGTGCTTATTGTGTTCAATGCCGATGCAATATTTGTGTTTCATCAACACTCTGAAGGTCCACAGATTACAGAATGCCTCCAGATGTGCTTCGGAAACTACTACTAGTCTTCCATCGAACGATCAAACGTAAACAGTTTAAGACATTACTCCCATGGAGAAAAGTCCTCATGGTGCTTATTGTGTTCAATGCCGATTAAATTTCTGTGTTTCATAAACACTCTGAAGGTCCACAGATTACAGAATTCCTCCAGATGTGCTTCGGAAACTACTACTAGTCTTATAGTGGACGATCAAAGCCTAGGCAGTTTAACACACTACTCCCATGGAGAAAAGTCCGCATGGTGCTTATTGTGCTCAATGCCGATGCAATTTTTGTGTTTCATCAACACTCTGAAGGTCCTCAGATTACAGAATGCATCCTGATATTCTTCGGAAATTACTATTGTGTTCCAGTGTACGGTCAAAGCGTAGACAGTTTCAGACATACTCCCATGGAGGAAAGTCCGCATGGTGCTTATTGTATTCAATGCCGATGAAATTTTTGTGTTTCATCAACACTCTGAAGGTCCACAGATTACAGAATGCATCCAGATGTGCTTCCGAAACTACTACTAGTCTTCCAGTGTACGATCAAAGCGTAAATAGTGTAAGACATTACTCCCATGGCGAAAAGTCCGCATGGTGCTTATTGTGGTCAATGCCGATGCAATTTTTGTGTTTCATCAACACTCTGAAGGTCCACAGATTACAGAATGCTTCCAGATGTGCTTCGGAAACTACTACTAGTCTTGCAGTGAACGATCAAAGCCTACACAGTTTAAGACACTACTCCCATAGAGAAAATTCCGCATGGTGCTTATTGTGTTCAATGCCGATGCAATTTTTGTGTTTCATCAACACTCTGAAGGTCCACAGATTACAGAATGCATCCTGATGTGCTTCGGAAACTACTACTAGTGTTCCAGTGTACGATCAAAGCGTAGACAGTTTAAGACATTACTCCCATGGAGTAAAGTCCGCATGGTGCTTATTGTGTTCAATGCCGATTCAATTTCTGTGTTTCATCAACACTCTGAAGGTCCACAGATTACAGAATGCCTCCAGATGGGCTTCGGAAACTACTACTAGTCTTCCAGTGGACGATCAAAGCCTAGGCAGTTTAAGACACTACTCCCATGGAGAAAAGTCCGCATGGTGCTTATTGTGTTTAATGCCAATGCAATTTTTGTGTTTCATCAACACTCTGAAGATCCACAGATTACAGAATGCCTCCAGATGTGCTTCGGAAACTTATACTAGTCTTCCATCGAACGATCAAACGTAAACAGTTTAAGACATTACTCCCATGGAGAAAAGTCCTCATGGTGCTTATTGTTTTCAATGCCGATGCAATTTTGTGTTTCATCAACACTCTGAAGGGCCGCAGATTACAGAATGCCTTCAGATGTGTTTCGGAAACTACTACTAGTCTTCCAGTGTACGATCAAAGCGTAGACATTTTAAGACTTTACTCCCATGGAGTAAAGTCCGCATGGTGCTTATTGTGTTCAATGCCGATTCAATTTCTGTGTTTCATCAACACTCTGAAGGTCCACAGATTACAGAATGCCTCCAGATGTGCTTCGGAAACTACTACTAGTCTTCCATCGAACGATCAAACGTAAACAGTTTAAGACATTACTCCCATGGAGAAAAGTCCTCATGGTGTTTTATTGTGTTCAATGCCGATTCAATTTCTGTGTTTCATAACTACTCTGAAGGTCCACAGATTACAGAATGCCTCCAGATGTGCTTCGGAAACTACTACTAGTCTTCCAGTGGACGATCAAAGCCTATGCAGTTTAACACACTACTCCCATGGAGAAAAGTCCGCATGGTGCTTATTGTGCTCAATGCCGATGCAATTTTTGTGTTTCATCAACACTCTGAAGGTCCTCAGATTATAGAATGCATCCTGATATTCTTCGGAAACTACTACTAGTGTTCCAGTGAACGATCAAAGCGTAAATAGTTTAAGACATTACTCCCATGGCGAAAAGTCCGCATGGTGCTTATTGTGGTCAATGCCGATGCAATTTTTGTGTTTCATCAACACTCTGAAGGTCCTCAGATTACCGAATGCATCCTGATGTGCTTCGGAAACTACTACTCGTCTTCCAGTGTACGATCAAAGCGTAGACAGTTTAAGGCATTACCCCCATGGAGAAAAGTTCGCGTGGCGCTTATTGTGTTCAATGACGATGCAATTTTTGTGTTTCATCAACACTCTGAAGGTCCTCAGTTTACAGAATGCATCCAGATGTGCTTCCGAAACTACTACTAGTCTTCCAGTGTACGATCAAAGCGTAGACAGTGTAAGACATTATTCCCATGGAGAAAAGTCCGCATGGTGCTTATTGTGTTCAATGCCGATGCAATTTTTGGGTTTCATCAACACTCTGAAGGTCCACAGATTACAGAATGCCTCCAGATGTGCTTCGTAACTATCTACTAGTCTTCCAGTGTACGATCAAAGCGTAGACAATTTAAGACATACTCCCATGGAGAAAAGTCCGCATGGTGCTTATTGTGTTCAATGCCGTTGCCATTTTTGTGTTTCATCAACACTCTGAAGGTCCACAGATTACAGAATGCATCCTGATATTCTTCGGAAACTACTACTAGTGTTCCAGTGTACGGTCAAAGCGTAGACAGTTTAAGACATACTCCCATGGAGGAAAGTCCGCATGGTGCTTATTGTGTTCAATGCCGATGAAATTTTTGTGTTTCATCAACACTCTGAAGGTCCACAGATTACAGAATGCATCCAGATGTGCTTCCGAAACTACTACTAGTCTTCCATCGAACGATCAAACGTAAACAGTTTAAGACATTACTCCCATGGAGAAAAGTCCTCATGGTGCTTATTGTGTTCAATGCCGATTCAATTTCTGTGTTTCATAAACACTCTGAAGGTCCACAGATTACAGAATTCCTCCAGATGTGCTTCGGAAACTACTACTAGTCTTATAGTGGACGATCAAAGCCTAGGCAGTTTAACACACTACTCCCATGGAGAAAAGTCCGCATGGTGCTTATTGTGCTCAATGCCGATGCAATTTTTGTGTTTCATCAACACTCTGAAGGTCCTCAGATTACAGAATGCATCCTGATATTCTTCGGAAATTACTATTGTGTTCCAGTGTACGGTCAAAGCGTAGACAGTTTCAGACATACTCCCATGGAGGAAAGTCCGCATGGTGCTTATTGTATTCAATGCCGATGAAATTTTTGTGTTTCATCAACACTCTGAAGGTCCACAGATTACAGAATGCATCCAGATGTGCTTCCGAAACTACTACTAGTCTTCCAGTGTACGATCAAAGCGTAAATAGTGTAAGACATTACTCCCATGGCGAAAAGTCCGCATGGTGCTTATTGTGGTCAATGCCGATGCAATTTTTGTGTTTCATCAACACTCTGAAGGTCCACAGATTACAGAATGCTTCCAGATGTGCTTCGGAAACTACTACTAGTCTTGCAGTGAACGATCAAAGCCTACACAGTTTAAGACACTACTCCCATAGAGAAAATTCCGCATGGTGCTTATTGTGTTCAATGCCGATGCAATTTTTGTGTTTCATCAACACTCTGAAGGTCCACAGATTACAGAATGCATCCTGATGTGCTTCGGAAACTACTACTAGTGTTCCAGTGTACGATCAAAGCGTAGACAGTTTAAGACATTACTCCCATGGAGTAAAGTCCGCATGGTGCTTATTGTGTTCAATGCCGATTCAATTTCTGTGTTTCATCAACACTCTGAAGGTCCACAGATTACAGAATGCCTCCAGATGGGCTTCGGAAACTACTACTAGTCTTCCAGTGGACGATCAAAGCCTAGGCAGTTTAAGACACTACTCCCATGGAGAAAAGTCCGCATGGTGCTTATTGTGTTTAATGCCAATGCAATTTTTGTGTTTCATCAACACTCTGAAGATCCACAGATTACAGAATGCCTCCAGATGTGCTTCGGAAACTTATACTAGTCTTCCATCGAACGATCAAACGTAAACAGTTTAAGACATTACTCCCATGGAGAAAAGTCCTCATGGTGCTTATTGTTTTCAATGCCGATGCAATTTTGTGTTTCATCAACACTCTGAAGGGCCGCAGATTACAGAATGCCTTCAGATGTGTTTCGGAAACTACTACTAGTCTTCCAGTGTACGATCAAAGCGTAGACATTTTAAGACTTTACTCCCATGGAGTAAAGTCCGCATGGTGCTTATTGTGTTCAATGCCGATTCAATTTCTGTGTTTCATCAACACTCTGAAGGTCCACAGATTACAGAATGCCTCCAGATGTGCTTCGGAAACTACTACTAGTCTTCCATCGAACGATCAAACGTAAACAGTTTAAGACATTACTCCCATGGAGAAAAGTCCTCATGGTGTTTTATTGTGTTCAATGCCGATTCAATTTCTGTGTTTCATAACTACTCTGAAGGTCCACAGATTACAGAATGCCTCCAGATGTGCTTCGGAAACTACTACTAGTCTTCCAGTGGACGATCAAAGCCTATGCAGTTTAACACACTACTCCCATGGAGAAAAGTCCGCATGGTGCTTATTGTGCTCAATGCCGATGCAATTTTTGTGTTTCATCAACACTCTGAAGGTCCTCAGATTATAGAATGCATCCTGATATTCTTCGGAAACTACTACTAGTGTTCCAGTGAACGATCAAAGCGTAAATAGTTTAAGACATTACTCCCATGGCGAAAAGTCCGCATGGTGCTTATTGTGGTCAATGCCGATGCAATTTTTGTGTTTCATCAACACTCTGAAGGTCCTCAGATTACCGAATGCATCCTGATGTGCTTCGGAAACTACTACTCGTCTTCCAGTGTACGATCAAAGCGTAGACAGTTTAAGGCATTACCCCCATGGAGAAAAGTTCGCGTGGCGCTTATTGTGTTCAATGACGATGCAATTTTTGTGTTTCATCAACACTCTGAAGGTCCTCAGTTTACAGAATGCATCCAGATGTGCTTCCGAAACTACTACTAGTCTTCCAGTGTACGATCAAAGCGTAGACAGTGTAAGACATTATTCCCATGGAGAAAAGTCCGCATGGTGCTTATTGTGTTCAATGCCGATGCAATTTTTGGGTTTCATCAACACTCTGAAGGTCCACAGATTACAGAATGCCTCCAGATGTGCTTCGTAACTATCTACTAGTCTTCCAGTGTACGATCAAAGCGTAGACAATTTAAGACATACTCCCATGGAGAAAAGTCCGCATGGTGCTTATTGTGTTCAATGCCGTTGCCATTTTTGTGTTTCATCAACACTCTGAAGGTCCACAGATTACAGAATGCATCCTGATATTCTTCGGAAACTACTACTAGTGTTCCAGTGTACGGTCAAAGCGTAGACAGTTTAAGACATACTCCCATGGAGGAAAGTCCGCATGGTGCTTATTGTGTTCAATGCCGATGCAATTTTTGGGTTTCATCAACACTCTGAAGGTCCTCAGTTTACAGAATGCCTCCAGATGTGCTTCGTAACTATCTACTAGTCTTCCAGTGTACGATCAAAGCGTAGACAATTTAAGACATACTCCCATGGAGAAAAGTCCGCATGGTGCTTATTGTGTTCAATGCCGTTGCCATTTTTGTGTTTCATCAACACTCTGAAGGTCCACAGATTACAGAATGCATCCTGATATTCTTCGGAAACTACTACTAGTGTTCCAGTGAACGATCAAAGCGTAAATAGTTTAAGACATTACTCCCATGGCGAAAAGTCCGCATGGTGCTTATTGTGGTCAATGCCGATGCAATTTTTGTGTTTCATCAACACTCTGAAGGTCCTCAGATTACCGAATGCATCCTGATGTGCTTCGGAAACTACTACTCGTCTTCCAGTGACCGATCAAAGCGTAGACAGTTTAAGACATTACCCCCATGTAGAAACGTTCGCATGGTGCTTATTGTTTTCAATGCCGATGATATTTTTGTGTTTCATTAACACTCTGAAGGTCCACAGATTACAGAATGTTTCCAGATGTGCTTCGGAAACTACTACTAGTCTTCCATCGAACGATCAAACGTAAACAGTTTAAGACATTACTCCCATGGAGAAAAGTCCTCATGGTGCTTATTGTGTTCAATGCCGATTCAATTTCTGTGTTTCATAAACACTCTGAAGGTCCACAGTTTACAGAATGCCTCCAGATGTGCTTCGGAAACTACTACTAGTCTTCCAGTGGACGATCAAAGCCTAGGCAGTTTAACACACTCCTCCCATGGAGAAAAGTCCACATGGTGCTTATTGTGCTCAATGCCGATGCAATTTTTGTGTTTCATCAACACTCTGAAGGTCCTCAGATTACAGAATGCATCCTGATATTCTTCGGAAACTACTACTAGTGTTCCAGTGTACGGTCAAAGCGTAGACAGTTTAAGACATACTCCCATGGAGGAAAGTCCGCATGGTGCTTATTGTGTTCAATGCCGATGAAATTTTTGTGTTTCATCAACACTCTGAAGGTCCACAGATTACAGAATGCATCCAGATGTGCTTCCGAAACTACTACTAGTCTTCCAGTGTACGATCAAAGCGTAAATAGTTTAAGACATTACTCCCATGGCGAAAAGTCCGCATGGTGCTTATTGTGGTCAATGCCGATGCAATTTTTGTGTTTCATCAACACTCTGAAGGTCCACAGATTACAGAAAGTCTCCAGATGTGCTTCGGAAACTACTACTAGTCTTGCAGTGAACGATCAAAGCCTACACTGTTTAAGACACTACTCCCATAGAGAAAATTCCACATGGTGCTTATTGTGTTCAATGCCGATGCAATTTTTGTGTTTCATCAACACTCTGAAGGTCCACAGATTACAGAATGCATCCTGATGTGCTTCGGAAACTACTACTAGTGTTCCAGTGTACGGTCAAAGCGTAGACAGTTTAAGACATACTCCCATGGAGGAAAGTCCGCATGGTGCTTATTGTGTTCAATGCCGATGAAATTTTTGTGTTTCATCAACACTCTGAAGGTCCACAGATTACAGAATGCATCCAGATGTGCTTCCGAAACTACTATTAGTCTTCCAGTGTACGATCAAAGCGTAAATAGTTTAAGACATTACTCCCATGGCGAAAAGTCCGCATGGTGCTTATTGTGGTCAATGCCGATGCAATTTTTGTGTTTCATCAACACTCTGAAGGTCCTCAGATTACCGAATGCATCCTGATGTGCTTCGGAAACTACTACTCGTCTTCCAGTGTACGATCAAAGCGTAGACAGTTTAAGGCATTACCCCCATGGAGAAAAGTTCGCGTGGCGCTTATTGTGTTCAATGACGATGCAATTTTTGTGTTTCATCAACACTCTGAAGGTCCTCAGATTACAGAATGCATCCAGATGTGCTTCCGAAACTACTACTAGTCTTCCAGTGTACGATCAAAGCGTAGACAGTGTAAGACATTATTCCCATGGAGAAAAGTCCGCATGGTGCTTATTGTGTTCAATGCCGATGCAATTTTTGGGTTTCATCAACACTCTGAAGGTCCACAGATTACAGAATGCCTCCAGATGTGCTTCGTAACTATCTACTAGTCTTCCAGTGTACGATCAAAGCGTAGACAATTTAAGACATACTCCCATGGAGAAAAGTCCGCATGGTGCTTATTGTGTTCAATGCCGTTGCCATTTTTGTGTTTCATCAACACTCTGAAGGTCCACAGATTACAGAATGCATCCTGATGTGCTTCGGAAACTACTACTTTTCTTCCAGTGACCGATCAAAGCGTAGACAGTTTAAGACATTACCCCCATGGAGATACGTTCGCATGGTGCTTATTGTTTTCAATGCCGATGCTATTTTTGTGTTTCATTAACACTCTGAAGGTCCACAGATTACAGAATGTTTCCAGATGTGTTTCGGAAACTACTACTAGTCTTCCAGTGTACGATCAAAGCGTAGACAGCTTAAGACATTACCCCCATAGAGAAAATTCCGCATGGTGCTATTGTGTTCAATGCCGATGCAATTTTTGTGTTTCATCAACACTCTGAAGGTCCTCAGATTACAGAATGCATTCAGATGTGCTTCGGAAACTACTACTAGTCTTCCAATGTACGATCAAAGCGTAGACAGTGTAAGACATTATTCCCATGGAGAAAAGTCCGCATGGTGCTTATTGTGTTCAATGCCGATGCAATATTTGTGTTTCATCAACACTCTGAAGGTCCACAGATTACAGAATGCCTCCAGATGTGCTTCGGAAACTACTACTAGTCTTCCATCGAACGATCAAACGTAAACAGTTTAAGACATTACTCCCATGGAGAAAAGTCCTCATGGTGCTTATTGTGTTCAATGCCGATTCAATTTCTGTGTTTCATAAACACTCTGAAGGTCCACAGTTTACAGAATGCCTCCAGATGTGCTTCGGAAACTACTACTAGTCTTCCAGTGGACGATCAAAGCCTAGGCAGTTTAACACACTCCTCCCATGGAGAAAAGTCCACATGGTGCTTATTGTGCTCAATGCCGATGCAATTTTTGTGTTTCATCAACACTCTGAAGGTCCTCAGATTACAGAATGCATCCTGATATTCTTCGGAAACTACTACTAGTGTTCCAGTGTACGGTAAAAGCGTAGACAGTTTAAGACATACTCCCATGGAGGAAAGTCCGCATGGTGCTTATTGTGTTCAATGCCGATGAAATTTTTGCGTTTCATCAACACTCTGAAGGTCCACAGATTACAGAATGCATCCAGATGTGCTTCCGAAACTACTACTAGTCTTCCAGTGTACGATCAAAGCGTAAATAGTTTAAGACATTACTCCCATGGCGAAAAGTCCGCATGGTGCTTATTGTGGTCAATGCCGATGCAATTTTTGTGTTTCATCAACACTCTGAAGGTCCTCAGATTACCGAATGCATCCTGATGTGCTTCGGAAACTACTACTCGTCTTCCAGTGTACGATCAAAGCGTAGACAGTTTAAGGCATGGAGGAAAGTTCGCGTGGCGCTTATTGTGTTCAATGACGATGCAATTTTTGTGTTTCATCAACACTCTGAAGGTCCTCAGATTACAGAATGCATCCAGATGTGCTTCCGAAACTACTACTAGTCTTCCAGTGTACGATCAAAGCGTAGACAGTGTAAGACATTATTCCCATGGAGAAAAGTCCGCATGGTGCTTATTGTGTTCAATGCCGATGCAATTTTTGGGTTTCATCAACACTCTGAAGGTCCACAGATTACAGAATGCCTCCAGATGTGCTTCGTAACTATCTACTAGTCTTCCAGTGTACGATCAAAGCGTAGACAATTTAAGACATACTCCCATGGAGAAAAGTCCGCATGGTGCTTATTGTGTTCAATGCCGTTGCCATTTTTGTGTTTCATCAACACTCTGAAGGTCCACAGATTACAGAATGCATCCTGATGTGCTTCGGAAACTACTACTTTTCTTCCAGTGACCGATCAAAGCGTAGACAGTTTAAGACATTACCCCCATGGAGAAACGTTCGCATGGTGCTTATTGTTTTCAATGCCGATGCTATTTTTGTTTTTCATTAACACTCTGAAGGTCCACAGATTACAGAATGTTTCCAGATGTGCTTCGGAAACTACTACTAGTCTTCCAGTGTACGATCAAAGCGTAGACAGCTTAAGACATTACCCCCATAGAGAAAATTCCGCATGGTGCTATTGTGTTCAATGCCGATGCAATTTTTGTGTTTCATCAACACTCTGAAGGTCCTCAGATTACAGAATGCATTCAGATGTGCTTCGGAAACTACTACTAGTCTTCCAATGTACGATCAAAGCGTAAACAGTGTAAGACATTATTCCCATGGAGAAAAGTACGCATGGTGCTTATTGTGTTCAATGCCGATGCAATATTTGTGTTTCATCAACACTCTGAAGGTCCACAGATTACAGAATGCCTCCAGATGTGCTTCGGAAACTACTACTAGTCTTCCATCGAACGATCAAACGTAAACAGTTTAAGACATTACTCCCATGGAGAAAAGTCCTCATGGTGCTTATTGTGTTCAATGCCGATTCAATTTCTGTGTTTCATAAACACTCTGAAGGTCCACAGTTTACAGAATGCCTCCAGATGTGCTTCGGAAACTACTACTAGTCTTCCAGTGGACGATCAAAGCCTAGGCAGTTTAACACACTCCTCCCATGGAGAAAAGTCCACATGGTGCTTATTGTGCTCAATGCCGATGCAATTTTTGTGTTTCATCAACACTCTGAAGGTCCTCAGATTACAGAATGCATCCTGATATTCTTCGGAAACTACTACTAGTGTTCCAGTGTACGGTCAAAGCGTAGATAGTTTAAGACATACTCCCATGGAGGAAAGTCCGCATGGTGCTTATTGTGTTCAATGCCGATGAAATTTTTGTGTTTCATCAACACTCTGAAGGTCCACAGATTACAGAATGCATCCAGATGTGCTTCCGAAACTACTACTAGTCTTCCAGTGTACGATCAAAGCGTAAATAGTTTAAGACATTACTCCCATGGCGAAAAGTCCGCATGGTGCTTATTGTGGTCAATGCCGATGCAATTTTTGTGTTTCATCAACACTCTGAAGGTCCACAGATTACAGAAAGTCCCCAGATGTGCTTCGGAAACTACTACTAGTCTTGCAGTGAACGATCAAAGCCTACACAGTTTAAGACACTATTCCCATAGAGAAAATTCCACATGGTGCTTATTGTGTTCAATGCCGATGCAATTTTTGTGTTTCATCAACACTCTGAAGGTCCACATATTACAGAATGCATCCTGATGTTCTTCGGAAACTACTACTAGTGTTCCAGTGTACGATCAAAGCGTAGACAGTTTAAGACATTACTCCCATGGAGTAAAGTCCGCATGGTGCTTATTGTGTTCAATGCCGATTCAATTTCTGTGTTTAATCAACACTCTGAAGGTCCACATATTACAGAATGCCTCCAGATGGGCTTCGGAAACTACTACTAGTCTTCCAGTGGACGATCAATGCCTAGGCAGTTTAAGACACTACTCCCATGGAGAAAAGTCCGCATGGTGCTTATTGTGTTTAATGCCAATGTCATTTTTGTGTTTCATCAACACTCTGAAGATCCACAGATTACAGAATGCCTCCAGATGTGCTTCGGAAACTTATACTAGTCTTCCATCGAACGATCAAACGTAAACAGTTTAAGACATTACTCCCATGGAGAAAAGTCCTCATGGTGCTTATTGTTTTCAATGCCGATGCAATTTTGTGTTTCATCAACACTCTGAAGGGCCACAGATTACAGAATGCCGTCTGATGTGTTTTTCCGAAACTACTACTAGTCTTCCAGTGTACGATCAAAGCGTAGACATTTTAAGGCTTTACTCCCATGGAGTAAAGTCCGCATGGTGCTTATTGTGTTCAATGCCGATTCAATTTCTGTGTTCCATCAACACTCTGAAGGTCCACAGATTACAGAATGCCTCCAGATGTGCTTCGGAAACTACTACTAGTCTTCCAGTGGACGATCAAAGCCTAGGCGGTTTAAGACACTACTCCCATGGAGAAAAGTCATCATGGTGCTTATTGTGTTTAATGATGATGAAATTTTTGTGATTCATCTACACTCTGAAGGTCCACAGATTACAGAATGCCTCCAGATGTGCTTCGGAAACTATTACTAATCTTCCAGTGTACGATCAAAGCGTAGACAATTTAAGACATTACTCCCATGGAGAAAAGTCCGCATGGTGCTTATTGTGTTCAATGCCGATGCAATTTTTGTGTTTCATCAACACTCTGAAGGTCCACAGATTACAGAATGCATCCAGATGTGCTTCCGAAACTACTACTAGTCTTCCATTGTACGATCAAAGCGTAAACAGTTTAAGACATTACTCCCATGGTGAAAAGTCCGCACGGTGCTTATTGTGTTCAATGCCGATGCAATTTTTGTGTTTCATCAACACTCTGAAGGTCCACAGATTACAGAAAGTCTCCAGATGTGCTTCGGAAACTACTACTAGTTTTGCAATGAACGATCAAAGCCTAGACAGATTAAGGCACTACTCCTATAGAGAAAATTCCGCATGGTGCTTACTGTGTTCAATGCCGATGCAATTTTTGTGTTTCATCAACACTCTGAAGGTCCACAGAGTACAGAATGCATCCAGATGTGCTTCTGAAACTACAACTAGTCTTCCAGTGTACGATCAAAGCGTAGACAATTTAAGACATTACTCCAATGGAGAAAAGTCCGCATGGTGCTCATTGTGTTCAATGCCGATGCAATTTTTGTGTTTCATCAAAGTTTTGAATGTCCACAGATTACAGAATGCCTCCAGATGTGCTTCGGAAACTACTACCAGTCATCCATCGAATGATCAAAGCGTAGACAGTTTAAGACATTACTCCCAAGGAGAAAAGTCTGCATGGTGCTTATTGTGTTCAATGCCGATGCATTTTTTGTGTTTCATTAACACTCTGGAGGTCCACAGATTACAGAATGCCTCCAGATGTGCTTCGGAAACTACTACTAGTCTTCCAGTGTACGATGAAAGCGTAGACAGTTTAAGACATTACTCCCATGGAGAAAAGTCCGCATGGTGCTTATTGTGTTCAATGTCGATGCAATTTATGTGTTTCATCAACACTCTGAAGATCCACAGATTACAGAATGCATCCAGATGTGCTTCGGAAACTACTATTAGTCTTCCAGTGAACGATCAAAGCGTAGACAGTTTAAGGCATTACCCTCATGGAGAAAAGTCCCCATGGTGCTTATTGTGTTCAATGCCGATTCAATTTCTGTGTTTCATCAACACTCTGAAGGTCCACAGATTACAGAATGCATCCAGATGTGCTTCGGAAACTACTACTAGTCTTCCAGTGAACGATCAAAACCTAGGCAGTTTAAGACACTACTCCCATGGAGAAAAGTCCGCATGGTGCTTATTGTGCTGAATGCCGATGCAATTTTTGTGTTTCATCAACACTCTGAAGGTCCTCAGATTACAGAAGGCATCCTGATGTGCTTCGGAAACTACTACTAGTGTTCCATTGTACGATCAGAGCGTAGACAGTTTAAGACATACTCCCATGGAGGAAAGTCCGCATGGTGCTCATTGTGTTCAATGCCGATGCAATTTTTGTGTTTCATAACTCTTTGAAGGTCCTCAGATTACAGAATGCATCCTGATGTGCTTCGGAAACTACTACTCGTCTTCCAGTGTACGATCAAAGCGTAGACAGTTTAAGACATTACTCCCATGGAGTAAAGTCCGCATGGTGCTTATTGTGTTCAATGCCGATTCAATTTGTGTGTTTCATCAACACTCTGAAGGTCCACAGATTACAGAATGCCTCCAGATGTGCTTCGGAAACTACCACTAGTCTTCCATCGAACGATCAAACGTAGACAGTTTAAGACATTACTCCCATGGAGAAAAGTCCGCATGGTGCTTATTGTGTTCAATGCCGATGCAGTTTTGTGTTTCATCAACACTCTGAAGGTCCACAGATTACAGAATGCCTCCAGATGTGCTTCGGAAACTACTACTAGTCTTCCAGTGTACGATCAAAGCGTAGACAGTTTAAGACATTACTCCCATGGAGTAAAGTCCGCATGGTGCTTATTGTGTTCAATGCCGATTCAATTTGTGTGTTTCATCAACACTCTGAAGGTCCACAGATTACAGAATGCCTCCAGATGTGCTTCGGAAACTGCAACTAGTCTTCCAGTGTACGATCAAAGCGTAGACAGTTTAAGACATTACTCCCATGGAGTAAAGTCCGCATGGTGCTTATTGTGTTCAATGCCGATTCAATTTCTGTGTTTCATCAACACACTGAAGGTCCACAGATTACAGAATGCCTCCAGATGTGCTTCGGAAACTACTACTAGTCTTCCAGTGGACGATCAAAGCCTAGGCAGTTTAAGACATAACCCCCATGGAGAAAAGTGCGCATGGTGCTTATTGTGTTCAATGCCGATGCAATTTTTGTGTTTCATCAACACTCTGAAGGTCCACAGATTACTGAATGCATCCAGATGTGCTTCCGAAACTACTACTCGTCTTCTATTGTACGATCAAAGCGTAAAAAGTTTAAGACATTACTCCCATGGTGAAAAGTCTGCATGGTGCTTATTGTGTTCAATGCCGATGCAATTTTTGTGTTTCATCAACACTCTGAAGGTCCACAGATTACAGAATGTCTCCAGATGTGCTTCGGAAACTACTACTAGTCTTGCAGTGAACGATCAAAGCCTAGACAGTTTAAGACACTACTCCCATAGAGAAAATTCCGCATGGTGCTTACTGTGTTCAATGCCGATGCAATTTTTGTGTTTCATCAACACTCTGAAGGTCCACAGATTACAAAATGCATCCAGTTGTGCTTCTGAAACTGCTACTAGTCTTCCAGTGTACGATCAAAGCGTAGACAGTTTAAGACATTACTCCCATGGAGTAAAGTCCGCATGGTGCTTATTGTGGTCAATGCCGATGCAATTTTTGTGTTTCATCAACACTCTGAAGTTCCACAGATTACAGAAAGTCTCCAGATGTGCTTCGGAAACTACTACTAGTCTTGCAGTGAACGATCAAAGCCTACACAGTTTAAGACACTACTCCCATAGAGAAAATTCCACATGGTGCTTATTGTGTTCAATGCCGATGCAATTTTTGTGTTTCATCAACACTCTGAAGGTCCACATATTACAGAATGCATCCTGATGTTCTTCGGAAACTACTACTAGTGTTCCAGTGTACGATCAAAGCGTAGACAGTTTAAGACATTACTCCCATGGAGTAAAGTCCGCATGGTGCTTATTGTGTTCAATGCCGATTCAATTTCTGTGTTTAATCAACACTCTGAAGGTCCACAGATTACAGAATGCCTCCAGATGGGCTTCGGAAACTACTACTAGTCTTCCAGTGGACGATCAAAGCCTAGTCAGTTTAAGACACTACTCCCATGGAGAAAAGTCCGCATGGTGCTTATTGTGTTTAATGCCAATGTCATTTTTGTGTTTCATCAACACTCTGAAGATCCACAGATTACAGAATGCCTCCAGATGTGCTTCGGAAACTACTACTAGTTTTGCAATGAACGATCAAAGCCTAGACAGTTTAAGGCACTACTCCTATAGAGAAAATTCCGCATGGTGCTTACTGTGTTCAATGCCGATGCAATTTTTGTGTTTCATCAACACTCTGAAGGTCCACAGATTACAGAATGCATCCAGATGTGCTTCTGAAACTACTACTAGTCTTCCAGTGTACGATCAAACCGTAGACAATTTAAGACATTACTCCAATGGAGAAAAGTCCGCATGGTGCTTATTGTGTTCAATGCCGATGCAATTTCTGTGTTTCATCAACACTCTGAAGGTCCACAGATTACAGAATGCATCCAGATGTGCTTCGGAAACTACTATTAGTCTTCCAGTGAACGATCAAAGCGTAGACAGTTTAAGGCATTACCCTCATGGAGAAAAGTCCCCATGGTGCTTATTGTGTTCAATGCCGATTCAATTTCTGTGTTTCATCAACACTCTGAAGGTCCACAGATTACAGAATGCATCCAGATGTGCTTCGGAAACTACTACTAGTCTTCCAGTGAACGATCAAAACCTAGGCAGTTTAAGACACTACTCCCATGGAGAAAAGTCCGCATGGTGCTTATTGTGCTGAATGCCGATGCAATTTTTGTGTTTCATTAACACTCTGAAGGTCCTCAGATTACAGAAGGCATCCTGATGTGCTTGGGAAACTACTACTAGTGTTCCATTGTACGATCAGAGCGTAGACAGTTTAAGACATACTCCCATGGAGGAAAGTCCGCATGGTGCTCATTGTGTTCAATGCCGATGCAATTTTTGTGTTTCATAACTCTTTGAAGGTCCTCAGATTACAGAATGCATCCTGATGTGCTTCGGAAACTACTACTCGTCTTCCAGTGTACGATCAAAGCGTAGACAGTTTAAGACATTACTCCCATGGAGTAAAGTCCGCATGGTGCTTATTGTGTTCAATGCCGATTCAATTTGTGTGTTTCATCAACACTCTGAAGGTCCACAGATTACAGAATGCCTCCAGATGTGCTTCGGAAACTACCACTAGTCTTCCATCGAACGATCAAACGTAGACAGTTTAAGACATTACTCCCATGGAGAAAAGTCCGCATGGTGCTTATTGTGTTCAATGCCAATGCAGTTTTGTGTTTCATCAACACTCTGAAGGTCCACAGATTACAGAATGCCTCCAGATGTGCTTCGGAAACTACTACTAGTCTTCCAGTGTACGATCAAAGCGTAGACAGTTTAAGACATTACTCCCATGGAGTAAAGTCCGCATGGTGCTTATTGTGTTCAATGCCGATTCAATTTGTGTGTTTCATCAACACTCTGAAGGTCCACAGATTACAGAATGCCTCCAGATGTGCTTCGGAAACTACAACTAGTCTTCCAGTGTACGATCAAAGCGTAGACAGTTTAAGACATTACTCCCATGGAGTAAAGTCCGCATGGTGCTTATTGTGTTCAATGCCGATTCAATTTCTGTGTTTCATCAACACACTGAAGGTCCACAGATTACAGAATGTCTCCAGATGTGCTTCGGAAACTACTACTAGTCTTCCAGTGGACGATCAAAGCCTAGGCAGTTTAAGACATAACCCCCATGGAGAAAAGTGCGCATGGTGCTTATTGTGTTCAACGCCGATGCAATTTTTGTGTTTCATCAACACTCTGAAGGTCCACAGATTACAGAATGCATCCAGATGTGCTTCCGAAACTACTACTCGTCTTCTATTGTACGATCAAAGCGTAAAAAGTTTAAGACATTACTCCCATGGTGAAAAGTCCGCATGGTGCTAATTGTGTTCAATGCCGATTCAATTTCTGTGTTCCATCAACACTCTGAAGGTCCACAGATTACAGAATGCCTCCAGATGTGCTTCGGAAACTACTACTAGTCTTCCAGTGGACGATCAAAGCCTAGGCGGTTTAAGACACTACTCCCATGGAGAAAAGTCATCATGGTGCTTATTGTGTTTAATGATGATGAAATTTTTGTGATTCATCTACACTCTGAAGATCCACAGATTACAGAATGCCTCCAGATGTGCTTCGGAAACTATTACTAATCTTCCAGTGTACGATCAAAGCGTAGACAATTTAAGACATTACTCCCATGGAGAAAAGTCCGCATGGTGCTTATTGTGTTCAATGCCGATGCAATTTTTGTGTTTCATCAACACTCTGAAGGTCCACAGATTACAGAATGCATCCAGATGTGCTTCCGAAACTACTACTGGTCTTCCATTGTACGATCAAAGCGTAAACAGTTTAAGACATTACTCCCATGGTGAAAAGTCCGCACGGTGCTTATTGTGTTCAATGCCGATGCAATTTTTGTGTTTCATCAACACTCTGAAGGTCCACAGATTACAGAAAGTCTCCAGATGTGCTTCGGAAACTACTACTAGTTTTGCAATGAACGATCAAAGCCTAGACAGATTGAGGCACTACTCCTATAGAGAAAATTCCGCATGGTGCTTACTGTGTTCAATGCCGATGCAATTTTTGTGTTTCATCAACACTCTGAAGGTCCACAGATTACAGAATGCATCCAGATGTGCTTCTGAAACTACAACTAGTCTTCCAGTGTACGATCAAAGCGTAGACAATTTAAGACATTACTCCAATGGAGAAAAGTCCGCATGGTGCTTATTGTGTTCAATGCCGATGCAATTTTTGTGTTTCATCAAAGTTTTGAATGTCCACAGATTACAGAATGCCTCCAGATGTGCTTCGGAAACTACTACCAGTCATCCATCGAATGATCAAAGCGTAGACAGTTTAAGACATTACTCCCAAGGAGAAAAGTCTGCATGGTGCTTATTGTGTTCAATGCCGATGCATTTTTTGTGTTTCATTAACACTCTGGAGGTCCACAGATTACAGAATGCCTCCAGATGTGCTTCGGAAACTACTACTAGTCTTCCAGTGTACGATGAAAGCGTAGACAGTTTAAGACATTACTCCCATGGAGAAAAGTCCGCATGGTGCTTATTGTGTTCAATGTCGATGCAATTTATGTGTTTCATCAACACTCTGAAGATCCACAGATTACAGAATGCATCCAGATGTGCTTCGGAAACTACTATTAGTCTTCCAGTGAACGATCAAAGCGTAGACAGTTTAAGGCATTACCCTCATGGAGAAAAGTCCCCATGGTGCTTATTGTGTTCAATGCCGATTCAATTTCTGTGTTTCATCAACACTCTGAAGGTCCACAGATTACAGAATGCATCCAGATGTGCTTCGGAAACTACTACTAGTCTTCCAGTGAACGATCAAAACCTAGGCAGTTTAAGACACTACTCCCATGGAGAAAAGTCCGCATGGTGCTTATTGTGCTGAATGCCGATGCAATTTTTATGTTTCATCAACACTCTGAAGGTCCTCAGATTACAGAAGGCATCCTGATGTGCTTCGGAAACTACTTCTAGTGTTCCATTGTACGATCAGAGCGTAGACAGTTTAAGACATACTCCCATGGAGGAAAGTCCGCATGGTGCTCATTGTGTTCAATGCCGATGCAATTTTTGTGTTTCATAACTCTTTGAAGGTCCTCAGATTACAGAATGCATCCTGATGTGCTTCGGAAACTACTACTCGTCTTCCAGTGTACGATCAAAGCGTAGACAGTTTAAGACATTACTCCCATGGAGTAAAGTCCGCATGGTGCTTATTGTGTTCAATGCCGATTCAATTTGTGTGTTTCATCAACACTCTGAAGGTCCACAGATTACAGAATGCCTCCAGATGTGCTTCGGAAACTACCACTAGTCTTCCATCGAACGATCAAACGTAGACAGTTTAAGACATTACTCCCATGGAGAAAAGTCCGCATGGTGCTTATTGTGTTCAATGCCGATGCAGTTTTGTGTTTCATCAACACTCTGAAGGTCCACAGATTACAGAATGCCTCCAGATGTGCTTCGGAAACTACTACTAGTCTTCCAGTGTACGATCAAAGCGTAGACAGTTTAAGACATTACTCCCATGGAGTAAAGTCCGCATGGTGCTTATTGTGTTCAATGCCGATTCAATTTGTGTGTTTCATCAACACTCTGAAGGTCCACAGATTACAGAATGCCTCCAGATGTGCTTCGGAAACTACAACTAGTCTTCCAGTGTACGATCAAAGCGTAGACAGTTTAAGACATTACTCCCATGGAGTAAAGTCCGCATGGTGCTTATTGTGTTCAATGCCGATTCAATTTCTGTGTTTCATCAACACACTGAAGGTCCACAGATTACAGAATGCCTCCAGATGTGCTTCGGAAACTACTACTAGTCTTCCAGTGGACGATCAAAGCCTAGGCAGTTTAAGACATAACCCCCATGGAGAAAAGTGCGCATGGTGCTTATTGTGTTCAATGCCGATGCAATTTTTGTGTTTCATCAACACTCTGAAGGTCCACAGATTACTGAATGCATCCAGATGTGCTTCCGAAACTACTACTCGTCTTCTATTGTACGATCAAAGCGTAAAAAGTTTAAGACATTACTCCCATGGTGAAAAGTCTGCATGGTGCTTATTGTGTTCAATGCCGATGCAATTTTTGTGTTTCATCAACACTCTGAAGGTCCACAGATTACAGAATGTCTCCAAATGTGCTTCGGAAACTACTACTAGTCTTGCAGTGAACGATCAAAGCCTAGACAGTTTAAGACACTACTCCCATAGAGAAAATTCCGCATGGTGCTTACTGTGTTCAATGCCGATGCAATTTTTGTGTTTCATCAACACTCTGAAGGTCCACAGATTACAAAATGCATCCAGTTGTGCTTCTGAAACTGCTACTAGTCTTCCAGTGTACGATCAAAGCGTAGACAGTTTAAGACATTACTCCCATGGAGTAAAGTCCGCATGGTGCTTATTGTGGTCAATGCCGATGCAATTTTTGTGTTTCATCAACACTCTGAAGTTCCACAGATTACAGAAAGTCTCCAGATGTGCTTCGGAAACTACTACTAGTCTTGCAGTGAACGATCAAAGCCTACACAGTTTAAGACACTACTCCCATAGAGAAAATTCCACATGGTGCTTATTGTGTTCAATGCCGATGCAATTTTTGTGTTTCATCAACACTCTGAAGGTCCACATATTACAGAATGCATCCTGATGTTCTTCGGAAACTACTACTAGTGTTCCAGTGTACGATCAAAGCGTAGACAGTTTAAGACATTACTCCCATGGAGTAAAGTCCGCATGGTGCTTATTGTGTTCAATGCCGATTCAATTTCTGTGTTTAATCAACACTCTGAAGGTCCACAGATTACAGAATGCCTCCAGATGGGCTTCGGAAACTACTACTAGTCTTCCAGTGGACGATCAAAGCCTAGTCAGTTTAAGACACTACTCCCATGGAGAAAAGTCCGCATGGTGCTTATTGTGTTTAATGCCAATGTCATTTTTGTGTTTCATCAACACTCTGAAGATCCACAGATTACAGAATGCCTCCAGATGTGCTTCGGAAACGTATACTAGTCTTCCATCGAACGATCAAACGTAAACAGTTTAAGACATTACTCCCATGGAGAAAAGTCCTCATGGTGCTTATTGTTTTCAATGCCGATGCAATTTTGTGTTTCATCAACACTCTGAACGGCCACAGATTACAGAATGCCTTCAGATGTGTTTTTCCGAAACTACTACTAGTCTTCCAGTGTACGATCAAAGCGTAGACAATTTAAGACATTACTCCCATGGAGAAAAGTCCGCATGGTGCTTATTGTGTTCAATGCCGATGCAATTTTTGTGTTTCTTCTACACTCTGAAGATCCACAGATTACAGAATGCCTCCAGATATGCTTCGGAAACTATTACTAATCTTCCAGTGTACGATCAAAGCGTAGACAATTTAAGACATTACTCCCATGGAGAAAAGTCCGCATGGTGCTTATTGTGTTCAATGCCGATGCAATTTTTGTGTTTCATCAACACTCTGAAGGTCCACAGATTACAGAATGCATCCAGATGTGCTTCCGAAACTACTACTAGTCTTCCATTGTACGATCAAAGCGTAAACAGTTTAAGACATTACTCCCATGGTGAAAAGTCCGCACGGTGCTTATTGTGTTCAATGCCGATGCAATTTTTGTGTTTCATCAACACTCTGAAGGTCCACAGATTACAGAAAGTCTCCAGATGTGCTTCGGAAACTACTACTAGTTTTGCAATGAACGATCAAAGCCTAGACAGTTTAAGGCACTACTCCTATAGAGAAAATTCCGCATGGTGCTTACTGTGTTCAATGCCGATGCAATTTTTGTGTTTCATCAACACTCTGAAGGTCCACAGATTACAGAATGCATCCAGATGTGCTTCTGAAACTACTACTAGTCTTCCAGTGTACGATCAAACCGTAGACAATTTAAGACATTACTCCAATGGAGAAAAGTCCGCATGGTGCTTATTGTGTTCAATGCCGATGCAATTTCTGTGTTTCATCAACACTCTGAAGGTCCACAGATTACAGAATGCATCCAGATGTGCTTCGGAAACTACTATTAGTCTTCCAGTGAACGATCAAAGCGTAGACAGTTTAAGGCATTACCCTCATGGAGAAAAGTCCCCATGGTGCTTATTGTGTTCAATGCCGATTCAATTTCTGTGTTTCATCAACACTCTGAAGGTCCACAGATTACAGAATGCATCCAGATGTGCTTCGGAAACTACTACTAGTCTTCCAGTGAACGATCAAAACCTAGGCAGTTTAAGACACTACTCCCATGGAGAAAAGTCCGCATGGTGCTTATTGTGCTGAATGCCGATGCAATTTTTGTGTTTCATTAACACTCTGAAGGTCCTCAGATTACAGAAGGCATCCTGATGTGCTTGGGAAACTACTACTAGTGTTCCATTGTACGATCAGAGCGTAGACAGTTTAAGACATACTCCCATGGAGGAAAGTCCGCATGGTGCTCATTGTGTTCAATGCCGATGCAATTTTTGTGTTTCATAACTCTTTGAAGGTCCTCAGATTACAGAATGCATCCTGATGTGCTTCGGAAACTACTACTCGTCTTCCAGTGTACGATCAAAGCGTAGACAGTTTAAGACATTACTCCCATGGAGTAAAGTCCGCATGGTGCTTATTGTGTTCAATGCCGATTCAATTTGTGTGTTTCATCAACACTCTGAAGGTCCACAGATTACAGAATGCCTCCAGATGTGCTTCGGAAACTACCACTAGTCTTCCATCGAACGATCAAACGTAGACAGTTTAAGACATTACTCCCATGGAGAAAAGTCCGCATGGTGCTTATTGTGTTCAATGCCAATGCAGTTTTGTGTTTCATCAACACTCTGAAGGTCCACAGATTACAGAATGCCTCCACATGTGCTTCGGAAACTACTACTAGTCTTCCAGTGTACGATCAAAGCGTAGACAGTTTAAGACATTACTCCCATGGAGGAAAGTCCGCATGGTGCTTATTGTGTTCAATGCCGATTCAATTTGTGTGTTTCATCAACACTCTGAAGGTCCACAGATTACAGAATGCCTCCAGATGTGCTTCGGAAACTACAACTAGTCTTCCAGTGTACGATCAAAGCGTAGACAGTTTAAGACATTACTCCCATGGAGTAAAGTCCGCATGGTGCTTATTGTGTTCAATGCCGATTCAATTTCTGTGTTTCATCAACACACTGAAGGTCCACAGATTACAGAATGTCTCCAGATGTGCTTCGGAAACTACTACTAGTCTTCCAGTGGACGATCAAAGCCTAGGCAGTTTAAGACATAACCCCCATGGAGAAAAGTGCGCATGGTGCTTATTGTGTTCAACGCCGATGCAATTTTTGTGTTTCATCAACACTCTGAAGGTCCACAGATTACAGAATGCATCCAGATGTGCTTCCGAAACTACTACTCGTCTTCTATTGTACGATCAAAGCGTAAAAAGTTTAAGACATTACTCCCATGGTGAAAAGTCCGCATGGTGCTTATTGTGTTCAATGCCGATGCAATTTTTGTGTTTCATCAACACTCTGAAGGTCCACAGATTACAGAATGTCTCCTGATGTGCTTCGGAAACTACTACTAGTCTTGCAGTGAACGATCAAAGCCTAGACAGTTTAAGACACTACTCCCATAGAGAAAATTCCGCATGGTGCTTACTGTGTTCAATGCCGATGCAATTTTTGTGTTTCATCAACACTCTGAAGGTCCACAGATTACAGAATGCATCCAGTTGTGCTTCTGAAACTGCTACTAGTCTTCCAGTGTACGATCAAAGCGTAGACAGTTTAAGACATAACTCCCATGGAGAAAAGTCCGCATGGTGCTTATTGTGTTCAATGCCGATGCAATTTTTGTGTTTCAACAACACTCTGAATGTCCACAGATTACAGAACGCCTCCAGATGTGCTTCGGAAACTACTACCTGTCATCCATCGAATGATCAAAGCGTAGACAGTTTAAGACATTACTACCATGGAGAAAAGTACGCATGTTTCTTATTGTGTTCAATGCCGATGCATTTTTTGTGTTTCATCAACACTCTGAAGGTCTACAGATTACAGAATGCCACCAGATGTGCTTCGGAAACTACTACTGGTCTTCCAGTGTACGATCAAATCGTAGACAGTTTAAGACATTACTCCCATGGAGAAAAGTCCGTATGGTGCTTATTGTGTTCAATGCCGATGCAATTTTTGTGTTTCATCAACACTCTGAAGGTCCACAGATTACAGAATGCCTCCAGATGTGCTTCGGAAACTACTACTAGTCTTCCAGTGTACGATCAAAGCGTAGACAGTTTAAGACATTACTCCCATGGAGAATAGTCCGCATGGTGCTTATTGTGTTGAAAGTCGATGCAATGTTTGTGTTTCATCAACACTCTAAAGGTCCACAGATTACAGAATGCATCCAGATGTGCTTCGGAAACTACTATTAGTCTTCCAGTGAACGATCAAAGCGTAGACAGTTTAAGGCATTACTCTCATTGAGAAAATTCCCCATGGTGCTTATTGTGTTCAATGCCGATTCAATTTCTGTGTTTCATCAACACTCTGAAGGTCCACAGATTACAGAATGCCTCCAGATGGGCTTCGGAAACTACTACTAGTCTTCCAGTGGACGTTCAAAACCTAGGCAGTTTAAGACACTACTCCCATGGAGAAAAGTCCGCATGGTGCTTATTGTGTTTAATGCCAATGCAATTTTTGTGTTTCATCAACACTCTGAAGATCCACAGATTACAGAATGCCTCCAGATGTGCTTCGGAAACTGATACTAGTCTTCCATCGAACGATCAAACGTAAACAGTTTAAGACATTACTCCCATGGAGTAAAGTCCGCATGGTGCTTATTGTGTTCAATACAGATTCAATTTCTGTGTTTCATCAACACTCTGAAGGTCCACAGATTACAGAATGCATCCAGATGTGCTTCCGAAACTACTACTAGTCTTCCATTGTACGATCAAAGCGTAAACAGTTTAAGACATTACTCCCATGGTGAAAAGTCCGCATGGTGCTTATTGTGTTCAATGCCGATGCAATTTTTGTGTTTCATCAACACTCTGACGGTCCACAGATTACAGAAAGTCTCCAGATGTGCTTCGGAAACTACTACTAGTTTTGCAGTGAACGATCAAAGCCTAGGCAGTTTAAGACACTACTCCTATAGAGAAAATTCCGCATGGTGCTTACTGTGTTCAATGCCGATTCAATTTTTGTGTTTCATCAACACTCTGAAGGTCCACAGATTACAGAATGCAACCAGATGTGCTTCCGAAACTACTACTAGTCTTCCAGTGTACGATCAAAGCGTAGACAGTTTAAGACATTACTCCAATGGAGAAAAGTCCGCATGGTGCTTATTGTGTTCAATGCCGATGCAATTTTTGTGTTTCATCAACGTTCTGAATGTCCACAGATTACAGAATGCCTCCAGATGTGCTTCGGAAACTACTACCAGTCATCCATCGAATGATCAAAGCGTAGACAGTTTAAGACATTACTCCCATGGAGAAAAGTCTGCATGGTGCTTATTGTGTTCAATGCCGATGCATTTTTTGTGTTTCGTTAACACTCCGGAGGTCCACAGATTACAGAATGCCTCCAGATGTGCTTCGGCAACTACTACAAGTCTTCCAGTGTACGATGAAAGCGTAGACAGTTTAAGACATTACTCCCATGGAGAAAAGTCCGCATGGTGCTTATTGTGTTCAATGTCGATGCAATTTATGTGTTTCAGCAACACTCTGAAGGTCCAAAGATTACAGAATGCCTCCAGATGTGCTTCGGAAACTACTATTAGTCTTCCAGTGAACGATCAAAGCGTAGACAGTTTAAGGCATTACCCTCATGGAGAAAAGTCCCCTTGGTGCTTATTGTGTTCAATGCCGATTCAATTTCTGTGTTTCATCAACACTCTGAAGGTCCACAGATTACAGAATGCATCCAGATTTGCTTCGGAAACTACTACTAGTCTTCCAGTGAACGATCAAAACCTAGGCACTTTAAGACACTACTCCCATGGAGAAAAGTCCACATGGTGCTTATTTTGCTCAATGCCGATGCAATTTTTGTGTTTCATCAACACTCTGAAGGTCCTCAGATTACAGAAGGCATCCTGATGTGCTTCGGAAACTACTACTAGTGTTCCAGTGTACGATCAGAGCGTAGACAGTTTAAGACATACTCCCATGGGGGAAAGTCCGCATGGTGCTCATTGTGTTCAATGCCGATGCAATTTTTGTGTTTCATAACTCTCTGAAGGTCCTCAGATTACAGAATGCATCCTGATGTGCTTCGGAAACTACTACTCGTCTTCCAGTGTACGATCAAAGCGTAGACAGTTTAAGACATTACTCCCATGGAGTAAAGTCCGCATGGTGCTTATTGTGTTCAAAGCCGATTCAATTTGTGTGTTTCATCAACACTCTGAAGGTCCACAGATTACTGAATACCTCCAGATGTGCTTCGGAAACTACTACTAGTCTTCCATCGAAGGATCAAACGTAGACAGTTTAAGACATTACTCGCATGGAGAAAAGTCCGCATGGTGCTTATTGTGTTCAATGCCGATGCAATTTTGTGTTTCATCAACACTCTGAAGGTCCACAGATTACAGAATGCCTCCAGATGTGCTTCGGAAACTACTACTAGTCTTCCAGTGTACGATCAAAGCGTAGACAGTTTAAGACATTACTCCCATGGAGTAAAGTCCGCATGGTTCTTATTGTGTTCAATGCCGAATCAATTTGTGTGTTTGATCAACACTCTGAAGGTCCACAGATTACAGAATGCCTCCAGATGTGCTTCGGAAACTACAACTAGTCTTCCAGTGTACGATCAAAGGGTAGGCAGTTTAAGACATTACTCCCATGGAGTAAAGTCCGCATGGTGCTTATTGTGTTCAATGCCGATGCATTTTTTGTGTTTCATCAACACTCTGAAGGTCTACAGATTACAGAATGCCACCAGATGTGCTTCGGAAACTACTACTGGTCTACCAGTGTACGATCAAATCGTAGACAGTTTAAGACATTACTCCCATGGAGAAAAGTCCGTATGGTGCTTATTGTGTTCAATGCCGATGCAATTTTTGTGTTTCATCAACACTCTGAAGGTCCACAGATTACAGAATGCATCCAGATGTGCCTCCGAAACTACTACTAGTCTTCCATTGTACGATCAAAGCGTAAACAGTTTAAGACATTACTCCCATGGTGAAAAGTCCGCATGGTGCTTATTGTGTTCAATGCCGATGCAATTTTTGTGTTTCATCAACACTCTGACGGTCCACAGATTACAGAAAGTCTCCAGATGTGCTTCGGAAACTACTACTAGTTTTGCAGTGAACGATCAAAGCCTAGGCAGTTTAAGACACTACTCCTATAGAGAAAATTCCGCATGGTGCTTACTGTGTTCAATGCCGATTCAATTTTTGTGTTTCATCAACACTCTGAAGGTCCACAGATTACAGAATGCAACCAGATGTGCTTCCGAAACTACTACTAGTCTTCCAGTGTACGATCAAAGCGTAGACAGTTTAAGACATTACTCCAATGGCGAAAAGTCCGCATGGTGCTTATTGTGTTCAATGCCGATGCAATTTTTGTGTTTCATCAACGTTCTGAATGTCCACAGATTACAGAATGCCTCCAGATGTGCTTCGGAAACTACTACCAGTCATCCATCGAATGATCAAAGCGTAGACAGTTTAAGACATTACTCCCATGGAGAAAAGTCTGCATGGTGCTTATTGTGTTCAATGCCGATGCATTTTTTGTGTTTCGTTAACACTCCGGAGGTCCACAGATTACAGAATGCCTCCAGATGTGCTTCGGCAACTACTACAAGTCTTCCAGTGTACGATGAAAGCGTAGACAGTTTAAGACATTACTCCCATGGAGAAAAGTCCGCATGGTGCTTATTGTGTTCAATGTCGATGCAATTTATGTGTTTCATCAACACTCTGAAGGTCCAAAGATTACAGAATGCCTCCAGATGTGCTTCGGAAACTACTATTAGTCTTCCAGTGAACGATCAAAGCGTAGACAGTTTAAGGCATTACCCTCATGGAGAAAAGTCCCCTTGCTGCTTATTGCGTTCAATGCCGATTCAATTTCTGTGTTACATCAACACTCTGAAGGTCCACAGATTACAGAATGCATCCAGATTTGCTTCGGAAACTACTACTAGTCTTCCAGTGAACGATCAAAACCTAGGCACTTTAAGACACTACTCCCATGGAGAAAAGTCCACATGGTGCTTATTTTGCTCAATGCCGATGCAATTTTTGTGTTTCATCAACACTCTGAAGGTCCTCAGATTACAGAAGGCATCCTGATGTGCTTCGGAAACTACTACTAGTGTTCCAGTGTACGATCAGAGCGTAGACAGTTTAAGACATACTCCCATGGGGGAAAGTCCGCATGGTGCTCATTGTGTTCAATGCCGATGCAATTTTTGTGTTTCATAACTCTCTGAAGGTCCTCAGATTACAGAATGCATCCTGATGTGCTTCGGAAACTACTACTCGTCTTCCAGTGTACGATCAAAGCGTAGACAGTTTAAGACATTACTCCCATGGAGTAAAGTCCGCATGGTGCTTATTGTGTTCAAAGCCGATTCAATTTGTGTGTTTCATCAACACTCTGAAGGTCCACAGATTACTGAATACCTCCAGATGTGCTTCGGAAACTACTACTAGTCTTCCATCGAACGATCAAACGTAGACAGTTTAAGACATTACTCGCATGGAGAAAAGTCCGCATGGTGCTTATTGTGTTCAATGCCGATGCAATTTTGTGTTTCATCAACACTCTGAAGGTCCACAGATTACAGAATGCCTCCAGATGTGCTTCGGAAACTACTACTAGTCTTCCAGTGTACGATCAAAGCGTAGACAGTTTAAGACATTACTCCCATGGAGTAAAGTCCGCATGGTTCTTATTGTGTTCAATGCCGATTCAATTTGTGTGTTTGATCAACACTCTGAAGGTCCACAGATTACAGAATGCCTCCAGATGTGCTTCGGAAACTACAACTAGTCTTCCAGTGTACGATCAAAGGGTAGGCAGTTTAAGACATTACTCCCATGGAGTAAAGTCCGCATGGTGCTTATTGTGTTCAATGCCGATGCAATTTTTGTGTTTCATCAACACTCTGAAGGTCCACAGATTACAGAATGCCTCCAGATGTGCTTCGGAAACTACTACTAGTCTTCCAGTGTACGATCAAAGCGTACACATTTTAAGACATTACTCCCATGGAGTAAAGTCCGCATGGTGCTTATTGTGTTCTATGCAGATTCAATTTCTGTGTTTCATCAACACTCTGAAGGTCCACAGATTACAGAATGCCTCCAGATGTGCTTCGGAAACTACTACTAGTCTTCCAGTGGACGATCAAAGCCTAGGCAGTTTAAGACACTACTCCCATGGAGAAAAGTCCGCATGGTGCTTATTGTGTTTAATGATGATGCAATTTTTGTGTTTCATCAACACTCTGAAGATCCACAGATTACAGAATGCCTCCAGATGTGCTTCGGAAACTACTACTAATCTTCCAGTGTACGATCAAAGCGTAGATAGTTTAAGACATTACTCCCATGGAGAAAAGTGCGCATGGTGCTTATTGTGTTCAATGCCGATGCAATTTTTGTGTTTCATCAACACTCTGAAGGTCCTTAGATTACAGAATTCATCCAGATGTGCTTCGGAAACTACTACTAGTCTTGCAGTGAAACATCAAAGCCTAGACAGTTTAAGACACTACTCCCATAGAGAAAATTCCGCATGGTGCTTACTGTGTTCAATGCCGATGCAATTTTTGTGTTTCATCAACACTCTGAAGGTCCACAGATTACAGAATGCATCCAGTTGTGCTTCTGAAACTGCTACTAGTCTTCCAGTGGACGATCAAAGCGTAGACAGTTAAGGACATTACTCCCATGGAGAAAAGTCCGCATGGTGCTTATTGTGTTCAATGCCGATGCAATTTTTGTGTTTCAACAACACTCTGAATGTCCACAGATTACAGAACGCCTCCAGATGTGCTTCGGAAACTACTACCAGTCATCCATCGAATGATCAAAGCGGAGACAGTTTAAGACATTACTACCATGGAGAAAAGTACGCATGGTGCTTATTGTGTCCAATGCCGATGCATTTTTTGTGTTTTATCAACACTCTGAAGGTCTACAGATTACAGAATGCCACCAGATGTGCTTCGGAAACTACTACTGGTCTTCCAGTGAACGATCAATTCGTAGACAGTTTAAGACATTACTCCCATGGAGAAAATTCCGTTTGGAGCTTATTGTGTTCAATGCCGATGCAATTTTTGTGTTTCATCAACACTCTGAAGGTCCACAGATTACAGAATGCCTCCAGATGTGCTTCGGAAACTACTACTAGTCTTCCAGTGTACGATCAAAGCGTAGACAGTTTAAGACATTACTCCCATGGAGAAAAGTCCGCATGGTGCTTATTGTGTTCAAAGTCGATGCAATTTTTGTGTTTCATCAACACTCTGAAGGTCCACAGATAACAGAATGCATCCAGATGTGCTTCGGAAACTACTATTAGTCTTCCAGTGAACGATCAAAGCGTAGACAGTTTAAGACACTACTCCCATGGAGAAAAGTCCGCATGGTGCTTATTGTGTTCAATGCCGATTCAATTTCTGTGTTTCATCAACACTCTGAAGGTCCACAGGTTACAGAATGCATCCAGATGTGCTTCGGAAACTACTACTAGTCTTCCAGTGAACGATCAAAACCTAGGCAGTTTAAGACACTACTCCCATGGAGAAGAGTCCGCATGGTGCTTATTGTGCTCAATGCCGATGCAATTTTTGTGTTTCATCAACACTCTGAAGCTCCTCAGATTACAGAATGCATCCTGATGTGCTTCGGTAACTACTACTAGTGTTCCAGTGTACGATCAAAGCGTAGACAGTTTAAGACATACTCCCATGGAGGAAAGTCCGCTTGGTGCTTATTGTGTTCAATGCCGATGCAATTTTTGTGTTTCATCAACACTCTGAAGGTCCTCAGATTACAGAATACATTCTGATGTGCTTGGGAAACTACTACTAGTCTTCCAGTGGACGGTCAAAGCCTAGGCAGTTTAAGACACTACTCCCATGGAGAAAAGTCCGCATGGTGCTTATTGTGTCTAATGCCGAAGCAATTTTTGTGTTTCATCAACACTCTGAAGATTCACAGATTACAGAATGCCCCCAGATGTGCTTCGGAAACCACTACTAGTCTTCCAGTGAACGATCAAAGCGTAGACAGTTTAAGGCATTACTCTCATGGAGAAAAGTAGCCATGGTGCTTATTGTGTTCAATGCCGATTCAATTTCTGTGTTTTATCAACACTCTGAAGGTCCACAGATTACAGAATGCATCCAGATTTGCTTCGGAAACTACTAATAGTCTTCCAGGGAACGATCGAAACCTAGGCAGTGTAAGACACTACTCCCATGGAGAAAAGTCCGCATGGGGCTTATTGTGTTCAATGCCGATGAAATTTTTGTGTTTCATCAACACTCTGAAGGTCCTCAGATTACAGAATGCATCCTGATGTGCTTCGGAAACTACTACTAGTGTTCCAGTGTACGATCAAAGCGTAGACAGTTTAAGACATACTCCCATGGAGGAAAGTCCGCATGGTGCTTATTGTGTTCAATGCCGATGCAATTTTTGTGTTTCATCAACACTCTGAAGGTCCTCAGATTACAGAATGCATCCTGATGTGCTTCGGAAAGTACTACTCGTCTTCAAGTGTACGATCAAAGCGTAGACAGTTTAAGACATTACTCCCATGGAGTAAAGTCCGCATGGTGCATATTGTGTTCAATGCCGATTCAATTTGTGTGTTTCATCAACACTCTGAAGGTCCACAGATTACAGAATGCCTCCAGATGTGCTTCGGAAACTACTACTAGTCTTCCATCGAACGATCAAACGTAGACAGTTTAAGACATTACTCCCATTTAGAAAAGCCCGCATGGTGCTTATTGTGTTCAATGCCGATGCAATTTTTGTGTTTCATCAACATTCTGAATGTGCACAGATTACAGAATGCCTCCAGATGTGCTTCAGAAACTACTACTAGTCTTCCATCGAACGATCAAACGTAGACAGTTTAAGACATTACTCCCATGGAGAAAAGCCCACATGGTGCTAATTGTGTTCAATGCCGATGCAATTTTGTGTTTCATCAACACTCTGAAGGTCCACAGATTACAGAATGCCTCCAGATGAGCTTCGGAAACTACTACTAGTCTTCCAGTGTACGATCAAAGCGTAGACAGTTTAAGACATTACTCCCATGGAGTAAAGTCCGCATGGTGCTTATTGTGTTCAATGCCGATTCAATCTCTGTGTTTCATCAACAGTCTGAAGGTCCACAGATTACAGAATGCCTCCAGATGTGCTTCGGAAACTGCTACTAGTCTTCCAGTGGACGATCAAAGCCTAGGCAGTTTAAGACACTACTCCCATGGAGAAAAGTCCGCATGGTGCTTATTGTGCTCAATGCCGATGCAATTTTTGTGTTTCATCAACACTCTGAAGGTCCACAGATTACAGAATGCATCCAGATGTGCTTCGGAAACTACTACTTGTCTTCCAGTGTACGATCAAAGCGTAGACAGTTTAAGACATTACGCCCATGGAGAAAAGTCCGAATGGTGCTTATTGTGTTCAATGTCGATGCATTTTTTGTGTTGCATCAACACTCTGAAGGTCTACAGATTACAGAATGCCACCTGATGTGCTTCGGAAACTACTACTGGTCTTCCAGTGTACGATCAAATCGTAGACAGTTTAAGACATTACTCCCATGGAGAAAAGTCCGTATGGTGCTTATTGTGTTCAATGCCGATGCAATTTTTGTGTTTCATCAACACTCTGAAGGTCCACAGTTTACAGAATGCATCCAGATGTGCTTCGGAAACTACTACTAGTCTTCCAGTGAACGATCAAACCCTAGGCAGTTTAAGACACTACTCCCATGCAGAAAAGTCCGCATGGTGCTTATTGTGTTCAATGCCGATGCAATTTTTGTGTTTCATCAGCACTCTGAAGGTCCTCAGATTACAGAATGCATCCTGATGTGCTTCGGAAACTACTACTCGTCTTCCAGTGTACGATCAAAGCGTAGACAGTTTAAGACATTACTCCCATGGAGAAAGGTCCGCATGGTGCTTATTGTGTTCAATGCCGATTCAATTTCTGTGTTTCATCAACACTCTGAAGGTCCACAGATTACAGAATGCCTCCAGATGTGCTTCGGAAACTACTACTAGTCTTCCAGTGGACGGTCAAAGCCTAGGCAGTTTAAGACACTACTCCCATGGAGAAAATTCCGCATTGTGCTTATTGTGTTTAATGCCGAAGCAATTTTTGTGTTTCATCAACACTCTGAGGATTCACAGATTGCAGAATGCCTCCAGAATTGCTTCGGAAACCACTATTAGTCTTCCAGTATACGATCAAAGCGTAGACAGTTTAAGGCATTACTCTCATGGAGAAAAGTCCCCATGGTGCTTATTGTGTTCAATGCCGATTCAATTTCTGTGTTTCATCAACACTCTGAAGGTCCACAGATTACAGAATGCATCCAGATGTGCTTCGGAAACTACTAATAGTCTTCGAGTGAACGATCGAAACCTAGGCAGTTTAAGACACTACTCCCATGGAGAAAAGTCCGCATGGTGCTTATTGTGTTCAATGCCGATGCAATTTTTGTGTTTCATCAACACTCTGACGGTCCTCAGATTACAGAATGCATCCTGATGTGCTTCGGAAACTACTACAAGTGTTCCAGTGTACGATGAAAGCGTAGACAGTTTAAGACATACTCCCATGGAGGAAAGTCCGCATGGTGCTTATTGTGTTCAATGCCGATGCATTTTTTGTGTTTCATCAACACTCTGAAGGTCCTCAGATTACAGAATGCATCCTGATGTGCTTCGGAAAGTACTATTCGTCTTCAAGTGTACGATCAAAGCGTAGACAGTTTAAGACATTACTCCCATGGAGTAAAGTCCGCATGGTGCTTATTGTGTTCAATGCCGATTCAATTTGTGTGTATCATCAACACTCTGAAGGTCCACAGATTACAGAATGTCTCCAGATGTGCTTCGGAAACTACTACTAGTCTTCCACCGAACGATCAAACGTAGACAGTTTAAGACATTACTCCCATGGAGAAAAGCCCGCATGGTGCTTATTGTGTTCAATGCCGATGCAATTTTTGTGTTTCATCAACATTCTGAATGTGCAGAGATTACAGAATGCCTCCAGATGTGCTTCGGAAACTACTACTAGTCTTCCATCGAACGATCATAGCGTAGACAGTTTAAGACATTACTCCCATGGAGAAAAGTCCGCATGGTGCTTATTGTGTTCAATGCCGATGCAATTTTGTGTTTTATCAACACTCTGAAGGTCCACAGACTACAGAATGCATCCAGATGTGCTTCGGAAACTACTACTAGTCTTCCAGTGTACGATCAAAGCGTAGACAGTTTAAGACATTACTCCCATGGAGTAAAGTCCGCATGGTGCTATTGTCTTCAATGCCAATGCAATTTTTGTGTTTCATCAACATTCTGAATGTCCACAGATTACAGAATGCCTCCAGATGTGCGTTGGAAGCTACTACCAGTCTCCCATCGAATGATCAAAGTGTAGACAGTTTAAGACATTACTCCCATGGAGAAAAGTCCGCATGGTGCTTATTGTGTTCAATGCCGATGCAATTTTTGTGTTTCATCAACACTCTGAAGGTCCACAGATTACAGAATGCCTCCAGATGTGCCTCGGAAACTACTACTAGTCTTCCAGTGTACGATCAAAGCGTAGACAATTTAAGACATTCTCCCATGGAGAAAAGTCCTCATGGTACTTATTGTGTTCAATGCCGATGCAATTTTTGTGTTTCATCAACACTCTGAAGGTCCTCATATTACAGAATGCATCCTGATGTGCTTCGGAAACTACTACTCGTCTTCCACTGTACGATCAAAGCGTAGACAGTTTAAGACATTACCCCCATGGGGAAAAGTTCGCAAGGTGCTAATTGTGTTCAATGCCGATGCTTTTTTTGTGTTTCATCAACACTCTGAAGGTCCACAGATTACAGAATGCTTCCAGATGTGCTTCGGAAAATACTACTAGTCTTCCAGTGTACGATCAAAGCGTAGACAGCTTAAGACATTACTCCCATAGAGAAAATTCCGCATGGTGCTATTGTCTTCAATGCCAATGCAATTTTTGTGTTTCATCAACACTCTGAAGGTCCTCAGATTACAGAATGCATCCAGATGTGCTTCCGAAACTACTACTAGTCTTCCAATGTACGATCAAAGCGTAGACAGTGTAAGACATTATTCCCATGGAGAAAAGTCCGCATGGTGCTTATTGTATTCAATGCCGATGCAATTTTTGTGTTTCATCAACACCCTGATGGTCTACAGATTACAGAATGCATTAAGATGTGCTTCGGAAACAACTACTAGTCTTCCAGTGTACGATCAAAGCGTAGACAGTTTAAGACATTACTCCCATGGAGTAAAGTCCGCATGGTACTTATTGTGTTCAATGCCGATTCAATTTCTGTGTTTCATCAACACTCTGAAGGTCCACAGATTACAGAATGCCTCCAGATGTGCTTCGGAAACTACTACTAGTCTTCCAGTGTACGATCAAAGCGTAGACAGTTAAAGACATTACTCCCATGGAGTAAAGTCCGCATGGTGCTTATTGTGTTCAATGCCGATTCAATCTCTGTGTTTCATCATCAGTCTGAAGGTCCACAGATTACAGAATGCCTCCAGATGTGCTTCGGAAACTGCTACTAGTCTTCCAGTGGACGATCAAAGCCTAGGCAGTTTAAGACACTACTCCCATGGAGAAAAGTCCGCATGGTGCTTATTGTGCTCAAAGTCGATGCAATTTTTGTGTTTCATCAACACTCTGAAGGTCCACAGATTACAGAATGCATCCAGATGTGCTTCGGAAACTACTATTAGTCTTCCAGTGAACGATCAAAGCGTAGACAGTTTAAGGCATAACTCCCATGGAGAAAGGTCCGCATGGTGCTTATTGTGTTCAATGCCGATTCAATTTCTGTGTTTCATCAACACTCTGAAGGTCCACAGATTACAGAATGCCTCCAGATGTGCTTCGGAAACTACTACTAGTCTTCCAGTGGACGGTCAAAGCCTAGGCAGTTTAAGACACTACTCCCATGGAGAAAAATCCGCATGGTGCTTATTGTGTTTAATGCCGAAGCAATTTTTGTGCTTCATCAACACTCTGAAGATTCACAGATTAAAGAATGCCTCCAGATGTGCTTCGGAAACCACTATTAGTCTTCCAGTGAGCGATCAAAGCTTGACAGTTTAAGGCATTACTCGCATGGAGAAAAGTCTCCATGGTGCTTATTGTGTTCAATGCCGATTCAATTTCTGTGTTTCATCAACACTCTGAAGGTCCACAGATTACAGAATGCATCCAGATGTGCTTCGGAAACTACTAATAGTCTTCGAGTGAACGATCGAAACCTAGGCAGTTTAAGACATTACTCCCATGGAGAAAAGTCCGCATGGTGCTTATTGTGTTCAATGCCGATGCAATTTTTGTGTTTCATCAACACTCTGAAGGTCCTCAGATTACAGAATGCATCCTGATGTGCTTCGGAAACTACTACTAGTGTTCAAGTGTACGATCAAAGCGTAGACAGTTTAAGACATACTCCCATGGAGGAAAGTGCGCATGGTGCTTATTGTGTTCAATGCTGATGCATTTTTTGTGTTTCATCAACACTCTGAAGGTCCTCAGATTACAGAATGCATCCTGATGTGCTTCGGAAAGTACTACTCGTCTTCAAGTGTACGATCAAAGCGTAGACAGTTTAAGACATTACTCCCATGGAGTTAAGTCCGCATGGTGCTTATTGTGTTCAATGCCGATTCAATTTTTGTGTTTCATCAACACTCTGAAGGTCCACAGATTACAGAATGCATCCAGATGTGCTTCGGAAACTACTATTAGTCTCCCTATGAACGATCAAAGCGTAGACAGTTTAAGGCATTACTATCATGGAGAAAAGTCCCCATGGTGCTTATTATGTTCAATGCCGATTCAATTTCTGTGTTTCATCAACACTCTGAAGGTCCACAGATTACAGAATGCATCCAGATGTGCTTCGGAAACTACTACTAGTCTTCCAGTGAACGATCAAAACCTAGGCAGTTTAAGACACTACTCCCATGGAGAAAAGTCCGCATGGTGTTTATTGTGCTCAATGCCGATGCAATTTTTGTGTTTCATCAACACTCTGAAGCTCCTCAGATTACAGAATGCATCCTGATGTGCTTCGGAAACTACTACTAGTGTTCCAGTGTACGATCAAAGGGTAGACAGTTTAAGACATACTCCCATGGAGGAAAGTCCGCAGGGTGCTTATTGTGTTCAATGCCGATGCAATTTTTGTGTTTCATCAACACTCTGAAGGTCCTCAGATTACAGAATGCATCCTGATGTGCTTCGTAAACTACTACTAGTCTTCCAGTGTATGATCAAAGCGTAGACAGTTTAAGACATTACTCCCTTGGAGAAAGGTCCGCATGGTGCTTATTGTGTTCAATGCCGATTCAATTTCTGTGTTTCATCAACACTCTGACGGTCCACACATTACAGAATGCCTCCACATGTGCTTCGGAAACTACTACTAGTCTTCCAGTGGACGGTCAAAGCCTAGGCAGTTTAAGACACTACTCCCATGGAGAAAAATCCGCATGGTGCTTATTGTGTTTAATGCCGAAGCAATTTTTGTGTTTCATCAACACTCTGAAGATTCACAGATTAAAGAATGCCTCCAGATGTGCTTCGGAAACCACTATTAGTCTTCCAGTGAACGATCAAAGCGTAGACAGTTTAAGGCATTACTCTCATGGAGAAAAGTCCCCATGGTGCTTATTGTGTTCAATGCCGATTCAATTTCTGTGTTTCATCAACACTCTGAAGGTCCACAGATTACAGAATGCATCCAGATGTGCTTCGGAAACTACTAATAGCCTTCGAGTGAACGATCGAAACCTAGGCAGTTTAAGACACTACTCCCATGGAGAAAAGTCCGCATGGTGCTTATTGTGTTCAATGCCGATGCAATTTTTGTGTTTCATCAACACCCTGAAGGTCCTCAGATTACAGAATGCATCCTGATGTGCTTCGGAAACTACTACTAGTGTTCCAGTGTACGATCAAAGCGTAGACAGTTTAAGACATACTCCCATGGAGTTAAGTCCGCATGGTGCTTATTGTGTTCAATGCCGATTCAATTTGTGTGTTTCATCAACACTATGAAGGTCCACAGATTACAGAATGCCTCCAGATGTGCTTCGGAAACTACTACTAGTCTTCCACCGAACGATCAAACGTAGACAGTTTAAGACATTACTCCCATGGAGAAAAGCCCGCATGGTGCTTATTGTGTTCAATGCCGATGCAATTTTTGTGTTTCATCAACATTCTGAATGTGCAGAGATTACTGAATGCCTCCAGATGTGCTTCGGAAACTACTACTAGTCTTCCATCGAACGATCAAAGCGTAGACAGTTTAAGACATTACTCCCATGGAGAAAAGTCCGCATGGTGCTTATTGTGTTCAATGCCGATGCAATTTTGTGTTTCATCAACACTCTGAAGGTCCACAGATTACAGAATGCCTGCAGACGTGCTTCGGAAACTGCTACTAGTCTTCCAGTGGACGATCAAAGCGTAGGCAGTTTAAGACACTACTCCCATGGAGAAAAGTCCGCATGGTGCTTATTGTGCTCAATGCCGATGCAATTTTTGTGTTTCATCAACACTCTGAAGGTCCTCAGATTACAGAATGCATTCTGATGTACTTCGGAAACTACTACTCGTCTGCCAGTGTCCGATCAAAGCGTATACAGTTTAAGACATTACTCCCGTGGAGAAAAGTTCGCATGGTGCTTATTGTGTTCAATGAAGATGCAATTTTTGTGTTTCATTAACACTCTGAAGGTCCACAGATTACAGAATGCTTCCAGATGTGCTTCGGAGACTACTACTAGTTTTCCAGTGCGCGATCAAAGCGTAGACAGTTTAAGACATTACTCCCATAGAGAAAATTCCGCATGGTGCTTATTGTGTTCAATGCCGATGCAATTTTTGTGTTTCATCAACATTCTGAATGTCCACAGATTACAGAATGCCTCCAGATGTGCGTTGGAAGCTACTACCAGTCTCCCATCGAATGATCAAAGTGTAGACAGTTTAAGACATTACTCCCATGGAGAAAAGTCCGCATGGTGCTTATTGTGTTCAATGCCGATGCTATTTTTGTGTTTCATCAACACTCTGAAGGTCCACAGATTACAGAATGCTTCCAGATGTGCTTCGGAAAATACTAATAGTCTTCCAGTGTACGATCAAAGCGTAGACAGCTTAAGACATTACTCCCATAGAGAAAATTCCGCATGGTGCTATTGTCTTCAATGCCAATGCAATTTTTGTGTTTCATCAACACTCTGAAGGTCCTCAGATTACAGAATGCATCGAGATGTGCTTCCGAAACTACTACTAGTCTTCCAATGTACGATCAAAGCGTAGACAGTGTAAGACATTATTCCCATGGAGAAAAGTCCGCATGGTGCTTATTGTATTTAATGCCGATGCAATTTTTTGTGTTTCATCAACACCCTGAAGGTCCACAGATTACAGAATGCATTAAGATGTGCTTCGGAAACTACTATTAGTCTTCCAGTGTACGATCAAAGCGGAGACAGTTTAAGACATTACTCCCACGGAGTAAAGACCGCATGGTACTTATGTGTTCAATGCCGATTCAATTTCTGTGTTTCATCAACACTCTGAAGGTCCACAGATTACAGAATGCCTCCAGATGTGCTTCGGAAGCTGCTACTAGTCTTCCAGTGGACGATCAAAGCCTAGGCAGTTTAAGACACTACTCCCATGGAGAAAAGTCCGCATGGTGCTTATTGTGCTCAATGCCGATGCAATTTTTGTGTTTCATCAACACTCTGAAGGTCCACAGATTACAGAATGCATCCAGATGTGCTTCGGAAACTACCACTAGTCTTCCAGTGTACGATGAAAGCGTAGACAGTTTAAGACATTACTCCCATGGAGAAAAGTCCGCATGGTGCTTATTGTGTTCAATGTCGATGCATTTTTAGTGTTTCATTAACACTCTGAAGGTCCACAGATTACAGAATGCCACCAGATGTGCTTCGGAAACTACTACTAGTCTTCCAGGGAACGATCAAATCGTAGACAGTTTAAGACATTACTCCCATTGAGAAAAGTCCGCATGGTGCTTATTGTGTTCAATGCCGATGCAATTTTTGTGTTTCATCAACACTCTGAAGGTCCTCAGATTACAGAATGCATTCTGATGTACTTCGGAAACTACTTCTCGTCTGCCAGTGTCCGATCAAAGCGTATACAGTTTAAGACATTTCTCCCGTGTAGAAAAGTTCGCATGGTGCTTATTGTGTTCAATGAAGATGCAATTTTTGTGTTTCATCAACATTCTGAATGTGCACAGATTACAGAATGCCTCCAGATGTGCTTCGGAAACTACTACTAGTCTTCCATCGGACTATCAAACGTAGACAGTTTAAGACATTACTCCCATGGAGAAAAGTCCGCATGGTGCTTATTGTGTTCAATGCCGATGCAATTTTGTGTTTCATCAACACTCTGACGGTCCACAGATTACAGAATGCCTCCAGATGTGCTTCGGAAACTACTACTAGTCTTCCAGTGTACGATCAAAGCGTAGACAGTTAAAGACATTACTCCCATGGAGTAAAGTCCGCATGGTGCTTATTGTGTTCAATGCCGATGCAATTTTTGTGTTTCATCAACACTCTGAAGGTCCTCAGATTACAGAATGCATCCTGATGTGCTTCGGAAAATACTACTAGTCTTCCAGTGTACGATCAAAGCGTAGACAGTTTAAGACATTACTCCCATGGAGTAAAGTCCGCATGGTACTTATTGTGTTCAATGCCGACTCAATTTCTGTGTTTCATCAACACTCTGAAGGTCCACAGATTACAGAATGCCTCCAGATGTGCTTCGGAAACTACTACTAGTCTTCCAGTGTACGATCAAAGCGTAGACAGTTTAAGACATTAGTCCCATGGAGAAAAGTCCGCATGGTGCTTATTGTGTTCAAAGTCGATGCTATTTTTGTGTTTCATCAACACTCTGAAGGTCCACAGATTACAGAATGCATCCAGATGTGCTTCGGAAACTACTATTAGTCTTCCAGTGAACGTTCATTGCGTATTCAGTTTAAGGCATTACTGTCTATGAGAAAAGTCCCCATGGTGCTTATTGTGATCAATGCCGATTCAATTTCTGTGTTTCATCAACACTCTGAAGGTCCACAGATTACAGAATGCCTCAGATGTGCTTCGGAAACTACTACTAGTCTTCCAGTGTACGATCAAATCGTAGACAGTTTAAGACATTACTCCCATGGAGAAAAGTCCGTATGGTGCTTATTGTGTTCAATGCCGATGCAATTTTTGTGTTTCATCAACACTCTGAAGGTCCACAGATTACAGAATGCCTCCAGATGAGCTTCGGAAACTACTACTAGTCTTCCAGTGTACGATCAAAGCGTAGACAGTTTAAGACATTACTCCCATGGAGAAAAGTCCGCATGGTGCTTATTGTGTTCAAAGTCGATGCAATTTTTGTGTTTCATCAACACTCTGAAGGTCCACAGATTACAGAATGCATCCAGATGTGCTTCGGAAACTACTATTAGTCTTCCAGTGAACGATCAAAGCGTAGACAGTTTAAGGCATTACTATCATGAGAAAAGTCCCCATGGTGCTTATTATGTTCAATGCCGATTCAATTTCTGTGTTTCATCAACACTCTGAAGGTCCACAGATTACAGAATGCATCCAGATGTGCTTCGGAAACTACTACTAGTCTTCCAGTGATCGATCAAAACCTAGGCAGTTTAAGACACTACTCCCATGGAGAAAAGTCCGCATGGTGCTTATTGTGCTCAATGCCGATGCAATTTTTGTGTTTCATCAACACTCTGAAGCTCCTCAGATTACAGAATGCATCCTGATGTGCTTCGGAAACTACTACTCGTCTTCCAGTGTATGATCAAAGCGTAGACAGTTTAAGACATTACTCCCATGGAGAAAGGTCCGCATGGTGCTTATTGTGTTCAATGCCGATTCAATTTCTGTGTTTCATCAACACTCTGAAGGTCCACAGATTACAGAATGCCTCCAGATGTGCTTCGGAAACTACTACTAGTCATCCAGTGGACGGTCAAAGCCTAGGCAGTTTAAGACACTACTCCCATGGAGAAAAATCCGCATGGTGCATATTGTGTTTAATGCCGAAGCAATTTTTGTGTTTCATCAACACTCTGAAGATTCACAGATTACAGAATGCCTCCAGATGTGCTTCGGAAACCACTATTAGTCTTCCAGTGAACGATCAAAGCGTAGACAGTTTAAGGCATTACTCTCATGGAGAAAAGTCCCCATGGTGCTTATTGTGTTCAATGCCGATTCAATTTCTGTGTTTCATCAACACTCTGAAGGTCCACAGATTACAGAATGCATCCGGATGTGCTTCGGAAACTAATAATAGTCTTCGAGTGAACGATCGAAACCTAGGCAGTTTAAGACACTACTCCCATGGAGAAAAGTCCGCATGGTGCTTATTGTGTTCAATGCCGATGCAATTTTTGTGTTTCATCAACACTCTGAAGGTCCTCAGATTACAGAATGCATCCTGATGTGCTTCGGAAAGTACTACTCGTCTCCAAGTGTACGATCAAAGCGTAGACAGTTTAAGACATTACTCCCATGGAGTTAAGTCCGCATGGTGCTTATTGTGTTCAATGGCGATTCAATTTGTGTGTTTCATCAACACTCTGAAAGTCCACAGATTACAGAATGCCTCCAGATGTGCTTCGGAAACTACTACTAGTCTTCCACCGAACGATCAAACGTAGACAGTTTAAGACATTACTCCCATGGAGAAAAGCCCGCATGGTGCTTATTGTGTTCAATGCCGATGCAATTTTTGTGTTTCATCAACATTCTGAATGTGCAGAGATTACAGAATGCCCCCAGATGTGCTTCGGAAACTACTACTAGTCTTCCATCGAACGATCAAAGCGTAGACAGTTTAAGACATTACTCCCATGGAGAAAAGTCCGCATGGTGCTTATTGTGTTCAATGCCGATGCAATTTTGTGTTTCATCAACACTCTGAAGGTCCACAGATTACAGAATGCCTGCAGACGTGCTTCGGAAACTGCTACTAGTCTTCCAGTGGACGATCAAAGCCTAGGCAGTTTAAGACACTACTCCCATGGAGAAAAGTCCGCATGGTGCTTATTGTGTTCAATGCCGATGCAATTTTTGTGTTTCATCAACACTCTGAAGGTCCTCAGATTACAGAATGCATTCTGATGTTCTTCGGAAACTACTACTCGTCTGCCAGTGTCCGATCAAAGCGTATACAGTTTAAGACATTACTCCCGTGGAGAAAAGTTCGCATGTTGCTTATTGTGTTCAATGAAGATGCAATTTTTGTGTTTCATTAACACTCTGAAGGTCCACAGATTACAGAATGCTTCCAGATGTGCTTCGGAGACTACTACTAGTTTTCCAGTGCGCGATCAAAGCGTAGACAGTTTAAGACATTACTCCCATAGAGAAAATTCCGCATGGTGCTTATTGTGTTCAATGCCGATGCAATTTTTGTGTTTCATCAACTTTCTGAATGTCCACAGATTACAGAATGCCTCCAGATGTGCGTTGGAAGCTACTACCAGTCTCCCATCGAATGATCAAAGTGTAGACAGTTTAAGACATTACTCCCATGGAGAAAAGTCCGCATGGTGCTTATTGTGTTCAATGCCGATGCTATTTTTGTGTTTCATCAACACTCTGAAGGTCCACAGATTACAGAATGCCTACAGATGTGCTTCGGAAACTGCTACTAGTCTTCCAGTGGACGATCAAACCCTAGGCAGTTTAAGACACTACTCCCATGGAGAAAAGTCCGCATGGTGCTTATTGTGCTCAATGCCGATACAATTTTTGTGTTTCATCAACACTCTGAAGGTCCACAGATTACAGAATGCATCCAGATGTGCTTCGGAAACTACCACTAGTCTTCCAGTGTACGATCAAAGCGTAGACAGTTTAAGACATTACTCCCATGGAGAAAAGTCCGCATGGTGCTTATTGTGTTCAATGTCGATGCAATTTTTGTGTTTCATCAACATTCTGAATGTGCACAGATTACAGAATGCCTCCAGATGTGCTTCGGAAACTGCTACTAGTCTTCCATCGGACTATCAAACGTAGACAGTTTAAGACATTACTCCCATGGAGAAAAGTCCTCATGGTGCTTATTGTGTTCAATGCCGATGCAATTTTGTGTTTCATCAACACTCTGAAGGTCCACAGATTACAGAATGCCTCCAGATGTGCTTCGGAAACTACTACTAGTCTTCCAGTGTACGATCAAAGCGTAGACAGTTAAAGACATTACTCCCATGGAGTAAAGTCCGCATGGTGCTTATTGTGTTCAATGCCGATGCAATTTTTGTGTTTCATCAACACTCTGAAGGTCCTCAGATTACAGAATGCATCCTGATGTGCTTCGGAAAATACTACTAGTCTTCCAGTGTACGATCAAAGCGTAGACAGTTTAAGACATTACTCCAATGGAGTAAAGTCCGCATGGTACTTATTGTGTTCAATGCCGATTCAATTTCTGTGTTTCATCAACACTCTGAAGGTCCACAGATTACAGAATGCCTCCAGATGTGCTTCGGAAACTACTACTAGTCTTCCAGTGTACGATCAAAGCGTAGACAGTTTACGACATTAGTCCCATGGAGAAAAGTCCGCATGGTGCTTATTGTGTTCAAAGTCGATGCTATTTTTGTGTTTCATCAACTCTCTGAAGGTCCACAGATTACAGAATGCATCCAGATGTGCTTCGGAAACTACTATTAGTCTTCCAGTGAACGTTCATTGCGTATTCAGTTTAAGGCATTACTGTCAATGAGAAAAGTCCCCATGGTGCTTATTGTGTTCAATGCCGATTCAATTTCTGTGTTTCATCAACACTCTGCAGGTCCACAGATTACAGAATGCCTCAGATGTGCTTCGGAAACTACTACTAGTCTTCCAGTGTACGATCAAAACCTAGACAGTTTAAGACACTACTCCCATGGAGAAAAGTCCGCATGGTGCCTATTGTGTTCAATGCCGATGCAATTTTTGTGTTTCATCAACATTCTGAATGTGCACAGATTACAGAATGCCTCCAGATGTGCTTCGGAAACTACTACTAGTCTTCCATCGGACTATCAAACGTAGACAGTTTAAGACATTACTCCCATGGAGAAAAGTCCGCATAATGCTTATTGTGTTCAATGCCGATGCAATTTTGTGTTTCATCAACACTCTGAAGGTCCACAGATACAGAATGCCTCCAGATGTGCTTCGGAAACTACTACTAGTCTTCCAGTGTACGATCAAAGCGTAGACAGTTAAAGACATTACTCCCATGGAGTAAAGTCCGCATTGTGCTTATTGTGTTCAATGCCGATTCAATTTCTGTGTTTCATCAACACTCTGAAGGTCCACAGATTACAGAATGCCTCCAGATGTGCTTCGGAAACTACTACTAGTCTTCCAGTGAACGATCAAAATCTAGGCAGTGTAAGACACTACTCCCATGGAGAAAAGTCCGCATGGTGCTTATGGTGCTATATGCCGATGCAATTTTTGTGTTTCATCACAACTATGAAGGTCCTCAGATTACAGAGTTTATTCTGATGTGGTTCGGAAACTACTACTCGTCTGCCCGTGTCCGATCAAAGCGTACACAGTTTAACACATTACTCCCATAGAGAAAATTCCGCATGATACTTATTGTGTTCAATGCCGATGCAATTTTTGTGTTTCATCAACATTCTGAATGTCCCCAGATTACAGAATGCCTCCACATGTGCTTCGGAAACTACTACCAGTCTCCCATCGAACGATCAAAGCGTAGACAGTTTAAGACATTACTCACATGGAGAAAAGTCCGCATGGTGCTAATTGTGTTCAATGCCGATGCAATTTTTGTGTTTCATCAACACTCTGAAGGTCCACAGATTACAGAATGCCTCCAGATGTGCTTCGGAAACAAATACTAGTCTTCCAGTGTACGATCAAAGCGTAGACAGTTTAAGACATACTCCCATGGAGAAGAGTCCGCATGGTGCTTATTGTGTTCAATCCCGAAGCAATTTTTGTGTTTCATCAACACTCTGAAGGTCCTCAGATTACAGAATGCATCCTGATGTGCTTCGGAAACTACTACTCGTCTTCCAGTGTACGATCAAAGCGTAGACAGTTTAAGACATTACCCCCATGGAGAAAAGTTCGCATGGTGCTTATTGTGTTCAATGCCGATGCTATTTTTGTGTTTCATCAACACTCTGAAGGTCCACAGATTACAGAATGCTTCCAGATGTGCTTCGGAAACTACTACTAGTCTTCCAGTGTTCGATCAAAGCGTAGAGAGCTTAAGACATTACTCCCATAGATAAAATTGCTCATGGTGCTATTGTGTTCAATGTCGATGCAATTTTTGTGTTTCATCAACACTCTGAAGGTCCTCAGATTACAGAATGCATCGAGATGTGCTTCCGAAACTACTACTAGTCTTCCAATGTACGATCAAAAGCGTAGACAGTGTAAGACATTATTCCCATGGAGAAAAGTCCGCATGGTGCTTATTGTGTTCAATACCGATGCAATTTTTATGTTTCATCAACACTCTGAAGGTCCACAGATTACAGAATGCATTAAGATGTGCTTCGGAAACTAATACTAGTCTTCCAGTGTACGATCAAAGCGTAGACAGTTTAAGACATTACTCCCATGGAGATAAGTCCTCATGGTGCTTATTGTGTTCAATGCCGATGCAATTTTTATGTTTCATCAACACTCTGAAGGTCCTCAGATTACAGAATGCATCCTGATGTGCTTCGGAAATTACTACTCGTCTTCCAGTGTACGATCAAAGCATAGACAGTTTAAGACATTACCCCCATGGAGAAAAGTTCGCAAGGTGCTTATTGTGTTCAATGCCGATGCTATTTTTGTGTTTCATCAACACTCTGAAGGTCCACAGATTACAGAATGCTTCCAGATGTGCTTCGGAAAATACTACTAGTCTTCCAGTGTACGATCAAAGCGTAGACAGCTTAAGACATTACTCACATAGAGAAAATTCCGCATGGTGCTATTGTCTTCAATGCCAATGCAATTTTTGTGTTTCATCAACACTCTGAAGGTCCTCAGATTACAGAATGCATCCAGATGTGCTTCCGAAACTACTACTAGTCTTCCAATGTACGATCAAAGCGTAGACAGTGTAAGACATTATTCCCATTTAGAAAAGTCCGCATGGTGCTTATTGTATTCAATGCCGATGAAATTTTTGTGTTTCATCAACACCCTGAAGGTCCACAGATTACAGAATGCATTAAGATGTGCTTCGGAAACTACTACTAGTCTTCCAGTGTACGATCAAAGCGTAGACATTTTAAGACATTACTCCCATAGAGTAAAGTCCGCATGGTACTTATTGTGTTCCATGCCGATTCAATTTCTGTGTTTCATCAACACTCTGAAGGTCCACAGATTACAGAATGCCTCCAGATTTGCTTCAGAAACTACTACTAGTCTTCCAGTGTACGATCAAAGCGTAGACAGTTTAAGACACTACTCTTATGGAGAAAAGTCCGCATGGTGCTTATTGTGTTCAATGCCGATGCAATTTTTGTGTTTCATCAACATTCTGAATGTGCACAGTTTACAGAATGCCTCCAGATATGCTTCGGAAACTACTACTAGTCTTCCATCGGACTATCAAACGTAGACAGTTTAAGACATTACTCCCATGGAGAAAAGTCCGCATGGTGCTTATTGTGTTCAATGCCGATGCAATTTTGTGTTTCATCAACACTCTGAAGGTCCACAGATTACAGAATGCCTCCAGATGTGCTTCGGAAACTACTACTAGTCTTCCAGTGTACGATCAAACCGTAGACAGTTAAAGACATTACTCCCATGGAGTAAAGTCCGCATGGTGCTTATTGTGTTCAATGCCGATTCAATTTCTGTGTTTCATCAACACTCTGAAGGTCCACAGATTACAGAATGCCTCCAGATGTGCTTCGGAAACTACCACTAGTCTTCCAGTGAACGATCAAAATCTAGGCAGTGTAAGACACTACTCCCATGGAGAAAAGTCCGCATGGTGCATATAGTGCTATATGCCGAAGCAATTTTTGTGTTTCATCACAACTCTGAAGTTCCTCAGAATACAGAATGCATTCTGATGCGGTTCGGAAACTACTACTAGTCTTCCAGTGTACGATCAAAGCGTAGACAGTTTAAGACATTACCCCCATGGAGAAAAGTTCGCATGGTGCTTATTGTGTTCAATGCCGATGCTAATTTTGTGTTTCATCAACACTCTGAAGGTGCACAGATTACAGAATGCTTCCAGATGTGCTTCGGAAACTATTACTAGTCTTCCAGTGTTCGATCAAAGCGTAGAGGGCTTAAGACATTACTCCTATAGAGAAAATTCCGCATGGTGCTATTGTGTTCAATGTCGATGCAATTTTTGTGTTTCATCAACACTCTGAAGGTCCTCAGATTACAGAATGCATCGAGATGTGCTTCCGAAACTACTACTAGTCTTCCAATGTACGATCAAAGCGTAGACAGTGTAAGACATTATTCCCATGGAGAAAAGTCCGCATGGTGCTTATTGTGTTCAATGCCGATGCAATTTTTATGTTTCATCAACACTCTGAAGGTCCACAGATTACAGAATGCATTAAGATGTGCTTCGGAAACTAATACTAGTCTTCCAGTGTACGATCAAAGCGTAGACAGTTTAAGACATTACTCCCATTGAGTAAAGTCTGCATTGTGCTTATTGTGTTGAATGCCTATTCAATTTCTGTGTTTCATCAACACTCTGAAGGTCCAAAGATTACAGAATGCCTCCAGATGTGCTTCGGAAACTACTACTAGTCTTCCAGTGTACGATCAAAGCGTAGACAGTTTAAGACATTAGTCCCATGGAGAAAAGTCCGCATGGTGCTTATTGTGTTCAAAGTCGATGCTATTTTTGTGTTTCATCAACACTCTGAAGGTCCACAGATTACAGAATGCATCCAGATGTGCTTCGGAAACAACTATTAGTCTTCCAGTGAACGTTCATTGCGTATTCAGTTTAAGGCATTACTGTCAATGAGAAAAGTCCCCATGGTGCTTATTGTGTTCAATGCCGATTCAATTTCTGTGTTTCATCAACACTCTGAAGGTCCACAGATTACAGAATGCCTCAGATGTGCTTCGGAAACTACTACTAGTCTTCCAGTGTACGATCAAAACCTAGACAGTTTAAGACACTACTCCCATGGAGAAAAGTCCGCATGGTGCTTATTGTGTTCAATGCCGATGCAATTTTTGTGTTTCATCAACATTCTGAATGTGCACAGATTACAGAATGCCTCCAGATGTGCTTCGGAAACTACTACTAGTCTTCCATCGGACTATCAAACGTAGACAGTTTAAGACATTACTCCCATGGAGAAAAGTCCGCATGGTGCTTATTGTGTTCAATGCCGATGCAATTTTGTGTTTCATCAACACTCTGAAGGTCCACAGATTACAGAATGCCTCCAGATGTGCTTCGGAAACTACTACTAGTCTTCCAGTGTACGATCAAAGCGTAGACAGTTAAAGACATTACTCCCATGGAGTAAAGTCCGCATTGTGCTTATTGTGTTCAATGCCGATTCAATTTCTGTGTTTCATCAACACTCTGAAGGTCCACAGATTACAGAATGCCTCCAGATGTGCTTCGGAAACTACTACTAGTCTTCCAGTGAACGATCAAAATCTAGGCAGTGTTAGACACTACTCCCATGGAGGAAAGTCCGCATGGTGCTTATGGTGCTATATGCCGATGCAATTTTTGTGTTTCATCACAACTATGAAGGTCCTCAGATTACAGAATGCATTCTGATGTGGTTCGGAAACTACTACTCGTCTGCCAGTGTCCGATCAAAGCGTACACAGTTTAACACATTACTCCCATAGAGAAAATTCCGCATGATACTTATTGTGTTCAATGCCGATGCAATTTTTGTGTTTCATCAACATTCTGAATGTCCCCAGATTACAGAATGCCTCCACATGTGCTTCGGAAACTACTACCAGTCTCCCATCGAACGATCAAAGCGTAGACAGTTTAAGACATTACTCACATGGAGAAAAGTCCGCATGGTGCTAATTGTGTTCAATGCCGATGCAATTTTTGTGTTTCATCAACACTCTGAAGGTCCACAGATTACAGAATGCCTCCAGATGTGCTTCGGAAACAACTACTAGTCTTCCAGTGTACGATCAAAGCGTAGACAGTTTAAGACATACTCCCATGGAGAAGAGTCCGCATGGTGCTTATTGTGTTCAATCCCGAAGCAATTTTTGTGTTTCATCAACACTCTGAAGGTCCTCAGATTACAGAATGCATCCTGATGTGCTTCGGAAACTACTACTCGTCTTCCAGTGTACGATCAAAGCGTAGACAGTTTAAGACATTACCCCCATGGAGAAAAGTTCGCATGGTGCTTATTGTGTTCAATGCCGATGCTATTTTTGTGTTTCATCAACACTCTGAAAGTCCACAGATTACAGAATGCTTCCAGATGTGCTTCGGAAACTACTACTAGTCTTCCAGTGTTCGATCAAAGCGTAGACAGTTTAAGACATTACCCCCATGGAGAAAAGTTCGCAAGGTGCTTATTGTGTTCAATGCCGATGCTATTTTTGTGTTTCATCAACACTCTGAAGGTCCACAGATTACAGAATGCTTCCAGATGTGCTTCGGAAAATACTACTAGTCTTCCAGTGTACGATCAAAGCGTAGACAGTTTAAGACATTACCCCCATGGAGAAAAGTTCGCATGGTGCTTATTGTGTTCAATGCCGATGCTATTTTTGTGTTTCATCAACACTCTGAAAGTCCACAGATTACAGAATGCTTCCAGATGTGCTTCGGAAACTACTACTAGTCTTCCAGTGTTCGATCAAAGCGTAGAGAGCTTAAGACATTACTCCCATAGAGAAAATTCCTCATGGTGCTATTGTGTTCAATGTCGATGCAATTTTTGTGTTTCATCAACACTCTGAAGGTCCTCAGATTACAGAATGCATCGAGATGTGCTTCCGAAACTACTACTAGTCTTCCAATGTACGATCAAAGCGTAGACAGTGTAAGACATTATTCCCATTTAGAAAAGTCCGCATGGTGCTTATTGTATTCAATGCCGATGAAATTTTTGTGTTTCATCAACACCCTGAAGGTCCACAGATTACAGAATGCATTAAGATGTGCTTCGGAAACTACTACTAGTCTTCCAGTGTACGATCAAAGCGTAGACATTTTAAGACATTACTCCCATAGAGTAAAGTCCGCATGGTACTTATTGTGTTCAATGCCGATTCAATTTCTGTGTTTCAGCAACACTCTGAAGGTCCACAGATTACAGAATGCCTCCAGATTTGCTTCAGAAACTACTACTAGTCTTCCAGTGTACGATCAAAGCGTAGACAGTTTAAGACACTACTCTTATGGAGAAAAGTCCGCATGGTGCTTATTGTGTTCAATGCCGATGCAATTTTTGTGTTTCATCAACATTCTGAATGTGCACAGATTACAGAATGCCTCCAGATATGCTTCGGAAACTACTACTAGTCTTCCATCGGACTATCAAACGTAGACAGTTTAAGACATTACTCCCATGGAGAAAAGTCCGCATGGTGCTTATTGTGTTCAATGCCGATGCAATTTTGTGTTTCATCAACACTCTGAAGGTCCACAGATTACAGAATGCCTCCAGATGTGCTTCGGAAACTACTACTAGTCTTCCAGTGTACGATCAAAGCGTAGACAGTTAAAGACATTACTCCCATGGAGTAAAGTCCGCATGGTGCTTATTGTGTTCAATGCCGATTCAATTTCTGTGTTTCATCAACACTCTGAAGGTCCACAGATTACAGAATGCCTCCAGATGTGCTTCGGAAACTACTACTAGTCTTCCAGTGAACGATCAAAATCTAGGCAGTGTAAGACACTACTCCCATGGAGAAAAGTCCGCATGGTGCTTATGGTGCTATATGCCGATGCAATTTTTGTGTTTCATCACAACTCTGAAGGTCCTCAGATTACAGAATGCATTCTGATGTGGTTCGGAAACTACTACTAGTCTTCCAGTGTACGATCAAAGCGTAGACAGTTTAAGACATTACCCCCATGGAGAAAAGTTCGCATGGTGCTTATTGTGTTCAATGCCGATGCTAATTTTGTGTTTCATCAACACTCTGAAGGTGCACAGATTACAGAATGCTTCCAGATGTGCTTCGGAAACTACTACTAGTCTTCCAGTGTTCGATCAAAGCGTAGAGAGCTTAAGACATTACTCCTATAGAGAAATTTCCGCATGGTGCTATTGTGTTCAATGTCGATGCAATTTTTGTGTTTCATCAACACTCTGAAGGTCCTCAGAAAACAGAATGCATCGAGATGTGCTTCCGAAACTACTACTAGTCTTCCAATGTACGATCAAAGCGTAGACAGTGAAAGACATTATTCCCATGGAGAAAAGTCCGCATGGTGCTTATTGTGTTCAATGCCGATGCAATTTTTATGTTTCATCAACACTCTGAAGGTCCACAGATTACAGAATGCATTAAGATGTGCTTCGGAAACTAATACTAGTCTTCCAGTGTATGATCAAAGCGTAGACAGTTTAAGACATTACTCCCATTGAGTAAAGTCTGCATTGTGCTTATTGTGTTGAATGCCAATTCAATTTCTGTGTTTCATCAACACTCTGAAGGTCCACAGATTACAGAATGCCTCAAGATGTGCTTCGGAAACTACTACTAGTCTTCCATCGAACGATCAAACGTAGACAGTTTATGACATTACTCCCATGGAGAAAAGTCCGCATGGTGCTTATTGTGTTCAATGCCGATGGAATTTTGTGTTTCATCAACACTCTCAAGGTCCACAGATTACAGAATGCCTCCAGATGTGCTTCGGAAACTACTACTAGTCTTACAGTGTACGATCAAAGCGTAGACAGTTTAAGACATTACTCCTATGGAGTAAAGTCCGCATGGTGCTTATTGTGTTCAATGCCGATACAATTTCTGTGTTTCATGAACACTCTGAAGGTCCACAGATTACAGAATGCCCCCAGATGTGCTTCGAAAACTACTACTAGTCTTCCAGTGGACGATCAAAGCCTAGGCAGTTTAAGACACTACTCCCATGGAAAAAAGTCCGCATGGTGCTTATTGATCTCAATGCCGATGCAATTTTTGTGTTTCATCAACAGGCTGAAGGTCCACAGATTACAGAATGCCCCCAGATGTGCTTCGAAAACTACTACTAGTCTTCCAGTGGACGATCAAAGCCTAGGCAGTTTAAGACACTACTCCCATGGAAAAAAGTCCGCATGGTGCTTATTGATCTCAATGCCGATGCAATTTTTGTGTTTCATCAACAGGCTGAAGGTCCACAGATTACAGAATGCATCCAGATGTGCTTCCGAAACTACTACTAGTCTTCCAGTGTACGATCACAGCCTAGGCAGTTTAAGACACTACTCCCATGGAGAAAAGTCCGCATGGTGTTTATTGTGTTCAATGCCGATGCAATTTTGTGTTTCATCAACACTCTAAAGGTCCATAGATTACAGAATGCCTCCAGATGTGCTTCGGAAACTACTACTAGACTCCCAGTGTACGATCAAAGCGTAAACTGTTTAAGACATTACTCCCATGGTGAAAAGTCCGCATGGTGCTTATTGTTTTCAATGCCGATGAAATTTTTGTGTTTCATCAACACTCTGAAGGCCCACAGATTACAGAAAGTCTCCAGATGTGCTTCGGAAACTACTACTAGTCTTCCAGTGAACGATAAAAAGCCTAGACAGTTTAAGACACTACTCCCATAGAGAAAATTCCGCATGGTGCTTATTGTGTTCAATGCCGAAGCAATTTTTGTGTTTCATCAACACTCTGAAGGTCCACAGATTACAGAATGCATCCAGATGTGCTTCTGAAACTACTACTAGTCTTCCAGTGTACGATCAAAGCGTAGACAGTTTAAGACATTACTCCCATGGAGAAAAGTCCGCATGGTGCTTATTGTGTTCAATCCCGATGCAATTTTTGTGTTTCATCAACACTCTGAAGGTCCACAGATTACAGAATGCCTCCAGATGTGCTTCGGAAACTACTAATAGTCTTCCAGTGTACGATCAAAGCGTAGACAGTTTAAGACATTACTCCCTTTGAGAAAAGTCCTCATGGTGCTTATTGTGTTCAATGCCGATGCAATTTTTGTGTTTCATCACCACTCTGAAGGTCCACAGATTACAGAATGCCACCAGATGTGCTTCGGAAACTACTACTAGTCTTCCAGTGTACGATCAAATCGTAGACAGTTTAAGACATTACTCCCATGGAGAAAAGTCCGTATGGTGCTTATTGTGTTCAATGCTGATGCAATTTTTGTGTTTCATCAACACCCTGGAGGTCCACAGATTACAGAATGCCTCCAGATGTGCTTCGGAAACTACTACTAGTCTTCCAGTGTACGATCAAAGCGTAGACGGTTTAAGACATTAGTCCCATGGAGAAAAGTCCGCATGGTGCTTATTGTGTTCAAAGTCGATGCAATTTTTGTGTTTCACCAACACTCTGAAGGTCCACAGATTACAGAATGCATCCAGATGTGCTTCGGAATCTACTATTAGTCTTCCAGTGAACGATCAAAGCATAGACAGTTTAAGGCATTACTCTCATGGAGAAAAGTCAGCATGGTGCTTATTGTGTTCAATGCCGATTAAATTTCTGTGTTTCATCAACACTCTGAAGGTCCACAGATTACAGAATGCCTCCAGATGTGCTTCGGAAACTACTACTAGTCTTCCAGTGAACGATCAAAGCCTAGACAGTGTAAGACACTACTCCCATGGAGAAAAGTCCGCATGGTGCTTATTGTGCTCAATGCCGATGCAATTTTTGTGTTTCATCAACACTCTGAAGGTCCACAGATTACATATTGCTTAAAGATGTGTTCGGAAACTACTAGTAGTCTTCCAGTGTACGATCAAAACGTAGACAGTTTAAGACATTACTCCCATAGAGAAAATTCCGCTTGGTGCTTATTGTGTTCAATGCCGATGCAATTTTTGTGTTTCATCAACACTCTGAAGGTCCACAGATTACGGAATACCTCCAGATGTGCTTCGGAAACTACTACTAGTCTTCCAGTGTACGATCAAAGCGTAGACAGTTTAAGACATTAGTCCCATGGAGAAAAGTCCGCATGGTGCTTATTGTTTTCAAAGTCGATGCAATTTTTGTGTTTTACCAACACTCCGAAGGTCCACAGATTACAGAATGCATCCAGATGTGCTTCGGAAACTACTATTAGTCTTCCAGTGAGCGATCAAAGCGTACACAGTTTAAGGCATTACTCTCATGGAGAAAAGTCCCCATGGTGCTTATTGTGTTCAATGCCGATTCAATTTCTGTGTTTCATCAACTCTCTGAGGGTCTACAGATTACAGAATGCCTCCAGATGTGCTTCGGAAACTACTACTAGTCTTCCAGTGAACGATCAAAGCCTAGACAGTTTAAGACACTACTCCCATAGAGAAAATTCCGCTTGGTGCTTATTCTGTTCAATGCCGATGCAATTTTTGGGTTTCATCAACACTCTGAAGGTCCTCTGATTACAGAATGCATCCTGATGTGCTTCGGAAATTACCACTCGTCTTCCAGTGTACGATCAAAGCGTAGACAGTTTAAAACATTACTCTCATGGAGAAAAGTCCGTATGGTGCCTATTGTGTTCAATGCCGAATCAATTTCTGTGTTTCATCAACACTCTGAAGGTCCACAGATTACAGAATGCCTCCAGATGTGCTTCTGAAACTACTACTAGTCTTCCAGTGTACGATCAAAACGTAGACAGTTTAAGACATTATTCCCATGGAGAAAAGTCCGCATGGTGCTTATTGTGTTCAATCCCGATGCAATTTTTGTGTTTCATCAACACTCTGAAGGTCCACAGATTACAGAATGCCTCCAGATGTGCTTCGGAAACTACTACTAGTCTTCCAGTGTACGATCAAATCGTAGACAATTTAAGACATTACTCCCATGGAGAAAAGTCCGTATGGTGCTTATTGTGTTCAATGCCGATGCAATTCTTGTGTTTCATCAACACTCTGAAGGTCCACAGATTACAGAATGCCTCCAGATGTGCTTCGGAAACTACTACTAGCCTTCCAGTGTACGATCAAAGCGTAGACAGTTTAAGACATTAGTCCCATGGAGAAAAGTCCGCATGGTGCTTATTGTGTTCAAAGTCGATGCAATTTTTGTGTTTCACCAACACTCTGAAGATCCACAGATTACAGAATGCATCCAGATGTGCTTCGGAAACTACTATTAGTCTTCCAGTGAACGATCAAAGCGTAGACAGTTTAAGGCATTACTCTCATGGAGAAAAGTCCCCATGGTGCTTTTTGTGTTCAATGCCGATTCAATTTCTGTGTTTCATCAACACTCTGAAGGTCCACAGATTACAGAATGCCTCCAGATGTGCTTCGGAAACTACTACTAGTCTTCCAGTGTACGATCAAAGCGTAGACAGTTTAAGACATTACTCCCATGGAGAAAAGTTCGCATGTAGCTTATTGTGTTCAGTGCCGATGCAATTTTTGTGTTTCATCAACACTCTGAAGGTCCACTGATTACAAAATGCTTAAAGATGTGTTTCGGAAACTACTAGTAGTCTTCCAGTGTACGATCAAAGCGTAGACAGTTTAAGACATTACTCCCATAGAGAAAATTCGGCATGGTGCTTATTGTGTTCAATGCCGATGCAATTTTTGTGTTTCATCAACACTCTGAAGGTCCTCAGATTACAGAATGCAAGCAGATGTGCTTCCGAAACTACTACTAGTCTTCCAGTGTACGATCAAAGCGTAGACAGTTTAAGACATTACTCCCATGGAGTAAAGTCCGCATGGAGCTTATTGTGTTCAATGCCGATTCAATTTCTGTGTTTTATCAACACTCTGAAGGTCCTCAGATTACAGAATGCATCCTGATGTGGTTCGGAAACTACTACTCGTCTGCCAGTGTCCGATCAAAGCGTACACAGTTTAAGACATAACTCCTGTGGAGAAAAGTTCGCGTGGTGCTTATTGTGTTCAATGCCGATGCAATTTTTGTGTTTCATCAATACTCTGAAGGTCCACAGATTACAGAATGCTTCCAGATGTGCTTCGGAAACTACTACTAGTCTTCCACTGCGCGATCAAAGTGTAGACAGTTTAAGTTATTACTCCCATAGAGAAAATTCCGCATGATGCTTATTGTGTTCAATGCCGATGCAATTTTTGTGTTTCATCAACACTCTGAAGGTCCCCAGTTTACAGAATGCAAGCAGATGTGCTTCCGAAACTACTACTAGTCTTCCAGTGTACGATCAAAGCGTAGACAGTTTAAGACATTACTCCCATGGAGTAAAGTCCGCATGGAGCTTATTGTGTTCAATGCCGATTCAATTTCTGTGTTTTATCAACACTCTGAAGGTCCTCAGATTACAGAATGCATCCTGATGTGGTTCGGAAACTACTACTCGTCTGCCAGTGTCCGATCAAAGCGTACACAGTTTAAGACATAACTCCTGTGGAGAAAAGTTCGCGTGGTGCTTATTGTGTTCAATGCCGATGCAATTTTTGTGTTTCATCAACATTCTGAATGTCCACAGATTACAGAATGCCTCCAGATGTGCTTCGGTAACTACTACCAGTCTTCCATCGAATGATCAAAGCGTAGACAGTTTAAGACATTACTCCCATGGAGAAAAGTCCGCATGGTGCTTATTGTGTTCAATGCCGATGCATTTTTTGTGTTTCATCAACACTCTGAAGGTCCACAGATTACAGAATGCCACCAGATGTGCTTCGGAAACTACTACTAGTCTTCCAGTGTACGATCAAATCGTAGACAGTTTAATACATTACTCCCATGGAGAAAAGTCAATATGGTGCTTATTGTGTTCAATGCCGTTGCAATTTTTGTGTTTCATCAACACTCTGAAGGTCCACAGATTACAGAATGCATCCAGATGTGCTTCGGAAACTACTACTAGTCTTCCAGTGTACTATCAAAGCGTAGACAGTTTAAGACATTAGTCCCATGGAGAAAAGTCCGCATGGTGCTTATTGTGTTCAAAGTCGATGCAATTTTTGTGTTTCACCAACACTCTGAAGGTCCACAGATTACAGAATGCATCCAGATGTGCTTCGGAAACTACTATTAGTCTTCCAGTGAACGATCAAAGCGTAGACAGTTTAAGGCATTACTCTCATGGAGAAAAGTCCCCATGGTGCTTATTGTGTTCAATGCCGATGCAATTTTTGTGTTTCATCAACACTCTGAAGGTCCTCTGATTACAGAATGCATCCTGATGTGCTTCGGAAATTACCACTCGTCTTCCAGTGTACGATCAAAGCGTAGACAGTTTAAGACATTACTCTCATGGAGAAAAGTCCGTATGGTGCCTATTGTGTTCAATGCCGAATCAATTTCTGTGTTTCATCAACACTCTGAAGGTCCACAGATTACAGAATGCCTCCAGATGTGCTTCGGAAACTACTACTAGTCTTCCAGTGAACGATCAAAGCCTAGACAGTGTAAGACACTACTCCCATGGAGAAAAGTCCGCATGGTGCTTATTGTGCTCAATGCCGATGCAATTTTTGTGTTTCATCAACACTCTGAAGGTCCACAGATTACAGAATGCTTAAAGATGTGTTTCGGAAACTACTAGGAGACTTCCAGTGTACGATGAAAGCGTAGACAGTTTAAGACATTACTCCCATAGAGAAAATTCCGCTTGGTGCTTATTGTGTTCAATGCCGATGCAATTTTTGTGTTTCATCAACACTCTGAAGGTCCACAGATTACGGAATACCTCCAGATGTGCTTCGGAAACTACTACTAGTCTTCCAGTGTACGATCAAAGCGTAGACAGTTTAAGACATTAGTCCCATGGAGAAAAGTCCGCATGGTGCTTATTGTTTTCAAAGTCGATGCAATTTTTGTGTTTTACCAACACTCTGAAGGTCCACAGATTACAGAATGCATCCAGATGTGCTTCGGAAACTACTATTAGTCTTCCAGTGAGCGATCAAAGCGTAGACAGTTTAAGGCATTACTCTCATGGAGAAAAGTCCCCATGGTGCTTATTGTGTTCAATGCCGATTCAATTTCTATGTTTCATCAACTCTCTGAAGGTCTACAGATTACAGAATGCCTCCAGATGTGCTTCGGAAACTACTACTAGTCTTCCAGTGAACGATCAAAGCCTAGACAGTTTAAGACACTACTCCCATAGAGAAAATTCCGCTTGGTGCTTATTCTGTTCAATGCCGATGCAATTTTTGTGTTTCATCAACACTCTGAAGGTCCACAGATTACAGAATGCATCCAGATGTGCTTCTGAAACTACTACTAGTCTTCCAGTGTACGATCAAAGCGTAGACAGTTTAAGACATTATTCCCATGGAGAAAAGTCCGCATGGTGCTTATTGTGTTCAATCCCGATGCAATTTTTGTGTTTCATCAACACTCTGAAGGTCCACAGATTACAGAATGCCTCCAGATTTGCTTCGGAAACTACTACTAGTCTTCCAGTGTACGATCAAATCGTAGACAATTTAAGACATTACTCCCATGGAGAAAAGTCCGTATGGTTCTTATTGTGTTCAATGCCGATGCAATTCTTGTGTTTCATCAACACTCTGAAGGTCCACAGATTACAGAATGCCTCCAGATGTGCTTCGGAAACTACTACTAGCCTTCCAGTGTACGATCAAAGCGTAGACAGTTTAAGACATTAGTCCCATGGAGAAAAGTCCCCATGGTGCTTATTGTGTTCAATGCCGATTCAATTTTTGTGTTTCATCAACACTCTGAAGGTCCACAGATTACAAAATGCTTAAAGATGTGTTTCGGAAACTACTAGTAGTCTTCCAGTGTACGATCAAAGCGTAGACAGTTTAAGACATTACTCCCATAGAGAAAATTCCGCATGGTGCTTATTGTGTTCAATGCCGATGCAATTTTTGTGTTTCATCAACACTCTGAAGGTCCTCAGATTACAGAATGCATGCAGATGTGCTTCCGAAACTACTACTAGTCTTCCAGTGTACGATCAAAGCGTAAAAAGTTTAAGACATTACTCCCATGGAGTAAAGTCCGCATGGAGCTTATTGTGTTCAATGCCGATTCAATTTCTGTGTTTTATCAACACTCTGAAGGTCCACAGATTACAGAATGCCTCCAGATGTGCTTCGGAAACTACTACTAGTCTTCCAGTGAACGATCAAAATCTAGGCAGTTTAAGACACTACTCCCATGGAGAAAAGTCCGCATGGTGCTTATGGTGTTCAATGCCGATGCAATTTTTGTGTTTCATCACAACTCTGAAGGTCCTCAGATTACAGAATGCATCCTGATGTGGTTCGGAAACTACTACTCGTCTGCCAGTGTCCGATCAAAGCGTACACAGTTTAAGACATAACTCCCGTTGAGAAAAGTTCGCGTGGTGCTTATTGTGTTCAATGCCAATGCAATTTTTGTGTTTCATCAACACTCTGAAGGTCCACAGATTACAGAATGCTTCCAGATGTGCTTCGGAAACTACTACTAGTCTTCCACTGCGCGATCAAAGTGTAGACAGTTTAAGTTATTACTCCCATAGAGAAAATTCCGCATGATGCTTATTGTGTTCAATGCCGATGCAATTTTTGTGTTTCATCAACACTCTGAAGGTCCCCAGTTTACAGAATGCTTCCAGATGTGCTTCGGAAACTACTACTAGTCTTCCACTGCGCGATCAAAGCGTAGACAGTTTAAGACATTACTCCCATAGAGAAAATTCCGCATGATGCTTATTGTGTTCAATGCGGATGCAATTTTTGTGTTTCATCAACACTCTGAAGGTCCACAGATTACAGAATGCCTCCAGATGTGCTTCGGACACTACTACTAGTCTTCCAGTGTACGATCAAAGCGTAGACAGTTTAAGACATTACTCCCATTGAGAAAAGTCCTCATGGTGCTTATTGTGTTCAATGCCGATGCAATTTTTGTGTTTCATCAACATTCTGAATGTCCACAGATTACAGAATGCCTCCAGATGTGCTTCGGTAACTACTACCAGTCTTCCATCGAATGATCAAAGCGTAGACAGTTTAAGACATTACTCCCATGGAGAAAAGTCCGCATGGTGCTTATTGTGTTCAATGCCGATGCATTTTTTGTGTGTCATCAACACTCTGAAGGTCCACAGATTACAGAATGCCACCAGATGTGCTTCGGAAACTACTACTAGTCTTCCAGTGTACGATCAAATCGTAGACAGTTTAATACATTACTCCCATGGAGAAAAGTCCGTATGGTGCTTATTGTGTTCAATGCCGTTGCAATTTTTGTGTTTCATCAACACTCTGAAGGTCCACAGATTACAGAATGCCTCCAGATGTGCTTCGGAAACTACTACTAGTCTTCCAGTGTACTATCAAAGCGTAGACAGTTTAAGACATTAGTCCCATGGAGAAAAGTCCGCATGGTGCTTATTGTGTTCAAAGTCGATGCAATTTTTGTGTTTCACCAACACTCTGAAGGTCCACAGATTACAGAATGCATCCAGATGTGCTTCGGAAACTACTACTAGTCTTCCAGTGAACGATCAAAGCGTAGACAGTTTAAGGCATTACTCTCATGGAGAAAAGTCCCCATGGTGCTTATTGTGTTCAATGCCGATTAAATTTCTGTGTTTCATCAACACTCTGAAGGTCCACAGATTACAGAATGCCTCCAGATGTGCTTCGGAAACTACTACTAGTCTTCCAGTGAACGATCAAAGCCTAGACAGTTTAAGACACTACTCCCATGGAGAAAAGTCCGCATGGTGCTTATTGTGCTCAATGCCGATGCAATTTTTGTGTTTCATCAACACTCTGAAGGTCCTCTGATTACAGAATGCATCCTGATGTGCTTCGGAAATTACCACTCGTCTTCCAGTGTACGATCAAAGCGTAGACAGTTTAAGACATTACTCTCATGGAGAAAAGTCCGTATGGTGCCTATTGTGTTCAATGCCGAATCAATTTCTGTGTTTCATCAACACTCTGAAGGTCCACAGATTACAGAATGCCTCCAGATGTGCTTCGGAAACTACTACTAGTCTTCCAGTGAACGATCAAAGCCTAGACAGTGTAAGACACTACTCCCATGGAGAAAAGTCCGCATGGTGCTTATTGTGCTCAATGCCGATGCAATTTTTGTGTTTCATCAACACTCTGAAGGTCCACAGATTACAGAATGCTTAAAGATGTGTTTCGGAAACTACTAGTAGTCTTCCAGTGTACGATCAAATCGTAGACAGTTTAAGACATTACTCCCATAGAGAAAATTCCGCATGGTGCTTATTGTGTTCAATGCCGATGCAATTTTTGTGTTTCATCAACACTCTGAAGGTCCTCAGATTACAGAATGCATGCAGATGTGCTGCCGAAACTACTACTAGTCTTCCAGTGTACGATCAAAGGGTAGACAGTTTAAGACATTACTCCCATGGAGTAAAGTCCGCATGGAGCTTATTGTGTTCAATGCCGATTCAATTTCTGTGTTTTATCAACACTCTGAAGGTCCACAGATTACAGAATGCCTCCAGATGTGCTTCGGAAACTACTACTAGTCTTCCAGTGAACGATCAAAATCTAGGCAGTTTAAGACACTACTCCCATGGAGAAAAGTCCGCATGGTGCTTATGGTGTTCAATGCCGATGCAATTTTTGTGTTTCATCACAACTCTGAAGGTCCTCAGATTACAGAATGCATCCTGATGTGGTTCGGAAACTACTACTCGTCTGCCAGTGTCCGATCAAAGCGTACACAGTTTAAGACATAACTCCCGTTGAGAAAAGTTCGCGTGGTGCTTATTGTGTTCAATGCCGATGCAATTTTTGTGTTTCATCAACACTCTGAAGGTCCACAGATTACAGAATGCTTCCAGATGTGCTTCGGAAACTACTACTAGTCTTCCACTGCGCGATCAAAGTGTAGACAGTTTAAGTTATTACTCCCATAGAGAAAATTCCGCATGATGCTTATTGTGTTCAATGCCGATGCAATTTTTTTGTTTCATCAACACTCTGAAGGTCCCCAGTTTACAGAATGCTTCCAGATGTGCTTCGGAAACTACTACTAGTCTTCCACTGCGCGATCAAAGCGTAGACAGTTTAAGACATTACTCCCATAGAGAAAATTCCGCATGATGCTTATTGTGTTCAATGCGGATGCAATTTTTGTGTTTCATCAACACTCTGAAGGTCCACAGATTACAGAATGCCTCCAGATGTGCTTCGGACACTACTACTAGTCTTCCAGTGTACGATCAAAGCGTAGACAGTTTAAGACATTACTCCCATTGAGAAAAGTCCTCATGGTGCTTATTGTGTTCAATGCCGATGCAATTTTTGTGTTTCATCAACATTCTGAATGTCCACAGATTACAGAATGCCTCCAGATGTGCTTCGGTAACTACTACCAGTCTTCCATCGAATGATCAAAGCGTAGACAGTTTAAGACATTACTCCCATGGACAAAAGTCCGCATGGTGCTTATTGTGTTCAATGCCGATGCATTTTTTGTGTTTCATCAACACTCTGAAGGTCCACAGATTACAGAATGCCACCAGATGTGCTTCGGAAACTACTACTAGTCTTCCAGTGTACGATCAAATCGTAGACAGTTTAATACATTACTCCCATGGAGAAAAGTCCGTATGGTGCTTATTGTGTTCAATGCCGTTGCAATTTTTGTGTTTCATCAACACTCTGAAGGTCCACAGATTACAGAATGCCTCCAGATGTGCTTCGGAAACTACTACTAGTCTTCCAGTGTACTATCAAAGCGTAGACAGTTTAAGACATTAGTCCCATGGAAAAAAGTCCACATGGTGCTTATTGTGTTCAAAGTCGATGCAATTTTTGTGTTTCACCAACACTCTGAAGGTCCACAGATTAAAGAATGCATCCAGATGTGCTTCGGAAACTACTACTAGTCTTCCAGTGAACGATCAAAGCGTAGACAGTTTAAGGCATTACTCTCATGGAGAAAAGTCCCCATGGTGCTTATTGTGTTCAATGCCGATTAAATTTCTGTGTTTCATCAACACTCTGAAGGTCCACAGATTACAGAATGCCTCCAGATGTGCTTCCGAAACTACTACTAGTCTTCCAGTGAACGATCAAAGCCTAGACAGTTTAAGACACTACTCCCATGGAGAAAAGTCCGCATGGTGCTTATTGTGCTCAATGCCGATGCAATTTTTGTGTTTCATCAACACTCTGAAGGTCCTCTGATTACAGAATGCATCCTGATGTGCTTCGGAAATTACCACTCGTCTTCCAGTGTAAGATCAAAGCGTAGACAGTTTAAGACATTACTCTCATGGAGAAAAGTCCGTATGGTGCCTATTGTGTTCAATGCCGAATCAATTTCTGTGTTTCATCAACACTCTGAAGGTCCACAGATTACAGAATGCCTCCAGATGTGCTTCGGAAACTACTACTAGTCTTCCAGTGAACGATCAAAGCCTAGACAGTGTAAGACACTACTCCCATGGAGAAAAGTCCGCATGGTGCTTATTGTGCTCAATGCCGATGCAATTTTTGTGTTTCATCAACACTCTGAAGGTCCACAGATTACAGAATGCTTAAAGATGTGTTTCGGAAACTACTAGGAGTCTTCCAGTGTACGATGAAAGCGTAGACAGTTTAAGACATTACTCCCATAGAGAAAATTCCGCATGGTGCTTATTGTGTTCAATGCCGATGCAATTTTTGTGTTTCATCAACATTCTGAAGGTCCACAGATTACAGGATACCTCCAGATATGCTTCGGAAACTACTACTAGTCTTCCAGTGTACGATCAAAGCGTAGACAGTTTAAGACATTAGTCCCATGGAGAAAAGTCCGCATGGTGCTTATTGTGTTCAAAGTCGATGCAATTTTTGTGTTTTACCAACACTCTGAAGGTCCACAGATTACAGAATGCATCCAGATGTGCTTCGGAAACTACTATTAGTCTTCCAGTGAACGATCAAAGCGTAGACAGTTTAAGGCATTACTCTCATGGAGAAAAGTCCCCATGGTGCTTATTGTGTTCAATGCCGATTCAATTTCTGTGTTTCATCAACACTCTGAAGGTCTACAGATTACAGAATGCCTCCAGATGTGCTTCGGAAACTACTACTAGTCTTCTAGTGAACGATCAAAGCCTAGACAGTTTAAGACACTACTCCCATAGAGAAAATTCCGCATGGTGCTTATTGTGTTCAATGCCGATGCAATTTTTGTGTTTCATCAACACTCTGAAGGTCCACAGATTACAGAATGCATCCAGATGTGCTTCGGAAACTACTACTAGTCTTCCAGTGTACGATCAAAGCGTAGACAGTTTAAGACATTACTCCCATGGAGAAAAGTCCGTATGGTGCTTATTGTGTTCAATGCCGATGCAATTTTTGTGTTTCATCAACACTCTGAAGGTCCACAGATTACAGAATGCCGCCAGATGTGCTTCGGAAACTACTACTAGTCTTCCAGTGTACGATCAAAGCGTAGACAGTTTAAGACATTAGTCACATGGAGAAAAGTCCGCATGGTGCTTCTTGTGTTCAAAGTCGATGCAGTTTTTGTGTTTCACCAACACTCTTAAGGTCCACAGATTACAGAATGCATCCAGATGTGCTTCGGAAACTACTATTAGTCTTCCGGTGAACGATCAAAGCGTAGACAGTTTAAGGCATTACTCTCATGGAGAAAAGTCCCCATGGTGCTTATTGTGTTCAATGCCGATTAAATTTCTGTGTTTCATCATCACTCTGAAGGTCCACAGATTACAGAATGCCTCCAGATGTGCTTCGGAAACTACTACTAGTCTTCCAGTGAACGATGAAAGCCTAGACAGTTTAAGACACTACTCCCATGGAGAAAAGTCCGCATGGTGCTTATTGTGCTCAATGCCGATGCAATTTTTGTGTTTCATCAACACTCTGAAGGTCCACAGATTACAGAATACCTCCAGATGTGCTTCGGAAACTACTACTAGTCTTCCAGTGTACGATCAAAGCGTAGACACTTTAAGACATTAGTCCCATGGAGAAAAGTCCGCATGGTGCATATTGTGTTCAAAGTCGATGCATTTTTTGTGTTTTACCAACACTCTGAAGGTCCACAGATTACAGAATGCATCCAGATGTGCTTCGGAAACTACTATTAGTCTTAAAGTGAACGATCAAAGCGTAGACAGTTTAAGGCATTTCTCTCATGGAGAAAAGTCCCCATGGTGCTTATTGTGTTCAATGCCGATTCAATTTCTGTGTTTCATCAACACTCTGAAGGTCTACAGATTACAGAATGTCTCCAGATGTGCTTCGGAAACTACTACTAGTCTTCCAGTGAACGATCAAAGCCTAGACAGTTTAAGACACTATTCCCATGGAGAAAATTTCGCATGGTGCTTATTGTGTTCAATGCCGATGCAATTTTTGTGTTTCATCAACACTCTGAAGGTCCACAGATTACAGAATGCATCTAGATGTGCTTCTGAAACTACTACTAGTCTTCCAGTGTACGATCAAAGCGTAGACTGTTTAAGACATTACTCCCATGGAGAAAAGTCCGCATGGTGCTTATTGTGTTCAATCCCAATGCAATTCTTGTGTTTCATCAACACTCTAAAGGTCCACAGATTACAGAATGCCTCCAGATGTGCTTCGGAAACTACTACTAGTCTTCCAGTGTACGATCAAATCGTAGACAATTTAAGACATTACTCCCATGGAGAAAAGTCTGTATGGTGCTTATTGTGTTCAATGCCGTTGCAATTTTTGGGTTTCATCAACACTCTGAAGGTCCACAGATTACAGAATGCCTCCAGATGTGCTTCGGAAACTACTACTAGCCTTCCAGTGTACAATCAAAGCGTAGACAGTTTTAGACATTAGTCCCATGGAGAAAAGTCCGCATGGTGCTTATTGTGTTCAAAGTCGATGCAATTTTTGTGTTTCACCAACACTCTGAATGTCCATAGATTACAGAATGCATCCATAAGTGCTTCGGAACCTACTATTAGTCTTCCAGTGAACGATCAAAGCGTAGACAGTTTAAGGCATTACTCTCATGGAGAAAAGTCCCCATGGTGCTTATTGTGTTCAATGCCGATTCAATTTCTGTGTTTCATCAACACTCTGAAGGTCCACAGATTACAGAATGCCTCCAGATGTGCTTCGGAAACTACTACTAGCCTTCCAGTGTACAATCAAAGTGTAGACAGTTTAAGACATTAGTCCCATGGAGAAAAGTCCGCATGGTGCTTATTGTGTTCAAAGTCGATGCAATTTTTGTGTTTCACCAACACTCTGAATGTCCACAGATTACAGAATGCATCCATAAGTGCTTCGGAAACTACTATTAGTCTTCCAGTGAACGATCAAAGCGTAGACAGTTTAAGACATTACTCCCATGGAGAAAAGTCCGTATTGTGCTTATTGTGTTCAATGCCGTTGCAATTTTTGGGTTTCATCAACACTCTGAAGGTCCACAGATTACAGAATGCCTCCAGATGTCCTTCGGAAACTACTACTAGCCTTCCAGTGAACGATCAAACCCTAGACAGTTTAAGACACTACTCCCATGGAGAAATGTCCGCATGGTGCTTATTGTGCTCAATGCCGATGCAATTTTTGTGTTTCATCAACACTCTGAAGGTCCTCCGATTACAGAATGCATCCTTATGTGCTTCGGAAATTACCACTCGTCTTCCAGTGTACGATCAAAGCGTAGACAGTTTAAGACATTACTCCCATGGAGAAAAGTTCGCATGTAGCTTATTGTGTTCAGTGCCGATGTTATTTTTGTGTTTCATCAACACTCTGAAGGTCCACTGATTACAAAATGCTTAAAGATGTGTTTCGGAAACTACTAGTAGTCTTCCAGTGTACGATCACAGGGTAGTCAGTTTAAGACATTACTCCCATAGAGAAAATTCCGCATGGTGCTTATTGTGTTCAATGCCGATGCAATTTTTGTGTTTCATCAACACTCTGAAGGTCCTCAGATTACAGAATGCATGCAGATGTGCTTCCGAAACTACTACTAGTCTTCCAGTATACGATCAAAGCGTAGACAGTTTAAGACATTACTCCCATGGAGTAAAGTCCGCATGGTGCTTATTGTGTTCAATGCCGATTCAATTTCTGTGTTTTATCAACACTCTGAAGGTCCACAGATTACAGAATGCCTCCAGATGTGCTTCGGAAACTACTACTAGTCTTCCAGTGAACGATCAAAATCTAGGCAGTTTAAGACACTACTCCCATGGAGAAAAGTCCGCATGGTGCTTATGGTGCTCAATGCCGATGCAATTTTTGTGTTTCATCACAACTCTGAAGGTCCTAAGATTACAGAATGCATCCTGATGTGGTTCGGAAACTACTACTCGTCTGCCAGTGTCCGATCAAAGCGTACACAGTTTAAGACATTACTCCCGTGGAGAAAAGTTCGCATGGTGATTATTGTGTTCAATGCCGATGCAATCTTTGTGTTTCATCAACACTCTGAAGGTCCACAGATTACAGAATGCTTCCAGATGTGCTTCGGAAACTACTACTAGTCTTCCACTGCGCGATCAAAGCGTAGACAGTTTAAGACATTACTCCCATAGAGAAAATTCCGCATGATGCTTATTGTGTTCAATCCCGATGCAATTGTTGTGTTTCATCAACACTCTGAAGGTCCACAGATTACAGAATGCCTCCAGATGTGCTTCGGACACTACTACTAGTCTTCCAGTGTACGATCAAAGTGTAGACAGTTTAAGACATTACTCCCATTGAGAAAAGTCCTCATGGTGCTTATTGTGTTCAATGCCGATGCAATTTTTGTGTTTTATCAACTTTCTGAATGTCCACAGATTACAGAATGCCTCCAGATGTGCTTCGGTAACTACTACCAGTCTTCCATCGAATGATCAAAGCGTAGCCAGTTTAAGACATTACTCCCATGGAGAAAAGTCCGCATGGTGCTTATTGTGTTCAATGCCGATGCATTTTTTGTGTTTCATCAACACTCTGAAGGTCTACAGATTACAGAATGCCACCAGATGTGCTTCGGAAACTACTACTAGTCTTCCAGTGTACGATCAAATCGTAGACAGTTTAAGACATTACTCCCATGGAGAAAAGTCCGTATGGTGCTTATTGTGTTCAATGCCGATGCAATTTTTGTGTTTCATCAACACTCTGAAGGTCCACAGATTACAGAATGCCTCCAGATGTGCTTAGGAAACTACTACTAGTCTTCCAGTGTACGATCAAAGCGTAGACAGTTTAAGACGTTAGTCCCATGGAGAAAATTCCGCATGGTGCTTATTGTGTTCAAAGTCGATGCAATTTTTGTGTTTCACCAACACTCTGAACGTCCACAGATTACAGAATGCATCCAGATGTGCTTCGGATACTACTATTAGTCTTCCAGTGAACGATCAAAGCGTAGACAGTTTAAGGCATTACTCTCATGGAGAAAAGTCCCCATGGTGCTTATTGTGTTCAATGCCGATTAAATTTCTGTGTTTCATCAACACTCTGAAGGTCCAAAGATTACAGAATGCCTCCAGATGTGCTTCGGAAACTACTACTAGTCTTCCAGTGAACGATCAAAGCCTAGACAGTTTAAGACACTACTCCCATGGAGAAAAGTCCGCATGGTGCTTATTGTGCTCAATGCCGATGCAATTTTTGTGTTTCATCAACACTCTGAAGGTCCTCTGATTACAGAATGCATCCTGATGTGCTTCGGAAATTACCACTCGTCTTCCAGTGTACGATCAAAGCGTAGACAGTTTAAGACATTACTCTCATGGAGAAAAGTCCGTATGGTGCCTATTGTGTTCAATGCCGAATCAATTTCTGTGTTTCATCAACACTCTGAATGTCCACAGATTACAGAATGCCTCCAGATGTGCATCGGAAACTACTACTAGTCTTCCAGTGAACGATCAAAGCCTAGACAGTGTAAGACACTACTCCCATGGAGAAAAGTCCGCATGGTGCTTATTGTGCTCAATGCCGATGCAATTTTTGCGTTTCATCAACACTCCGAAGGTCCACAGATTACAGAATGCTTAAAGATGTGTTTCGGAAACTACTACTAGTCTTCCAGTGTACGATCAAAGCGTAGACAGTTTAAGACATTACTCCCATAGAGAAAATTCCGCATGGTGCTTATTGTGTTCAATGCCGATGCAATTTTTGTGTTTCATCAACACTCTGAAGGTCCACAGATTACAGAATACCTCCAGATGTGCTTCGGAAATTACTACTAGTCTTCCAGTGTACGATCAAAGCGTAGACAGTTTAAGACATTAGTCCCATGGGGAAAAGTCCGCATGGTGCTTATTGTGTTCAAAGTCGATACAATTTTGGTGTTTTACCAACACTCTGAAGGTCCACAGATTACAGAATGCATCCAGATGTGCTTCGGAAACTACTATTAGTCTTCCAGTGAACGATCAAAGCGTAGACAGTTTAAGGCATTATTCTCATGGAGAAAAGTCCCCATGGTGCTTATTGTGTTCAATGCCGATTCAATTTCTGTGTTTCATCAACACTCTGAAGGTCTACAGATTACAGAATGCCTCCAGATATGCTTCGGAAACTACTACTAGTCTTCCAGTGAACGATCAAAGCCTAGACAGTTTAAGACACTACTCCCATAGAGAAAATTTCGCATGGTGCTTATTGTGTTCAATGCCGATGCAATTTTTGTGTTTCATCAACACTGAAGGTCCACAGATTACAGAAATCATCCAGATGTGCTTCTGAAACTACTACTAGTCTTCCAGTGTACGATCAAATCGTAGACAATTTAAGACATTACTCCCATGGAGAAAAGTCCGTATGGTGATTATTGTGTTCAATGCCGTTGCAATTTTTGTGTTTCATCAACACTCTGAAGGTCCACAGATTACAGAATGCCTCCAGATGTGCTTCGGAAACTGCTACTAGCCTTACAGTGTACGATCAAACCGTAGACAGTTTAAGACATTACTCCCATGGAGAAAAGTTCGCATGTAGATTATTGTGTTCAGTGCCGATGCTATTTTTGTGTTTCATCAACACTCTGAAGGTCCACAGATTACAGAGTGCTTAAAGATGTGTTTCTGAAACTACTAGTAGTCTTCCAGTGTACGATCAAAGCGTAGACAGTTTAAGACATTACTCCCATAGAGAAAATTCCGCATGGTGCTTATTGTGTTCAATGCCGATGCAATTTTTGTGTTTCATCAACACTCTGAAGGTCCTCAGGTTACAGAATGCATGCAGATGTGCTTTCGAAACTACTACTAGTCTTCCAGTGCACGATCAAAGCGTAGACAGTTTAAGGCATTACTCTCATGGAGAAAAGTCCCCATGGTGCTTATTGTGTTCAATGCCGATTCAATTTCTGTGTTTCATCAACACTCTGAAGGTCTACAGATTACAGAATGCCTCCAGATGTGCTTCGGAAACTACTACTAGTCTTCCAGTGAACGATCAAAGCCTAGACAGTTTAAGACACTATTCCCATAGAGAAAATTTCGCATGGTGCTTATTGTGTTCAATGCCGATGCAATTTTTGTGTTTCATCAACACTCTGAAGGTCCACAGATTACAGAAATCATCCAGATGTGCTTCTGAAACTACTACTAGTCTTCCAGTGTACGATCAAAGCGTAGACAGTTTAATACATTACTCCCATGGAGAAAAGTCCGCATGGTGCTTATTGTGTCCAATCCCGATGCAATTTTTGTGTTTCATCAACACTCTGAAGGTCCACAGATTACAGAATGCCTCCAGATGTGCTTCGGAAACTACTACTAGTCTTCCAGTGTACTATCAAATCGTAGACAATTTAAGACATTACTCCCATGGAGAAAAGTCCGTATGGTGCTTATTGTGTTCAATGCCGTTGCAATTTTTGTGTTTCATCAACACTCTGAAGGTCCACAGATTACAGAATGCCTCCAGATGTGCTTCGGAAACTGCTACTAGCCTTACAGTGTACGATCAAACCGTAGACAGTTTAAGACATTACTCCCATGGAGAAAAGTTCGCATGTAGCTTATTGTGTTCAGTGCCGATGCTATTTTTGTGTTTCATCAACACTCTGAAGGTCCACAGATTACAGAGTGCTTAAAGATGTGTTTCGGAAACTACTAGTAGTCTTCCAGTGTACGATCAAAGCGTAGACAGTTTAAGACATTACTCCCATAGAGAAAATTCCGCATGGTGCTTATTGTGTTCAATGCCGATGCAATTTTTGTGTTTCATCAACACTCTGAAGGTCCTCAGATTACAGAATGCATGCAGATGTGCTTCCGAAACTACTACTAGTCTTCCAGTGCACGATCAAAGCGTAGACAGTTTAAGACATTACTCCCATGGAGTAAAGTCCGCATGGTGCTAATTGTGTTCAATGCGGATGCAATTTTTGTGTTTCATCAACACTCTGAAGGTCCACAGATTACAGAATGCCTCCAGATGTGCTTCGGAAACTACTACTAGTCTTCCAGTGTACGATCAAAGCGTAGACAGTTTAAGACACACTCCCATGGAGGACAGTCCGCATGGTGCTTATTGTGTTCAATCCCGATGCAATTTTTGTGTTTCATCAACACTCTGAAGGTCCTCAGATTACAGAATGCATCCTGATGTGCTTCGGAAACTACTACTCCTCTTCCAGTATACGATCAAAGCGTAGACAGTTTAAGACATTACCCCCATGGAAAAAAGTTCGCATGGTGCTTATTGTGTTCAATGCCGATTCAATTTCTGTGTTTCATCAACACTCTGAAGGTCCACAGATTACAGAATGCCTCAAGGTGTGCTTCGGAAACTACTACTAGTCTTCCAGTGTACGATCAAAGCGTAGACAGTTTAAGACATTACTCCCATGAAGTAAAGTCGCATGGTGCTTATTGTGTTCAATGCCGATTCAATTTCTGTGTTTCATCAACACTCTGAAGGTCCACAGATTACAGAATGCCTCAAGATGTGCTTCGGAAACTACTACTAGTCTTCCATCGAACGATCAAACGTAGACAGTTTATGACATTACTCCTATGGAGAAAAGTGCGCATGGTGCTTATTGTGTTCAATGCCGATGCAATTTTGTGTTTCATCAACACCCTCAAGGTCCACAGATTACAGAATGCCTCCAGATGTGTTTGGAAACTACTACTAGTCTTCCAGTGTACGATCAAAGCGTAGACAGTTTAAGACACACTCCCATGGAGAAGAGTCCGCATGGTGCTTATTGTGTTCAATCCCGATGCAATTTTTGTGTTTCATCAACACTCTGAAGGTCCTCAGATTACAGAATGCATCCTGATGTGCTTCGGAAAACTACTACTAGTCTTCCAGTGTACGATCAAAGCGTAGACAGTTTAAGACATTACTCCCATGGAGAAAAGTCCGCATGGTGCTAATTGTGTTCAATGCCGATGCAATTTTTGTGTTTCATCAACATTCTGTATGTGCACAGATTACAGAACGCCTCCAGATGTGCTTTGGGAACTACTACTAGTCTTCCATCGAACGATCAAACGTTGACAGTTTAAGACATTACTCCCATGGAGAAAAGTCCGCATGGTGCTTATTGTGTTCAATGAAGATGCAACTTTGTGTTTCATCAACACTCTGAAGGTCCACAGATTACAGAAAGCCTCCAGATGTGCTTCCGAAACTACTACTAGTCTTCCAGTGTACGATCAAAGCCTAGGCAGTTTAAGACACTACTCCCATGGAGAAAAGTCCGCATGGTGTTTATTGTGTTCAATGCCGATGCAATTTTGTGTTTCATCAACACTCTAAAGGTCCACAGATTACAGAATGCCTCTAGATGTGCTTCGGAAACTACTACTAGTCTTCCAGTGTACGATGAAAGCGTAGACAGTTTAAGACATTACTCCCATGGAGTAAAGTCCGCATGGTGCTTATTGTGTTCAATGCCGATTCAAATTCTGTGTTTCATCAACACTCTGAAGGTCCACAGATTACAGAATGCCTCCAGATGTGCTTCGGAAATTACTACTAGTCATCCAGTGGACGATCAAATCCTAGGCAGTTTAAGACACTACTTCCATGGAGAAAAGTCCGCATGGTGCCTATTGTGCTCAATGCCGATGCAATTTTTGTGTTTCATCAACACTCTGAAGGTCCACAGATTACAGAATGCATCCAGATGTGCTCCCGAAACTACTACTAGTCTTCCAGTGTACGATCAAAGCGTAAACAGTTTAAGACATTACTCCCATGGAGAAAAGTCCGCATGGTGCTTATTGTGTTCAATACCGATGCATTTTTTGTGTTTCATCAACACTATGAAGGTCCACAGATTACAGAATGCCACCAGATGTGCTTCGGAAACTACTACTAGTCTTCCAGTGTACGATCAAATCGTAGACAGTTTAAGACATTACTCCCATGGAGAAAAGTCCGTATGGTGCTTATTGTGTTCAATGCCGATGCAATTTTTGTGTTTCATCAACACTCTGAAGGTCCACAGATTACAGAATGCCTCCAGATGTGCTTCGGAAACTACTACTAGTCTTTCAGTGTACGATCAAAGCGTAGACAGTTTAAGACATTAGTCCCATGGAGAAAAGTCCGTATGGTGCTTATTGTGTTCAATGCCGATGCAATTTTTGTGTTTCATCAACACTCTGAAGGTCCTCAGATTACAGAATGCATCCAGATGTGCTTCCGAAACTACTACTAGTCTTCTAGTGTACGATCAAAGCGTAGACAGTTTAAGACATTATTCCCATGGAGAAAAGTCCGCATGGTGCTTATTGTGTTCAATACCGATGCAGTTTTTGTGTTTCATCATCACTCTGAAGGTCCACAGATTACAGAATGCATCCAAATGTGCTTCGGCAACTGCTACTAGTCTTCCATCGAACGATCAAAGCGTAGACAGTTTAAGAAATTACTCCCATGGAGAAAAGTCCGCATGGTGCTTATTGTGTTCAATGCCGATGCTATTGTTGTGTTTCATCAACATTCTGAATGTCCACAGATTACAGAATACCTCCAGATGTGCTTCGGAAACTACTACTAGTCCTCCATCGAACGATCAAAGCGTAGACAGTTTAAGACATTACTCCCATGGAGAAAAGTCCGCATGGTGCTTATTGTGTTGAATGCCGATGCAATTTTTGTGTTTCATCAACATTCTGAATGTCCACAGATTACCGAATGCCTCCAGATGTGCTTCGGAAACTACTACCAGTCTTCCATCGAATGATCAAAGCGTAGACAGTTTAAGACATTACTCCCATGGAGAAAAGTCCGCATGGTTCTTATTGTGTTCAATGTCGATGCATTTTTTGTGTTTCATCAACACTCTGAAGGTCCACAGATTACAGAATGCCACCAGATGTGCTTCGGAAACTACTACTAGTCTTCCAGTGTACGATCAAATCGTAGACAGTTTAAGACATTACTCCCATGGAGAAAAGTCCGTATGGTGCTTATTGTGTTCAATGCCGATGCAATTTTTGTGTTTCTTCAACACTCTGAAGGTCCACAGATTACAGAATGCCTCCAGATGTGCTTCGGAAACTTCTACTAGTCTTCCAGTGTACGATCAATGCGTAGACAGTTTATGACATTAGTCCCATGGAGAGAAGTCCGCATGGCGCTTATTGTGTTCAAAGTCGATGCAATTTTTGTGTTTCATCAACACTCTGAAGGTCCACAGATTACAGAATGCATCCAGATGTGCTTCGGAAACTACTATTAGTCTTCCAGTGAACGTTCATTGCGTATACAGTTTAAGGCATTACTCTCAATTAGAAATGTCCCCATGGTGCTTATTGTGTTCAATGCCGATTCAATTTCTGTGTTTCATCAACACTCTGAAGGTCCACAAATTACAGAATGCCTCCAGATGTGCTTCGGAAACTACTACTAGTCTTCCAGCGTCTGATCAAAACCTAGACAGTTTAAGACACTACTCCCACGGAGAAAAGTCCGCATGGTGCTTATGGTGCTCAATGCCGATGAAATTTTTGTGTTTCATCAACACTCTGAAGGTCCTCTGATTACAGAATGCATCCTGATGTGCTTCGTAAACTACTACTCGTCTTCCAGTGTACGATCAAAGCGTAGACAGTTTAAGACATTACTCCCATGTAGAAAAGTTCGCATGTAGCTTATTGTGCTCAATGCCGATGCTATTTTTGTGTTTCATCAACACTCTGAAGGTCCACAGATTACAGAATGCTTAAAGATGTGCTTTGGAAACTACTACTAGTCTTCCAGTGTACGATCAAAGCGTAGACAGTTTAAGACATTACTCCCATAGAGAAAATTCTGCATGGTGCTTATTGTGTTCAATGCCGATGCTAATTTTGTGTTTCATCAACACTCTGAAGGTCCACAGATTACGGAATGCTTAAAGATGTGCTTCGGAAACTACTACTAGTCTTCCAGTGTACGATCAAAGCGTACACAGTTTATGACATTACTCCCATGAACAAAAATTCCATATGGTGCTTATTGTGTTCAATGCCGATGCAATTTTTGTGTTTCATCAACACTCTGAAGGTCCTGAGATTACAGAATGCATCCAGATGTGCTTCCGAAACTACTACTAGTCTTCCAGTGTACGATCAAAGCGTAGACAGTTTAAGACATTATTCCCATGGAGAAAAGTCCGCATGGTGCTTATTGTGTTCAATGCCGATGCAATTTTTGTGTTTCATCAACATTCTGAATGTCCACAGATTACCGAATGCCTCCAGATGTGCTTCGGAAACTACTACCAGTCATCCATCGAATTATCAAAGCGTAGACAGTTTAAGACATTACTCCCATGGAGAAAAGTCCGCATGGTGCTTATTGTGTTCAATGCCGATGCATTTTTTGTGTTTCATCAACACTCTGAAGGTCCACAGATTACAGAATGCCTCCAGATGTGCTTCGGAAACTACTACTAGTCTTCCAGTGTACGATCAATGCGTAGACAGTTTAAGACATTAGTCCCATGGAGAAAAGTCCGCATGGTGCTTATTGTGTTCAAAGTCGATGCAATTTTTGTGTTTCATCAACACTCTGAAGGTCCACAGATTACAGAATGCATCCAGATGTGCTTCGGAAACTACTATTAGTCTTCCAGTGAACGTTCATTGCGTATTCAGTTTAAGGCATTACTCTCCATGAGAAAAGTCCCCATGGTGCTTATTGTGTTCAATGCCGATTCAATTTCTGTGTTTCATCAACACTCTGAAGGTCCACAGATTACAGAATGCCTCTAGATGTGCTTCGGAAACTACTACTAGTCTTCCAGTGTACGATCAAAACCTAGACAGTTTAAGACACTACTCCCATGGAGAAAAGTCCGCATGGTGCTTATTGTGCTGAATGCCGATGCAATTTTTGTGTTTCATCAACACTCTGAAGGTCCTCTGATTACAGAATGCATCCTGATGTGCTTCGGAAACTACTACTCGTCTTCCAGTGTACGATCAAAGCGTAGACAGTTGAAGACATTACTCCCATGGAGAAAAGTTCGAATGTAGCTTATTGTGTTCAATGCCGATGCTATTTTTGTGTTTCATCAACACTCTGAAGGTCCACAGAATACAGAATGCTTAAAGATGTGCTTTGGAAACTACTACTAGTCTTCCAGTGTACGATCAAAGCGTAGACAGTTTAAGACATTACTCCCATAGAGAAAATTCCGCATGGTGTTTATTGTGTTCAATGCCGATGCTAATATTGTGTTTCATCAACACTCTGAAGGTGCACAGATTACGGAATGCTTAAAGATGTGCTTCGGAAACTACTACTAGTCTTCCAGTGTACGATCAAAGCGTAGACAGTTTATGACATTACTCCCATGAACAAAAATTCTATATGGTGCTTATTGTGTTCAATGCCGATGCAATTTTTGTGTTTCATCAACACTCTGAAGGTCCTCAGATTACAGAATGCATCCACATGTGCTTCCGAAACTACTACTAGTCTTCCAGAGTACGATCAAAGCGTAGACAGTTTATGACATTACTCCCATGAACAAAAATTCTATATGGTGCTTATTGTGTTCAATGCCGATGCAATTTTTGTGTTTCATCAACATTCTGAATGTCCACAGATTACCGAATGCCTCCAGATGTGCTTCGGAAACTACTACCAGTCTTCCATCGAATTATCAAAGCGTAGACACTTTAAGACATTACTCCCATGGAGAAAAGTCCGCATGGTGCTTATTGTGTTCAATGCCGATGCATTTTTTGTGATTCATCAACACTCTGAAGGTCCTCAGATTACAGAATGCATCCAGATGTGCTTCCGAAACTACTACTAGTCTTCCAGAGTACGATCAAAGCGTAGACAGTTTAAGACATTATTCCCATGGAGAAAAGTCCGCATGGTGCTTATTGTGTTCAATGCCGATGCAATTTTTGTGTTTCATCAACATTCTGAATGTCCACAGATTACTGAATGCCACCAGATGTGCTTTGGAAACTACTACTAGTCTTCCAGTGTATGATCAAATCGTAGACAGTTTAAGACATTACTCCCATGGAGAAAAGTCCGTATGGTGCTTATTGTGTTCAATGCGGATGCAATTTTTGTGTTTCATCAACACTCTGAAGGTCCACAGATTACAGAATGCCTCCAGATGTGCTTCGGAAACTACTATTAGTCTTCCAGTGTACGATGAAAGCGTAGACAGTTTAAGACATCAGTCCCATGGAGAAAAGTCCGCATGGTGCTTATTGTGTTCAAAGTCAATGCAATTTTTGTGTTTCATCAAGACTCTGAAGGTCCACAGATTACAGAATGCATCCAGATAAGCTTCGGAAACTACTATTAGTCTTCCAGTGAACGATCAAAGCGTAGACAGTTTAAGACATTACTCTCATGGAGAAAAGTCCCCATGGTGCTTATTGTGTTCAATGCCGATTCAATTTCTGTGTTTCATCAACACTCTGAAGGTCCACAGATTACAGAATGCCTCCAGATGTGCTTCGGAAACTACTATTTGTCTTCCAGTGTACGATCAAAGCGTAGACAGTTTAAGACACTACTCCCATGGAGAAAAGTCCGCATGGTGCTTATTGTGTTCAATGCCGATGCAATTTTTGTGTTTCATCAACATTCTGAATGTCCACAGATTATCGAATGCCTCCAGATGTGGTTCGGAAACTACTACCAGTCTTCCATCGAAGGATCAAAGCGTAGACAGTTTAAGACATTACTCCCATGGAAGAAAGTCCGCATGGTGATTATTGTGTTCAATGCCGATGCATTTTTTGTGTTTCATCAACACTCTGAAGGTCCACAGATTACAGAATGCCACAAGATGTGCTTCGGAAACTACTACTAGTCTTCCAGTGTACGATCAAATCGTAGACAGTTTAAGACATTACTCCAATGGAGAAAAGTCCGTATGGTGCTTATTGTGTTCAATGCCGATGCAATTTTTGTGTTTCATCAACACTCTGAAGGTCCACAGATTACAGAATGCCTCCAGATGTGCTTCGGAAACTTCTACTAGTCTTCCAGTGTACGATGAAAGCGTAGACAGTTTAAGACATTAGTCCCATGGAGAAAAGTCCGCATGGTGCTTATTGTGTTCAAAGTCGATGCAATTTTTGTGTTTCATCAACACTCTGAAGGTCCACAGATTACAGAATGCATCCAGATGTGCTTCGGAAACTACTATTAGTCTTCCAATGAACGATCAAAGCGTAGACAGTTTAAGGCATTACTCTCATGGAGAAAAGTCCCCATGGTGCTTATTCTGTTCAATGCCGATTCAATTTCTGTGTTTCATCAACACTCTGAAGGTCCACAGATTACAGAGTGCCTCCAGATGTGCTTCGGAAACTACTACTAGTGTTCCATTGAACGATCAAATCCTAGACAGTTTAAGACACTAATCCCATGGAGGAAAGTCCGCATGGTGCTTATTGTACTCAATGCCGATGCAATTTTTGTGTTTCATCAACACTCTTAAGGGCCTCTGATTACAGAATGCATCCTGATTTGCTTCGGAAACTACTACTCGTCTTCCAGTGTACGATCAAAGCGTAGACAGTTTAAGACATTACTCCCATGGAGAAAAGTCCGCATGGTGATTATTGTGTTCAATTCCGATGCAATTGTTGTGTTTCATCAACATTCTGAATGTCCACAGATTAAAGAATGCATCCAGATGTGCTTCGGTAACTACTACTAGTCTTCCAGTGTACGATCAAAGCGTAGACAGTTTAAGACGTTATTCCCATGGAGAAAAGTCCGCATGGTGCTTATTGTGTTTAATGAAGATGCAAATTTCGTGTTTCATCAACACTCTGAAGGTCCACAGATTACAGAATGCCTCCAGATGTGCTTCGGAAACTACCAGTAGTCTTCCAGTGTACGATCAGATTGTAGACAGTTTAAGACATTACTCCCATGGAGAAACGTCCGCATGGTGCTTATTGTGTTCAATGCCGATGGAATTCTTGTGCTTAGTCAAAACTCTGAAGGTCCACAGATTACAGAATGCCTCCAGATGTGCATTGGAAACTACTACTAGTCTTCCAGGGAACGATCAAAGCGTAGACAATTTGAGACATTACTCCCATGGAGAAAAGTTCGCATGGTGCTTATTGTGTTCAAAGTCTATGTAACTTTTGGGTTTCATCAACACTCTGAAGGTCCACAGATTACAGAATGCCTCCAGATGTGCTTCGGAAACTACTACTAGTCTTCCAGTGTACGATCAAAGCGTAGACAGATTAAGACATTACTCCCATGGAGAAAAGTCAGCATGGTGCTTATTGTGTTCAAAGTCGATGCAATTTTTGTGTTTCATCAACACTCTGAAGGTCCACAGATTACAGAATGCCTCCATATGTGCTTCGGAAACTACTACTAGTCTTCCATCGAACGATCAAAGCGTAGACAGTTTAAGACATTACTCCCATGGAGAAAAGTCCGCATGGTGCTTATTGGGTTCAATGCCGATGCAATTGTTGTGTTTCATCAACATTCTGAATGTCCACAGATCACAGAATGCCTCCACATGTGCTTCGGAATCTACTACTGTTCTTCCAGTGTACGATCAAAGCGTAGACAGTTTAAGACATTACTCCCATGGAGAAAAGTCCGCATGGTGCTTATTGTGTTGAATGCCGAAGCAATTTTTGTGTTTCATCAACACTATGAAGGTCCACAGATTACAGATTGCCTCCAAATGAACTTCCGAAACTACTACTAGTCTTCCAGTGAACGATCAAAGCCTAGACAGTTTAAGAAACTACTCCCATGGAGAAAAGTCCGCATGGTGCTTATTGTGCTCAATGACGATGCAATTTTTGTGTTTCATCAACACTCTGAAGGCCCTCAGATTACAGAATGCATCCTGATGTGCTTCGGAATCTACTACTCGTCTTCCAGTGTACGGTCAAAGCGTACACAGTTTAAGACATTACTCCCATGGAGAAAAGTCCGCATGGTGCTTATTGTGTTGAATGCCGATGCAATTTTTGTGTTTCATCAACACTCTGAAGGTCCACAGATTACAGAATGCCTCTAGATGTGCATTGGAAACTACTACTAGTCTTGCAGGGAATGATCAAAGCGTATACAATTTGAGACATTACTCCCATGGAGGAAAGTCCGCATGGTGCTTATTGTGTTCAAAGTCGATGCATGTTTTGTGTTTCATCAACACTCTGAAGGTCCACAGATTACAGAATGCATCCTGATGTGCTTCAGAAACTACTACCCGTCTGCCAGTGTCCGATCAAAGCGTAGAAAGTTTAAGACATTACTCCCGTGGAGAAAAGTTCGCATGGTGCTCATTGTGTTCAATGCCGATGCAATTTTTGTTTTTCATCAACACTCTGAAGGTCCACAGATTACAGAATGCTCCCAGATGTGCTTCGGAAACTACTACTAGTCTTCCAGTGAACGATCAAAACCTAGGCAGTTTAAGACACTACACCCATGGAGATAAGTCCGCATGGTGATTTTTGAGCTCAATGCCGATGCAATTTTTGTGTTTCATCAACACTGTGAAGGTCCTCAGATTACAGAATGCATCCTGATGTGCTTCGGAAACTACTACTAGTCTCCCAGTGTACGATGAAAGCGAAGACAGTTTAAGACATTAGTCCCATGGAGAAAAGTCAGCATGGTGCTTATTGTGTTCAAAGTCGATGCAACTTTTGTGTTTCATCAACACTCTGAAGGTCCACAGATTACAGAATGCATCCAGATGTGCTTCGGAAACTACTACTAGTCTTCCAGTGAACGTTCAATGCGTAGACAGTTTAAGACATTACTCCCATGGAGAAAAGTCCGCATGGTGCTTATTGTGTTCAATGCCGATGCAATTTTTGTGTTTTATCAACATTCTGAATGTCCACAGATTATCGAATGCCTCCAGATGTGCTTCGGAAACTACTACCAGTCTTCCATCGAAGGATCAAAGCGTAGACAGTTTAAGACATTACTCCCATGGAGAAAAGTCCGCATGGTGCTTATTGTGTTCAATGCCGATGCATTTTTTGTGTTTCATCAACACTCTGAAGGTCCACAGATTACAGAATGCCACAAGATGTGCTTCGGAAACTACTACTAGTCTTCCAGTGTACGATCAAATCGTAGACAGTTTAAGACATTACTCCCATGGAGAAAAGTCCGTATGGTGCTTATTGTGTTCAATGCCGATGCAATTTTTGTGTTTCATCAACACTCTGAAGGTCCACAGATTACAGAATGCCTCCAGATGTGCTTCGGAAACTACTACTAGTCTTCCAGTGTACGATGAAAGCGTAGACAGTTTAAGACATTAGTCCCATGGAGAAAAGTCCGCATGGTGCTTATTGTGTTCAAAGTCGATGCAATTTTTGTGTTTCATCAACACTCTGAAGGTCCACAGATTACAGAATGCATCCAGATGTGCTTCGGAAACTACTACTCGTCTTCCAGTGTACGATCAAAGCGTAGACAGTTTAAGGCATTACTCTCATGGAGAAAAGTCCCCATGGTGCTTATTGTGTTCAATGCCGATTCAATTTCTGTGTTTCATCAACACTCTGAAGGTCCACAGATTACAGATTGCCTCCAGATGTGCTTCGGAAACTACTACTAGTGTTCCAGTGAACGATCAAATCCTAGACAGTTTAAGACACTACTCCCATGGAGGAAAGTCCGCATGGTGCTTATTGTGCTCAATGCCGATGCAATTTTAGTGTTTCATCAACACTCTGAAGGTCCTCTGATTACAGAATGCATCCTGATGTGCTTCGGAAACTACTACTCGTCTTCCAGTGTACGATCAAAGCGTAGACAGTTTAAGACATTACTCCCATGGAGAAAAGTCCGCATGGTGATTATTGTGTTCAATGCCGATGCAATTGTTGTGTTTCATCAACATTCTGAATGTCCACAGATTAAAGAATGCATCCAGATGTGCTTCGGAAACTACTACTAGTCTTCCAGTGTACGATAAAAGCGTAGACAGTTTAAGACGTTATTCCCATGGAGAAAAGTCCGCATGGTGCTTATTGTGTTTAATGCCGATGCAAATTTTGTGTTTCATCAACACTCTGAAGGTCCACAGATTACAGAATGCCTCCAGATGTGCTTCGCAAACTACCAGTAGTCTTCCAGTGTACGATCAGATTGTAGACAGTTTGAGACATTACTCCCATGGAGAAACGTCCGCATGGTGCTTATTGTGTTCAATGCCGATGCAATTCTTGTGCTTATTCAAAACTCTGAAGGTCCACAGATTACAGAATGCCTCCAGATGTGCATTGGAAACTACTACTAGTCTTCCAGGGAACGATCAAAGCGTAGACAGTTTGAGACATTACTCATATGGAGAAAAGTTCGCATGGTGCTTATTGTGTTCAAAGTCAATGCAACTTTTGTGTTTCATCAACACTCTGAAGGTCCAAAGATTACAGAATGCCTCCAGATGTGCTTCGGAAACTACTACTAGTCTTCCAGTGTACGATCAAAGCGTAGACAGATTAAGACATTACTCCCATGGAGAAAAGTCAGCATGGTGCTTATTGTGTTCAAAGTCGATGCAATTTTTGTGTTTCATCAACACTCTGAAGGTCCACAGATTACAGAATGCCTCCATATGTGCTTCGGAAACTACTACTAGTCTTCCATCGAACGATCAAAGCGTAGACAGTTTAAGACATTACTCCCATGGAGAAAAGTCCGCATGGTGCTTATTGTGTTGAATGCCGTTGCAATTTTTGTGTTTCATCAACACTATGAAGGTCCACAGATTACAGATTGCCTCCAGATGAACTTCGGAAACTACTACTAGTCTTCCAGTGAACGATCAAAGCCTAGATAGTTTAAGAAACTACTCCCATGGAGAAAAGTCCGCATGGTGCTTATTGTGCTCAATGACGATGCAATTTTTGTGTTTCATCAACACTCTGAAGGCCCTCAGATTACAGAATGCATCCTGATGTGCTTCGGAAACTACTACTCGTCTTCCAGTGTACGGTCAAAGCGTACGCAGTTTAAGACATTACTCCCATGGAGAAAAGTCCGCATGGTGCTTATTGTGTTGAATGCCGATGCAATTTTTGTGTTTCATCAACACTCTGAAGGTCCACAGATTACAGAATGCCTCTAGATGTGCATTGGAAACTACTACTAGTCTTGCAGGGAAAGATCAAGGCGTAGACAATTTGAGACATTACTCCCATGGAGAAAAGTCCGCATGGTGCTTATTGTGTTCAAAGTCGATGCATCTTTTGTGTTTCATCAACACTCTGAAGGTCCACAGATTACAGAATGCATCCTGATGTGCTTCAGAAACTACTACCCGTCTGCCAGTGTCCGATCAAAGCGTAGAAAGTTTAAGACATTACTCCCGTGGAGAAAAGTTCGCATGGTGCTCATTGTGTTCAATGCCGATGCAATTTTTGTTTTTCATCAACACTCTGAAGGTCCACAGATTACAGAATGCTCCCAGATGTGCTTCGGGAACTACTACTAGTCTTCCAGTGAACGATCAAAACCTAGGCAGTTTAAGACACTACACCCATGGAGATAAGTCCGCATGGTGATTTTTGAGCTCAATGCCGATGCAATGTTTGTGTTTCATCAACACTCTGAAGGTCCTCAGATTACAGAATGCATCCTGATGTGCTTCGGAAACTACTACTCGTCTGCCAGTGTCCGATCAAAGCGTAGACAGTTTAAGACATTACTCCCATGAAGAAAAGTTCGCATGGTGCTTATTGTGTTCAATGCCGATGCAATTTCTTGTGTTTCATCAACACTCTGAACTTCCACAGATTACAGAATGCTCCCAGATGTGCTTCGGAAACTACTACTAGTCTTCCAGTTTACGATCAAAGCGTAGATAGTTTAAGACATTACTCCCATAGAGAAAATTGCGCATGGTGCTCATTGTGTTCAATGCCGATGCAATTTTTGTGTTTCATCAACATTATGAATGTCCAAAGATTACAGAATGCCTCCCGATGTACTTCGGAAACTACTACCAGTCTTCCATCGAACGATCAAAGCGTAGACAGTTTAAGACATTACTCCCTTGGAGAAAAGTCCGCATGGTGCTTATTGTGTTCAATGCCGATTCTACTTTTGTGTTTCATCAACATTCTGAAGGTCCACAGATTACAGAATGCCTCCAGATGTGCTTCGGAAACTACTACTAGTCTTCCAGTGTACGAACAAAGCGTAGACAGTTTAAGACATTACTCCAATGGAGAAAAGTCCGCATGGTGCTTATTGTGTTCAATGCCGATGCAATTTTTGTGTTTCATCAACACTCTGAAGGTCCACAGATTACAGAATGCCTCCAGATGTGCTTCGGAAACTACTACTAGTCTTCCAGTGTACGATCAAAGCGTAGAAAGTTTAAGACATTACTCCCATGGGGAAAAGTCCGCATGGAGCTTATTGTGTTGAAAGTCGATGCAATTTTTGTGTTTCATCAACACTCTGAAGGTCCTCAGATTACAGAATGAATCCTGATGTGCTTCGGAAACTACTACTCGTCTTCCAGTGTACGATCAAAGCGTAGACAGTTTAAGACATTACTCCCATGGAGAAAAGTTCGCATGGTGCTTATTGTGTTCAATGCCGATGCTATTTTTGTGTTTCGTCAACACTCTGAAGGTCCACAGATTACAGGATGCTTCCAGATGTGCTTCGGAAACTACTACTAGTCATCCAGTGTATGATCAAAGCGTAGACAGCTTAAGACATTAATCCCATAGAGAAAATTCCGCATGGTGCTTATTGTGTTCAATGCCGATGCAATTTTTGTATTTCATCAACACTCTGAAGGTCCTCAGATTACAGGATGCATCCAGATGTGCTTCCGAAACTACTACTAGTCTTCCAGTGTACGATCAAAGCGTAGATAGTTTAAGACAATATTCCCATGGAGAAAAGACCGCATGGTGCATATTGTGTTCAATACCGATGCAATTTTTGTGTTTCATCAACACTCTGAAGTTTCACAGATTTCAGAATGCCTCCAGATGTGCTTCGGAAACTACTACTAATCTTCCAGTGTACGATCAAAGCGTAGACAGTTTAAGACATTACTCCCATAGAGAAAAGTCCGCATGGTGCTTATTGTGTTCAATGCCAATGCAATTTTTGTGTTTCATCAACATTCTGAATGTCCACAGATTACAGAATGCCTCCAGATGTTCTTCGGAAACTACTACTAGTCTTCCATAGAACGGTCAAATCGTAGACAGTTTAAGACATTACTCCCATGGAGAAAAGTCCGCATGGTGCTTATTGTGTTCAATGCCGATGCTACTTTTGTGTTTCATCAACACTCTGAAGGTCCACAGATTACAGAATGCCTCCAGATGTGCTTCGGAAACTACTACTAGTCTTCCAGTGTACGAACAATGCGTAGACAGTTTAAGACATTACTCCCATGGAGAAAAGTCCGCATGGTGCTTATTGTGTTCAATGCCGATGCAATTTTTGTGTTTCATCAACACTCTGAAGGTCCACAGATTACAGAATGCCTCCAGATGTGCTTCGGAAACTACTACTAGTCTTCCAGTGTACGATCAAAGCGTAGAAAGTTTAAGACATTACTCCCATGGAGAAGAGTCCGCATGGTGCTTATTGTGTTCAAAGTCGATGCAATTTTTGTGTTTCATCAACACTCTGAAGGTCCTCAGATTACAGAATGCATCCTGATGTGCTTCGGAAACTACTACTCGTCTTCCAGTGTACGATCAAAGCGTGGACAGTTTAAGACATTACTCCCATGGAGAAAAGTTCGCATGGTGCTCATTGTGTTCAATGCCGATGCTATTTTTGTGTTTCATCAACACTCTGAAGGTCCACAGATTACAGGATGCTTCCAGATGTGCTTCGGAAACTACTACTAGTCTTCCAGTGAACGATCAAATCCTAGGCAGTTTAAGACACTACACCCATGGAGAAAAGTCCGCGTGGTGATTTTTGTGCTCAATGCCGATGCAATTTTTGTGTTTCATCAACACTCTGAAGGTCCTCAGATTTCAGAATGCATCCTGATGTGCTTCGGAAACTACTACTCGTCTGCCAGTGTCCGATCAAAGCGTTGACACTTTAAGACATTACTCCCTTGGAGAAAAGTCCGCATGGTGCTTATTGTGTTCAATGCCGATGCAATTTCTTGTGTTTCATCAACACTCTGAACATCCACAGATTACAGAATGCTCCCAGATGTGCTTCGGAAACTACTACTAGTCTTCCAGTGAACGTTCAAAGCGTAGACAGTTTAAGACATTACTCCCATGGAGAAAAGTCCGCATGGTGCTTATTGTGTTCAATGCTGATGCAATTTTTGTGTTTCATCAACATTCTGAATGTCCACAGATTATCGAATGCCTCCAGATGTGCTTCGGAAACTACTACCAGTCTTCCATCGAAGGATCAAAGCGTAGACAGTTTAAGACATTACTCCCTTGGAGAAAAGTCCGCATGGTGCATATTGTGTTCAATACCGATGCAATTTTTGTGTTTCATCAACACTCTGAAGGTCCACAGATTTCAGAATGCCTCCAGATGTGCTTCGGAAACTACTACTCGTCTGCCAGTGTCCGATCAAAGCGTTGACACTTTAAGACATTACTCCCTTGGAGAAAAGTCCGCATGGTGCTTATTGTGTTCAATGCCAATGCAATTTTTGTGTTTCATCAACATTCTGAATGTCCACAGATTACAGAATGCCTCCAGATGTTCTTCGGAAACTACTACTAGTCTTCCATAGAACGGTCAAATCGTAGACAGTTTAAGACATTACTCCCATGGAGAAAAGTCCGCATGGTGCTTATTGTGTTCAATGCCGATGCTACTTTTGTGTTTCATCAACACTCTGAAGGTCCACAGATTACAGAATGCCTCCAGATGTGCTTCGGAAACTACTACTAGTCTTCCAGTGTACGAACAATGCGTAGACAGTTTAAGACATTACTCCCATGGAGAAAAGTCCGCATGGTGCTTATTGTGTTCAATGCCGATGCAATTTTTGTGTTTCATCAACACTCTGAAGGTCCACAGATTACAGAATGCCTCCAGATGTGCTTCGGAAACTACTACTAGTCTTCCAGTGTACGATCAAAGCGTAGAAAGTTTAAGACATTACTCCCATGGAGAAGAGTCCGCATGGTGCTTATTGTGTTCAAAGTCGATGCAATTTTTGTGTTTCATCAACACTCTGAAGGTCCTCAGATTACAGAATGCATCCTGATGTGCTTCGGAAACTACTACTCGTCTTCCAGTGTACGATCAAAGCGTAGACAGTTTAAGACATTACTCCCATGGAGAAAAGTTCGCATGGTGCTCATTGTGTTCAATGCCGATGCTATTTTTGTGTTTCATCAACACTCTGAAGGTCCACAGATTACACGATGCTTCCAGATGTGCTTCGGAAACTACTACTAGTCTTCCAGTGAACGATCAAATCCTAGGCAGTTTAAGACACTACACCCATGGAGAAAAGTCTGCGTGGTGATTTTTGTGCTCAATGCCGATGCAATTTTTGTGTTTCATCAACACTCTGAAGGTCCTCAGATTTCAGAATGCATCCTAATGTGCTTCGGAAACTACTACTCGTCTGCCAGTGTCCGATCAAAGCGTTGACACTTTAAGACATTACTCCCTTGGAGAAAAGTCCGCATGGTGCTTATTGTGTTCAATGCCGATGCAATTTCTTGTGTTTCATCAACACTCTGAACATCCACAGATTACAGAATGCTCCCAGATGTGCTTCGGAAACTACTACTAGTCTTCCAGTGAACGTTCAAAGCGTAGACAGTTTAAGACATTACTCCCATGGAGAAAAGTCCGCATGGTGCTTATTGTGTTCAATGCCGATGCAATTTTTGTGTTTCATCAACATTCTGAATGTCCACAGATTATCGAATGCCTCCAGATGTGCTTCGGAAACTACTACCAGTCTTCCATCGAAGGATCAAAGCGTAGACAGTTTAAGACATTACTCCCTTGGAGAAAAGTCCGCATGTTGCATATTGTGTTCAATACCGATGCAATTTTTGTGTTTCATCAACACTCTGAAGGTCCTCAGATTTCAGAATGCATCCTGATGTGCTTCGGAAACTACTACTCGTCTGCCAGTGTCCGATCAAAGCGTTGACACTTTAAGACATTACTCCCTTGGAGAAAAGTCCGCATGGTGCTTATTGTGTTCAATGCCGATGCAATTTTTGTGTTTCATCAACACTCTGAAGGTCCACAGATTACAGAATGCCTCCAGATGTGCTTCGGAAACTACTACTAGTCTTCCAGTGTACGATCAAAGCGTAGAAAGTTTAAGACATTACTCCCATGGAGAAGAGTCCGCATGGTGCTTATTGTGTTCAAAGTCGATGCAATTTTTGTGTTTCATCAACACTCTGAAGGTCCTCAGATTACAGAATGCATCCTGATGTGCTTCGGAAACTACTACTCGTCTTCCAGTGTACGATCAAAGCGTAGACAGTTTAAGACATTACTCCCATGGAGAAAAGTTCGCATGGTGCTCATTGTGTTCAATGCCGATGCTATTTTTGTGTTTCATCAACACTCTGAAGGTCCACAGATTACAGAATGCCTCCAGATGTGCTTCGGAAACTACTACTAGTCTTCCAGTGTACGAACAATGCGTAGACAGTTTAAGACATTACTCCCATGGAGAAAAGTCCGCATGGTGCTTATTGTGTTCAATGCCGATGCAATTTTTGTGTTTCATCAACACTCTGAAGGTCCACAGATTACAGAATGCCTCCAGGTGTGCTTCGGAAACTACTACTAGTCTTCCAGTGTACGATCAAAGCGTAGAAAGTTTAAGACATTACTCCCATGGAGAAGAGTCCGCATGGTGCTTATTGTGTTCAAAGTCGATGCAATTTTTGTGTTTCATCAACACTCTGAAGGTCCTCAGATTACAGAATGCATCCTGATGTGCTTCGGAAACTACTACTAGTCTTCCAGTGAACGATCAAATCCTAGGCAGTTTAAGACACTACACCCATGGAGAAAAGTCCGCGTGGTGATTTTTGTGCTCAAAGCCGATGCAATTTTTGTGTTTCATCAACACTCTGAAGGTCCTCAGATTACAGAATGCATCCTGATGTGCTTCGGAAACTACTACTCGTCTGCCAGTGTCCGATCAAAGCGTTGACACTTTAAGACATTACTCCCTTGGAGAAAAGTCCGCATGGTGCTTATTGTGTTCAATGCCCATGCAATTTCTTGTGTTTCATCAACACTCTGAACATCCACAGATTACAGAATGCTCCCAGATGTGCTTCGGAAACTACTACTAGTCTTCCAGTGAACGTTCAAAGCGTAGACAGTTTAAGACATTACTCCCATGGAGAAAAGTCCGCATGGTGCTTATTGTGTTCAATGCCGATGCAATTTTTGTGTTTCATCAACATTCTGAATGTCCACTGATTATCGAATGCCTCCAGATGTGCTTCGGAAACTACTACCAGTCTTCCATCGAAGGATCAAAGCGTAGACAGTTTAAGACATTACTCCCTTGGAGAAAAGTCCGCATGGTGTTTATTGTGTTCAATGCCGATGCTACTTTTGTGTTTCAGCAACACTCTGAAGGTCCACAGATTACAGAATGCCTCCAGATTTGCTTCGGAAACTACTACTAGTCTTCCAGTGTACGAACAAAGCGTAGACAGTTTAAGACATTACTCCTATGGAGACAAGTCCGCATGGTGCTTATTGTGTTCAATGCCGATGCAATTTTTGTGTTTCATCAACACTCTGAAGGTCCACAGATTACAGAATGCCTCCAGATGTGCTTCGAAAACTACTACTAGTCTTCCAGTTTACGATCAAAGCGTAGAAAGTTTAAGACATTACTCCCATGGAGAAAAGTCCGCATGGAGCTTATTGTGTTCAAATTCGATGCAATTTTTGTGTTTCATCAACACTCTGAAGGTCCTCAGATTACAGAATGCATCCTGATGTGCTTCGGAAACAACTACTCGTCTTCCAGTGTACGATCGAAGCGTAGACAGTTTAAGACATTACTCCCATGGAGAAAAGTTCGCATGGTGCTTATTGTGTTCAATGCTTATGCTATTTTTGTGTTTCATCAACACTCTGAAGGTTCACAGATTACAGGATGCTTCCAGATGTGCTTCGGAAACTACAACTAGTCATCCAGTGTACGATCAAAGCGTAGACAGTTTAAGACATTACTCCCATAGAGAAAATTCCGCATGGTGCTTATTGTGTTCAATGCCGATGCAATTTTTGTGTTTCATCAACACTCTGAAGGTCCTCAGATTACAGAATGCATCGAGATGTGCTTCCGAAACTACTACTAGTCTTCCAGTGTACGATCGAAGCGTAGACAGTTTAAGACAATATTCCCATGGAGAAAAGTCCGCATGGTGCTTATTGTGTTCAATACCGATGCAATTTTTGTGTTTCATCAACACTCTGAAGGTCCACAGATTACAGAATGCCTCCAGATGGGCTTCGGAAACTACTACTAATCTTCCAGTGTACGATCAAAGCGTAGACAGTTTAAGACATTACTCCCATGGAGAAAAGTCCGCATGGTGCTTATTGTGTTCAATGCCAATGCAATTTTTGTGTTTCATCAACATTCTGAATGTCCACAGATTACAGAATGCCTCCAGATGTTCTTCGGAAACTACTACTAGTCTTCCATAGAACGGTCAAAGCGTAGACAGTTTAAGACATTACTCCCATGGAGAAAAGTCCGCATGGTGCTTATTGTGTTCAATGCCGATTCTACTTTTGTGTTTCATCAACACTCTGAAAGTCCACAGATTACAGAATGCCTCCAGATGTGCTTCGGAAACTACTACTAGTCTTCCAGTGTACGAACAAAGCGTAGACAGTTTAGGACATTACTCCCATGAAGAAAAGTCCGCATGGTGCTTATTGTGTTCAATGCCGATTCTACTTTTGTGTTTCATCAACACTCTGAAGGTCCACAGATTACAGAATGCCTCCAGATGTGCTTCGGAAACTACTACTAGTCTTCCAGTGTACGAACAAAGCGTAGACAGTTTCAGACATTACTCCCATGGAGAAAAGTCCGCATGGTGCTTATTGTGTTCAAAGTCGATGCAATTTTTGTGTTTCATCAACACTCTGAAGGTCCTCAGATTACAGAATGCATCCTGATGTGCTTCAAGAGCTACTACTCGTCTTCCAGTGTACGATCAAAGCGTAGACAGTTTAAGACATTACTCCCATGGAGAAAAGTCCGCATGGTGCTTATTGTGTTCAATGCCGATTCTACTTTTGTGTTTCATCAACACTCTGAAGGTCCACAGATTACAGGATGCTTCCAGATGTGCTTCGGAAACTACTACTAGTCATCCAGTGTACGATCAAAGCGTAGACAGCTTAAGACATTACCCCCACAGAGAAAATTCAGCATGGTGCTTATTGTGTTCAATGCCGATGCAATTTTTGTGTTTCGTCAACACTCTGAAGGTCCTCAGATTACAGAATGCATCCTGATGTGCTTCGGAAACTACTACTCGTCTTCCAGTGTACGATCAAAGCGTAGACAGTTTAAGACATTACTCCCATGGAGAAAAGTTCGCATGGTGCTTATTGTGTTCAATGCCGATGCAATTTTTGTGTTTCATCAACACTCTGAAGGTCCTCAGATTACAGAATGAATCCAGATGTGCTTCCGAAACTACTACTAGTCTTCCAGTGTACGATCAATGCGTAGACAGTTTAAGGCAATATTCCCATGGAGAAAAGTCCGCATGGTGCTTATTGTGTTCAACACAGATGCAATTTTTGTGTTTCATCAACACTCTGAAGGTCCACAGATTATTGAATGCCTCCAGATGTGCTTCGGAAACTACTACTAATCTTCCAGTGTAAGATCAAAGCGTAGACAGTTTAAGACATTACTCCCATGGAGAAAAGTCCGCATGGTGCTTATTGTGTTCAATGCCAATGCAATTTTTGTGTTTCATCAACATTCTGAATGTCCATAGATTACAGAATGCCTCCAGATGTGCTTCGGAAACTACTACTAGACTTCAATCGAACGATCAAAGTGTAGACAATTTAAGATATTACTCCCATGGAGAAAAGTCCGCATGAGGGTTATTGTGTTCAATGCCGATGCAATTTTTGTGTTTCATCAACACTCTGAAGGTCCACAGATTACAGAATGCCTCCAGATGTGCTTCGGACACTACTACTAGTCTTCCAGGGAACGATCAAAGTGTAGACAGTTTAAGACATTACTCCCTTGGAGAAAAGTCCGGATGGTGCTTATTGTGTTCAATGCCGATGCAATTTTGTGTTTCATCAACACTCTGAAGGTCCACATATTACTGAATGCATCCAGATGTGCTTCCGAAACTACTACTAGTCTTCCAGTGTATGATCAAAGCGTAAACAGTTTAAGACATTACTCCCATGGTGAAAAGTCCTCATGGTGCTTATTGTGATCAATGCCGATGCAATTTTTGTGTTTCATCAACACTCTGAAGGTCCACAGATTGTAGAATGCATCCTGATGTGCTTCAAGAGCTACTACTCGTCTTCCAGTGTACGATCAAAGCGTAGACAGTTTAAGACATTACTCCCATGGAGAAAAGTCCGCATGGTGCTTATTGTGTTCAATGCCGATTCTACTTTTGTGTTTCATCAACACTCTGAAGGTCCACAGATTACAGAATGCCTCCAGATGTGCTCCGGAAACTGCTACTAGTCTTCCAGTGTACGAACAAAGCGTAGACAGTTTAAGACATTACTCCCATGGAGAAAAGTCCGCATGGTGCTTATTGTGTTCAAAGTCGATGCAATTTTTGTGTTTCATCAACACTCTGAAGGTCCTCAGATTACAGAATGCATCCTGATGTGCTTCAAGAGCTACTACTCGTCTTCCAGTGTACGATCAAAGCGTACACAGTTTAAGACATTACTCCCATGGAGAAAAGTTCGCATGGTGCTTATTGTGTTCAATGCCGATGCAATTTTTGTGTTTCATCAACACTCAGAAGATCCACAGATTACAGGATGCTTCCAGATGTGCTTCGGAAACTACTACTAGTCATCCAGTGTACGATCAAAGCGTAGACAGCTTAAGACATTACCCCCACAGAGAAAATTCCGCATGGTGCTTATTGTGTTCAATGCCGAAGCAATTTTTGTGTTTCATCAACACTCTGAAGGTCCTCAGATTACAGAATGCATCCAGATGTGCTTCCGAAACTACTACTAGTCTTCCAGTGTACGATCAAAGCGTAGACAGTTTAAGACATTATTCTCATGGAGAAAAGTCCGCATGGTGCTTATTGTGTTCAATGCCGATGCAATTTTTGTGCTTAATCAAAACTCTGAAGGTCCACAGATTAAAGAATGCCTCCAGATGTGCATTGGAAACTACTACTAGTCTTTCAGGGAACGATCAAAGCTTAGACAGTTTGAGACATTACTCCCATGGAGGAAAGTCCGCATAGTGCTTATTGTGTTCAAAGTCGATCCAACTTTTGTGTTTCATCAACACTCTGAAGGTTCACAGATTACAGAATGCATCCAGATGTGCTTCGGAAACTACTACTAGTCCTCCAGTGAACAATCAAAGCGTAGACAGTTTAAGACATTATTCTCATGGAGAAAAGTCCGCATGGTGCTTATTGTGTTCAATGCCGATTCAATTTCTGTGTTTCATCAACACTCTGAAGGTCCACAGATTACAGAATGCCTCCAGATGTGCTTCAGAAACTACTACTAGTCTTCCAGTGAACGATCAAAGCGTAGACAGTTTAAGACATTACTCCCATGGAGAAAAGTTCGCATGGTGCTTATTGTGTTCAATGCCGAGCGATTTCTTGTGTTTCATCAACACTCTGAACTTCCACAGATTACAGAATGCTCCCAGATGTGCTTCGGAAACTACTACTAGTCTTCCAGTTTACGATCAAAGCGTAGAAAATTTAAGACATTACTCCCATAGAGAAAATTGCGCATGGTGCTCATTGTGTTCAATGAGGATGCAATTTTTGTGTTCATCAACATTCCGAATGTCCACAGATTACAGAATGCCTCCAGATGTACTTCGGAAACTACTACCAGTCTTCCATCGAACGATCAAAGCGTAGACAGTTTAAGACATTACTCCCTTGGAGAAAAGTCCGCATGGTGCTTATTGTGTTCAATGCCGATGCTACTTTTGTGTTTCATCAACACTCTGAAGGTCCACAGATTACAGAATGCCTCCAGATGTGCTTCGGAAACTACTACTAGTCTTCCTGTGTACGAACAAAGCGTAGACAGTTTAAGACATTACTCCCATGGGGAAAAGTCCGCATGGTGCTTATTGTGTTCAAAGTCGATGCAATTTTTGTGTTTCATCAACACTCTGAAGGTCCTCAGATTACAGAATGCATCCTGATGTGCTTCAAGAGCTACTACTCGTCTTCCAGTGTACGATCAAAGCGTAGACAGTTTAAGACATTACTCCCATGGAGAAAAGTTCGCATGGTGCTTATTGTGTTCAATGCCGATGCAATTTTTGTGTTTCATCAACACTCAGAAGGTCCACAGATTACAGGATGCTTCCAGATGTGCTTCGGAAACTACTACTAGTCATCCAGTGAACAATCAAAACGTAGACAGTTTAAGACATTACTCTCATGGAGAAAAGTCCGCATGGTGCTTATTGTGTTCAATGCCGATTCAATTTCTGTGTTTCATCAACACTCTGAAGGTCCACAGATTACAGAATGCCTCCAGATGTGCTTCAGAAACTACTACTAGTCTTCCAGTGAACGATCAAAGCGTAGACAGTTTAAGACATTACTCCCATGGAGAAAAGTTCGCATGGTGCTTATTGTGTTCAATGCCGATTCAATTTCTGTGTTTCATCAACACTCTGAAGGTCCACAGATTACAGAATGCCTCCAGATGTGCTTCGGAAACTACTACTAGTCTTCCAGTTTACGATCAAAGCGTAGAAAGTATAAGACATTACTCCCATGGAGAAAATTGCGCATGGTGCTCATTGTGTGCAATGAGGATCCAATTTTTGTGTTTCATCAACATTCTGAATGTCCACAGATTACAGAATGCCTCCAGATGTACTTCGGAAACTACTACCAGTCTTCCATCGAACGATCAAAGCGTAGACAGTTTAAGACATTACTCCCTTGGAGAAAAGTCCGCATGGTGCTTATTGTGTTCAATGCCGATGCTACTTTTGTGTTTCATCAACACTCTGAAGGTCCACAGATTACAGAATGCCTCCAGATGTGCTTCGGAAACTACTACTAGTCTTCCAGTGTACGAACAAAGCGTAGACAGTTTAATACATTACTCCCATGGAGAAAAGTCCGCATGGTGCTTATTGTGTTCAAAGTCGATGCAATTTTTGTGTTTCATCAACACTCTGAAGGTCCTCAGATTACAGAATGCATCCTGATGTGCTTCAAGAGCTACTACTCGTCTTCCAGTGTACGATCAAAGCGTAGACAGTTTAAGACATTACTCCCATGGAGAAAAGTTCGCATGGTGCTTATTGTGTTCAATGCCGATGCAATTTTTGAGTTTCATCAACACTCAGAAGGTCCACAGATTACAGGATGCTTCCAGATGTGCTTCGGAAACTACTACTAGTCATCCAGTGTACGATCAAAGCGTAGACAGCTTAAGACATTACCCCCACAGAGAAAAATCCGCATGGTGCTTATTGTGTTCAATGCCGATGCAATTTTTGTGTTTCATCAACACTCTGAAGGTCCTCAGATTACAGAATGCATCCAGATGTGCTTCCGAAACTACTACTAGTCTTCCAGTGTACGATCAAAGCGTAGACAGTTGAAGACATTATTCTCATGGAGAAAAGTCCGCATGGTGCTTATTGTGTTCAATGCCGATGCAATTTTTGTGCTTAATCAAAACTCTGAAGGTCCACAGATTAAAGAATGCCTCCAGATGTGCATTGGAAACTACTACTAGTCTTTCAGGGAACGATCAAAGCTTAGACAGTTTGAGACATTACTCCCATGGAGAAAAGTCCGCATAGTGCTTATTGTGTTCAAAGTCGATCCAACTTTTGTGTTTCATCAACACTCTGAAGGTTCACAGATTACAGAATGCATCCAGATGTGCTTCGGAAACTACTACTAGTCCTCCAGTGAACAATCAAAGCGTAGACAGTTTAAGACATTACTCTCATGGAGAAAAGTCCACATGGTGCTTATTGTGTTCAATGCGCGATTCAATTTCTGTGTTTCATCAACACTGTGAAGGTCCACAGATTACAGAATGCCTCCAGATGTGCTTCGGAAACTACTACTAGTCTTCCAGTGAACGATCAAAGCGTAGACAGTTTAAGACATTACTCCCATGGAGAAAAGTTCGCATGGTGCTTATTGTGTTCAATGCCGGTGCGATTTCTTGTGTTTCATCAACACTCTGAACTTCCGCAGATTACAGAATGCTCCCAGATGTGCTTCGGAAACTACTACTAGTCTTCCAGTTTACGATCAAAGCGTAGAAAGTTTAAGACATTACTCCCATAGAGAAAATTTCGCATGGTGCTCATTGTGTTCAATGAGGATGCAATTTTTGTGTTCATCAACATTCTGAATGTCCACAGATTACAGAATGCCTCCAGATGTACTTCGGAAACTACTACTAGTGTTCCATCGAACGATCAAAGCGTAGACAGTTTAAGACATTACTCCCTTGGAGAAAAGTCCGCATGGTGCTTATTGTGTTCAATGCCGATGCTACTTTTGTGTTTCATCAACACTCTGAAGGTCCACAGATTACAGAATGACTCCAGATGTGCATCGGAAAATACTACTAGTCTTCCAGTGTACGAACAAAGCGTAGAAAGTTTAAGACATTACTCCTATGGAGAAAAGTCCGCATGGCGCTTATTGTGTTCAATGCCGATGCAATTTTTGTGTTTCATCAACACTCTGAAGGTCCACAGATTACAGAATGCCTCCAGATGTGCTTCGGAAACTACTACTAGTCTTCCAGTGTACGATGAAAGCGTAGAAAGTTTAAGACATTACTCCCATGGAGAAAAGTCCGCATGGAGCTTATTGTGTTCAAAGTCGATGCAACTTTTGTGTTTCATCAACACTCTGAAGGTCCTCAGATTGCAGAATGATTCCTGATGTGCTTCGGAAACTACTACTCGTCTTCCAGTGTACGATCAAAGCGTAGACAGTTTAAGACATTACTCCCATGGAGAAAAGTTCGCATGGTGCTTATTGTGTTCAATGCCGATGCTATTTTTGTGTTTCATCAACACTCTGAAGGTCCACAGATTACAAGATGCTTCCAGATGTGCTTCGGAAACTACTACTAGTCATCCAGTGTACGATCAAAGCGTAGACAGCTTAAGACATTACTCCCATAGAGAAAATTCCGCATGGTGCTTATTGTGTTCAATGCCGATGCAATTTTTGTGTTTCATCAACACTCTGAAGGTCCTCAGATTACAGAATGCATCCAGATGTGCTTCCGAAACTACTACTAGTCTTCCAGTGTACGATCATTGCGTAGACAGTTTAAGACAATATTCCCATGGAGAAAAGTCCGGATGGTGCTTATTGTGTTCAATGCCGATGCAATTTTGTGTTTCATCAACACTCTGAAGGTCCACATATTACTGACTGCATCCAGATGTGCTTCCGAAACTACTACTAGTCTTCCAGTGTACGATCAAAGCGTAAACAGTTTAAGACATTACTCCCATGGTGAAAAGTCCTCATGGTGCTTATTGTGTTCAATGCCGATGCAATTTTTGTGTTTCATCAACACTCTGAACGTCCACAGATTATAGAATGCCTCCAGATGTGCTTCGGAAACTACTACTAATCTTCCAGTGTAACATTAAAGCGTAGACAGTTTAAGACATTACTCCCATGGAGAAAAGTCGGCATGGTGCTTATTGTGTTCAATGCCAAAGCAATTTTTGTGTTTCATCAACATTCTGAATGTCCACAGATTACAGAATGCCTCCAGATGTGCTTCGGAAACTACTACTAGTCTTCCATCGAACGATCAAAGCGTAGACAGTTTAAGACATTACTCCCATGGAGAAAAGTCCGCATGGTGCTTATTGTGTTCAATGGCGATGCAATTTTTTTGTTTCATCAACATTCTGAATGTCCACAGATTACAGAATGCCTCCTGATGTGCTTCGGAAACTACTACTAGTCTTCCATCGAACGATCAAAGCGTAGACAGTTTAAGACATTACTCCCATGGAGAAAAGTTCGCATGGTGCTTATTGTGTTCAATGCCGATGCAAATTTTGTGTTTCATCAACACTCTGAAGGTCCACAGACTACAGCATGCTTCCAGATGTGCTTCGGAAACTACTACTAGACTTCCAGTGTACGATCAAAGCGTATACAGTTTAAGAAATTACTCCCATAGAGAAAATTCCGTATGGTGCTTATTGTGTTCAATGCCGATGCAATTTTTGTGTTTCATCAACACTCTGAAGGTCCACATATTACTGAATGCATCCAGATGTGCTTCCGAAACTACTACTAGTCTTCCAGTGTACGATCAAAGGGTAAACAGTTTAAGACATTACTCCCATGGTGAAAAGTCCTCATGGTGCTTATTGTGTTCAATGCCGATGCAATTTTTGTGTTTCATCAACACTCTGAAGGTCCACAGATTATAGAATGCCTCCAGATGTGCTTCGGAAACTACTATTAATCTTCCAGTGTAAGATTAAAGCTTAGACAGTTCAAGACATTACTCCCATGGAGAAAAGTCCGCATGGTGCTTATTGTGTTCAATGCCAATGCAATTTTTGTGTTTCATCAACATTCTGAATGTCCACAGATTACAGAATGCCTCCAGATGTGCTTCGGAAACTACTACTAGTCTTCCATCGGACGATCAAAGCGTAGACAGTTTAAGACATTACCCCCATGGAGAAAAGTCCGCATGGGGGTTATTGTGTTCAATGCCGATGCAATTTTTGTGTTTCATCAACACTCTGAAGGTCCACAGATTACAGAATGCCTCCAGATGTGCTTCGGAAACTACTACTAGTCTTCCAGTGTACGAACAAAGCGTAGATAGTTTAAGACATTACTCCTATGGAGAAAAGTCCGCATGGCGCTTATTGTGTTCAATGCCGATGCAATTTTTGTGTTTCATCAACACTCTGAAGGTCCACAGATTACAGAATACCTCCAGATGTGCTTCGGAAACTACTACTAGTCTTCCAGTGAACGATCAAAGCGTAGACAGTTTAAGACATTACTCCCATGGAGAAAAGTTCGCATGGTGCTTATTGTGTTCAATGCCGATGCGATTTCTTGTGTTTCATCAACACTCTGAACTTCCACAGATTACAGAATGGTCCCAGATGTGCTTCGGAAACTACTACTAGTCTTCCAGTTCACGATCAAAGCGTAGAAAGTTTAAGACATTACTCCCATAGAGAAAATTTCACATGGTGCTCATTGTGTTCAATGAGGATGCAATTTTTGTGTTCATCAACATTCTGAATGTCCACAGATTACAGAATGCCTCCAGATGTACTTCGGAAACTACTACTAGTCTTCCATCGAACGATCAAAGCGTAGACAGTTTAAGACATTACTCCCTTGGAGAAAAGTCCGCATGGTGCTTATTGTGTTCAATGCCGATGCTACTTTTGTGTTTCATCAACACTCTGAAGGTCCTCAGATTACAGAATGATTCCTGATGTGCTTCGGAAACTACTACTCGTCTTCCAGTGTACGATCAAAGCGTAGACAGTTTAAGACATTACTCCCATGGAGAAAAGTTCGCATGGTGCTTATTGTGTTCAATTCCGATGCTATTTTTGTGTTTCATCAACACTCTGAAGGTCCACAGATTACAAGATGCTTCCAGATGTGCTTCGGAAACTACTACTAGTCATCCAGTGTACGATCAAAGCGTAGACAGCTTAAGACATTACTCCCATAGAGAAAATTCCGCATGGTGCTTATTGTGTTCAATGCCGATGCAATTTTTGTGTTTCATCAACACTCTGAAGGTCCTCAGATTACAGAATGCATCCAGATGTGCTTCCGAAACTACTACTAGTCTTCCAGTGAACGATCATTGCGTAGACAGTTTAAGACAATATTCCCATGGAGAAAAGTCCGCATGGTGCTTATTGTGTTCAATACAGATGCAATTTTTGTGTTTCATCAACACTCTGAAGGTCCACAGATTATAGAATGCCTCCAGATGTGCTTCGGAAACTACTACTAATCTTCCAGTGTAAGATCAAAGCGTAGACAGTTTAAGACATTACTCCCATTTAGAAAAGTCCGCATGGTACTTATTGTGTTTAATGCCAATGCAATTTTTGTGTTTCATCAACATTCTGAATGGCCACAGATTACAGAATGCCTCCAGATGTTCTTCGGAAACTACTACTAGTCTTCCATCGAACGATCAAATTGTAGACAGTTTAAGACATTACTCCCATGGAGAAAAGTCCGCATGGGGGTTATTGTGTTCAATGCCGATGCAATTTTTGTGTTTCATCAACATTCTGAAGGTCCACAGATTACAGAATGCCTCCAGATGTGCTTCGGAAACTACTACTAGTCTTCCAGGGAACGATCAAAATGTAGACAGTTTAAGACATTACTCCCTTGGAGAAAAGTCCGGATGGTGCTTATTGTGTTCAATGCCGATGCAATTTTGTGTTTCATCAACACTCTGAAGGTCCACATATTACTGAATGCATCCAGATGTGCTTCCGAAACTACTACTAGTCTTCCAGTGTACGATCAAAGCGTAAACAGTTTAAGACATTACTCCCATGGTGAAAAGTCCTCATGGTGCTTATTGTGTTCAATGCCGATGCAATTTTTGTGTTTCATCAACACTCTGAAGGTCCACAGATTATAGAATGCCTCCAGATGTGCATCGGAAACTACTACTAATCTTCCAGTGTAAGATTAAAGCGTAGACAGTTTAAGACATTACTCCCATGGAGAAAAGTCGGCATGGTGCTTATTGTGTTCAATTCCAATGCAATTTTTGTGTTTCATCAACATTCTGAATGTCCACAGATTACAGAATGCCTCCAGATGTGCTTCGGAAACTACTACTAGTCTTCCATCGAACGATCAAAGCGTAGACAGTTTAAGACATTACTCCCATGGAGAAAAGTCCGCATGGTGCTTATTGTGTTCAATGGCGATGCAATTTTTTTTTTCATCAACATTCTGAATGTCCACAGATTACAGGATGCCTCCTGATGTGCTTCGGAAACTACTACTAGTCTTCCATCGAACGATCAAAGCGTAGACAGTTTAAGACATTACTCCCATGGAGAAAAGTTCGCATGGTGCTTATTGTGTTCAATGCCGATGCAAATTTTGTGTTTCATCAACACTCTGAAGGTCCACAGACTACAGCATGCTTCCAGATGTGCTTCGGAAACTACTACTAGTCTTCCAGTGTACGATCAAAGCGTATACAGTTTAAGAAATTACTCCCATAGAGAAAATTCCGTATGGTGCTTATTGTGTTCAATGCCGATGCAATTTTTGTGTTTCATCAACACTCTGAAGGTCCACATATTACTGAATGCATCCAGATGTGCTTCCGAAACTACTACTAGTCTTCCAGTGTACGATCAAAGGGTAAACAGTTTAAGACATTACTCCCATGGTGAAAAGTCCTCATGGTGCTTATTGTGTTCAATGCCGATGCAATTTTTGTGTTTCATCAACACTCTGAAGGTCCACAGATTATAGAATGCCTCCAGATGTGCTTCGGAAACTACTATTAATCTTCCAGTGTAAGATTAAAGCTTAGACAGTTCAAGACATTACTCCCATGGAGAAAAGTCCGCATGGTGCTTATTGTGTTCAATGCCAATGCAATTTTTGTGTTTCATCAACATTCTGAATGTCCACAGATTACAGAATGCCTCCAGATGTGCTTCGGAAACTACTACTAGTCTTCCATCGGACGATCAAAGCGTAGACAGTTTAAGACATTACCCCCATGGAGAAAAGTCCGCGTGGGGGTTATTGTGTTCAATGCCGATGCAATTTTTGTGTTTCATCAACACTCTGAAGGTCCACAGATTACAGAATGCCTCCAGATGTGCTTCGGAAACTACTACTAGTCTTCCAGGGAACGATCAAAGTGTAGACAGTTTAAGACATTATCCCTTGGAGAAAAGTCCGCATGGTGCTTATTGTGTTCAATGCCGATGCAATTTCTGTGTTTCATCAACACTCTGAAGTTCCACAGATTACAGAATGCCTCCAGATGTGCTTCGAAAACTACTACTAGTCTTCTAGTGTACGATCAAAGCGTAGACAGTTTAAGACATTACTCCCATGGAGAAAAGTCCGTATGGTGCTTATTGTGTTCAATGCAGATGCAATTTTTGTGTTTCATCAACATTCTGAAGTTCCACAGATTACAGAATGCCTCCAGATGTGCTTCGAAAACTACTACTAGTCTTCCAGTGTACGATCAAAGCATAGACAGTTTAAGTCATTACTCCTTTGGAGAAAAGTCCGCGTGGTGCTTATTGTGTTCAATGGCGATGCAATTTTTTTGCTTCATTAACATTCTGAATGTCCACAGATTACAGAATGCCTCCTGTAGTGCTTTGGAAACTACTACTAGTCTTCCATCGAACGATCAAAGCGTAGACAGTTTAAGACATTACTCTCATGGAAAAAAGTTCGCATGGTGCTTATTGTGATCAATGCCGATGCAAATTTTGTGTTTCATCAACACTCTGAAGGTCCACAGACTACAGCATGCTTCCAGATGTGCTTCGGAAACTACTACTAGTCTTCCAGTGTACGATCAAAGCGTATACAGTTTAAGACATTAATCCCATAGAGAAAATTCCGTATGGTGCTTATTGTGTTCAATGCCGATGCAATTTTTGTGTTTCATCAACACTCTGAAGGTCCACATATTACTGAATGCATCCAGATGTGCTTCCGAAACTACTAATAGTCTTCCAGTGTACGATCAAAGCGTAAACAGTTTAAGACATTACTCCCATGGTGAAAAGTCCTCATGGTGCTTATTGTGTTCAATGCCGATGCAATTTTTCTGTTTCATCAACACTCTGAAGGTCCACAGATTACAGAATGTCTCCAGATGTGCTTCGGAAACTACTACTAGTCTTCCAGTGATCGATCAAATCCTGGACAGTTTAAGACACTATTACCATAGAGAAAATTCCGCATGGTGCTTATTGTGTTCAATGCCGCTGCAATTTTTGTGTTTCATCAACACTTTGAAGGTCCACAGATTACAGAATGCATCCAGATGTGCTTCCGAAACTACTACTAGTCTTCCATTGTACGATCAAAGCGTAGACAGTTTAAGACATTACTTCAAAGGAGAAAAGTCAGCATGGTGCTTATTGTGTTCAACGCCGACGCAATTTTTGTGTTTCATCAACACTCTGAAGGTCCACAGATTACAGAATGTCTCCAAATGTGCTTCGGAAACTACTACTAGTCTTCCAGTGAACGATCAAAGCCTAGACAGTTTAAGACATACTCCCAAGGAGCAAAGTCCGCATGGTGCTTATTGTGCTCATTGCCGATGCAATTTTTGTGTTTCATCAACACTCAAATGTCCTCAGATTACAGAATGCATCCTGATGTGCTTCGGAAACTACCACTCGTCTTAAAGTGTACTATCAAAGCGTAGACAGTTTAAGACATTACTCCCATGAAGTAGAGTTCGCATTGTGCTTATGTGTTCAATGCCGATGCAATTTTTGTGTTTCATCAACACTCTGAAGGTCCTCAGATTACAGAATGCATCCAGATGTGCTTCCGAAACTAATACTAGTCTTCCAGTGTACGATCAAAGCGTAGTTAGTTAAAGACATTATTCCCATGTTGAAAGGTCCGCATGGTGCTTATTGTGTTCAATGTCCATGCAATTTTCTTGTTTCATCAACACTCTGAAGGTCCACAGATTACAGAATGCCTCCAGATGTGTTTCTTAAACTACTACTAGTCTTCCATCGAACGATCAAAGCGTAGACAGTTTAAGACATTACTCTAATGGAGAAAAGTCCGCATGGTGCTTATTGTGTTCAATGCCGATGCAATTTTTGTGTTTCATCAACACTCTGAAGGTCCACAGATTACAGAATGCCTCCAGATGTGCTTCGGAAACAACTACTAGTCTTCCAGTGTACGATCAACGCATAGACAGTTTAAGACATTACTCCCATGGAGAAAAGTCCGCATGGTGTTTATTGTGTTCAATGCTGATGGAATTTTTGTGTTTCATCAACATTCTGAATGTCCACAGATTACAGAATGCCTCCAGATGTGCTTCGGAAACTACTACTAGTCTTCCATCGAACGATCAAAGCGTAGACAGGTTAAGACATTACTCCCATTGAGAAAAGTCCGCATGGTGCATATTGTGTTCAAAGTCGATGCAATTTTCGTGTTTCATCATCACTCTGAAGGTCCACAGATTACAGAATGCCTCCAGATGTGCTTCGGAAACTACTACTAGTCTTCCAGTGTACGATCAAAGCGTAGACAGTTTAAGACATTACTCACATGGAGAAAAGTCCGCATGGTGCTTATTTTGTTCAATGCCGATGCAATTTTTGTGTTTCATCAACACTCAGAAAGTCCACAGATTACAGAATGCCTCCAGATGTGCTTCGGAAACTACTACTAGTCTTCCAGTGTACGATCAAAGCGTAGACAGTTTAAGACATTACTCCCTGGAGAAAAGTCCGCATGGTGCTTATTGTGTTCAACGCCGATGCAATTTATGTGCTTAATCAAAACTCTGAAGGTCCACAGATTACAGAATGCCTCCAGATGTGCATTGGAAGCTACTACTAGTCTTCCAGGGAACGATCAAAGCGTAAACAGTTTGAGACATTACTCCCATGGAGTAGAGTTCGCATTGTGCTTATTGTGTTCAATGCCGATGCAATTTTTGTGTTTCATCAACACACTGAAGGTCCTCAGATTACAGAATGCATCCAGATGTGCTTCCGAAACTACTACTAGTCATCCAGGGAACGATCAAAGCGTAGACAGTTTGAGACATTACTCCCATGGAGAAAAGTCTGCATGGTGCTTATTGTGTTCAAAGTCGATGCAATTTTCTTGTTTCATCATCACTCTGAAGGTCCACAGATTACAGAATGCCTCCAGATGTGCTTCGGAAACTACTACTAGTCTTCCAGGGAACGATCAAAGCGTAGACAGTTTAAGACATTACTCTAATGGAGAAACGTCCGCATGGTGCTTAGTGTGTTCAATGCCGATGCAATGTTTGTGATTCATCGACACTCTGAAGGTCCACAGATTACAGTATTCATTAAGATGTGCTTCGGAAACTACTACTAGTCTTCCAGTGTACGATCAAAGCATAGACAGTTTAAGACATTACTCCCTTGGAGAAAAGTCAGCATGGTGCTTATTGTGTTCAATGCCGATGCAATTTTTGTGTTTCATCAACACTCTGAAGGTCCACAGATTACAGAATGTCTCCAGATGTGCCTCGGAAACTACTACTAGTCTTCCAGGGAACGATCAAATCGTAGACAGTTTAAGACATTACTCCCATGGAGAAAAGTCCGCATGGTGCTTATTGTGTTCAATGCCGATGCAATTTTTGTGTCTCATCACACTCTGAAGGTCCACAGATCGCAGAATGCATCCAGATGTGCTTCGGAAACTACTACTAGTCTTCCAGTGTACGATCAAAGCGTAGACAGTTTAAGACATTACTCCCTTGGAGAAAAGTCCGCATGGTACTTATTGTGTTCAGTGCTGATTCAATTTCTGTGTTTCATCAACACTCTGAAGGTCTACAGATTACAGAATGCCTCCAGATGTGCTTCGGAAACTACTACTAGTCTTCCAGTGTACGATCAAAGCGTAGACAGTTTAAGACATTACTCCCATGGAGAAAAATTCGCATGGTGCCTATTGTATTCAATGCCGATGCAATTTTTGTGTTCCATCAACACTCTGAAGGTACACAGATTGCAGAATGTCTCCAGATGTGCTTCGGAAACTACTACTAGTCTTCCAGGGAACGATCAAAGCGTAGACAGTTTAAAACATTACTCCCATGGAGAAAAGTCAGCATGGTGCTTATTGTGATCAATGCCGATGCAATTTTTGTGTTTCATCAACACTCTGAAGGTCCACAGATTTCAGAACGCATACAGATGTGCTTCGGAAACTACTACTAGTCTTCCAGGGAACGATTAAAGCGTAGACAGTTTAAGACATTACTCCCTTTAGAAAAGTCCGCATGGTGCTTATTGTGTTCAATGCCGATGCAATTTCTGTGTTTCATCAACACTCTGAAGGTCCACAAATTACAGAATGCATCCAGATGTGCTTCGTAAACTACTACTAGTCTTCCAGTGTACGATCAAAGCGTAGACAGTTTAAGACATTACTCCCATGGAGAAAAATCCGCATGATGCCTATTGTATTCAATGCCGATGCAATTTTTGTGTCTCATCGACACTCTGAAGGTCCACAGATTACAGAATGCATCCAGATGTGCTTCGGAAACTACTACTAGTCTTCCAGTGTACGATCAAAGCGTAGACAGTTTAAGACATTACTCCCTTGGAGAAAAGTCCGCATGGTACTTATTGTGTTCAGTGCCGATTCAATTTCTGTGTTTCATCAACACTCTGAAGGTCTACAGATTACAGAATGCCTCCAGATTTGCTTCGGAAACTACTACTAGTCTTCCAGTGTACGATCAAAAGCGTAGACAGTTTAAGACATTACTCCCATGGAGAAAAGTCCGCATGGTGCTTATTGTGTTCAATGCCGATGCAACTTTTGTGTTTCATCAACACTCTGAAGGTCCACAAATTACAGAATGCCTCCAGATGTGCTTCGGAAACTACTACCAGTCTTCCAGTGTACGATCAAAGCGTAGACAGTTTAAGACGTTACTCCCATGGAGAAAAGTCCGCATGGTGCTTATTGTGTTCAATGCCGATGCAATTTTTGTGTTTCATCAACATTCTGAATGTCCACAGATTACAGAATGCCTCCAGATGTGCTTCGGAAACTACTACTAGTCATCCGTCGAACGATCAAAGCGTAGACAGTTTAAGACATTACTCCCATAGAGAAAATTCCGCACGGTGCTTATTGTGGTTAATCCCGATGCAATTTTTGTGTTTCATCAACACTCAGAAGGTCCACAGATTACAGAATGCATCCAGATGTGCTTCCGATACTACTACTAGTCTTCCAGTGTACGATCAAAGTGTAGACAGTTTAAGACATTACACCCATGGGGAAAAGTCCGCATGGTGCTTATTGTGTTCAATGCCGATGCAACTTTGTGTTTCATCAACACTCTGAAGGTCCACAGATTACAGAATGTCTCCAGATGTGCTTCGGAAACTACTACTAGTCTTCCAGGGAACGATCAAATCGTAGACAGTTTAAGACATTACTCCCATGGAGAAAAGTCTGCATGGTGCTTATTGTGTTCAATGCCGATGCAATTTTTGTGTCTCATCGACACTCTGAAGGTCCACAGATTACAGAATGCCTCCAGATGTGCTTCGGAAACTACTACTAGTCTTCCAGTGTACGATCAAAGCGTAGACAGTTTAAGACATTACTCCCTTGGAGAAAAGTCCGCATGGTACTTATTGTGTTCAGTGCCGAATCAATTTCTGTGTTTCATCAACACTCTGAAGGTCTACAGATTACAGAATGCCTCCAGATTTGCTTCGGAAACTACTACTAGTCTTCCAGTGTACGATCAAAAGCGTAGACAGTTTAAGACATTACTCCCATGGAGAAAAATTCGCATGGTGCCTATTGTATTCAATGCCGATGCAATTTTTGTGTTTCATCAACACTCTGAAGGTCCACAGATTTCAGAACGCCTACAGATGTGCTTCGGAAACTACTACTAGTCTTCCAGGGAACGATTAAAGCATAGACAGTTAAAGACATTACTCCCTTTAGAAAAGTCCGCATGCTGTTTATTGTGTTCAATGCCGATGGAATTTTTGTGATTCATCAACACTCTGAAGGTCCACAGATTACAGAATGGTACCAGATGTGCTTTGGAAACTACTACTATTCTTCCAGTGTACGATCAAAGCGTAGACAGTTTAAGACATTACTCCCATGGAGAAAAATCCGCATGGTGCTTATTGTGTTCAATGCCGATGCAATTTTTGTGATTCATCAACACCCTGAAGGTCCACAGATTACAGAATGCATCCATATGTGCTTCGGAAACTACTACTAGTCTTCCAGGGAACGATCAAAGCGTAGACAGTTTAAGACATTACTCCCATGGAGAAAAGTCCGCATGGTGCTTATTGTGTTCAATTCCGATGTAATTTTTGTGTGTCATCAACACTCTGAAGGTCTACAGATTACAGAATGCCTCAAGATGTGCTTCGGAAACTACTACTAGCCTTCCAGTGTACACACAAAGCGTAGACAGTTTAAGACATTACTCCCATGGAGAAAAGTCCGCATGGTGCCCATTGTATTCAATGCCGATGCAATTTTTGTCATTCATCAACACTCTGAATGCCCACAGATTTCAGAACGCCTAAAGAAGTGCTTCGGAAACTGCTACTAGTCTTCCAAGTAACGATCAAAACGTAAAAGGTTTAAGACACTACTCCCTTTAGAAAAGTCCGCATGGTGCTTAATGTGTTCAATGCCGATGCAATTTTTGTGTTTCATCAACACTCTGAAGGTGAACAGATTGCAGAATGTCTCCAGATGTGCTTCGGAAACTACTACTAGTCTTCCAGGGAACGATTAAAGCGTAGACAGTTTAAGTCATTACTCCCTTTAGAAAAGTCCGCATGGTGCTTATTGTGTTCAATGCCGATGCAATGTCTGTGTTTCATCAACACTCTGAAGGTCCACAGATTACAGAATGCATCCATATGTGATTCGGAAACTACTACTAGTTTTCTAGGGAACGATCAAAGCGTAGACAGTTTAAGACATTACTCCCATGGAGAAAATTCCGCATGGTGCTTATTGTGTTCAATGCCGATGCAATTTTTGCGTTTCATCAACACTCTGAAGGTCCACAGATTACAGAATGCATCCAGATGTGCTTCGGAAACTACTACTAGTCTTCCGGTGTACGATCAAAGCGTAGACAGTTTAAGACATTATTCCCATGGAGAAAAGTTCGCTTGGTGTTTATTGTGTTCAATGCCGATGCAATTTTTGTGTTTCATCAACACTCTGAAGGTACACAGATTACAGAATGCATCCACATGTGCTTCGGAAACTACTACTAGTCTTCCAGTGTACGATCAAAGCGTAGACAGTTTAAGATATTACTCCCATTGAGAAAAGTCCGCATGGTGCGTATTGTGTTCAATGCCGATTCAATTTTTGTGTTTCATCAACACTCTGAAGGTCTACAGATTACAAAATGCCTCCAGATGTGCTTCGGAAACTACTACTAGTCTTCCAGTGTATAATCAAAGCGTAGACAGTTTAAGACATTACTCCCATGAAGATAAATCCGCATGGTGCCTATTGTATCCAATGCCGTTGCAATTTTTGGGTTTCATCAACACTCAGAAGGTCCACAGATTACAGAATGCATCCAGATGTGCTTCGGAAACTACTACTATTTTTCCAGTGTACGATCAAAGCGTAGACTTTTAAGACATTACTCCCATGGAAAAAATTCGCATGGTGCTTATTGGGTTCAATGCCGATGCAATTTTTGTGTTTCATCAACACTCTGAAGGTCTACAGTTTACAGAATGCCTCCAGATGTGCTTCGGAAACTACTACTAGTCTTCCAGTGTACGATAAAAGCGTAGACAGTTTAAGACATTACTCCCATGGAGAAAAGTTCGCATGGTGCTTATTGTGTTCAATGCCGATGCAATTTTTGTGTCTCATCAACACTCTGATAGTCAACAGATTACAGAATGCTTCCAGATGTGCTTCGGAAACTACTACTATTCTTCCAGTGTACGATCAAATCGTAGACAGTTTAAGACATTACTCCCATGGAGAAAAATGCACATGGTGCTTTTTGTGTTCAATGCCGATGCAATTTTTGTGTTTCATCAACACTCTGAAGGTCCACAGATTACATATGCATCCATATGTGCTTCCGAAACTACTACTAGTCTTCCATCGAACGATCAAAGCGTGGACAGTTTAAGACATTACTCCCATGGAGAAAAATCCGCATGGTGCTTATTATGTTCAATGCCGATGCAATTTTTGTGTTTCATCAACACTCTGAAGGTCCACATATTACAGATTGCATCCTGATGTGCTTCCGAAACTACTACAAGTCTTCCAGTGTACGATCAAAGCGTAGACAGTTTAAGACATTACTCCCATGGAGAAAAGTACGCATAGTGCTTATTGTGTTTAATGCCGATGCAATTTTTGTGTTTCATCAACACTCTGAAGGTCTACAGATTACAGAATGCCTCCAGATATGCTTCGGAAACTACTACTAGTCTTCCAGTGTACGATCAAAGCGTAGACAGTTTAAGACATTACTCCCATGGAGAAAAATCCGCATGGTGCCTATTGTATTCAATGCCGATGCAATTTTTGTGTTTCATCAACACTCTGAAGGTCCACAGATTACAGAATGTCTCCAGATGTGCTTCGGAAACTAGTACAAGTCTTCCAGGGAACGATCAAAGCGTAGACAGTTTAAGACATTACTCCAATGGAAAAAGTCCGCATGGTGCTTATTGTGTTCAATGCCGATGCAATTTTTGTGTTTCATCAACACTCTGAAGGTCCACAGATTACAGAATGTCTCCAGATGTGCTTCGGAAACTACTACTAGTCTTCCAGAGAACGATTAAAGCGTAGACAGTTTAAGACATTACTCCCTTTAGAAAAGTCCGCATGGTGCTTATTGTGTTCAATGCCGATGCAATTTCTGTGTTTCATCAACACTCTGAAGGTCCACAGATTACAGAATGCATCCAGATGTGCTTCAGAAACTACTAATAGTCTTCCAGGGAACGATCAAAGCGTAGACAGTTTAAGACATTACTCCCATGGAGAAAAGTCCGTATGGTGCTTATTGTGTTCAATGCTGATTCAATTTCTGTGTTTCATCAACACTCTGAAGGTCCACAGATTACAGAATGCATCCAAATGTGCTTCGGAAACTACTACTAGTCTTCCAGGGAACCATCAAATCGTAGACAGTTTAAGACATTACTGCCATGGAGAAAAGTCCGCATGGTGCTTTTTGTGTTCAATGCCGATGCAATTTTTGTGTTTCATCAAGACTCTGAAGGTCCACAGATTACAGAATGCATCCAGATGTGCTTCGGAAACTACTACTAGTCTTCCAGTGTACGATCAAAGCGTAGACAGTTTAAGACATAACTCCCATGGAGAAAATTCCGCATGGTGCTTATTGTGTACAATTCCGATGCAATTTCCGTGTTTCATCAACACTCTGAAGGTCCACAGATTACAGAATGCATCCAGATGTGCTTCAGAAACTACTAATAGTCTTCCAGGGAACGATCAAAGCGTAGACAGTTTAAGACATTACTCCCATGGAGAAAAGTCCGTATGGTGCTTATTGTGTTCAATGCCGATTCAATTTCTGTGTTTCATCAACACTCTGAAGGTCCACAGATTACAGAATGCATCCAAATGTGCTTCGTAGACTACTGCTAGTCTTCCAGGGAACGATCAAATCGTAGACAGTTTAAGACATTACTCCCATGGAGAAAAGTCCGCATGGTGCTTATTGTGTTCAATGGCGATGCAATTTCTGTGTTTCATCAACACTCTGAAGGTCCACAGATTACAGAATGCATCCAGATGTGCTTCGGAAACTACTACTAGTCTTCCAGGGAACGATCAAAGCGTAGACAGTTTAAGACATTGCTCCCATAGAGAAAATTCAGCATGGTGCTTATTGTGTTCAATGCCGATTCAATTTTTGTGTGTCATCAACACTCTAAAGGTCTACAGATTACAGAATGCCTCCAGATGTGCTTCTTAAACTACTACTAGTCTTCCAGTGTACACTCAAAGTGTAGACAGTTTAAGACATTACTCCCATGGAGAAAAGTCCGCATGGTGCCTATTGTATTCAATGCCATGGCAATTTTTGTGTTTCATTAACACTCTGAATGTCCACAGATTTCAGAACGCCTAAAGAAGTGCTTCGGAAACTGCTACTAATCTTCCAGGGAACGATCAAAGCGTAGACAGTTTAAGACATTACTCCCTTTGGAAAAGTCCGCATGGTGCTTATTGTGTTCAATGCCGATTCAATTTCTGTGTTTCATCAACACTCTGAAGGTCCACAGATTACAGAATGCATCCAGATGTGCTTCGGAAACTACTACTAGTCTTGCAGGGAACAATCAAATCGTAGACAGTTTAAGACATTACTCCCATGGAGAAAAGTCCTCATGGTGCATATTGTGTTCAATGCCGATGCAATTTCTGTGTTTCATCAACACTCTGAAGGTCCACAGATTACAGAATGCATCCAGATGTGCTTCGGAAACTACTACTAGGCTTCCAGTGTACGATCAAAGCGTAGACAGTTTAAGACATTGCTCCCATAGAGAAAATTCAGCATGGTGCTTATTGTGTTCGATGCCGATGCAATTTTTGTGTTTCATCAAGTCTCTGAAGGTCCACAGATTACAGAATGCATCCAGATGAGCTTTCGAAACTACTACTAGTCTTCCAGTGTACGATCAAAGTGTAGACAGTTTAAAACATTACTCCCATGGAGAAAAGTCCGCATGGTGCTTTTTGTGTCCATTGCCGATTCAATTTTTGTGTTTCATCAACACTCTGAAGGTCCACAGATTACAGAATGTGTCCAGATGTGCTTCGGAAACTACTACTAGTCATCCAGGGAACGATCAAAGCGTAGACAGTTTAAGACATTACTCCCATGGAGAAAAATCCACATGGTGCTTTTTGTGTTCAATGCCGATGCAATTTTTGTGTTTCATCAACACTCTGAAGGTCCACAGATTACATATGCATCCATATGTGCATCCGAAACTACTACTAGTCTTCCATCGAACGATCACAGCGTGGACAGTTTAAGACATTACTCCCATGGAGAACAATCCGCATGGTGCCTATTGTATTCAATGCCGATGCAATTTTTGTGTTTCATCAACACTCTGAAGGACCACAGATTACAGAATGTCTCCAGATGTGCTTCGGAAACTACTACTAGTCTTCCAGGGAATGATTAAAGCGTAGACAGTTTAAGACATTACTCCCTTTAGAAAAGTCCGCATGGTGCTTATTGTGTTCAATGCCGATGCAATATTTGTGTTTCATCAACACTCTGAAGGTCCACAGATTACAGATTGCATCCAGATGTGCTTCCGAAACTACTACTAGTGTTCCAGTGTACGATCAAAGCGTAGACAGTTTAAGACATTACTCCCATGCAGAAAAGTTCGCATGGTGTTTATTGTGTTCAATGCCGATGCAATATTTGTGTTTCATCAACACTCTGAATGTCTACAGATTACAGAATGCCTCCAGATGTGCTTCGGAAGCTACTACTAGTCTTCCAGTGTACGATAAAAGCGTAGACAGTTTAAGACATTACTCCCATGGAGAAAAGTTCGCATGGTGCTTATTGTGTTCAATGCCGATGCAATTTATGTGTCTCATCAACACTCTGATAGTCAACAGATTACAGAATGCTTCCAGATGTGCTTCGGAAACTACTACTATTCTTCCAGTGTACGATCAAATCGTAGACAGTTTAAGACATTACTCCCATGGAGAAAAATCCACATGGTGCTTTTTGTGTTCAATGCCGATGCAATTTTTGTGTTTCATCAACACTCTGAAGGTCCACAGATTACATATGCATCCATATGTGCTTCCGAAACTACTACTAGTCTTCCATCGAACGATCAAAGCGTGGACAGTTTAAGACATTACTCCCATGGAGAAAAATCCGCATGGTGCCTATTGTATTCAATGCCGATGCAATTTTTGTGTTTCATCAACACTCTGAAGGACCACAGATTACAGAATGTCTCCAGATGTGCTTCGGAAACTACTACTAGTCTTCCAGGGAATGATTAAAGCGTAGACAGTTTAAGACATTACTACCTTTAGAAAAGTCCGCATGGTGCTTATTGTGTTCAATGCCGATGCAATATTTGTGTTTCATCAACACTCTGAAGGTCCACAGATTACAGATTGCATCCAGATGTGCTTCCGAAACTACTACTAGTCTTCCAGTGTACGATCAAAGCGTAGACAGTTTAAGACATTACTCCCATGGAGAAAAGTCCGTATGGTGCTTATTGTGTTCAATGCTGATTCAATTTCTGTGTTTCATCAACACTCTGAAGGTCCACAGATTACAGAATGCATCCAAATGTGCTTCAGAAACTACTACTAGTCTTCCAGGGAACCATCAAATCGTAGACAGTTTAAGACATTACTCCCGTGGAGAAAAGTCCGCATGGTGCTTATTGTGTTCAATGGCGATGAATTTCTGTGTTTCATCAAGACTCTGAAGGTCCACAGATTACAGAATGCATCCAGATGTGCTTCGGAAACTACTACTAGTCTTCCAGTGTACGATCAAAGCGTAGACAGTTTAAGACATAACTCCCATGGAGAAAATTCCGCATGGTGCTTATTGTGTACAATTCCGATGCAATTTCTGTGTTTCATCAACCCTCTGAAGGTCCACAGATTACAGAATGCATCCAGATGTGCTTCATAAACTACTAATAGTCTTCCAGGGAACGATCAAGGCGTAGACAGTTTAAGACATTACTCCCATGGAGAAAAGTCCGTATGGTGCTTATTGTGTTCAATGCCGATTCAATTTCTGTGTTTCATCAACACTCTGAAGGTCCACAGATTACAGAATGCATCCAAATGTGCTTCGGAAACTACTACTAGTCTTCCAGGGAACGATCAAATCGTAGACAGTTTAAGACATTACTCCTATGGAGAAAAGTCCGCATGACACAACAAAGGATGGGGCCCCTCCACGCCCGCACCAACGTGGTGACCAAACCAAAAGTTCTACTGTCACCTCCGTATAACATGTTAGTTTTTAGAATCAAGAGTCACAGGATGCAGGCTGTGATGTTATCCATGCGTCTGGGTAAGATTACTCATTTACATGGTCCATCAGGAGATAGAAGTGGTCGAAAGCGATTGAAGGGTAGCGGTTTTTAAGGGCAGAGGGAAAAAAGTGCCAAGGCCAGCGCCAAGGGAAAAAAACCTCTGCGATAGTAGGACGGGTAGTAAGGGCAGTAGCGGATTACTAGCTGCGACAGCGCATGCAAGGTGTGGTTATGTTAGTGCGAGGTATCGTGCATCGTTACCGTTGTCGTTGCTGGCGTTCGTTCCAGGATCTGCTGCTGCTGCGTCCCTGAAACATGACATTGTCATCATATATTAGTGGGCGATCGGTCGTAGATCAGCTCACAGTGTGGGGGGTGTGTGTGGCTGGTTTGCGTGCTGTGTGCAGTACGGTTTCCCTGCAGTTGCCGGTATTTCGGCGGGTTAATCATCTGGGGTTGCCAGTAGTAGCTGAGTTGCAGGGGCTCGCCAGTACTGTCATGTTAGCGTGCTATGGACCATAGATGTTTAGTTTCGTGCTAATAGTGTTTTTGGTCTATTATGTTTCCATCTATGGTTGTGGTCGTAGTTACCCAGAGAAAGAATAAACGGGTTACGCGACTGTCTCGTGTTTCTGTATAGTCGTGTGGAGAGTTTTTGGAATACCTGCAAGATAGTATCTAGCCGATATTCCCGGTGAAGGTCCGCGGTGCGCGTGTAGCGCGGAGCGTTGCTTATGATTCTGAGTACTTTGTTCTGTATGAGCTGCAGACGGCGCACACGTGTGGGCGCAGCGTATCCCCAGACGGGAGCAGCATACGTCATCAGAGGTCTGATAAGTGTGGTGTACATGGACCTGGACACCCTCCTATTCAGTGTGCTACGCCTGTTAAGCATAGGGTAGAGTTGTTTGAGCCTCGCGTTTGCTTTGTTGGTCACGTGTTGGATGTGGTCCCCCCAGAGTAGTTTCCGGTCCAGCCAGACACCGAGGTATTTGACCTTCTCTCGGAAACGTATTGGGCGTGCGTGTAGTGTTATTTGATTGCAGTGTTGATGTTTGCGCAGTTGTTTCGGTCTTCTGGTGAACAGAACGGCTTCGCACTTGTCGACGTTTACTCTAACACGCCACTTCACCAACCAGGGCTCTGCCGTTCTGAGTGCGGTCTGTAGTCGTGAGTTAATGTTAGACGGCTTCCAATCTTGCGCTAGGATGGCAGTGTCATCCGCGTAGATTGCCATCGTCGTGTTATGTGTATCTGGGAGGTCGTTAATGTAGAGGTTAAACAGTAAGGGCCCTAGGATGCTTCCTTGGGGTACCCCTGCCTGTATACCGTGTCGTGTTGATTGTTTGCCCTGCACGTCAGTGTTGAAACTCCTGTCCGTGAGATATGAGTGTATGAGACGTACGAGCCCGTCGGGAAACCCTGCGTCGTTTAGTTTGCGTATGAGGCCGTTGTGCCATAGACGATCGAAAGCCTTCTCGATGTCCAGGAACACCGCACCAGTTGCTTTGTTCATGTTGTATCCGTGTGTGATGTATTCGACGACGCGGAGGAGTTGTTGTGTTGTCGAGTGGTGATTCCTGAAGCCGAATTGCTCCGGCCTCAGGGTGTCATTTGTGATGCAGTGCCTAGTGAGTCGTTTTAGTATTACCTTCTCAACAATCTTGCTGAGCGCGCTCAGCAGGCTGATGGGTCGGTAATTTTGTGGGAGGGAGTGGTCTTTCCCCGGCTTCCTGAACATCAGGACCTTGGCCGTCTTCCAAAAGGCGGGGAAGTGTTGGTGTTTGAGTATGGCATTCGTGATGTGCGTGAGATAGTCTATTGCTTTATCCGTGAACTCCTGGAGGACACGGTTTTGAATGCCATCGTGACCAGGGGCCTTCCTAGCAGTGGTATGCATGATGGCCCATTTCACTTCAGCTGTGCTAGCCTGGCGGATGTTGTTGCGCGCTGGTTGGGCCAGGATGCGAGTGACCTCCTGGTCTGTTGCAAGTGTGAACACTGGATCTGACGGATCCATGTTCGGTGTGAATGACGCTGCAAGTGTGAGGGCCATCAGTTCAGCTTTTTCTTCCGCAGAATATGCCGGTCCGTCAGGCCCTTGTAGTGTGGGTGTGTAATGTTTCTCCCTGGTGAAGTGTCGGGCCATCTGCCACACGCCAGGTCGCGTGGTGTCTAGCCCTGCGAGTTTTTGGTCCCACTGTTGTGTTTTAAATGTTTGTATTTTTTCCCGGATTATTCCCTGGAGCCTGTTAATGTGCCGTTTGAAGTGCTGGCGCCTGGTACGCTGCCAATACCTCCTGAGGCGGTTCCTCATTGAGATAAGGCCCAGGATCTCCTGGGGCAGGGCAGCACTGTAATGTTGTGGTGTGCGGATTGGTATGGTGCCGGCTATTGCGTCTTGGACGGCGTTTGTAAGGGTTTCAACAGCATCATCTATTTGGGCTGTCTCATTAATTGCGTGGGTAGGTGGGATGTGACTGTCGAGCGTTTCCTTGAACAATGTCCAATTCGCGCGCTTGTAGTCGAGCATCCTGCGTTGGTCGATGTGCTGCAGTGGTGTTTATTGTGTTCAATGCCGATTCAATTTTTGTGTTTCATCAACACTCTGAATGTCCACAGATTTCAGAACGCCTAAAGAAGTGGTTCGGAAACTTCTACTAGTCTTCCAGGGAACGATCAAAGCGTAGACAGTTTAAGACATTACTCCCTTTAGAAAAGTCCGCATGGTGCTTATTGTGCTCAATGCCGATGCAATTTCTGTGATTCATCAACACTCTGAAGGTCCACAGATTACAAAATGCATCCAAATGTGCTTCGGAAACTACTACTAGTCTTCCAGGGAACGATCAAATCGTAGACAGTTTAAGACATTACTCCCATGGAGAAAAGTCCGCATGGTGCTTATTGTGTTAAATGGCGATGCAATTTCTGTGTTTCATCAACACTCTGAAGGTCCACAGATTACAGAATGCATCCAGATGTGCTTCGGAAACTACTACTAGTCTTCCAGTGTACGATCAAAGCGTAGACAGTTTAAGACATTTCTCCCATAGAGAAAATTCCGCATGGTGCTTATTGTGTTCAATGCCGATGCAATTTTTGTGTTTCATGAACACTCTGAAGGTCCACAGATTGCAGATTGCATCCAGATGTGCTTCCGAAACTACTACTAGTCTTCCAGTGTACGATCAAAGCGTAGACAGTTTAAGACATTACTCCCATGGAGAAAAGTTCGCATGGTGTTTATTGTGTTCAATGCCGATGGAATTTTTGTGTTTCATCAACACTCTGAAGGTCCACAGTTAACAGAATGCTTCCAGATGTGCTTTGGAAACTACTACTATTCTTCCAGTGTACGATCATAGCGAAGACAGTTTGAGACATTACTCCCATGGAGAAAAGTTCGCATGGTGCTTATTGTGTTCAATGCCGATGCAATTTTTCTGTTTCATCAACACTCTGAAGGTCCACAGATTACAGAATGCTTCCAGATGTGCTTCGGAAACTACTACTAGTCTTCCAGTGTACGATCAAAGCGTAGACAGTTTAAGACATGACTCCCATGGAGAAAAGTCCGCATGGTGCTTATTGTGTTCAATGCCGATTCAGTTTTTGTGTGTCATCAACACTCTAAAGGTCTACAGATTACAGAATGCCTCCAGATGTGCTTCGGAAACTACTACTAGTCTTCCAGTGTACACTCAAAGTGTAGACAGTTTAAGACATTACTCCCATGGAGAAAAGTCCGCATGGTGCCTATTGTATTCAATGCCATGGCAATTTTTGTGTTTCATTAACACTCTGAATGTCCACAGATTTCAGAACGCCTAAAGAAGTGCTTCGGAAACTGCTACTAATCTTCCAGGGAACGATCAAAGCGTAGACAGTTTAAGACATTACTCCCTTTGGAAAAGTCCGCATGGTGCTAATTGTGTTCAATGCCGATTCAATTTCTGTGTTTCATCAACACTCTGAAGGTCCACAGATTACAGAATGCATCCAGATGTGCTTCGGAAACTACTACTAGTCTTGCAGGGAACAATCAAATCGTAGACAGTTTAAGACATTACTCCCATGGAGAAAAGTCCTCATGGTGCATATTGTGTTCAATGCCGATGCAATTTCTGTGTTTCATCAACACTCTGAAGGTCCACAGATTACAGAATGCATCCAGATGTGCTTCGGAAACTACTACTAGGCTTCCAGTGTACGATCAAAGCGTGACAGTTTAAGACATTGCTCCCATAGAGAAAATTCCGCATGGTGCTTATTGTGTTCGATGCCGATGCAATTTTTGTGTTTCATCAAGTCTCTGAAGGTCCACAGATTACAGAATGCATCCAGATGAGCTTTCGAAACTACTACTAGTCTTCCAGTGTACGATCAAAATGTAGACAGTTTAAAACATTACTCCCATGGAGAAAAGTCCGCATGGTGCTTTTTGTGTCCATTGCCGATTCAATTTTTGTGTTTCATCAACACTCTGAAGGTCCACAGATTACAGAATGTGTCCAGATGTGCTTCGGAAACTACAACTAGTCTTCCAGGGAACGATCAAAGCGTAGACAGTTTAAGACATTACTCCCATGGAGAAAAGTCCGCATGGTGCTTATTGTGTTCAATGCCGATGCAATTTTTGTGTTTCATCGACACTCTGAAGGTCCACAGATTACAGAATGCATCCAGATGTGGTTCGGAAACTACGACTAGTCTTCCAGTGTTCGATCAAAGCGTAGACAGTTTAAGAAGCTACTCCCTTGGAGAAAAGTCCGCATGGTGCTTATTGTGTTCATTGCCGATGCAATTTTTGTGTTTCGTCAACACTCTGAAGGTCTACAGATTACAGAATGCCTCCAGATGTGCTTCGGAAACTACTACTAGTCTTCCAGTGTACGATCAAAGCGTGTACAGTTTAAGACATTACTCCCATGGAGAAAAGTTCGCATGGTGCTTATTGTGTTCAATGCCGATGCAATTTTTCTGTTTCATCAACACTCTGAAGGTCCACAGATTACAGAATGCTTCCAGATTTGCTTCGGAAACTACTACTAGTCTTACAGTGTACGATCAAAGCGTAGACAGTATAAGACATTACTCCCATAGAGCAAATTCCGCATGGTGCTTATTGTGTTCAATGCCAATGGAATTTTTGTGTTTCATCAACACTCTGAAGGTCCAGAGATTACAGAATGCTTCCAGATGTGCTTCGGAAACTACTACTATTCTTCCAGGGTACGATCAAAGCGTATACGGTTTAAGACATTACCCCCATGGAGAAAAGTCCGCATGGTGCCTATTGTATTCAATGCCATGGCAATTTTTGTGTTTCATTAACACTCTGAATGTCCACAGATTTCAGAACGCCTAAAGAGGTGCTTCGGAAACTGCTACTAATCTTCCAGGGAACGATCAAAGCGTAGACAGTTTAAGACATTACTCCCTTTGGAAAAGTCCGCATGGTGCTTATTGTGTTCAATGCCGATGCAATTTCTGTGATTCATCAACACTCTGAAGGTCCACAGATTACAGAATGCATCCAGATGTGCTTCAGAAACTACTACTAGTCTTCCAGGGAATGATCAAATCGTATACAGTTTAAGCCATTACTCCCATGGAGAAAAGTCCGTATGGTGCTTATTCTGTTCAATGCCGATTCAATTTCTGTGTTTCATCAACACTCTGAAGGTCCAAAGGTTACAGAATGCATCCAGATGTGCTTCGGAAACTACTACTAGTCTTGCAGGGAACAATCAAATCGTAGACAGTTTAAGACGTTACTCCCATGGAGAAAAGTCCTCATGGTGCATATTGTGTTCAATGCCCATGCAATTTCTGTGTTTCATCAACACTCTGAAGGTCCACAGATTACAGAATGCATCCAGATGTGCTTCGGAAACTACTACTAGACTTCCAGTTAACGATCAAGGCGTAGACAGTTTAAGACATTGCTCCCATTGAGAAAATTCCGCATGGTGCTTATTATATTCAATGCCGATGCAATTTTTGTGCTTCATCGACACTCTGAAGGTCCACAGATTACAGAATGCATCCAGATGAGCTTTCGAAACTACTACTAGTCTTCCAGTGTACGATCAAAGTGTAGACAGTTTAAAACATTACTCCCATGGAGAAAAGTCCGCATGGTGCTTTTTGTGTTCATTGCCGATTCAATTTTTGTGTTTCATCAACACTCTGAAGGTCCACAGATTACAGAATGTATCCAGATGTGCTTCGGAATCTACTACTAGTCTTCCAGGGAACGATCAAAGCGTAGACAGTTTAAGACATTACTCCCATGGAGAAAAGTCCGCATGGTGCTTATTGTGTTCAATGCCGATGCAATTTTTGTGTTTTATCGACACTCTGAAGGTCCACAGATTACAGAATGCATCCAGATGTGGTTCGGAAACTACGACTAGTCTTCCAGTGTTCGATCAAAGCGTAGACAGTTTAAGAAGTTACTCCCTTGGAGAAAAGTCCGCATGGTGCTTATTGTGTTCATTGCCGATGCAATTTTTGTGTTTCGTCAACACTCTGAAGGTCTACAGATTACAGAATGCCTCCAGATGTGCTTCGGAAACTACTACTAGTCTTCCAGTGTACGATCAAAGCGTAGACAGTTTAAGACATTACTCCCATGGAGAAAAGCTCGCATGGTGCTTATTGTGTTCAATGCCGATGCAATTTTTCTGTTTCATCAACACTCTGAAGGTCCACAGATTACAAAATGCTTCCAGATGTGCTTCGGAAACTACTACTAGTCTTCCAGTGTACGATCAAAGCGTAGACAGTATAAGACATTACTCCCATAGAGAAAATTCCGCATGGTGCTTATTGTGTTCAATGCCGTTGCAATTTTTGTGTTTAATCAACACTCTGAAGGTCCACAGATTACAGAATGCATCCAGATGTGCTTCGGAAACTACTACTAGTTTTCCAGTGTACGATCAAAGCGTAGACAATTTAAGAAATTACTCCCATGGAGAAAAGTTCGCTTGGTGCTTATTGTGTTCAATGCCAATGGAATTTTTGTGTTTCATCAACACTCTGAAGGTCCAGAGATTACAGAATGCTTCCAGATGTGCTTCGGAAACTACTACTATTCTTCCAGGGTACGATCAAAGCGTAGACGGTTTAAGACATTACTCCCATGGAGAAAAATCCGCATGGTGCTTATTGTGTTCAATGCCGATGCAATTTTTGTGTTTCATCAAAACTCTGAAGGTCCATACATTACAGAATGCATCCATATGTGCTTCGGAAACTACTACTGGTCTTCCAGTGTACGATCAAAGCGTAGACAGTTTAAGACATTACTCCCATGGAGAAAAGTCAACATGGTGCTTATTGTGTTCAATGCCGATGCAATTTTTGTGTTTCATCAACACTCTGAATGTCCACAGATTTCCGAACGCCTAAAGAAGTGCTTCGGAAACTACTACTAGTCTTCCAGGGAACGATCAAATCGTAGACAGTTTAAGACATTACTCCCAGGGAGAAAAGTCTGCATGGTGTTTATTGGGTTAATGCCGATTCAATTTTTGTGTTTCATCTACACTCTGAAGGTCTACAGATTACAGAATGCCTCCAGATGTTCTTCGGAAACTACTACTAGTCTTCCAGTGTACGATCAAATCGTAGACAGGTTAAGACATTACTCCCATGGAGAAAAGTAAGCATGGTGCCTATTGTATTCAATTCCGATGCAATTTCTGTGTTTTATCAACACTCTGAAGGTCCACAGAGTACAGAAGGCCTCCAGATGTGCTTCGGAAACTACTACTAGTCTTCCAGTGTACGATCAAAGCGTAGACAGTTTAAGACATTACTCCCATGGAGAAAAGTCAACATGGTGCTTATTGTGTTCAATGCCGATGCAATTTTTGTGTTTCATCAACCCTCTGAATGTCCACAGATTTCCGAACGCCTAAAGAAGTGCTTCGGAAACTACTACTAGTCTTCCAGGGAACGATCAAAGCGTAGACAGTTTAAGACATTACTCCCTTTAGAAAAGTCCGCATGGTGCTTATTGTGTTTAATGCCGATGCAATTTCTGTGTTTCATCAACACTCTGAAGGTCCACAGATTACAGAATGCATCCAGATGTGCTTCGGAAACTACAACTAGTCTTCCAGTGTACGATCAAAGCGTAGACAGTTTAAGACATTAGTCCCATGGAGAAATGTTCGCATGGTACTTATTGTGTTCAATGCCGAATCAATTTTTGTGTTTCATCAACACTCTGAAGGTCCAGAGATTACAGAATGCTTCCAGGTGTGCTTCGGAAAATTCTACTAGAATTCCAGTGTACGATCAAAGCGTAGACACTTTAAGACATTACTCATATTGAGAACATTCCGCATGGTGCTTATTGTGTTCAATGCCGATGCAATTTTTGTGTTTCATCAACACTCTGAATGTCCACAGATTACAGAATGTATCCAGATGTACTTCGGAAACTACTACTAGTCTTCCAGTGTACGATAAAAGTGTAGACAGTTTAAGACATTACTCCCATGGAGAAAAGTTCGCATGGTGCTTAATGTGTTCAATGCCGAAGCTATTTTTCTGTTTCATCAACACTCTGAGGGTCCACAGATTACAGAATGCTTCTAGATATGCTTCGGAAACTACTACTAGTCTTCCAGTGTACGATCAAAGCGTAGACACTTTAAGACATTACTCCCATAGAGAAAATTCCGCATGGTGCTTATTGTGTTCAATGCCGGTGCAATTTTTGTGTTTCATCAACACTCTGAAGGTCCACAGATTACAGAATGCATCCATATCAGCTTCCGAAACTACTACTAGTCATTCAGTGAACGATCAAAGTGTAGACAGTTTAAGACATTACTCCCATGGAGAAAAGTCCGCATAGTGCTTATTGTGTTCAATGCCGATGCAATTTTTGTGTTTCATCAACTCTCTGAAGTTCCACAGATTACAGAATGTGTCCAGATGTGCTTCGGAAACTACTACTAGTCTTCCAGGGAACGATCAAAGCGTAGACAGTTTAAGACATTACTCCCTTGGAGAAAAGTCCGCATGGTGCTTATTGTGTTCAATGCCGATGCAATTTTTGTGTTTCATCGACACTCTGAAGGTCCACAGATTACAGAATGCATCAAGATGTGTTTCGGAAACTACGACTAGTCTTCCAGTGTACGATCAAAGCGTAGACAGTTTAAGAAATTACTCCTTTGGAGAAAAGTCCGCATGGTGCTTATTGTGTACAATGCCGATGCAAATTTTGTGTTTCATCAACACTCTGAAGGTCTACAGATTACAGAATGAATCCAAATGTGCTTCGGAAACTACTACTAGTCTTCCAGTGTACGATGAAAGCGTATACAGTTTAAGATATTACTCCCATGGAGAAAAGTTCGCATGGTGCTTATTGTGTTCAATGCCGATGCAATTTTTCTCTTTCATCAACACTCTGAAGGTCCACAGATTACAGAATGCTTCCAGAGTGCTTCGGAAACTACTACTAGTCTTCCAGTGTACGATCAAAGCGTAGAAAGTTTAAGACATTACTCCCATGGAGAAAAGTTCGCATGGTGCTTCTTGTGTTCAATGCCGATGCAATTTTTCTGTTTCATCAACACTCTGAAGGTCCACAGACTACAGAATGCTTCCTGATGTGCTTCGGAAACTACTACTAGTCTTCCAGGACACGATCAAAGCGTAGACAGTTTAAGACTTTACCCCCATGGAGAAAAGTCCGCATGGTGCTTATTGTGTTCAATGCCGATGCAATTTTTGTGTTTCATCGACACTCTGAAGGTCCACAGATTACAGAATGCATCCAGATGTGTTTCGGAAACTACGACTAGTCTTCCAGTGTACGATCAAAGCGTAGACAGTTTAAGAAATTACTCCTTTGGAGAAAAGTCCGCATGGTGCTTATTGTGTACAATGCCGATGCAATTTTTGTGTTTCATCAACACTCTGAAGGTCTACAGATTACAGAATGAATCCAGTAGTGCTTCGGAAACTACTACTAGTCTTCCAGTGTACGATCAAAGCGTATACAGTTTAAGATATTACTCCCATGGAGAAAAGTTCGCATGGTGCTTATTGTGTTCAATGCCGATGCAAATTTTCTCTTTCATCAACACTCTGAAGGTCTACAGATTACAGAATGCTTCCAGAGTGCTTCGGAAACTACTACTAGTCTTCCAGTGTACGATCAAAGCGTAGAAAGTTTAAGACATTACTCCCATGGAGAAAAGTTCTCATGGTGCTTCTTGTGTTCAATGCCGATGCAATTTTTGTGTTTCATCAACACTCTGAAGGTCCACAGATTACAGAATGCTTCCAGATGTGCTTCGGAAACTACTACTAGTCTTCCAGTGTACGATCAAAGCGTAGACAGTATAAGACATTACTCCCATAGAGAAAATTCCGCATGGTGCTTATTGTGTTCAATGCCGATGCAATTTTTCTGTTTCATCAACACTCTGAAGGTCCACAGATTACAGAATGCTTCCAGATGTGCTTCGGAAACTACTACTAGTCTTCCAGTGTACGATCAAAGCGTAGACAGTATAAGACATTACTCCCATAGAGAAAATTCCGCATGGTGCTTATTGTGTTCAATGCCGATGCAATTTTTCTGTTTCATCAACACTCTGAAGGTCCACAGATTACAAAATGCATCCAGATGTGCTTCGGAAACTACAACTAGTCTTCCAGTGTACGATCAAAGCATAGACAGTTTAAGACATTAGTCCCATGGAGAAAAGTTCGCATGGTACTTATTGTGTTCAATGCCGAATCAATTTTTGTGTTTCATCAACACTCTGAAGGTCCACAGATTACAGAATGCTTCCAGATGTGCTTCGGAAAGTACTACTAGTCTTCCAGTGTACGATCAAAGCGTAGACACTTTAAGACATTACTCGCATTGAGAAAAATCCGCATGGTGCTTATTGTGTTCAATGCCGATGCAATTTTTGTGTTTCATCAACACTCTGAATGTCCACAGATTACAGAATGTATCCAGATGTGCTTCGGAAACTACTACTAGTCTTCCAGTGAACGATAAAAGCGTAGACAGTTTAAGACATTACTCCCATGGAGAAAAGTCCGCGTGGTGCCTATTGTATTCAATGCCGATGCAAATTCTGTGCTTCATCAACACTCTGAAGGTCCACAGAGTACAGAATGCCTCCAGATGTGCTTCGGAAACTACTACTAGTCCTCCAGAGTACGATCAAAGCGTAGACAGTTTGAGACATTACTCCCATGGAGAAAAGTCCACATGGTGCTTATTGTGTTCAATGCCGATGCAATTTTTGTGTTTCATCAACGCTCTGAATGTCCACAGATTTCCGAACGCCTAAAGAAGTGCCTCGGAAACTACTACTAGTCTTCCAGGGAACGATCAAAGCGTAGACAGTTTAAGACATTACTCCCTTTAGAAAAGTCCGCATGGTGCTTATTGTGTTCAATGCCGATGCTACTTCTGTGTTTCATCAACACTCTGAAGGTACACAGGTTACAGAATGCATCCAGATGTGCTTCAGAAACTACTACTAGTCTTCCAGGGAACGATCAAAGCGTAGACAGTTTAAGACATTACTCCCATGGAGAAACGTCTGAATGGTGCTTATTGTGTTCAATGCCGATTCCATTTCTGTGTTTCATCAACACTCTGAAGGTCCACAGATTACAGAATGCATCCAGATGTGTTTCAGAAACTACTACTAGTCTTCCAGGGAACGATCAAATCGTAGACAGTTTAAGACATTACTTCCATGGAGAAAAGTCCTCATGGCGCTTATTGTGTTCAATGCCGATGCAATTTCTGTGTTTCATCAACACTCAGAAGGTCCACAGATTACAGAATGCATCCAGATGTGCTTCGGAAACTACAACTAGTCTTCCAGTGTACGATCAAAGCGTACACAGTTTAAGACATTAGTCCCATGGAGAAAAGTTCGCATGGTACTTATTGTGTTCAATGCCGAATCAATTTTTGTGTTTCATCAACACTCTGAAGGTCCACAGATTACAGATTTCTTCCAGGTGTGCTTCGGAAAATACTACTAGTCTTCCAGTGTACGATCAAAGCGTAGACACTTTAAGACATTACTCCCATTGAGAAAATTCCGCATGGTGCTTATTGTGTTCAATGCCGATTCAATTTCTTTGTTTCATGAACACACGAAGGTCCACAGATTACAGAATGCATCCAGATGTGCTTCGGAAACTACTACTAGTCTTCCAGTGTACGATCAAAGCGTAGACACTTTAAGACATTACTCCCATTGAAAAAATTCCGCATGGTGCTTATTGTGTTCAATGCCGATGCAATTTTTGTGTTTCATCAACACTCTGAAGGTCCACAGATTACAGAATGCATCCAGATGAGCTTCGGAAAATACTACTAGTCTTCCAGTGTACGATCAAAGAGTAGACACTTTAAGACATTACTCCCATTGAGAAAATTCCGCATGGTGCTTATTGTGTTCAATGCCGATGCAATTTTTGTGTTTCATCAACACTCTGAAGGTCCACAGATTACAGAATGCATCCAGATGAGCTTCCGAAACTACTACTAGTCTTCCAGTGTACGATCAAAGTGTAGACAGTTTAAGACATTACTCACATGGAGAAAAGTCCGCATGGTGCTTATTGTGTTCAATGCCGATGCAATTTTTGTGTTTCAACCACACTCTGAAGGTCCACAGATTACAGAATGTGTCCAGATGTGCTTCGGAAACTACTACTAGTCTTCCAGGGAACGATCAAAGCGTAGACAGTTTACGACATTACTCCCATGGAGATAAATCCGCATGGTGCTTATTGTGTTCAATGCCGATGCAATTTGTGTGTTTCATTGACACTCTGAAGGTCCACAGATTACAGAATGCATCCAGATGTGCTTCGGAAACTACTACTATTCTTCCAGTGTACGATCAAAGCGTAGACAGTTTAAGACATTACTCCCATGGAGATAAATCCGCATGGTGCTTATTGTGTTCAATGCCGATGCAATTTTTGTGTTTCATCAACACTCTGAAGGTCCACAGATTACAGAATGCGTCCAGATGTGCTTCGGAAACTACTACTATTTTTCCAGTGTACGATCAAATCGTAAACAGTTTAAGACATTACTCCCATGGAGAAAAATCCGCATGGTCCTTATTGTGTTCAATGCCGATGCAATTTTTTGTTTCATCAACACTCTGAAGGTCCACAGATTACAGAATGCATCCATATGTGCTTCGGAAACTACTACTAGTCTTCCAGGGAACGATCAAAGCGTAGACAGTTTAAGACATTAGTCCCATGGAGAAAAGTTCGCATTGTAGTTATTGTGTTCAATGCCGATTCAATTTTTGTGTTTCATCAACACTCTGAAGGTCCACAGATTACAGAATGCTTCAAGGTGTGCTTCGGAAAATACTACTAGTCTTCCAGTGTACGATCAAAGCGTACACACTTTAAGACATTACTCCCATTGAGAAAATTCCGCATGGTGCTTATTGTGTTCAATGCCGATGCAATTTTTGTGTTTCATCAACACTCTGAAGGTCCACAGATTACAGAATGCATCCAGATGAGCTTCCGTAACTACTACTAGTCTTCCAGTGTACGATCAAAGTGTAGACAGTTTAAGACATTACTCCCATGGAGAAAAGTCCGCATGGTGCTTATTGTGTTCAATGCCGATGCAATTTTTGTGTTTCATCAACACTCTGAAGGTCCACAGATTACAGAATGTGTCCAGATGTGCTTCGGAAACTACTACTAGTCTTCCAGGGAACGATCAAAGCGTAGACAGTTTACGACATTACTCCCATGGAGAAAAGTCCGCATGGTGCTTATTGTGTTCAATGCCGATGCAATTTGTGTGTTTCATCGACACTCTGAAGGTCCACAGATTACAGAATGCATCCAGAAGTGCTTCGGAAACTACTACTATTCTTCCAGTGTACGATCAAAGCGTAGACAGTTTAAGACATTACTCCCATGGAGATAAATCAGCATGGTGCCTATTGTGTTCAATGCCGATGCAATTTTTGTGTTTCATCAACACTCTGAAGGTCCACAGATTACAGAATGACTCCAGATGTGCTTCGGAAACTACTACTATTTTACCAGTGTACGATCAAAGCGTAAACAGTTTAAGACATTACTCCCATGGAGAAAAATCCGCATGGTGCTTATTGTGTTCAATGCCGATGCAATTTTTGTGTTTCGTCAACACTCTGAAGGTCCACAGATTACAGAATGCATCCATATGTGCTTCGGAAACTACTACTAGTCTTCCAGGGAACGGTCAAAGCGTAGACAGTTTAAGACATTACTCCCATGGAGAAAAGTCCGCATGGTGCTTATTGTGTTCAATGCCGATGCAATTTCTATGTTTCATCAACACTCTGAAGGTACACAGATTACAGAATGCATCCAGATGTGCTTCAGAAACTACTACTAGTCTTCCAGGGAACGATCAAAGCGTAAACAGTTTAAGACATTACTCCCATGGAGAAAAGTCCGTATGGTGCTTATTGTGTTCATTGCCGATTCAATTTCTGTGTTTCATCAACACTCTGAAGGTCCACAGATTACAGAATGCATCCAGATGTGCTTCGGAAACAACTACTAGTCTTCCAGGGAACGATCAAATCGTAGACAGTTTAAGACATTACTTCCATGGAGAAAAGTCCTCATGGTGCTTATTGAGTTCAATGCCGATGCAATTTCTGTGTTTCATCAACACTCTGAAGGTCCACAGATTACAGAATGCATCCAGATGTGCTTCGGAAACTACAACTAGTCTTCCAGTGTACGATCAAAGCGTAGACAGTTTAAGACATTAGTCCCATGGAGGAAAGTTCGCATGGTACTTATTGTGTTCAATGCCGAATCAATTTTTGTGTTTCATCAACACTCTGAAGGTCCACAGATTACAGATTTCTTCCAGGTGTGCTTCGGAAAATACTACTAGTCTTCCAGTGTACGATCAAAGCGTAGACACTTTAAGACATTACTCCCATTGAGAAAATTCCGCATGGTGCTTATTGTGTTCAATGCCGATTCAATTTCTTTGTTTCATGAACACACGAAGGTCCACAGATTACAGAATGCATCCAGATGTGCTTCGGAAACTACTACTAGTCTTCCAGTGTACGATCAAAGCGTAGACACTTTAAGACATTACTCCCATTGAAAAAATTCCGCATGGTGCTTATTGTGTTCAATGCCGATGCAATTTTTTTGTTTCATCAACACTCTGAAGGTCCACAGATTACAGAATGCATCCAGATGAGCTTCGGAAAATACTACTAGTCTTCCAGTGTACGATCAAAGCGTAGACACTTTAAGACATTACTCCCATTGAGAAAATTCCGCATGGTGCTTATTGTGTTCAATGCCGAAGCAATTTTTGTGTTTCATCAACACTCTGAAGGTCCACAGATTACAGAATGCATCCAGATGAGCTTCCGAAACTACTACTAGTCTTCCAATGTACGATCAAAGTGTAGACAGTTTAAGACATTACTCACATGGAGATAAATCCGCATGGTGCTTATTGTGTTCAATGCCGATGCAATTTGTGTGTTTCATCGACACTCTGAAGGACCACAGATTACAGAATGCATCCAGATGTGCTTCTGAAACTACTACTATTCTTCCAGTGTACGATCAAAGCGTAGACAGTTTAAGACATTACTCCCATGGAGATAAATCCGCATGGTGCTTATTGTGTTCAATGCCGATGCAATTTTTGTGTTTCATCAACACTCTGAAGGTCCACAGATTACAGAATGCCTCCAGATGTGCTTCGGAAACTACTACTATTTTTCCAGTGTACGATCAAAGCGTAAACAGTTTAAGACATTACTCCCATGGAGAAAAATCCGCATGGTCCTTATTGTGTTCAATGCCGATGCAATTTTTGTGTTTCATCACACTCTGAAGGTCCACAGATTACAGAATGCATCCGTATGTGCTTCGGAAACTACTACTAGTCTTCCAGGGAACGATCAAAGCGTAGACAGTTTAAGACATTAGTCCCATGGAGAAAAGTTCGCATTGTAGTTATTGTGTTCAATGCCGATTTAATTTTTGTGTTTCATCAACACTCTGAAGGTCCACAGATTACAGAATGCTTCAAGGTGTGCTTCGGAAAATACTACAAGTCTTCCAGTGTACGATCAAAGCGTAGACACTTTAAGACATTACTCCCATTGAGAAAATTCCGCATGGTGCTTATTGTGTTCAATGCCGTTGCAATTTTTGTGTTTCATCAACACTCTGAAGGTCCACAGATTACAGAATGCATCCAGATGAGCTTCCGTAACTACTACTAGTCTTCCAGTGTACGATCAAAGTGTAGACAGTTTAAGACATTACTCCCATGGAGAAAAGTCCGCATGGTGCTTATTGTGTTCAATGCCGATGCAATTTTTGTGTTTCATCAACACTCTGAAGGTCCACAGATTACAGAATGGGTCCAGATGTGCTTCGGAAACTACGACTAGTCTTCCAGGGAACGATCAAAGCGTAGACAGTTTACGACATTACTCCCATGGAGAAAAGTCCGCATGGTGCTTATTGTGTTCAATGCCGATGCAATTTGTGTGTTTCATCGACACTCTGAAGGTCCACAGATTACAGAATGCATCCAGATGTGCTTCGGAAACTACTACTATTCTTCCAGTGTACGATCAAAGCGTAGACAGTTTAAGACATTACTCCCATGGAGATAAATCCGCATGGTGCCTATTGTGTTCAATGCCGATGCAATTTTTGTGTTTCATCAACACTCTGAAGGTCCACAGATTACAGAATGCCTCCAGATGTGCTTCGGAAACTACTACTATTTTTCCAGTGTACGATCAAAGCGTAAACAGTTTAAGACATTACTCCCATGGAGAAAAATCCGCATGGTGCTTATTGTGTTCAATGCCGATGCAATTTTTTTGTTTCATCAACACTCTGAAGGTCCACAGATTACAGAATGCATCCATATGTGCTTCGGAAACTACCACAGGTCTTCCAGGGAACGATCAAAGCGTAGACAGTTTAAGACATTACTCCCATCTAGAAAAGTCCGCATGGTGCTTATTGTGTTCAATGCCGATGCAATTTCTATTTTTCATCAACACTCTGAAGGTACACAGATTACAGAATGCATCCAGATGTGCTTCAGAAACTACTACTAGTCTTCCAGGGAACGATCAAAGCGTAGACAGTTTAAGACATTACTCCCATGGAGAAAAGTCCGTATGGTGCTTATTGTGTTCAATGCCGATTCAATTTCTGTGTTTCATGAACACTCTGAAGGTCCAGAGATTACAGAATGCATCAAGATGTGCTTCAGAAACTACTACTAGGCTTCCAGTGTACGATCAAAGCGAAGACAGTTTGAGACATTACTCCCATGGAGAAAAGTTCGCATGGTGCTTATTGTGTTCAATGCCGATGCAATTTTTCTGTTTCATCAACACTCTGAAGGTCCACAGATTACAGAATACTTCCAGATGTGCTTCGGAAACTACTACTAGTCTTCCAGTGTACGATCAAAGCGTAGACAGTTTAAGACATTACTCCCATAGAGAAAATTCCGCATGGTGCTTATTGTGTTCAATTCCGATGCAATTTTTGTGTTTCATCAACACTCTGAAGGTTCACAGATTACAGAATGCATCCAGATGAGCTTCCGAAACTACTACTAGTCTTCCAGTGTACAATCAAAGTGTAGACATTTTAAGACATTACTCCCATGGAGAAAAATCCGCATGATGCTTATTGTGTTAAATGCCGATGCAATTTTTGTGTGTCATCAACACTCTGAAGGTCCACAGATTAAAGAATGTGTCCAGATGTGCTTTGGAAACTACTGCTAGTCTTCCAGGGAACGATCAAAGCGTAGACAGTTTAAGACATTACTCCCATGGAGAAAAGTCCGCATGGTGCTTGTGTTCAATGCCGAAGCAATTTTTGTGTTTCATCGACACTCTGAAGGTCCACAGATTACAGAATGCATCCAGATGTGCTTCGGAAACTACTACTAGTTTTCCAGTGTACGATCAAAGCGTAGACAATTGAAGACATTACTCCCATGAAGAAAAGTACGCATGGTGCTTATTGTGTTAAATGCCGATGCAATTTTTGTGTTTCATCAACACTCTGAAGGTCCACAGATTACAGAATGCATCCATATGTGCTTCGGAAACTACTACTAGTCTTCCAGGGAACGATCAAAGCGTAGACAGTTTGACATTACTCCCATGGAGAAAAGTCCGCATGGTGCTTATTGTGTTCAATGCCGATTCAATTTTTGTGTTTCATCAACACTCTGAAGGTCTACAGATTACAGAGTGCCTCCAGATGTGCTTCGGAAACTACTACTAGTCTTCCAGTGTACGATCAAAGCGTCGACAGTTTAAGACACTACTCCCATGAAGAAAAATCCGCATGGTGCCTATTGTATTCAATGCCGATGCAATTTTTGTTTTTCATCAACACTCTGAAGGTCCACAGATTACATAATGCATCCAGATGTGCTTCGGAAACTACTACTATTTTTCCAGTGTACGATCAAAGCGTAGACAGTTTAAGACATTACTCCAATGGAGAAAAATCCTCATGGTGCTTACTGTGTTCAATGCCGATGCAATTTTTGTGTTTCATCAACACACTGAAGGTTCACAGATTACAGAATGCATCCATATGTGCTTCGGAAACTACCACTAGTCTTCCAGGGAACGATCAAAGCGTAGACAGTTTAAGACATTACTCCCATGGAGAAAAGTCCGCATAGTGCTTATTGTGTTCAATGCCGATTCAATTTCTGTGTTTCATCAACACTCTGAAGGTCTACAGATTACAGAATGCCTCCAGATGTTCTTCGGAAACTACTACTAGTCTTACAGTGTACGATCAAATCGTAGACAGTTTAAGACATTGCTCCCATGGAGAAAAGTCCGCATGGTGCCTATTGTTTTCAATGCCGATGCAATTTTTGTGTTTCATCAACACTCTGAAGGTCCACAGAGTACCGAAGTTCTCCAGATGTGCTTCGGAGACTACTACTAGTCTTCCAGTGTACGATCAAAGCGTAGACAGTTTAAGACATTACTCCCTTTAGAAAAGTCCGCATGGTGCTTATTGTGTTCAATGCCGATGCAATTTCTGTGTTTCATCAACACTCTGAAGGTACACAGATTACAGAACGCATCCAGATGTGCTTCAGAAACTACTACTAGTCTTCCAGGGAACGATCGAAGCGTAGACAGTTTAAGACATTACTCCCATGGAGAAAAGTCCGTATGGTGTTTATTGTGTTCAATGCCGTTTCAATTTCTGTGTTTCATGAACACTCAGAAGGTCGACAGATTACAGAATGCATCCAGATGTGCTTCGGAAACTACTATTAGTCTTCCAGGGAACGATCAAATGGTAGACAGTTTAAGACACTACTCCCATGGAGAAAAGTCCTCATGGTGCATATTGTGTTCAATGCCGATGCAATTTCTGTGTTTCATCAACACTCTGAAGGTCCACAGATTACAGAATGCATCCAGATGTGCTTCGGAAACTACTTCTATTCTTCCAGTGTACGATCAAAGCGTAGACAGTTTAAGACATTACTCCCATGGAGAAAAATTCGCATGGTGCTTATTGTGTTCAATGCCGATGCAATTTTTCTGTTTCATCAACACTCTAAAGGTCCACAGATTACAGAATGCATCCAGATGAGCTTCCGAAACTACTACTAGTCTTCCAGTGTACGATCAAAGTGTAGACAGTTTAAGACATTACTCCCATGGAGAAAAGTCCACATGGTGCTTATTGTGTTCAATGCCGATGCAATTTCTGTGTTTCATCAACACTCTGAAAGTCCACAGATTACAGAATGCTTCCAGATGTGCTTCGGAAACTACTACTATTCTTCCAGTGTACGATCAAAGCATAGACAGTTTAAGACATTACTCCCATAGAGAAAATTCCGCATGGTGCTTATTGTGTTCAATGCCGATGCAATTTTTGTGTTTCATCAACACTCTGAAGGTCCACAGATTACAGAATGCATCCAGATGAGCTTCCGAAACTACTACTAGTCTTCCAGTGTACGATCAAAGTGTAGACAGTTTAAGACATTACTCACATGGAGAAAAGTCCGCATGGTGCTTATTGTGTTCAATGCCGATGCAATTTTTGTGATTCAACCACACTCTGAAGGTCCACAGATTACAGAATGCGTCCAGATGTGCTTCGGAAACTACTACTAGTTTTCCAGTGTACGATCAAAGCGTAGACAATTTAAGACATTACTCCCATGGAGAAAAATTCGCTTGGTGCTTATTGTGTTCAATGCCGATACAATTTTTTTGTTTCATCAACACTCTGAAGGTCCACAGATTACAGAATGCTTCCAGATGTGCTTCGGAAACTACTTCTATTCTTCCAGTGTACGATCAAAGCGTAGACAGTTTAAGACATTACTCCCATGGAGAAAAATTCGCATGGTGCTTATTGTGTTCAATGCCGATGCAATTTTTCTGTTTCATCAACACTCTGAAGGTCCACAGATTACAGAATGCTTCAAGATATGCTTCGGAAACTACTACTAGTCTTCCAGTGTGCGATCAAAGCGTAGACAGTTTAAGACATTACTCCCATTGAGAAAATTCCGCATGGTGCTTATTGTGTTCAATGCCGATGCAATTTTTGTGTTTCATCAACACTCTGAAGGTTCACAGATTACAGAATGCATCCAGATGAGCTTCCGAAACTACTACTAGTCTTCCAGTGTACAATCAAAGTGTAGACAGTTTAAGACATTACTCTCATGGAGAAAAGTCCGCATGATGCTTATTGTGTTCAATGCCGATGCAATTTTTGTGTTTCATCAACACTCTGAAGGTCCACAGATTAAAGAATGTGTCCAGATGTGCTTCGGAAACTAATACTAGTCTTCCAGGGAACGGTCAAAGCGTAGACAGTTTAAGACATTACTCCCATGGAGAAAAGTCCGCATGGTGCTTATTGTGTTCAATGCCGAAGCAATTTTTGTGTTTCATCGACACTCTGAAGGTCCACAGATTACAGAATGCATCCAGATGTGCTTTGGAAACTACTACTAGTTTTCCAGTGTACGATCAAAGCGTAGACAATTTAAGACATTACTCCCATGGAGAATAGTACGCATGGTGCTTATTGTGTTCAATGCCGATGGGATTTTTGTGTTTCATCAACACTCTGAAGGTCCACAGATTACAGAATGCTTCCAGATGTGCTTCGGAAACTACTACTATTCTTCCAGTGTACGATCAAAGCGTAGACAGTTTAAGACATTACTCCCATGGAGAAAAATCCGCATGGTGCTTATTGTGTTCAATGCCGATGCAATTTTTGTGTTTCATCAACACTCTGAAGGTCCACAGATTACAGAAAGCATCCATATTTGCTTCGGAAACTACTACTAGTCTTCCAGGGAACGATCAAAGCGTAGACAGTTTGACATTACTCCCATGGAGAAAAGTCCGCATGGTGCTTATTGTGTTCAATGCCGATTCAATTTTTGTGTTTCCTCAACACTCTGAAGGTCTACAGATTACAGAATGCCTCCAGATGTGCTTCGGAAACTACTACTAGTCTTCCAGTGTACGATCAAAGCGTCGACAGTTTAAGACATTACTCCCATGAAGAAAAATCCGCATAGTGCTTATTGTGTTCAATGCCGATTCAATTTCTGTGTTTCATCAACACTCTGAAGGTCTACAGATTACAGAATGTCTCCAGATGTTCTTCGGAAACTACCACTAGTCTTCCAGTGTACGATCAAATCGTAGACAGTTTAAGACATTACTCCCATGGAGAAAAGTCCGCATGGTGCCTATTGTTTTCAATGCCGATGCTATTTTTGTGTTTCATCAACACTCTGAAGGTCCTCAGATTACAGGATGCATCCTGATGTGCTTCGGAAACTACTACTCGTCTTCCAGTGTACGATCAAAGCGTAGACAGTAAGACATTACCCCCATGGAGAAAAGTTCTCATGGTGCCTATTGTGTTCAATGCAGATGCTATTTTTGTGTTTCATTAACACTCTGAAGGTCCACAGATTACAGAATGCATCCTGATGTGCTTCGGAAACTACTACTAGTCTTCCAGTGAACGATCAAAGCCTAGACAGTTTAAGACACTACTCCCATGCAGAAAAGTCCTCATGGTGCATATTGTGTTCAATGCCGATGCAATTTCTGCGTTTCATCAACCCTCTGAAGGTCCACAGATTACAGAATGCATCCAGATGTGCTTCGGAAACAACTACTAGTCTTCCAGTGTACGATCAAAGCGTAGACAGTTTAAGACATTACTCCCATTGAGAAAATTGCGCATGGTGCTTATTGTGTTCAATGCCGTTGCAATGTTTGTGTTTCATCAACACTCTAAAGGTCCACAGATTACAGAATGCATCCAGATGAGCTTCCGAAACCACTACTAGTCTTCCAGTGTACGATCAAAGTGTAGACAGTTTAAGACATTACTCCCATGGAGAAAAGTCCACATGGTGCTTATTGTGTTCAATGCCCATGCAATTTTTGTGTTTCATCAACACTCTGAATGTCCACAGACTTCAGAACACCTAAATAAGTGCTTCGGAAACTACAACTAGGCTTCCAGGGAACGATCAAAGCGTAGACAGTTTAAGACATTACTCCCATGGAGAAAAGTCCTCATGGTGCTTATTGTGTTCAATGCCGATGCAGTTTTTCTGTTTCATCAACACTCTGAAAGTCCACAGATTACAGAATGCTTCCAGATGTGCTTCGGAAACTACTACTAGTCTTCCAGTGTACGATCAAAGCGTAGACAGTTTAAGACATTACTCCCATAGAGAAAATTCCGCATGGTGCTTATTGTGTTCAATGCCGATGCAATTTTTGTGTTACATCAACACTCTGGAGGTCCACAGATTACAGAATGCGTCCAGATGTGCTTCCGAAACTACTACTAGTTTTCCAGTGTACGATCAAAACGTAGACAATTTAAGACATTACTCCCATGGAGAAAAATTCGCTTGGTGCTTATTGTGTTCAATGCCGATACAATTTTTGTGTTTCATCAACACTCTGAAGGTCCACAGATTACAGAATGCTTCCAGATGTGCTTCGGAAACTACTACTATTCTTCCAGTGTACGATCAAAGCGTAGACAGTTTAAGACATTACTCCCATGGAGAAAAGTTCGCATGGTGCTTATTGTGTTCAATGCCGATGCAATATTTCTGTTTCATCAACACTCTGAAGGTCCACAGATTACAGAATGCTTCCAGATATGCTTCGGAAACTACTACTAGTCTTCCAGTGTACGTTCAAAACGTAGACAGTTTAAGACATTACTCCCATAAAGAAAATTCCGCATGGTGCTTATTGTGTTCAATGCCGATGCAATTTTTGTGTTTCATCAACACTCTGAAGGTTCACAGATTACAGAATGCATCCAGATGAGCTTCCGAAACTACTACTAGTCTTCCAGTGTACAATCAAAGTGTAGACAGTTTAAGACATTACTCTCATGGAGAAAAGTCCGCATGATGCTTATTGTGTTCAATGCCGATGCAATTTTTGTGTTTCATCAACACTCTGAAGGTCCACAGATTAAAGAATGTGTCCAGATGTGCTTCGGAAACTAATACTAGTCTTCCAGGGAACGATCAAAGCGTAGACAGTTTAAGACATTACTCCCATTAAGATAAGTCCGCATGGTGCTTATTGTGTTCAATGCCGAAGCAATTTTTGTGTTTCATCGACACTCTGAAGGTCCACAGAATACAGAATGCATCCAGATGTGCTTTGGAAACTACTACTAGTTTTCCAGTGTACGATCAAAGCGTAGACAATTTAAGATATTACTCCCATGGAGAAAAGTACGCATGGTGCTTATTGTGTTCAATGCAGATGGGATTTATGTGTTTCATCAACACTCTGAAGGTCCACAGATTACAGAATGCTTCCAGATGTGCTTCGGAAACTACTACTATTCTTCCAGTGTACGATCAAAGCGTAGACAGTTTAAGACATTACTCCCATGGAGAAAAATGCGCATGGTGCTTATTGTGTTCAATGCCGATGCAATTTTTGTGTTTCATCAACACTCTGAAGGTCCACAGATTACAGAATGCATCCATATGTGCTTCGGAAACTACTACTAGTCTTCCAGGGAACGATCAAAGCGTAGACAGTTTGACATTACTCCCATGGAGAAAAGTCCGCATGGTGCTTATTGTGTTCAATGCCGATTCAATTTTTGTTTTTCATCAACACTCTAAGGGTCCACAGATTACAGAATGCATCCATATGTGCTTCGGAAACTACTACTAGTCTTCCAGGGAACGATCAAAGCGTAGACAGTTTAAGACTTTACTCCCATGGAGAAAAGTCCGCATAGTGCTTATTGTGTTCAATGCCGATTCAATTTCTGTGTTTCATCAACACTCTGAAGGTCTACAGATTACAGAATGCCTCCAGATGTTCTTCGGAAACTACTACTAGTCTTCCAGTGTACGATCAAATCGTAGACAGTTTAAGACATTACTCCCATGGAGAAAAGTCCGCATGGTGCCTATTTTTTTCAATGCCGATGCAATTTTTGTGTTTCATCAACACTCTGAAGGTCGACAGATTACAGAATGCATCCAGATGTGCTTCGGAAACTACTATTAGTCTTCCAGGGAACGATCAAATCGTAGACAGTTTAAGACACTACTCCCATGGAGAAAAGTCCTCATGGTGCATATTGTGTTCAATGCCGATGCAATTTCTGTGTTTCATCAACACTCTGAAGGACCACAGATTACAGAATGCATCCAGATGTGCTTCGGAAACTACTACTAGTCTTCCAGTGTACGATCAAAGCGTAGACAGTTTAAGACATTAGTCCCATGGAGAAAAGTTCGCATGGTGCATATTGTGTTCAATGCCGATTCAATTTTTGTGTTTCATCAACACTCTGAAAGTCCACAGATTACAGAATGCTTCCAGGTGTGCTTCGGAAAATACTACTAGTCTTCCAGTGTACGATCAAAGCGTAGACAGTTTAAGACATTACTCCCATAGAGAAAAGTTCGCATGGTGCTTATTGTGTTCAATGCCGATGCAATTTTTATGTTTCATCAACACTCTGAAAGTCCACAGATTACAGAATGCTTCCAGATGTGCTTCGGAAACTACTACTAGTCTTTCAGTGTACGATCAAAGCGTAGACAGTTTAAGACATTACTCCCATAGAGAAAATTCCGCATGGTGCTTATTGTGTTCAATGCCGATGCAATTTTTGTGTTTCATCTAAACTCTGAAGGTCCACAGATTACAGAATGCATCCAGATGTGATTCGGAAACTACTACTAGTTTTACAGTGTACGATCAAAGCATAGACAATTTAAGACATTACTCCCATTTAGAAAAATTTGCTTGGTGCTTATTGTGTTCAATGGTGATTCAATTTTTGTGTTTCATCAACACTCTGAAGGTCCACAGATTACAGAATGCTTCCAGATGTGCTTCGGAAACTACTACTATTCTTCCAGTGTACGATCAATTTGTAGACAGTTTAAGACATTACTCCCATGGAGAAAAATCCGCATGGTGCCAATTTTTTTCAATGCCGATGCAATTTTTGTGTTTCATCAACACTCTGAAGGTCGACAGATTACAGAATGCATCCAGATATGCTTCGGAAACTACTTTTAGTCTTCCAGGGAACGATCAAATCGTAGACAGTTTAAGACACTACTCCCATGGAGAAAAGTCCTCATGGTGCATATTGTGTTCAATGCCGATGCAATTTCTGTGTTTCATCAACACTCTGAAGGTCCACAGATTACAGAATGCATCCAGATGTGCTTCGGAAACTACTACTAGTCTTCCAGTGTACGATCAAAGCGTAGACAGTTTAAGACATTAGTCCCATGGAGAAAAGTTCGCATGGTGCATATTGTGTTCAATGCCGATTCAATTTTTGTGTTTCATCAACACTCTGAAAGTCCACAGATTACAGAATGCTTCCAGGTGTGCTTCGGAAAATACTACTAGTCTTCCAGTGTACGATCAAAGCGTAGACAGTTTAAGACATTACTCCCATAGAGAAAAGTTCGCATGGTGCTTATTGTGTTCAATGCCGATGCAATTTTTATGTTTCATCAACACTCTGAAAGTCCACAGATTACAGAATGCTTCCAGATGTGCTTCGGAAACTACTACTAGTCTTTCAGTGTACGATCAAAGCGTAGACAGTTTAAGACATTACTCCCATAGAGAAAATTCCGCATGGTGCTTATTGTGTTCAATGCCGATGCAATTTTTGTGTTTCATCTAAACTCTGAAGGTCCACAGATTACAGAATGCATCCAGATGTGATTCGGAAACTACTACTAGTTTTACAGTGTACGATCAAAGCATAGACAATTTAAGACATTACTCCCATTTAGAAAAATTTGCTTGGTGCTTATTGTGTTCAATGGTGATTCAATTTTTGTGTTTCATCAACACTCTGAAGGTCCACAGATTACAGAATGCTTCCAGATGTGCTTCGGAAACTACTACTATTCTTCCAGTGTACGATCAATTTGTAGACAGTTTAAGACATTACTCCCATGGAGAAAAATCCGCATGGTGCTTATTGTGTTCAATGCCGATGCAATGTTTGTGTTTCATCAACACTCTGAAGGTCCACAGATTACAGAATGCATCCATATGTGCTTCGGAAACTACTACTAGTCTTGCAGGGAACGATCAAAGCGTAGACAGTTTAAGACATTACTCCCATGGAGAAAAGTCCATATAGTGCTTATTGCGTTCAATGCCGATTCAATTTTTGTGTTTCATCAACACTCTGAAGGTCTACAGATTACAGAATGCCTCCAGATGTGCTTCGGAAACTACTACTAGTCTTCCAGTGTACGATCAAAGCGTAGACAGTTTAAGACATTACCCCCATGAAGAAAAATCCGCATGGTGCCTATTGTATTCAATGCCGATGCAATTTTTGTATTTCATCAACACTCTGAAGGTCCACAGATTACAGAATGCATCCATATGTGCTTCGGAAACTGCTACTAGTCTTCCAGGGAACGATCTAAGCGTAGACAGTTTAAGACATTACTCCCATGGAGAAAAGTCCGCATGGTGCTTATTGTGTTCAATGCCGATTCAATTTTTTGTTTCATCAACACTCTGAAGGTCTACAGATTACAGAATGCCTCCAGATGTTCTTCGGAAACTACTACTAGTCTTCCAGTGTACGATCTAATCGTAGACAGTTTAAGACATTACTCCCATAGAGAAAATTCCGCATGGTGCTTATTGTGTTCAATGCCGATGCAATTTTTGTGTTTCATCTACACTCTGAAGGTCCACAGATTACAGAATGCATCCAGATGTGCTTCGGAAACTACTACTAGTTTTACAGTGTACGATCAAAGCATAGACAATTTAAGACATTATTTCCATTTAGAAAAATTCGCTTGGTGCTTATTGCGTTCAATGGTGATACAATTTTTGTGTTTCATCAACACTCTGAAGGTCCACAGATTACAGAATGCCTCCAGATGTTCTTCGGAAACTACTACTAGTCTTCCAGTGTACGATCAAAGCGTAGACAGTTTAAGACATTACTCCCTTTAGAAAAGTCCGCATGGTGCTTATTGTGTTCAATGCCGATGCAATTTCTGTGTTTCATGAACACTCTGAAGGTCCACAGATTACAGAATTCATCCAGATGTGCTTCGGAAACTACTACCAGTCTTCCAGGGAACGATCAAATCGTAGACAGTTTAAGACATTACTCCAATGGAGAAAAGTACTCATGGTGCAAATTGTGTTCAATGCCGATGCAATTTCTGTGTATCATCAACACTCTGAAGGTCCAAAGATTACAAAATGGTTCCATGTGTGCTTCGGAAAATACTACAAGCCTTCCAGTGTACGATCAAAGCGTAGACACTTTAAGACATTACTCCCATTGAGAAAATTCCGCATGGTGCTTATTGTGTTCAATGCCGATGCAATTTTTGTGTTTCATCAACACTCTGAATGTCCACAGATTACAGAATGCATCCAGATGTGCTTCGGAAACTACTACTAGTCTTCCAGTGTACGATGAAAGCGTAGACAGTTTAAGACATTACTCCCATAGAGAAAATTCCGCATGGTGCTTATTGTGTTCAATGCCGATGCAATTTTTGTGTTTCATCTACACTCTGAAGGTCCACAGATTACAGAATGCATCCAGATGTGCTTCGGAAACTACTACTAGTTTTACAATGTACGATCAAAGCATAGACAATTTAAGACATTACTCCCATTTAGAAAAATTCGCTTGGTGCTTATTGTGTTCAATGGTGATACAATTTTTGTGTTTCATCAACACTCTGAAGGTCCACAGATTACAGAATGCTTCCAGATGTGCTTCGGAAACTACTACTATTCTTCCAGTGTACGATCAATGCGTAGACAGTTTAAGACGTTACTCCCATGGAGAAAAATCCGCATGCTGCTTATTGTGTTCAATGCCGATGCAATGTTTGTGTTTCATCAACACTCTGAAGGTCCACAGATTACAGAATGCATCCATATGTGCTTCGGAAACTACTACTAGTCTTGCAGGGAACGATCAAAGCGTAGACAGTTTAAGACATTACTCCCATGGAGAAAAGTCCGCATAGTGCTTATTGCGTTTAATGCCGATTCAATTTTTGTGTTTCATCAACACTCTGAAGGTCCACAGATTACAGAATGCATCCATATGTGCTTCGGAAACTACTACTAGTCTTCCAGGGAACGATCAAAGCGTAGACAGTTTAAGACATTACTCCCATGGAGAAAAGTCCGCATTGTGCTTATTGTGTTCAATGCCGATTCAATTTTTTGTTTCATCAACACTCTGAAGGTCTACAGATTACAGAATGCCTCCAGATGTTCTTCGGAAACTACTACTAGTCTTCCAGTGTACGATCTAATCGTAGACAGTTTAGGACATTACTCCCATGAAGAAAAGTCCGCATGGTGCCTATTGTTTTCAATGCCGATGCAATTTTTGTGTTTCATCAACACTCTGAATGTCCACAGATTTCAGAACGCCTAAAGAAGAGCTTGGGAAACTACTACTAGTCTTCCAGGGAACGATCAAAGTGTAGACAGTTTAAGATATTACTCCCATGGAGAAAAGGCCGTATGGTGCTTATTGTGTTCAATGCCGATGCAATTTCTGTGTTTCATGAACACTCTGAAGGTCCACAGTTTACAGAATGCATCCAGATGTGCTTCGGAAACTACTACTAGTCTTCCAGGGAACGACAAATCGTAGACAGTTTAAGACATTACTCCCATGGAGAAAAGTCCTCATGGTGCATATTGTGTTCAATGCCGATGCAATTTTTCTGTTTCATCAACACACTGAAAGTCCACAGATTACAGAATGCATCCATATGTGCTTCGGAAACTACTACTAGTCTTCCAGGGAACGACCAAAGCGTAGACAGTTTAAGACATTACTCCCATGGAGAAAAGTCCGCATGGTGCTTATTGTGTTCAATGCCGATTCAATTTTTGTGTTTAATCAACACTCTGAATGTCTACTGATTACAGAATGCCTCCAGATGTTCTTCGGAGGCTACTACTAGTCTTCCAGTGTACGATCAAATCGTAGACAGTTTACGACATTACTCCCATGGAGAAAAGTCCGCATGGTGCCTATTGTTTTCAATGCCGATGCAATTTTTTTGTTTCATCAACACTCTGAAGGTCGACAGATTTCAGAACGCCTAAAGAAATGCTTCGGAAACTACTACTAGTCTTCCAGGGAACGATCAAAGCGTACACAGTTTAAGACATTACTCCCTTTAGAAAAGTCCGCATGGTGCTTATTGTGTTCAATGCCGATGCAATTTCTGTGTTTCATGAACACTCTGAAGGTCCACAGATTACAGAATTCATCCAGATGTGCTTCGGAAACTACTACCAGTCTTCCAGGGAACGATCAAATCGTAGACAGTTTAAGACATTACTCCAATGGAGAAAAGTACTCATGGTGCAAATTGTGTTCAATGCCGATGCAATTTCTGTGTTTCATCAACACTCTGAAGGTCCAAAGATTACAAAATGGTTCCATGTGTGCTTCGGAAAATACTACAAGCCTTCCAGTGTACGATCAAAGCGTAGACACTTTAAGACATTACTCCCATTGAGAAAATTCCGCATGGTGCTTATTGTGTTCAATGCCGATGCAATTTTTGTGTTTCATCAACACTCTGAATATCCACAGATTACACAACGCATCCAGATGTGCTTCGGAAACTAATACTAGTCTTCCAGTGTACGATTAAAGCGTAGACAGTTTAAGACACTACTCCCATGGAGAAAAGTTCGCATGGTGCTTATTGTGTTAAATGCCGATGCAATTTTTCTGTTTCATCAACACTCTGAAGGTCCACAGATTACAGAATGCTTGAAGATGTGCTTCGGAAACTACTACTAGTCTTCCAGTGTACGATCAAAAGCGTAGACAGTTTTAGACATTACTCCCATTGAGAAAATTCCGCATGGTGCTCATTGTGTTCAATGCAGATGCAATTCTTGTGTTTCATCAACACTCTGAAGGTCCACAGATTACAGAATGCCTCCAGATGTGCTTCGGAAACTACTACTAGTCTTCCAGTGTACGATCAAAGCGTAGACAGTTTAAGACATTACTCCCATTTAAAAAAGTCCGCATGGTGTTATTGTGTTCAATGCCGATGCAATGTCTGTGTTTCATCAACACTCTGAAGGTCCAAAGATTACAGAATGCATCCATATGTTTTTCGGAAACTACTACTAGTCTTCCAGGGAACGATCAAAGCGTAGACAGTTTAAGACATTACTCCCATTTAGAAAAGTCCACATGGTGCGTATTGTGTTCAATGCCGATTCAATTTTTGCGTTTTATCAACACTCTGAAGGTCTACAGATTACAGAATGCCTCCAGATGTTCTTCGGAAGCTACTACTAGTCTTCCAGTGTACGATCAAATCGTAGACAGTTTAAGACATTACTCCCATGGAGAAAAGTCCGCATGGTGCCTATTGTTTTCAATGCCGATTCAATTTTTGTGTTTCATCAACACTCTGAAAGTCCACAGATTTCAGAACGCCTAAAGAAGTTCTTCGGAAACTACTACTAGTCTTCCAGGGAAAGATCAAAGCGTAGACAGTTTAAGACATTACTCCCTAGGAGAAAAGTCCGCATGGTGCTTATTGTGTTCAATGCCGATGCAATTTCTGTGTTTCATCAACACTCTGAAGGTACACAGATTACAGAATGCATCCATATGTGCTTCAGAAACTACTACTAGTCTTCCAGGGAACGATCAAAGCGTAGACAGTTTAAGACATTAATCCATGGAGAATAGTCCGTATGGTGCTTATTGTGTTCAATGCCGATTCAATTTCTGTGTTTCATGAACACTCTGAAGGTCCACAGATTACAGAATGCATCCAGATGTGCTTCGCAAACTACTACTAGTCTTCCAGGGAACGATCAAATCGTAGACAGTTTAAGACATTACTTCCATGGAGAAAAGTCCTCATGGTGCATATTGTGTTCAATGCCGATGCAATTTCTGTGTTTCATCAAAACTCTGAAGGTCCACAGATTACAGAATGCATCCAGATGTGCTTCGGAAGCTACTACTAGTCTTCCAGTGTACGATCAAATCGTAGACAGTTTAAGACATTAGTCCCATGGAGAAAAGTTCGCATGGTGCTTATTGTGTTCAATGCCGATGCAATTTTTTTGTTTCATCAACACTCTGAAGGTCCAAATATTACAGAATGCTTCCAGGTGTGCTTCGCAAAATACTACTAGCCTTCCAGTGTACGATCAAAGCGTAGACACTTTAAGACATTACTCCCATTGAGAAAATTCCGCACGGTGCTTATTGTGTTCAATGCCGATGCAATTTTTGTGTTTCATTAACACTCTGAATGTCCACAGATTACAGAATGCATCCAGATGTGCTTCGGAAACTACTACTAGTCTTCCAGTGTACGATCAAAGCGTAGACAGTTTAAGACATTACTCCCACGGAGAGAAGTTCGCATGGTTCTTATTGTGTTCAATGCCGATGCAATTTTTCTGTTTCATCAACTCTCTGAAGGTCCACAGATTACAGAATGCTTCCAGATGTGCTTCGGAAACTACTACTAGTCTTCCAGTGTACGATCAAAATCGTAGACAGTTTAAGACATTACTCCCATTGAGAAAATTCCGCATGGTACTGATTGTGTTCAATGCCGATGCAATTTTTGTGTTTCATCAACACTCTGAAGGTCCACAGATTACAGAATGCTTCCAGATGTGCTTCGGAAACTACTACAAGTCTTCCAGTGTACGGTCAAAGCGTAGACAGTTTAAGACATTACTCCCATGAAGAAAAATCCGCATGGTGCCTATTGTATTCAATGCCGATGCAATTTTTGTGTTTCATCAACACTCTGAATGTCCACAGATTTCAGAACGCCTAAAGAAGAGCTTGGGAAACTACTACTAGTCTTCCAGGGAACGATCAAAGTGTAGACAGTTTATGACATTACTCCCATGGAGAAAAGTCCGTATGGTGCTTATTGTGTTCAATGCCGATCCAATTTCTATGTTTCATGAACACTCTGAAGGTCCACAGATTACAGAATGCATCCAGATGTGCTTCGGAAACTACTACTAGTCTTCCAGGGAACGACAAATCGTAGACAGTTTAAGACATTACTCCCATGGAGAAAAGTCCTCATGGTGCATATTGTGTTCAATGCCGATGCAATTTTTCTGTTTCATCAACACTCTGAAAGTCCACAGACTACAGAATGCTTCCAGATGTGCTTCGGAAACTACTACTAGTCTTTCAGTGTACGATCAAAGCGTAGACAGTTTAAGACATTGCTCCCATAGAGAAAATTCCGCATGGTGCTTATTGTGTTCAATGCCGATGCAATTTTTGTGTTTCATCAACACTCTGAAGGTCCACAGATTACAGAATGCATCCAGATGTGCTTCGGAAACTACTACTATTCTTCCAGTGTATGATCAATGCGTAGACAGTTTAAGACATTACTCCCATGGAGAAAAATCCGCATGGTGCTTATTGTGTTCAATGCCGATGCAATTTTTGTGTCTCATCAACACTCTGAAGGTCCACAGATTACAGAATGCATCCATATGTACTTCGGAAACTTCTACTAGTCTTGCAGGGAACGATCAAAGCGTAGACAGTTTAAGACATTACTCCCATGGAGAAAAGTCCTCATAGTGCTTATTGTGTTCAATGCCGATTCAATTTTTGTGTTTCATCAACACTCTGAAGGTCTACAGATTACAGAATGCCTCCAGATGTGCTTCGGAAACTACTACTAGTCTTCCAGTGTACGATCAAAGCGTAGACAGTTTAAGACATTACTCCCATGAAGAAAAATCCGCATGGTGCCTATTGTATTCAATGCCGATGCAATTTTTGTGTTTCATCAACACTCTGAAGGTCCACAGATTACAGAATGCTTGAAGATGTGCTTCGGAAACTACTACTAGTCTTCCAGGGAACGATCAAAGCGTAGACAGTTTCAGACATTACTCCCATGGATAAAAGTCCGCATGGTGCTTATTGTGTTCAATGCCGATTCAATTTTTGTGTTTAATCAACACTCTGAAGGTCTACAGATTACAGAATGCCTCCAGATGTTCTTCGGAAGCTACTACTTGTCTTCCAGTGTACGATCAAATCGTAGACAGTTTACGACATTACTCCCATGGAGAAAAGTCCGCATGGTGCCTATTGTTTTGATTGCCGATGCAATTTCTTTGTTTCATCAACACTCTGATGGTCGACAGATTTCAGAACGCCTAAAGAAGTGCTTCGGAAACAACTACTAGTCTTCCAGGGAACGATCAAATCGTAGACAGTTTAAGACATTACTCCTTTTAGAAAAGTCCGCATGGTGCTTATTGTGTTCAATGCCGATGCAATTTCTGTGTTTCATGAATACTCTCAAGGTCCACAGATTACAGAATGCATCCAGATGTGCTTCGGAAACTACTACTAGTCTTCCAGGGAACGACAAATCGTAGACAGTTTATGACACTACTCCCATGGAGAAAAATCCTCATGGCGCATATTGTGTTCAATGCCGATGCCATTTCTGTGTTTCATCAACACTCTGAAGGTCCATAAATTACAGAATGCATCCAGATGTGCTTCGGAAACTTCTATGAGTCTTCCAGTGAACGATCAAAGCGTAGACACTTTAAGACATTACTCCCATTGAGAAAATTCCGCATGGTGCTTATTGTGTTCAATGCCGATGCAATTTTTGTGTTTCATCAACACTCTGAATGTCCACAGATTACAGAATGCATCCAGATGTGCTTCGGAAACTACTACTAGTCTTCCAGTGTACGATCAAAGTGTAGACAGTTTAAGACATTACTCCCGTGGAGAAAAGTCCGCATGGTGCTTATTGTGTTCAATGCCGATGCAATTTTTGTGTTTCATCAACACTCCGAAGGTCCACAGATTACAAAATGTGTCCAGATGTGCTTCACAAACTACTACTTGTCTTCCAGAGAACGATCAAAGCGTAGACAGTTTAAGACATTACTCCCATGGAGAAAATTCCGCATGGTGAATATTGTATTCAATGCCGATGCAATTTTTGTGTTTCATCAACACTCTGAAGGTCCACAGATTACAGAATGCCTCCAGATGTGCTTCGGAAACTACTATTAGTCTTCCAGTGTACGATCAAAGCGTAGACACTTTAAGACATTACTCCCATTGAGAAAATTCCGCATGGTGCTTATTGTGTTCAATGCCGATGCAATTTTTGTGTTTCATCAACACTCTGAATGTCCACAGATTACAGAATGCATCCAGATGTGCTTCGGAAACTACTACTAGTCTTCCAGTGTACGATTAAAGCGTAGACAGTTTAAGACACTACTCCCATAGAGAAAAGTTCGCATGGTGCTTATTGTGTTAAATGCCGATGCAATTTTTCTGTTTCATCAACACTCTGAAGGTCCACAGATTACAGAATGCTTGAAGATGTGCTTCGGAAACTACTACTAGTCTTCCAGTGTACGATCAAAAGCGTAGACAGTTTTAGACATTACTCCCATAGAGAAAATTCCGCATGGTGCTTATTGTGTTCAATGCAGATGAAATTCTTGTGTTTCATCAACACTCTGAAGGTCCACAGATTACAGAATGCATCCAGATGTGCTTCGGAAACTACTACTATTCTTCCAGTGTATGATCAATGCGTAGACAGTTTAAGACATTACTCCCATGGAGAAAAATCCGCATGGTGCTTATTGTGTTCAATGCCGATGCAATTTTTGTGTCTCATCAACACTCTGAAGGTCCACAGATTACAGAATGCATCCATATGTACTTCGGAAACTTCTACTAGTCTTGCAGGGAACGATCAAAGCGTAGACAGTTTAAGACATTACTCCCATGGAGAAAAGTCCTCATAGTGCTTATTGTGTTCAATGCCGATTCAATTTTTGTGTTTCATCAACACTCTGAAGGTCTACAGATTACAGAATGCCTCCAGATGTGCTTCGGAAACTACTACTAGTCTTCCAGTGTACGATCAAAGCGTAGACAGTTTAAGACATTACTCCCATGAAGAAAAATCCGCATGGTGCCTATTGTATTCAATGCCGATGCAATTTTTGTGTTTCATCAACACTCTGAAGGTCCACAGATTACAGAATGCTTGAAGATGTGCTTCGGAAACTACTACTAGTCTTCCAGGGAACGATCAAAGCGTAGACAGTTTCAGACATTACTCCCATGGAGAAAAGTCCGCATGGTGCTTATTGTGTTCAATGCCGATTCAATTTTTGTGTTTAATCAACACTCTGAAGGTCTACAGATTACAGAATGCCTCCAGATGTTCTTCGGAAGCTACTACTTGTCTTCCAGTGTACGATCAAATCGTAGACAGTTTACGACATTACTCCCATGGAGAAAAGTCCGCATGGTGCCTATTGTTTTGATTGCCGATGCAATTTCTTTGTTTCATCAACACTCTGAAGGTCGACAGATTTCAGAACGCCTAAAGAAGTGCTTCGGAAACAACTACTAGTCTTCCAGGGAACGATCAAAGCGTAGACAGTTTAAGACATTACTCCCTTTAGAAAAGTCCGCATGGCGCCTATTGTGTTCAATGCCGATGCAATTTCTGTGTTTCATGAACACTCTCAAGGTCCACAGATTACAGAATGCATCCAGATGTGCTTCGGAAACTACTACTAGTCTTCCAGGGAACGACAAATCGTAGACAGTTTATGACACTACTCCCATGGAGAAAAATCCTCATGGTGCATATTGTGTTCAATGCCGACGCCATTTCTGTGTTTCATCAACACTCTGAAGGTCCAGAAATTACAGAATGCATCCAGATGTGCTTCGGAAACTTCTATGAGTCTTCCAGTGAACGATCAAAGCGTAGACAGTTTAAGACATTAGTCTCATGGAGAAAAGTTCGCATGGTGCTTATTGTGTTCAATGCCGTTGCAATTTTTGTGTTTCATCAACACTCTGAAGGTCCAAAGATTACAGAATGCTTCCAGGTGAGCTTCGGAAAATACTATTAGTCTTCCAGTGTACGATCGAAGCGTAGACACTTTAAGACATTACTCCCATTGAGAAAATTCCGCATGGTGCTTATTGTGTTCAATGCCGATGCAATTTTTGTGTTTCATCAACACTCTGAATGTCCACAGATTACAGAATGCATCCAGATGTGCTTCGGAAACTACTACTAGTCTTCCAGTGTACGATCAAAGTGTAGACAGTTTAAGACATTACTCCCGTGGAGAAAAGTCCGCATGGTGCTTATTGTGTTCAATGCCGATGCAATTTTTGTGTTTCATCAACACTCTGAAGGTCCACAGATTACAGAATGCTTGAAGATGTGCTTCGGAAACTACTACTATTCTTCCAGTGTACGATCAAAGTGTAGACAGTTTAAGACATTACTCCCGTGGAGAAAAGTCCGCATGGTGCTTATTGTGTTAAATGCCGATGCAATTTTTCTGTTTCATCAACACTCTGAAGGTCCACAGATTACAGAATGCTTGAAGATGTGCTTCGGAAACTACTACTAGTCTTTCAGTGTACGATCAAAAGCGTAGACAGTTTTAGACATTACTCCCATAGAGAAAATTCCGCATGGTGCTTATTGTGTTCAATGCAGATGCAATTCTTGTGTTTCATCAACACTCTGAAGGTCCACAGATTACAGAATGCATCCAGATGAGCTTCCGAAACTACTACTAGTCTTCAAGTGTACGTTCAAAGTGTAGACTGTTTAAGACATTACTCCCATGGAGAAAAGTCCGCATGGTGCTTATTGTGTTCGATGCCAATGCAATTTTTGTGTTTCATCAACAGTCTGATGGTCCACAGATTACAGAATGTGTCCAGATGTGCTTCAGAAACTACTACTAGTCTTCAAGTGTACGTTCAAAAGCGTAGACAGTTTAAGACATTACTCCTATAGAGAAAATTCCGCATGGTGCTTATTGTGTTCAATGCCGATTCAATTTTTGTGTTTCATCAACACTCTGAAGGTCCACAGATTACAGAATGCATCCAGAAGAGCTTCCGAAACTACTACTAGTCTTCAAGTGTACGATCAAAGTGTAGACAGTTTCAGACATTACTCCCATGTAGAAAAGTACGCATGGTGCTTATTGTGTTCGATGCCGATGCAATTTTTGTGTTTCATCAACACTCTGAAGGTCCACAGATTACAGAATGCCTCCAGATGTGCTTCGGAAACTACTACTAGTCTTCCAGTGTACGATCAAAGCGTAGACAGTTTAAGACATTACTCCCATTTAAAAAAGTCCACATGGTGCTTATTGTGTTCAATGCCGATGCAATGTCTGTGTTTCATCAACACTCTGAAGGTCCACAGATTACAGAATGCATCCATATGTTTTTCGGAAACTACTACTAGTCTTCCAGGGAACGATCAAAGCGTAGACAGTTTAAGACATTACTCCCATTTAGAAAAGTCCACATGGTGCGTATTGTGTTCAATGCCGATTCAATTTTTGCGTTTCATCAACACTCTGAAGGTCTACAGATTACAGAATGCCTCCATATGTTCTTCGGAAGCTACTACTAGTCTTCCAGTGTACGATCAAATCGTAGACAGTTTAAGACATTACTCCCATGGAGAAAAGTCCGCATGGTGCCTATTGTTTTCAATGCCGATTCAATTTTTGTGTTTCATCAACACTCTGAAGGTCCACAGATTTCAGAACGCCTAAAGAAGTTCTTCGGAAACTACTACTAGTCTTCCAGGGAACGATCAAAGCGTAGACAGTTTAAGACATTACTCCCTAGGAGAAAAGTCCGCATGGTGCTTATTGTGTTCAATGCCGATGCAATTTCTGTGTTTCATCAACACTCTGAAGGTACACAGATTACAGAATGCATCCAGATGTGCTTCAGAAACTACTACTAGTCTTCCAGGGAACGATCAAAGCGTAGACAGTTTAAGACATTAATCCATGGAGAATAGTCCGTATGGTGCTTATTGTGTTCAATGCCGATTCAATTTCTGTGTTTCATGAACACTCTGAAGGTCCACAGATTACAGAATGCATCCAGATGTGCTTCGGAAACTACTACTAGTCTTCCAGGGAACGATCAAATCGTAGACAGTTTAAGAATTACTTCCATGGAGAAAAGTCCTCATGGTGCATATTGTGTTCAATGCCGATGCAATTTCTGTGTTTCGTCAAAACTCTGAAGGTCCACAGATTACAGAATGCATCCAGATGTGCTTCGTAAACTACTACTAGTCTTCCAGTGTACGATCAAATCGTAGACAGTTTAAGACATTAGTCCCATGGAGAAAAGTTCGCATGGTGCTTATTGTGTTCAATGCCGATGCAATTTATTTGTTTCATCAACACTCTGAAGGTCCAAATATTACAGAATGCTTCCAGGTGTGCTTCGCTAAATACTACTAGCCTTCCAGTGTACGATCAAAGCGTAGACACTTTAAGACATTACTCCCATTGAGAAAATTCCGCATGGTGCTTATTGTGTTCAATGCCGATGCAATTTTTGTGTTTCATCAACACTCTGAATGTCCACAGATTACAGAATGCATCCAGATGTGCTTCGGAAACTAGTACTAGTCTTCCAGTGTACGATCAAAGCGTAGACAGTTTAAGACATTACTCCCATGGAGAGAAGTTCGCATGGTGCTTATTGTGTTCAATGCCGATGCAATTTTTTTGTTTCATCAACACTCTGAAGGTCCAAATATTACAGAATGCTTCCAGGTGTGCTTCGCTAAATACTACTAGCCTTCCAGTGTACGATCAAAGCGTAGACACTTTAAGACATTACTCCCATTGAGAAAATTCCGCATGGTGCTTATTGTGTTCAATGCCGATGCAATTTTTGTGTTTCATCAACACTCTGAATGTCCACAGATTACAGAATGCATCCAGATGTGCTTCGGAAACTAGTACTAGTCTTCCAGTGTACGATCAAAGCGTAGACAGTTTAAGACATTACTCCCATGGAGAGAAGTTCGCATGGTGCTTATTGTGTTCAATGCCGATGCAATTTTTCTGTTTCATCAACACTCTGAAGGTCCACAGATTACAGAATGCTTCCAGATGTGCTTCGGAAACTACTACTAGTCTTCCAGTGTACGATCAAAATCGTAGACAGTTTAAGACATTACTCCCATTGAGAAAATTCCGCATGGTACTGATTGTGTTCAATGCCGATGCAATTTTTGTGTTTCATCAACACTCTGAAGGTCCACAGATTACAGAATGCTTCCAGATGTGCTTCGGAAACTACTACAATTCTTCCAGTGTACGGTCAAATTGTAGACAGTTTAAGACATTACTCCCATTGAGAAAATTCCGCATGGTGCTTATTGTGTTCAATGCCGATGCAATTTTTGTGTTTCATCAACACTCTGAATGTCCACAGATTACAGAATGCATCCAGATGTGCTTCGGAAACTACTACTAGTCTTCCAGTGTACGATCAAAGTGTAGACAGTTTAAGACATTACTCCCATGGAGAAAAGTCCGCATGGTGCTTAATGTGTTCAATGCCGATGCAATTTTTGTGTTTCATCAACACTCTGAAGGTCCACAGATTACAAAATGTGTCCAGATGTGCTTCACAAAGTACTACTAGTCTTCCAGGGAACGATCAAAGCGTAGACAGTTTAAGACATTACTCCCATGGAGAAAATTCCGCATGGTGCCTATTGTATTCAATGCCGATGCAATGTTTGTGTTTCATCAACACTCTGAAGGTCCACAGATTACAGAATGCCTCCAGATGTGCTTCGGAAACTACTACTAGTCTTCCAGTGTACGATCAAAGCGTAGACAGTTTAAGAAATTACTCCCATTTAAAAAAGTCCGCATGGTGCTTTTTGTGTTCAATGCCGATGCAATGTCTGTGCTTCATCAACACTCTCAAGGTCCACAGATTACAGAATGCATCCATATGTGCTTCGGAAACCATTACTAGTCTTCCAGGGAACGATCAAAGCGTAGACAGTTTAAGACATTACTCCCATGCAGAAAATTCCCCATGGTGCCTATTGTATTCAATGCCGATGCAATTTTTGTGTTTCATCGACACTCTGAAGGTCCACAGATTACAGAATGCCTCCAGATGTTCTTCGGAAGCTACTACTAGTCTTCCAGTGTACGATCAAATCGTAGACCCTTTAAGACATTACTCCCATGGAGAAAAGTCCGCATGGTGCCTATTGTTTTCAATGCCGATGCAATTTTTTTGTTTCATCAACACTCTGAAGGTACACAGATTACAGAATGCAACCAGATATGCTTCGGAAACTACTACTAGTCTTACAGTGTACGATCAAAGCGTAGACAGTTTAAGACATTACTCCCAAGGACAAAATTCCGCATGGTGCTTATTGTGTTCAATGCCGATGCAATAATTGTGTTTCATCAACACTCTGAAGGTCCACAGATTACAGAATGCATCCAGATGTGCTTCGGAAACTACTACCAGTCTTCCAGGGAACGATCAAATCGTAGACAGTTTGAGACATTACTCCAATGGAGAAAAGTCCTCATGGTGCAAATTGTGTTCAATGCCGATGCAATTTCTGTGTTTCATCAACACTCTGAAGGTCCACAGATTACAGAATGCATCCAGATGTGCTTCGGAAACTACTACTAGTCTTCCAGTGTACGATCAAATCGTAGACAGTTTAAGACATTAGTCCCATGGAGAAAAGTTCGCATGGTGCTTATTGTGTTCAATGCCGATGCAATTTTTGTGTTTCATCAACACTCTGAAGGTCCAAAGATTACAAAATGCGTCCAGGTGTGCTTCGGAAAATACTACTAGCCTTCCAGTGTACGATCAAAGCGTAGACACTTTAAGACATTACTCCCATTGAGAAAATTCCGCATGGTGCTTATTGTGTTCAATGCCGATGCAAATTTTGTGTTTCATCAACACTCTGAATGTCCACAGATTACAGAATGCATCCAGATGTGCTTCGGAAACTACTACTAGTCTTCCAGTGTACGATCAAAAGCGTAGAGAGTTTTAGACATTACTCCCATAGAGAAAATTCGGCATGGTGCTTATTGTGTTCAATGCAGATGCAATTTTTGTGATTCATCAACACTCTGAAGGTCCACAGATTACAGAATGCATCCAGATGAGCTTCCGAAACTACTACTAGTCTTCAAGTGTACGATCAAAGTGTAGACAGTTTAAGACATTACTCCCATTTAGAAAAGTCCGCATGGTGCTTATTGTGTTCGATGCCAATGCAATTTTTGTGTTTCATCAACACTCTGATGGTCCACAGATTACAGAATGTGTCCAGATGTGCTTCGGAAACTACTACTAGACTTCCAGGGAACGATCAAAGCGTAGACAGTTTAAGACATTAATCCATGGAGAAAAGTCCGTATGGTGCTTATTGTGTTTAATGCCGATTCTATTTCTGTGTTTCATGAACACTCTGAAGGTCCACAGATTACAGAATGCTTCCAGATGTGCTTCGGAAACTACTACAAGTCTTCCACTGTACGTTCAAAAGCGTAGACAATTTAAGACATTACTCCCATAGAGAAAATTCCGCATGGTGCTTATTGTGTTCAATGCCGATTCAATTTTTGTGTTTCATCAACACTCTGAAGGTCCACAGATTACAGAATGCATCCGGAAGAGCTTCCGAAACTACTACTAGTCTTCAAGTGTACGATCAAAGTGTAGACAATTTAAGACATTACTCCCATTGAGAAAAGTCCTCATGGTGCTTATTGTGTTCGATGCCGATGCAATTTTTGTGTTTCATCAACAATCTGAAGGTCCACAGATTGCAGAATGCCTCCAAATGTGCTTCGGAAACTACTACTAGTCTTCCAGTGTACGATCAAAGCGTAGACAGTTTAAGACATTACTCCCATTTAAAAAAGTCCGCATGGTGCTTATTGTGTTCAATGCCGATGCAATGTCTGTGTTTCATCAACACTCTGAAGGTCCACAGATTACAGAATGCATCCATATATGCTTCGGAAACTACTACTAGTCTTCCAGGTAACGATCAAAGCGTAGACAGTTTAAGACATTACTCCCATGGAGAAAAGTCCGCATGGTACTTGTTGTGTTCAATGCCGATGCAATTTCTGTGTTTCATCAACACTCTGAAGGTACACAGATTACAGAATGCATCCAGATGTGCTTCAGAAACTACTACTAGTCTTCCAGGGTACGATCAAAGCGTAGACAGTTTAAGACATTAATCCATGGAGAATAGTCCGTATGGTGCTTATTGTGTTCAATGCCGATTCAATTTCTGTGTTTCATGAACACTCTGAAGGTCCACAGATTACAGAATGCATCCAGATGTGCTTCGGAAACTACTACTAGTCTTCCAGGGAACGATCAAATCGTAGACAGTTTAAGACATTACTTCCATGGAGAAAAGTCCTCATGGTGCATATTGTGTTCAATGCCGATGCAATTTCTGTGTTTCATCAAAACTCTGAAGGTCCACAGATTACAGAATGCATCCAGATGTGCTTCGGAAACTACCACTAGTCTTCCAGTGTACGATCAAATCGTAGAGAGTTTAAGACATTAGTGCCATGGAGAAAAGTTCGCATGGTGTTTATTGTGTTCAATGCCGATGCAATTCCTGTGTTTCATCAAAACTCTGAAGGTCCACAGATTACAGAATGCACCCAGATGTGCTTCGGAAACTACTACTAGTCTTCCAGTGTACGATCAAAGCGTAGACACTTTAAGACATTACTCCCATTGAGAAAATTCCGCATGGTGCTTATTGTGTTCAATGTCGATGCAATTTTTGTGTTTCATCAACACTCTGAATGTCCACAGATTACAGAATGCATCCAGATGTGCTTCGGAAACTACTACTAGTCTTCCAGTGTACGATCAAAGCGTAGACAGTTTAAGACATTACTCCCATGGAGAAAAGTTCGCATGGTGCTTATTGTGTTCAATGCCGATGCAATTTTTCTGTTTCATCAACACTCTGAAGGTCCACAGATTACAGAATGCTTCCAGATGTGCTTCGGAAACTACTACTAGTTTTCCAGTGACGACCAAAGCGTAGACAGTTTAAGACATTACTCCCATAGAGAAAATTCCGCATGGTGCTTATTGTGTTCAAAGCCGATGCAATTTTTGTGTTTTTTCAACACTCTGAAGGTCCACAGATTACAGATTGCATGCAGATGTGCTTCTGAAACTACTACTAGTCTTCCAGTGTACGATCAAAACGTAGACAGTTTAAGACATTACTCCCATGGAGAAAAGTTGCATGGTGTTTATGTTGTTCAATGCCGATGGAATTTTGGTGTTTCATCAACCCTCTGAAGGTCCACAGATTACAGAATGCTTCCGATTGTGCATTGGAAACTACTACTATTCTTCCAGTGTACGATCAAAGCGTAGACATTTTAAGACATTACTCCCTTTAGAAAAATCCGCATGAAGCTTATTGTGTTCAATGCCGATGCAAATTTTGTGTTTCATCAACACTCTGAAGGTCCACAGATTACAGAATGCATCCATATGTGCTTCGGAAACTACTACTAGTCTTCCAGGGAACGATCAAAGCGTAGACAGTTTAAGACATAACTCCCATGGAGAAAAGTCCGCATAGTGCTTATTGTGTTCAATGCCGATTCAATTTTTGTGTTTCATCAACACTCTGAAAGTCTACAGATTACAGAATGCCTCATGATGTGCTTCGGAAGCTATTACTAGTCTTCCAGTGTACGATCAAATCGTAGACAGTTTAAGACATTACTCCCATGGAGAAAAGTCCGCATGGTGCCTATAGTATTCAATGCCGATGCAATTTTTGTGATTCATCAACACTCTGAAGGTCCACAGATTACAGAATGCATCCAGATGTGCTTCGGAAACTACTACTAGTCTTCCAGTGTACGATCAAAATCGTAGACAGTTTAAGACATTACTCCCATTGAGAAAATTCCGCATGGTACTGATTGTGTTCAATGCCGATGCAATTTTTGTGTTTCATCAACACTCTGAAGGTCCACAGATTACAGAATGCTTCCAGATGTGCTCCGGAAACTACTACAAGTCTTCCAGTGTACGATCAAAGCGTAGACAGTTTAAGACATTACTCCCATAGAGAAAATTCCGCATGGTGCTTATTGTGTTCAAAGCCGATGCAATTTTTGTGTTTTTTCAACACTCTGAAGGTCCACTGATTACAGATTGCATCCAGATGTGCTTCTGAAACTACTACTAGTCATCCAGTGTACGATCAAAGCGTAGACACTTTAAGACATTACTCCCATGGAGAAAAGTTCGCATGGTGTTTATTTTGTTCAATGCCGATGGAATTTTTGTGTTTCATCAACCCTCTGAAGGTCCACAGATTACAGAATGCTTCCGATTGTGCATTGGAAACTACTACTATTCTTCCAGTGTACGATCAAAGCGTAGACATTTTAAGACATTACTCCCTTTAGAAAAATCCGCATGGTGCTTATTGTGTTCAATGCCGATGCAATTTTTGTGTTTCATCAACACTCTGAAGGTCCACAGATTACAGAATGCATCCATATGTGCTTCGGAAACTACTACTAGTCTTCCAGGGAACGATCAAAGCGTAGACAGTTTAAGACATTACTCCCATGGAGAAAAGTCCGCATGGTGCTTATTGTGTTCAATGCCGATTCAATTTTTGTGTTTCATCAACACTCTGAAGGTCTACAGATTACAGAATGAATCATGATGTGCTTCGGAAACTACTACTAGTCTTCCAGTGTACGATCAAAGCGTAGACAGTTTAAGACATTACTCCCATGGAGAAAAGTCCGCATGGTGAATATTGTATTCAATGCCGATGCAATTTTTGTGTTTCATCGACACTCTGAATGTCCACATATATCAGAACGCCTAAAGAAGTGCTTCGAAACTGCTACTAGTCTTCCAGGGAACGATCAAAGCGTAGACAGTTTAAGACATTACTCCCTTTAGAAAAGTCCGCATTTTGCTTATTGTGTTCAATGCCGATGCAGTTTCTGTGATTCATCAACACTCTGAAGGTCCACAGATTAAAGAATGCATCCAGATGTGCTTCGGAAACCACTACTAGTCTTCCAGGGAACAATCAAATCGTAGACAGTTTGAGACATTACTCCCATGCAGAAAAGTCCTCATGGTGCATATTGTGTTCAATGCCGATGCAATTTCTGTGTTTCATCTACACTCTAAAGGTCCACAGATTACAGAATGCATCCAGATGTGCTTCGGAAACTACTACTAGTCTTCCAGGTAACGATCAAAGCGTAGACAGTTTAAGACATTACTCCCATGGAGAAAAGTCCGCATGGTACTTGTTGTGTTCAATGCCGATGCAATTTCTGTGTTTCATCAACACTCTGAAGGTACACAGATTACAGAATGCATCCAGATGTGCTTCAGAAACTACTACTAGTCTTCCAGGGTACGATCAAAGCGTAGACAGTTTAAGACATTAATCCATGGAGAATAGTCCGTATGGTGCTTATTGTGTTCAATGCCGATTCAATTTCTGTGTTTCATGAACACTCTGAAGGTCCACAGATTACAGAATGCATCCAGATGTGCTTCGGAAACTACTACTAGTCTTCCAGGGAACGATCAAATCGTAGACAGTTTAAGACATTACTTCCATGGAGAAAAGTCCTCATGGTGCATATTGTGTTCAATGCCGATGCAATTTCTGTGTTTCATCAAAACTCTGAAGGTCCACAGATTACAGAATGCATCCAGATGTGCTTCGGAAACTACCACTAGTCTTCCAGTGTACGATCAAATCGTAGAGAGTTTAAGACATTAGTGCCATGGAGAAAAGTTCGCATGGTGTTTATTGTGTTCAATGCCGATGCAATTCCTGTGTTTCATCAAAACTCTGAAGGTCCACAGATTACAGAATGCACCCAGATGTGCTTCGGAAACTACTACTAGTCTTCCAGTGTACGATCAAAGCGTAGACACTTTAAGACATTACTCCCATTGAGAAAATTCCACATGGTGCTTATTGTGTTCAATGTCGATGCAATTTTTGTGTTTCATCAACACTCTGAATGTCCACAGATTACAGAATGCATCCAGATGTGCTTCGGAAACTACTACTAGTCTTCCAGTGTACGATCAAAGCGTAGACAGTTTAAGACATTACTCCCATGGAGAAAAGTTCGCATGGTGCTTATTGTGTTCAATGCCGATGCAATTTTTCTGTTTCATCAACACTCTGAAGGTCCACAGATTACAGAATGCTTCCAGATGTGCTTCGGAAACTACTACTAGTTTTCCAGTGCACGACCAAAGCGTAGACAGTTTAAGACATTACTCCCATAGAGAAAATTCCGCATGGTGCTTATTGTGTTCAAAGCCGATGCAATTTTTGTGTTTTTTCAACACTCTGAAGGTCCACAGATTACAGATTGCATGCAGATGTGCTTCTGAAACTACTACTAGTCTTCCAGTGTACGATCAAAACGTAGACAGTTTAAGACATTACTCCCATGGAGAAAAGTTGCATGGTGTTTATGTTGTTCAATGCCGATGGAATTTTGGTGTTTCATCAACCCTCTGAAGGTCCACAGATTACAGAATGCTTCCGATTGTGCATTGGAAACTACTACTATTCTTCCAGTGTACGATCAAAGCGTAGACATTTTAAGACATTACTCCCTTTAGAAAAATCCGCATGAAGCTTATTGTGTTCAATGCCGATGCAAATTTTGTGTTTCATCAACACTCTGAAGGTCCACAGATTACAGAATGCATCCATATGTGCTTCGGAAACTACTACTAGTCTTCCAGGGAACGATCAAAGCGTAGACAGTTTAAGACATAACTCCCATGGAGAAAAGTCCGCATAGTGCTTATTGTGTTCAATGCCGATTCAATTTTTGTGTTTCATCAACACTCTGAAAGTCTACAGATTACAGAATGCCTCATGATGTGCTTCGGAAGCTATTACTAGTCTTCCAGTGTACGATCAAATCGTAGACAGTTTAAGACATTACTCCCATGGAGAAAAGTCCGCATGGTGCCTATAGTATTCAATGCCGATGCAATTTTTGTGATTCATCAACACTCTGAAGGTCCACAGATTACAGAATGCATCCAGATGTGCTTCGGAAACTACTACTAGTCTTCCAGTGTACGATCAAAATCGTAGACAGTTTAAGACATTACTCCCATTGAGAAAATTCCGCATGGTACTGATTGTGTTCAATGCCGATGCAATTTTTGTGTTTCATCAACACTCTGAAGGTCCACAGATTACAGAATGCTTCCAGATGTGCTCCGGAAACTACTACAAGTCTTCCAGTGTACGATCAAAGCGTAGACAGTTTAAGACATTACTCCCATAGAGAAAATTCCGCATGGTGCTTATTGTGTTCAAAGCCGATGCAATTTTTGTGTTTTTTCAACACTCTGAAGGTCCACTGATTACAGATTGCATCCAGATGTGCTTCTGAAACTACTACTAGTCATCCAGTGTACGATCAAAGCGTAGACAGTTTAAGACATTACTCCCATGGAGAAAAGTTCGCATGGTGTTTATTTTGTTCAATGCCGATGGAATTTTTGTGTTTCATCAACCCTCTGAAGGTCCACAGATTACAGAATGCTTCCGATTGTGCATTGGAAACTACTACTATTCTTCCAGTGTACGATCAAAGCGTAGACATTTTAAGACATTACTCCCTTTAGAAAAATCCGCATGGTGCTTATTGTGTTCAATGCCGATGCAATTTTTGTGTTTCATCAACACTCTGAAGGTCCACAGATTACAGAATGCATCCATATGTGCTTCGGAAACTACTACTAGTCTTCCAGGGAACGATCAAAGCGTAGACAGTTTAAGACATTACTCCCATGGAGAAAAGTCCGCATGGTGCTTATTGTGTTCAATGCCGATTCAATTTTTGTGTTTCATCAACACTCTGAAGGTCTACAGATTACAGAATGAATCATGATGTGCTTCGGAAACTACTACTAGTCTTCCAGTGTACGATCAAAGCGTAGACAGTTTAAGACATTACTCCCATGGAGAAAAGTCCGCATGGTGAATATTGTATTCAATGCCGATGCAATTTTTGTGTTTCATCGACACTCTGAATGTCCACATATATCAGAACGCCTAAAGAAGTGCTTCGGAAACTGCTACTAGTCTTCCAGGGAACGATCAAAGCGTAGACAGTTTAAGACATTACTCCCTTTAGAAAAGTCCGCATTTTGCTTATTGTGTTCAATGCCGATGCAATTTCTGTGATTCATCAACACTCTGAAGGTCCACAGATTAAAGAATGCATCCAGATGTGCTTCGGAAACCACTACTAGTCTTCCAGGGAACAATCAAATCGTAGACAGTTTGAGACATTACTCCCATGCAGAAAAGTCCTCATGGTGCATATTGTGTTCAATGCCGATGCAATTTCTGTGTTTCATCAACACTCTAAAGGTCCACAGATTACAGAATGCATCCAGATGTGCTTCGGAAACTACTACTAGTCTTCCAGTGTACGATCAAAGCGTAGACAGTTTAAGACATTACTCCCATGGAGAAAAGTTCGCATGGTGCTTAATGTGTTCAATGCCGATGCAATTTTTGTGTCTCATCAACACTCTGAAAGTCAACAGATTACAGAATGCTTCCAGATGTGCTTCGGAAGCTACTACTATTCTTCCAGTGTACGATCACAGCGTAGACAGTTTAAGACATTACTCCCTTGGAGAAAAATCCACATGGTGCTTATAGTGTTCAATGCCGATTCAATTTTTGTGTTTCATCAACACTCTGAAGGTAAACAGATTACATAATGCATCCATATGTGCTTCGGAAACTACTACTAGTCTTCCAGGGAACGATCAAGGCGTGGACAGTTTAAGACACTACTCCCATGGAGAAAAGTCCGCATGGTGCTTATTGTGTTCAATGCCGATTCAATGTTTGTGTTTCATCAACACTCTGAAGGTCTACAGATTACAGAATGCCTCTAGATGTGCTTCGGAAATTTCTACTAGTCTTCCAGTGTACGATCAAAGCGTAGACAGTTTGAGACATTACTCCCATGGAGAAAAATCCGCATGGTGCTTATAGTGTTCAATGCCGATTCAATTTATGTGTTTCATCAACTCTCTGAAGGTAAACAGATTACATAATGCATCCATATGTGCTTCGGAAACTACTACTAGTCTTCTAGGGAACGATTAAATCGTAGACAGTTTAAGACATTACTCCCATCTAGAAAAGTCCGCATGGTGCTTATTGTGGTCAATGCCGATTCAATTTTAGTGTTTCATCAACTCTCTGAAGGTCTACAGATTACAGACAGATTACAGAATGCCTCCAGATATTCTTCGGAAACTACTACTAGTGTTAAAGTGTACGATCAAAGCGTAGACAGTTTAAGACTTTACTCCCATGGACAAAAGCCCGCAAGGTGCCTATTGTATTCAATGCCGATGCAATTTTTGTGTTTCATCAACACTCTGATGGTCCACAGAGTACAGAATGCCTCCAGATGTGCTTCGGAAACTAATACTAGTCTTCCAGTGTACGATCAAAGTGTATACAGTTTAAGACATTACTCCCATGGAGAAAAGTCCACATGGTGCTTATTGTGTTCAATGCCCATGCAATGTTTGTGTTTCATCAACACTCTGAATGTCCACAGACTTCAGAACGCCTAAAGAAGTGCTTCGGAAACTATTACTAGTCTTCCAGGGAACGATCAAAGCGTAGACAGTTTAAGACATTACTCCCTTTAGAAAAGTCCGCATGGTGCTTATTGTGTTCAATGCCGATGCAATTTCTGTGTTTCATCAACACTCTGAAGGTACACAGATAACAGAATGCATCCAGATGTGCTTCAGAAACAACTACTAGTCTTCCAGGGAGCGATCAAAGCGTAGACAGTTTAAGACATTACTCCCATGGAGAAAAGTCCGTATGGTGCTTATTGTGTTCAATGCCGATACAATTTCTGTGTTTCATCAACATTTCTGAAGGTCCACAGATTACAGAATGTTTCCAGATGTGCTTCGGAAACTACTACTAGTCTTCCAGGGAACGATCAAAGCGTAGACAGTTTAAGACATTACTCCCATGGAGAAAAGTCCGCATGGTGATTATTGTGTTCAATGCCGATTCAATTTTTGTGTTTCATCAACACTCCGAAGGTCTACAGATTACAGAATGCATCCAGATGTTCTTCGGAAACTACTACTAGTCTTCCAGTTTACGATCAAAGCGTAGACAGTTTAAGACTTTACTCCCATGGAGAAAAGTCCGCATGGTGTCTATTGTATTCAATGCCGATGCAATTTTTGTGTTTCATCAACACTCTGAAGGTCCACAGAGTACAGAATGCCTCCAGATGTGCTTCGGAAACTACTACTAGTCTTCCAGTGTACGATCAAAGCGTAGACAGTTTAAGACATTACTCCCATGGAGAAAAGTCCACATGGTGCTTATTGTGTTCAATGCCGATGCAATTTTTGTTTTTCATCAACACTCTGAATGTCCACAGATTTCAGAACGCCTAAAGAAGTGCTTCGGAAACTACTACTAGTCTTGTAGGGAACGATCAAATCGTAGACAGTTTAAGACATTACTCCCACGGAGAAAAATCCTCATGGTGCATATTGTGTTCAATGCCGATGCAATTTTTGTGTTTCATCAACACTCTGAAGGTCCACAGATTACAGAATGCATCCAGTTGTGCTTCGGAAACTACTACTAGTCTTCCAGTGTACGATCAAAGCGTAGACAGTTTAAGACATCACTCCCATGGAGAAAAGTTCGCATGGTGCTTATTGTGTTCAATGCCGATGCAATTTTTGTGTTTCATCAACACTCTGAAGGTCCACGGATTACAGAATGCATCCAGATGTGCTTCGGAAACTACTACTAGTCTTCCAGGGAACGATCAAATCGTAGACTGTTTAAGACGTTACTCCCATGGAGAAAAGTCCTCATGGTGCATATTGTGTTCAATGCCGATGCAATTTCTGTGTTTCATCAACACTCTGAAGGTCTACAGATTACAGAATGCCTCCAGATGTGCTTCGGAAACTACTACTAGTCTTCCAGTGTACGATCAAAGCGTAGACAGTTTGAGACATTACTCCCTTGGAGAAATATCCGCATGGTGCTTATAGTGTTCAATGCCAATGCAATTTTTGTGTTTCATCAACACTCCGAAGGCCCACAGAGTACAGAATGCATCCATATGTGCTTCGGAAACTACTACTAGTCTTCTAGGGAACGATCAAAGCGTAGACAGTTTAAGACATTACTCCCATGGAGAAAAGTCCGCATGGTGCTTATTGTGTTCAATGCCGATTCAATTTTTGTGTTTCATCAACTATCTGAAGGTCTACAGCTTACAGACAGATTACAGAACGCCTCCAGATATTCTTCAGAAACTACTACTAGTCTTCCAGTGTACGATCAAAGCGTAGACAGTTTAAGACTTTACTCCCATGGACAAAAGGCCGCAAGGTGCCTATTGTATTCAATGCCGATGCAATTTTTGTGTTTCATCAACACTCTGATGGTCCACAGAGTACAGAATGCTTCCAGATGTGCTTCGGAAACTAATACTAGTCTTCCAGTGTACGATCAAAGTGTATACAGTTTAAGACATTACTCCCATGGAGAAAAGTCCACATGGTGCTTATTGTGTTCAATGCCCATGCAATTTTTCTGTTTCATCAACACTCTGAATGTCCACAGACTTCAGAACGCCTAAAGAAGTGCTTCGGAAACTACTACTAGTCTTCCAGTTAACGATCAAAGCGTAGACAGTTTAACACATTACTCCCTTTAGAAAAGTCCGCATGGTGCTTATTGTGTTCAATGCCGATGCAATTTCTGTGTTTCATCAACACTCTGAAGGTACACAGATTACAGAATGCATCCAGATGTGCTTCAGAAACTACTACTAGTCTTCCAGGGAACGATCAAAGCGTAGACAGTTTAAGACATTACTCCCATGGAGAAAAGTCCGTATGGTGCTTATTGTGTTCAATGCCGATGCAATTTCTGTGTTTCATCAACACTCTGAAGGTCCACAGATTACAGAATGTTTCCAGATGTGCTTCGGAAACTACTACTAATCTTCCAGTGTACGATCAAAGCGTAGACATTTTAAGACATTACTCCCATGGAGAAAAGTTCTCATGGTGTTTATTGTGTTCAATGCCGATGCAATTTTTGTGTTTCATCAACACTCTGAAGGTCCACAGATTACAGAATGCTTCCAGGTGTGCTTCGGAAACTACTACTAGTCTTCGAGTGTACGATCAAAGCGTAGACACTTTAAGACATTACTCCCATAGAGAAAATTCCGCATGGTGCTTATTGTGTTCAATGCCTATGCAATTTTTGTGTTTCATCAACACTCTGAATGCCCACAGATTACAGAATTCATCCAGATGTGCTTCGGAAACTACTACTAGTCTTCCAGTGTACGATCAAAGCGTAGACAGTTTAAGACATTACTCCCATGGAGAAAAATTCGCATGGTGCTTATTGTGTTTAATGCCGATGGAATTTTTGTGTTTCATCAACACTCTGAATGTCCATAGATTACAGAATGCTTCCAGATGCGCTTCGGAAACTACTACCAGTCTTCCAGGGAACGATCAAAGCGTTGACAGTCTAAGACAGTACTCCCATGGAGAAAAGTCCGCATGGTGCTTATTGTGTTCAATGCCGATTCAATTTTTGTGTTTCATCAACACTCTGAAGGTCTACAGATTACAGAATGCCTCCAGATGTTCTTCGGAAACTACTACTAGTCTTCCAGTGTACGATCAAAGCGTAGACAGTTTAAGACATTACTCCCATGGAGAAAAGTCCGCATGGTGCCTATTGTATTCAATGCCGATGCAATCTTTGTGTTTCATCAACACTCTGAAGGTCCACAGAGTTCAGAATGCCTCCAGATGTGCTTCGGAAACTACTAGTAGTCTTCCAGTGTACGATCAAAGCGTAGACATTTTAAGACATTACTCCCATGGAGAAAAGTTCGCATGGTGCTTATTGTGTTCAATGCCGATGCAATGTTTCTGTTTCATCAACACTCTGAATGTCCACAGACTTCAGAACGCCTAAAGAAGTGCTTCGGAAACTGCTACTAGTCTTCCAGGGAACGATCAAATTGTAGACAGTTTAAGACATTACTCCCATGGAGAAAAGTCCTCATGGTACATATTGTGTTCAATTCCGATGCAATTTTTGTGTTTCATCAACACACTGAAGGTCCACAGATTACAGAATGCCTCCAGATGTGCTTCGGAAACTACTACTAGTCTTCCAGTGCACGATCAAAGCGTAGACAGTTCAAGACATTACTCCCATGGAGAAAAATCCACACTGGGCTTATTGTGTTCAATGCCGATGCAATTTTTGTGTTTCATCAACACTCTGAAGGTCCATAGATTACAGAATGCATCCATATGTGCTTCGGAAACTACTACTAGTCTTCCAGGGAACGATCAAAACGTAGACAGTTTAAGACATTACTCCCATGGAGAAAAGTCCGCATGGTGCTTATTGTGTTCAATGCCGATGCAATTTTTGTGTTTCATCAACACTCTGAAGGTCTACAGATTACAGAATGCCTCCAGATGTGCTTCGGAAACTACTACTAGTCTTCCAGTGTACGATCAAAGCGTAGACAGTTTAAGGCACTATTCCCATGAAGAAATATCCGCATTGTGCCTATTGTATTCAATGCCGATGCAATTTTTGTGTTTCATCAACACTCTGATGGTCCACAGATTACAGAATGCCTCCAGATGTGCTTCGGAAACTACTACTATTTTTCCAGTGTACGATCAAAGGGTAGACACTCTAAGACATTACTCCCATGGAGAAAAATCCGCATAGTGCTTATTGTGTTCAATGCCGATGCAATTTTTGTGTTTCATCAACACTTTGATGGTCCACAGATTACAGAATGCATCCATATGTGCTTCGGAAACTACTACTAGTCTTCTAGGGAACGATCAAATCGTAGACAGTTTAAGACATTACTCCCATGGAGAAAAGTCCTCATGGTGCATATTGTGTTCAATGCCGATGCAATTTCTGTGTTTCATCAACACTCTGAAGGTCCACAGATTACAGAATGTTTCAAGATGTGGTTCGGAAACTACTACTAGTCTTCCAGTGTACGATCAAAGCGTAGACAATTTAAGACATTACTCCCATGGAGAAAAGTTCGCATGGTGCTTATTGTGTTCAATGCCGATGTAATTTTTGTGTTTCATCAACACTCTGAAGGTCCACAGATTACAGAATGCATCCAGATGTGCTACGGAAACTACTACTTGTCTTCAAGGGAACGATCAAATCGCAGACATTTTAAGACATTACTCCCATGGACAAAAGTCCTCATGGTGCTTATTGTGTTCAATGCCGATGCAATTTTTGTGTCTCATCAACACTCTGAAAGTCAACAGATTACAGAATGCTTCCAGATGTGCTTCGGAAACTACTACTATTCTTCCAGTGTACGATCAAATCGTAGACAGTTTAAGACATTACTCCCATGGAGAAAAATGCACATGGTGCTTATTGTGTTCAATGCCGATGCAATTTTTGTGTTTCATCAACAATCTGAAGGTCCACAGATTACATATGCATCCATATGTGCTTCCGAAACTACTACTAGTCTTCCATCGAACGATCAAAGCGTGGACAGTTTAAGACATTACACCCATGGAGAAAATTCCGCATTTTGCTTATTGTGTACAATTCCCATTCAATGTTTGTGTTTCATCAACACTCTGAAGGTCCAACGATTACAGAATGCATCCAGATGTGCTTTGGAAACTACTACTAGTCTTCCAGTGTACGATCAAAGCGTAGACAATTTAAGACATTACTCCCATGGAGAAAAGTTCGCATGGTGCTTATTGTGTTCAATGCCGATGCAATTTTTGTGTTTCATCAACACTCTGAAGGTCCACGGATTACAGAATGCATCAAGATGTGCTTCGGAAACTACTACTAGTCTTCCAGGGAACGATCAAATCGTAGACAATTTAAGACATTACTCCCATGGAGAAAAGTCCTCATGGTGCATATTGTGTTCAATGCCGATGCAATTTCTGTGTTTCATCAACACTCTGAAGGTCCAACGATTACAGAATGCATCCAGATGTGCTTTGGAAACTACTACTAGTCTTCCAGTGTACGATCAAAGCGTAGACAATTTAAGACATTACTCCCATGGAGAAAAGTTCGCATGGTGCTTATTGTGTTCAATGACGATGCAATTTTTGTGTTTCATCAACACTCTGAAGGTCCACGGATTACAGAATGCATCCAGATGTGCTTCGGAAACTACTACTAGTCTTCCAGGGAACGATCAAATCGTAGACAGTTTAAGACATTACTCCCATGGAGAAAAGTCCTCATGGTGCATATTGTGTTCAATGCCGATGCAATTTCTGTGTTTAATCAACACTCTGAAGGTCTACAGATTACAGAATGCCTCCAGATGTGCTTCGGAAACTACTACGAGTCTTCCAGTGTACGATCAAAGCGTAGACAGTTTGAGACATTACTCCCATGGAGAAAAATCCGCATGGTGCTTATTGTGTTCAATGCCGATGCAATTTTTGTGTTTCATCAACACTCTGAAGGTCCACAGATTACTGAATGCATCCATATGTGCTTCGGAAACTATTACTAGTCTTCTAGGGAACGATCAAAGCGTAGACAGTTTAAGACATTACTCCCATCGAGAAAAGTCCGCATGTTGCTTATTGTGTTCAATGCCGATTAAATTTCTGTGTTTCATCAACAATCTGAAGGTCTACAGATTACAGACAGATTACAGAATGCCTCCAGATGTTCTTCGGAAACTACTACTAGTGTTAAAGTGTACGATCAAAGCGTAGACAGTTTAAGACATTACTCCCATGGTGAAAAGTCCACATGGTGCTTATTGTGTTCAATGCCCATGCAATTTTTGTGTTTCATCAACACTCTGAATGTCCACAGATTTCAGAACGCCTAAAGAAGTGCTTCGGAAACTACTACTAGTCTTCCAGGGAACGATCAAAGCGTAGACAGTTTAAGACATTACACCCTTTAGAAAAGTCCGCATGGTGCCTATTGTGTTCAATGCCGATGCAATTCCTGTGTTTCATCAACACTCTGAAGGTACACAGATTACAGAATGCATCCAGATGTGCTTCGGAAACTACTACTAGTCTTCCAGGAAACGATCAAAGCGTAGACAGTTTTAGACATTACTCCCATGGAGAAAAGTCCGTTTGGTGCTTTTTGTGTTCAATGCCGATTCAATTCCTGTGTTTCATCAACACTCAGAAGGTCCACAGATTACAGAATGCATCCAGATGTGCTTCGGAAACTACTACTAGTCTTCCAGTGAACGATCAAAGCGTAGACAGTTTAAGACATTACTCCCATGGAGAAAAGTTCGCATGGTGCTTATTGTGTTCAATGCCGATGCAATTTTTGTGTTTCATCAACACTCTGAAGGTCCACGGATTACAGAATGCATCAAGATGTGCTTCGGAAATTACTACTAGTCTTCCAGGGAACGATCAAATCGTAGACAATTTAAGACATTACTCCCATGGAGAAAAGTCCTCATGGTGCATATTGTGTTCAATGCCGATGCAATTTCTGTGTTTCATCAACACTCTGAAGGTCTACAGATTACAGAATGCCTCCAGATGTGCTTCGGAAACTACTACTAGTCTTCCAGTGTACGATCAAAGCGTAGACAGTTTGAGACATTACTCCCATGGAGAAAAATCCGCATAGTGCTTATTGTGTTCAATGCCGATGCAATTTTTGTGTTTCATCAACACTCTGAAGGTCCACAGATTGCAGAATGCATCCATATGAGCTTCGGAAACTACTACTAGTCTTCTAGGGAACGATCAAAGCGTAGAAAGTTTAAGACATTACTCCCATGGAGAAAAGTCCGCATGGTGCTTATTGTGTTCAAAGTCGATGCAATTTTTGTGTTTCATCAACACTCTGAAGGTCCTCAGATTACAGAATGCATCCTGATGTGCTTCGGAAACTACTACTCGTCTTCCAGTGTACGATAAAAGCGTAGACAGTATAAGACATTACTCCCATGGAGAAAAGTTCGCATGGTGCTCATTGTGTTCAATGCCGATGCTATTTTTGTGTTTCATCAACACTCTGAAGGTCCACAGATAACAGGATGCTTCCAGATGTGCTTCGGAAACTAGTACTAGTCATCCAGTGTACGATCAAAGCGTAGACAGCTTAAGACATTACTCCCATAGAGAAAATTCCGCATGGTGCTTATTGTGTTCAATGCCGATGCAATTTTTGTGTTTCATCAACACTCTGAAGGTCCTCAGATTACAGAATGCATCCAGATGTGCTTCGGAAACTACTACTAGTCTTCCAGGGAACGATCAAAGCGTAGACAGTGTAAGACATTACTCCCATGGAGAAAATTCCACATGGTGCTTATTGTGTTCAATGCCGATTCAATTTTTGTGTTTCATCAACAATCTGAAGGTCTACAGATTACAGACAGATTACAGAATGCCTCCAGATGTTCTTCGGAAACTACTACTAGTCTTCCAGTGTACGATCAAAGCGTAGACAGTTTAAGACATTACTCCCATGGAGAAAAGTCCACATGGTGCTTATTGTGTTCAATGCCCATGCAATTTTTGTGTTTCATCAACACTCTGAATGTCCACAGATTTCAGAACGACTAAAGAAGTGCTTCGGAAACTACTACTAGTCTTCCAGGGAACGATCAAAGCGTGGACAGTTTAAGACATTACTCCCAGGGAGAAAAGTTCGCATGGTGCTCATTGTGTTCAATGCCGATGCAATTTTTGTGTTTCGTCAACACTCTGAAGGTCCACAGATTACAGGATGCTTCCAGATGTGCTTCGGAAACTAGTACCAGTCATCCAGTGTACGATCAAAGCGTAGACAGCTTAAGACATTACTCCCATAGAGAAAATTCCGCATGGTGCTTATTGTGTTGAATGCCGATGCAATTTTTGTGTTTCATCAACACTCTGAAAATCCTCAGATTACAGAATGCATCCAGATGTGCTTCGGAAACTACTACTAGTCTTCCAGGGAACGATCAAAGCGTAGACAGTTTAAGACATTACTCCCTTTAGAAAAGTCCGCATGGTGCTTATTGTGTTCAATGCCGATGCAATTTCTGTGTTTCATCAATACTCTGAAGGTCCACAGATTACAGAATGCATTCAGATGTGCTTCGGAAACTACTACTAGTCTTCCAGTGAACGATCAAAGCGTAGACAGTTTAAGACATTACTCCCATGGAGAAAAGTTCGCATGGTGCTTATTGTGTTCAATGACGATGCAATTTTTGTGTTTCATCAACACTCTGAAGGTCCACGGATTACAGAATGCATCCAGATGTGCTTCGGAAACTACTACTAGTCTTCCAGGGAACGATCAAATCGTAGACAGTTTAAGACATTACTCCCATGGAGAAAAGTCCTCATGGTGCATATTGTGTTCAATGCCGATGCAATTCCTGTGTTTCATCAACACTCTGAAGGTCTACAGATTACAGAATGCCTCCAGATGTGCTTCGGAAACTACTACGAGTCTTCCAGTGTACGATCAAATCGTAGACAGTTTGAGACATTACTCCCATGGAGAAAAATCCGCATGGTGCTTATTGTGTTCAATGCCGATGCAATTTTTGTGTTTCATCAACACTCTGAAGGTCCACAGATTACAGAATGCATCCATATGTGCTTCGGAAACTATTACTAGTCTTCTAGGGAACGATCAAAGCGTAGACAGTTTAAGACATTACTCCCATGGAGAAAAGTCCGCATGTTGCTTATTGTGTTCAATGCCGATTAAATTTTTTGTGTTTCATCAACAATCTGAAGGTCTACAGATTACAGACAGATTACAGAATGCCTCCAGATGTTCTTCGGAAACTACTACTAGTGTTAAAGTGTACGATCAAAGCGTAGACAGTTTAAGACATTACTCCCATGGTGAAAAGTCCACATGGTGCTTATTGTGTTCAATGCCCATGCAATTTTTGTGTTTCATCAACACTCTGAATGTCCACAAATTTCAGAACGCCTAAAGAAGTGCTCGGAAACTACTACTAGTCTTCCAGGGAACGATCAAAGCGTAGACAGTTTAAGACATTACTCCCTTTAGAAAAGTCCGCATGGTGCCTATTGTGTTCAATGCCGATGCAATTTCTGTGTTTCATCAACACTCTGAAGGTACACAGATTACAGAATGCATCCAGATGTGCTTCAGAAACTACTACTAGTCTTCCAGGAAACGATCAAAGCGTAGACAGTTTAAGACATTACTCCCATGGAGAAAAGTCCGTTTGGTGCTTTTTGTGTTCAATGCCGATTCAATTCCTGTGTTTCATCAACACTCAGAAGGTCCACAGATTACAGAATGCATCCAGATGTGCTTCGGAAACTACTACTAGTCTTCCAGTGTACGATCAAAGCGTAGACAGTTTAAGACATTACTCCCATGGAGAAAAGTTCGCATGGTGCTTATTGTGTTCAATGCCGATGCAATTTTTGTGTTTCATCAACACTCTGAAGGTCCACGGATTACAGAATGCATCAAGATGTGCTTCGGAAACTACTACTAGTCTTCCAGGGAACGATCAAATCGTAGACAATTTAAGACATTACTCCCATGGAGAAAAGTCCTCATGGTGCATATTGTGTTCAATGCCGATGCAATTTCTGTGTTTCATCAACACTCTGAAGGTCTACAGATTACAGAATGCCTCCAGATGTGCTTCGGAAACTACTACTAGTCTTCCAGTGTACGATCAAAGCGTAGACAGTTTGAGACATTACTCCCATGGAGAAAAATCCGCATGGTGCTTATTGTGTTCAATGCCGATGCAATTTTTGTGTTTCATCAACACTCTGAAGGTCCACAGATTGCAGAATGCATCCATATGAGCTTCGGAAACTACTACTAGTCTTCTAGGGAACGATCAAAGCGTAGAAAGTTTAAGACATTACTCCCATGGAGAAAAGTCCGCATGGTGCTTATTGTGTTCAAAGTCGATGCAATTTTTGTGTTTCATCAACACTCTGAAGGTCCTCAGATTACAGAATGCATCCTGATGTGCTTCGGAAACTACTACTCGTCTTCCAGTGTACGATAAAAGCGTAGACAGTTTAAGACATTACTCCCATGGAGAAAAGTTCGCATGGTGCTCATTGTGTTCAATGCCGATGCTATTTTTGTGTTTCATCAACACTCTGAAGGTCCACAGATTACAGGATGCTTCCAGATGTGCTTCGGAAACTAGTACTAGTCATCCAGTGCACGATCAAAGCGTAGACAGCTTAAGACATTACTCCCATAGAGAAAATTCCGCATGGTGCTTATTGTGTTCAATGCCGATGCAATTTTTGTGTTTCATCAACACTCTGAAGGTCCACGGATTACAGAATGCATCCAGATGTGCTTCGGAAACTACTAGTAGTCTTCCAGTGTACGATCAAAGCGTAGACATTTTAAGACATTACTCCCATGGAGAAAAGTTCGCATGGTGCTTATTGTGTTCAATGCCGATGCAATGTTTCTGTTTCATCAACACTCTGAATGTCCACAGACTTCAGAACGACTAAAGAAGTGCTTCGGAAACTACTACTAGTATTCCAGGGAACGATCAAAGCGTAGACAGTTTAAGACATTACTCCCTTTAGAAAAGTCCGCATGGTGCTTATTGTGTTCAATGCCGATGCAATTTCTGTGTTTCATCAATACTCTGAAGGTCCACAGATTACAGAATGCATTCAGATGTGCTTCGGAAACTACTACTAGTCTTCCATCGAACGATCAACGCGTGGACAGTTTAAGACATTACTCCCATGGAGAAAAGTCCGCATGGTGCTTATTGTATTCAATGCCGATTCAATTTCTGTGTTTCATCAACAATCTGAAGGTCTACAGATTACAGACAGATTACAGAATGCCTCCAGATGTTCTTTGGAAACTACTACTAGTGTTAAAGTGTACGATCAAAGCGTAGACAGTTTAAGACATTACTCCCATGGAGAAAAGTCCGTATGGTGCTTTTTGTGTTCAATGCCGATTCAATTCCTGTGTTTCATCAACACTCTGAAGGTCCACAGATTACAGAATGCATCCAGATGTGCTTCGGAAACTACTACTAGTCTTCCAGTGTACGATCAAAGCGTAGACAGTTTAAGACATTACTCCCATGGAGAAAAGTTCGCATGGTGCTTATTGTGTTCAATGCCGATGCAATTTTTGTGTTTCATCAACACTCTGAAGGTCCACGGATTACAGAATGCATCCAGATGTGCTTCGGAAGCTACTACTAGTCTTCCAGGGAACGATCAAATCGTAGACAGTTTAAGACATTACTCCCATGGAGAAAAGTCCTCATGGTGCATATTGTGTTCAATGCCGATGCCATTTCTGTGTTTCATCAACACTCTGAAGGTCTACAGATTACAGAATGCCTCCAGATGTGCTTCCGAAACTACTACTAGTCTTCCAGTGTACGATCAAAGCGTTAACAGTTTGAGACATTACTCCCAAGGAGAAAAATCCACATGGTGCTTATTGTGTTCAATGCCGATGCAATTTTTGTGTTTCATCAACACTCTGAAGGTCCACAGATTACATAATGCATCCACATGTGCTTCGGAAACTACTAGTAGTCTTCTAGGGAACGATCAAAGCGTAGACAGTTTAAGACATTACTCCCATGGAGAAAAGTCCGCATGTTGCTGATTGTGTTCAATGCCGATTCAATTTCTGTGTTTCATCAACAATCTGAAGGTCTACAGATTACAGACAGATTACAGAATGCCTCCAGATGTTCTTCGGAAACTACTACTAGTGTTAAAGTGTACGATCAAAGCGTAGACAGTTTAAGACATTACTCCCATGGAGAAAAGTCCGCATGGTGCTTATTGTGTTCAATGCCGATGCAATTTTTATGTATCATCAACACTCTGAAGGTCCACGGATTACAGAATGCATCCAGATGTGCTTCGGAAACTACTACTAGTCTTCTAGGGAACGATCAAATCGTAGACAGTTTAAGACATTACTCCCATGGAGAAAAGTCCTCATGGTGCATATAGTGTTCAATGCCGATGCAATTTCTGTGCTTCATCAACACTCTGAAGGTCTACAGATTACAGAATGCCTCCAGATGTGCTACGGAAACTACTACTAGTCTTCCAGTGTACGATCAAAGCGTAGACAGTTTGAGACATTACTCCCATGGAGAAAAATCCGCATGGTGCTTATTGTGTTCAATGCCGATGCAATTTTTGTGTTTCATCAACACTCTGAAGGTCCACAGATTACAGACAGATTACAGAATGCCTCCAGATGTTCTTCGGAAACTACTACTAGTCTCCCAGTGTACGATCAAAGCGTAGACAGTTTAAGGCATTACTCCCATGGAGAAAAGTCCACATGGTGCTTATTGTGTTCAATGCCCATGCAATTTTTGTGTTTCATCAACACTCTGAATGTCCACAGATTTCAGAATGCCTAAAGAAGTGCTTCGGAGGCTACTACTAGTCTTCCAGGGAACGATCAAAACGTAGACAGTTTAAGACATTACTCCCTTTAGAAAAGTCCGCATGGTGCTTATTGTGTTCAATGCTGATGCAATTTCTGTGTTTCATCAACACTCTGAAGGTACACAGATTACAGAATGCATCCAGATGTGCTTCAGAAACTACTACTAGTCTTCCAGGAAACGATCAAAGCGTAGACAGTTTAAGACATTACTCCCATGAAGATAAATCAGCATTGTGCCTATTGTATTCATGCCGACGCAATTTTTGTGTTTCATCAACACTCTGATGGTCCTTAGATTACAGAATGCCTCCAGATGTGCTTCGGTAACTACTACTGTTTTTCCAGTGTACGATCAAAGGGTAGACAGTTTAAGACATTACTCCCATGGAGAAAAATCTGCATGGTGCTTATTGTGTTCAATGCCGATGCAATTTTTGTGTTTCATCAACACTTTGAAGGTCCACAGATTACAGAATGCATCCATATGTGCTTCGGAAACTACTACTAGTCTTCCAGGGAACGATCAAATCGTAGACAGTTTAAGACATTACTGCTATGGAGAAAAGTCCTCATGGTGCATATTGTGATCAATGCCGATGCAATTTCTGTGTTTCATCAACACTCTGAAGGTCCACAGATTACAGAATGCTTCCAGATGTGCTTCGGAAACTACTACTATTCTTCCAGTGTACGATCAAAGCGTAGACAGGTTAAGACATTACTCCCATGGAGAAGAATCCGCATGGTGCTTATTATGTTCAATGCCGATGCAATTTTTGTGTTTCATCAACACTCTGAAAGTCCACAGATTACAGAATGCTTCAGGTATGCTTCGGAAACTACTACTAGTCTTCCAGTGTACGATCAAAGCGTAGACACGTTAAGACATTACTCCCATAGAGAAAATTCCGCATGGTGCTTATTGTGTTCAATGCCGATGCAATTTTTGTGTTTCATCAACACTCTGAATGTCCACAGATTACAGAATGCATCCAGATGTGCTTCGGAAACTAATACTAGTCTTCCAGTGTACGATCAAAGCGTAGACAGTTTAAGACATTACTCCTATGGAGAAAAGTTCGCATGGTGCTTATTGTGTTCAATGCCGATGGAATTTTTGTGTTTCATCAACACTCTGAATAACCACAGATTACAGAATGCTTCAGGTATGCTTCGGAAACTACTACTATTCTTCCCGTGTACGATCAATGCGTAGACAGTTTAAGACATTACTCCCATGGGGAAATATCCGCATGGTGCTTATTGTGTTCAATGCCGATGCAATTATTGTGTTTCATCAACACTCTGAAGGTCTACAGATTACAGAATGCCTCCAGATGTGCTTCATAAACTTTTACTATTTTTCCAGTGTACGATCAAAGCGTAGACAGTTTAAGACATTACTCCCATGGAGAAATATCCGCAGTGTGCTTATTGTGTTCAATGCCGATGCAATTTTTGTGTTTCATCAACACTCTGAAGGTCCACAGATTACAGAATGCATCCGTATGTGCTTCGGAAACTACTACCAGAGTCCCAGGGAACGATCAAAGCGTAGACAGTTTAAGACATTACCCCCATGGAGAAAAGTCCGCATGGTGCTTATTGTGTTCAATGCCGATTCAATTTTTGTGTTTCATCAACACTCTGAAGGTCTACAGATTACAGAATGCCTCCATATGTTCTTCGGAACCTACTACTAGTCTTCCAGTGTACGATCAAATCGTCGACAGTTTAAGACATTACTCCCATGGAGAAAAGTTCGCATGGTGCTTATTGTGTTCAATGCCGATGGAATTTTTGTGTTTCATCAACACTCTGAATGTCCATAGATTACAGAATGCTTCCAGATGTGCTTCGGAAACTACTACTAGTCTTCCAGTGTACGATCAAAGCGTAGACAGTTTGAGACATTACTCCCATGGAGAAAAATCCGCATAGTGCTTATTGTGTTCAATGCCGATGCAATTTTTGTGTTTCATCAACACTCTGAAGGTCCACAGATTACAGAATGCCTCCAGATGTGCTTCATAAACTACTACTATTTTTCCAGTGTACGATCAAAGCGTAGACAGTTTAAGATATTACTCCCATGGAGAAAAATCCGCAGTGTGCTTATTGTGTTCAATGCCGATGCAATTTTTGTCTTTCATCAACACTTTGAAGGTCCACAGATTACAGAATGCATCCATATGTGCATCGGAAACTACTACTAGTCTTCCAGGGAACGATCAAATCGTAGACAGTTTAAGACATTACTGCCATGGAGAAAAGTCCTCATGGTGCATATTGTGTTCAATGCCGATGCAAATTCTGTGTTTCATCAACACTCTGAAGGTCCACAGATTACAGAATGCTTCCAGATGTGCTTCGGAAACTACTACTATTCTTCCAGTGTACGATCAAAGCGTAGACAGGTTAAGACATTACTCCCATGTAGAAGAATCCGCATGGTGCTTATTATGTTCAATGCCGATGCAATTTTTGTGTTTCATCAACACTCTGAAGGTCCACAGATTAAAGAATGCTTCAGGTATGCTTCGGAAACTACTACTAGTCTTCCAGTGTACGATCAAAGCGTAGACACGTTAAGACATTACACCCATAGAGAAAATTCCGCATGGTGCTTATTGTGTTCAATGCCGATGCAATTTTTGTGTTTCATCAACACTCTGAATGTCCACAGATTACAGAATGCATCCAGATGTGCTACGGAAACTATTACTAGTCTTCCAGTGTACGATCAAAGCGTAGACTGTTTAAGACATTACTCCCATGGAGAAAAGTTCGCATGGTGCTTATTGTGTTCAATGCCGATGGAATTTTTGTGTGTCATCAACACTCTGAATAACCACAGATTACAGAATGCTTCAGGTATGCTTCGGAAACTACTACTATTTTTCCAGTGTGCTATCAAAGCGTAAACAGTTTAAGACATTACTGCCATGGAGAAAAATCCGCATGGTGCTTATTGTGTTCAATGCCGATGCAATTTTTGTGTTTCATCAACACTTTGAAGGTCCACAGATTACAGAATGCATCCATATGTGCTTCGGAAAGTACTACTAGTCTTCCAGGGAACAATCAAATCGTAGACAGTTTAAGACATTACTCCCATGGAGAAAAGTCCTCATGGTACATATTGTGTTCAATGCCGATGCAATTTCTGTGTTTCATCAACACTCTGAAGGTCCACAGATTACAGAATGTTTCCAGATGTGCTTCGGAAACTACTACTAGTCTTCTAGTGTACGATCAAAACGTAGACAGTTTAAGACATTACTCCCATGGAGGAAAGTTCGCATGGTGCTTATTGTGTTCAATGCCGATGCTATTTTTGTGTTTCATCAACACTCTGAAGGTCCACAGATTACAGAATGCTTACAGGTGTGCTTCGGAAACTACTACTAGTCTTCCCGTGTACGATCAAAGCGTAGACACTTTAAGACATTATTCCCATAGAGAAAATTCCGCATGGTGCTTATTGTGTTCAATGCCGATGCAATTTTTGTGTTTCATCCACACTCTGAATGTCCACAAATTACAGAATGCTTCCAGATGTGCTTCGGAAGCTATTACTATTCTGGCAGTGTACGATCAAAGCGTAGACAGTTTAAGACATTACTCCCATGGCAAAAATCCGCATTGTGCTTATTGTGTTCAATGCCGATGCAATTTTTGTGTTTCATCAACACTCTGATGGTCCACAGATTACAGAATGCCTCCAGATGTGCTTCGGAAACTACTACTATTTTTCCAGTGTGCTATCAAAGCGTAAACAGTTTAAGACATTACTGCCATGGAGAAAAATCCGCATGGTGCTTATTGTGTTCAATGCCGATGCAATTTTTGTGTTTCATCAACACTTTGAAGGTCCACAGGTTACAGAATGCATCCATATGTGCTTCGGAAGCTACTACTAGTCTGCCAGGGAACGATCAAAACGTAGACAGTTCAAGACATTACTTCCATGGTGAAAAGTCCGCTTGGTGCTTATTGTGTTCAATGCCGATTCAATTTTTGTGTTTCATCAACACTCTGAAGGTCTACAGATTACAGAATGCCTCCAGATGTGCTTCGGAAACTACTACTAGTCTTCCAGTGTGCGATCAAAGCGTAGACAGTTTAAGACATTACTCCCATGAAGAAAAATCGGCATGGTCCTTATTGTGTTCAATGCCGATGCAATTTTTGTGTTTCATCAACACTTTGAAGGTCCACAGATTACAGAATGCATCCATATGTGCTTCGGAAACTACTACTAGTCTTCCAGGGAACGATCAAATCGTAGACAGTTTAAGTCATTACTCCCATGGAGAAAAGTCCTCATGGTGCATATTGTGTTCAATGCCGATGCAATTTCTGTGTTTCATCAACACTCTGAAGGTCCACAGATTACAGAATGCTTCCACATGTGCTTCGGAAACTACTACTATTCTTCCAGTGTACGATCAAAGCGTAGACAGTTTTAGACATTACTGACATGGAGAAATGTTCTCATGGTGTTTATTGTGTTCAATGCCGATGCAATTTTTGTGTTTCATCAACACTCTGAAGGTCCACAGATTACAGAATGCTTCCAGGTGTGCTTCGGAAACTACTACTAGTCTTCCAGTGTACGATCAAAGCGTGGACACTTTAAGACATTACTCCCATAGAGAAAATTCCGCATGGTGCTTATTGTGTTCAATGCCGATGCAATTTTTGTGTTTCATCAACACTCTGAATGTCCACAGATTACAGAATGCATCCAGATGTGCTTCGGAAACTACTACTAGTCTTCCAGTGTACGATCAAAGCGTAGACAGTTTAAGACATTACTCCCATGGAGAAAAGTTCGCATGGTGCTTATTGTGTTCAATGCCGATGGAATTTTTGTGTTTCATCAACACTCTGAATGTCCACAGATTACAGAATGCATCCAGATGTGCTTCGGAAACTACTACTATTCTTCCCGTGTACGATCAATGCGTAGACAGTTTAAGACATTACTCCCATGGGGAAAAATCCGTATGGTGCTTATTGTGTTCAATGCCGATGCAATTTTTGTGTTTCATCAACACTCTGAAGGTCCACAGATTACAGAATGCTTCCAGGTGTGCTTCGGAATCTACTACTAGTCTTCCAATGTACGATCAAAGCGTAGACACTTTAAGACATTACTCCCATAGAGAAAATTCCGCATGGTGCTTATTGTGTTCAATGCCGATGCAATTTTTGTGTTTCATCAACACTCTGAATGTCCACAGATTACAGAATGCATCCAGATGTGCTTCGGAAACTACTACTAGTCTTTCAGTGTACGATCAAAGCGTAGACAGTTTAAGACATTACTCCCATGGAGAAAAGTTCGCATGGTGCTTATTGTGTTCAATGCCGATGGAATTTTTTTGTTTCATCAACGCTCTGAATGTCCATAGATTACAGAATGCTTCCAGATGTGCTTCGGAAACTACTACTATTCTTCCCGTGTACGATCAATGCGTAGACAGTTTAAGACATTACTCCCATGGGGAAAAATCCGTAATGGTGCTTATTGTGTTCAATGCCGATGCAATTTTTGTGTTTCATCAACACTCTGAAGGTCCACAGATTACAGAATGCCTCCAGATGTGCTTCATAAACTACTACTATTTTTCCAGTGTATGATCAAAGCGTAGACAGTTTAAGACATTACTCCCATGGAGAAAAATCCGCAGTGTGCTTATTGTGTTCAATGCCGATGCAATTTTTGTCTTTCATCAACACTCTGAAGGTCCACAGATTACAGAATGCATCTATATGTGCTTCGGAAACTACTACCAGTATTCCAGTGTACGATCAAATCGTAGACAGTTTAAGACATTACTCCCATGGAGAAAAGTCCGCATGGTGCTTATTGTGTTCAATGCCGATTCAATATTTGTGTTTCATCAACACTCTGAAGGCCTACAGATTACAGAATGCCTCCAGATGTGCTTCGGAAACTACTACTAGTCTTCCAGTGTACGATCAAATCGTAGACAGTTTAAGACATTACTCCCATGAAGAAAAATCCGCATTGTGCCTATTGTATTCAATGCCGACGCAATTTTTGTGTTTCATCAACACTCTGATGGTCCACAGATTACAGAATGCCTCCAGATGTGCTTCGGAAACTACTACTGTTTTTCCAGTGTACGATCAAATGGTAGACAGTTTAAGACATTACTCCCATGGAGAAAAATCCGCATGGTGCTTATTGTGTTCAATGCCGATGCAATTATTGTGTTTCATCAACACTTTGAAGGTCCACAGATTACAGAATGCATGCATATGTGCTTCGGAAACTACTACTAGTCTTCCAGGGAACAATCAAATCATAGACAGTTTAAGACATTACTGCCATGGAGAAAAGTCCTCATGGTGCATATTGTGTTCAATGCCGATGTAATTTCTGTGTTTCATCAACACTCTGAAGGTCCACAGATTACAGAATGTTTCCAGATGTGCTTCGGAAACTACTACTAGTCTTCTAGTGTACGATCAAAGCGTAGACAGTTTAAGACATTACTCCCATGCAGGAAAGTTCGCATGGTGCTTATTGTGTTCAATGCCGATGCAATTTTTGTGTTTCATCAACACTCTAAAGGTCCACAGATTACAGAATGCATCCATATGTGCTTCGGAAGCTACTACTAGTCTGCCAGGGAACGATCAAAACGTAGACAGTTTAAGACATTACTTCCATGGAGAAAAGTCCGCTTGGTGCTTATTGTGTTCAATGCCGATTAAATTTTTGTGTTTCATCAACACTCTGAAGGTCTATAGATTACAGAATGCCTCCAGATGTGCTTCGGAAACTACTACTAGTCTTCCAGTGTGCGATCAAAGCGTAGACAGTTTAAGACATTACTCCCATGAAGAAAAATCGGCATGGTCCTTATTGTGTTCAATGCCGATGCAATTTTTGTGTTTCATCAACACTTTGAAGGTCCACAGATTACAGAATGCATCCATATGTGCTTCGTAAACAACTACTAGTCTTCCAGGGAACGATCAAATCGTAGACAGTTTAAGACATTACTCCCATGGAGAAAAGTCCTCATGGTGCATATTGTGTTCAATGCCGATGCAATTTCTGTGTTTCATCAACACTCTGAAGGTCCACTGATTACAGAATGCTTCCAGATGTGCTTCGGAAACTACTACTATTCTTCCACTGTACGACCAAAGCGTAGACAGTTTAAGACATTACTGACATGGAGAAATGTTCTCATGGTGTTTATTGTGTTCAATGTCGATGCAATTTTTGTGTTTCATCAACACTCTGAAGGTCCACAGATTACAGAATGCTTCCAGGTGTGCTTCGGAAACTACTACTAGTCTTCCAGTGTACGATCAAAGCGTAGACACTTTAAGACATTACTCCCATAGAGAAAATTCCGCATGGTGCTTATTGTGTTCAATGCCGATGCAATTTTTGTGTTTCATCAACACTCTGAATGTCGACAGATTACAGAATGCATCCAGATGTGCTTCGGAAACTACTACTAGTCTTCCAGTGTACGATCAAAGCCTAGACAGTTTAAGACATTACTCCCATGGAGAAAAGTTCGCATGGTGCTTATTGTGTTCAATGCCGATGGAATTTTTGTGTTTCATCAACGCTCTGAATGTCCATAGATTACAGAATGCTTCCAGATGTGCTTCGGAAACTACTACTATTCTTCCCGTGTACGATCAATGCGTAGACAGTTTAAGACATTACTCCCATGGGGAAAAATCCGTATGGTGCTTATTGTGTTCAATGCCGATGCAATTTTTGTGTTTCATCAACACTCTGAAGGTCCACAGATTACAGAATGCTTCCAGGTGTGCTTCGGAAACTACTACTAGTCTTCCAGTGTACGATCAAAGCGTAGACACTTTAAGACATTACTCCCATAGAGAAAATTCCGCATGGTGCTTATTGTGTTCAATGCCGATGCAATTTTTGTGTTTCATCAACACTCTGAATGTCCACAGATTACAGAATGCCTCCAGATGTGCTTCGGAAACTACTACTATTCTGCCAGTTTACGATCAAAGCGTAGACAGTTTAAGACATTACTCCCATGGGGAAAAATCCGCATGGTGCTTATTGTGTTCAATGCCGATGCAATTTTTGTGTTTCATCAACACTCCGAAGGTCCACAGATAACAGAATGCATCCATATGTGCTTCGGAAGCTACTACTAGTCTGCCAGGGAACGATCAAAACGTAGACAGTTTAACCCTTTCGCGGCTACGGGCATACATGTATGCCCGGCAGTTAGAAGACCAGACGGCTACGGGCGTAGATGTATGCCCAGCCGGCGGGAAGTCCAGGCGGCTACGGGCATACATCTACGCCCGGCAGGCGGGAATACCAGACGGCTAATGGCATACATATACGCCCGGGCTCGGGAACAGGTAAACGCTCACAATATAGCGGCTGCTGGCTGTTGTCCACTTTTCAGACAACACTTTCATTGTCTGGTCTTCTTTGTAAAGTGAGAAAGCACTTTAGTTTTCCCCTCCCCTGCACACTCTCTGCTTACGAGTCTAACAATCGGCCAGTCCGTTTTTCGCTTCTGGTGAGACGACAGCGTTCGCGTGTGTAGACTTTGCCATGTCGGGACACAGTTTATCGGACAAGGAAATCATGGATATCCTCATGAATAGCAGTGACGAAGATTGTAGTGATACTTCGGAGCTTTCTTCCGATGAAGAGTTGGATGATCCTGGACTTATTGCTGAATCCTCGGTATCACGAACAGAAGATTCTTCCTCTGAAGACGGAAAAGAAGATAGAGTAAGTGAAACTTCGTCAGGAAAAAGAAAGTATGACTGGACGGAGAATCATCCTGTGACGAAACGACACCGTTTTGTGAACACATTTAGCGGGTTAAAGGTGGACTTCGAAGAGTCAGCAAGTCATTTAGATTTCTTTTTGTACTTCATGTGCATGGAATTTGTTTCTGCCATTTGTACACAGATCAATAATTATTATAAATTTATTACTGAAAAAATGACGACAGTGCCCAGTAGATTAGCACGCTGGAAGCATATAGAGCCATCAGAATTTTATTGTTTCCTAGCATGTTCTCTGCTTATGCCTAGAAGTAAAAAGTTAGAAGTGAATGAATATTGGTCGACAGATTCTTTGCTTCAGACACCAATATTTTCTAACATAATGGCCAGGGACCGGTACAAATTGATTCTGCGTTTATTGCACTTCTGTGACAATTCCACCGCGTCTCAAGATATTCTTGTAAAGATACGTCTCATTGTAGGTCACACAAGAAATAAAATCCGCGAGGCAGTAGTACCGTTTGAAAACCTAGTGATCGACGAAAGTTTGCTACTTTTCAAGGGAAGGCTCCGATTCAAGCAGTACATACCAAATAAACGTAGTCGTTTTGGCATTAAAATTTTCGTCCTTTGTGACGTAGAAACGAATTATATTCTGGATTATATTATCTACACTGGTGCTGCCACGGAAACAGAATCTGGAAATTCTGATTGGGGATTAGGTTTTAAATTTCTGTAATTATTATCTATTTAAGACCGTAGTAAGAATATTGTTCGAGATTTGGGCGTTTTCGCTACGCACAACTCTATTTAAAACTATATATCTTGAAATACATTCATGTGATGATAGTGGAATTTTAATATGTTTTAGGCACATACATCGACGGTGTAAATCTCTAGTTAGAGGATTTTGGAATTACTATTAAAAAAGTTCCTATCATTTTTCTAAACCAACCATTTTTCAGCCCATAATAAACATATAACTGAAAGTGTTGGCTATTTTCGAAGCTCTCTTTCGTTGTTATCAGAAACTATAACCAAAGTGACCATACAGAGTATAGTGTTTTTTTAAGGCGCTGCTGAACAGTGGTTCTGTGCACGCGGCAACACGCGGGAAGCCTGCGGCGGCCGTAGCCTGCAGCGGCCACAGGGCTGCGACAGCCGCCGCCGGCCAGGCGCGCAGTGCGCTCGTCCCTGTCACCCGGCCAGGCAGGCAGGACGCTCAGCCTTCCAGCCGCGAAAGGGTTAAGACATTACTTCCATGGAGAAAAGTCCGCATGGTGCTTATTTTGTTCAATGCCGATTCAATTTTTGTGTTTCATCAACACTCTGAAGGTCTACAGATTACAGAATGCCTCCAGATGTGCTTCGGAAACTACTACTAGTCTTCCAGTGTGCGATCAAAGCGTAGACAGTTTAAGACATTACTCCCATGAAGAAAAATCGGCATGGTGCTTATTGTGTTCAATGCCGATGCAATTTTTGTGTTTCATTAACACTTTGAAGGTCCACAGATTACAGAATGAATCCATATGTGCTTCGGAAACTACTACTAGTCTTCCAGGGAACGATCAAATCGTAGACAGTTTAAGACATTACTCCCATGGAGAAAAGTCCTCATGGTGCATATTGTGTTCAATGCCGATGCAATTTCTGTGTTTCATCAACACTCTGAAGGTCCACAGATTACAGAATGCTTCCAGATGTGCTTCGGAAACTACTACTATTCTTCCACTGTACGATCAAAGCGTAGACAGTTTAAGACATTACTGACATGGAGAAAAGTTCTCATGGTGTTTATTGTGTTCAATGCCGATGCAATTTTTGTGTTTCATTAACACTCTGAAGGTCCACAGATTACAGAATGCTTCCAGGTGTGCTTCGGAAACTACTACTAGTCTTCCAGTGTACGATCAAAGCGTAGACACTTTAAGACATTACTCCCATAGAGAAAATTCCGCATGGTGCTTATTGTGTTCAATGCCGATGCAATTTTTGTGTTTCATCAACACTCTGAATGTCCACAGATTACAGAATGCATCCAGATGTGCTTCGGAAACTACTACTAGGCTTCCAGTGTACGATCAAAGCGTAGACAGTTTAAGACATTACTCCCATGGAGAAAAGTTCGCATGGTGCTTATTGTGTTCAATGTCGATGGAATTTTTGTGTTTCATCAACACTCTGAATGTCCATAGATTACAGAATGCTTCCAGATGTGCTTCGGAAACTACTACTATTCTTCCCGTGTACGATCAATGCGTAGACAGTTTAAGACATTACTCCCATGGGGAAAAATCCGCATGGTGCTTATTGTGTTCAATGCCGATGCAATTTTTGTGTTTCATCAACACTCTGAAGGTCCACAGATTACAGATTGCTTCCAGATGTGCTTCATAAACTACTACTATTTTTCCAGTGTACGATCAAAGCGTAGACAGTTTAAGACATTACTCCCATGGAGAAAAATCCGCAGTGTGCTTATTGTGTTCAATGCCGATGCAATTTTTGTGTTTCATCAACACTCTGAAGGTCCACAGATTACAGAATGCATCTATATGTGCTTCGGAAACTACTACCAGTATTCCAATGAACGATCAAAGCGTAGACAGTTTAAGACATTTCTCCCATGGAGAAAAGTCCGCATGGTGCTTATTGTGTTCAATGCCGATTCAATTTTTGTGTTTCATCAACACTCTGAAGGTCTACAGATTACAGAATGCCTCCAGATGTTCTTCGGAAACTACTACTAGTCTTCCATTGTACGATCAAAGCGTAGACAGTTTAAGACATTACTCCCATGGAGAAAAGTCCGCATGGTGCCCATTGTATTCAATGCCGATGCAATTTTTGTGTTTCATCAACACTCTGAAGGTCCACAGAGTACAGAATGCCTCCAGATGTGCTTCGGAAACTACTACTAGTCTTCCAGTGTACGATAAAAGCGCAGACAGTTTAAGACATTACTCCCATGGAGAAAAGTCCACATGGTGCTTATTGTGTTCAATGCCGATGCAATTTTTGCGTTTCATCAACACTCTGAATGTCCAAAGATTTCAGAACGCCTAAAGAAGTGCTTCGGAAACTACTACTAGTCTTCCAGGGAACGATCAAATCGTAGACAGTTTAAGACATTACTCCCATGGAGAAAAGTCCGCATGGTGCTTATTGTGTTCAATGCCGATTCAATTTTTGTGTTTCATCAACACTCTGAAGGTCTACAGATTACTGAATGCCTCCAGATGTGCTTCGGAAACTACCACTAGTCTTCCAGTGTACGATCAAAGTGTAGACAGTTTAAGACATTACTCCCATGAAGAAAAATCCGCATTGTGCCTATTGTATTTAATGCCGACGCAATTTTTGTGTTTCATCAACACTCTGATGGTCCACAGATTACAGAATGCCTCCAGATGTGCTTCGGAAACTACCACTAGTCTTCCAGTGAACGATCAAAGCGTAGACAGTTTAAGACATTACTCCCATGGGGAAAAATCCGCATGGTGCTTATTGTGTTCAATGCCGATGCAATTTTTGTGTTTCATCAACACTCCGAAGGTCCACAGATAACAGAATGCATCCATATGTGCTTCGGAAGCTACTACTAGTCTGCCAGGGAACGATCAAAACGTAGACAGTTTAACCCTTTCGCGGCTACGGGCATACATGTATGCCCGGCAGTTAGAAGACCAGACGGCTACGGGCGTAGATGTATGCCCAGCCGGCGGGAAGTCCAGGCGGCTACGGGCATACATCTACGCCCGGCAGGCGGGAATACCAGACGGCTAATGGCATACATATACGCCCGGGCTCGGGAACAGGTAAACGCTCACAATAGAGCGGCTGCTGGCTGTTGTCCACTTTTCAGACAACACTTTCATTGTCTGGTCTTCTTTGTAAAGTGAGAAAGCACTTTAGTTTTCCCCTCCCCTGCACACTCTCTGCTTACGAGTCTAACAATCGGCCAGTCCGTTTTTCGCTTCTGGTGAGACGACAGCGTTCGCGTGTGTAGACTTTGCCATGTCGGGACACAGTTTATCGGACAAGGAAATCATGGATATCCTCATGAATAGCAGTGACGAAGATTGTAGTGATACTTCGGAGCTTTCTTCCGATGAAGAGTTGGATGATCCTGGACTTATTGCTGAATCCTCGGTATCACGAACAGAAGATTCTTCCTCTGAAGACGGAAAAGAAGATAGAGTAAGTGAAACTTCGTCAGGAAAAAGAAAGTATGACTGGACGGAGAATCATCCTGTGACGAAACGACACCGTTTTGTGAACACATTTAGCGGGTTAAAGGTGGACTTCGAAGAGTCAGCAAGTCATTTAGATTTCTTTTTGTACTTCATGTGCATGGAATTTGTTTCTGCCATTTGTACACAGATCAATAATTATTATAAATTTATTACTGAAAAAATGACGACAGTGCCCAGTAGATTAGCACGCTGGAAGCATATAGAGCCATCAGAATTTTATTGTTTCCTAGCATGTTCTCTGCTTATGCCTAGAAGTAAAAAGTTAGAAGTGAATGAATATTGGTCGACAGATTCTTTGCTTCAGACACCAATATTTTCTAACATAATGGCCAGGGACCGGTACAAATTGATTCTGCGTTTATTGCACTTCTGTGACAATTCCACCGCGTCTCAAGATATTCTTGTAAAGATACGTCTCATTGTAGGTCACACAAGAAATAAAATCCGCGAGGCAGTAGTACCGTTTGAAAACCTAGTGATCGACGAAAGTTTGCTACTTTTCAAGGGAAGGCTCCGATTCAAGCAGTACATACCAAATAAACGTAGTCGTTTTGGCATTAAAATTTTCGTCCTTTGTGACGTAGAAACGAATTATATTCTGGATTATATTATCTACACTGGTGCTGCCACGGAAACAGAATCTGGAAATTCTGATTGGGGATTAGGTTTTAAATTTCTGTAATTATTATCTATTTAAGACCGTAGTAAGAATATTGTTCGAGATTTGGGCGTTTTCGCTACGCACAACTCTATTTAAAACTATATATCTTGAAATACATTCATGTGATGATAGTGGAATTTTAATATGTTTTAGGCACATACATCGACGGTGTAAATCTCTAGTTAGAGGATTTTGGAATTACTATTAAAAAAGTTCCTATCATTTTTCTAAACCAACCATTTTTCAGCCCATAATAAACATATAACTGAAAGTGTTGGCTATTTTCGAAGCTCTCTTTCGTTGTTATCAGAAACTATAACCAAAGTGACCATACAGAGTATAGTGTTTTTTTAAGGCGCTGCTGAACAGTGGTTCTGTGCACGCGGCAACACGCGGGAAGCCTGCGGCGGCCGTAGCCTGCAGCGGCCACAGGGCTGCGACAGCCGCCGCCGGCCAGGCGCGCAGTGCGCTCGTCCCTGTCACCCGGCCAGGCAGGCAGGACGCTCAGCCTTCCAGCCGCGAAAGGGTTAAGACATTACTTCCATGGAGAAAAGTCCGCATGGTGCTTATTTTGTTCAATGCCGATTCAATTTTTGTGTTTCATCAACACTCTGAAGGTCTACAGATTACAGAATGCCTCCAGATGTGCTTCGGAAACTACTACTAGTCTTCCAGTGTGCGATCAAAGCGTAGACAGTTTAAGACATTACTCCCATGAAGAAAAATCGGCATGGTGCTTATTGTGTTCAATGCCGATGCAATTTTTGTGTTTCATTAACACTTTGAAGGTCCACAGATTACAGAATGAATCCATATGTGCTTCGGAAACTACTACTAGTCTTCCAGGGAACGATCAAATCGTAGACAGTTTAAGACATTACTCCCATGGAGAAAAGTCCTCATGGTGCATATTGTGTTCAATGCCGATGCAATTTCTGTGTTTCATCAACACTCTGAAGGTCCACAGATTACAGAATGCTTCCAGATGTGCTTCGGAAACTACTACTATTCTTCCACTGTACGATCAAAGCGTAGACAGTTTAAGACATTACTGACATGGAGAAAAGTTCTCATGGTGTTTATTGTGTTCAATGCCGATGCAATTTTTGTGTTTCATTAACACTCTGAAGGTCTACAGATTACAGAATGCTTCCAGGTGTGCTTCGGAAACTACTACTAGTCTTCCAGTGTACGATCAAAGCGTAGACACTTTAAGACATTACTCCCATAGAGAAAATTCCGCATGTTGCTTATTGTGTTCAATGCCGATGCAATTTTTGTGTTTCATCAACACTCTGAATGTCCACAGATTACAGAATGCCTCCAGATGTGCTTCGGAAACTACTACTATTCTGCCAGTTTACGATCAAAGCGTAGACAGTTTAAGACATTACTCCCATGGGGAAAAATCCGCATGGTGCTTATTGTGTTCAATGCCGATGCAATTTTTGTGTTTCATCAACACTCCGAAGGTCCACAGATAACAGAATGCATCCATATGTGCTTCGGAAGCTACTACTAGTCTGCCAGGGAACGATCAAAACGTAGACAGTTTAACCCTTTCGCGGCTACGGGCATACATGTATGCCCGGCAGTTAGAAGACCAGACGGCTACGGGCGTAGATGTATGCCCAGCCGGCGGGAAGTCCAGGCGGCTACGGGCATACATCTACGCCCGGCAGGCGGGAATACCAGACGGCTAATGGCATACATATACGCCCGGGCTCGGGAACAGGTAAACGCTCACAATAGAGCGGCTGCTGGCTGTTGTCCACTTTTCAGACAACACTTTCATTGTCTGGTCTTCTTTGTAAAGTGAGAAAGCACTTTAGTTTTCCCCTCCCCTGCACACTCTCTGCTTACGAGTCTAACAATCGGCCAGTCCGTTTTTCGCTTCTGGTGAGACGACAGCGTTCGCGTGTGTAGACTTTGCCATGTCGGGACACAGTTTATCGGACAAGGAAATCATGGATATCCTCATGAATAGCAGTGACGAAGATTGTAGTGATACTTCGGAGCTTTCTTCCGATGAAGAGTTGGATGATCCTGGACTTATTGCTGAATCCTCGGTATCACGAACAGAAGATTCTTCCTCTGAAGACGGAAAAGAAGATAGAGTAAGTGAAACTTCGTCAGGAAAAAGAAAGTATGACTGGACGGAGAATCATCCTGTGACGAAACGACACCGTTTTGTGAACACATTTAGCGGGTTAAAGGTGGACTTCGAAGAGTCAGCAAGTCATTTAGATTTCTTTTTGTACTTCATGTGCATGGAATTTGTTTCTGCCATTTGTACACAGATCAATAATTATTATAAATTTATTACTGAAAAAATGACGACAGTGCCCAGTAGATTAGCACGCTGGAAGCATATAGAGCCATCAGAATTTTATTGTTTCCTAGCATGTTCTCTGCTTATGCCTAGAAGTAAAAAGTTAGAAGTGAATGAATATTGGTCGACAGATTCTTTGCTTCAGACACCAATATTTTCTAACATAATGGCCAGGGACCGGTACAAATTGATTCTGCGTTTATTGCACTTCTGTGACAATTCCACCGCGTCTCAAGATATTCTTGTAAAGATACGTCTCATTGTAGGTCACACAAGAAATAAAATCCGCGAGGCAGTAGTACCGTTTGAAAACCTAGTGATCGACGAAAGTTTGCTACTTTTCAAGGGAAGGCTCCGATTCAAGCAGTACATACCAAATAAACGTAGTCGTTTTGGCATTAAAATTTTCGTCCTTTGTGACGTAGAAACGAATTATATTCTGGATTATATTATCTACACTGGTGCTGCCACGGAAACAGAATCTGGAAATTCTGATTGGGGATTAGGTTTTAAATTTCTGTAATTATTATCTATTTAAGACCGTAGTAAGAATATTGTTCGAGATTTGGGCGTTTTCGCTACGCACAACTCTATTTAAAACTATATATCTTGAAATACATTCATGTGATGATAGTGGAATTTTAATATGTTTTAGGCACATACATCGACGGTGTAAATCTCTAGTTAGAGGATTTTGGAATTACTATTAAAAAAGTTCCTATCATTTTTCTAAACCAACCATTTTTCAGCCCATAATAAACATATAACTGAAAGTGTTGGCTATTTTCGAAGCTCTCTTTCGTTGTTATCAGAAACTATAACCAAAGTGACCATACAGAGTATAGTGTTTTTTTAAGGCGCTGCTGAACAGTGGTTCTGTGCACGCGGCAACACGCGGGAAGCCTGCGGCGGCCGTAGCCTGCAGCGGCCACAGGGCTGCGACAGCCGCCGCCGGCCAGGCGCGCAGTGCGCTCGTCCCTGTCACCCGGCCAGGCAGGCAGGACGCTCAGCCTTCCAGCCGCGAAAGGGTTAAGACATTACTTCCATGGAGAAAAGTCCGCATGGTGCTTATTTTGTTCAATGCCGATTCAATTTTTGTGTTTCATCAACACTCTGAAGGTCTACAGATTACAGAATGCCTCCAGATGTGCTTCGGAAACTACTACTAGTCTTCCAGTGTGCGATCAAAGCGTAGACAGTTTAAGACATTACTCCCATGAAGAAAAATCGGCATGGTGCTTATTGTGTTCAATGCCGATGCAATTTTTGTGTTTCATTAACACTTTGAAGGTCCACAGATTACAGAATGAATCCATATGTGCTTCGGAAACTACTACTAGTCTTCCAGGGAACGATCAAATCGTAGACAGTTTAAGACATTACTCCCATGGAGAAAAGTCCTCATGGTGCATATTGTGTTCAATGCCGATGCAATTTCTGTGTTTCATCAACACTCTGAAGGTCCACAGATTACAGAATGCTTCCAGATGTGCTTCGGAAACTACTACTATTCTTCCACTGTACGATCAAAGCGTAGACAGTTTAAGACATTACTGACATGGAGAAAAGTTCTCATGGTGTTTATTGTGTTCAATGCCGATGCAATTTTTGTGTTTCATTAACACTCTGAAGGTCCACAGATTACAGAATGCTTCCAGGTGTGCTTCGGAAACTACTACTAGTCTTCCAGTGTACGATCAAAGCGTAGACACTTTAAGACATTACTCCCATAGAGAAAATTCCGCATGGTGCTTATTGTGTTCAATGCCGATGCAATTTTTGTGTTTCATCAACACTCTGAATGTCCACAGATTACAGAATGCATCCAGATGTGCTTCGGAAACTACTACTAGGCTTCCAGTGTACGATCAAAGCGTAGACAGTTTAAGACATTACTCCCATGGAGAAAAGTTCGCATGGTGCTTATTGTGTTCAATGTCGATGGAATTTTTGTGTTTCATCAACACTCTGAATGTCCATAGATTACAGAATGCTTCCAGATGTGCTTCGGAAACTACTACTATTCTTCCCGTGTACGATCAATGCGTAGACAGTTTAAGACATTACTCCCATGGGGAAAAATCCGCATGGTGCTTATTGTGTTCAATGCCGATGCAATTTTTGTGTTTCATCAACACTCTGAAGGTCCACAGATTACAGATTGCTTCCAGATGTGCTTCATAAACTACTACTATTTTTCCAGTGTACGATCAAAGCGTAGACAGTTTAAGACATTACTCCCATGGAGAAAAATCCGCAGTGTGCTTATTGTGTTCAATGCCGATGCAATTTTTGTGTTTCATCAACACTCTGAAGGTCCACAGATTACAGAATGCATCTATATGTGCTTCGGAAACTACTACCAGTATTCCAATGAACGATCAAAGCGTAGACAGTTTAAGACATTTCTCCCATGGAGAAAAGTCCGCATGGTGCCCATTGTATTCAATGCCGATGCAATTTTTGTGTTTCATCAACACTCTGAAGGTCCACAGAGTACAGAATGCCTCCAGATGTGCTTCGGAAACTACTACTAGTCTTCCAGTGTACGATAAAAGCGCAGACAGTTTAAGACATTACTCCCATGGAGAAAAGTCCACATGGTGCTTATTGTGTTCAATGCCGATGCAATTTTTGCGTTTCATCAACTCTCTGAATGTCCAAAGATTTCAGAACGCCTAAAGAAGTGCTTCGGAAACTACTACTAGTCTTCCAGGGAACGATCAAATCGTAGACAGTTTAAGACATTACTCCCATGGAGAAAAGTCCGCATGGTGCTTATTGTGTTCAATGCCGATTCAATTTTTGTGTTTCATCAACACTCTGAAGGTCTACAGATTACTGAATGCCTCCAGATGTGCTTCGGAAACTACCACTAGTCTTCCAGTGTACGATCAAAGTGTAGACAGTTTAAGACATTACTCCCATGAAGAAAAATCCGCATTGTGCCTATTGTATTTAATGCCGACGCAATTTTTGTGTTTCATCAACACTCTGATGGTCCACAGATTACAGAATGCCTCCAGATGTGCTTCGGAAACTACTACTGTTTTTCCAGTGTACGATCAAAGGGTAGACAGTTTAAGACATTACTCCCATGGAGAAAAATCAGCATGGTGCTTATTGTGTTCAATGCCGATGCAATTATTGTGTTTCATCAACACTTTGAAGGTCCACAGATTACAGAATGCATCCATATGTGCTTCGGAAACTACTACTAGTCTTCCAGGGAACGATCAAATCGTAGACAGTTTAAGACATTACTGCCATGGAGAAAAGTCCTCATGGTGCATATTGTGTTCAATGCCGATACAATTTCTGTGTTTCATCAACACTCTGAAGGTCCACAGATTACAGAATGCTTCCAGATGTGCTTCGGAAACTACTACTATTCTTCCAGTGTACGATCAAAGCGTAGACAGGTTAAGACATTACTCCCATGGAGAAGAATCCGCATGGTGCTTATTATGTTCAATGCCGATTCAATTTTTGTGTATCATCAACACTCTGAAGGTCCACAGATTACAGAATGCTTCAGGTATGCTTCGGAAACTACTACTAGTCATCCAGTGTACGATCAAAGCGTAGACACGTTAAGACATTACTCCCATAGAGAAAATTCCGCATGGTGCTTATTGTGTTCAATGCCGATGCAATTTTTGTGTTTCAGCAACACTCTGAATGTCCACAGATTACAGAATGCATCCAGATGTGCTTCGGAAACTATTACTAGTCTTCTAGTGTACGATCAAAACGTAGAGAGTTCAAGACATTACTCCCATGGATTAAAGTTCGCATGGTGCTTATTGTGTTTAATGCCGATGGAATTTTTGTGTTTCATCAACACTCTGAATAACCACAGATTACAGAATGCTTCAGGTATGCTTCGGAAACTACTTCTATTCTTCCCGTGTACGATCAATGCGTAGACAGTTTAAGACATTACTCCTATGGGGAAAAATCCGCATGGTGCTTATTGTGTTCAATGCCGATGCAATTTTTGTGTTTCATCAACACTCTGAAGGTCCACAGATTACAGAATGCATCCATATGTGCTTCGGAAACTACTACCAGACTTCCAGGGAACGATCAAAGCGTAGACATTTTAAGACATTACTCCCATGGAGAAAAGTCCGCATGGTGCTTATTGTGTTCAATGCCGATTCAATTTTTGTGTTTCAGCAAAAGTCTGAAGGTCTACAGATTACAGAATGCCACCATATGTTCTTCGGAACCTACTACTAGTCATCCAGTGTACGATCAAATCGTGGACAGTTTAAGACATTACTCCAATGGAGAAAAGTCCGCATGGTGCTTATTGTGTTCAATGCCGATTCAATATTTGTGTTTCATCAACACTCTGAATGTCCATAGATTACAGAATGCTTCCAGATGTGCTTCGGAAACTACTACTATTCTTCCAGTGTACGATCAAAGCGTAGACAGTGTAAGACATTACTCCCATAGGGGAAAAATCCGCATGGTGCTTATTGTGTTCAATGCCGATGCAATTTTTGTGTTTCATCAACACTCTGAAGGTCCACAGATTACAGAATGCCTCCAGATGTGCTTCATAAGCTACTACTATTTTTCCAGTGTACGATCAAAGCGTAGACAGTTTAAGACATTACTCCCATGGAGAAAAATCCGCAGTGTGCTTATTGTGTTCAGTGCCGATGCAATTTTTGTGTTTCATCAACACTCTGAAGGTCCACAGATTTCAGAATGCATCCATATGTGCTTCGGAAAGTACTACTAGTCTTCCAGGGAACGATCAAATCGTAGACAGTTTAAGACATTACTCCCATGGAGAAAAGTCCTCATGGTGCATATTGTGTTCAATGCCGATGCAATTTCTGTGTTTCATCAACACTCTGAAGGTCCACAGATTACAGAATGTTTCCAGATGTGCTTCGGAAACTACTACTAGTCTTCCAGTGTACGATCAAAGCGTAGACAGTTTAGGACATTACTCCCATGGAGAAAAGTTCGCCTGGTGCTTATTGTGTTCAATGCCGATGGAATTTTTGTGTTTCATCAACTCTCTGAAGTTCCACAGATTACAGAATGCATCCATATGTGCTTCGGAAGCTACTACTAGTCTGCCAGGGATCGATCAAAACGTAGACAGTTTAAGACATTACTCCCATGGAGAAAAGTTCGCCTGGTGCTTATTGTGTTCAAGGCCGATGCAATTTTTGTGTTTCATCAACACTCTGAAGGTCCACAGATTACAGAATGTTTCCAGATGTGCTTCGGAAACTACTACTAGTCTTCCAGGGAACGATCAAATCGTAGACAGTTTAAGACATTACTCCCATGGAGAAAAGTCCGCATGGTGCTTATTGTGTTCAATGCCGATTCAATTTTTGTGTTTCATCAACACTCTGAAGGTCTACAGATTACTGAATGCCTCCAGATGTGCTTCGGAAACTACCACTAGTCTTCCAGTGTACGATCAAAGTGTAGACAGTTTAAGACATTACTCCCATGAAGAAAAATCCGCATTGTGCCTATTGTATTTAATGCCGACGCAATATTTGTGTTTTATCAACACTCTGATGGTCCACAGATTACAGAATGCCTCCAGATGTCCTTCGGAAACTACTACTGTTTTTCCAGTGTACGATCAAAGGGTAGACAGTTTAAGACATTACTCCCATGGAGAAAAATCCGCATGGTGCTTATTGTGTTCAATGCCGATGCAATTATTGTGTTTCATCAACACTTTGTAGGACCACAGATTACAGAATGCATCCATATGTGCTTCGGAAACTACTACTAGTCTTCCAGGGAACGATCAAATCGTAGACAGTTTAAGACATTACTGCCATGGAGAAAAGTCCTCATGGTGCATATTGTGTTCAATGCCGATACAATTTCTGTGTTTCATCAACACTCTGAAGGTCCACAGATTACAGAATGCTTCCAGATGTGCTTCGGACACTACTACTATTCTTCCAGTGTACGATCAAAGCGTAGACAAGTTAAGACATTACTCCCATGGAGAAGAATCCGCATGGTGCTTATTATGTTCAATGCCGATTCAATTTTTGTGTTTCATCAACACTCTGAAGGTCCACAGATTACAGAATGCTTCAGGTATGCTTCGGAAACTACTATTAGTCATCCAGTGTACGATCAAAGCGTAGACACGTTAAGACATTACTCCCATAGAGAAAATTCCGCATGGTGCTTATTGTGTTCAATGCCGATGCAATTTTTGTGTTTCAGCAACACTCTGAATGACCACAGATTACAGAATGCATCCAGATGTGCTTCGGAAACTATTACTAGTCTTCTAGTGTACGATCAAAGCGTAGAGAGTTTAAGACATTACTCCCATGGATTAAAGTTCGCATGGTGCTTATTGTGTTCAATGCCGATGGAATTTTTGTGTTTCATCAACACTCTGAATAACCACAGATTACAGAATGCTTCAGGTATGCTTCGGAAACTACTACTATTCTTCCCGTGTACGATCAATGCGTAGACAGTTTAAGACATTACTCCTATGGGGAAAAATCCGCATGGTGCTTATTGTGTTCAATGCCGATGCAATTTTTGTGTTTCATCAACACTCTGAAGGTCCACAGATTACAGAATGCCTCCAGATGTGCTTCATAAACTACTACTATTTTTCCAGTGTACGATCTAAGCGTAGACAGTTTAAGACATTACTCCCATGGAGAAAAATCCGCAGTATGCTTATTGTGTTCAATGCCGATGCAATTTTTGTGTTTCATCAACACTCTGAAGGTCCACAGATTACAGAATGCATCCATATGTGCTTCGGAAACTACTACCAGACTTCCAGGGAACGATCAAAGCGTAGACAGTTTAAGACATTACTCCCATGGAGAAAAGTCCGCATGGTGCTTATTGTGTTCAATGCCGATGCAATTTTTGTGTTTCATCAACACTCTGAAGGTCTACAGATTACAGAATGCCTCCATATGTTCTTCGGAACCTACTACTAGTCTTCCAGTGTACGATCAAATCGTGGACAGTTTAAGAAATTACTCCAATGGAGAAAAGTTCGCATGGTGCTTATTGTGTTCAATGCCGATTCAATATTTGTGTTTCATCAACACTCTGAATGTCCATAGATTACAGAATGCTTCCAGATGTGCTTCGGAAACTACTACTATTCTTCCAGTGTACCATCAAAGCGTAGACAGTTTAAGACATTACTCCCATAGGGGAAAAATCCGCATGGTGCTTATTGTGTTCAATGCCGATGCAATTTTTGTGTTTCATCAACACTCTGAAGGTCCACAGATTACAGAATGCCTCCAGATGTGTTTCATAAGCTACTACTATTTTTCCAGTGTACGATCAAAGCGTAGACAGTTTAAGACATTACTCCCATGGAGAAGAATCCGCATGGTGCTTATTATGTTCAATGCCGATGCAATTTTTGTGTTTCATCAACACTCTGAAGGTCCACAGATTACAGAATGCTTCAGGTATGCTTCGGAAACTACTACTAGTCATCCAGTGTACGATCAAAGCGTAGACAGTTTAAGACATTACTCCCATGGAGAAAAATCCGCATGGTGCCTATTGTATTCAATGCCGATGCAATTTTTGTGTTTCATCAACACTCTGAAGGTCCACAGAGTACAGAATGCCTCCAGATGTGCTTCGGAAACTACTACTAGTCTTCCAGGGAACGATCAAATCGTAGACAGTTTAAGACATTACTCCCATGGAGAAAAGTCCGCATGGTGCTTTTTGTGTTCAATGCCGATTCAATTTTTGTGTTTCATCAACACTCTGAAGGTCTACAGATTACAGAATGCCTCCAGATGTGCTTCGGAAACTACTACTAGTCTTCCAGTGTACGATCAAAGCGTAGACAGTTTAAGACATTACTCCCATGAAGAAAAATTCGCATTGTGCCTATTGTATTCAATGAAGACGCAATTTTTGTGTTTCATCAACACTCTGATGGTCCACAGATTACAGAATGCCTCCAGATGTGCTTCGGAAACTACTAGTGTTTTTCCAGTGTACGATCAAAGGGTAGACAGTTTGAGACATTACTCCCATGGAGAAAAATCCGCATGGTGCTTATTGTGTTCAATGCCGATGCAATTTTTGTGTTTCATCAACACTTTGAAGGTCCACAGATTACAGAATGCATCCATATGTGCTTCGGAAACTACTACTAGTCTTCCAGGGAACGATCAAATCGTAGACAGTTTAAGACATTACTGCCATGGAGAAAAGTCCTCATGGTGCATATTGTGTTCAATGCCGATGCAATTTCTGTGTTTCATCAACACTCTGAAGGTCCACAGATTACAGAATGCTTCCAGATGTGCTTCGGAAACTACTACTATTCTTCCAGTGTACGATCAAAGCGTACACAGGTTAAGACATTACTCCCATGGAGAAGAATCCGCATGGTGCTTATTATGTTCAATGCCGTTGCAATTTTTGTGTTTCATCAACACTCTGAAGGTCCACAGATTACAGAATGCTTCAGGTATGCTTCGCAAACTAATACTAGTCTTCCAGTGTACGATCAAAGCGTAGACACGTTAAGACATTACTCCCATAGAGAAAATTCCGCATGGTGCTTATTGTGTTCAATGCCGATGCAATTTTTGTGTTTCATCAACACTCTGAATGTCCACAGATTACAGAATGCTTCAGGTATGCTTCGTAAACTACTACTAGTCTTCCAGTGTACGATCAAAGCGTAGACAGTTTAAGACATTACTCCCATGAAGAAAAATCCGCATTGTGCTTATTGTATTCAATGCCGATGCAATTTATGTGTTTCATCAACACTCTGATGGTCCACAGATTACAGAATGCCTCCAGATGTGCTTCGGAAACTACTACTATTTTTCCAGTGTACTATCAAAGCGTAAACAGTTTAAGACATTACTCCCATGGAGAAAAATCCGCATGGTGCTTATTGTGTTCAATGCCGATGCAGTTTTTGTGTTTCATCAACACTTTGATGGTCCACAGATTACAGAATGCATCCATATGTGCTTCGGAAAGTACTACTAGTCTTCCAGGGAACGATCAAATCGTAGACAGTTTAAGACATTACTCCCATGGAGAAAAGTCCTCATGGTGCATATTGTGTTCAATGCCGATGCAATTTCTGTGTTTCATCAACACTCTGAAGGTCCACAGATTACAGAATGTTTCCAGATGTGCTTCGGAAACTACTACTAGTCTTCCAGTGTACGATCAAAGCGTAGACAGTTTAGGACATTACTCCCATGGAGAAAAGTTCGCCTGGTGCTTATTGTGTTCAAGGACGATGCAATTTTTGTGTTTCATCAACACTCTGAAGGTCCACAGATTACAGAATGCTTCCAGGTGTGCTTCGGAAACTACTACTAGTCTTCCAGTGTACGATCAAAGCGTAGACACTTTAAGACATTACTCCCATAGAGATAATTCCGCATGGTGCTTATTGTGTTTAATGCCGATGGAATTTTTGTGTTTCATCAACACTCTGAATAACCACAGATTACAGAATGCTTCAGGTATGCTTCGGAAACTACTTCTATTCTTCCCGTGTACGATCAATGCGTAGACAGTTTAAGACATTACTCCTATGGGGAAAAATCCGCATGGTGCTTATTGTGTTCAATGCCGATGCAATTTTTGTGTTTCATCAACACTTTGAAGGTCCACAGATTACAGAATGCCTCCAGATGTGCTTCATAAACTACTACTATTTTTCCAGTGTACGATCTAAGCGTAGACAGTTTAAGACATTACTCCCATGGAGAAAAATCCGCAGTGTGCTTATTGTGTTCAATGCCGATGCAATTTTTGTGTTTCATCAACACTCTGAAGGTCCACAGATTACAGAATGCATCCATATGTGCTTCGGAAACTACTACCAGACTTCCAGGGAACGATCAAAGCGTAGACATTTTAAGACATTACTCCCATGGAGAAAAGTCCGCATGGTGCTTATTGTGTTCAATGCCGATTCAATTTTTGTGTTTCATCAAAACTCTGAAGGTCTACAGATTACAGAATGCCTCCATATGTTCTTCGGAACCTACTACTAGTCTTCCAGTGTACGATCAAATCGTGGACAGTTTAAGACATTACTCCAATGCAGAAAAGTCCGCATGGTGCTTATTGTGTTCAATGCCGATTCAATATTTGTGTTTCATCAACACTCTGAATGTCCATAGATTACAGAATGCTTCCAGATGTGCTTCGGAAACTACTACTATTCTTCCAGTGTACGATCAAAGCGTAGACAGTGTAAGACATTACTCCCATAGGGGAAAAATCCGCATGGTGCTTATTGTGTTCAATGCCGATGCAATTTTTGTGTTTCATCAACACTCTGAAGGTCCACAGATTACAGAATGCCTCCAGATGTGCTTCATAAGCTACTACTATTTTTCCAGTGTACGATCAAAGCGTAGACAGTTTAAGACATTACTCCCATGGAGAAAAATCCGCAGTGTGCTTATTGTGTTCAGTGCCGATGCAATTTTTGTGTTTCATCAACACTCTGATGGTCCACAGATTTCAGAATGCATCCATATGTGCTTCGGAAAGTACTACTAGTCTTCCAGGGAACGATCAAATCGTAGACAGTTTAAGACATTACTCCCATGGAGAAAAGTCCTCATGGTGCATATTGTGTTCAATGCCGATGCAATTTCTGTGTTTCATCAACACTCTGAAGGTCCACAGATTACAGAATGTTTCCAGATGTGCTTCGGAAACTACTACCAGTCTTCCAGTGTACGATCAAAGCGTAGACACTTTAGGACATTACTCCCATGGAGAAAAGTTCGCCTGGTGCTTATTGTGTTCAATGCCGATGGAATTTTTGTGTTTCATCAACACTCTGAAGGTCCACAGATTACAGAATGCATCCATATGTGCTTCGGAAGCTACTACTAGTCTGCCAGGGATCGATCAAAACGTAGACAGTTTAAGACATTACTCCCATGGAGAAAAGTTCGCCTGGTGCTTATTGTGTTCAAGAACGATGCAATTTTTGTGTTTCATCAACACTCTGAAGGTCCACAGATTACAGAATGCTTCCAGGTGTGCTTCGGAAACTACTACTAGTCTTCCAGCGTACGATAAAAGCGTAGACAGTTTAAGACATTACTCCCATGGAGAAAAGTCCACATGGTGCTTATTGTGTTCAATGCCGATGCAATTTTTGTGTTTCATCAACACTCTGAATGTCCAAAGATTTCAGAACGCCTAAAGAAGTGCTTCGGAAACTACTACTAGTCTTCCAGGGAACGATCAAATCGTAGACAGTTTAAGACATTACTCCCATGGAGAAAAGTCCGCATGGTGCTTATTGTGTTCAATGCCGATTCAATTTTTGTGTTTCATCAACACTCTGAAGGTCTACAGATTACTGAATGCCTCCAGATGTGCTTCGGAAACTACCACTAGTCTTCCAGTGTACGATCAAAGCGTAGACAGTTTAAGACATTACTCCCATGAAGAAAAATCCGCATTGTGCCTATTGTATTTAATGCCGACGCAATATTTGTGTTTTATCAACAGTCTGATGGTCCACAGATTACAGAATGCCTCCAGATGTGCTTCGGAAACTACAACTGTTTTTCCAGTGTACGATCAAAGGGTAGACAGTTTAAGAGATTACTCCCATGGAGAAAAATCCGCATGGTGCTTATTGTGTTCAATGCCGATGCAATTATTGTGTTTCATCAACACTTTGTAGGTCCACAGATTACAGAATGCATCCAGATGTGCTTCGGAAACTACTACTAGTCTTCCAGGGAACGATCAAATCGTAGACAGTTTAAGACATTACTGCCATGGAGAAAAGTCCTCATGGTGCATATTGTGTTCAATGCCGATACAATTTCTGTGTTTCATCAACACTCTGAAGGTCCACAGATTACAGAATGCTTCCAGATGTGCTTCGGAAACTACTACTATTCTTCCAGTGTACGATCAAAGCGTAGACAAGTTAAGACATTACTCCCATGGAGAAGAATCCGCATGGTGTTTATTATGTTCAATGCCGATTCAATTTTTGTGTTTCATCAACACTCTGAAGGTCCACAGATTACAGAATGCTTCAGGTATGCTTCGAAAACTACTACTAGTCATCCAGTGTACGATCAAAGCGTAGACACGTTAAGACATTACTCCCATAGAGAAAATTCCGCATGGTGCTTATTGTGTTCAATGCCGATGCAATTTTTGTGTTTCAGCAACACTCTGAATGACCACAGATTACAGAATGCATCCAGATGTGCTTCGGAAACTATTACTAGTCTTCTAGTGTACGATCAAAGCGTAGAGAGTTTAAGACATTACTCCCATGGATTAAAGTTCGCATGGTGCTTATTGTGTTCAATGCCGATGGAATTTTTGTGTTTCATCAACACTCTGAATAACCACAGATTACAGAATGCTTCAGGTATGCTTCGGAAACTACTACTATTCTTCCCGTGTACGATCAATGCGTAGACAGTTTAAGACATTACTCCTATGGGGAAAAATCCGCATGGTGCTTATTGTGTTCAATGCCGATGCAATTTTTGTGTTTCATCAACACTCTGAAGGTCCACAGATTACAGAATGCCTCCAGATGTGCTTCATAAACTACTACTATTTTTCCAGTGTACGATCTAAGCGTAGACAGTTTAAGACATTACTCCCATGGAGAAAAATCCGCAGTATGCTTATTGTGTTCAATGCCGATGCAATTTTTGTGTTTCATCAACACTCTGAAGGTCCACAGATTACAGAATGCATCCATATGTGCTTCGGAAACTACTACCAGACTTCCAGGGAACGATCAAAGCGTAGACAGTTTAAGACATTACTCCCATGGAGAAAAGTCCGCATGGTGCTTATTGTGTTCAATGCCGATTCAATTTTTGTGTTTCATCAACACTCTGAAGGTCTACAGATTACAGAATGCCTCCATATGTTCTTCGGAACCTACTACTAGTCTTCCAGTGTACGATCAAATCGTGGACAGTTTAAGAAATTACTCCAATGGAGAAAAGTTCGCATGGTGCTTATTGTGTTCAATGCCGATTCAATATTTGTGTTTCATCAACACTCTGAATGTCCATAGATTACAGAATGCTTCCAGATGTGCTTCGGAAACTACTACTATTCTTCCAGTGTACGATCAAAGCGTAGACAGTTTAAGACATTACTCCCATAGGGGAAAAATCCGCATGGTGCTTATTGTGTTCAATGCCGATGCAATTTTTGTGTTTCATCAACACTCTGAAGGTCCACAGATTACAGAATGCCTCCAGATGTGTTTCATAAGCTAGTACTATTTTTCCAGTGTACGATCAAAGCGTAGACAGTTTAAGACATTACTCCCATGGAGAAGAATCCGCATGGTGCTTATTATGTTCAATGCCGATGCAATTTTTGTGTTTCATCAACACTCTGAAGGTCCACAGATTACAGAATGCTTCCGGTATGCTTCGGAAACTACTACTAGTCATCCAGTGTACGATCAAAGCGTAGACAGTTTAAGACATTACTCCCATGGAGAAAAATCCGCATGGTGCCTATTGTATTCAATGCCGATGCAATTTTTGTGTTTCATCAACACTCTGAAGGTCCACAGAGTACAGAATGCCTCCAGATGTGCTTCGGAAACTACTACTAGTCTTCCAGGGAACGATCAAATCGTAGACAGTTTAAGACATTACTCCCATGGAGAAAAGTCCGCATGGTGCTTTTTGTGTTCAATGCCTATTCAATTTTTGTGTTTCATCAACACTCTGAAGGTCTACAGATTACAGAATGCCTCCAGATGTGCTTCGGAAACTACTACTAGTCTTCCAGTGTACGATCAAAGCGTAGACAGTTTAAGACATTACTCCCATGAAGAAAAATTCGCATTGTGCCTATTGTATTCAATGAAGACGCAATTTTTGTGTTTCATCAACACTCTGATGGTCCACAGATTACAGAATGCCTCCAGATGTGCTTCGGAAACTACTAGTGTTTTTCCAGTGTACGATCAAAGGGTAGACAGTTTGAGACATTACTCCCATGGAGAAAAATCCGCATGGTGCTTATTGTGTTCAATGCCGATGCAATTTTTGTGTTTCATCAACACTTTGAAGGTCCACAGATTACAGAATGCATCCATATGTGCTTCGGAAACTACTACTAGTCTTCCAGGGAACGATCAAATCGTAGACAGTTTAAGACATTACTGCCATGGAGAAAAGTCCACATGGTGCATATTGTGTTCAATGCCGATGCAATTTCTGTGTTTCATCAACACTCTGAAGGTCCACAGATTACAGAATGCTTCCAGATGTGCTTCGGAAACTACTACTATTCTTCCAGTGTACGATCAAAGCGTACACAGGTTAAGACATTACTCCCATGGAGAAGAATCCGCATGGTGCTTATTATGTTCAATGCCGTTGCAATTTTTGTGTTTCATCAACACTCTGAAGGTCCACAGATTACAGAATGCTTCAGGTATGCTTCGCAAACTAATACTAGTCTTCCAGTGTACGATCAAAGCGTAGACACGTTAAGACATTACTCCCATAGAGAAAATTCCGCATGGTGCTTATTGTGTTCAATGCCGATGCAATTTTTGTGTTTCATCAACACTCTGAATGTCCACAGATTACAGAATGCTTCAGGTATGCTTCGTAAACTACTACTAGTCTTCCAGTGTACGATCAAAGCGTAGACAGTTTAAGACATTACTCCCATGAAGAAAAATCCGCATTGTGCTTATTGTATTCAATGCCGATGCAATTTATGTGTTTCATCAACACTCTGATGGTCCACAGATTACAGAATGCCTCCAGATGTGCTTCGGAAACTACTACTATTTTTCCAGTGTACTATCAAAGCGTAAACAGTTTAAGACATTACTCCCATGGAGAAAAATCCGCATGGTGCTTATTGTGTTCAATGCCGATGCAGTTTTTGTGTTTCATCAACACTTTGATGGTCCACAGATTACAGAATGCATCCATATGTGCTTCGGAAAGTACTACTAGTCTTCCAGGGAACGATCAAATCGTAGACAGTTTAAGACATTACTCCCATGGAGAAAAGTCCTCATGGTGCATATTGTGTTCAATGCCGATGCAATTTCTGTGTTTCATCAACACTCTGAAGGTCCACAGATTACAGAATGTTTCCAGATGTGCTTCGGAAACTACTACTAGTCTTCCAGTGTACGATCAAAGCGTAGACAGTTTAGGACATTACTCCCATGTAGAAAAGTTCGCCTGGTGCTTATTGTGTTCAAGGCCGATGCAATTTTTGTGTTTCATCAACACTCTGAAGGTCCACAGATTACAGAATGCTTCCAGGTGTGCTTCGGAAACTACTACTAGTCTTCCAGTGTACGATCAAAGCGTAGACACTTTAAGACATTACTCCCATAGAGATAATTCCGCATGGTGCTTATTGTGTTCAATGTCGATGCAATTTTTGTGTTTCATCAACACTCTGAATGTCCACTGATTACAGAATGCTTCCAGATGTGCTTCGGAAGCTATTACTATTCTGCCAGTATACGATCAAAGCGTAGACAGTTTAAGACATTACTCCCTTGGGGAAAAATCCGCATGGTGCTTATTGTGTTCAATGCCGATGGAATTTTTGTGTTTCATCAACACTCTGAAGGTCCACAGATTACAGAATGCATCCATATGTGCTTCGGAAGCTACTACTAGTCTGCCAAGGAACGATCAAAACGTAGACAGTTTAAGACATTACTCCCATGGAGAAAAGTTCGCCTGGTGCTTATTGTGTTCAAGGCCGATGCAATTTTTGTGTTTCATCAACACTCTGAAGGTCCACAGATTACAGAATGCTTCCAGGTGTGCTTCGGAAACTACTACTAGTCTTCCAGTGTACGATCAAAGCGTAGACACCTTAAGACATTACTCCCATAGAGATAATTCCGCATGGTGCTTATTGTGTTCAATGTCGATGCAATTTTGGTGTTTCATCAACACTCTGAATGTCCACAGATTACAGAATGCTTCCAGATGTGCTTCGGAAGCTATTACAATTCTGCCAGTGTACGATCAAAGCGTAGACAGTTTAAGACATTACTCCCATGGGAAAAAATCCGCATGGTGCTTATTGTGTTCAATGCCGATGGAATTTTTGTGTTTCATCAACACTCTGAAGGTCCACAGATTACAGAATGCTTCAGGTATGCTTCGCAAACTACTACTAGTCTTCCAGTGTACGATCAAAGCGTAGACACGTTAAGACATTACTCCCATAGAGAAAATTCCGCATGGTGCTTATTGTGTTCAATGCCGATGCAATTTTTGTGTTTCATCAACACTCTGAATGTCCACAGATTACAGAATGCTTCAGGTATGCTTCGTAAACTACTACTAGTCTTCCAGTGTACGATCAAAGCGTAGACAGTTTAAGACATTACTCCCATGAAGAAAAATCCGCATTGTGTCTATTGTATTCAATGCCGATGCAATTTATGTGTTTCATCAACACTCTGATGGTCCACAGATTACAGAATGCCTCCAGATGTGTTTCGGAAACTACTACTATTCTTCCACTGTACGATTAAAACCTAGACAGTTTAAGACATTACTGACATGGAGAAAAGTTCTCATGGTGTTTATTGTGTTCAATGCCGATGCAATTTTTGTGTTTCATCAACACTCTGAAGGTCCACAGATTACAGAATGCTTACAGGTGTGCTTCGGAAACTACTACTAGTCTTCTAGTGTACGATCAAAGCGTAGACACTTTAAGACATTACTCCCATAGAGATAATTCCGCATGGTGCTTATTGTGTTCAATGTCGATGCAATTTTTGTGTTTCATCAACACTCTGAATGTCCACTGATTACAGAATGCTTCCAGATGTGCTTCGGAAGCTATTACTATTCTGCCAGTATACGATCAAAGCGTAGACAGTTTAAGACATTACTCCCTTGGGGAAAAATCCGCATGGTGCTTATTGTGTTCAATGCCGATGGAATTTTTGTGTTTCATCAACACTCTGAAGGTCCACAGATTACAGAATGCATCCATATGTGCTTCGGAAGCTACTACTAGTCTGCCAGGGAACGATCAAAACCTAGACAGTTTAAGACATTACTCCCATGGAGAAAAGTTCGCCTGGTGCTTATTGTGTTCAAGGCGGATGCAATTTTTGTGTTTCATCAACACTCTGAAGGTCCACAGATTACAGAATGCTTCCAGATGTGCTTCGGAAACTACTACTATTCTTCCACTGTACGATTAAAACCTAGACAGTTTAAGACATTACTGACATGGAGAAAAGTTCTCATGGTGTTTATTGTGTTCAATGCCGATGCAATTTTTGTGTTTCATCAACACTCTGAAGGTCCACAGATTACAGAATGCTTACAGGTGTGCTTCGGAAACTACTACTAGTCTTCTAGTGTACGATCAAAGCGTAGACACTTTAAGACATTACTCCCATAGAGAAAATTCCGCATGGTGCTTATTGTGTTCAATGCCGATGCAATTTTTGTGTTTCATCAACACTCTGAATGTCCACAGATTACAGAATGCACCCAGATGTGCTTCGGAAACTGATACTAGTCTTGAAGTGTACGATCAAAGCGTAGACAGTTTAAGACATTACTCCCATGGGGAAAAATCCGCAGGGTGCTTATTGTGTTCAATGCCGATGGAATTTTTGTGTTTCATCAACACTCTGAAGGTCTACAGATTACAGAATACCTACAGATGTGCCTCGGAAACTACTACTAGTCTTCCAGTGTGCGATCAAAGCGTAGACAGTTTAAGACATTACTCCCATGAAGAAAAATTGGCATGGTGCTTATTGTGCTCAATGCCAATGCAATTTTTGTGTTTCATCAACACTTTGAAGGTCCACAGATTACAGAATGCATCCATATGTGCTTCGGAAGCTACTACTAGTCTGCCAGGGAACGATCAAAACGTAGACAGTTTAAGACATTACTTCCATGGAGAAAAGTCCGCATGGTGCTTATTGTGTTCAATGCCGATTCAATTTTTGTGTTTCATCAACACTCTGAAGGTCCACAGATTACAGAATGCTTCCAGATGTGCTTCGGAAACTACTACTATTCTTCCACTGTACGATTAAAACCTAGACAGTTTAAGACATTACTGACATGGAGAAAAGTTCTCATGGTGTTTATTGTGTTCAATGCCGATGCAATTTTTGTGTTTCATCAACACTCTGAAGGTCCACAGATTACAGAATGCTTACAGGTGTGCTTCGGAAACTACTACTAGTCTTCTAGTGTACGATCAAAGCGTAGACACTTTAAGACATTACTCCCATAGAGAAAATTCCGCATGGTGCTTATTGTGTTCAATGCCGATGCAATTTTTGTGTTTCATCAACACTCTGAATGTCCACAGATTACAGAATGCACCCAGATGTGCTTCGGAAACTGATACTAGTCTTGAAGTGTACGATCAAAGCGTAGACAGTTTAAGACATTACTCCCATGAAGAAACATCCGCATTGTGCCTATAGTATTCAATGCCGATGCTATTATTGTGTTTCATCAACACTCTGATGGTCCACTGATTACAGAATGCCTCCAGATGTGCTTCGGAAACTACTACTATTTTTCCAGTGTACGATCAAAGCGTAGACAGTTTAAGACATTACTCCCATGGAGAAAAATCCGCATGGTGCTTATTGTGTTCAATGCCGATGCAATTTTTGTGTTTCATCAACACTTTGAAGGTACACAGATTACAGAATGCATCCATATGTGCTTCGGAAAGTACTACTAGTCTTCCAGGGAACGATGAAATCGTAGACAGTTTAAGACATTACTCCCATGGAGAAATGTCCTCATGGTGCATATTGTGTTCAATGCCGATGCAATTTCTGTGTTTCATCAACACTCTGAAGGTCCACAGATTACAGAATGCTTCCAGATGTGCTTCGGAAACTACTACTATTCTTCCAGTGTACGATCAAAGCGTAGACAGGTTAAGACATTACTCCCATGGGGAAGAATCCGCATGGTGCTTATTATGTTCAATGCCGATGCAATTTTTGTGTTTCATCAACACTCTGAGGGTCCACAGATTACAGAATGCTTCAGGTATGCTTCGGAAACTACTACTAGTCATCCAGTGTACGATCAAAGCGTAGACACGTTAAGAAATTACTCCCATAGAGAAAATTCCGCATGGTTCTTATTGTGTTCAATGCCGATTCAATTTTTGTGTTTCAGCATCACTCTGAATGTCCACAGATTACAGAATGCATCCATATGTGCTTCGGAAACTACTACTAGTCTTCCAGGGAACGATCAAATCGTAGACAGTTTAAGACATTACTGCCATGGAGAAAAGTCCTCATGGTGCATATTGTGTTCAATGCCGATGCAATTTCTGTGTTTCATCAACACTCTGAAGGTCCACAGATTACAGAATGCCTCCAGATGTGCTTCATAAACTACTACTATTTTTCCAGTGTACGATCAAAGCGTAGACAGTTTAAGACATTACTCCCATGGAGAAAAATTAGCAGTGTGCTTATTGTGTTCAGTGCCGATGCAATTTTTGTGTTTCATCAACACTCTGAAAGTCCACAGATTACAGAATGCATCCAGATGTGCTTCTGAAACTACTACCAGTATTCCAGGGAACGATCACATCGTAGACAGTTTAAGACATTTCTCCCGTGGAGAAAAGTCCGCATGGTGCTTATTGTGTTGAATTCCGATTCAATTTTTGTGTTTCATCAACACTCTGAAGGTCTACAGATTACAGAATGCCTCCAGATGTTCTTCGGAAACTACTACTAGTCTTCCAGTGTACGATCAAAGCGTAAACAGTTTAAGACATTACTCCCATGAACAAAAATCCGCATTGTGCCTATTGTATTCAATGAAGACGCAATTTTTGTGTTTCATCAACACTCTGATGGTCCACAGATTACAGAATGCCTCCAGATGTGCTTCGGAAACTACTACTGTGTTTCCAGTGTACGATCAAAGGGTAGACAGTTTGAGACATTACTCCCATGGAGAAAAATCCGCATGGTGCTTATTGTGTTCAATGCCGATGCAATTTTTGTGTTTCATCAACACTTTGAAGGTCCACAGATTACAGAATGCATCCATATGTGCTTCGGAAACTACTACTAGTCTTCCAGGGAACGATCAAATCGTAGACAGTTTAAGACATTACTGCCATGGAGAAAAGTCCTCATGGTGCATATTGTGTTCAATGCCGATGCAATTTCTGTGTTTCATCAACACTCTGAAGGTCCACAGATTACAGAATGCTTCCAGATGTGATTCGGAAACTACTACTATCCTTCCAGTGTACGATCATAGCGTACACAGGTTAAGACATTACTCCCATGGAGAAGAATCCGCATGGTGCTTATTATGTTCAATGCCGATGCAATTTTTGTGTTTCATCATCACTCTGAAGGTCCACAGATTACAGAATGCTTCAGGTATGCTTCGCAAACTACTACTAGTCTTCCAGTGTACGATCAAAGCGTAGACACGTTAAGACATTACTCCCATAGAGAAAATTCCGCATGGTGCTTATCGTGTTCAATGCCGATGCAATTTTTGTGTTTCATCAACACTCTGAATGTCCACAGATTACAGAATGCTTCAGGTATGCTTCGTAAACTACTACTAGTCTTCCATTGTACGATCAAAGCGTAGACAGTTTAAGACATTACTCCCATGAAGAAAAATCCGCATTGTGCCTATTGTATTCAATGCCGATGCAATTTATGTGTTTCATCAACACTCTGATGGTCCACAGATTACAGAATGCCTCCAGATGTGCTTCGGAAACTTCTACTATTTTTCCAGTGTACTATCAAAGCGTAAACAGTTTAAGACATTAATCCCATGGAGAAAAACCCGCATGGTGCTTATTGTGTTCAATGCCGATGCAATTTTTGTGATTCATCAACACTTTGAAGGTCCACAGATTACAGAATGCATCCATATGTGCTTCGGAAAGTACTACTAGTCTTCCAGTGTACGATCAAAGCGTAGACACTTTAAGACATTACTCCCATAGAGAAAATTAAGCATGGTGCTTATTGTGTTCAATGCCGATGCAATTTTTGTGTTTCATCAACACTCTGAATGTCCACAGATTACAGAATGCTTCCAGATGTGCTTCTGAAGCTATTACTATTCTGCCAGTGTACGATCAAAGCGTAGACAGTTTAAGACATTACTCCCATGGGGAAAAATCCGAATGGTGCTTATTGTGATCAATGCCGATGGAATTTTTGTGTTTCATCAACACTCGGAAGGTCCACAGATTACAGAATGCATCCATATGTGCTTCGGAAGCTACTACTACTCTGCCAGGGAACGATCGAAACGTAGACAGTTTAAGACATAACTTCCATGGAGAAAAGTGCGCATGGTGCTTATTGTGTTCAATGCCGATTCAATTTTTGTGTTTCATCAACACTCTGAAGGTCTACAGATTACAGAGTGCCTCCAGATGTGCTTCGGAAACTACTACTAGTCTCTCAGTGTGCGATCAAAGCGTAGACAGTTTAAGACATTACTTCCATGAAGAAAAATCGGCATGGTGCTTATTGTGTTCAATGCCGATGCAATTTTTGTATTTCATCAACACTTTGAAGGTCCACAGATTACAGAATGCATCCATATGTGCTTCGGAAACTACTACTAGTCTTCCAGGGAACGATCAAATCGTAGACAGTTTAAGACATTACTCCCATGGAGAAAAGTCCTCATGGTGCATATTGTGTTCAATGCCGATGCAATTTCTGTGTTTCATCAACACTCTGAAGGTCCACAGATTACAGAATGCTTCCAGATGTGCTTCGGAAACTACTACTATTCTTCCACTGTACGATCAGAGCGTAGACAGTTTAAGACATAACTGACATGGGGAAAAGTTCTCATGGTGTTTATTGTGTTCAATGCCGATGCAATATTTGTGTTTCATCAGCACTGTGAAGGTCCACAGATTACAGAATGCTTCCAGGTGTGCTTCGGAAACTACTACTAGTCTTCCAGTGTACGATCAAAGCGTAGACACTTTAAGACATTACTCCCATAGAGAAAATTCCGCATGGTGCTTATTGTGTTCAATGCCGATGCAATTTTTGTGTTTCATCAACACTCTGAATGTCCGCAGATTACAGAATGCACCCAGATGTGCTTCGGAAACTACTACTAGTCTTCCAGTGTACGATCAAAGCGTAGACAGTTTAAGACATTACTCCCATGAAGGAAAATCCGTATATCCCTCTTGTATTCAATGCCGATGCAATTTACGTGTTTCATCAACACTCTGATGGTCCACAGATTACAGAATGCCTCCAGATGTGCTTCGGAAACTACTACTATTTTTCCAGTGTACTATCAAAGCGTAAACAGTTTAAGACATTACTCCCATGGAGAAAAATCCGCATGGTGCTTATTGTGTTCAATGCCGATGCAATTTTTGTGTTTCATCAACACTTTGAAGGTCCACAGATTACAGAATGCATCCATATGTGCTTCGGAAACTACTACTAGTCTTCCAGGGAACGATCAAATCGTAGACAGTTTAAGACATTACTGCCATGGAGAAAAGTCCTCATGGTGCATATTGTGTTCAATGCCGATGCAATTTCTGTGTTTCATCAACACTCTGAAGGTCCACAGATTACAGAATGCTTCCAGATGTGATTCGGAAACTACTACTATCCTTCCAGTGTACGATCATAGCGTACACAGGTTAAGACATTACTCCCATGGAGAAGAATCCGCATGGTGCTTATTATGTTCAATGCCGATGCAATTTTTGTGTTTCATCATCACTCTGAAGGTCCACAGATTACAGAATGCTTCAGGTATGCTTCGCAAACTACTACTAGTCTTCCAGTGTACGATCAAAGCGTAGACACGTTAAGACATTACTCCCATAGAGAAAATTCCGCATGGTGCTTATCGTGTTCAATGCCGATGCAATTTTTGTGTTTCATCAACACTCTGAATGTCCACAGATTACAGAATGCTTCAGGTATGCTTCGTAAACTACTACTAGTCTTCCATTGTACGATCAAAGCGTAGACAGTTTAAGACATTACTCCCATGAAGAAAAATCCGCATTGTGCCTATTGTATTCAATGCCGATGCAATTTATGTGTTTCATCAACACTCTGATGGTCCACAGATTACAGAATGCCTCCAGATGTGCTTCGGAAACTTCTACTATTTTTCCAGTGTACTATCAAAGCGTAAACAGTTTAAGACATTAATCCCATGGAGAAAAACCCGCATGGTGCTTATTGTGTTCAATGCCGATGCAATTTTTGTGATTCATCAACACTTTGAAGGTCCACAGATTACAGAATGCATCCATATGTGCTTCGGAAAGTACTACTAGTCTTCCAGTGTACGATCAAAGCGTAGACACTTTAAGACATTACTCCCATAGAGAAAATTAAGCATGGTGCTTATTGTGTTCAATGCCGATGCAATTTTTGTGTTTCATCAACACTCTGAATGTCCACAGATTACAGAATGCTTCCAGATGTGCTTCGGAAGCTATTACTATTCTGCCAGTGTACGATCAAAGCGTAGACAGTTTAAGACATTACTCCCATGGGGAAAAATCCGAATGGTGCTTATTGTGATCAATGCCGATGGAATTTTTGTGTTTCATCAACACTCGGAAGGTCCACAGATTACAGAATGCATCCATATGTGCTTCGGAAGCTACTACTACTCTGCCAGGGAACGATCGAAACGTAGACAGTTTAAGACATAACTTCCATGGAGAAAAGTGCGCATGGTGCTTATTGTGTTCAATGCCGATTCAATTTTTGTGTTTCATCAACACTCTGAAGGTCTACAGATTACAGAGTGCCTCCAGATGTGCTTCGGAAACTACTACTAGTCTCTCAGTGTGCGATCAAAGCGTAGACAGTTTAAGACATTACTTCCATGAAGAAAAATCGGCATGGTGCTTATTGTGTTCAATGCCGATGCAATTTTTGTATTTCATCAACACTTTGAAGGTCCACAGATTACAGAATGCATCCATATGTGCTTCGGAAACTACTACTAGTCTTCCAGGGAACGATCAAATCGTAGACAGTTTAAGACATTACTCCCATGGAGAAAAGTCCTCATGGTGCATATTGTGTTCAATGCCGATGCAATTTCTGTGTTTCATCAACACTCTGAAGGTCCACAGATTACAGAATGCTTCCAGATGTGCTTCGGAAACTACTACTATTCTTCCACTGTACGATCAGAGCGTAGACAGTTTAAGACATAACTGACATGGGGAAAAGTTCTCATGGTGTTTATTGTGTTCAATGCCGATGCAATATTTGTGTTTCATCAGCACTGTGAAGGTCCACAGATTACAGAATGCTTCCAGGTGTGCTTCGGAAACTACTACTAGTCTTCCAGTGTACGATCAAAGCGTAGACACTTTAAGACATTACCCCCATAGAGAAAATTCCGCATGGTGCTTATTGTGTTCAATGCCGATGCAATTTTTGTGTTTCATCAACACTCTGAATGTCCGCAGATTACAGAATGCACCCAGATGTGCTTCGGAAACTACTACTAGTCTTCCAGTGTACGATCAAAGCGTAGACAGTTTAAGACATTACTCCCATGAAGGAAAATCCGTATATCCCTCTTGTATTCAATGCCGATGCAATTTATGTGTTTCATCAACACTCTGATGGTCCACAGATTACAGAATGCCTCCAGATGTGCTTCGGAAACTACTACTATTTTTCCAGTGTACTATCAAAGCGTAAACAGTTTAAGACATTACTCCCATGGAGAAAAATCCGCATGGTGCTTATTGTGTTCAATGCCGATGCAATTTTTGTGTTTCATCAACACTTTGAAGGTCCACAGATTACAGAATGCATCCATATGTGCTTCGGAAACTACTACTAGTCTTCCAGGGAACGATCAAATCGTAGACAGTTTAAGACATTACTCCCATGGAGAAAAGTCTTCATGGTGCATATTGTGTTCAATGACGATGCAATTTCTGTGTTTCATCAACACTCTGAAGGTCCACAGATTACAGAATGCTTCCAGATGTGCTTCGGAAACTACTACTATTCCTCCACTGTACGATCAAAGCGTAGACAGTTTAAGACATTACTGACATGGAGAAAAGTTCTCATGGTGTTTATTGTGTTCAATGCCGATGCAACTTTTGTGTTTCATCAACACTCCGAAGGTCCACAGATTACAGAATGCTTCCAGCTGTGCTTCGGAAACTACTACTAGTCTTCCAGTGTACGATCAAAGCGTAGACAGTTTAAGACATTACTCCCATGAAGAAAAATCCGCATTGTGCCTATTGTATTCAATGCCGATGCAATTTATGTGTTTCATCAACACTCTGATGGTCCACAGATTACAGAATGCCTCCAGATGTGCTTCGGAAACTACTACTATTTTTCCAGGGTACTATCAAAGCGTAAACAGTTTAAGACATTACTCCCATGGAGAAAAATTCACATGGTGCTTATTGTGTTCAATGCCGATGCAATTTTTGTGTTTCATCAACACTTTGAAGTTCCACAGATTACAGAATGCATCCATATGTGCTTCGGAAAGTACTACTAGTCTTCCAGTGTACGATCAAATCGTAGACAGTTTAAGACATTACTCCCATGGAGAAAAGTCCTCATGGTGCATATTGTGTTCAATGCCGTTGCAATTTCTGTGTTTCGTCAACACTCTGAAGGTCCACAGATTACAGAATGTTTCCAGATGTGCTTCGGAAAGTACTACTAGTCTTCCAGTGTACGATCAAAGCGTAGACAGTTTAGGACATTACTCCCATGGAGAAAAGTTCGCCTGGTGCTTATTGTGTTTAATGCCGATGCAATTTTTGTGTTTCATCAACACTCTGAAGGTCCACAGATTACAGAATGCTTCCAGGTGTGCTTCGGAAACTACTACTAGTCTTCCAGTGTACGATCAAAGCGTAGACACTTTACGACATTACTCCCGTAGAGAAAATTCCGCATGGTGCTTATTGTGTTCAACGCCGATGCAATTTTTGTGTTTCATCAACACTCTGAAGGTACACAGATTACAGAATGTTTCCAGATGTGCTTCGGAAACTACTACTAGTCTTCCAGTGTACGATCAAAGCGAAGACACTTTAAGACATTACTCCCATAGAGAAAATTCCGCATGGTGCTTATTGTGTTCAATGCCGATGCAATTTTTGTGTTTCATCAACACTCTGAATGTGGACAGATTACAGAATGCTTCCAGATGTGCTTCGGAAGCTATTACTATTCTGCCAGTGTACGATCAAAGCGTACACAGTTCAAGACATTACTCCCATGGAGAAAAATCCACATGGGGCTTATTGTGTTCAATGCCGATGCAATTTTTGTGTTTCATCAACACTCTGAAGTTCTACAGATTACAGAATGCATCCATATGTGCTTCGGAAAGTACTACTAGTCTTCGAGGGAACGATCAAATCGTAGAAAGTATAAGACATTACTCCCATGGAGAAAAGTCCTCATGGTGCATATTGTGTTCAATGCCGATGCAATCTCTGTGTTTCATCAACACTCTGAAGGTCCACAGGTTACAGAATGTTTCCAGATGTGCTTCGGAAACTACTACTAGTCTTCCAGTGTACGATCAAAGCGTAGACAGTTTAAGACATTACTCCCATGGAGAAAAGTTCGCATGGTTCTTATTGTGTTCAATGCCGATGCAATTTTTGTGTTTCATCAACACCTTGAAGGTCCACAGATTACAGAATGCTTCCAGGTGTGCTTCGGAAACTACTACTAGTCTTTCAGTGTACGATCAAAACGAAGACACTTTAAGACATTACTCCCATACAGAAAATTCCGCATGGTGCTTATTGTGTTCAATGCCGATCCAATTTTTGTGTTTCATCAACACTCTGAATGTGGACAGATTACAGAATGCTTCGAGATGTGCTTCGGAAGCTATTACTATTCTGCCAGTGTACGATCAAAGCGTAGACAGTTTAAGACATTACTCCCATGGGGAAAAATCCGCATGGTGCTTATTGTGTTCAATGCCGATGGAAATTTTTGTGTTTCATCAACACTCTGAAGGTCCACAGATTACAGAATGCATCCATATGTGCTTCGGAAGCTACTACTAGTCTGCCAGGGAACGATCAAAACGTAGACAGTTTAAGACATTACTTCCATGGAGAAAAGTCCGCATGGTGCTTATTGTGTTCAATGCCGATTCAATTTTTGTGTTTCATCAACACTCCGAAGGTCTACAGATTACAGAATGCCTCCAGATGTGCTTCGGAAACTACTACTAGTCTTCCAGTGTACGATCAAAGCGTAGACATTTTAAGACATTACTCCCATGAAGAAAAATCCGCATGGTGCTTATTGTGTTCAATGACGGTGCAATTTTTGTGTTCCATCAACACTTTGAAGGTCCACAGATTACAGAATGCATCCATATGTGCTTCGGAAACTACTACTAGTCTTCCAGGGAACGATCAAATCGTAGACAGTTTAAGACATTACTCCCGTGAAGAAAAATCCGCATGGTGCTTATTGTGTTCAATGCCGATGCAATTTTTGTGTTTCATTAACACTCTGAATGTCCACAGATTACAGAATGCTTCCAGATGTGCTTCGGAAGCTATTACTATTCTGCCAGTGTACGATCAAAGCGTAGACAGTTTAAGACATTACTCCCATGGAGAAAAGTCCTCATGGTGCATATTGTGTTCAATGCCGATGCAATTTTTGTGTTTCCTCAACACTCTGATGGTCCACAGATTACAGAATGCTTCCAGGTGTGCTTCGGAAACTACTACTAGTCTTCCAGTGTACGATAAAAGCGTAGACACGTTAGGACATTACTCCCATAGAGAAAATTCCGCATGGTGCTTATTGTGTTCAATGCCGATGCAATTTTTGTGTTTCATCAACACTCTGGATGTCCACAGATTACAGAATGCAACCTGATGTGCTTCTGAAACTACTACTAGTCTTCCAGTGTACGATCAAAGCGTAGACAGTTTAAGACATTAGTCCTATGAAGAAAAATCCGCATTGTGCCTATTGTATTCAATGCCGATGCAATTTTTGTGTTTCATCAACACTCTGATGGTCCACAGATTTCAGAACGCCTAAAGAAGTGCTTCGGAAACTACTACTAGTCTTCCAGGGAACGATGAAATCGTAGAAAGTTTAAGACATTACTCCCATGGCGAAAAGTCCTCATGGTGCATTTTGAGTACAATGCCGATGCAATTTCTGTGTTTCATTAACACTCTGAAGGTCCACAGATTACAGAATGCATCCAGATGTCCTTCCGAAACTGCTACTAGTCTTCCAGTGTACGATCAAATCGTAGACAGTTTAAGACATTACTCCGATGGAGAAAAGTGCGCATGGTGCTTATTGTGTTCAATGCCGATGCAATTTCTGTGTTTCGTCAACACTCTGAAGGTCCACAGATTACAGAATGCATCCATATGTGCTTCGGAAACTACTACTAGTCTTCCAGGGAACGATCAAATCTTAGACAGTTTAAGACATTACTCCTTTGGAGAAAAGTCCTCATGGTGCATATTGTGTTCAATGCCGATGCAATTTCGGTGTTTCATCAACACTCTGAAGGGCCACAGATTACAGAATGTTTCCAGATGTGCTTTGGAAACTACTACTAGTCTTCCAGTGTACGATCAAAGCGTAGACAGCTTAAGACATTACTCCCATGGAGAAAAGTTCGCATGGTGCTTATTGTGTTCAATGCCGATTCAATTTTTGTGTTTCATCAACACTCTGAATGTCCACAGATTACAGAATGCATCCAGATGTACTTCGGAAACTACTACTAGTCTTCCAGTGTACGATCAAAGCGTAGACAGTTTAAGACATTACTCCCACATAGAAAAGTTTGCATGGTGCTTATTGTGTTCATTGCCGATGCAGTTTTTGTGTTTCATCAACACTCTGAAGGTCCACAGATTACAGAATGCCTCCAGATGTGCTTCGGAATCTAGTACTATTTTTCCAGTGTACGATCAAAGCGTAGACTGTTTAAGACATTACTCCCATATAGAAAAGTTTGCATGGTGCTTATTGTGTTCATTGCCGATCCAGGTTTTGTGTTTCATCAACACTCTGAAGGTCCACAGATTACAGAATGCCTCCAGATGTGCTTCGGAATCTAGTACTATTTTTCCAGTGTACGATCAAAGCGTAGACTGTTTAAGACATTACTCCCATGGAGAAAAACCCGCATGGTGCTTATTGTGTTCAATGCCGATGCAATTTTTTGTTTCATCAACACTCTGAAGGTCCACACATTACAGAATGCATCCATATGTGCTTCGGAAACTACTACTAGTCTTCCAGGGAACGATGAAAGCGTAGACAGTTTAAGACATTACTCCCATGGAGAAAAGTCCGCATGGTGCTTATTGTGTTCAATGCCGATTCAATTTTTGTGTTTCATCAACACTCTGAAGGTCTACAGATTACAGAATGCCTCCAGATGTTCTTCGGAAACTACTACTATTTTTCCAGTGTACGATCAAAGCCTAGACAGTTTAAGACATTACTCCCATGGAGAAAAATCCGCATGGTGCTTATTGTGTTCAATGCCGATGCAATTTTTGTGTTTCGTCAACACTCTGAAGGTCCTCAGATTACAGAATGCATCCATATGTGCTTCGGAAACTACTACTAGTCTTCCAGGGAACGATCAAATCGTAGACAGTTTAAGACATTACTCCCTTGGAGAAAAGTCCTCATGGTGCATATTGTGTTCAATGCCGATGCAAATTCTGTGTTTCATCAACACTCTGAAGGTCCACAGATTACAGAATGTTTCCAGATGTGCTTTGGAAACTACTACTAGTCTTCCAGTGTACGATCAAAGCGTAGACAGTTTAAGACATTACTCCCATGGAGAAAAGTTCGCATGGTGCTTATTGTGTTCAATGCCGATGCAGTTTTTGTGTTTCATCAACACTCTGAAGGTCCACAGCTTACACAATGCTTCCAGGTGTGCTTCGGAAACTGCTACTAGTCTTCCAGTGTACGATTAAAGCGTAGACACTTTAAGACATTACCACCATAGAGAAAATTCCGCATGGTGCTTATTGTGTTCAATGCCGATGCAATTTTTGTGTTTCATCAACACTCTGAATGTCCACAGATTACAGAATGCATCCAGATGTGCTTCGGAAACTACTACTAGTCTTCCAGTGTACGATCAAAGCGTAGACAGTTTAAGACATTACTCGCATGGAGAAAATTTCGCATGGTGCTTTTTGTGTTCAATGCCGATGGAGTTTTTGTGTTTCATCAACACTCTGAATGTCCACAGATTACAGAATGCTTCCAGATGTGCTTAGGAAACTACTACAATTTTTCCAGTGTACGATCAAAGCGTAGACAGTTTAAGACATTACTCCCATAGAGAAAAATCCCAATGGTGCTTATTGTATTCAATGCCGATGCAATGTTTGTGTTTCATCAACACTCTGAAGGTCCACAGATTGCAGAATGCATCCATATGTGCTTCGGATCTACTACTAGTCTTCCAGGGAACGATCAAAGCGTAGACAGTTTAAGACATTACTCCCATGGAGAAAAGTCCGCATGGTGCTTATTGTGTTCAATGCCGATTCAATTTTTGTGTTTCATCAAAACTCTGAAGGTCTACAGATTACAGGATGCCTCCAGATGTTCTTCGGAAACTACTAATATTCTTCCAGTGTACGATCAAAGCGTAGACAGTTTAAGACATTACTCCCATGGAGAAAAATCCACACGGTGCTTATTGTTTTCAATGCCGATGCAATTTTTGTGTTTCATCAACACTCTGAAGGTCCACAGATTACAGAATGTATCCCTATGTGCTTCGGAAACTACTACTAGTTTTCCAGGGAACGATCAAAGCGTAGACAGTTTAAGACATTACTCCCATGGAGAAGAGCCGTCGTGGTGCTCATTGTGTTCAATGCCGATTCAATTTTTGTGTTTCATCAACACTCTGAAGGTCTACAGATTACAGAATGTTTCCAGATGTGCTTCGGAAACTACTACTAGTCTTCCAGTGTACGATCAAAGCGTAGACAGTTTAAGACATTACTCCCATGAAGAAAAATCCGCATGGTGCCTATTGTATTCAATGCCGATGCAATTTTTGTGATTCATCAACACTCTGAAGGTCCACAGATTACAGAATGCCTCCAGATGTGCTTCGGAAACTACTACTATTTTTCCAGTGTACGATCAATGCGTAGACTGTTTAAGACATTACTCCCATGGAGAAAAATCCGCATGGTGCTTATTGTGTTCAATGCCGATGCAATTTTTGTGTTTCATCAACACTCTGAAGGTCCACAGATTTCAGAACGCCTAAAGAAGTGCTTCGGAAACTACTACTAGTCTTCCAGGGAACGATCAAAGCGTAGACAGTTTAAGACATTACTCCCTTTAGAAAAGTCCGCATGGTGCTTATTGTGTTCAATGCCGATTCAATTTTTGTGTTTCATCAACACTCTGAAGGTCTACAGATTACAGAATGCCTCCAGATGTGCTTCGGAATCTACTACTATTCTTCCAGTGTACGATCAAAGTGTAGACAGTTTAAGACGTTACTCCCTTTAGAAAAGTCCGCATGGTGCTTATTGTGTTCAATGCCGATGCAATTTCTGTGTTTCATCAACATTCTGAAGGTCCACAGATTACAGAATGTTTCCAGATGTGCTTCAGAAACTACTACTAGTCTTCCAGTGTACGATCAAAGCGTAGATAGTTTATGACATTACTCCCATGGAGAAAAGTTCGCATGGTGCTTATTGTGTTCATTGCCGATGCAATTTTTGTGTTTCATCAACACTCTGAAGGTCCACAGATTACAGAATGCATCCATATGTGCTTCGGAAACTATTACTAGTCTTCCAGTGTACGATCAAAGCGTAGACAGTTTAAGACATTACTCCCATGGAGAAAAGTCCACATGGTGCTTATTGTGTTCAATGCCCATGCAATTTTTGTGTTTCATCAACACTCTGAATGTCCACAGATTTCAGAACGCCTAAAGAAGTGCTTCGGAAACTACTACTAGTCTTCCAGGGAACGATTAAATCGTAGACAGTTTAAGACATTACTCCCATGGAGAAAAGTCCTCATGGTGCATATTGTGTTCAATGCCGATGCAATTTCTGTGTTTCATCAACACTCTGAAGGTCACAGATTACAGAATGCATCCAGATGTGCTTCGGAAACTACTACTAGTCTTTGAGTGTACGATCAAAGCGTAGACGGTTTAAGACATTACTCCCATGGAGAAAAGTTCGCATGGTGCTTATTGTGTTCAATGCCGATGCAGTTTCTGTGTTTCATCAACACTCTGAAGGTACACAGATTACAGAATGCCTCCAGATGTGCTTCGGAAACTACTACTATTCTTCCAGTGTACGATCAAAGCGTAGACAGTTTAAGACATTACTCCCATGGAGAAAAGTCCGCATGGTGCTTATGGTGTTCAATCCCGATTCAATTTTTGTGTTTCATCAACACTCTGAAGGTCTACAGATTACAAAATGCCTCCAGATGTGCTTCGGAAACTACTACTAGTCTTCCAGTGTACGATCAAAGCGTAGACAGTTTAAGACATTACTCCCATGGAGAAAAGTTCGCATGGTGCTTATTGTGTTCAATGCCGATGCAATTTTTGTGTTTCATCAACACTCTGAAGGTCCACAGATTACAGAATGCATCCATATGTGCTTCGGAAACTACTACTAGTCTTCCAGGGAACGATCAAAGCGTAGACAGTTTAAGACATTACTCCCATGGAGAAAAGTCCGCATGGTGCTTATTGTGTTCAATGCCGATTCAATTTTTGTGTTTCATCAAAACTCTGAAGGTCTACAGATTACAGAATGCCTCCAGATGTTCTTCGGAAACTACTACTAGTCTTCCAGTGTACGATCAAAGCGTAGACAGTTTGAGACATTACTCCCATGGAGAAAAGTCCGCATGGTGTCTATTGTATTCAATGCCGATGCAATTTTTGTGTTTCATCAACACTCTGAAGGTCCACAGAGTACAGAATGCCTCCAGATGTGCTTCGGAAACTACTACTAGTCTTCCAGTGTATGATCAAAGCGTAGACAGTTTAAGACAATACTCCCATGGAGAAAAGTCCACATGGTGCTTATTGTGTTCAATGCCGATGCAATATTTGTATTTCATCAACACTCTGAAAGTCCACAGATTTCAGAACGCCTAAAGAAGTGCTTCGGAAACTACTACTAGTCTTCCAGGGAAAGATCAATTCGTAGACAGTTTAAGACATTACTCCCATGGAGAAAAGTCCTCATGGTGCATATTGTGTTCAATGCCGATGCGATTTCTGTGTTTCATCAACACTCTGAAGGTCCACAGATTACAGAATGAATCCAGATGTGCTTCGGAAACTACTACTAGTCTTAGAGTGTACGATCAAAGCGTAGACAGTTTAAGACATTACTCCCATGGAGAAAAGTTTGCATGGTGCTTATTGTGTTCAATGCCGATGCAGTTTCTGTGTTTCATCAACACTCTGAAGGTATACAGATTACAGAATGCATCCAGATGTGCTTCGGAAACTACTACTATTCTTCCAGTGTACGATCAAAGCGTAGACAGTTTAAGACATTACTCCCATGGAGAAAAGTCCGCATGGTGCTTATTGTGTTCAATGCCGATTCAATTTTTGTGTTTCATCAACACTCTGAAGGTCCACAGATTACAGAATGCAGCCATATGTGCTTGGGAAACTACTACTAGTCTTCCAGGGAACGATCAAAGCGTAGACAGTTTAAGACATTACTCCCATGGAGAAAAGTCCGCATGGTGCTTATTGTGTTCAATGCCGATTCAATTTTTGTGTTTCATCAAAACTCTGAAGGTCTACAGATTACAGAATGCATCCAGATGTGCTTCGGAAACTACTACTAGTCTTCCAGTGTACGATCAAAGCGTAGAGAGTTTAAGACTATACTCCCATGGAGAAAAGTCCACATGGTGCGTATTGTGTTCAATGCCGATGCAATATTTGTATTTCATCAACACTCTGAAAGTCCACAGATTTCAGAATGCCTAAAGAAGTGCTTCGGAAACTACTACTAGTCTTCCATTGAAAGATCAATTCGTAGACAGTTTAAGACATTACTCCCATGGAGAAAAGTTCGCATGGTGCTTATTGTGTTCAATGCCGATGCAATTTTTGTGTTTCATCAACACTCTGAAGGTCCACAGATTACAGAATGCCTCCAGATGTGCTTCGGAATGTACTACTATTCTTCCAGTGTACGATCAAAGCGTAGACAGTTTAAGACATTACTCCCTTTAGAAAAGTCCGCATGGTGCTTATTGTGTTCAATGCCGATGCAATTTCTGTGTTTCATCAACATTCTGAAGGTCCACAGATTACAGAATGTTTCCAGATGTGCTTCGGAAACTACTGCTATCTTCCAGTGTACGATCAAAGCGTAGACAGTTTAAGACATTACTCCCATGGAGAAAAATCCACATGGAGCTTATTGTGTTCAATGCCGATTCAATTTTTGTGTTTCATCAACACTCTTAAGGTCCACAGATTACAGAATGCATCCATATGTGCTTCGGAAACCACTACTAGTCTTCCAGGGAGGGATCAAAGCGTAGACAGTTTAAGACATTACTCCCATGGAGAAAAGTCCGCTTGATGCTTATTGTGCTCAATGCCGATTCAATTTTTGTGTTTCATCAACACTCTGAAGGTCTACAGATTACAAAATGCCTCCAGATGTGCTTCGGAATCTACTACTATTCTTCCAGTGTACGATCAAAGCGTAGACAGTTTAAGACATTACTCAATTTAGAAAAGTCCGCATGGTGCTTATTGTGTTCAATGCCGATGCAATTTCTGTGTATCATCAACATTCTGAAGGTCCACAGATTACAGAATGTTTCCAGATGTGCTTCGGAAACTACTACTATCTTCCAGTGTACGATCAAAGCGTAGACAGTTTAAGACATTACCCCCATGGAGAAAAGTCCGCATGGTGCTTATTCTGTTCAATGCCGATTCAATTTTTGTGTTTCATCAACACTCTGAAGGTCCACAGAGTACAGAATGCATCCATATGTGCTTCAGAAACTACTACTAGTCTTCCAGGGAACGATCAAAGTTTAGACAGTTTAAGACATTACTCCCATGGAGAAAAGTCCGCATGGTGATTACTGTGTTCAATGCCGATTAAATTTTTGTGTTTCATCAAAACTCTGAAGGTCTACAGATTACAGAATGCCTCCAGATGTTCTTCGGAAACTACTACTAGTCTTCCAGTGTACGATCAAAGCGTAGACAGTTTGAGACATTACTCCCATGGAGAAAAGTCCGCATGGTGTCTATTGTATTCAATGCCGATGCAATTTTTGTGTTTCATCAACACTCTGAAGGTCCACAGAGTACAGAATGCCTCCAGATGTGCATCGGAAACTACTACTAGTCTTCCAGTGTACGATCAAAGCGTAGACAGTTTAAGACAATACTCCCATGGAGAAAAGTCCACATGGTGCTTATTGTGTTCAATGCCGATGCAATATTTGTATTTCATCAAAACTCTGAAAGTCCACAGATTTCAGAACGCCTAAAGAAGTGCTTCGGAAACTACTACTAGTGTTCCAGGGAAAGATCAATTCGTAGACAGTTTAAGACATTACTCCCATGGAGAAAAGTCCTCATGGTGCATATTGTGTTCAATGCCGATGCAATTTCTGTGTTTCATCAACACTATGAAGGTCCACAGATTACAGAATGCATCCAGATGTGCTTCGGAAACTACTACTAGTATTCCAGTGTACGATCAAAGCGTAGACAGTTATGACATTACTCCCATGGAGAAAAGTCCGCATGGTGCTTATTGTGTTCAATGCCAATGCAAGTTTTGTGTTTCATCAACACTCTGAAGGTCCAAAGATTACAGAATGCCTCCAGATGTGCTTCGGAAACTACTACTAGTCTTCCAGTGTACGATCAAAGCGTAGACAGTTTAAGACATTACTCCCATGGAGAAAAGTCCACATTGTGCTTATTGTGTTCAATGCCCTTTCCTTTTTTGTGTTTCATCAACACTCTGAATGTCCACAGATTTCAGAACGCCTAAAGAAGTGCTTCGGAAACTAATACTAGTCTTGCAGGGAACGATCAAATTGTAGACTGTTTAAGACATTACTACCATGGAGAAAAGTCCTCATGGTGCATATTGTGTTCAATGCCGATGCAATTTCTGTGTTTCATCAACGCTCTGAAGGTCCACAGATTACAGAATGCATCCAGATGTGCTTCGGAAACTACTACTAGTCTTAGAGTGTACGATCAAAGCGTAGACAGTTTAAGACATTACTCCCATGGAGAAAAGTTCGCATGGTGCTTATTGTGTTCAATGCCGATGCAGTTTCTGTGTTACATCAACACTCTGAAGGTACACAGATTACAGAATGCCTCCAGATGTGCTTCGGAAACTACTACTATTCTTCCAGTGTACGATCAAAGCGTAGACAGTTTAAGACATTACCCCCATGGAGAGAAGTCCGCATGGTGCTTATTGTGTTCAATGCCGATTCAATTTTTGTGTTTCATCAACACTCTGAAGGTCCACAGATTACAGAATGCATCCATATGTGCTTCAGAAACTACTACTAGTCTTCCAGGGAACGATCAAAGTTTAGACAGTTTAAGACATTACTCCCATGGAGAAAAGTCCGCATGGTGCTTACTGTGTTCAATGCCGAATAAATTTTTGTGTTTCATCAAAACTCTGAAGGTCTACAGATTACAGAATGCCTCCAGATGTTCTTCGGAAACTACTACTAGTCTTCCAGTGTACGATCAAAGCGTAGACAGTTTGAGACATTACTCCCATGGAGAAAAGTCCGCATGGGGTCTATTGTATTCAATGCCGATGCAATTTTTGTGTTTCATCAACACTCTGAAGGTCCACAGAGTACAGAATGCATCCATATGTGCTTCGGAAACTACTACTAGTCTTCCAGGGAACGATCAAAGCGTAGACAGTTTAAGACATTACTCCCATAGAGAAAAGTCCGCATGGTGCTTATTGTGTTCAATGCCGATTCAATTGTTGTGTTTCATCAAAACTCTGAAGGTCTACAGATTACAGAATGCCTCCAGATGTTCTTCGGAAACTACTACTAGTCTTCCAGTGTACGATCAAAGCGTAGACAGTTTGAGACATTACTCCCATGGAGAAAAGTCCGCATGGTGTCTATTGTATTCAATGCCGATGCAATTTTTGTGTTTTATCAACACTCTGAAGGTCCACAGAGTACAGAATGCCTCCAGACGTGCTTCGGAAACTACTACTAGTATTCCAGTGTACGATCAAAGCGTAGACAGTTTAAGACAATACTCCCATGGAGAAAAGTCCACATGGTGCTTATTGTGTTCAATGCCGATGCAATATTTGTATTTCATCAACACTCTGAAAGTCCACAGATTTCAGAACGCCTAAAGAAGTGCTTTGGAAACTACTACTAGTCTTCCAGGGAAAGATCAAGTCGTAGACAGTTTAAGACATTACTCCCATGGAGAAAAGTCCGCATGGTGCTTATTGTGTCCAATGCCGATTCAATTTTTGTGTTTCATCAACACTCTGAAGGTCCACAGATTACAGAATGCCTCCAGATGTGCTTCGGAAACTACTACTAGTCTTCCAGGGAACGATCAAAGCGTAGACAGTTTAAGACATTACTCCCATGGAGAAAAGTCCGCATGGTGCTTATTGTGTTCAATGATGATACAATTTTTGTGTTTCATCAAAACTCTGAAGGTCTACAGATTACAGAATGCCTCCAGATGTTCTTCGGAAACTACTACTAGTCTTCCAGGGAAAGATCAATTCGTAGACAGTTTAAGACATTACTCCCATGGAGAAAAGTCCTCATGGTGCATATTGTGTTCAATGCCGATGCAATTTCTGTGTTTCATCAACACTCTGAAGGTCCACAGATTACAGAATGCATCCAGATGTGCTTCGGAAACTACTACTAGTATTCCAGTGTACGATCAAAGCGTAGACAGTTTAAGACATTACTATCATGGAGAAAAGTCCGCATGGTGCTTATTGTGTTCAATGCCAATGCAATTTCTGTGTTTCATCAACACTATGAAGGTCCACAGATTACAGAATGCATCCAGATGTGCTTCGGAAACTACTACTAGTATTCCAGTGTACGATCAAAGCGTAGACAGTTATGACATTACTCCCATGGAGAAAAGTGCGCATGGTGCTTATTGTGTTCAATGCCAATGCAATTTCTGTGTTTCATCAACACTATGAAGGTCCACAGATTACAGAATGCATCCAGATGTGCTTCGGAAACTACTACTAGTATTCCAGTGTACGATCAAAGCGTAGACAGTTTAAGACATTACTCCCATGGAGAAAAGTCCACATTGTGCTTATTGTGTTCAATGCCCTTTCCTTTTTTGGGTTTCATCAACACTCTGAATGTCCACAGATTTCAGAACGCCTAAAGAAGTGCTTCGGAAACTAATACTAGTCTTGCAGGGAACGATCAAATCGTAGACTGTTTAAGACATTACTACCATGGAGAAAAGTCCTCATGGTGCATATTGTGTTCAATGCCGATGCAATTTCTGTGTTTCATCAACGCTCTGAAGGTCCACAGATTACAGAATGCATCCAGATGTGCTTCGGAAACTACTACTAGTCTTAGAGTGTACGATCAAAGCGTAGACAGTTTAAGACATTACTCCCATGGAGAAAAGTTCGCATGGTGCTTATTGTGTTCAATGCCGATGCAGTTTCTGTGTTTCATCAACACTCTGAAGGTACACAGATTACAGAATGCCTCCAGATGTGCTTCGGAAACTACTACTATTCTTCCAGTGTACGATCAAAGCGTAGACAGTTAAAGACATTACTCCCATGGAGAAAAGTCCGCATGGTGCTTATTGTGTTCAATGCCGATTCAATTTTTGTGTTTCATCAACACTCTGAAGGTCCACAGATTACAGAATGCATCCATATGTGCTTCGGAAACTACTACTAGTCTTCCAGGGAACGATCAAAGCGTAGACAGTTTAAGACATTACTCCCATAGAGAAAAGTCCGCATGGTGCTTATTGTGTTCAATGCCGATTCAATTTTTGTGTTTCATCAAAACTCTGAAGGTCTACAGATTACAGAATGCCTCCAGATGTTCTTCGGAAACTACTACTAGTCTTCCAGTGTACGATCAAAGCGTAGACAGTTTGAGACATTACTCCCATGGAGAAAAGTCCGCATGGTGTCTATTGTATTCAATGCCGATGCAATTTTTGTGTTTTATCAACACTCTGAAGGTCCACAGAGTACAGAATGCCTCGAGAGGTGCTTCGGAAACTACTACTAGTCTTCCAGGGAACGATCAAAGCGTAGACAGTTTAAGACATTACTCCCATGGCGAAAAGTCCGCATGGTGCTTATTGTGTTCAATGCCGATTCAATTTTTGTGTTTCATCAAAACTCTGAAGGTCTACAGATTACAGAATGCCTCCAGATGTTCTTCGGAAACTACTACTAGTCTTCCAGGGAAAGATCAATTCGTAGACAGTTTAAGACATTACTCCCATGGAGAAAAGTCCTCATGGTGCATATTGTGTTCAATGCCGATGCAATTTCTGTGTTTCATCAACACTCTGAAGGTCCACAGATTACAGAATGCATCCAGATGTGCTTCGGAAACTACTACTAGTATTCCAGTGTACGATCAAAGCGTAGACAGTTTAAGACTTTACTATCATGGAGAAAAGTCCGCATGGTGCTTATTGTGTTCAATGCCAATGCAATTTTTGTGTTTCATCAAAACTCTGAAGGTCCACAGATTACAGAATGCCTCCAGATGTGCTTCGGAAACTACTACTATTCTTCCAGTGCACGATCAAAGCGTAGACAGTTTAAGACATTTCTACCATGGAGAAAAATCCTCATGGTGCTTATTGTGTTCAATGCCGATGCAATTTTTGTGTTTCATCAACACTCTGAAGGTCCACAGATTACAGAATGCATCCATATGTGCTTCGGAAACTACTACTAGTCTTCCAGGGAACGATCAAAGCGTAGACAGTTTAAGACATTACTCCCATGGAGAAAAGTCCGCATGGTGCTTATTGTGATCAATGCCGATTCAATTTTTGTGTTTCATAAACACTCTGAAGGGCTCCAGTTTACAGAATGCCTCCAGATGTTCTTCGGAAACTACTACTAGTCTTCCAGTGTACGATCAAAACGTAGACAGTTTAAGACATTACTCCCATGGAGAAAAGTCCGCATGGTGCCTATTGTGTTCAATGCCGATTCAAGTTTTGTGTTTCATCTACACTCTGAAGGTCCTCAGATTACAGAATGCTTCCAGATGTGCTTCGGGAACTACTACTATTCTTCCAGTGTACGATCAAAGCGTAGACAGTTTAAGACATTACTCCCATGTTGAAAAATCCGGATGGTGCTTATTGTGTTCAATGCCGATGCAATTTTTGTGTTTCATCAACACTCTGAAGGTCCACAGATTACAGAATGCCTCCAGATGTGCTTCGGAATCTACTACTATTCTTCCAGTGTACGATCAAAGCGTAGACAGTTTAAGACATTACTCCCTTTAGAAAAGTCCGCATGGTGCTTATTGTGTTCAATGCCGATGCAATTTCTGTGTTTCATCAACACTCTGAAGGTCCACAGATTACAGAATGCCTCCAGATGTGCTTCGGAATCTACTACTATTCCTTCAGTGTACGATCAAAGCGTGGACAGTTTAAGACATTACTCCCATGGAGAAAAATCCACATGGAGCTTATTGTGTTCAATGCCGATTCAATTTTTGTGTTTCATCAACACTCTTAAGGTCCACAGATTACAGAATGCATCCATATGTGCTTCTGAAACCACTACTAGTCTTCCAGGGAGCGATCAAAGCGTAGACAGTTTAAGACATTACTCCCATGGAGAAAAGTCCGCATGGTGCTTATTGTGTTCAATGCCGATTCAATTTTTGTGTTTCATCAAAACTCTGAAGGTCTACAGATTACAAAGTGCCTCCAGATGTGCTTCGGAATCTACTACTATTCTTCCAGTGTACGATCAAAGCGTAGACAGTTTAAGACATTACTCCCTTTAGAAAAGTCCGCATGGTGCTTATTGTGTTCAATGCCGATGCAATTTCTGTGTTTCATCAACATTCTGAAGGTCCACAGATTACAGAATGTTTCCAGATGTGCTTCGGGAACTACTACTATCTTCCAGTGTACGATCAAAGCGTAGACAGTTTAAGACATTACCCCCATGGAGAAAAGTCCGCATGGTGCTTATTGTGTTCAATGCCGATTCAATTTTTGTGTTTCATCGACACTCTGAAGGTCCACAGATTACAGAATGCATCCATATGTGCTTCAGAAACTACTACTAGTCTTCCAGGGAACGATCAAAGCGTAGACAGTTTAAGACATTACTCCCATGGAGAAAAGTCCGCATGGTGCTTACTGTGTTCAATGCCGATTAAATTTTTGTGTTTCATCAAAACTCTAAAGTTCTACAGATTACAGAATGCCTCCAGATGTTCTTCGGAAACTACTACTAGTCTTCCAGTGTACGATCAAAGCGTAGACAGTTTGAGACATTACTCCCATGGAGAAAAGTCCGCATGGTGTCTATTGTATTCAATGCCGATGCAATTTTTGTGTTTCATCAACACTCTGAAGGTCCACAGAGTACAGAATGCCTCCAGATGTGCATCGGAAACTACTACTAGTCTTCCAGTGTACGATCAAAGCGTAGACAGTTTAAGACAATACTCCCATGGAGAAAAGTCCACATGGTGCTTATTGTGTTCAATGCCGATGCAATATTTGTATTTCATCAACACTCTGAAAGTCCACATATTTCAGAACGCCTAAAGAAGTGCTTCGGAAACTACTACTAGTGTTCCAGGGAAAGATCAATTCGTAGACAGTTTAAGACAATACTCCCATGGAGAAAAGTCCTCATGGTGCATATTGTGTTCAATGCCGATGCAATTTCTGTGTTTCATCAACAGTATGAAGGTCCACAGATTACAGAATGCATCCAGATGTTTTTCGGAAACTACTACTAGTATTCCAGTGTACGATCAAAGCGTAGACAGTTATGACATTACTCCCATGGAGAAAAGTCCGCATGGTGCTTATTGTGTTCAATGCCAATGCAATTTTTGTGTTTCATCAACACTCTGAAGGTCCAAAGATTACAGAATGCCTCCAGATGTGCTTCGGAAACTACTACTAGTCTTCCAGTGTACGATCAAAGCGTAGACAGTTTAAGACATTACTACCATGGAGAAAAGTCCACATTGTGCTTATTGTGTTCAATGCCCTTTCCTTTTTTGGGTTTCATCAACACTCTGAATGTCCACAGATTTCGGAACGCCTAAAGAAGTGCTTCCGAAACTAATACTAGTCTTCCAGGGAACGATCAAATCGTAGACAGTTTAAGACATTACTCCCATGGAGAAAAGTCCTCATGGTGCATATTGTGTTCAATGCCGATGCAATTTCTGTGTTTCATCAACGCTCTCAAGGTCCGCAGATTACAAAATGCATCCAGATGTGCTTCGGAAACTACTACTAGTCTTAGAGTGTACGATCAAAGCGTAGACAGTTTAAGACATTACTCCCATGGAGAAAAGTTCGCATGGTGCTTATTGTGTTCAATGCCGATGCAGTTTCTGTGTTTCATCAACACTCTGAAGGTACACAGATTACAGAATGCCTCCAGATGTGCTTCGGAAACTACTACTATTCTTCCAGTGTACGATCAAAGCGTAGACAGTTAAAGACATTACTCCCATGGAGAAAAGTCCGCATGGTGCTTATTGTGTTCAATGCCGATTCAATTTTTGTGTTTCATCATCACTCTGAAGGTCCACAGATTACAGAATGCATCCATATGTGCTTCGGAAACTACTACTAGTCTTCCAGGGAACGATCAAAGCGTAGACAGTTTAAGACATTACTCCCATAGAGAAAAGTCCGCATGGTGCTTATTGTGTTCAATGCCGATTCAATTTTTGTGTTTCATCAAAACTCTGAAGGTCTACAGATTACAGAATGCCTCCAGATGTTCTTCGGAAACTACTACTAGTCTTCCAGTGTACGATCAAAGCGTAGACAGTTTGAGACATTACTCCCATGGAGAAAAGTCCGCATGGTGTCTATTGTATTCAATGCCGATGCAATTTTTGTGTTTTATCAACACTCTGAAGGTCCACAGAGTACAGAATGCCTCCAGACGTGCTTCGGAAACTACTACTAGTATTCCAGTGTACGATCAAAGCGTAGACAGTTTAAGACAATACTATCATGGAGAAAAGTCCACATGGTGCTTATTGTGTTCAATGCCGATGCAATATTTGTATTTCATCAACACTCTGAAAGTCCACAGATTTCAGAACGCCTAAAGAAGTGCTTCGGAAACAACTACTAGTCTTCCAGGGAAAGATCAATTCGTAGACAGTTTAAGACATTACTCCCATGGAGAAAAGTCCTCATGGTGCATATTGTGTTCAATGCCGATGCAATTTCTGTGTTTCATCAACACTCTGAAGGTCCACTGATTACAGAATGCATCCAGATGTGCTTCGGAAACTACTACTAGTATTCCAGTGTACGATCAAAGCGTAGACAGATTAAGACATTACTATCATGGAGAAAAGTCCGCATGGTGCTTATTGTGTTCAATGCCAATGCAATTTTTGTGTTTCATCAACACTCTGAAGGTCCACAGATTACAGAATGCCTCCAGATGTGCTTCGGAAACTACTACTATTCTTCCAGTGCACGATCAAAGCGTAGACAGTTTAAGACATTTCTACCATGGAGAAAAATCCTCATGGTGCTTATTGTGTTCAATGCCGATGCAATTTTTGTGTTTCATCAACACGCTGAAGGTCCACAGATTACAGAATGCATCCATATGTGCTTCGGAAACTACTACTAGTCTTCCAGGGTACGATCAAAGCGTAGACAGTTTAAGACATTACTCCCATGGAGAAAAGTCCGCATGGTGCTTATTGTGATCAATGCCGATTCAATTTTTGTGTTTCATAAACACTCTGAAGGTCCACAGATTACAGAATGCCTCCAGATGTGCTTCGGAAACTACTACTATTCTTCCAGTGCACGATCAAAGCGTAGACAGTTTAAGACATTTCTACCATGGAGAAAAATCCTCATGGTGCTTATTGTGTTCAATGCCGATGCAATTTTTGTGTTTCATCAACACGCTGAAGGTCCACAGATTACAGAATGCATCCATATGTGCTTCGGAAACTACTACTAGTCTTCCAGGGTACGATCAAAGCTTAGACAGTTTAAGACATTACTCCCATGGAGAAAAGTCCGCATGGTGCTTATTGTGATCAATGCCGATTCAATTTTTGTGTTTCATAAACACTCTGAAGGTCCACAGATTACAGAATGTTTCCAGATGTGCTTCAGAAACTACAACTAGTCTTCCAGTGTACGATCAAAGCGTAGACAGTTTAAGACATTACTCCCATGGAGAAAAGTTCGCATGGTGCTTATTGTGTTCAATGCCGATGCAATTTTTGTGTTTCATCAACACTCTGAAGGTCCACAGATTACAGAATGCATCCATATGTGCTTCGGAAACTATTACTAGTCTTTCAGTGTACGATCAAAGCGTAGACAGTTTAAGACATTACTCCCATGGAGAAAAGTCCACATGGTGCTTATTGTGTTCAATGCCCATGCAATTTTTGTGTTTCATCAACACTCTGAATGTCCACAGATTTCAGAACGCCTAAAGAAGTGCTTCGGAAACTACTACTAGTCTTCCAGGGAACGATTAAATCGTAGACAGTTTAAGACATTACTCCCATGGAGAAAAGTCCTCATGGTGCATATTGTGTTAAATGCCGATGAAATTTCTGTGTTTCATCAACACTCTGAAGGTCCACAGATTACAGAATGCATCCAGATGTGCTTCGGAAACTACTACTAGTCTTAGAGTGTACGACCAAAGCGTAGACAGTTTAAGACATTACTCCCATGGAGAAAAGTCCGCATGGTGCTTATTGTGTTCAATGCTGATTAAATTTTTGTGTTTCATCAACACTCTGAAGGTCTACAGATTACAGAATGCCTCCTGATGTGCTTCGGAGACTACTACTAGTCTTCCAGTGTACGATCAAAGCGTAGACAGTTTAAGACATTACTCCCATGGAGAAAAATCCACATGGTGCTTATTGTGTTCAATGCCGATGCAATTTTTGTGTTTCATCAACACTCTGAAGGTCCACAGATTACAGAATGCATCCATATGTGCTTCGGAAACTACTACTAGTCTTCCAGGAACGATCAAAGCGTAGACAGTTTAAGACATTACTCCCATGGAGAAAAGTCCGCATGGTGCTTATTGTGTTCTATGCCGATTCAATTTTTGTGTTTCATCAAAACTCTGAAGGTCTACGGATTACAGAATGCCTCCAGATGTTCTTCGGAAACTATTACTAGTCTTCCAGTGTACGATCAAAGCGTAGACAGTTTGAGACATTACTCCCATGGAGAAAAGTCCGCATGGTGTCTATTGTATTCAATGCCGATGCAATTTTTGTGTTTCATCAACACTCTGAAGGTCCACAGAGTACAGAATGCCTCCAGATGTGCTTCGGAAACTACTACTAGTCTTCCAGTGTACGATCAAAGCGTAGACAGTTTAAGACTATACTCAAATGGAGAAAAGTCCACATGGTGCTTATTGTGTTATATGCCGATGCAATATTTGTATTTCATCAACACTCTGAAAGTCCACAGATTTCAGAACGCCTAAAGAAGTGCTTCGGAAACTACTAATAGTCTTCCAGGTAAAGATCAATTCGTAGACAGTTTAAGACATTACTCCCATGGAGAGAAGTCCTCATGGTGCATATTGTGTTCAATGCCGATGCAATTTCTGTGTTTCATCAACACTCTGAAGGTCCACAGATTACAGATTGCATACAGATGTGCTTCGGAAACTACTACTAGTCTTCCAGTGTACGATCAAAGCGTAGACAGTTTAAGACATTACTACCATGGAGAAAAGTCCACATTGTGCTTATTGTGTTCAATGCCCTTTCCTTTTTTGGGTTTCATCAACACTCTGAATGTCCACAGATTTCGGAACGCCTAAAGAAGTGCTTCCGAAACTAATACTAGTCTTCCAGGGAACGATCAAATCGTAGACAGTTTAAGACATTACTCCCATGGAGAAAAGTCCTCATGGTGCATATTGTGTTCAATGCCGATGCAATTTCTGTGTTTCATCAACGCTCTCAAGGTCCGCAGATTACAAAATGCATCCAGATGTGCTTCGGAAACTACTACTAGTCTTAGAGTGTACGCTCAAAGCGTAGACAGTTTAAGACATTACTCCCATGGAGAAAAGTTCGCATGGTGCTTATTGTGTTCAATGCCGATGCAGTTTCTGTGTTTCATCAACACTCTGAAGGTACACAGATTACAGAATGCCTCCAGATGTGCTTCGGAAACTACTACTATTCTTCCAGTGTACGATCAAAGCGTAGACAGTTAAAGACATTACTCCCATGGAGAAAAGTCCGCATGGTGCTTATTGTGTTCAATGCCGATTCAATTTTTGTGTTTCATCAACACTCTGAAGGTCCACAGATTACAGAATGCATCCATATGTGCTTCGGAAACTACTACTAGTCTTCCAGGGAACGATCAAAGCGTAGACAGTTTAAGACATTACTCCCATAGAGAAAAGTCCGCATGGTGCTTATTGTGTTCAATGCCGATTCAATTTTTGTGTTTCATCAAAACTCTGAAGGTCTACAGATTACAGAATGCCTCCAGATGTTCTTCGGAAACTACTACTAGTCTTCCAGTGTACGATCAAAGCGTAGACAGTTTGAGACATTACTCCCATGGAGAAAAGTCCGCATGGTGTCTATTGTATTCAATGCCGATGCAATTTTTGTGTTTTATCAACACTCTGAAGGTCCACAGAGTACAGAATGCCTCCAGACGTGCTTCGGAAACTACTACTAGTATTCCAGTGTACGATCAAAGCGTAGACAGTTTAAGACAATACTATCATGGAGAAAAGTCCACATGGTGCTTATTGTGTTCAATGCCGATGCAATATTTGTATTTCATCAACACTCTGAAAGTCCACAGATTTCAGAACGCCTAAAGAAGTGCTTCGGAAACAACTACTAGTCTTCCAGGGAAAGATCAATTCGTAGACAGTTTAAGACATTACTCCCATGGAGAAAAGTCCTCATGGTGCATATTGTGTTCAATGCCGATGCAATTTCTGTGTTTCATCAACACTCTGAAGGTCCACTGATTACAGAATGCATCCAGATGTGCTTCGGAAACTACTACTAGTATTCCAGTGTACGATCAAAGCGTAGACAGATTAAGACATTACTATCATGGAGAAAAGTCCGCATGGTGCTTATTGTGTTCAATGCCAATGCAATTTTTGTGTTTCATCAACACTCTGAAGGTCCACAGATTACAGAATGCCTCCAGATGTGCTTCGGAAACTACTACTATTCTTCCAGTGCACGATCAAAGCGTAGACAGTTTAAGACATTTCTACCATGGAGAAAAATCCTCATGGTGCTTATTGTGTTCAATGCCGATGCAATTTTTGTGTTTCATCAACACGCTGAAGGTCCACAGATTACAGAATGCATCCATATGTGCTTCGGAAACTACTACTAGTCTTCCAGGGTACGATCAAAGCGTAGACAGTTTAAGACATTACTCCCATGGAGAAAAGTCCGCATGGTGCTTATTGTGATCAATGCCGATTCAATTTTTGTGTTTCATAAACACTCTGAAGGTCCACAGATTACAGAATGTTTCCAGATGTGCTTCAGAAACTACAACTAGTCTTCCAGTGTACGATCAAAGCGTAGACAGTTTAAGACATTACTCCCATGGAGAAAAGTTCGCATGGTGCTTATTGTGTTCAATGCCGATGCAATTTTTGTGTTTCATCAACACTCTGAAGGTCCACAGATTACAGAATGCATCCATATGTGCTTCGGAAACTATTACTAGTCTTTCAGTGTACGATCAAAGCGTAGACAGTTTAAGACATTACTCCCATGGAGAAAAGTCCACATGGTGCTTATTGTGTTCAATGCCCATGCAATTTTTGTGTTTCATCAACACTCTGAATGTCCACAGATTTCAGAACGCCTAAAGAAGTGCTTCGGAAACTACTACTAGTCTTCCAGGGAACGATTAAATCGTAGACAGTTTAAGACATTACTCCCATGGAGAAAAGTCCTCATGGTGCATATTGTGTTAAATGCCGATGAAATTTCTGTGTTTCATCAACACTCTGAAGGTCCACAGATTACAGAATGCATCCAGATGTGCTTCGGAAACTACTACTAGTCTTAGAGTGTACGACCAAAGCGTAGACAGTTTAAGACATTACTCCCATGGAGAAAAGTCCGCATGGTGCTTATTGTGTTCAATGCTGATTAAATTTTTGTGTTTCATCAACACTCTGAAGGTCTACAGATTACAGAATGCCTCCTGATGTGCTTCGGAGACTACTACTAGTCTTCCAGTGTACGATCAAAGCGTAGACAGTTTAAGACATTACTCCCATGGAGAAAAATCCACATGGTGCTTATTGTGTTCAATGCCGATGCAATTTTTGTGTTTCATCAACACTCTGAAGGTCCACAGATTACAGAATGCATCCATATGTGCTTCGGAAACTACTACTAGTCTTCCAGGAACGATCAAAGCGTAGACAGTTTAAGACATTACTCCCATGGAGAAAAGTCCGCATGGTGCTTATTGTGTTCTATGCCGATTCAATTTTTGTGTTTCATCAAAACTCTGAAGGTCTACGGATTACAGAATGCCTCCAGATGTTCTTCGGAAACTATTACTAGTCTTCCAGTGTACGATCAAAGCGTAGACAGTTTGAGACATTACTCCCATGGAGAAAAGTCCGCATGGTGTCTATTGTATTCAATGCCGATGCAATTTTTGTGTTTCATCAACACTCTGAAGGTCCACAGAGTACAGAATGCCTCCAGATGTGCTTCGGAAACTACTACTAGTCTTCCAGTGTACGATCAAAGCGTAGACAGTTTAAGACTATACTCAAATGGAGAAAAGTCCACATGGTGCTTATTGTGTTATATGCCGATGCAATATTTGTATTTCATCAACACTCTGAAAGTCCACAGATTTCAGAACGCCTAAAGAAGTGCTTCGGAAACTACTAATAGTCTTCCAGGTAAAGATCAATTCGTAGACAGTTTAAGACATTACTCCCATGGAGAGAAGTCCTCATGGTGCATATTGTGTTCAATGCCGATGCAATTTCTGTGTTTCATCAACACTCTGAAGGTCCACAGATTACAGATTGCATACAGATGTGCTTCGGAAACTACTACTAGTATTCCAGTGTACGATCAAAGCGTAGACAGTTTAAGACATTACTCCCATGGAGAAAAATCCACATGGTGCTTATTGTGTTCAATGCCGATGCAATTTTTGTGTTTCATCAACACTCTGAAGGTCCACAGATTACAGAATGCATCCATATGTGCTTCGGAAACTACTACTAGTCTCCCAGGGAACGATCAATGCGTAGACAGTTTAACACATTACTCCCATGGAGAAAAGTCCGCATGGTGCTTATTGTGTTCAATGCCGATTCAATTTTTGTGTTTCATAAACACTCTGAAGGTCTCCAGATTACAGAATGCCTCCAGGTGTTCTTCGGAAACTACTACTAGTCTTCCAGTGTACGATCGAAGCGTAGACAGTTTAAGAAAATACTCCCATGGAGAAAAGTCCACATGGTGCTTATTGTGTTCAATGCCAATGCAATTTTTGTATTTCATCAACACTCTGAATGTCCACAGATTACAGAACGCCTAAAGAAGTGCTTCGGAAACTACTACTAGTCTTCCAGGGAACGATCAATTCGTAGACAGTTTAAGACATTACTCCCATGGAGAAAAGTCCTCATGGTGCATATTGTGTTCAATGCCGATGCAATTTCTGTGTTTCATCAACACTCTGAAGGTCCACAGATTACAGAATGCATCCATATGTGCTTCGGAAACTACTACTAGTCTTCCAGTGTACTATCCAAGCGTAGACAGTTTAAGACATTACCCCCATGAAGAAAATTCCTCATGGTGCCTATTGTATTCAATGCCGATGCAATTTTTGTGTTTCATCAACACTCTGAAGGTCCACAGATTACAGAATGCCTCCAGATGTGCTTCGGAAACTACTACTATTTTTCCAGTGTACGATCAAAACGTAGACAGTTTAAGACATTACTCCCATGGAGAAAAGTCCTCATGGTGCCTATTGTATTCAATGCCGATGCAATTTTTGTGTTTCATCAACACTCTGAAGGTCCACAGAGTACAGAATGCCTCCAGATGTGCTTCGGAAACTATTACTAGTCTTCCAGTGTACGATCAAAACGTAGATAGTTGAAGACATTACTCCCATGGAGAAAAGTCCACATGGTGCTTATTGTGTTCAATGCCCATGCAACTTTTGTGTTTCATCAACACTCTGCAGGTCCACAGAGTACAGAATGCCTCCAGATGTGCTCCGGAAACTACTACTAGTCTTCCAGTGTACGATCAAAGCGTAGACAATTTAAGACATTACCCCAATGGAGAAAAGTCCGCATGGTGCTTATTGTTTTCAATGCCGATGCAATTTCTGTGTTTCATCAACACTCTGAAGGTCCACAGATTTCAGAATGTTTCCAGATGTGCTTCAGAAACTACTACTAGTCTTCCAGTGTACGATCAAAGCGTAGACGGTTTAAGACATTACTCCCATGGAGAAAAGTTCGCATGGTGCTTATTGTGCTCATGCCGATAGAATTTTTGTGTTTCATCAATACTCTGAATGTCCACAGATTTCAGAATGCTTCCAGATGTGCTTCGGGAACTACTACTATTCTTCCAGTGTACGATCAAAGCGTAGACAGTTTAAGACATTACTCCCATGGGGAAAAATCCGCAAGGTGCTTATTGTGTTCAATGCCGATGCAATTTTTGTGTTTCATCAACACTCTGAAGGTCCACAGATTACAAAATGCATCCATATGTTCTTCGGAAACTACTACTAGTCTTCCAGTGTACGATCAAAGCGTTGACTCTTTAAGACATTACTCCCATGGAGAAAAATCCGCATGGTGCTTATTGTGTTCAATGCCGATGCAATATTTGTGTTTCATCAACACTCTGAAGGTCCACAGATTACAGAATGCATCCATATGTGCTTCGGAAACTACTACTAGTCTTCCAGGGAACGATCAAAGCGTAGACAGTTTAAGACATTACTCCCATGGAGAAAAGTCCGCATGGTGCTTATTGTGTTCAATGCCGATTCAATTTTTGTGTTTCATCAAAACACTGAAGGTCTACAGATTACAGAATGCCTCCAGATGTTCTTCGGAAACCACTACTAGTCTTCCAGTGTACGATCAAAGCGTAGACAGTTTGAGACATTACTCCCATGGAGAAAAGTGCGCATGGTGTCTATTGTATTCAATGCCGATGCAATTTTTGTGTTTCATCAACACTCTGAAGGTCCACAGAGTACAGAATGCCTCCAGATGTGCTTCGGAAACTACTACTAGTCTTCAAGTGTACGATCAAAACGTAGACAATTTAAGATATTAGTCCCATGAAGAAAAGTCCGCATGGTGCCTATTGTATTCAATGCCGATGCAATATTTGTGTTTCATCAACACTCTGAAGGTCCACAGAGTACAGAATGCCTCCAGATGTGCTTCAGAAACTACTACTATTCTTCCAGTGTACGATCAATGCGTAGACAGTTTAAGACTTTACTTCCATGGAGAAAAATCCACATGGTGTTTATTGTGTTCAATGCCGATGCAATTTTTGTGTTTCATCAACACTCTGAAGGTCCACAGATTACAGAATGCATCCATATGTGCTTCGGAAACTACTACTCATCTTCCAGGGAACGGTCAAAGCGTAGACAGTTTAAGACATTACTCCCATGGACAAAATTCCGCATGGTGCTTATTGTGTTCAATGCCGATTCAATTTTTGTGTTTCATCAACACTCTGAAGGTCTACAGATTACAGAATGCCTCCAGATGTGCTTCGGAAACTACTACTAGTCTTCCAGTGTACGATCAAAGCGTAGACAGTTTAAGATATTACTCCCATGAAGAAAAATCCGCATGGTCCCTATTGTATTCAATGCCGATGCAATTTTTGTGTTTCATCAACACTCTGAAGGTCCACAGATTACAGAATGCCTCCAGATGTGCTTCGGAAAATACTACTATTTTTCCAGTGTACGATCAAAGCGTAGACTGTTTACGACATTACTCCCATGGAGAAAAATCCGCATGGTGCTTATTGTGTTAAATGCCGATGCAATTTTTGTGTTTCATCAACACTCTGACGGTCCACAGATTACAGAATGCATCCATATGTGCTTCGGAAACTACTACTAGTCTTGCAGGGAACGATCAAAGCGTAGACAGTTTAAGACGTTACTCCCATGGAGAAAAGTCCGCTTGGTGCTTATTGTGTTCAATACCGATTCAATTTTTGTGTTTCATCAACACTCTGAAGGTCTACAGGTTACAGAATGCCTCCAGATGTTCTTCGGAAACTACTACTAGTCTCCAGGGTACGATCAAAACGTAGACTGTTTAAGACATTACTCCCATGGAGAAAAATCCGCATGGTGCTTATTGTGTTCAATGCCGATGCAATTTTTGTGTTTCATCAACACTCTGAAGGTCCACAGATTACAGAATGCATCCATATGTGCTTCGGAAACTATTACTAGTCTTCCAGTGTACGATCAAAGCGTAGACAGTTTAAGACATTACTCCCATGGAGAAAAGTCCACATGGTGCTTATTGTGTTCAATGCCCATGCAATTTTTGTGTTTCATCAACACTCTGAATGTCCACAGATTTTAGAACGCCTAAAGAAGTGCTTCAGAAACTACTACTAGTCTTCCAGTGTACGATCAAAGCGTAGACAGTTTAAGACATTACTCCCATGGAGAAAAGTTCGCATGGTGCTTATTGTGTTCATGCCGGTAGAATTTTTGTGTTTCATCACCACTCTGAATGTCCAAAGATTTCAGAATGCTTCCAGATGTGCTTTGGGAACTACTACTATTCTTCCAGTGTACGATCAAAGCGTAGACAGTTTAAGACATTACTCCCATGGGGAAAAATCCGCAAGGTGCTTATTGTGTTCAATGCCGATGCAATATTTGTGTTTCATCAACACTCTGAAGGTCCACAGATTACAGAATGCATCCATATGTGCTTCGGAAACTACTACTAGTCTTCCAGGGAACGATCAAAGCGTAGACAGTTTAAGACATTACTCCCATGGAGAAAAGTCCGCATGGTGCTTATTGTGTTCAATGCCGATTCAATTTTTGTGTTTCATCAAAACACTGAAGGTCTACAGATTACAGAATGCCTCCAGATGTTCTTCGGAAACCACTACTAGTCTTCCAGTGTACGATCAAAGCGTAGACAGTTTGAGACATTACTCCCATGGAGAAAAGTCCGCATGGAGTCTATTGTATTCAATGCCGATGCAATTTTTGTGTTTCATCAACACTGAAGGTCCACAGAGTACAGAATGCCTCCAGATGTGCTTCGGAAACTACTACTAGTCTTCAAGTGTACGATCGAAGCGTAGACAGTTTAAAACAATACTACCATGGAGAAAAGTCCACATGGTGCTTATTGTGTTCAATGCCGATGCAATTTTTGTATTTCATCAACACTCTGAATGTCCACAGATTTCAGAACGCCTAAAGAAGTGCTTCGGAAACTACTACTAGTCTTCCAGGGAACGATCAAAGCGTAGAAAGTTTAAGACATTACGCCCATGGAGAAAAGTCCGCATGGTGCTTATTGTGTTCAATGCCGATTCAATTTTTGTGTTTCATCAACACTCTGAAGGTCCACAGAGTACAGAATGCCTCCAGATGTGCTTCGGAAACTACTACTATTATTCCAGTGTACGATCAATGCGTAGACAGTTTAAGACTTTACTTCCATGGAGAAAAATACACATGGTGTTTATTGTGTTCAATGCCGATGCAATTTTTGTGTTTCATCAACACTCTGAAGGTCCACAGATTACAGAATGCATCCATATGTGCTTCGGAAACTACTACTAATCTTCCAGGGAACGATCAAATCGTAGACAGTTTAAGACATTACTCCCATGGACAAAAGTCCGCATGGTGCTTATTGTGTTCAATGCCGATTCAATTTTTGTGTTTCATCAACACTCTGAAGGTCTACAGATTACAGAATGCCTGCAGATGTGCTTCGGAAACTACTACTAGTCTTCCAGTGTACGATCAAAGCGTAGACAGTTTAAGATATTACTCCCATGAAGAAAAATCCGCATGGTCCCTATTGTATTCAATGCCGATGCAATTTTTGTGTTTCATCAACACTCTGAAGGTCCACAGATTACAGAATGCCTCCAGATGTGCTTCGGAAAATACTACTATTTTTCCAGTGTACGATCAAAGCATAGACTGTTTAAGACATTACTCCCATGGAGAAAAATCCGCATGGTGCTTATTGTGTTAAATGCCGATGCAATTTTTGTGTTTCATCAACACTCTGACGGTCCACAGATTACAGAATGCATCCATATGTGCTTCGGAAACTACTACTAGTCTTCCAGGGAACGATCAAAGCGTAGACAGTTTAAGACATTACTCCCATGGAGAAAAGTCCGCATGGTGCTTATTGTGTTCAATGCCGATTCAATTTTTGTGTTTCATCAACACTCTGAAGGTCTACAGGTTACAGAATGCCTCCAGATGTTCTTCGGAAACTACTACTAGTCTTCCAGTGTACGATCAAAACGTAGACTGTTTAAGACATTACTCCCATGGAGAAAAATCCGCATGGTGCTTATTGTGTTCAATGCCGATGCAATTTTTGTGTTTCATCAACACTCTGAAGGTCCACAGATTACAGAATGCATCCATATGTGCTTCGGAAACTATTACTAGTCTTCCAGTGTACGATCAAAGCGTAGACAGTTTAAGACATTACTCCCATGGAGAAAAGTCCACATGGTGCTTATTGTGTTCAATGCCCATGCAATTTTTGTGTTTCATCAACACTCTGAATGTCCACAGATCTCAGAACGCCTAAAGAAGTGCTTCAGAAGCTACTACTAGTCTTCCAGGGAACGATTAAATCGTAGACAGTTTAAGACATTACTCCCATGGAGAAAAGTCCTCATGGTGCATATTGTGTTCAATGCCGATGCAATTTCTGTGTTTCATCAACACTCTGAAGGTCCACAGATTACAGAATGCATCCAGATGTGCTTCGGAAACTACTACTAGTCTTAGAGTGTACGATCAAAGCGTAGACAGTTAAAGACATTACTCCCATGGAGAAAAGTTCGCATGGTGCTTATTGTGTTCAATGCCGATGCAGTTTCTGTGTTTCATCAACACTCTGAAGGTACACAGATTACAGAATGCCTCCAGATGTGCTTCGGAAACTACTACTATTCTTCCAGTGTACGATCAAAGCGTAGACAGTTTAAGACATTACTCCCATGGAGAAAAGTCCGCATGGTGCTTATGGTGTTCAATGCCGATTCAATTTTTGTGTTTCATCAACACTCTGAAGGTCTACAGATTACAGAATGCCTCCAGATGTGCTTCGGAAACTACTACTAGCCTTCCAGTGTACGATCAAAGCGTAGACAGTTTAAAGCATTACTCCCATGGAGAAAAGTTCGCATGGTGCTTATTGTGTTCAATGCCGATGCAATTTTTGTGTTTCATCAACACTCTGAAGGTCCACAGATTACAGAATGCATCCATATGTGCTTCGGAAGCTACTACTAGTCTTCCAGTGTACGATCAAAGCGTAGAGAGTTTGAGACATTACTCCCTTGGAGAAAAGTCAACATTGTGCTTATTGTGTTCAATGCCCATGCAATTCTTGGGTTTCATCAACACTCTGAATGTCCACAGATTTCAGAACGCCTAAAGAAGTGCTTCGGAAACTACTACTAGTCTTCCAGGGAACGATGTAATCGTCGAAAGTTTAAGACATTACTCCCATGGAGAAAAGTCCTCATGGTGCATATTGTGTTCAATGCCGATGCAATTTCTGTGTTTCATCAACACTCTGAAGGTCCACAGATTACAGAATGCATCAAGATGTGCTTCGGAAACTACTACTAGTATTCCAGTGTACGATCAAAGCGTAGACAGTTTAAGACATTACTTCCATGGAGAAAAGTCCGCATGGTGCTTATTGTGTTCAATGCCAATGCAATTTTTGTGTTTCATCAACACTCTGAAGGTCCAAAGATTACAGAATGCCTCCAGATGTGCTTCGGAAACTACTACTAGTCTTCCAGTGTACGATCAAAGCGTAGACAGTTTAAGACATTACTCCCATGGAGAAAAGTCCACATTGTGCTTATTGTGTTCAATGCCCATGCAATTTTTGGGTTTCATCAACAATCTGAATGTCCACAGATTTCAGAACGCCTAAAGAAGTGCTTCGGAAACTAATACTAGTCTTCCAGGGAACGATCAAATCGTAGACAGTTTAAGACATTACTCCCATGGAGAAAAGTCCTCATGGTGCATATTGTGTTCAATGCCGATGCAATTTCTGTGTTTCATCAACACTCTGAAGGTCCACAGATTACAGAATGCATCCAGATGTGCTTCGGAAACTACTACTAGTCTTAGAGTGTACGATCAAAGCGTAGACAGTTTAAGACATTGCTCCCATGGAGAAAAGTTCGCATGGTGCTTATTGTGTTCAATGCCGATGCAGTTTCTGTGTTTCATCAACACTCTGAAGGTACACAGATTACAGAATGCCTCCAGATGTATTTCGGAAACTACTACTATTCTTCCAGTGTACGATCAAAGCGTAGACAGTTTAAGACATTACTCCCATGGAGAAAAGTCCGCATGGTGCTTATTGTGTTCTATGCCGATTCAATTTTTGTGTTTCATCAACACTCTGAAGGTCCACAGATTACAGAATGCATCCATATGTGCTTCGGAAACTACTACTAGTCTTCCAGGGAACGATCAAAGCGTAGACAGTTTAAGACATTAATCCCATGGAGAAAAGTCCGCATGGTGCTTATTGTGTTCAATGCCGATGCAATTTTTGTGTTTCATCAAAACTCTGAAGGTCTACAGATTACAGAATGCCTCCAGATGTTCTTCGGAAACTACTACTAGTCTTCCAGTGTACGATCAAAGCGTAGACAGTTTGAGACATTACTCCCATGGAATAAAGTCCGCATGGTGTCTATTGTACTCAATGCCGATGCAATTTCTGTGTTTCATCAACACTCTGAAGGTCCACAGAGTACAGAATGCCTCCAGACGTGCTTCGGAAACTACTACTAGTCTTCCAGTGTACGATCAAAGCGTAGACACTTTAAGACAATACTCCCAGGGAGAAAAGTCCACATGGTGCTTATTGTGTTCAATGCCGATGCAATATTTGTATTTCATCAACACTCTGAAAGTCCACAGATTTCAGAACGCCTGAAGAAGTGCTTCGGAAACTACTACTAGTCTTCCAGGGAAAGATCAATTCGTAGACAGTTTAAGACATTACTCCCATGGAGAAAAGTCCTCATGGTGCATATTGTGTTCAATGCCGATGCAATTTCTGTGTTTCATCAACACTCTGAAGGTCCACAGATTACAGAATGCATCCAGATGTGCTTCGGATACTACTACTATTCTTCCAGTGTACGATCAAAGCGTAGACAGTTTAAGACATTTCTCCCATGGAGAAAAATCCACATGGTGCTTATTGTGTTCAATGCCGATGCAATTTTTGTGTTTCATCAACACTCTGAAGGTCCACAGATTACAGAATGCATCCATATGTGCTTCGGAAACTACTACTAGTCTTCCAGGGAACGATCAAAGCGTAGACTGTTTAAGACATTACTCCCATGGAGAAAAGCCCGCATGGTGCTTATTGTGTTCAATGCCGATTCAATTTTTGTGTTTCATAAACACTCTGAAGGCCTCCAGATTACAGAATGCCTCCAGATGTTCTTCGCAAACTACTACTAGTCTTCCAGTGTACGATCAAAACGTAGACAGTTTAAGACATTACTCCCATGGAGAAAAGTCCGCATGGTGCCTATTGTGTTCAATGCCGATTCAAGTTTTGTGTTTCATCAGCACTCTGAAGGTCCACAGATTACAGAATGCTTCCAGATGTGCTTCGGGAACTACTACTATTCTTCCAGTGTACGATCAAAGCGTAGACAGTTTAAGACATTATTCCCATGGGGAAAAATCCGGATGGTGCTTATTGTGTTCAATGCCGATGCAATTTTTGTGTTTCATCAACACTCTGAAGGTCCACAGATTACAGAATGCCTCCAGATGTGCTTCGGAATCTACTACTATTCTTCCAGTGTACGATCAAAGCGTAGACAGTTTAAGACATTACTCCCTTTAGGAAAGTCCGCATGGTGCTTATTGTGTTCAATGCCGATGCAATTTCTGTGTTTCATCAACATTCTGAAGGTCCACAGATTACAGAATGTTTCCAGATGTGCTTCAGAAAGTACTACTAGTCTTCCAGTGTACGATCAAAGCGTAGACAGTTTAAGACATTACTCCCATGGAGAAAAGTTCGCATGGTGCTTATTGTGTTCAATGCCGATGCAATTTTTGTGTTTCATCAACACTCTGAAGGTCCACAGATTACAGAATGCATCCATATGTGCTTCGGAAACTATTACTAGTCTTCCAGTGTACGATCAAAGCGTAGACAGTTTAAGACATTACTCCCATGGAGAAAAGTCCACATAGTGCTTATTGTGTTCAATACCCATGCAATTTTTGTGTTTCATCAACACTCTGAATGTCCACAGATCAGAACGCCTAAAGAAGTGCTTCGGAAACTACTACTAGTCTTCCAGGGAACGATTAAATCGTAGACAGTTTAAGACATTACTCCCATGGAGAAAAGTCCTCATGGTGCATATTGTGTTCAATACCGATGAAATTTCTGTGTTTCATCAACACTCTGAAGGTCCACAGATTACAGAATGCATCCATATGTGCTTCGGAAACTACTACTAGTCTTAGAGTGTACGACCAAAGCGTAGACAGTTTAAGACATTACTCCCATGGAGAAAAGTCCGCATGGTGCTTATTGTGTTCAATGCCGATTCAATTTTTGTGTTTCATCAACACTCTGAAGGTCTACAGATTACAGAATGCCTCCAGATGTGCTTCGGAGACTACTACTAGTCTTCCAGTGTACGATCAAAGCGTAGACAGTTTAAGACATTACTCCCATGGAGAAAAATCCACATGGTGCTTATTGTGTTCAATGCCGATGCAATTTTTGTGTTTCATCAACACTCTGAATGTCCACAGATTACAGAATGCATCCATATGTGCTTCGGAAACTACTACTAGTCTTCCAGGAACGATCAAAGCGTAGACAGTTTAAGACATTACCCCCATGGAGAAAAGTCGGCATGGTGCTTATTGTGTTCAATGCCGATTCAATTTTTGTGTTTCATCAAAACTCTGAAGGTCTACAGATTACAGAATGCCTCCAGATGTTCTTCGGAAACTACTACTAGTCTTCCAGTGTACGATCAAAGCGTAGACAGTTTGAGACATTACTCCCATGGAGAAAAGTCCGCATGGTGTCTATTGTATTCAATGCCGATGGAATTTTTGTGTTTCATCAACACTCTGAACGTCCACAGAGTACAGAATGCATCCATATGTGCTTCGGAAACAACTACTAATCTTCCAGGGAACGATCAAGGCGTAGACAGTTTAAGACAATACTCCCATGGACAAAAGTCCGCATGGTGCTTATTGTGTTCAATGCCGATAAAATTTTTGTGTTTCATCAACACTCTGAAGGTCTACAGATTACAGAATGCCTCCAGATGTGCTTCGGAAACTACTACTAGTCTTCCAGTGTACGATCAAAGCGTAGACAGTTTAAGACATTACCCCCATGAAGAAAAATCCTCATGGTGCCTTTTGTATTCAATGCCGATGCAATTTTTGTGTTTCATCAACACTCTGATGGTCCACGGATTACAGAATGCCTCCAGATGTGCATCGGAAACTACTACTATTTTTCCAGTGTACGATCAAAGCGTAGATTGTTTAAGACATTACTCCCATGGAGAAAAATCCGCATGGTGCTTATTGTGTTACATGCCGATGCAATTTTTGTGTTTCATCAACACTCTGACGGTCCACAGATTACAGAATGCATCCATATGTGCTTCGGAAACTACTACTAGTCTTCCAGGGAACGATCAAAGCGTAGACAGTTTAAGACATTACTCCCATGGAGAAAAGTCCGCGTGGTGCTTATTGTGTTCAATGCCGATTCAATTTTTGTGTTTCATCAACACTCTGAAGGTCTACGGATTACAGAATGCCTCTAGATGTTCTTCGGTAACTACTACTAGTCTTCCAGTGTACGATCAAAACGTAGACAGTTTAAGACATTACTGCCATGGAGAAAAGTCCGCATGGTGCCTATTGTATTCAATGCCGATGCAATTTTTGTGTTTCATCAACACTCTGAAGGTCCACAGAGTACAGAATGCCTCCAGATGTGCTTCGGAAACTATTACTAGCCTTCCAGTGTACGATCAAAACGTAGACAGTTTAAGACATTACTCCCATGGGGAAAAGTCCACATGGTGCTTATTGTGTTCAATGCCCATGCAACTTTTGTGTTTCATCAACACTATGAATGTCCACAGATTTCAGAACGCCTAAAGAAGTGCTTCGGAAGCTACTACTAGTCTTCCAGGGAACGATCAATTCGTAGACAGTTTAAGACATTGCTCCCATGGAGAAAAGTCCTCATGGTGCATATTGTGTTCAATGCCGATGCAATTTCTGTGTTTCATCAACACTCTGAAGGTCCACAGATTACAGATTGCATCCAGAAGTGCTTCGGAAATTACTACTAGTCTTCCAGTGTTCGATCAAAGCGTAGACAATTTAAGACATTTCTCCCATGGAGAAAAGTTCGCATGGTGCTTATTGTGTTCAATGCCAATGCAATTGTTGTGTTTCATCAACACTCTGAAGGTCCACAGAGTACAGAATGCCTCCAGATGTGCTTCGGAAACTACTACTATTTTTCCAGTGTACGGTCAATGCGTATACAGTTTAAGACATTACTTCCATGGAGAAAAATCCACATGGTGCTTATTGTGTTCAATGCCGATGCAATTTTTGTGTTTCATCAACACTCTAAAGGTCTACAGATTACAGAATGCCTCCAGATGTGCTTCGGAAACTACTACTAGTCTTCCAGTGTACGATCAAAACGTAGACAGTTTAAGACATTACTCCCATGGAGAAAAGTCCGCATAGTGCCTATTGTATTCAATGCCGATGCAATTTTTGTGTTTCATCAACACTCTGAAGGTCCACAGAGTACAGAATGCCTCCAGATGTGCTTCGGAAACTATTACTAGTCTTAAAGTGTACGATCAAAACGTAGACAGTTTAAGACATTACTCCCATGGAGGAAAGTCCACATGGTGCTTATTGTGTTCAATGCCCATGCAACTTTTGTGTTTCATCAACACTCTGCAGGTCCACAGAGTACAGAATGCCTCCAGATGTGCTTCGGAAACTACTACTAGTCTTCCAGTGTACGATCAAAGCGTAGACAATTTAAGACATTACCCCAATGGAGAAAAGTCCGCATGGTGCTTATTGTTTTCAATGCCGATGCTATTTCTGTGTTTCATCAACACTCTGAAGGTCCACAGATTTCAGAATGTTTCCAGATGTGCTTCAGAAACTACTACTAGTCTTCCAGTGTACGATCAAAGCGTAGACAGTTTAAGACATTACTCCCATGGAGAAAAGTTCGCATGGTGCTTATTGTGTTCATGCCGATAGAATTTTTGTGTTTCATCAACACTCTGAATGTCCACAGATTTCAGAATGCTTCCAGATGTGCTTCGGAAACTACTACTATTCTTCCAGTGTACGATCAAAGCGTAGACAGTTTAAGACATTACACCCATGGGGAAAAATCCGCATGGTGCTTATTGTGTTCAATGCCGATGCAATTTTTGTGTTTCATCAACACTCTGAAGGTCCACAGATTACAGAATGCATCCATATGTTCTTCGGAAACTACTACTAGTCTTCCAGCGTACGATCAAAGCGTAGACTGTTTAAGACATTACTCCCATGGAGAAAAATCCGCATGGTGCTTATTGTGTTCAATGCCGATGCAATTTTTGTGTTTCATCAACACTCTGAAGGTCCACAGATTACAGAATGCATCCATATGTGCTTCGGAAACTACTACTAGTCTTCCAGGGAACGATCAAAGCGTAGACAGTTTAAGACATTACTCCCATGGAGAAAAGTCCGCATGGTGCTTATTGTGTTCAATGCCGATTCAATTTTTGTGTTTCATCAAAACTCTGAAGGTCTACAGATTACAGAATGCCTCCAGATGTTCTTCGGAAACCACTACTAGTCTTCCAGTGTACGATCAAAGCGTAGACAGTTTAAGACATTACTCCCATGGAGAAAAGTCCGCATGGTGCTTATTGTGTTCAATGCCGATTCAATTTTTGTGTTTCATCAACACTCTGAAGGTCTACAGATTACAGAATGCCTCCAGATGTGCTTCGGAGACTACTACTAGTCTTCCAGTGTACGATCAAAGCGTAGACAGTTTAAGACATTACTCCCATGGAGAAAAATCCACATGGTGCTTATTGTGTTCAATGCCGATGCAATTTTTGTGTTTCATCAACACTCTGAATGTCCACAGATTACAGAATGCATCCATATGTGCTTCGGAAACTACTACTAGTCTTCCAGGAACGATCAAAGCGTAGACAGTTTAAGACATTACCCCCATGGAGAAAAGTCGGCATGGTGCTTATTGTGTTCAATGCCGATTCAATTTTTGTGTTTCATCAAAACTCTGAAGGTCTACAGATTACAGAATGCCTCCAGATGTTCTTCGGAAACTACTACTAGTCTTCCAGTGTACGATCAAAGCGTAGACAGTTTGAGACATTACTCCCATGGAGAAAAGTCCGCATGGTGTCTATTGTATTCAATGCCGATGGAATTTTTGTGTTTCATCAACACTCTGAACGTCCACAGAGTACAGAATGCATCCATATGTGCTTCGGAAACAACTACTAATCTTCCAGGGAACGATCAAGGCGTAGACAGTTTAAGACAATACTCCCATGGACAAAAGTCCGCATGGTGCTTATTGTGTTCAATGCCGATAAAATTTTTGTGTTTCATCAACACTCTGAAGGTCTACAGATTACAGAATGCCTCCAGATGTGCTTCGGAAACTACTACTAGTCTTCCAGTGTACGATCAAAGCGTAGACAGTTTAAGACATTACCCCCATGAAGAAAAATCCTCATGGTGCCTTTTGTATTCAATGCCGATGCAATTTTTGTGTTTCATCAACACTCTGATGGTCCACGGATTACAGAATGCCTCCAGATGTGCATCGGAAACTACTACTATTTTTCCAGTGTACGATCAAAGCGTAGATTGTTTAAGACATTACTCCCATGGAGAAAAATCCGCATGGTGCTTATTGTGTTACATGCCGATGCAATTTTTGTGTTTCATCAACACTCTGACGGTCCACAGATTACAGAATGCATCCATATGTGCTTCGGAAACTACTACTAGTCTTCCAGGGAACGATCAAAGCGTAGACAGTTTAAGACATTACTCCCATGGAGAAAAGTCCGCGTGGTGCTTATTGTGTTCAATGCCGATTCAATTTTTGTGTTTCATCAACACTCTGAAGGTCTACGGATTACAGAATGCCTCTAGATGTTCTTCGGTAACTACTACTAGTCTTCCAGTGTACGATCAAAACGTAGAAAGTTTAAGACATTACTGCCATGGAGAAAAGTCCGCATGGTGCCTATTGTATTCAATGCCGATGCAATTTTTGTGTTTCATCAACACTCTGAAGGTCCACAGAGTACAGAATGCCTCCAGATGTGCTTCGGAAACTATTACTAGCCTTCCAGTGTACGATCAAAACGTAGACAGTTTAAGACATTACTCCCATGGGGAAAAGTCCACATGGTGCTTATTGTGTTCAATGCCCATGCAACTTTTGTGTTTCATCAACACTATGAATGTCCACAGATTTCAGAACGCCTAAAGAAGTGCTTCGGAAGCTACTACTAGTCTTCCAGGGAACGATCAATTCGTAGACAGTTTAAGACATTGCTCCCATGGAGAAAAGTCCTCATGGTGCATATTGTGTTCAATGCCGATGCAATTTCTGTGTTTCATCAACACTCTGAAGGTCCACAGATTACAGATTGCATCCAGAAGTGCTTCGGAAATTACTACTAGTCTTCCAGTGTTCGATCAAAGCGAAGACAATTTAAGACATTTCTCCCATGGAGAAAAGTTCGCATGGTGCTTATTGTGTTCAATGCCAATGCAATTGTTGTGTTTCATCAACACTCTGAAGGTCCACAGAGTACAGAATGCCTCCAGATGTGCTTCGGAAACTACTACTATTTTTCCAGTGTACGGTCAATGCGTATACAGTTTAAGACATTACTTCCATGGAGAAAAATCCACATGGTGCTTATTGTGTTCAATGCCGATGCAATTTTTGTGTTTCATCAACACTCTAAAGGTCTACAGATTACAGAATGCCTCCAGATGTGCTTCGGAAACTACTACTAGTCTTCCAGTGTACGATCAAAACGTAGACAGTTTAAGACATTACTCCCATGGAGAAAAGTCCGCATAGTGCCTATTGTATTCAATGCCGATGCAATTTTTGTGTTTCATCAACACTCTGAAGGTCCACAGAGTACAGAATGCCTCCAGATGTGCTTCGGAAACTATTACTAGTCTTAAAGTGTACGATCAAAACGTAGACAGTTTAAGACATTACTCCCATGGAGGAAAGTCCACATGGTGCTTATTGTGTTCAATGCCCATGCAACTTTTGTGTTTCATCAACACTCTGCAGGTCCACAGAGTACAGAATGCCTCCAGATGTGCTTCGGAAACTACTACTAGTCTTCCAGTGTACGATCAAAGCGTAGACAATTTAAGACATTACCCCAATGGAGAAAAGTCCGCATGGTGCTTATTGTTTTCAATGCCGATGCTATTTCTGTGTTTCATCAACACTCTGAAGGTCCACAGATTTCAGAATGTTTCCAGATGTGCTTCAGAAACTACTACTAGTCTTCCAGTGTACGATCAAAGCGTAGACAGTTTAAGACATTACTCCCATGGAGAAAAGTTCGCATGGTGCTTATTGTGTTCATGCCGATAGAATTTTTGTGTTTCATCAACACTCTGAATGTCCACAGATTTCAGAATGCTTCCAGATGTGCTTCGGAAACTACTACTATTCTTCCAGTGTACGATCAAAGCGTAGACAGTTTAAGACATTACACCCATGGGGAAAAATCCGCATGGTGCTTATTGTGTTCAATGCCGATGCAATTTTTGTGTTTCATCAACACTCTGAAGGTCCACAGATTACAGAATGCATCCATATGTTCTTCGGAAACTACTACTAGTCTTCCAGCGTACGATCAAAGCGTAGACTGTTTAAGACATTACTCCCATGGAGAAAAATCCGCATGGTGCTTATTGTGTTCAATGCCGATGCAATTTTTGTGTTTCATCAACACTCTGAAGGTCCACAGATTACAGAATGCATCCATATGTGCTTCGGAAACTACTACTAGTCTTCCAGGGAACGATCAAAGCGTAGACAGTTTAAGACATTACTCCCATGGAGAAAAGTCCGCATGGTGCTTATTGTGTTCAATGCCGATTCAATTTTTGTGTTTCATCAAAACTCTGAAGGTCTACAGATTACAGAATGCCTCCAGATGTTCTTCGGAAACCACTACTAGTCTTCCAGTGTACGATCAAAGCGTAGACAGTTTGAGACATTACTCCCATGGAGAAATGTCCGCATGGTGTCTATTGTATTCCATGCCGATGCAATTTTTGTGTTTCATCAACACTCTGAAGGTCCACAGAGTACAGAATGCCTCCAGATGTGCTTCGGAAACTACTACTAGTCTTCAAGTGTACGATCGAAGCGTAGACAGTTTAAGACAATACTCCCATGGAGAAAAGTCCACATGGTGCTTATTGTGTTCAATGCCGATGCAATTTTTGTATTTCATCAACACTCTGAATGTCCAAAGATTTCAGAACGCCTAAAGAAGTGCTTCGGAAACTACTACTAGTCTTCCAGGGAACGATCAAAGCGTAGACAGTTTAAGACATTACCCCCATGGAGAAAGGTCCGCATGGTGCTTATTGTGTTCAATGCCGACTCAATTTTTGTGTTTCATCAACACTCTGAAGGTCTACAGATTACAGAATGCCTCCAATGTGCTTCGGAAACTACTACTAGTCTTCCAGTGTACGATCAAAGCGTAGACAGTTTAAGACATTACTACCATGAAGAAAAATATTCATGGTGCCTATTGTATTCAATGCCGATGCAATTTTTGTGTTTCATCAACACTCTGAAGGTCCACAGATTACAGAATGCCTCCAGATGTGCTTCGGAAACTACTACTATTTTTCCAGTGTACGATCAAAGCGTAGACTGTTTAAGACATTACTCCCATGGAGAAAAATCCGCATGGTGCTTATTGTGTTCAATGCCGATGCAATTTTTGTGTTTCATCAACACTCTGACGGTCCACAGATTACAGAATGCATCCATATGTGCTTCGGAAACTACTACTAGTCTTCCAGGGAACGATCAAAGCGTAGACAGTTTAAGACATTACTCCCATGGAGAAAAGTCCGCATGGTGCTTATTGTGTTCAATGCCGATTCAATTTTTGTGTTTCATCAACACTCTGAAGGTCTACAGATTACAGAATGCCTCCAGATGTTCTTCGGAAACTTCTACTAGTCTTCCAGTGTACGATCAAATCGTAGACAGTTTAAGACATTACTCCCATGAAGAAAAGCCCGCATGGTGCCTATTGTATTCAATGCCGATGCAATATTTGTGTTTCATCAACACTCTGAAGGTCCACAGAGTACAGAATGCCTCCAGATGTGCTTCGGAAACTACTACTATTCTTCCAGTGTACGATCAATGCGTAGACAGTTTAAGACTTTACTTCCATGGAGAAAAATCCACATGGTGTTTATTGTGTTCAATGCCGATGCAATTTTTGTGTTTCATCAACACTCTGAAGGTCCACAGATTACAGAATGCATCCATATGTGCTTCGGAAACTACTACTAATCTTCCAGGGAACGATCAAAGCGTAGACAGTTTATGACATTACTCCCATGGACAAAAGTCCGCATGGTGCTAATTGTGTTCAATGCCGATTCAATTTTTGTGTTTCATCAACACTCTGAAGGTCTACAGATTACAGAATGCCTCCAGATGTGCTTCGGAAACTACTACTAGTCTTCCAGTGTACGATCAAAGCGTAGACAGTTTAAGATATTACTCCCATGAAGAAAAATCCGCATGGTCACTATTGTATTCAATGCCGATGCAATTTTTGTGTTTCATCAACACTCTGAAGGTCCACAGATTACAGAATGCCTCCAGATGTGCTTCGGAAAATACTACTATTTTTCCAGTGTACGATCAAAGCGTAGACTGTTTAAGACATTACTCCCATGGAGAAAAATTCGCATGGTGCTTATTGTGTTAAATGCCGATGCAATTTTTGTGTTTCATCAACACTCTGACGGTCCACAGATTACAGAATGCATCCATATGCGCTTCGGAAACTACTACTAGTCTTCCAGGGAACGATCAAAGCGTAGACAGTTTAAGACATTACTCCCATGGAGAAAAGTCCGCATGGTGCTTATTGTGTTAAATGCCGATGCAATTTTTGTGTTTCATCAACACTCTGAAGGTCCACAGATTTCAGAATGCCTCCAGATTTGCTTCGGAAACTACTACTAGTCTTCCAGGGAACGTTCAATGCGTAGACAATTTAAGACATTACTCCTATTTAGAAAAGTCGGCATGGTGCTTATTGTGTTCAATGCCGGTGCAATTTTTGTGTTTCATCAACACTCTGATGGTCAACAGATTACAGAATCCATCCAGATGTGCTTCGGAAACTACTACTAGTCTTCCAGTGTACGATCAAAACGTAGACAGTTTAACACATTACTCCCATGGAGAAAAGTCCACATGGTGCTTAATGTCTTCAATGCCCACGCCACTTTTGTGTTTCATCAACACTCTGAATGTCCACAGATTTCAGAACGCCTAAAGAATTGCTTCGGAAACTACTACTAGTCTTCCAGGGAACGATCAAAGCGTAGACAGTTTAAGACATTACTCCCTTTAGAAAAGTCCGCATGGTGCTTATTGTGTTCAATGCCGACGCAATTTCTGTGTTTCATCAACACTCTGAAGGTCCACAGATTACAGAATGTTTCCAGATGTGCTTCAGAAACTACTACTAGTCTTCCAGTGTACGATCAAAGCGTAGGCAGTTTAAGACATTACTCCCATGGAGAAAAGTCCGCATGGTGCTTATTGTGTTCATGCCGATTCAATTTTTGTGTTTCATCAACACTCTGAAGGTCTACAGATTACAGAATGCCTCCAGATGTGCTTCAGAAACTACTTCTGGTCTTCTAGTGTACGATCAAAGCGTAGACACTTTAAGACATTACTCCCATGAAGAAAAATACTCATGGAGCCTATTGTATTCAATGCCGATGCAATTTTTGTGTTTCATCAACACTCTGAAGGTACACAGTTTACAGAATGCCTCCAGATGTGCTTCGGAAACTACTACTAGTCTTCCAGTGTACGTTCAAAGCGTAGACAATTTAAGACATTACCCCAATGGAGAAAAGTCCGCATGGTGCTTATTGTGTTCAACACTCTGAAGGTCTACAGATTACAGAATGCCTCCAGATGTGCTTCGGAAACTACTACTAGTCTTCCAGTGTACGATCAAAGCGTAGACAGTTTAAGACATTACTCCCATGAAGAAAAATCCGCATGGTCCCTATTGTAATCAATGCCGATGTAATTTTTGTGTTTCATCAACACTCTGAAACTCCACAGATTACAGAATGCCTCCAGATGTGTTTCGGAAAATACTACTATTTTTCCAGTGTACGATCAAAGCGTAGACTGTTTAAGACATTACTCCCATGGAGAAAAATCCGCATGGTGCTTATTGTGTTAAATGCCGATGCAATTTTTGTGTTTCATCAACACTCTGACGGTCCACAGATTACAGAATGCATCCATATGTGCTTCGGAAACTACTACTAGTCTTCCAGGGAACGATCAAAGCGTAGACAGTTTAAGAAATTACTCCCATGGAGAAAAGTCCGCATGGTGCTTATTGTGTTCAATGCCGATTCAATTTTTGTGTTTCATCAACACTCTGAAGGTCCACAGAGTACAGAATGCCTCCAGATGTGCTTTGGAAACCATTACTAGTCTTCCAGTGTACGATCAAAGCGTAGACAGTTTAAGACATTACTCCCATGGGGAAAAATCCGCATGGTGCTTATTGTGTTCAATGCCGATGCAATTTTGGTGTTTCAGAAACACTCTGAAGGTCCACAGATTACAGAATGCATCCATATGCGCCTCGGAAACTACTACTATCATCCAGGGAACGATCAAAGCGTAGACAGTTTAAGACAGTACTCCCATGGAGAAAAGTCCGCATGGTGCTTATTGTGTTCATGCCGATTCAATTTTTGTGTTTCATCACACTCTGAAGGTCTACAGATTACAGAATGCCTCCAGATGTGCTTCAGAAACTACTACTGGTCTTCTAGTGTACGATCAAAGCGTAGACAGTTTAAGACATTACTCCCATGGAGAAAAGTTCGCATGGTGCTTATTGTGTTCAATGCCGATGCAATTTTTGTGTTTCTTCAACACTCTGAAGGTCCACAGATTACAGAATTCTTCCAGGTGTGCTACGGAAACTACTACTAGTCTTCCAGTGTACGATCAAAGCGTAGACAAATTAAGACATTACCCCAATGGAGAAAAGTCCGCATGGTGCTTATTGTGTTCAATGCCGATTCAATTTTTGTGTTTCATCAACACTCTGAAGGTCTACAGATTACAGAATGCCTCCAGATGTGCTTCGGAAACTACTACTAGTCTTCCAGTGTACGATCAAAGTGTAGACAGTTTAAGACATTACTCCCATGAAGAAAAATCCGCATGGTCCCTATTGTATTCAATGCCGATGCAATTTTTGTGTTTCATCAACACCCTGAAGGTCCACAGATTACAGAATGCCTCCAGATGTGTTTCGGAAAATACTACTATTTTTCCAGTGTACGATCAAAGCGTAGACTGTTTAAGACATTACTCCCATGAAGAAAAATCCGCATGGTGCTTATTGTGTTAAATGCCGATGCAATTTTTGTGTTTCATCAACACTCTGACGGTCCACAGATTACAGAATGCATCCATATGTGCTTCGGAAACTACTACTAGTCCTCGAGGGAACGATCAAAGCGTAGACAGTTTAAGAAATTACTCCCATGGAGAAAGGTCCGCATGGTGCTTATTGTGTTCAATGCCGATTCAATTTTTGTGTTTCATCAACACTCTGAAGGTCCACAGAGTACAGAATGCCTCCAGATGTGCTTTGGAAACCATTACTAGTCTTCCAGTGTACGATCAAAGCGTAGACAGTTTAAGACATTACTCCCATGGGGAAAAATCCGCATGGTGCTTATTGTGTTGAATGCCGATGCAATTTTGGTGTTTCAGAAACACTCTGAAGGTCCACAGATTACAGAATGCATCCATATGCGCTTCGGAAACTACTACTATCATCCAGGGAACGATCAAAGCGTAGACAGTTTAAGACAGTACTCCCATGGAGAAAAGTCCGCATGGTGCTTATTGTGTTCATGCCGATTCAATTTTTGTGTTTCATCACACTCTGAAGGTCTACAGATTACAGAATGCCTCCAGATGTGCTTCAGAAACTACTACTGGTCTTCTAGTGTACGATCAAAGCGTAGACAGTTTAAGACATTACTCCCATGAAGAAAAATACTCATGGAGCCTATTGTATTCAATGCCGATGCAATTTTTGTGTGTCATCAACACTCTGAAGGTCCGCAGATTACAGAATGCCTCCAGATGTGCTTCGGAAACTACTACTAGTCTTCCAGTGTACGATCAAAGCGTAGACAAATTAAGACATTACCCCAATGGAGAAAAGTCCGCATGGTGCTTATTGTGTTCAATGCCGATGCAATTTCTGTGTTTCGTCAACACTCTGAAGGTCCACAGATTTCAGAATGTTTCCAGATGTGCTTCAGAAACTACTACTCGTCTTCCAGTGTACGATCAAAGCGTAGACAGTTTAAGACATTACTCCCATGGAGAAAAGTTCGCATGGTGCTTATTGTGTTCAATGACGATGCAATTTTTGTGTTTCTTCAACACTCTGAAGGTCCACCGATTACAGAATGCTTCCAGGTGTGCTACGGAAACTACTACTAGACTTCCAATGTACGATCAAAGCGTAGACACTTGAAGATATTACTCCCATAGAGAAAATTCCGCATGGTGCTTATTGTGTTCAATGCCGATGAAATTTTTGTGTTTCATCAACACTCTGAAGGTCCACAGATTACAGAATGCATCCAGATGTGCTTCGAAAACTACTACTAGTCTTCCAGTGTACGATCAAAGCGTAGACAGTTTAAGACATTACTCCCATGGAGAAAAATCCGCATGGTGCGTATTGAGTTAAATGCCGATGCAATTTTTGTGATTCATCAACACTCTGACGGTCCACAGATTACAGAATGCATCGATATGTGCTCGGTAACTACTACTAGTCTTCCAGTGTACGATCAAAGCGTAGACAGTTTAAGACATTACTCCCATGGAGAAAAGTCCGCATGGTGCTTATTGTGTTCAATGCCGATTCAATTTTTGTGTTTCATCAAAACTCTGAAGGTCTACAGATTACAGAATGCCTCCAGATGTTCTTCGGAAACCACTACTAGTCTTCCAGTGTACAATCAATGCGTAGACAGTTTGAGACATTACTCCCATGGAGAAAAGTCCGCATGGTGTCTATTGTATTCAATGCCGATGCAATTTTTGTGTTTCATCAACACTCTGAAGGTCCACAAAGTACAGAATGCCTCCAGATGTGCTTGGGAAACTACTACTAGTCTCAAAGTGTACGATCAAAGCGTAGACAGTTTAAGACAATACTCCCATGGAGAAAAGTCCACATGGTGCTTATTGTGTTCAATGCCGATGCAATTTTTGTATTTCATCAACACTCTGAATGTCCACAGATTTCAGAAAACCTAAAGAAGTGCTTCGGAAACTACAACTAGTCTTCCAGGGAACGATCAATTCGTAGACAGTTTAAGACATTACTCCCATGGAGAAAAGTATTCATAAGGCATATTGTGTTCAATGCCGATGCAATTTCTGTGTTTCATCAACACTCTGAAGGTCCACAGATTACAGAATGCATCCAGATGTGCTTCGGAAACTACTACTAGTCTTCCAGTGTACGATCAAAGCGTAGACAGTTTAAGACATTACTCCCATGGAGAAAAGTTAGCATGGTGCTTATTGTGTTCAATGCCAATGCAATTTTTGTGTTTCATCAACACTCTGAAGGTCCAAAGATTACAGGATGCCTCCAGATGTGCTTCGGGAACTACTACTATTCTTCCAGTGTACGATCAAAGCGTAGACAGTTTAAGACATTACTCCAATGGAGAAAAATCCACATGGAGCTTATTGTGTTCAATGCCGATGCAATTTTTGTGTTTCATCAACACTCTGAAGGTCCACAGATTACAGAATGCATCCATATGTGCTTTGGAAACTACTACTAGTCTTCCAGGGAACGATCAAAGCGTAGCCAGTTTAAGATATTACTCCCATGGAGAAAAGTCCGCATGGTGCTTATTGTGTTCAATGCCGATTCAATTTTTGTGTTTCATCAATACTGTGAAGGGCTACAGATTACAGAATGCCTCCAGATGTGCTTCGGAAACTACTACTAGTCTTCCAGTTTACGATCAAAGCGTAGACAATTTAAGACATTACCCCAATGGAGAAAAGTCCGCATGGTGCTTATTGTGTTCAATGCCGATGCAATTTCTGTGTTTCATCAACACTCTGAAGGTCCACAGATTTCACAATGTTTCCAGATGTGCTTCAGAAACTACTACTAGTCTTCCAGTGTACGATCAAAGCGTAGACAGTTTAAGACATTACTCCCATGGAGAAAAGTTCGCATGGTGCTTATTGTGTTCAATGCCGATGCAATTTTTGTGTTTCTTCAACACTCTGAAGGTCCACAGATTACAGAATGCTTTCAGGTGTGCTACGGAAACTACTACTAGACTTCCAATGTACGATCAAAGCGTAGACACTTTAAGATATTACTCCCATAGAGAAAATTCCGCATGGTGCTTATTGTGTTCAATGCCGATGAAATTTTTATGTTTCATCAACACTCTGAAGGTCCACAGATTACAGAATGCATCCAGATGTGCTTCGGAAACTACTACTAGTCTTCCAGTGTACGATCAAAGCGTAGACAGTTTAAGACATTACTCCCATGGAGAAAAATCCGCATGGTGCGTATTGTGTTAAATGCCGATGCAATTTTTGTGTTTCATCAACACTCTGACGGTCCACAGATTACAGAATGCATCCATATGTGCTCGGTAACTACTACTAGTCTTCCAGGGAACGATCAAAGCGTAGACAGTTCAAGACATTACTCCCATGGAGAAAAGTCCGCATGGTGCTTATTGCGTTCAATGCCGATTCAATTTTTGTGTTTCATCAAAACTCTGAAGGTCTACAGATTACAGAATGCCTCCAGATGTTCTTCGGAAACCACTACTAGTCTTCCAGTGTACGATCAATGCGTAGACAGTTTGAGACATTACTTCCATGGAGAAAAGTCCGCATGGTGTCTATTGTATTCAATGCCGATTCAATTTTTGTGTTTCATCAACACTCTGAAGGTCCACAGAGTACAGAATGCCTCCAGATGTGCTTGGGAAACTACTACTAGTCTCAAAGTGTACGATCAAAGCGTAGACAGTTTAAGACAATACTCCCATGGAGAAAAGTCCACATGGTGCTTATTGTGTTCAATGCCGATGCAATTTTTGTATTTCATCAACACTCTGAATGTCCACAGATTTCAGAAAACCTAAAGAAGTGCTTCGGAAACTACTACTAGTCTTCCAGGGAACGATCAATTCGTAGACAGTTTAAGACATTACTCCCATGGAGAAAAGTCCTCATGGTGCATATTGTATTCAATGCCGATGCAATTTCTGTGTTTCATCAACACTCTGAAGGTCCACAGATTACAGAATGCATCCAGATGTGCTTCGGAAACTACTACTAGTCTTCCAGTGTACGATCAAAGCGTAGACAGTTTAAGACATTACTCCCATGGAGAAAAGTTCGCATGGTGCTTATTGTGTTCAATGCCAATGCAATTTTTGTGTTTCATCAACACTCTGAAGGTCCAAAGATTACAGGATGCCTCCAGATGTGCTTCGGGAACTACTGCTATTCTTCCAGTGTAAGATCAAAGCGTAGACAGTTTAAGAGATTACTCCAATGGAGAAAAATCCACATAGAGCTTATTGTGTTCAATGCCGATGCAATTTTTGTGTTTCATCAACACTCTGAAGGTCCACAGATAACAGAATGCATCCATATGTGCTTCGGAAACAACTACTAGTCTTCCAGGGAACGATCAAAGCGTAGACAGTTTAAGATATTACTCCCATGGAGAAAAGTCTGCATGGTGCTTATTGTGTTCAATGCCGATTCAATTTTTGTGTTTCATCAACACTGTGAAGGGCTACAGATTACAGAATGCCTCCAGATGTGCTTCGGAAACTACTACTAGTCTTCAAGTGTACGATCAAAGCGTAGACAATTTAAGACATTACTCCCATGGGGAAAAATCCGCATGGTGCATATTGTATTCAATGCCGATGCAATTTTTGTGTTTCATCAACACTTTGAAGGTCCACAGATTACAGAATGCCTCCAGATGTGCTTCGGAAACTACTACTATTTTTCCAGTGTACGATCAAAGCGTAGACTCTTTAAGACATTACTCCCATGGAGAAAAATCCGCATGGTGCTTATTGTGTTCAATGCCGATGCAATTTTTGTGTTTCATCAACACTCTGACGGTCCACAGATTACAGAATGCATCCATATGTGCTTCGGAACTACTACTAGTCTTCCAGGGAACGATCAAAGCGTAGACAGTTTAAGACATTACCCCCATGGAGAAAAGTCCGCATGGTGCCTATTGTATTCAATGCCGATGCAATTTTAGTGTTTCATCAACACTCTGAAGGTCCACAGAGTACAGAATACCTAAAGATGTGCTTCGGAAACTACTACTAGTCTTCCAGTGTACGATCAAAACGTAGACAGTTTAAGACATTACTCCCATGGAGAAAAGTCCACATGGTGCTTATTGTGTTCAATGCCCATGCAACTTTTGTGTTTCATCAACACTCTGAATGTCCACAGATTTCAGAACGCCTAAAGAAGTGCTTCGGAAACTACTACTAGTCTTCCAGGGAACGATCAAAGCGTAGACAGTTTAAGACAATCCTCCCTTTAGAAAAGTCCGCATGGTGCTTATTGTGTTCAATGCCGATGCAATTTCTGTGTTTCATCAACACTCTGAAGGTCCACAGATTACAGAATGTTTCCAGATGTGCTTCAGAAACTACTACTAGTCTTCCAGTGTACGATCAAAGCGTAGACAGTTTAAGACATTACTCCAATGCAGAAAAATCCGCATGGTGCTTATTGTGTTCAATGCCGATGCAATTTTTGTGTTTCATCAACAATCTGACGGTCCACAGATTACAGAATGCGTCCATATGTGCTTCGGAAACTACTACTAATCTTCCAGGGAACGATCAAAGCGTAGACAGTTTAAGACATTACCCCCATGGAGAAAAGTCCGCATGGTGCTTATTGTGTTCAATGCCGATTCAATTTTTGTGTTTCATCAACACTCTGAAGGTCTACAAATTACAGAATACCTCCACATGTTCTTCGGAAACTACTACTAGTCTTCCAGTGTACGATCAAAACGTAGACAGTTTAAGACATTACTCCCATGGAGAAAAGTCCACATGGTGCTTATTGTGTTCAATGCCCATGCAACTTTTGTGTTTCATCAACACTCAGAATGTCCACAGATTTCAGAACGCCTAAAGAAGTGCTTCGGAAACTACTACTAGTCGTCCAGGGAACCATCAAAGCGTAGACAGTTTAAGACAGTACTCCCATGGAGAAAAGTCCGCATGGTGCTTATTGTGTTCATGCCGATTCAATTTTTGTGTTTCATCAACACTCTGAAGGTCTACAGATTACAGAATGCCTCCAGATGTGCTTCGGAAACTACTACTGGTCTTCTAGTGTACGATCAAAGCTTATACAGTTTAAGACATTACTCCCATGAAGAAAAATACTCATGGAGCCTATTGTATTCAATGCCGATGTAATTTTTGTGTTTCATCAACACTCTGAAGGTCCACAGATTACAGAATGCCTCCAGATGTGCTTCGGAAACTACTACTAGTCTTCCAGTGTACGATCAAAGCGTACACAATTTAAGACATTACCCCAATGGAGAAAAGTCCACATGGTTCTTATTGTGTTCAATGCCGATGCAATTTCTGTGTTTCATCAACACTCTGAAGGTCCACAGATTTCAGAACGCCTAAAGATGTGCTTCGGAAACTACTACTAGTCTTCCAGGGAACGATCAAAGTGTAGACAGTTTGACATTACTCCACTTAGAAAAGTTCGCATGGTGCTTATTGTGTTCAATGAAGATGCAATTTCTGTGTTTCATCAACACTCTGAGATCCACAGATTACAGAATGCATCCAGATGTGCTTCGGAAACTACTACTAGGCTTCCAGGGAACGATCAAAGCGTAGACAGTTTAAGACATTACTCCCACGGAGAAAAGTCCGTGTGGTGCTTATTGTGTTAAATGCAGAATCAATTTCTGTGTTTCATCAACACACTGAAGGTCCACATACTACAGAATGCATCCAGATGCGCTTCGGAAACTACTAATAGTCTTCCAGGGAACGATCAAATCGTAGACAGTTTAAGTCATTACTCCCACGGTGAAAAGTAGGCATGGTGCTTATTGTGTTCAATGCCGATGCAATTTCTGAGTTTTATCAACACTCAGAAGGTCCACAGATTACAGAATGCATCCAGATTGGCTTTGGAAACTACTACTAGTCTTCCAGGGAACGATCAAAGCGTAGACAGTTTAAGACATTACCCCCATGGAGAAAAGTCCGCATGGTGCCTATTGTATTCAATGATGATGCAATTTTAGTGTTTCATCAACACTCTGAAGGTCCACAGAGTACAGAATACCTAAAGATGTGCTTCGGAAACTACTACTAGTCTTCCAGTGTACGATCAAAACGTAGACAGTTTAAGACATTACTCCCATGGAGAAAAGTCCACATGGTGCTTATTGTGTTCAATGCCCATGCAACTTTTGTGTTTCATCAACACTCTGAATGTCCACAGATTTCAGAACGCCTAAAGAAGTGCTTCGGAAACTACTACTAGTCTTCCAGGGAACGATCAAAGCGTAGACAGTTTAAGACAATCCTCCCTTTAGAAAAGTCCGCATGGTGCTTATTGTGTTCAATGCCGATGCAATTTCTGTGTTTCATCAACACTCTGAAGGTCCACAGATTACAGAATGTTTCCAGATGTGCTTCAGAAACTACTACTAGTCTTCCAGTGTACGATCAAAGCGTAGACAGTTTAAGACATTACTCCAATGCAGAAAAATCCGCATGGTGCTTATTGTGTTCAATGCCGATGCAATTTTTGTGTTTCATCAACAATCTGACGGTCCACAGATTACAGAATGCGTCCATATGTGCTTCGGAAACTACTACTAATCTTCCAGGGAACGATCAAAGCGTAGACAGTTTAAGACATTACCCCCATGGAGAAAAGTCCGCATGGTGCTTATTGTGTTCAATGCCGATTCAATTTTTGTGTTTCATCAACACTCTGAAGGTCTACAAATTACAGAATACCTCCACATGTTCTTCGGAAACTACTACTAGTCTTCCAGTGTACGATCAAAACGTAGACAGTTTAAGACACTACTCCCATGGAGAAAAGTCCACATGGTGCTTATTGTGTTCAATGCCCATGCAACTTTTGTGTTTCATCAACACTCAGAATGTCCACAGATTTCAGAACGCCTAAAGAAGTGCTTCGGAAACTACTACTAGTCGTCCAGGGAACCATCAAAGCGTAGACAGTTTAAGACAGTACTCCCATGGAGAAAAGTCCGCATGGTGCTTATTGTGTTCATGCCGATTCTATTTTTGTGTTTCATCAACACTCTGAAGGTCTACAGATTACAGAATGCCTCCAGATGTGCTTCGGAAACTACTACTGGTCTTCTAGTGTACGATCAAAGCTTATACAGTTTAAGACATTACTCCCATGAAGAAAAATACTCATGGAGCCTATTGTATTCAATGCCGATGCAATTTTTGTGTTTCATCAACACTCTGAAGGTCCACAGATTACAGAATGCCTCCAGATGTGCTTCGGAAACTACTACTAGTCTTCCAGTGTACGATCAAAGCGTACACAATTTAAGACATTACCCCAATGGAGAAAAGTCCACATGGTTCTTATTGTGTTCAATGCCGATGCAATTTCTGTGTTTCATCAACACTCTGAAGGTCCACAGATTTCAGAACGCCTAAAGATGTGCTTCGGAAACTACTACTAGTCTTCCAGGGAACGATCAAAGTGTAGACAGTTTGACATTACTCCCCTTAGAAAAGTTCGCATGGTGCTTATTGTGTTCAATGAAGATGCAATTTCTGTGTTTCATCAACACTCTGAGATCCACAGATTACAGAATGCATCCAGATGTGCTTCGGAAACTACTACTAGGCTTCCAGGGAACGATCAAAGCGTAGACAGTTTAAGACATTACTCCCACGGAGAAAAGTCCGTGTGGTGCTTATTGTGTTAAATGCAGAATCAATTTCTGTGTGTCATCAACACACTGAAGGTCCACATACTACAAAATGCATCCAGATGCGCTTCGGAAACTACTAATAGTCTTCCAGGGAACGATCAAATCGTAGACAGTTTAAGTCATTACTCCCACGGTGAAAAGTAGGCATGGTGCTTATTGTGTTCAATGCCGATGCAATTTCTGAGTTTTATCAACACTCAGAAGGTCCACAGATTACAGAATGCCTCCAGATGAGCTTCGGAAACTACTACTATTCTTCCAGTGTACGATCAAAGCGTAGACAGTTAAAGACATTACTCCAATGGAGAAAAATGCACATGGAGCTTATTGTGTTCAATGCCGATGCAATTTTTGTGTTTCATCAACACTCTGAAGGTCCACAGATTACAGAATGCATCCATATGTGCTTCGGAAACTACTACTAGTCTTCCAGGGATCGATCAAAGCGTAGACAGTTTAAGACATTACCCCCATGGAGAAAAGTCCGCATGGTGCTTATTGCGTTCAATGCCGATTCAATTTTTGTGTTTCATCAACACTCTGAAGGTCTACAGATTACAGAATGCTCCCAGATGTGCTTCGGAAACTACTACTAGTCTTCCAGTGTACGATCAAAACGTAGACAGTTTAAGACATTACTCCCATGGAGAAAAGTCCACATGGTGCTTATTGTGGTCAATGCCCATGCAACTTTTGTGTTTCATCAACACTCTGAATGTCCACAGATTTCAGAACGCCTAAAGAAGTGCTTCGGAAACTACTACTAGTCTTCCAGGGAAATATCAAAGCGTAGACAGTTTAAAACATTACTCCGTTTAGAAAAGTCCGCATGGTGCTTATTGTGTTCAATGCCGATGCAATTTCTGTGTTTCATCAACACTCTGAAGGTCCACAGATTACAGAATGTTTCCAGATGTGCTTCAGAAACTACTACTAGTCTTCCAGTGTACGATCAAAGCGTAGACAGTTTAAGACATTACTCCCATGGAGAAAAGTTCGCATGGTGCTTATTGTGTTCAATGCCGATGCAATTTTTGTGTTTCATCAACACTCTGAAGGTCTACAGATTACAGAATGCTTCCAGGTGTGCTTCGGAAACTACTACTAGACTTCCAGGGAACGATCAAAGCGTAGACACTTTAAGACATTACTCCCATAGAGAAAATTCCGCATGGTGCCTATTGTGTTCAATGCCGATGAAATTTTTGTGTTTCATCAACACTCTGAATGTCCACAGATTACAGAAAGCATCCAGATGTGCTCCGGAAACTACTACTAGTCTTCCAGTGTACGATCAAAGCGTAGACTGTTTAAGACATTACTCCCATGGAGAAAAGTTCGCATAGTGCTTATTGTGTTCAATGCCGATGGAATTTTTGTGTTTCATCAACACTCTGAATGTCCACAGATTACAGAATGCCTCCAGATGTGCTTCGGAAACTACTACTAGTCTTCCAGTGTACGATCAAAGCGTAGACAATTTAAGACATTACCCCAATGGAGAAAAGTCCGCATGGTGCTTATTGTGTTCAATGCCGATGCAATTTCTGTGTGTTTCATCAACACTCTGAAGGTCCACAGATTTCAGAACGCCTAAAGATGTGCTTCGGAAACTACTACTAGTCTTCCAGGGAATGATCAAAGAGTAGACAGTTTAAGACATTACTCCGCTTAGAAAAGTTCGCATGGTGCTTATTGTGTTCAATGAAGATGCAATTTCTGTGTTTCATCAACACTCTGAGGTCCACAGATTACAGAATGCATCCAGATGTGCTTCGGAAACTACTACTAGGCTTCCAGGGAACGATCAAAGCTTAGACAGTTTAAGACATTACTCCCATGGAGAAAAGTACGTGTGGTGCTTAATGTGTTAAATGCAGAGTCAATTTCTGTGTTTCATCAACACACTGAAGGTCCACATACTACAGAATGCACCAGATGCGCTTCGGAAACTACTACTAGTCTTCCAGGGAACGATCAAATCGTAGACAGTTTAAGTCATTACTCCCATGGAGAAAAGTAGGCATGTTGCTTATTGTGTTCAATGCCGATGCAATTTCTGTGTTTTATCAACACTCTGAAGGTCCACAGATTACAGAATGCTTCCAGGTGTGCTTCGGAAACTACTACTAGACTTCCAGTGTACGATCAAATTGTAGACACTTTAAGACATTACTCCCATAGAGAAAATTCCGCATGGTGCTTGTTGTGTTCAATGCCGATGCAATTTTTGAGTTTCATCAACGCTCTGAATGTCCACAGATTACAGAATGCATCCAGATGTGCTTCGGAAACTCCTACTAGTCTTCCAGGGAACGATCAAAGCGTAGACAGTTTAAGACATTACCCCCATGGAGAAAAGTCCGCATGGTGCTTATTGTGTTCAATGCCGATTCAATTTTTGTGTTTCATCAACACTCTGAAGGTCTACAGATTACAGAATGCTCCCAGATGTGCTTCGGAAACTACTACTAGTCTTCCAGTGTACGATCAAAACGTAGACAGTTTAAGACATTACTCCCATGGAGAAAAGTCCACATGGTGCTTATTGTGTTCAATGCCCATGCAACTTTTGTGTCTCATCAACACTCTGAATGTCCGCAGATTTCAGAACGCCTAAAGAAGTGCTTCGGAAACTACTACTAGTCTTCCAGGGAACTATCAAAGCGTAGACAGTTTAAAACATTACTCCCTTTAGAAAAGTCCGCATGGTGCTTATTGTGTTCAATGCCGATGCAATTTCTGTGTTTCATCAACACTCTGAAGGTCCAGAGATTACAGAATGTTTCCAGTTGTGCTTCAGAAACTACTACTAGTCTTCCAGTGTACGATCAAAGCGTAGACAGTTTAAGACATTACTCCCATGGAGAAAAGTTCGCATGGTGCTTATTGTGTTCAATGCCGATGCAATTTTTGTGTTTCATCAACGCTCTGAATGTCCACAGATTACAGAATGCATCCAGATGTGCTTCGGAAACTACTACTAGTCTTCCAGTGTACGATCAAAGCGTAGACAGTTTAAGACATTACTCCCATGGAGAAAAGATCGCATGGTGCTTATTGTGTTCAATGCCGATGCAATTTTTGAGTTTCATCAACACTCTGAATGTCCACAGATTACAGAATGCATCCAGATGTGCTTCGGAAACTACTACTAGTCTTCCAGTGTACGATCAAAGCGTAGACAGTTTAAGACATTACTTCCATGGAGAAAAGTTCGCATGGTGCTTATTGTGTTCAATGCCGATGGAATTTTGGTGTTCCATCAACACTCTGAAGGTCCACAGATTACAGAATGCATCCATATGCGCTTCGGAAACTATTACTAGTCATCCAGGGAACGATCAAAGCGTAGACAGTTTAAGACAGTACTCCCATGGAGAAAAGTCCGCATGGTGCTTATTGTGTTCATGCCGATTCAAATTTTGTGTTTCATCAACACTCTGAAGGTCTACAGATTACAGAATGCCTCCAGATGTGCTTCGGAAACTACTACTGGTCTTCTAGTGTACGATCAAAGCGTAGACAGTTTAAGACATTACTCCCATGAAGAAAAATACTCATGGAGCCTATTGTATTCAATGCCGATGCAATTTTTGTGTTTCATCAACACTCTGAAGGTCCACAGATTACAGAATGCCTCCAGATGTGCTTCGGAAACTACTACTAGTCTTCCAGTGTACGATCAAAGCGTAGACAATTTAAGACATTACCCCAATGGAGAAAAGTCCGCATGGTGCTTATTGTGTTCAATGCCGATGCAATTTCTGTGTTTCATCAACACTCTTAAGGTCCACAGATTTCAGAACGCCTAAAGATGTGCTTCGGAAACTACTACTAGTCTTCCAGGGAACGATCAAAGTGTAGACAGTTTAAGACATAACTCCCCTTAGAAAAGTTCGCATGGTGCTTATTGTGTTCAATGAAGATGCAATTTCTGTGTTTCATCAACACTCTGAGGTCCACAGATTACAGAATGCATCCAGATGTGCTTCGGAAACTACTACTAAGCTTCCAGGGAACGATCAACGCGTAGACAGTTTAAGACATTACTCCCATGGAGTAAAGTCCGTGTGTTGCTTATTGTGTTAAATGCAGAATCAATTTCTGTGTTTCATCAACACACTGAAGGTCCACCTACTACAGAATGCATCCAGATGCGCTTCGGAAACTACTGCTAGTCTTCCAGGGAACGATCAAATCGTAGACAGTTTAAGTCAATACTCCCATGGAGAAAAGTAGGCATGGTGCTTATTGTGTTCAATGCCGATGCAATTTCTGTGTTTTATCAACACTCAGAAGGTCCACAGATTACAGAATGCATCCAAATGTGCTTTGGAAACTACTACTAGTCTTCCAGTGTACGATCAAAGCGTAGACAATTTAAGACATTACTCCCAAGGAGAAAAGTTCTCATGGTGCTTATTGTGTTCAATGCCCATGCAATTTTTGTGTTTCATCAACACTCTGAAGGTCCATTGATTACAGAATGCTTGCAGATGTGCTTCGGAAACTACTACTAGTCTTCCACTGTACGACCAAAGCGTAGACAGTTTAAGACATTACTCCCGTGGAGAAAAGTTCGCATGGTGCTTATTGTGTTCAATGCCAATGCAATTTTTGTGTTTCATCAACACTCTGAAGGTCCAAAGATTACAGAATACCTCCAGATGTGCTTCGGAAACTACTACTATCTTCCAGTGTACGATCAAAGCGTAGACAGTTTAAGACATTACTCCCATGAAGAAAAGTCCGCAAGGTGCCTATTGTATTCAATGCCGATGCAATTTTTGTGTTTCATCAACACTCTGAAGGTCCACAGAGTACAGAATGCCTCCAGATGTGCTTCGGAAACTACTACTAGTCTGCCAGTGTACGATCAAAACGTAGACAGTTTAAGACATTACTCCCATGGAGAAAAGTCCACATGGTGCTTATTGTGTTCAATGCCCATGCAACTTTTGTGTTTCATCAACACTCTGAATGTCCACAGATTTCAGAACGCCTAAAGAAGTGCTTCGGGAACTACTACTAGTCTTCCAGGGAACGATCAAAGCGTTGACACTTTAAGACATTACTCCCTTTAGATAAGTCCGCATGGTGCTTATTGTGTTCAATGCCGATGCAATTTCTGTGTTTCATCAACACTCTGAAGGTCCACAGATTACAGAATGTTTCCAGATGTGCTTCAGAAACTACTACTAGTCTTCCAGTGTACGATCAAAGCGTAGACAGTTTAAGACATTACTCCCTTGGAGAAAAGTTCGCATGGTGCTTATTGTGTTGAATGCCGATGCAATTTTTGTGTTTCATCAACACTCTGAAGGTCTACAGATTACAGAATGCTTCCAGGTGTGCTTCGGAAACTACTACTAGACTTCCAGTGTACGATCAAAGCGTAGACACTTTAAGACATTACTCCCATAGAGAAAATTCCGCATGGTGCTTATTGTGTTCAATGCCGATGGAATTTTTGTGTTTCATCAACACTCTGAATGTCCACAGATTACAGAATGCTTCCAGATGTGCTTCGGGAACTACTACTATTTTTCCAGTGTACGATCAAAGCGTAGACAGTTTAAGACATTACTCCCATGGGGAAAATTCCGTATGGTGCTTATTGTGTTCAATGCCGATGCAATTTCTGTGTTTCATCAACACTCTTAAGGTCCACAGATTTCAGAACGCCTAAAGATGTGCTTCGGAAACTACTACTAGTCTTCCAGCGAACGATCAAAGTGTAGACAGTTTAAGACATTACTCCCCTTAGAAAAGTTCGCATGGTGCTTATTGTGTTCAATGAACATGCAATTTCTGTGTTTCATCAACACTCTGAGGTCCACAGATTACAGAATGCATCCAGATGTGCTTCGGAAACTACTACTAGGCTTCCAGGGAACGATCGAAGCGTAGACAGTTTAAGACATTACTCCCATGGAGAAAAGTCCGTGTGGTTCTTATTGTGTTAAATGCAGAATCAATTTCTGTGTTTCATCAACACACTGAAGGTCCACATACTACAGAATGCATCCAGATGCGCTTCGGAAACTACTACTAGTCTTCCAGGGAACTATCAAATCATAGACAGTTTAAAACATTACTCCCATGGAGAAAAGTAGGCATGGTGCTTATTGTGTTCAATGCCGATGCAATTTCTGTGTTTTATCAACACTCAGAAGGTCCACAGATTACAGAATGCATCCAGATGTGCTTTGGAAACTACTACTAGTCTTCCAGTGTACGATCAAAGCGTAGACAGTTTAAGACATTACTCCCATGGAGAAAAGTTCGCATGGTGCTTATTGTGTTCAATGCCGATGCAATTTTTGAGTTTCATCAACACTCTGAATGTCCACAGATTACAGAATGCATCCAGATGTGCTTCGGAAACTACTACTAGTCTTCCAGTGTACGATCAAAGCGTAGACAGTTTAAGACATTACTCCCATGGAGAAAAGTTCGCATGGTGCTTATTGTGTTCAATGCCGATGGAATTTTGGTGTTCCATCAACACTCTGAAGGTCCACAGATTACAGAATGCATCCACATGCGCTTCGGAAACTATTACTAGTCATCCAGGGAACGATCAAAGCGTAGACAGTTTAAGACACTACTCCCATTGAGAAAAGTCCGCATGCTGCTTATTGTGTTCATGCCGATTCAATTTTTGTGTTTCATCAACACTCTGAAGGTCTACAGATAACAGAATGCCTCCAGATGTGCTTCGGAAACTACTACTGGTCTTCTAGTGTACGATCAAAGCGTAGACAGTTTAAGACATTACTCCTATGAAGAAAAATACTCATGGAGCCTATTGTATTCAATGCCGATGCAATTTTTGTGTTTCATCAACACTCTGAAGGTCCACAGATTACAGAATGCCTCCAGATGTGATTCGGAAACTACTACTAGTCTTCCAGTGTACGATCAAAGCGTAGACAATTTAAGACATTACCCCAATGGAGAAAAGTCCGCATGGTGCTTATTGTGTTCAATGCCGATGCCATTTCTGTGTTTTATCAACACTCAGAAAGTCCACAGATTACAGAATGCATCCTGATGCGCTTTGGAAACTACTACTAGTCTTCCAGTGTACGATCAAAGCGTAGACAGTTTAAGACATTACTCCCATGGAGAAAAGTTCGCATGGTGCTTATTGCGTTCAATGCCGATGCAATTTTTGTGTTTCATCAACACTCTGAAGGTCCTTTGATTACAGAATGCTTGCAGATGTGCTTCGGAAACTACTACTAGTCTTCCAGTGTACGATCAAAGCGTAGACAGTTTAAGACATTACTCCCATGGAGAAAAGTGCGCATGGCGCTTATTGTGTTCAATGCCAATGCAATTTTTGTGTTTCATCAACACTCTGAAGGTCCAAAGATTACAGAATGCCTCCAGATGTGCTTCGGAAACTACTACTATTCTTCCAGTGTACGATCAAAGCGTAGACAGTTTAAGACATTACTCCAATGGAGAAAAATCCATATGGAGCTTATTGTGTTCAATGCCGATGCAATTTTTGTGTTTCATCAACACTCTGAAGGTCCACAGATTACAGAATGCATCCATATGTGCTTCGGAAACTACTACTAGTCTTCCAGGGAACGATCAAAGCGTAGACAGTTTAAGACATTACTCCCATGGAGAAAAGTCCGTATGGTGCTTATTGTGTTCAATGCCGATTCAATTTTTGCGTCTCTTCAACACTCTGAAGGTCTACAGATTACAGAATGCCTCCAGATGTGCTTCGGAAACTACTACTATTTTTCCAGTGTACGATCAAAGAGTAGACAGTTTAAGACATTACTCCCATGGAGAGAAATCCGCATGGTGCTTATTGTGTTCAATGCCGATGCAATTTTTGTGTTTCATCAACACTCTGACGGTCCACAGATTACAGAATGCATCCATATGTGGTTCGGAAACTGCTACTAGTCTTCCAGGGAACGATCAAAGCGTAGACAGTTTAAGGCATTACTCCCATGGAGAAAAGTCCACATGGTGCTTATTGTGTTCAATGCCCATGCAACTTTTGTGTTTCATCAACACTCTGAATGTCCACAGATTTCAGAACGCCTAAAGAAGTGCTTCGGAAACTACTACTAGTCTTCCAGGGAACGATCAAAGCGTAGACAGTTTAAGACCTTACTCCCTTTAGAAAAGTCCGCATGGTGCTTTTTGTGTTCAATACCGATGCAATTTCTGTGTTTCATCAACACTCTGAAGGTCCACAGATTACAGAATGTTTCCAGATGTGCTTCAGAAACTACTACTAGTCTTCCAGTGTACGATCAAAGCGTAGACAGTTTAAGACATTACTCCCATGGAGAAAAGTTCGCATGGTGCTTATTGTGTTCAATGCCGATGCAATTTTTGTGTTTCATCAACACTCTGAAGGTCCACAGATTACAGAATGCTTCCAGGTGTGCTTCGGAAACTACTACTAGACTCCCAGTGTACGATCAAAGCGTAGACACTTTAAGACATTACTCCCATAGAGAAAATTCCGCATGGTGCTTATTGTGTTCAATGCCGATTCAATTTTTGTGTCTCTTCAACACTCTGAAGGTCTACAGATTACAGAATGCCTCCAGATGTGCTTCGGAAGCTACTACTAGTCTTCCAGTGTACGATCAAAGCGTAGACAGTTTAAGACATTACTCCCATGAAGAAAAATCCGCATGGTGCCTATTGTATTCAATGCCGATGCAATTTTTGTGTTTCATCAACACTCTGAAGGTCCACAGATTACAGAATGCCTCCAGATGTGCTTCGGAAACTACTACTATTTTTCCAGTGTACGATCAAAGCGTAGACAGTTTAAGACATTACTCCCATGGAGAAAAATCCGCATGGTGCTTATTGTGTTCAATGCCGATGCAATTTTTGTGTTTCATCAACACTCTGACGGTCCACAGATTACAGAATGCATCCATATGTGCTTCGGAAACTACTACTAGTCTTCCAGGGAACGATCAAAGCGTAGACAGTTTAAGACATTACCCCCATGGAGAAAAGTCCGCAAGGTGCTTATTGTGTTCAATGCCGATTCAATTTTTGTGTTTCATCAACACTCTGAAGGTCTACAGATTACAGAATGCCTCCAGATGTTCTTCGGAAACTACTACTAGTCTTCCAGTGTACGATCAAAACGTAGAAAGTTTAAGACATTACTCCCATGGAGAAAAGTCCGCATGGTGCCTATTGTATTCAATGCCGATGCAATTTTTGTGTTTCATCAACACTCTGAAGGACCACAGAGTACAGAATGCCTCCAGATGTGCTTCGGAAACTACTACTAGTCTTCCAGTGTACGATCAAAACGTAGAGAGTTTAAGGCATTACTCCCATGGAGAAAAGTCCACATGGTGCTTATTGTGTTCAATGCCCATGCAACTTTTGTGTTTCATCAACACTCTGAATGTCCACAGATTTCAGAACGCCTAAAGAAGTGCTTCGGAAACTGCTACTAGTCTTCCAGGGAACGATCAAAGCGTAGACAGTTTAAGACATTACTCCCTTTAGAAATGTTCGCATGGTGCTTATTGTGTTCAATGCCGATGCAATTTCTGTGTTTCATCAACACTCTGAAGGTCCACAGATTACAGAATGTTTCCAGATGTGCTTCAGAAACTACTACTAGTCTTCCAGTGTACGATCAAAGCGTAGACAGTTTAAGACATTACTCCCATGGAGAAAAGTTCGCATGGTGCTTATTGTGTTCAATGCCGATGCAATTTTTGTGTTTCATCAACACTCTGAAGGTCCACAGATTACAGAATGCTTCCAGGTGTGCTTCGGAAACTACTACTAGACTTCCAGTGTACGATCAAAGAGTAGACACTTTAAGACATTACTCCCATAGAGAAAATTCCGCATGGTGCTTACTGTGTTCAATGCCGATGCAATTTTTGTGTTTCATCAACACTCTGAAGGTCCACAGATTACAGAATGCCTCCAGATGTGCTTCGGAAACTAATACTAGTCTTCCAGTGTACGATCAAACCGTAGACAGTTTAAGACATTACTCCCATGGAGAAAAGTCCGCATGGTGCCTATTGTATTCAATGCCGATGCAATTTTTGTGTTTCATCAACCCTCTGAAGGTCCACAGAGTACAGAATGCCTCCAGATGTGCTTCGGAAACTACTACTAGTCTTCCAGTGTACGATCAAAACGTAGACAGTTTAAGGCATTACTCCCATGGAGAAAAGTCCACATGGTGCTTATTGTGTTCAATGCCCATGCAACTTTTGTGTTTCATCAACACTCTGAATGTCCACAGATTTCAGAACGCCTAAAGAAGTGCTTCGGAAACTACTACTAGTCTTCCAGGGAACGATCAAAGCGTAGACAGTTTAAGACCTTACTCCCTTTAGAAAAGTCCGCATGGTGCTTTTTGTGTTCAATACCGATGCAATTTCTGTGTTTCATCAACACTCTGAAGGTCCACAGATTACAGAATGTTTCCAGATGTGCTTCAGAAACTACTACTAGTCTTCCAGTGTACGATCAAAGCGTAGACAGTTTAAGACATTACTCCCATGGAGAAAAGTTCGCATGGTGCTTATTGTGTTCAATGCCGATGCAATTTTTGTGTTTCATCAACACTCTGAAGGTCCACAGATTACAGAATGCTTCCAGGTGTGCTTCGGAAACTACTACTAGACTTCCAGTGTACGATCAAAGCGTAGACACTTTAAGACATTACTCCCATAGAGAAAATTCCGCATGGTGCTTATTGTGTTCAATGCCGATTCAATTATTGTGTCTCTTCAACACTCTGAAGGTCTACAGATTACAGAATGCCTCCAGATGTGCTTCGGAAGCTACTACTAGTCTTCCAGTGTACGATCAAAGCGTAGACAGTTTAAGACATTACTCCCATGAAGAAAAATCCGCATGGTGCCTATTGTATTCAATGCCGATGCAATTTTTGTGTTTCATCAACACTCTGAAGGACCACAGATTACAGAATGCCTCCAGATGTGCTTCGGAAACTACTACTATTTTTCCAGTGTACGATCAAAGCGTAGACAGTTTAAGACATTACTCCCATGGAGAAAAATCCGCATGGTGCTTATTGTGTTCAATGCCGATGCAATTTTTGTGTTTCATCAACACTCTGACGGTCCACAGATTACAGAATGCATCCATATGTGCTTCGGAAACTATTACTAGTCTTCCAGGGAACGATCAAAGCGTAGACAGTTTAAGACATTACCCCCATGGAGAAAAGTCCGCAAGGTGCTTATTGTGTTCAATGCCGATTAAATTTTTGTGTTTCATCAACACTCTGAAGGTCTACAGATTACAGAATGCCTCCAGATGTTCTTCGGAAACTACTACTAGTCTTCCAGTGTACGATCAAAACGTAGAAAGTTTAAGACATTACTCCCATGGAGAAAAGTACGCATGGTGCCTATTGTATTCAATGCCGATGCAATTTTTGTGTTTCATCAACACTCTGAAGGTCCACAGAGTACAGAATGCCTCCAGATGTGCTTTGGAAACTACTACTAGTCTTCCAGTGTACGATCAAAACGTAGAGAGTTTAAGGCATTACTCCCATGGAGAAAAGTCCACATGGTGCTTATTGTGTTCAATGCCCATGCAACTTTTGTGTTTCATCAACACTCTGAATGTCCACAGATTTCAGAACGCCTAAAGAAGTGCTTCGGAAACTGCTACTAGTCTTCCACTGAACGATCAAAGCGTAGACAGTTTAAGACATTACTCCCTTTAGAAAAGTTCGCATGGTGCTTATTGTGTTCAATGCCGATGCAATTTCTGTGTTTCATCAACACTCTGAAGGTCCACAGATTACAGAATGTTTCCAGATGTGCTTCAGAAACTACTACTAGTCTTCCAGTGTACGATCAAAGCGTAGACAGTTTAAGACATTACTCCCATGGAGAAAAGTTCGCATGGTGCTTATTGTGTTCAATGCCGATGCAATTTTTGTGTTTCATCAACACTCTGAAGGTCCACAGATTACAGAATGCTTCCAGGTGTGCTTCGGAAACTACTACTAGACTTCCAGTGTACGATCAAAGAGTAGACACTTTAAGACATTACTCCCATAGAGAAAATTCCGCATGGTGCTTACTGTGTTCAATGCCGATGCAATTTTTGTGTTTCATCAACACTCTGAAGGTCCACAGATTACAGAATGCCTCCAGATGTGCTTCGGAAACTAATACTAGTCTTCCAGTGTATGATCAAAGCGTAGACAATTTAAGACATTACCCCCATGGAGAAAAGTCCGCATGGTGCTTATAGTGTTCAATGCCGATGCAATTTCTGTGTTTCATCAACACTCTGAGGTCCACAGTTTACAGAATGCATCCAGATGTGCTTCGGAAACTACTACTAGGCTTCCAGGGAACGATCAAAGCGTAGACAGTTTAAGACATTACTCCCATGGAGAAAAGACCATGTGGTGCTTATTGTGTTAAATGCAGAATCACTTTCTGTGTTTCATCAACACACTGAAGGTCCAAATACTACAGAATGCATCCAGATGCGATTCGGAAACTACTACTAGTCTTCCAGGGAACGATCAAATCGTAGACAGTTTAAGTCATTACTCCCATGGAGAAAAGTTCGCATGGTGCTTATTGTGTTCAATGCCGATGGAATTTTTGTGTTTCGTCAACATTCTGAAGGTCCACAGATTACAGAATGCTTCCAGATGTGCTTCGGAAACTACTACTATTCTTATTGTGTACGGCTAAAGCGTTGACAGTTTAAGACATTACTCCCATGGAGAAAAATCCGCATGGTGCTTATTGTGTTCAATACCGATGCAACTTTTGTGTTTCATCAAAACTCTGAAGGTCCACAGATTACAGAATGCTTCCAGATGTGCTTCGGAAACTACTACTGGTCTTCCAGGGAAAGATCAAACTGTAGACAGTTTAAGACATTACTCCCATGGAGAAAAGTCCGCATGGTGCTTATTGTGTTCAATGCCGATGCAATTTCTGTGTTTATCAACACTCTGCAGGTCCACACACTACAGAATGCATCCAGATGTGCCTCAGAAACTACTACTAGTCTTAAAGGGAACGATCAATGCGTAGACAGTTTAAGACATTACTCCCATGGAGAAAAGTCCGCATGGTGTTTATTGTGTTCAATGCCGATGCAATTTTTGTCTTTCTTCAACTCTCTGAATGTCCACAGATTTCGGAACGCCTAAAGATGTGCTTCGGAAACTACTACTAGTCTTCCAGGGAACGATCGAAGTGTAGACAGTTTAAGACATTACTCCCATGGAGAAAAGTCCACATGGTGCTTATTGTGTTCAATGCCGATGCAATTTCTGTGTTTTATCAACACTCTGAAGGTCCACAGATTACAGAATGCATCCAGATGTGCTTTGGAAACTACTACTAGTCTTCCAGTGTACGATCAAAGCGTAGACAGTTTAAGACATTACTCTCATGGAGAAAAGTTCGCATGGTGCTTATTGTGTTCAATGCCGATGCAATTTTTGTGTTTCATCAACACTCTGAAGGTCCACAGATTACAGAATGCATCCATATGTGCTTCGGAAACTACTACCAGACTTCCAGGGAACGATCAAAGCGTCGACAGTTTAAGACATTACTCCCAAGCAGAAAAGTTCGCATCGTGCTTATTGTGTTCAATGCCGATGGAAGTTTTGTGTTTCGTCAACATTCTGAAGGTCCACAGATTACAGAATGCTTCCAGATGTACTTCGGAAACTACTACTAGTCTTCCAGGAAACGATCAAATCTTAGACAGTTTAAGACATTACTCCCTTTAGAAAAGTCCGCATGGTGCTTATTGTGTTCAATGCCGATGCAATTTCTGTGTTTCATCAACACTCTGCAGGTCCACACATTACAGAATGCATCCAGATGTGCTTCAGAAACTAATACTAGTCTTCCAGAGAACGATCAAAGCGTATACAATTTAAGACATTATTCCCAAGGAGATAAGTCCGTATGGTGTTTTTTGGGTTCAATGCCGAATCAATTTCTGTGTTTCATCAACACACTGAAGATCCACAGATTACAGAATGCATCCAGATGTGCTTCGGAAACTACTACTAGTCTTAAAGGGGACGATCATATCGTAGGCAGTTTAAGACATTACTACCATGGAGAAAAGTCCACATGGTGCTTATTGTGTTCAATGCCGATGCAATTTCTGTGTTTTATCAACACTCTGAAGGTCCACAGATTACAGAATGCATCAAGATGTGCTTTGGAAACTACTACTAGTCTTCCAGTGTACGATCAAAGCGTAGACAGTTTAAGACATTACTCTCATGGAGAAAAGTTCGCATGGTGCGTATTGTGTTCAATGCCGATGCAATTTTTGTGTTTCATCAACACTCTGAAGGTCCACAGATTACAGAATGCATCCATATGTGCTTCGGAAACTACTACCAGACTTCCAGGGAACGATCAAAGCGTTGACAGTTTAAGACATTACTCCCAAGGAGAAAAGTTCGCATGGTGCCTATTGTGTTCAATGCCGATGGAATTTTTGTGTTTCGTCAACATTCTGAAGGTCCACAGATTACAGAATGCTTGCAGATGTTGCTTCGGAAACTACTACTAGTCTTCCAGTGTACGATCAAAGCGTAGACAGTTTAACACATTATTCCCATAGAGAAAATTCCGCATGGTGCTTATTGTGTTCAATGCCGATGCAATTTTTGTGTTTCATCAATACTCTGAAGGTCCACAGATTACAGAATGCTTCCAGATGTGCTTCGGAAACTGCTACTAGTCTTCCAGTGTACGATCAAAGCCTATACAGTTTAAGACATTACTCCCATGGAGAAAAATCCGCATGGCGCTTATTATGTTCAATGCCGAATCAATTTTTGCGTTTCATCAACACTCTGAAGGTCCACAGATTACAGAATGCATCCAGATGTGCTTCAGAAACTACTACTTGTCTTCTAGTGTACGATCAAAGCGTAGACACTTTAAGACATTACTCCTATAGAGAAAATTTCGCATGGTGCTTATTGTGTTCAATGGCGATGCAATTTTACTGTTTTATCAACACTCTGAAGGTCCACAGATTACAGAATGCCTCCAGATGTGCTTCGGAAACTACTACTAGTCTTCCAGGGAACGATCAAATCGTAGACAGTTTAAGACATTACTCCCATGGAGAAAAGTCCACATGGTGCTTATTGTGTTCAATGCCGATGCAATTTCTGTGTTTTATCAACACTCTGAAGGTCCACAGATTACAGAATGCATCCAGATGTGCTTTGGAAACTACTACTAGTCTTCCAGTGTACGATCAAAGCGTAGACAGTTTAAGACATTACTCCCATGGAGAAAAGTTCGCATGGTGCATATTGTGTTCAATGCCGATGCAATTTTTGTGTTTCATCAACACTCTGAAGGTCCACAGATTACAGAATGCTTCCAGGTATGCTTCGGAAACTACTACTAGACTTCCAGTGTACGATCAAAGAGTAGACACTTTAAGACATTACTCCCATAGAGAAAATTCCGCATGGTGCTTATTGTGTTCAATGCCGATGCAATTTTTGTGTTTCATCAACACTCTGAAGGTCCACAGATTACAGAATGCCTCCAGATGTGCTTCGGAAACTAATACTAGTCTTCCAGTGTACGATCAAAGCGTAGACAATTTAAGACATTACCCCCATGGAGAAAAGTCCATATGGTGCTTATTGTGTTCAATGCCGATGCAATTTCTGTGTTTCATCAACACTCTTAAGGTCCACAAATTTCAGAACGCCTAAAGATGTGCTTCGGAAACTACTACTAGACTTCCAGGGAACGATCAAAGTGTAGACTGTTTAAGACATTACTCCCCTTAGAAATTTCGCATGGTGCTTATTGTGTTCAATGAAGATGCAATTTCTGTGTTTCATCAACACTCTGAGGTCCACAGATTACAGAATGCATTTAGATGTGCTTCGGAAACTACTACTAGGCTTCCAGGGAATGATCAAAGCGTAGACAGTTTAAGACATTACTCCCATGGAGAAAAGTCCATGTGGTGCTTATTGTGTTAAATGCAGAATCAATTTCTGTGTTTCATCAACACACTGAAGGTCCAAATACTACAGAATGCATCCAGATGCGATTCGGAAACTACTACTAGTCTTCCAGGGAACGATCAAATCGTAGACAGTTTAAGTCATTACTCCCATGGAGAAAAGTAGGCATGGTGCTTATTGTGTTCAATGCCGATGCAATTTCTGTGTTTTATCAACACTCAGAAGGTCCACAGATTACAGAATGCATCCAGATGTGCTTTGGAAACTACTACTAGTCTTCCAGTGTACGATCAAAGCGTAGACAGTTTAAGACATTACTCCCATGGAGAAAACTTCGCATGGTGCTTATTGTGTTCAATGCCGATGCAATTTTTGTGTTTCATCAACACTCTGAAGGTCCATTGATTACAGAATGCTTGCAGATGTGCTTCGGAAACTACTACTAGTCTTCCAGTGTACGATCAAAGCGTAGACAGTTTAAGACATTACTCCCATGGAGAAAATTCCGCATGGTGCTTATTGTGTTCAATGCCGATGGAATTTTTGTGTTTCGTCAACATTCTGAAGGTCCACAGATTACAGAATGCTTCCAGATGTGCTTCGGAAACTACTACTATTCTTCCTGTGTGCGGCTAAAGCGTTGACAGTTGAAGACATTACTCCCATGGAGAAAAATCCGCATGGTACTTATTGTGTTCAATGCCGATGCAATTTTTGTGTTTCATCAAAACTCTGAAGGTCCACAGATTACAGAATGCTTCCAGATGTGCTTCGGAAACTACTACTAGTCTTCCAGGGAACGATCAAACTGTAGACAGTTTAAGACATTACTCCCATGGAGAAAAGTCCGCATGGTGCTTATTGTGTTCAATGCCGATGCAATTTCTGTGTTTCATCAACACACTGAAGATCCACAGATTACAGAATGCATCCAGATGTGCTTCGGAAACTACTACTAGTCTTAAAGGGAACGATCATATCGTAGGCAGTTTAAGTCATTACTCCCATGGAGAAAAGTCCACATGGTGCTTATTGTGTTCAATGCCGATGCAATTTCTGTGTTTTATCAACACTCTGAAGGTCCACAGATTACAGAATGCATCCAGATGTGCTTTGGAAACTACTACTAGTCTTCCAGTGTACGATCAAAGCGTAGACAGTTTAAGACATTACTCTCATGGAGAAAAGTTCGCATGGTGCGTATTGTGTTCAATGCCGATGCAATTTTTGTGTTTCATCAACACTCTGAAGGTCCACAGATTACAGAATGCTTGCAGATGTGCTTCGGAAACTACTACTAGTCTTCCAGTGTACGATCAAAGCGTAGACAGTTTAACACATTATTCCCATAGAGAAAATTCCGCATGGTGCTTATTGTGTTCAATGCCGATGCAATTTTTGTGTTTCATTAATACTCTGAAGGTCCACAGATTACAGAATGCTTCCAGATGTGCTTCGGAAACTGCTACTAGTCTTCCAGTGTACGATCAAAGCGTAGACACTTTAAGACATTACTCCCATAGAGAAAATTTCGCATGGTGCTTATTGTGTTCAATGCCGATGCAATTTTACTGTTTCATCAACACTCTGAAGGTCAACAGATTACAGAATGCATCCATATGTGTTTCGGAAAGTACTACTAGTCTTCCAGTGTACGATCAAAGCGTAGACAGTTTAAGACATTATTCCCATGGAGATAAGTCCGTATGGTGCTTATTGGGTTCAATGCCGAATCAATTTCTGTGTTTCATCAACACACTGAAGATCCACAGATTACAGAATGCATCCAGATGTGCTTCGGAAACTACTACTAGTCTTAAAGGGAACGATCAATGCGTAGACAGTTTAAGACATTACTCCCATGGAGAAAAGTCCGCATGGTGTTTATTGTGTTCAATGCCGATGCAATTTTTGTCTTTCTTCAACTCTCTGAATGTCCACAGATTTCGGAACGCCTAAAGATGTGCTTCGGAAACTACTACTAGTCTTCCAGGGAACGATCAAAGTGTAGACAGTTTAAGACATTACTCCCTTTAGAAAAGTCCGCATGGTGCTTATTGTGTTCAATGGCGATGCAATTTCTGTGTTTCATCAACACTCTGCAGGTCCACACATTACAGAATGCATCCAGATGTGCTTCAGAAACTAATACTAGTCTTCCAGGGAACGATCAAAGCGTAGACAGTTTAAGACATTATTCCCATGGAGATAAGTCCGTATGGTGTTTATTGGGTTCAATGCCGAATCAATTTCTGTGTTTCATCAACACACTGAAGATCCACAGATTACAGAATGCATCCAGATGTGCTTCGGAAACTACTACTAGTCTTAAAGGGAACGATCATATCGTAGGCAGTTTAAGACTTTACTCCCATGGAGAAAAGTCCACATGGTGCTTATTGTGTTCAATGCCGATGCAATTTCTGTGTTTTATCAACACTCTGAAGGTCCACAGATTACAGAATGCATCCAGATGTGCTTTGGAAACTACTACTAGTCTTCCAGGGAACGATCAAATCGTTGACAGTTTAAGACATTACTCCCAAGGAGAAAAGTTCGCATGGTGCTTATTGTGTTCAATGCCGATGGAATTTTTGTGTTTCTTCAACATTCTGAAGGTCCACAGATTACAGAATGCTTGCAGATGTGCTTCGGAAACTACTACTAGTCTTCCAGTGTACGATCAAAGCGTAGACAGTTTAACACATTATTCCCATAGAGAAAATTCTGCATGGTGCTTATTGTGTTCAATGCCGATGCAATTTTTGTGTTTCATCAATACTCTGAAGGTCCACAGATTACAGAATGCTTCCAGATGTGCTTCGGAAACTGCTACTAGTCTTCCAGTGTACGATCAAAGCGTATACAGTTTAAGACATTACTCCCATGGAGAAAAATCCGCATGGCGCTTATTGTGTTCAATGCCGAATCAATTTTTGCGTTTCATCAACACTCTGAAGGTCCACAGATTACAGAATGCATCCAGATGTGCTTCGGAAACTACTACTTGTCTTCTAGTGTACGATCAAAGCGTAGACACTTTAAGACATTACTCCTATAGAGAAAATTTCGCATGGTGCTTATTGTGTTCAATGCCGATGGAATTTTACTGTTTCATCAACACTCTGAAGGTCCACAGATTACAGAATGCCTCCAGATGTGCTTCGGAAACTACTACTAGTCTTCCAGGGAACGATCAAATCGTAGACAGTTTAAGACATTACTCCCATGGAGAAAAGTACACATGGTGCTTATTGTGTTCAATGCCGATGCAATTTCTGTGTTTTATCAACACTCTGAAGGTCCACAGATTACAGAATGCATCCAGATGTGCTTTGGAAACTACTACTAGTCTTCCAGTGTACGATCAAAGCGTAGACAGTTTAAGACATTACTCCCATGGAGAAAAGTTCGCATGGTGCTTATTGTGTTCAATGCCGATGCAATTTTTGTGTTTCATCAACACTCTGAAGGTCCACAGATTACAGAATGCATCCATATGTGCTTCGGAAACTACTACCAGACTTCCAGGGAACGATCAAAGCGTTGACAGTTTAAGACATTACTCCCAAGGAGAAAAGTTCGCATGGTGCTTATTGTGTTCAATGCCGATGGAATTTTTGTGTTTCGTCAACATTCTGAAGGTCCACAGATTACAGAATGCTTCCAGATGTGCTTCGGAAACTACTACTATTCTTCCAGTGTACGATCAAAGCGTTGCCAGTTTAAGACATTACTCCCATGGAGAAAAATCCGCATGGTACTTATTGTGTTCAATGCCGATGCAATTTTTGTGTTTCATCAACACTCTGAAGGTCCACAGATTACAGAATGCTTGCAGATGTGCTTCGGAAACTACTACTAGTCTTCCAGTGTACGATCAAAGCGTAGACAGTTTAACACATTATTCCCATAGAGAAAATTACGCATGGTGCTTATTGTGTTCAATGCCGATGCAATTTTTGTGTTTCATCAATACTCTGAAGGTCCACAGATTACAGAATGCATCCAGATGTGCTTCGGAAACTGCTACTAGTCTTCCAGTGTACGATCAAAGCGTATACAGTTTAAGACATTACTCCCATGGAGAAAAATCCGCATGGCGCTTATTGTGTTCAATGCCGAATCAATTTTTGCGTTTCATCAACACTCTGAAGGTCCACAGATTACAGAATGCATCCAGATGTGCTTCGGAAACTACTACTTGTCTTCTAGTGTACGATCAAAGCGTAGACACTTTAAGACATTACTCCCATAGAGAAAATTTCGCATGGTGCTTACTGTGTTCAATGCCGATGCAATTTTACTGTTTCATCAACACTCTGAAAGTCCACAGATTACAGAATGCCTCCAGATGTGCTTCGGAAACTACTACTAGTCTTCCAGGGAACGATCAAATCGTAGACTGTTTAAGACATTAAGCCCATGGAGAAAAGTCCTCATGGTGCATATTGTGTTCAATGCCGATGCAATTTTTGTGTTTCATCAACACTCTGAAGGTCCACAGATTACAGAATGCATCCAGATGTGCTTCGGAAATTACTACTAGTCTTCCAGTGTACGATCAAAGCGTAGACAATTTAAGACATTACCCCAATGGAGAAAAGTCCGCATGGTGCTTATTGTGTTCAATGCCGATGGAATTTTTGTGTTTCATCAACACTCCGAAGGTCCACAGATTACAGAATGCTTCCAGATGTGCTTCGGAAACTACTACTATTCTTCCTGTGTACGACTAAAGCGTTGACAGTTTAAGACATTACTCCCATGGAGAAAAATCCGCATGGTGCTTATTGTGTTCAATGCCGATGCAATTTTTGTGTTTCATCAAAACTCTGAAGGTCCACAGATTACAGAATGCTTCCAGATGTGCTTCGGAAACTACTACTAGTCTTCCAGGGAACGATCAAACTGTAGACAGTTTAAGACATTACTCCCATGGAGAAAAGTCCGCATGGTGCTTATTGTGTTCAATGCCGATGCAATTTCTGTGTTTATCAACACTCTGCAGGTCCACACACTACAGAATGCATCCAGATGTGCTTCAGAAACTACTACTAGTCTTAAAGGGAACGATCAATGCGTAGACAGTTTAAGACATTACTCCCATGGAGAAAAGTCCGCATGGTGTTTATTGTGTTCAATGCCGAAGCAATTTTTGTCTTTCTTCAACTCTCTGAATGTCCACAGATTTCGGAACGCCTAAAGATGTGCTTCGGAAACTACTACTAGTCTTCCAGGGAACGATCGAAGTGTAGACAGTTTAAGACATTACTCCCTTTAGAAAAGTCCGCATGGTGCTTATTGTGTTCAATGCCGATGCAATTTCTGTGTTTCATCAACACACTGAAGATCCACAGATTACAGAATGCATCCAGATGTGCTTCGGAAACTACTACTAGTCTTAAAGGGAACGATCATATCGTAGGCAGTTTAAGTCATTACTCCCATGGAGAAAAGTCCACATGGTGCTTATTGTGTTCAATGCCGATGCAATTTCTGTGTTTTATCAACACTCTGAAGGTCCACAGATTACAGAATGCATCCAGATGTGCTTTGGAAACTACTACTAGTCTTCCAGTGTACGATCAAAGCGTAGACAGTTTAAGACATTACTCTCATGGAGAAAAGTTCGCATGGTGCTTATTGTGTTCAATGCCGATGCAATTTTTGTGTTTCATCAACACTCTGAAGGTCCACAGATTACAGAATGCATCCATATGTGCTTCAGAAACTACTACCAGACTTCCAGGGAACGATCAAAGCGTCGACAGTTTAAGACATTACTCCCAAGGAGAAAAGTTCGCATGGTGCTTATTGTGTTCAATGCCGATGGAAGTTTTGTGTTTCGTCAACATTCTGAAGGTCCACAGATTACAGAATGCTTCCAGATGTGCTTCGGAAACTACTACTATTCTTCCAGTGTACGATCAAAGCGTTGACAGTTTAAGACATTACTCCCATGGAGAAAAATCCGCATGGTACTTATTGTGTTCAATGCCGATGCAATTTTTGTGTTTCATCAACACTCTGAAGGTCCACAGATTACAGAATGCTTGCAGATGTGCTTCGGAAACTACTACTAGTCTTCCAGTGTACGATCAAAGCGTAGACAGTTTAACACATTATTCCCATAGAGAAAATTCCGCATGGTGCTTATTGTGTTCAATGCCGATGAAATTTTTGTGTTTCATCAATACTCTGAAGGTCCACAGATTACAGAATGCATCCACATGTGCTTCGGAAACTGCTACTAGTCTTCCAGTGTACGATCAAAGCGTATACAGTTTAAGACATTACTCTCATGGAGAAAAATCCGCATGGCGCTTATTGTGTTCAATGCCGAATCAATTTTTGCGTTTCATCAACACTCTGAAGGTCCACAGATTACAGAATGCATCCAGATGTACTTCGGAAACTACTACTAGTCTTCCAGTGTACGATCAAAGCGTAGACAGTTTAACACATTATTCCCATAGAGAAAATTCCGCATGGTGCTTATTGTGTTCAATGCCGATGCAATTTTTGTGTTTCATCAATACTCTGAAGGTCCACAGATTACAGAATGCATCCACATGTGCTTCGGAAACTGCTACTAGTCTTCCAGTGTACGATCAAAGCGTATACAGTTTAAGACATTACTCTCATGGAGAAAAATCCGCATGGCGCTTATTGTGTTCAATGCCGAATCAATTTTTGCGTTTCATCAACACTCTGAAGGTCCACAGATTACAGAATGCATCCAGATGTACTTCGGAAACTACTACTTGTCTTCTAGTGTACGATCAAAGCGTAGACACTTTAAGACATTACTCCCATAGAGAAAATTTCGCATGGTGCTTATTGTGTTCAATGCCGATGCAATTTTACTGTTTCATCAACACTCTGAAGCTCAACAGATTACAGAATGCATCCATATGTGTTTCGGAAACTACTACTAGTCTTCCAGGGAACGATCAAAGCGTAGACAGTTTAAGACATTATTCCCATGGAGATAAGTCCGTATGGTGCTTATTGGGCTCAATGCCGAATCAATTTCTGTGTTTCATCAACACACTGAAGATCCACAGATTACAGAATGCATCCAGATGTGCTTCGGAAACTACTACTAGTCTTAAAGGGAACGATCATATCGTAGGCAGTTTAAGACATTACTCCCATGGAGAAAAGTCCACATGGTGCTTATTGTGTTCAATGCCGATGCAATTTCTGTGTTTTATCAACACTCTGAAGGTCCACAGATTACAGAATGCATCCAGATGTGCTTTGGAAACTACTACTAGTCTTCCAGTGTACGATCAAAGCGTTGACAGTTTAAGACATTACTCCCAAGGAGAAAAGTTCGCATGGTGCTTATTGTGTTCAATGCCGATGGAATTTTTGTGTTTCGTCAACATTCTGAAGGTCCACAGATTACAGAATGCTTCCAGATGTGCTTCGGAAACTACTACTATTCTTCCAGTGTACGATCAAAGCGTTGACAGTTTAAGACATTACTCCCATGGAGAAAAATCCGCATGGTACTTATTGTGTTCAATGCCGATGCAATTTTTGTGTTTCATCAACACTCTGAAGGTCCACAGATTACAGAATACTTCCAGATGTGCTTCGGAAACTACTACTAGTCTTCCAGGGAACGATCAAATCGTATACTGTTTAAGACATTACTCCCATGGAGAAGAATCCGCATGGTGCTTATTATGTTCAATGCCGATGCAATTTTACTGTTTCATCAACACTCTGAAGGTCCACAGATTACAGAATGCCTCCAGATGTGCTTCGGAAACTACTACTAGTCTTCCAGGGAACGATCAAATCGTATACTGTTTAAGATATTACTCCCATGGAGAAAAGTCCTCATGGTGCATATTGTGTTCAATGCCGATGCAATTTTTGTGTTTCATCAACACTCTGAAGGTCCACAGATTACAGAATGCATCCAGATGTGCTTCGGAAACTACTACAAGCCTTCCAGTGTACGATCCAAGCGTAGACAGTTTAAGACGTTACTCCCATGGAGAAAAATCCGCATGGTGCTTATTGTGTTCAATGCCGAAGGAATGTTTTGTGTTTCATCAACACTCTGAAGATCCACAGATTACAGAATGCTTCCAGATGTGCTTCGGAAACTACTACTATTCTTCCAGTGTACGATCAAAGCGTAGACAGTTTAAGACATTATTCCCATGGAGAAAAACACGCATGGCGCTTATTGTGTTCAATGCCGATTCAATTTTTGTCTTTCATCAACTCTCTGAAGGTCCACAGATTTCAGAACGCCTAAAGATGTGCTTCGGAAACTACTACTAGTCATCCAGGGAACGATCAAATCGTAGACAGTTTAAGACATTATTCCCATGGAGATAAGTCTGTATGGTGTTTATTGGATTCAATGCCGAATCAATTTCTGTGTTTCATCAACACACTGAAGGTCCATAGGTTACAGAATACATCCAGATGTGCTTCGGAAACTACTACTAGTCTTCCAGGGAACGATCAAATCGTAGACAGTTTAAGACATTACTCCCATGGAGATAAGTACACATGGTGCTTCTTGTGTTCAATGCCGATGCAATTTCTGTGTTTTATCAACACTCTGAAGGTCCACAGATTACAGAATGCATCCAGATGTGCTTTGGAAACTACTACTAGTCTTCCAGTGTACGATCAAAGCGTAGACAGTTTAAGACATTACTCCCATGGAGAAAAGTTCGCATGGTGCTTATTGTGATCAATGCCGATGCAATTTTTGTGTTTCATCAACACTCTGAAAGTCCACAGATTATAGAATGCATCCAGATGTGCTTCGGAAACTACTAGTGGTCTTCCAGTGTACGGTCAAAGCGTAGACAGTTTAAGACATTACTCCCATGGAGAAAAGTCGGCATGGTGCATATTGTGTTCAATGCCGATGGAATTTTTGTGTTTCGTCAACATTCTGAAGGTCCACAGATTACAGAATGCTTCAAGATGTGCTTCGGAAACCACTACTATTCTTCCAGTGTACGACTAAAGCGTTGACAGTTTAAGACATTACTCCCACGGAGAAAAATCCGCATGGTGCTTATTGTGTTCAATGCCGATGCAATTTTTGTGTTTCATCTACACTCTGAAGGTCCACAGATTACAGAATGCTTCCAGATGTGCTTCGGAAACTACTACTAGTCTTCCAGTGCACGATCATAGCGTAGACAGTTTAAGACATTATTCCCATAGAGAAAATCTGCATGGTGCTTATTGTGTTCAATGCCGATGCAATATTTGTGTTTCACCAAAACTCTGAAGGTCCACAGATTACAGAATGCATCCAGATGTGCTTCGGAAACTACTACTAGTCTTCTAGTGTACGATCAAAGCGTAGACAGTTTAAGACATTACTCCCATGGAGATAAGTACACATGGTGCTTCTTGTGTTCAATGCCGATGCAATTTCTGTGTTTTATCAACACTCTGAAGGTCCACAGATTACAGAATGCATCCAGATGTGCTTTGCAAACTACTACTAGTCTTCCAGTGTACGATCAAAGCGTAGACAGTTTAAGACATTACTCCCATGGAGAAAAGTTCGCATGGTGCTTATTGTGATCAATGCCGATGCAATTTTTGTGTTTCATCAACACTCTGAAGGTCCACAGATTATAGAATGCATCCAGATGTGCTTCGGAAACTACTAGTGGTCTTCCAGTGTACGATCAAAGCGTAGACAGTTTAAGACATTACTCCCATGGAGAAAAGTCGGCATGGTGCATATTGTGTTCAATGCCGATGGAATTTTTGTGTTTCGTCAACATTCTGAAGGTCCACAGATTACAGAATGCTTCAAGATGTGCTTCGGAAACCACTACTATTCTTCCAGTGTACGACTAAAGCGTTGACAGTTTAAGACATTACTCCCACGGAGAAAAATCCGCATGGTGCTTATTGTGTTCAATGCCGATGCAATTTTTGTGTTTCATCTACACTCTGAAGGTCCACAGATTACAGAATGCTTCCAGATGTGCTTCGGAAACTACTACTAGTCTTCCAGTGCACGATCATAGCGTAGACAGTTTAAGACATTATTCCCATAGAGAAAATCTGCATGGTGCTTATTGTGTTCAATGCCGATGCAATATTTGTGTTTCACCAAAACTCTGAAGGTCCACAGATTACAGAATGCATCCAGATGTGCTTCGGAAACTACTACTAGTCTTCTAGTGTACGATCAAAGCGTAGACAGTTTAAGACATTACTCCCATGGAGAAAAGTCTGCATGGTGCTTATTGTGTTCAATGCAGATGCAATTTTTATGTTTCATCATCACTCTGAAGGTCCACAGATTACCGAATGCCTCCAGATGTGCTTCGGGAACTACTACTAGTCTTCCAGTGTACGATCAAAGCGTAGAAAGTTTAAGAAATTACTCCCATGGAGAAAAGTCCGCATGGTGCTTATTGTGTTCAATGCCGATGCAATTTTTGTGTTTCATCAACATTCTGAATGTCCACAGATTACAGAATGCCTCCAGATGTGCTTCGGAAACTACTACTAGTCTTCCAGTGTACGATCAAAACGTAGACAGTTTAAGACATTACTCCCATGTAGAAAAGTCCGCATGGTGCTTATTGTGTTCAATGCCGAAGCAAGTTTTGTGATTCATCAACACTCTGAAGGTCCACAGATTACAGAATGCCTCCAGATGTGCTTCGGAAACTACTACTAGTCTTCCAGTGTACGATCAAAGCGTAGAAAGTTTAAGAAATTACTCCCCTGGAGAAAAGTCCGCATGGTGCTTATTGTGTTCACTGCCGATTCAATTTCTGTGTTTCATCAACACTCTGAAGGTCCACAGATAACAGAATGCTTCCAGATGTGCTTCGGAAACTACTACTAGTCTTCCAGTGTACGATCAAATCGTAGACAGTTTAAGACATTACTCCCACGGAGAAAAGTTCGCATGGTGCTTATTGTGTTCAATGTCGATGCAATTTTTGTGTTTCATCAACACTCTGAAGGTCCACAGATAACAGAATGCCTCCAGATGTGCTTCGGAAACTACTACTAGTCTTCCAGTGTACGATCAAAGCTTAGACAGTTTAAGACATTACTCCCATAGAGAAAAGTCCGCATGGTGCTTATTGTGTTCAATGCCGATGCAATTTTTGTGTTTCATCAACATTCTGAATGTCCACAGATTACAGAATGCCTCCAGATGTGCTTCGGAAACTACTACTAGTCTTCCAGTGTACGATCAAAACGTAGACAGTTTAAGACATTACTCCCATGTAGAAAAGTTCGCATGGTGCTTATTGTGTTCAATGCCGATGGAATTTTTGTGTTTCATCAACACTCTGAAGGTCCACAGATTACAGAATGCATCCATATTTGCTTCGGAAACTACTACTAGTCTTCCAGGGAACGATCAAAGCGTAGACAGTTTAGGACATTACTTCCATGGAGAAAAGTACGGATGGTGCTTATTGTGTTAAATGCCGATTCAATTTTTGTGATTCATCAACACTCTGAAGGTCTACAGATTACAGAATGCCTCCAGATGTGCTTCGGAAACTACTACTAGTCTTCCAGTGTACGATCAAAGCGTAGACAGTTTAAGACATTACTCCCATAAGGAAAAATCAGCATGGTGCCTATTGTATTCAATGCCGATGCAATTTTTGTGATTCATCAACACTCTGAAGGTCCACAGATTACAGAATGAATCCTGATGTGCTTCGGAAACTACTAGTAGTCTTCCAGTGTACGATCAAAGCGTAGACAGTTTAAATCATTACTCCCATGGAGAAAAGTTCGCATGGTGCTTATTGTGTTCAATGCCGATGGAATTTTTGTGTTTCGTCAACATTCTGAAGGTCCACAGATTACAGAATGCTTCCAGATGTGCTCGGAAACTACTACTATTCTTCCAAAGTACGATCAAAGCGTAGACAGGTTAAGACATTACTCCCATGGAGAAGAATCCGCATGGCGCTTATTATGTTCAATGCCGATGCAATTTTGGTGTTTAATCAACACTCTGAAGGTCCACAGATTACAGAATGCTTCCAGATGTGCTTCGGAAACTACTACTAGTCTTCCAGTGTACGATCAAAGCGTAGACAGTTTAAGACATTACTCCCATAGAGAAAATTCCGCATGGTGCTTATTGTGTTCAATGCCGATGCAATTTTGGTGTTTCATCAACACTCTGAAGGTCCGCAGATTACAGAATGCATCCAGATGTGCTTCGGAAACTACTACTAGTCTTCCAGTGTACGATCAAAGCGTAGACAGTTTAAGACATTACTCCCATGGAAAAAAGTCCGCATGGTACTTATTGTGTTCAATGCCGATGGAATTTTTGTGTTTCATCAACACTCTGAAGGTCCACAGATTACAGAATGCATCCATATGTGCTTCGGAAACTACTACTAGTCTTCCAGGGAACGAACAAAGCGTATACAGTATAGGACATTACTCCCATGGAGAAAAGTCCGCATGGTGCTTATTGTGTTAAATACCGATTCAATTTTTGTGATTCATCAACACTCTGAAAGTCCACAGATTACAGAATGCTTCCAGATGTGCTTCCGAAACTACTACTAGTCTTCCAGTGTACGATCAAAGCGTAGACAGTTTAAGACATTACTCCCATGGAGAAAAGTCCGCATGGTGCTTATTGTGTTCAATGCCGATGCAATTTTGGTGTTTCATCAACACTCTGAAGGTCCACAGATTACAGAATGCATTCAGATGTTCTTCAAGAACTACTACTAGTCTTCTAGTGTACGATCAAAGCGTAGACAGTTAAAGACATTACTCAGATGGAGAAAAGTCCGCATGGTGCTTATTGTGTTCAATGCCGATGCAATTTTTGTGTTTCATCAACACTCTGAAGGTCCACAGATTACCGAATTCCTCCAGATGTGCTTCGGAAACTACTACTAGTCTTCCAGTGCACGATCAAAGCCTAGACAGTTTAAGACACTACTCCCATGGAGAAAAAAAGTCCGCATGGTGCTTATTGTGCTCAAAGCTTATGCAATTTTTGTGTTTCATCAACACTCTGAAGGTCCACAGATTACAGAATGCATCCGGATATGCTTCGGAAACTTATACTCGTCTTCCAGTGTACGATCAAAGCGTAGACAGTTTAAGACATTACTCCCAAGGAGAAAAGTTCGCATGGTGCTTATTGTGTTCAATGTCGATGCAATTTTTGTGTTTCATCAACACTCTGAAGGTCCACAGATAACAGAATGCTTCCAGATGTGCTTCGGAAACTACTACTAGTCTTCCAGTGTACGATCAAAGCTTAGACAGTTTAAGACATTACTCCCATAGAGAAAAGTCCGCATGGTGCTTATTGGGTTCAATGCCGATGCAATTTTTGTGTTTCATCAACATTCTGAATGTCCACAGGTTACAGAATGCATCCATATGTGCTTCGGAAACTACTACCAGTCTTCCAGGGAACGATCAAAGCGTAGACAGTTTAGGACATTACTCAAATGGAAAAAAGTCCGTATGGTGCTTATGGTGTTCAATGCCGAATCAATTTCTGTGTTTCATCAACACACTGAAGGTCCACAGATTACAGAATGCATCCAGATGTGCTTCGGAAACAACTACTAGTTTTGCAGGGAACGATCAAATCGTAGACAGTTTAAGACATTACTCCCATGGAGAAAAGTCCATATGGTGCTTATTGTGTTCAATGCCGATGCAGTTTCTGTGTTTTATCAACACTCTGAAGGTCCACAGATAACAGAATGCATCCAGAAGTTCCTTGGAAACTAATACTAGTCTTCCAGTGTACGATCAAAGCGTAGACAGTTTAAGACATTACTCCCATGGAGAAAATTCCGCATGGTGCTTATTGTGTTCAATGCCGATGCAATTTTTGTGTTTCATCAACACTCTGAAGGTCCACAGATTACAGAATGAATCCAGATGTGCTTCGGAAACTACTAGTAGTCTTCCAGTGTACGATCAAAGCGTAGACAGTTTGAGACATTACTCCCGTGGAGAAAAGTCCGCATGGTGCTTTTCGTGTTCAATGCCGATGAAATTTTTGTGCTTCATCGACACTCTGAAGGTCCACAGATTACAGAATGCATCCAGATGTGCTTCGGAAACTACTACTAGTCTTCCAGGGAACGATCAAAGCGTAGACACTTTAAGACATTACTCCCATAGAGAAAATTCCGCATGGTGCTTATTATGTTCAATGCCGATGCAATTTTTGTGTTTAATCAACACTCTGAAGGTCCACAGATTACAGAATGCTTCCAGATGTGCTTCGGAAACTACTACTAGTCTTCCAGTGTACGATCAAAGCGTAGACAGTTTAAGACATTACTCCCATAGAAAAAATTCCGCATGGTGCTTATTGTGTTCAATGCCGATGCATTTTTGGTGTTTCATCAACACTCTGAAGGTCCGCAGATTACAGAATGCATCCAGATGTGCTTCGGAAACTACTACTAGTCTTCCAGTGTACGATCAAAGCGTAGACAGTTTAAGACATTACTCCCATGGAGAAAAGTCCGCATGGTACTTATTGTGTTCAATGCCGATGGAATTTTTGTGTTTCATCAACACTCTGAAGGTCCACAGATTACAGAATGCATCCATATGTGCTTCGGAAACTACTACTAGTCTTCCAGGGAACGATCAAAGCGTAGACAGTTTAGGACATTACTCCCATGGAGAAAAGTACGGATGGTGCTTATTGTGTTAAATGCCGATTCAATTTTTGTGATTCATCAACACTCTGAAGGTCTACAGATTACAGAATGCCTCCAGATGTGCTTCGGAAACTACTACTAGTCTTCCAGTGTACGATCAAAGCGTAGACAGTTTAAGACATTACTCCCATAAAGAAAAATCAGCATGGTGCCTATTGTATTCAATGCCGATGCAATTTTTGTGATTCATCAACACTCTGAAGGTCCACAGATTACAGAATGAATCCTGATGTGCTTCGGAAACTACTAGTAGTTTACCAGTGTACGATCAAAGCGTAGACAGTTTAAAACATTACTCCCATGGAGAAAAGTTCGCATGGTGCTTATTGTGTTCAATGCCGATGGAATTTTTGTGTTTCGTCAACAGATTACAGAATGCTTCCAGATGTGCTCGGAAACTACTACTATTCTTCCAAAGTACGATCAAAGCGTAGCCAGGTTAAGACATTACTCCCATGGAGAAGAATCCGCATGGTGCTTATTATGTTCAATGCCGATGCAATTTTGGTGTTTAATCAACACTCTGAAGGTCCACAGATTACAGAATGCTTCCAGATGTGCTTCGGAAACTACTACTAGTCTTCCAGTGTACGATCAAAGCGTAGACAGTTTAAGACATTACTCCCATAGAGAAAATTCCGCATGGTGCTTATTGTGTTCAATGCCGATGCAATTTTGGTGTATCATCAACACTCTGAAGGTCCGCAGATTACAGAATGCATCCAGATGTGCTTCGGAAACTACTACTAGTCTTCCAGTGTACGATCAAAGCGTAGACAGTTTAAGACATTACTCCCATGGAAAAAAGTCCGCATGGTACTTATTGTGTTCAATGCCGATGGAATTTTTGTGTTTCATCAACACTCTGAAGGTCCACAGATTACAGAATGCATCCATATGTGCTTCGGAAACTACTACTAGTCTTCCAGGGAACGAACAAAGCGTATACAGTTTAGGACATTACTCCCATGGAGAAAAGTCCGCATGGTGCTTATTGTGTTAAATACCGATTCAATTTTTGTGATTCATCAACACTCTGAAAGTCCACAGATTACAGAATGCTTCCAGATGTGCTTCCGAAACTACTACTAGTCTTCCAGTGTACGATCAAAGCGTAGACAGTTTAAGACATTACTCCCATGGAGAAAAGTCCGCATGGTGCTTATTGTGTTCAATGCCGATGCAATTTTGGTGTTTCATCAACACTCTGAAGGTCCACAGATTACAGAATGCATTCAGATGTGCTTCAAGAACTACTACTAGTCTTCTAGTGTACGATCAAAGCGTAGACAGTTAAAGACATTACTCAGATGGAGAAAAGTCCGCATGGTGCTTATTGTGTTCAATGCCGATGCAATTTTTGTGTTTCATCAACACTCTGAAGGTCCACAGATTACCGAATTCCTCCAGATGTGCTTCGGAAACTACTACTAGTCTTCCAGTGCACGATCAAAGCCTAGACAGTTTAAGACACTACTCCCATGGAGAAAAAAAGTCCGCATGGTGCTTATTGTGCTCAAAGCTTATGCAATTTTTGTGTTTCATCAACACTCTGAAGGTCCACAGATTACAGAATGCATCCGGATATGCTTCGGAAACTTATACTCGTCTTCCAGTGTACGATCAAAGCGTAGACAGTTTAAGACATTACTCCCAAGGAGAAAAGTTCGCATGGTGCTTATTGTGTTCAATGTCGATGCAATTTTTGTGTTTCATCAACACTCTGAAGGTCCACAGATAACAGAATGCTTCCAGATGTGCTTCGGAAACTACTACTAGTCTTCCAGTGTACGATCAAAGCTTAGACAGTTTAAGACATTACTCCCATAGAGAAAAGTCCGCATGGTGCTTATTGGGTTCAATGCCGATGCAATTTTTGTGTTTCATCAACATTCTGAATGTCCACCGGTTACAGAATGCATCCATATGTGCTTCGGAAACTACTACCAGTCTTCCAGGGAACGATCAAAGCGTAGACAGTTTAGGACATTATTCAAATGGAAAAAAGTCCGTTTGGTGCTTATGGTGTTCAATGCCGAATCAATTTCTGTGTTTCATCAACACACTGAAGGTCCACAGATTACAGAATGCATCCAGATGTGCTTCGGAAACAACTACTAGTTTTGCAGGGAACGATCAAATCGTAGACAGTTTAAGACATTACTCCCATGGAGAAAAGTCCATATGGTGCTTATTGTGTTCAATGCCGATGCAGTTTCTGTGTTTTATCAACACTCTGAAGGTCCACAGATAACAGAATGCATCCAGAAGTGCCTTGGAAACTAATACTAGTCTTCCAGTGTACGATCAAAGCGTAGACAGTTTAAGACATTACTCCCATGGAGAAAATTCCGCATGGTGCTTATTGTGTTCAATGCCGATGCAATTTTTGTGTTTCATCAACACTCTGAAGGTCCACAGATTACAGAATGAATCCAGATGTGCTTCGGAAACTACTAGTAGTCTTCCAGTGTACGATCAAAGCGTAGACAGTTTGAGACATTACTCCCATGGAGAAAAGTCCGCATGGTGCTTTTCGTGTTCAATGCCGATGAAATTTTTGTGCTTCATCGACACTCTGAAGGTCCACAGATTACAGAATGCATCCAGATGTGCTTCGGAAACTACTACTAGTCTTCCAGGGAACGATCAAAGCGTAGACACTTTAAGACATTACTCCCATAGAGAAAATTCCGCATGGTGCTTATTATGTTCAATGCCGATGCAATTTTTGTGTTTAATCAACACTCTGAAGGTCCACAGATTACAGAATGCTTCCAGATGTGCTTCGGAAACTACTACTAGTCTTCCAGTGTACGATCAAAGCGTAGACAGTTTAAGACATTACTCCCATAGAAAAAATTCCGCATGGTGCTTATTGTGTTCAATGCCGATGCATTTTTGGTGTTTCATCAACACTCTGAAGGTCCGCAGATTACAGAATGCATCCAGATGTGCTTCGGAAACTACTACTAGTCTTCCAGTGTACGATCAAAGCGTAGACAGTTTAAGACATTACTCCCATGGAGAAAAGTCCGCATGGTACTTATTGTGTTCAATGCCGATGGAATTTTTGTGTTTCATCAACACTCTGAAGGTCCACAGATTACAGAATGCATCCATATGTGCTTCGGAAACTACTACTAGTCTTCCAGGGAACGATCAAAGCGTAGACAGTTTAGGACATTACTCCCATGGAGAAAAGTACGGATGGTGCTTATTGTGTTAAATGCCGATTCAATTTTTGTGAATCATCAACACTCTGAAGGTCTACAGATTACAGAATGCCTCCAGATGTGCTTCGGAAACTACTACTAGTCTTCCAGTGTACGATCAAAGCGTAGACAGTTTAAGACATTACTCCCATAAAGAAAAATCAGCATGGTGCCTATTGTATTCAATGCCGATGCAATTTTTGTGATTCATCAACACTCTGAAGGTCCACAGATTACAGAATGAATCCTGATGTGCTTCGGAAACTACTAGTAGTTTACCAGTGTACGATCAAAGCGTAGACAGTTTAAAACATTACTCCCATGGAGAAAAGTTCGCATGGTGCTTATTGTGTTCAATGCCGATGGAATTTTTGTGTTTCGTCAACAGATTACAGAATGCTTCCAGATGTGCTCGGAAACTACTACTATTCTTCCAAAGTACGATCAAAGCGTAGCCAGGTTAAGACATTACTCCCATGGAGAAGAATCCGCATGGTGCTTATTATGTTCAATGCCAATGCAATTTTTGTGTTTAATCAACACTCTGAAGGTCCACAGATTACAGAATGCTTCCAGATGTGCTTCGGAAACTACTACTAGTCTTCCAGTGTACGATCAAAGCGTAGACAGTTTAAGACATTACCCCCATAGAGAAAATTCCGCATGGTGCTTATTGTGTTCAATGCCGATGCAATTTTGGTGTTTCATCAACACTCTGAAGGTCCGCAGATTACAGAATGCATCCAGATGTGCTTCGGAAACTACTACTAGTCTTCCAGGGAACGATCAAAGCGTAGACAGTTTAGGACATTACTCCCATGGAGAAAAGTCCGCATGGGGCTTATTGTGTTAAATGCCGATTCAATTTTTGTGATTCATCGACACTCTGAAGGTCTACAGATTACAGAATGCATCCAGATGTGCTTCGGAAACTACTACTAGTCTTCTAGTGTACGATCAAAGCGTAGACAGTTAAAGACATTACTCAGATGGAGAAAAGTCCGCATGGTGCTTATTGTGTTCAATGCCGATGCAATTTTTGTGTTTCATCAACACTCTGAAGGTCTACAGATTACCGAATTCCTCCAGATGTGCTTCGGAAACTACTACTAGTCTTCCAGTGCACGATCAAAGCCTAGACAGTTTAAGACACTACTATCATGGAGAAAAAGAGTCCGCATGGTGCTTATTGTGCTCAAAGCTTATGCAATTTTTGTGTTTCATCAACACTCTGAAGGTCCACAGATTACAGAATGCATCCAGATATGCTTCGGTAACTTATACTCGTCTTCCAGTGTACTATCAAAGCGTAGACAGTTTAAGACATTACTCCCAAGGAGAAAAGTTCGCATGGTGCTTATTGTGTTCAATGTCGATGCAATTTTTGTGTTTCATCAACACTCTGAAGGTCCACAGATAACAGAATGCTTCCAGATGTGCTTCGGAAACTACTACTATTCTTCCAAAGTACGATCAAAGCGTAGCCAGGTTAAGACATTACTCCCATGGAGAAGAATCCGCATGGTGCTTATTATGTTCAATGCCGATGCAATTTTTGTGTTTAATCAACACTCTGAAGGTCCACAGATTACAGAATGCTTCCAGATGTGCTTCGGAAACTACTACTAGTCTTCCAGTGTACGATCAAAGCGTAGACAGTTTAAGACATTACTCCCATAGAAAAAATTCTGCATGGTGCTTATTGTGTTCAATGCCGATGCATTTTTGGTGTTTCATCAACACTCTGAAGGTCCGCAGATTACAGAATGCATCCAGATGTGCTTCGGATACTTTTACTAGTCTTCCAGTGTACGATCAAAGCGTAGACAGTTTAAGACATTACTCCCATGGAGAAAAGTCCGCATGGTACTTATTGTGTTCAATGCCGATGGAATTTTTGTGTTTCATCAACACTCTGAATGTCCAAAGATTACAGAATGCATCCATATGTGCTTCGGAAACTACTACTAGTCTTCCAGGGGACGATCAAAGCGTAGACAGTTTACGACATTACTCCCATGGAGAAAAGTCCGGATGGTGCTTATTGTGTTAAATGCCGATTCAATTTTTGTGATTCATCAACACTCTGAAGGTCTACAGATTACAGAATGCCTCCAGATGTGCTTCGGAAACTACTACTAGTCTTCCAGTGTACGATAAAAGCGTAGACAGTTTAAGACATTACTCCCATAAAGAAAAATCAGCATGGTGCCTATTGTATTCAATGCCGATGCAATTTTTGTGATTCATCAACACTCTGAAGGTCCACAGATTACAGAATGAATCCTGATGTGCTTCGGAAACTACTAGTAGTTTACCAGTGTACGATCAAAGCGTAGACAGTTGAAAACATTACTCCCATGGAGAAAAGTTCGCATGGTGCTTATTGTGTTCAATGCCGATGGAATTTTTGTGTTTCGTCAACATTCTGAAGGTCCACAGATTACAGAATGCTTCCAGATGTGCTTCGGAAACTACTACTAGTCTTCCAGTGTACGATCAAAGCGTAGACAGTTTAAGACATTACTCCCATAGAAAAAATTCCGCATGGTGCTTATTGTGTTCAATGCCGATGCATTTTTGGTGTTTCATCAACACTCTGAAGGTCCGCAGATTACAGAATGCATCCAGATGTGCTTCGGATACTTTTACTAGTCTTCCAGTGTACGATCAAAGCGTAGACAGTTTAAGACATTACTCCCATGGAGAAAAGTCCGCATGGTACTTATTGTGTTCAATGCCGATGGAATTTTTGTGTTTCATCAACACTCTGAATGTCCAAAGATTACAGAATGCATCCATATGTGCTTCGGAAACTACTACTAGTCTTCCAGGGGACGATCAAAGCGTAGACAGTTTACGACATTACTCCCATGGAGAAAAGTCCGGATGGTGCTTATTGTGTTAAATGCCGATTCAATTTTTGTGATTCATCAACACTCTGAAGGTCTACAGATTACAGAATGCCTCCAGATGTGCTTCGGAAACTACTACTAGTCTTCCAGTGTACGATAAAAGCGTAGACAGTTTAAGACATTACTCCCATAAAGAAAAATCAGCATGGTGCCTATTGTATTCAATGCCGATGCAATTTTTGTGATTCATCAACACTCTGAAGGTCCACAGATTACAGAATGAATCCTGATGTGCTTCGGAAACTACTAGTAGTTTACCAGTGTACGATCAAAGCGTAGACAGTTGAAAACATTACTCCCATGGAGAAAAGTTCGCATGGTGCTTATTGTGTTCAATGCCGATGGAATTTTTGTGTTTCGTCAACATTCTGAAGGTCCACAGATTACAGACTGCTTCCAGATGTGCTCGGAAACTACTACTATTCTTCCAAAGTACGATCAAAGCGTAGACAGGTTAAGACATTACTCCCATGGAGAAGAATCCGCATGGTGCCTATTATGTTCAATGCCAATGCAATTTTTGTGTTTAATCAACACTCTGAAGGTCCACAGATTACAGAATGCTTCCAGATGTGCTTCGGAAACTACTACTAGTCTTCCAGTGTACGATCAAAGCGTAGACAGTTTAAGACATTACTCCCATAGAGAAAATTCCGCATGGTGCTTATTGTGTTCAATGCCGATGCAATTTTGGTGTTTCATCAACACTCTGAAGGTCCGCAGATTACAGAATGCATCCAGATGTGCTTCGGAAACTACTACTAGTCTTCCAGGGAACGATCAAAGCGTAGACAGTTTAGGACATTACTCCCATGGAGAAAAGTCCGCATGGGGTTTATTGTGTTAAATGCCGATTCAATTTTTGTGATTCATCAACACTCTGAAGGTCTACAGATTACAGAATGCCTCCAGATGTGCTTCGGAAACTACTACTAGTCTTCCAGTGTACGATCAAAGCGTAGACAGTTTAAGACATTACTCCCATAAAGAAAAATCAGCATGGTGCCTATTGTATTCAATGCCGATGCAATTTTTGTGTTTCATCAACACTCTGAAGGTCAGTAGATTACAGAATGCCTCCAGATGTGCTTCGGAAAGTATCACTAGTCTTCCAGTGTACGATAAAAGCGTAGACAGTTTAAGACATTACTCCCTTGGAGAGAAGTCCGCATGGTGCTTATTGTGTTCAATGCCAATTCAATTTCTGTGTTTCATCAACACTCTGAAGGTCCACAGATTACAGAATGCCTCCAGATGTGCTTCGGAAACTACTACTAGTCTTCCAGTGCACGATCAAAGCCTAGACAGTTTAAGACACTACTCCCATGGAGAAAAGTCCTCATGGTGCTTATTGTGCTCAATGCTGATGCAATTTTTGTGTTTCATCAACACTCTGAAGGTCCACAGATTACAGAATGCATCCATATATGCTTCTGTAACTATTACTCGTCTTCCAGTGTACGATCAAAGCGTAGACTGTTTAAGACATTACTCCCATGGAGAAAAGTCCGCATGGTGCTTATTGTGTTCAATGTCGATGCAATTTTTGTGTTTCATCAACACTCTGAAAGTCCACAGATTACAGAATGCTTCCAGATGTGCTTCGGAAACTACTACTAGTCTTCCAGTGTACGATCAAAGGGTAGACAGTTTAAGACATTACTCCCATAGAGAAAATACCGCATGGTGTTTATTGTGTTCAATGCCGATGCTATTTTTGTGTTTTATCAACGCTCTGAAGGTCCACAGATTACAGAATGCATCCAGATGTGCTTCGGAAACTACTACTAGTCTTCCAGTGCACGATCAAAGCCTAGACAGTTTAAGACACTACTCCCATAGAGAAAAGTCCGCATGGTGCTTATTGTGCTCAAAGCTGATGCAATTTTTGTGTTTCATCAACACTCTGAAGGTCCACAGATTACAGAATGCATCCGGATATGCTTCGGAAATTACTACTCGTCTTCCAGTGTACGATCAAAGCGTAGACAGTTTAAGACATTACTCCCATGGAGAGAAGTTCGCATGGTGCTTATTGTGTTCAATGTCGATACAATTTTTGTGTTTCATCAACACTCTGAAGGTCCACAGATTACAGAATGCTTCCAGATGTGCTTCGGAAACTACTACTAGTCTTCCAGGGAAAGATCAAAGCGTAGACAGATTAAGACATTACTCCCATGGAGAAAAGTTCGCATGGTGCTTATTGTGTTCAATGTCGATGCAATTTTTGTGTTTCATCAACACTCTGAACCTCCACAGATTACCGAATGCCTCCAGTTGTGCTTCGGAAACTACTACTAGTCTTCCAGTGTACGATCAAAACTTAGACAGTTTAAGACATTACTCCCATGGAGAGAAGTCCGCATGGTGCTTATTGAGTTCAATGCCAATTCAATTTCTGTGTTTCATCAACACTCTGAAGGTCCACAGATTACAGAATGCCTCCAGATGTGCTTCGGAAACTACTACTAGTCTTCCAGTGCACGATCAAAGCCTAGACAGTTTAAGACACTACTCCTATGGAGAAAAGTCCTCATGGTGCTTATTGTGCTCAATGATGATGCAATTTTTGTTTTTCATCAACACTCTGAAGGTCCACTGGTTACAGAATGCATCCATATATGCTTCTGAAACTATTACTCGTCTTCCAGTGTACGATCAAAGCGTAGACAGTTTAAGACATTATCCCATGGAGAAAAGTCCGCATGGTGCTTATTGTGTTCAATGTCGATGCAATTTTTGTGTTTCATCAACACTCTGAAAGTCCACAGATTACAGAATGCTTCCAGATGTGCTTCGGAAACTACTACTAGTCTTCCAGTGTACGATCAAATCGTAGACAGTTTAAGACATTACTCCCATAGAGAAAATTCCGCATGGTGTTTATTGTGTTCAATGCCGATGCTATTTTTGTGTTTCATCAACGCTCTGAAGGTCCACAGATTAAAGAATGCATTAAGATGTGCTTCCGAAACTACTACTAGTCTTCCAGTGTACGATCAAAAGCGTAGACAGTTTAAGACATTACTCCCATAGAGAAAATTCTGCATGGTGCTTATTGTGTTCAATGCCGATGCAATTTTGGTGTTTCATCAACACTCTGAAGGTCCACAGATTACAGAATGCATCCATATGTGCTTCGGAAACTACTACTAGTCTTCCAGGGAACGATCAAAGCGTAGACAGTTTAGGACATTACTCCCATGGAGAAAAGTACGGATGGTGCTTATTGTGTTAAATGCCGATTCAATATTTGTGATTCATCAACACTCTGAAGGTCTACAGATTACAGAATGCCTCCAGATGTGCTTCGGAAACTACTACTAGTCTTCCAGTGTACGATCAAAGCGTAGACAGTTTAAGACATTACTCCCATAAAGAAAAATCAGCATGGTGCCTATTGTATTCAATGCCGATGCAATTTTTGTGATTCATCAACACTCTGAAGGTCCACAGATTACAGAATGAATCCTGATGTGCTTCGGAAACTACTAGTAGTTTACCAGTGTACGATCAAAGCGTAGACAGTTTAAAACATTACTCCCATGGAGAAAAGTTCGCATGGTGCTTATTGTGTTCAATGCCGATGGAATTTTTGTGTTTCGTCAACAGATTACAGAATGCTTCCAGATGTGCTCGGAAACTACTACTATTCTTCCAAAGTACGATCAAAGCGTAGTCAGGTTAAGACATTACTCCCATGGAGAAGAATCCGCATGGTGCTTATTATGTTCAATGCCAATGCAATTTTTGTGTTTAATCAACACTCTGAAGGTCCACAGATTACAGAATGCTTCCAGATGTGCTTCGGAAACTACTACTAGTCTTCCAGTGTACGATAAAAGCGTAGACAGTTTAAGACATTACCCCCATAGAGAAAATTCCGCATGGTGCTTATTGTGTTCAATGCCGATGCAATTTTGGTGTTTCATCAACACTCTGAAGGTCCGCAGATTACAGAATGCATCCAGATGTGCTTCGGAAACTACTACTAGTCTTCCAGGGAACGATCAAAACGTAGACAGTTTAGGACATTACTCCCATGGAGAAAAGTCAGCATGGGGCTTATTGTGTTAAATGCCGATTCAATTTTTGTGATTCATCAACACTCTGAAGGTCTACAGATTACAGAATGCATCCAGATGTGCTTCGGAAACTACTACTAGTCTTCCAGTGCACGATCAAAGCCTAGACAGTTTAAGACACTACTATCATGGAGAAAAAGAGTCCGCATGGTGCTTATTGTGCTCAAAGCTTATGCAATTTTTGTGTTTCATCAACACTCTGAAGGTCCACAGATTACAGAATGCATCCAGATATGCTTCGGAAACTTATACTCGTCTTCCAGTGTACTATCAAAGCGTAGACAGTTTAAGACATTACTCCCAAGGAGTAAAGTTCGCATGGTGCTTATTGTGTTCAATGTCGATGCAATTTTTGTGTTTCATCAACACTCTGAAGGTCCACAGATAACAGAATGCTTCCAGATGTGCTTCGGAAACTACTACTATTCTTCCAAAGTACGATCAAAGCGTAGCCAGGTTAAGACATTACTCCCATGGAGAAGAATCCGCATGGTGCTTATTATGTTCAATGCCGATGCTATTTTTGTGTTTAATCAACACTCTGAAGGTCCACAGATTACAGAATGCTTCCAGATGTGCTTCGGAAACTACTACTAGTCTTCCAGTGTACGATCAAAGCGTAGACAGTTTAAGACATTACTCCCATAGAAAAAATTCCGCATGGTGCTTATTGTGTTCAATGCCGATGCATTTTTGGTGTTTCATCAACACTCTGAAGGTCCGCAGATTACAGAATGCATCCAGATGTGCTTCGGATACTTTTACTAGTCTTCCAGTGTACGATCAAAGCGTAGACAGTTTAAGACATTACTCCCATGGAGAAAAGTCCGCATGGTACTTATTGTGTTCAATGCCGATGGAATTTTTGTGTTTCATCAACACTCTGAATGTCCACAGATTACAGAATGCATCCATATGTGCTTCGGAAACTACTACTAGTCTTCCAGGGGACGATCAAAGCGTAGACAGTTTACGACATTACTCCCATGGAGAAAAGTCCGGATGGTGCTTATTGTGTTAAATGCCGATTCAATTTTTGTGATTCATCAACACTCTGAAGGTCTACAGATTACAGAATGCCTCCAGATGTGCTTCGGAAACTACTACTAGTCTTCCAGTGTACGATCAAAGCGTAGACAGTTTAAGACATTACTCCCATAAAGAAAAATCAGCATGGTGCCTATTGTATTCAATGCCGATGCAATTTTTGTGATTCATCAACACTCTGAAGGTCTACAGATTACAGAATGAATCCAGATGTGCTTCGGAAACTACTAGTAGTTTACCAGTGTACGATCAAAGCGTAGACAGTTTAAAACATTACTCCCATGGAGAAAAGTTCGCATGGTGCTTATTGTGTTCAATGCCGATGGAATTTTTGTGTTTCGTCAACATTCTGAAGGTCCACAGGTTACAGAATGCTTCCAGATGTGCTCGGAAACTACTACTATTCTTCCAAAGTACGATCAAAGCGTAGACAGGTTAAGACATTACTCCCATGGAGAAGAATCCGCATGGTGCCTATTATGTTCAATGCCAATGCAATTTTTGTGTTTAATCAACACTCTGAAGGTCCACAGATTACAGAATGCTTCCAGATGTGCTTCGGAAACTACTACTAGTCTTCCAGTGTACGATCAAATCGTAGACAGTTTAAGACATTACTCCCATAGGAAAATTCCGCATAGTGCTTATTGTGTTCAATGCCGATGCAATTTTGGTGTTTCATCAACACTCTGAAGGTCCGCAGATTACAGAATGCATCCAGATGTGCTTCGGAAACTACTACTAGTCTTCCAGGGAACGATCAAAGCGTAGACAGTTTAGGACATTACTCCCATGGAGAAAAGTCCGCATGAAGCTTATTGTGTTAAATGCCGATTCAATTTTTGTGATTCATCAACACTCTGAAGGTCTACAGATTACATAATGCCTCCAGATGTGCTTCGGAAACTACTACTAGTCTTCCAGTGTACGATCAAAGCGTAGACAGTTTAAGACATTACTCCCATAAAGAAAAATCAGCATGGTGCCTATTGTATTCAATGCCGATGCAATTTTTGTGTTTCATCAACACTCTGAAGGTCAGTAGATTACAGAATGCCTCCAGATGTGCTTCGGAAAGTATCACTAGTCTTCCAGTGTACGATAAAAGCGTAGACAGTTTAAGACATTACTCCCTTGGAGAGAAGTCCGCATGGTGCTTATTGTGTTCAATGCCAATTCAATTTCTGTGTTTCATCAACACTCTGAAGGTCCACAGATTACAGAATGCCTCCATATATGGTTCTGTAACTATTACTCGTCTTCCAGTGTACGATCAAAGCGTAGACTGTTTAAGACATTACTCCCATGGAGAAAAGTCCGCATGGTGCTTATTGTGTTCAATGTCGATGCAATTTTTGTGTTTCATCAACACTCTGAAAGTCCACAGATTACAGAATGCTTCCAGATGTGCTTCGGAAACTACTACTAGTCTTCCAGTGTACGATCAAAGGGTAGACAGTTTAAGACATTACTCCCATAGAGAAAATACCGCATGGTGTTTATTGTGTTCAATGCCGATGCTATTTTTGTGTTTTATCAACGCTCTGAAGGTCCACAGATTACAGAATGCATCCAGATGTGCTTCGGAAACTACTACTAGTCTTCCATTGCACGATCAAAGCCTAGACAGTTTAAGACACTACTCCCATAGAGAAAAGTCCGCATGGTGCTTATAGTGCTCAAAGCTGATGCAATTTTTGTGTTTCATCAACACTCTGAAGGTCCACAGATTACAGAATGCATCCGGATATGCTTCGGAAATTACTACTCGTCTTCCAGTGTACGATCAAAGCGTAGACAGTTTAAGACATTACTCCCATGGAGAGAAGTTCGCATGGTGCTTATTGTGTTCAATGTCGATACAATTTTTGTGTTTCATCAACACTCTGAACCTCCACAGATTACCGAATGCTTCCAGTTGTGCTTCGGAAACTACTACTAGTCTTCCAGTGTACGATCAAAGCTTAGACAGATCAAGACATTACTCCCATGGAGAGAAGTCCGCATGGTGCTTATTGAGTTCAATGCCAATTCAATTTCTGTGTTTCATCAACACTCTGAATGTCCACAGATTACAGAATGCCTCCAGATGTGCTTCGGAAACTACTACTAGTCTTCCAGTGCACGATCAAAGCCTAGACAGTTTAAGACACTACTCCCATGGAGAAAAGTCCTCATGGTGCTTATTGTGCTCAATGCTGATGCAATTTTTGTTTTTCATCAACACTCTGAAGGTCCACTGATTACAGAATGCATCCATATATGCTTCTGAAACTATTACTCGTCATCCAGTGTACGATCAAAGCGTAGACAGTTTAAGACATTATCCCATGGAGAAAAGTCCGCATGGTGCTTATTGTGTTCAATGTCGATGCAATTTTTGTGTTTCATCAACACTCTGAAAGTCCACAGATTACAGAATGCTTCCAGATGTGCTTCGGAAACTACTACTAGTCTTCCAGTGTACGATCAAAGCGTAGACAGTTTAAGACATTACTCCCATAGAGAAAATTCCGCATGGTGTTTATTGTGTTCAATGCCGATGCTATTTTTGTGTTTCATCAACGCTCTGAAGGTCCACAGATTAAAGAATGCATTAAGATGTGCTTCCGAAACTACTACTAGTCTTCCAGTGTACGATCAAAAGCGTAGACAGTTTAAGACATTACTCCCATAGAGAAAATTCTGCATGGTGCTTATTGTGTTCAATGCCGATGCAATTTTGGTGTTTCATCAACACTCTGAAGGTCCACAGATTACAGAATTCATCCAGATGTGCTTCGGAAACTACTACTAGTCTTCTAGTGTACGATCTAAGCGTAGACTGTTTAAGACATTACTCCCATGGAGAAAATTCCGCATGGTGCTTATTGTGTTCAATGCCGATGCAATTTTTGTGTTTCATCAACACTCTGAAGGTCCACAGATTACCGAATGCCTCCAGATGTGCTTCGGAAACTACTACTAGTCTTCCAGTGCACGATCAAAGCCTAGACAATTTAAGACACTACTCCCATGGAGAAAAGTCCGCATGGTGCTAATTGTGCTCAATGCTGATGCAATTTTTGTGTTTCATCAACACTCTGAAGGTCCACAGATTACAGAATGCATCCATATATGCTTCGGAATCTACTACTCGTCATCCAGTGTACGATCAAAGCGTAGACAGTTTAAGACATTACTCCCATGGAGAAAAGTTCGCATGGTGCTTATTGTGTTCGATGTCGATGCAATTTTTGTGTTTCATCAACACTCTGAAGGTCCACAGATTACAGAATGCTTCCAGATGTGCTTCGGAAACTACTGCTAGTCTTCCAGGGAACGATCAAAGCGTAGACAGATTAAGACATTACTCCCATGGAGAAAAGTTCGCATGGTGCTTATTGTGTTCAATGTCGATGCAATTTTTGTGTTTCATCAACACTCTGATGGTCCACAGATTACTGAATGCCTCCAGATGTGCTTCGGAAACTACTACTAGTCTTCCAGTGTTCGATCAAAGCTTAGACAGTTTAAGACATTACTCCCATGGAGAAAAAAATCCGCATGGTGTTTATTGTGTTGAATACCGATTCAATTTTTATGATTCATCAACACTCTGAAGGTCTACAGATTACAGAATGCCTCCAGATGTGCTTCGGAAACTACTACTAGACTTCCAGGGTACGATCAAAGCGTAGACAGTTTGAGACATAACTCCCAAGGAAAAAAGTCCGCATGATGCTTATTGTGTTCAATGCCGATGCATTTTTTGTGTTTCATCAACACTCTGAAGGTCCACAGATAACAGAATGCATCCAGATATGCTTCGGAAACTACTACTAGTCTTCCAGGGAACGTTCAAATCGTAGACAGTTTGAGACATTACTCCCATGGAGAAAAGTCCGCATGGTGCTTATTGTGTTTAATGACGATGCAATTTTTGTGTTTCATCAACACTCTGAAGGTTCACAGATTACCGAATGCAACCCGATGTGCTTCAGAAACTACTACTTGTCTTCAAGGGGACGATCAAAGCGTAGACATTTTAAGACATTACTCCCATGGACAAAAGTCCGCATAGTGCTTATTGTGTTCAATGCCCATTCAATTTCTGCGTTTCATCAACACTCTGAAGGTTCACAGATTACAGAATGCCTCCAGATGTGCTTCGGAAACTACTACTAGTCTTCCAGGGAACGATCAAAGCGTAGACAGTTTAAGACATTACTCTCATGGAGAAAAGTCCGCATGGTGCTTATTGTGTTCAATGGCGATGCAATTTTTGTGTTTCATCAACACTCTGATTGTCCACAGATTACAGAATGCCTCCAGATGTGCTTCGGAAACTACTACTAGTCATCCAGTGAACGATCAAAGCGTAGACAGTTTGAGACATTACTCCCGTGGAGAAAAGTCCGCATGGTGCTTTTTGTGTTCAATGCCGATGCAATTTTTGTGTTTCATGAACACTTTGAAGGTCCACAGATTACAGAATGCCTCCAGATGTGCTTCGGAAACTACTACTAGTCTCCAGTGAACGATCAAAGCGTAGACAGTTTGAGACATTACTCCCATGGAGAAAAGTCCGCATGGTGCTTATTGTGTTCAATGCCGATGCATTTTTTGTGCTTCATCAACACTCTGAAGGTCCACAGATTACAGAATGCATCCATATGTGCTTCGGAAACTACTACTAGTCTTCCAGTGCACGATCATAGCGTAGACAGTTTAAGACATTACTCTCATGGAGAAAAGTCCGCATGCTGCTTATTGTGTTCAATGCCGATGCAATTTCTGTGTTTCATCAACACTCTGAAGATCCACAGATTACAGAATGCCTCCAGATGTGCTTCGCAAACTATCACTAGTCTTCCAGGGAACGATCAAAGCGTAGACAAAGACATTACTCTCATGGAGAAAAGTCCGCATGGTGCTTATTGTGTTCAATGCCGATGCAATTTTTGTGTTTCATGAACACTTTGAAGGTCCACAGGTTACAGAATGCCTCCAGATGTGCTTCGGAAACTACTACTAGTCTCCAGTGAACGATCAAAGCGTAGACAGTTTGAGACATTACTCCCATGGAGAAAAGTCCGCATGGTGCTTATTGTGTTCAATGCCGATGCATTTTTTGTGCTTCATCAACACTCTGAAGGTCCACAGATTACAGAATGCATCCAGATATGCTTCGGAAACTACTACTAGTCTTCCAGTGCACGATCATAGCGTAGACAGTTTAAGACATTTTTCACATGGAGAAAATTCCGCATGGTGCTTATTGTGTTCAATGCCGATGCAATATTTGTGTTTCATCAACACTCTGAAGGTCCACAGATTACAGAATGCATCCAGATGTGCATCGGAATCTACTACTAGTCTTCCAGGGAACGATCAAAGCGTAGACAGTTTAAGACATAACTCCCATGGAGAAAAGTCCGCATGGTGCTTATTGTGTTCAATGCCGATGCAATTTTAGTGTTTCATCAACACTCTGAAGGTCCATAGATTTCAGAATGCATCTAGATATGCTTCGGAAACTACTACTAGTCTTCCAGGGAACGATCAAAGCGTAGACAGTTTAAGACATTACTCCCATGGAGAAAAGTCCGCATGGCGCTTATTGTAGTCAATGTCGATGCAATTTTTGTGTTTCATCAACACTCTGATTGTCCACAGATTACAGAATGCATCCAGATGTATTTCGGAAACTACTACTAGTCTTCCAGGGAATGATCAAAACGTAGACAGTTTAAGACATTACTCCCATGGAGAAAAGTCCGCATGGTGCTTATTGTGTTCAATCCCGATTCAATTTCTGTGTTTCATCAACACTCTGAAGGTTCACAGATTATACAATGCATCCAGATGTGCTTCGGAAACTACTACTAGTCTTCCAGGGAACGATCAAAGCGTAGACAGTTTAAGACAATTCTCTCATGTAGAAAAGTCCGTATGGTGCTTATTTTGTTCAATGCCGATGCAATTTCTGTGTTTCATCAACACTCTGAAGGTCCACAGATTACAGAATACTACCAGATGTGCTTCGGAAACTACTACTAGTCTTCCAGGGAACGATAAAACCGTAGACAGTTTAAGACATTACTCCCATTGAGAAAAGTCCGCATGGTGCTTATGTGTCCAAAGCCGATGCAATTTTTGTGTTTCATCAACACTCTGAAGGTCCACAGATTACAGAATGCATCCAGATGTGCTTTGTAAACTACTACTAGTCTTCCAGGGAACGATCAAAGCGTAGAGAATGTAAGACACTACTCCTATTGAGAAATGTCGGCATGGTGCTTATTGTGTTCAATGCCGATGCAATTTTTGTGTTTCATCAACACTCTGAAGGTCCACAGATTACAGAATGCATCCGGATATGCTTCGGAAACTACTTTTAGTCTTCCAGGGAACAATCAAAGCGTAGACATTTTAAGACATTACTCCCATGGAGTGAAGTCCGCATGGTGCTTATTGTGTTCAATGCCGATTCAATTTCTGTGTTTCATCAACACTCTGAAGGTTCACAGATTACAGAATGCCTCCAGATGTGCTTCGGAAACTACTACTACTCTTCCAGGGAACGATCAACGCGTAGACAGTTTAAGACATTACTCCCATGGAGAAAAGTCCGCATAGTGCTTATTGTGTTCAATGCCGATGCATTTTTGGTGTCTCATCAACACTCTGAAGGTCCGCAGATTACAGAATAAATCCAGATGTGCTTCGGAAACTACTACTAGTCTTCCAGTGTACGATCAAAGCGTAGACAGTTTAAGACATTACTCCCATGGAGAAAAGTCCGCATGGTACTTATTGTGTTCAATGCCGATGGAATTTTTGTGTTTCATCAACACTCTGAAGGTCCACAGATTACAGAATGCATCCATATGTGCTTCGGAAACTACTACTAGTCTTCCAGGGAACGATCAAAGCGTAGACAGTTTACGATATTACTCCCATGGAGAAAAGTCCGGATGGTGCTTATTGTGTTAAATGCCGATTCAATTTTTGTGATTCATCAACACTCTGAAGGTCTACAGATTACAGAATGCCTCCAGATGTGCTTCGGAAACTACTACTAGTCTTCCAGTGTACGATCAAAGCGTAGACAGTTTAAGACATTACTCCCATCAAGAAAAATCAGCATGGTGCCTATTGTATTCAATGCCGATGCAATTTTTGTGATTCATCAACACTCTGAAGGTCCACAGATTACAGAATGAATCCTGATGTGCTTCGGAAACTACTAGTAGTTTACCAGTGTACGATCAAAGCGTAGACAGTTTAAAACATTACTCCCATGGAGAAAAGTTCGCATGGTGCTTATTGTGTTCAATGCCGATGGAATTTTTGTGTTTCGTCAACATTCTGAAGGTCCACAGATTACAGAATGCTTCCAGATGTGCTCGGAAACTACTACTATTCTTCCAAAGTACGATCAAAGCGTAGACAGGTTAAGACATTACTCCCATGGAGAAGAATCCGCATGGTGCTTATTATGTTCAATGCCAATGCAATTTTTGTGTTTAATCAACACTCTGAAGGTCCACAGATTACAGAATGCTTCCAGATGTGCTTCGGAAACTACTACTAGTCTTCCAGTGTACGATCAAAGCGTAGACAGTTTAAGACATTACTCCCATAGAGAAAATTCCGCATGGTGCTTATTGTGTTCAATGCCGATGCAATTTTCGTGTTTCATCAACACTCTGAAGGTCCGCAGATTACAGAATGCATCCAGATGTGCTTCGGAAACTACTACTAGTCTTCCAGGGAACGATCAAAGCGTAGACAGCTTAGGACATTACTCCCATGGAGAAAAGTCCGCATGGGGCTTATTGTGTTAAATGCCGATTCAATTTTTGTGATTCATCAACACTCTGAAGGTCTAGAGATTACAGAATGCCTCCAGATGTGCTTCGGAAACTACTACTAGTCTTCCAGTGTACGATCAAAGCGTAGACAGTTTAAGACATTACTCCCATAAAGAAAAATCAGCATGGTGCCTATTGTATTCAATGCCGATGCAATTTTTGTGTTTCATCAACACTCTTAAGGTCAGTAGATTACATAATGCCTCCAGATGTGCTTCGGAAAGTATCACTAGTCTTCCAGTGTACGATAAAAGCGTAGACAGTTTAAGACATTACTCCCATGGAGAGAAGTCCGCATGGTGCTTATTGTGTTCAATGCCAATTCAATTTCTGTGTTTCATCAACACTCTGAAAGTCCACAGATTACAGAATGCCTCCAGATGTGCTTCGGAAACTACTACTAGTCTTCCAGTGCACGATCAAAGCCTAGACAGTTTAAGACACTACTCCCATGGAGAAAAGTCCTCATGGTGCTTATTGTGCTCAATGCTGATGCAATTTTTGTGTTTCATCAACACTCTGAAGGTCCACAGATTACAGAATGCATCCATATATGCTTCTGAAACTATTTCTCGTCTTCTAGTTACGATCAAAGCGTAGACTGTTTAAGACATTACTCCCATGGAGAAAAGTCCGCATGGTGCTTATTGTGTTCAATGTCGATGCAATTTTTGTGTTTCATGAACACTCTGAAAGTCCACAGATTACAGAATGCTTCCAGATGTGCTTCGGAAACTACTACTACTCTTCCAGTGTACGATCAAAGCGTAGACAGTTTAAGACATTACTCCCATAAAGAAAAATCAGCATGGTGCCTATTGTATTCAATGCCGATGCAATTTTTGTGTTTCATCAACACTCTGAAGTTCAGTAGATTACAGAATGCCTCCAGATGTGCTTCGGAAAGTACCACTAGTCTTCCAGTGTACGATAAAAGCGTAGACAGTTTAAGACATTACTCCCATGGAGAGAAGTCCGCATGGTGCTTATTGTGTTCAATGCCAATTCAATTTCTGTGTTTCATCAACACTCTGAAGGTCCACAGATTACAGAAAGCCTCCAGATGTGCTTCGGAAACTACTACTAGTCTTCCAGTGCACGATCAAAGCCTAGACAGTTTAAGACACTACTCCCATGGAGAAAAGTCCTCATGGTGCTTATTGTGCTCAATGCTGATGCAATTTTTGTGTTTCATCAACACTCTGAAGGTCCACAGATTACAGAATGCATCCATATATGCTTCTGTAACTATTACTCGTCTTCCAGTGTACGATCAAAGCGTAGACAGTTGAAGACATTACTCCCATAGAGAAAATACCGCATGGTGTTTATTGTGTTCAATGCCGATGCTATTTTTGTGTTTTATCAACGCTCTGAAGGTCCACAGATTACAGAATGCATCCAGATGTGCTTCGGAAACTACTACTAGTCTTCCAGTGCACGATCAAAGCCTAGACAGTTTAAGACACTACTCCCATGGAGAAAAGTCCGCATGGTGCTTATTGTGCTCAAAGCTGATGCAATTTTTGTGTTTCATCAACACTCTGAAGGTCCACAGATTACAGAATGCATCCGGATATGCTTCGGAAACTACTACTCGTCTTCCAGTGTACGATCAAAGCGTAGACAGTTTAAGACATTACTCCCATGGAGAGAAGTTCGCATGGTGCTTATTGTGTTCAATGTCGATACAATTTTTGTGTTTCATCAACACTCTGAAGGTCCACAGATTACAGAATGCTTCCAGATGTGCTTCGGAAACTACTACTAGTCTTCCAGGGAAAGATCAAAGCGTAGACAGATTAAGACTTTACTCCCATGGAGAAAAGTTCGCATGGTGCTTATTGTGTTCAATGTCGATGCAATTTTTGTGTTTCATCAACACTCTGAACCTCCACAGATTACCGAATGCCTCCAGTTGTGCTTCGGAAACTACTACTAGTCTTCCAGTGTACGATCAAAGCTTAGACAGTTTAAGACATTACTCCCATGGAGAGAAGTCCGCATGGTGCTTATTGAGTTCAATGCCAATTCAATTTCTGTGTTTCATCAACACTCTGAAGGTCCACAGATTACAGAATGCCTCCAGATGTGCTTCGGAAACTACTACTAGTCTTCCAGTGCACGATCAAAGCCTAGACAGTTTAAGACACTACTCCCATGGAGAAAAGTCCTCATGGTGCTTATTGTGCTCAATGCTGATGCAATTTTTGTGTTTCATCAACACTCTGAAGGTCCTCTGATTACAGAATGCATCCATATATGCTTCTGAAACTATTACTCGTCTTCCAGTGTACGATCAAAGCGTAGACAGTTTAAGACATTATCCCATGGAGAAAAGTCCGCATGGTGCTTATTGTGTTCAATGTCGATGCAATTTTTGTGTTTCATCAACACTCTGAAAGTCCACAGATTACAGAATGCTTCCAGATGTGCTTCGGAAACTACTACTAGTCTTCCAGTGTACGATCAAAGCGTAGACAGTTTAAGACATTACTCCCATAGAGAAAATTCCGCATGGTGTTTATTGTGTTCAATGCCGATGCTATTTTTGTGTTTCATCAACGCTCTGAAGGTCCACAGATTAAAGAATGCATTAAGATGTGCTTCCGAAACTACTACTAGTCTTCCAGTGTACGATCAAAAGCGTAGACAGTTTAAGACATTACTCCCATAGAGAAAATTCTGCATGGTGCTTATTGTGTTCAATGCCGATGCAATTTTGGTGTTTCATCAACACTCTGAAGGTCCACAGATTACAGAATTCATCCAGATGTGCTTCGGAAACTACTACTAGTCTTCTAGTGTACGATCTAAGCGTAGACTGTTTAAGACATTACTCCCATGGAGAAAATTCCGCATGGTGCTTATTGTGTTCAATGCCGATGCAATTTTTGTGTTTCATCAACACTCTGAAGGTCCACAGATTACCGAATGCCTCCAGATGTGCTTCGGAAACTACTACTAGTCTTCCAGTGCACGATCAAAGCCTAGACAATTTAAGACACTACTCCCATGGAGAAAAGTCCGCATGGTGCTAATTGTGCTCAATGCTGATGCAATTTTTGTGTTTCATCAACACTCTGAAGGTCCACAGATTACAGAATGCATCCATATATGCTTCGGAATCTACTACTCGTCATCCAGTGTACGATCAAAGCGTAGACAGTTTAAGACATTACTCCCATGGAGAAAAGTTCGCATGGTGCTTATTGTGTTCAATGTCGATGCAATTTTTGTGTTTCATCAACACTCTGAAGGTCCACAGATTACAGAATGCTTCCAGATGTGCTTCGGAAACTACTACTAGTCTTCCAGGGAGCGATCAAAGCGTAGACAGATTAAGACATTACTCCCATCGAGAAAAGTTCGCATCGTGCTTATTGTGTTCAATGTCGATGCAATTTTTGTGTTTCATCAACACTCTGAAGGTCCACAGATTACTGAATGCCTCCAGATGTGCTTCGGAAACTACGACTAGTCTTCCAGTGTTCGATCAATATTTAGACAGTTTAAGACATTACTCCCATGGAGAAAAAAATCGGCATGGTGTTTATTGTGTTGAATACCGATTCAATTTTTGTGATTCATCAACACTCTGAAGGTCTACAGATTACAGAATGCCTCCAGATGTGCTTCGGAGACTACTACTAGACTTCCAGGGTACTATCAAAGCGTAGACAGTTTGAGACATAACTCCCAAGGAAAAAAGTCCGCATGATGCTTATTGTGTTCAATGCCGATGCATTTTTTGTGTTTCATCAACACTCTGAAGGTCCACAGATAACAGAATGCATCCAGATATGCTTCGGAAACTACTACTAGTCTTCCAGGGAACGTTCAAATCGTAGACAGTTTGAGACATTACTCCCATGGAGAAAAGTCCGCATGGTGCTTATTGTGTTTAATGACGATGCAATTTTTGTGTTTCATCAACACTCTGAAGGTTCACAGATTACCGAATGCAACCCGATGTGCTTCAGAAACTACTACTTGTCTTCCAGGGGACGATCAAAGCGTAGACATTTTAAGACATTACTCCCATGGACAAAAGTCCGCATGGTGTTTATTGTGTTCAATGCCGATTCAATTACTGTGTTTCATCAACACTCTGAAGGTTCACAGATTACAGAATGCCTCCAGATGTGCTTCGGAAACTAGTAGTAGTCTTCCAGGGAACGATCAAAGCGTAGACAGTTTAAGACATTACTCCCATGGAGAAAAGTCCGCATGGTGCTTATTGTGTTCAATGCCCATTCAATTTCTGCGTTTCATCAACACTCTGAAGGTTCACAGATTACAGAATGCCTCCAGATGTGCTTCGGAAACTACTACTAGTCTTCCAGGGAACGATCAAAGCGTAGACAGTTTAAGACATTACTCTCATGGAGAAAAGTCAGCATGGTGCTTATTGTGTTCAATGGCGATGCAATTTTTGTGTTTCATCAACACTCTGATTGTCCACAGATTACAGAATGCCTCCAGATGTGCTTCGGAAACTACTACTAGTCATCCAGTGAACGATCAAAGCGTAGACAGTTTGAGACATTACTCCCGTGGAGAAAAGTCCGCATGGTGCTTTTTGTGTTCAATGCCGATGCAATTTTTGTGTTTCATGAACACTTTGAAGGTCCACAGATTACAGAATGCCTCCAGATGTGCTTCGGAAACTACTACTAGTCTCCAGTGAACGATCAAAGCGTAGACAGTTTGAGACACTACTCCCATGGAGAAATGTCCGCATGGTGCTTATTGTGTTCAATGCCGATGCATTTTTTGTGCTTCATCAACACTCTGAAGGTCCACAGATTACAGAATGCATCCATATGTGCTTCGGAAACTACTACTAGTCTTCCAGTGCACGATCATAGCGTAGACAGTTTAAGACATTACTCTCATGGAGAAAAGTCCGCATGCTGCTTATTGTGTTCAATGCCGATGCAATTTCTGTGTTTCATCAACACTCTGAAGATCCACAGATTACAGAATGCCTCCAGATGTGCTTCGCAAACTATCACTAGTCTTCCAGGGAACGATCAAAGCGTAGACAAAGACATTACTCTCATGGAGAAAAGTCCGCATGGTGCTTATTGTGTTCAATGCCGATGCAATTTTAGTGTTTCATGAACACTTTGAAGGTCCACAGGTTACAGAATGCCTCCAAATGTGCTTCGGAAACTACTACTAGTCTCCAGTGAACGATCAAAGCGTAGACAGTTTGAGACATTACTCCCATGGAGAAAAGTCCGCATGGTGCTTATTGTGTTCAATGCCGATGCATTTTTTTTGCTTCATCAACACTCTGAAGGTCCACAGATTACAGAATGCATCCAGATATGCTTCGGAAACTACTACTAGTCTTCCAGTGCACGATCATAGCGTAGACAGTTTAAGACATTTTTCACATGGAGAAAATTCCGCATGGTGCTTATTGTGTTCAATGCCGATGCAATATTTGTGTTTCATCAACACTCTGAAGGTCCACAGATTACAGAATGCATCCAGATGTGCTTTGTAAACTACTACTAGTCTTCCAGGGAACGATCAAAGCGTAGAGAATTTAAGACACTACTCCTATGGAGAAATGTCGGCATGGTGCTTATTGTGTTCAATGCCGATGCAAATTTTGTGTTTCATCAACACACTGAAGGTCCACAGATTACAGTATGCATCCAGATGTGCTTCGGAAACTACTACTAGTCTTCCAGGGAACGATCAAAGCGTAGACAGTTTAATACATTACTCTCATGTAGAAAGGTCTGCATGGTGCTTATTGTATCCAATGCCGATGCAATTTCTGTGTTTCATCAACACTCTGACGGTCCACAGATTACAGAATGCATCCAGATGTACTTCGGAAACTACTACTAGTCTTCCAGGGAATGATCAAAACGTAGACAGTTTAAGACATTACTCCCATGGAGAAAAGTCCGCATGGTGCTTATTGTGTTCAATCCCGATTCAATTTCTGTGTTTCATCAACACTCTGAAGGTTCGCAGATTATAGAATGCATCCAGATGTGCTTGGGTAACTACTACTAGTCATCCAAGGAACGATCAAAGCGTAGACAGTTTAAGACAATTCTCTCATGTAGAAAGTCCGTATGGTGCTTATTTTGTTCAATGCCGATGCAATTTCTGTGTTTCATCAACACTCTGAAGGTCCACAGATTACAGAATACATCCAAATGTGCTTCGGAATCTACTACTAGTCTTCCAGGGAAAGATCAAAGCGTAGACAGATTAAGACTTTACTCCCATGGAGAAAAGTTCGCATGGTGCTTATTGTGTTCAATGTCGATGCAATTTTTGTGTTTCATCAACACTCTGAACCTCCACAGATTACCGAATGCCTCCAGTTGTGCTTCGGAAACTACTACTAGTCATCCAGTGTACGATCAAAGCTTAGACAGTTTAAGACATTACTCCCATGGAGAGAAGTCCGCATGGTGCTTATTGAGTTCAATGCCAATTCAATTTCTGTGTTTTATCAACACTCTGAAGGTCCACAGATTACAGAATGCCTCCAGATGTGTTTCGGAAACTACTACTAGTCTTCCAGTGCACGATCAAAGCCTAGACAGTTAAAGACACTACTCCCATGGAGAAAAGTCCTCATGGTGCTTATTGTGCTCAATGCTGATGCAATTTTTGTGTTTCATCAACACTCTGAAGGTCCACTGATTACAGAATGCATCCATATATGCTTCTGAAACTATTACTCGTCTTCCAGTGTACGATCAAAGCGTAGACAGTTTAAGACATTATCCCATGGAGAAAAGTCCGCATGGTGCTTATTGTGTTCAATGTCGATGCAATTTTTGTGTTTCATCAACACTCTGAAAGTCCACAGATTACAGAATGCTTCCAGATGTGCTTCGGAAACTACTACTAGTCTTTCAGTGTACGATCAAAGCGTAGACAGTTTAAGACATTACTCCCATAGAGAAAATTCCGCATGGTGTTTTTTGTGTTCAATGCCGATGCTATTTTTGTGTTTCATCAACGCTCTGAAGGTCCACAGATTAAAGAATGCATTAAGATGTGCTTCCGAAACTACTACTAGTCTTCCAGTGTACGATCAAAAGCGTAGACAGTTTAAGACATTACTCCCATAGAGAAAATTCTGCATGGTGCTTATTGTGTTCAATGCCGATGCAATTTTGGTGTTTCATCAACACTCTGAAGGTCCACAGATTACAGAATTCATCCAGATGTGCTTCGGAAACTACTACTAGTCTTCTAGTGTACGATCTAAGCGTAGACTGTTTAAGACATTACTCCCATGGAGAAAATTCCGCATGGTGCTTATTGTGTTCAATGCCGATGCAATTTTTGTGTTTCATCAACACTCTGAAGGTCCACAGATTACCGAATGCCTCCAGATGTGCTTCAGAAACTAATACTAGTCTTCCAGTGAACAATCAAAGCCTAGACAATTTAAGACACTACTCCCATGGAGAAAAGTCCGCATGGTGCTAATTGTGCTCAATGCTGATGCAATTTTTGTGTTTCATCAACACTCTGAAGGTCCACAGATTACAGAATGCATCCATATATGCTTCGGAATCTACTACTCGTCATCCAGTGTACGATCAAAGCGTAGACAGTTTAAGACATTACTCCCATGGAGAAAAGTTCGCATGGCGCTTATTGTGTTCAATGTCGATGCAATTTTTGTGTTTCATCAACACTCTAAAGGTCCACAGATTACAGAATGCCTCCAGATGTGCTTCGGAAACTACTACTAGTCTTCCAGGGAACGATCAAAGCGTAGACAGATTAAGACATTACTCCCATGGAGAAAAGTTCGCATGGTGCTTATTGTGTTCAATGTCGATGCAATTTTTGTGTTTCATCAACACTCTGAAGGTCCACAGATTACTGAATGCCTCCAGATGTGCTTCGGAAACTACTACTAGTCTTCCAGTGTTCGATCAAAGCTTAGACAGTTTAAGACATTACTCCCATGGAGAAAAAAATCCGCATGGTGTTTATTGTGTTGAATACCGATTCAATTTTTGTGATTCATCAACACTCTGAAGGTCTACAGATTACAGAATGCCTCCAGATGTGCTTCGGAAACTACTACTAGACTTCCAGGGTACTATCAAAGCGTAGACAGTTTGAGACATAACTCCCAAGGAAAAAAGTCCGCATGATGCTTATTGTGTTCAATGCCGATGCATTTTTTGTGTTTCATCAACACTCTGAAGGTCCACAGATAACAGAATGCATCCAGATATGCTTCGGAAACTACTACTAGTCTTCCAGGGAACGTTCAAATCGTAGACAGTTTGAGACATTACTCCCATGGAGAAAAGTCCGCATGGTGGTTATTGTGTTTAATGACGATGCAATTTTTGTGTTTCATCAACACTCTGAAGGTTCACAAATTACCGAATGCAACCCGATGTGCTTCAGAAACTACTACTTGTCTTCCAGGGGACGATCAAAGCGTAGACATTTTAAGACATTACTCCCATGGAGAAAAGTCCGCATGGTGCTTATTGTGTTCAATGCCCATTCAATTTCTGCGTTTCATCAACACTCTGAAGGTTCACAGATTACAGAATGCCTCCAGATGTGCTTCGGAAACTACTACTAGTCTTCCAGGGAACGATCAAAGCGTAGACAGTTTAAGACATTACTCTCATGGAGAAAAGTCCGCATGGTGCTTATTGTGTTCAATGGCGATGCAATTTTTGTGTTTCATCAACACTCTGATTGTCCACAGATTACAGAATGCCTCCAGATGTGCTTCGGAAACTACTACTAGTCATCCAGTGAACGATCAAAGCGTAGACAGTTTGAGACATTACTCCCGTGGAGAAAAGTCCGCATGGTGCTTTTTGTGTTCAATGCCGATGCAATTTTTGTGTTTCATGAACACTTTGAAGGTCCACAGATTACAGAATGCCTCCAGATGTGCTTCGGAAACTACTACTAGTCTCCAGTGAACGATCAAAGCGTAGACAGTTTGAGACATTACTCCCATGGAGAAAAGTCCGCATGGTGCTTATTGTGTTCAATGCCGATGCATTTTTTGTGCTTCATCAACACTCTGAAGGTCCACAGATTACAGAATGCATCCATATGTGCTTCGGCAACTACTACTAGTCTTCCAGTGCACGATCATAGCGTAGACAGTTTAAGACATTACTCTCATGGAGAAAAGTCCGCATGCTGCTTATTGTGTTCAATGCCGATGCAATTTCTGTGTTTCATCAACACTCTGAAGATCCACAGATTACAGAATGCCTCCAGATGTGCTTCGCAAACTATCACTAGTCTTCCAGGGAACGATCAAAGCGTAGACAAAGACATTACTCTCATGGAGAAACGTCCGCATGGTGCTAATTGTGTTCAATGCCGATGCAATTTTAGTGTTTCATGAACACTTTGAAGGTCCACAGGTTACAGAATGCCTCCAAATGTGCTTCGGAAACTACTACTAGTCTCCAGTGAACGATCAAAGCGTAGACAGTTTGAGACATTACTCCCATGGAGAAAAGTCCGCATGGTGCTTATTGTGTTCAATGCCGATGCATTTTTTGTGCTTCATCAACACTCTGAAGGTCCACAGATTACAGAATGCATCCAGATATGCTTCGGAAACTACTACTAGTCTTCCAGTGCACGATCATAGCGTAGACAGTTTAAGACATTTTTCACATGGAGAAAATTCCGCATGGTGCTTATTGTGTTCAATGCCGATGCAATATTTGTGTTTCATCAACACTCTGAAGGTCCACAGATTACAGAATGCATCCAGATGTGCATCGGAATCTACTACTAGTCTTCCAGGGAACGATCAAAGCGTAGACAGTTTAAGACATAACTCCCATGGAGAAAAGTCCGCATGGTGCTTATTGTGTTCAATGCCGATGCAATTTTAGTGTTTCATCAACACACTGAAGGTCCATAGATTTCAGAATGCATCTAGATATGCTTCGGAAACTACTACTAGTCTTCCAGGGAACGATCAAAGCGTAGACAGTTTAAGACATTACTCCCATGGAGAAAAGTCCGCATGGCGCTTATTGTAGTCAATGTCGATGCAATTTTTGTGTTTCATCAACACTCTGATTGTCCACAGATTACAGAATGCATCCAGATGTATTTCGGAAACTACTACTAGTCTCCAGGGAATGATTAAAACGTAGACAGTTTAAGACATTACTCCCATGGAGAAAAGTCCGCATGGTGCTTATTGTGTTCAATCCCGATTCAATTTCTGTGTTTCATCAACACTCTGAAGGTTCACAGATTATAGAATGCATCCAGATGTGCTTCGGAAACTACTACTAGTCTTCCAGGGAACGATCAATGCGGAGACAGTTTAAGACAATTCTCTCATGTAGAAAAGTCCGTATGGTGCTTATTTTGTTCAATGCCGATGCAATTTCTGTGTTTCATCAACACTCTGAAGGTCCACAGATTACAGAATGCATCCAGATGTGCTTTGTAAACTACTACTAGTCTTCCAGGGAACGATCAAAGCGTAGAGAATTTAAGACACTACTCCTATGGAGAAATGTCGGCATGGTGCTTATTGTGTTCAATGCCGATGCAAATTTTGTGTTTCATCAACACACTGAAAGTCCACAGATTACAGTATACATCCAGATGTGCTTCGGAAACTACTACTAGTCTTCCAGGGAACGATCAAAGCGTAGACAGTTTAATACATTACTCTCATGGAGAAAGGTCTGCATGGTGCTTATTGTATCCAATGCCGATGCAATTTCTGTGTTTCATCAACACTCTGAAGGTCCACAGATTACAGAATGCTTCCAGATGTGCTTCGGAAACTACTACTAGTCTTCCAGGGAACGATCAAAGCGTAGACAGATTAAGACATTACTCCCATGGAGAAAAGTTCGCATGGTGCTTATTGTGTTCAATGTCGATGCAATTTTTGTGTTTCATCAACACTCTGAAGGTCCACAGATAACCGAATGCCTCCAGATGTGCTTCGGAAACTACTACTAGTCTTCCAGTGTACGATCAAAGCTTAGACAGTTTAAGACATTACTCCCATGGAGAAAAAAATCCGCATGGCACTTATTGTGTTAAATGTCGATTCAATTTTTGTGATTCATCAACACTCTGAAGGTCTACAGATTACAGAATGCCTCCAGATGTGCTTCGGAAACTACTACTAGTCTTCCAGGGTACGATCAAAGCGTAGACAGTTTGAGACATAATTCCCAAGGAAAAAAGTCCGCATGATGCTTATTGTGTTCAATGCCGATGCATTTTTTGTGTTTCATCAACACTCTGAAGGTCCACAGACAACAGAATGCATCCAGATATGCTTCGGAAACTACTACTAGTCTTCCAGGGAACGTTCAAATCGTAGACAGTTTGAGACATTAGTTCCATGGAGAAAAGTCCGCATGGTGCTTATTGTGTTTAATGACGATGCAATTTTTGTGTTTCATCAACACTCTGAAGGTCCACAGAATACCGAATGCTTCCCGATGTGCTTCAGAAACTACTACTTGTCTTCCAGGGAACGATCAAAGCGTAGACATTTTAAGACATTACTCCCATGGACAAAAGTCCGCTTGGTGCTTATTGTGTTCAATGCCGATTCAATTACTGTGTTTCATCAACACTCTGAAGGTTCACAGATTACAGAATGCCTCCAGATGTGCTTCGGAAACTAGTAGTAGTCTTCCAGGGAACGATCAAAGCGTAGACAGTTTAAGACATTACTCCCATGGAGAAAAGTCCGCATGGTGCTTATTGTGTTCAATGCCCATTCAATTTCTGCGTTTCATCAACACTCTGAAGGTTCACAGATTACAGAATGCCTCCAGATGTGCTTCGGAAACTACTACTAGTTTTCCAGGGAACGATCAAAGCGTTGACAGTTTAAGACATTTCTCTCATGGAGAAAAGTCCGCATGGTGCTTATTGTGTTCAATGCCGATGCAATTTTTGTGTTTCATCAACACTCTGATTGTCCACAGATTACAGAATGCCTCCAGATGTGCTTCGGAAACTACTACTAGTCATCCAGTGAACGATCAAAGCGTAGACAGTTTGAGACATTACTCCCGTGGAGAAAAGTCCGCATGGTGCTTTTTGTGTTCATTGCCGATGAAATTTTTGTGCTTCTTCAACACTCTGAAGATCCACCGATTACAGAATGCCTCCAGATATGCTTCGCAAACTATCACTAGTCTTCCAGGGAACGATCAAAGCGTAGACAAAGACATTACTCTCATGGAGAAAAGTCCGCATGGTGTTTATTGTGTTCAATGCCGATGCATTTTTTGTGCTTCATCAACACTCTGAAGGTCCACAGATTACAGAATGCATCCAGATCTGCTTCGCAAACTACTACTAGTCGTCCAGTGTACGATCATAGAGTAGACAGTTTAAGACATTTTTCACATGGAGAAAATTCCGCATGGTGCTTATTGTGTTCAATGCTGATGCAATATATGTGTTTCATCAACACTCTGAAGGTCCACAGATTACAGAATGCATCCAGATGTGCATCGGAATCTACTACTAGTCTTCCAGGGAATGATCAAAGCGTAGACAGTTTAAGACATAACTCCCATGGAGAAAAGTCCGCATGGTGCTTATTGTGTTCAATGCCGATGCAATTTTTGTGTTTCATCAACACTCTGAAGGTCCATAGATTTCAGAATGCATCTAGATATGCTTCGGAAACTACTACTAGTCGTCCAGGGAACGATCAAAGCGTAGACAGTTTAAGACAATACTCCCATGGAGAAAAGTCCGCATGGTGCTTATTGTGGTCAATGTCGATGCAATTTTTGTGTTTCATCAACACTCTGATTGTCCACAGATTACAGAATGCATCCAGATGTACTTCGGAAACTACTACTAGTCTTCCAGGGAATGATCAAAACGTAGACAGTTTAAGACATTACTCCCATGGAGAAAAGTCCGCATGGTGCTTATTGTGTTCAATCCCGATTCAATTTCTGTGTTTCATCAACACTCTGAAGGTTCGCAGATTATAGAATGCATCCAGATGTGCTTCGGAAACTACTACTAGTCATCCAAGGAACGATCAAAGCGTAGACAGTTTAAGACAATTCTCTCATGTAGAAAGTCCGTATGGTGCTTATTTTGTTCAATGCCGATGCAATTTCTGTGTTTCATCAACACTCTGATTGTCCACAGATTACAGAATGCATCCAGATGTACTTCGGAAACTACTACTAGTCTTCCAGGGAACGTTCAAATCGTAGACAGTTTGAGACATTACTCCCATGGAGAAAAGTCCGCATGGTGGTTATTGTGTTTAATGACGATGCAATTTTTGTGTTTCATCAACACTCTGAAGGTTCACAAATTACCGAATGCAACCCGATGTGCTTCAGAAACTACTACTTGTCTTCCAGGGGACGATCAAAGCGTAGACATTTTAAGACATTACTCCCATGGACAAAAGTCCGCATGGTGCTTATTGTGTTCAATGCCGATTCAATTACTGTGTTTCATCAACACTCTGAAGGTTCACAGATTACAGAATGCCTCCAGATGTGCTTCGGAAACTAGTAGTAGTCTTCCAGGGAACGATCAAAGCGTAGACAGTTTAAGACATTACTCCCATGGAGAAAAGTCCGCATGGTGCTTATTGTGTTCAATGCCCATTCAATTTCTGCGTTTCATCAACACTCTGAAGGTTCACAGATTACAGAATGCCTCCAGATGTGCTTCGGAAACTACTACTAGTCTTCCAGGGAACGATCAAAGCGTAGACAGTTTAAGACATTACTCTCATGGAGAAAAGTCCGCATGGTGCTTATTGTGTTCAATGGCGATGCAATTTTTGTGTTTCATCAACACTCTGATTGTCCACAGATTACAGAATGCCTCCAGATGTGCTTCGGAAACTACTACTAGTCATCCAGTGAACGATCAAAGCGTAGACAGTTTGAGACATTACTCCCGTGGAGAAAAGTCCGCATGGTGCTTTTTGTGTTCAATGCCGATGCAATTTTTGTGTTTCATGAACACTTTGAAGGTCCACAGATTACAGAATGCCTCCAGATGTGCTTCGGAAACTACTACTAGTCTCCAGTGAACGATCAAAGCGTAGACAGTTTGAGACATTACTCCCATGGAGAAAAGTCCGCATGGTGCTTATTGTGTTCAATGCCGATGCATTTTTTGTGCTTCATCAACACTCTGAAGGTCCACAGATTACAGAATGCCTCCAGATGTGCTTCGGAAACTACTACTAGTCTTCCAGGGAACGATCATAGCGTAGACAGTTTAAGACATTACTCTCATGGAGAAAAGTCCGCATGCTGCTTATTGTGTTCAATGCCGATGCAATTTTTGTGTTTCATCAACACTCTGATTGGCCACAGATTACAGAATGCCTCCAGATGTGCCTCGGAAACTACTACTAGTCATCCAGTGAACGATCAAAGCGTAGACAGTTTGAGACATTACTCCCGTGGAGAAAAGTCCGCATGGTGCTTTTTGTGTTCAATGCCGATGAAATTTTTGTGCTTCATCAACACTCTGAAGGTCCACAGATTACAGAATGCATCCAGATGTGCTTCGGAAACTACTACTAGTCTTCCAGGGAACGATCAAAACGTAGACAGTTTAAGACATTACTCTCATGGAGAAAAGTCCGCATGGTGCTTATTGTGTTCAATGCCGATGCAATTTCTGTGTTTCATCAACTCTCTGAAGATCCACCGATTACAGAATGACTCCAGATATGCTTCGCAAACTAACACTAGTCTTCCAGGGAACGATCAAAGCGTAGACAAAGACATTACTCTCATGGAGAAAAGTCCGCATGGTGCATATTGTGTTCAATGCCGATGCAATTTTTGTGTTTCATCAACACTTCGAAGGTCCACAGATTACAGAATGCCTCCAGATGTGCTTCGGAAACTACCACTAGTCTTCCAGTGAACGATCAAAGCGTAAACAGTTTGAGACATTACTCCCATGGAGAAAGTCCGCATGGTGCTTATTGTGTTCAATGCCGATGCATTTTTTGTGCTTCATCAACACTCTGAAGGTCCACAGATTACAGAATGCATCCAGATCTGCTTCGGAAACTACTACTAGTCATCCAAGGAACGATCAAAGCGTAGACAGTTTAAGACAATTCTCGCATGTAGAAAAGTCCGTATGGTGCTTATTTTGTTCAATGCCGATGCAATTTTTGTGTTTCATCAACACTCTGCACGTCCACAGATTACAGAATGCCTTCAGATGTGCTTCGGAAACTACTACTAGTCTTCCAGGGTACGATCAAAGCGTAGACAGTTTGACACATAACTCCCAAGGAGAAAAGTCCGCATGGTGCTTATTGTGTTCAATGCCGATGCATTTTTTGTGTTTCATCATCACTCTAAATGTTTACAGATAACAGAATGCATCCAGATATGCTTCGGAAACTACTACTAGTCTTCCAGGGAACGATCAAAGCGTAGACAATTTAAGACACTACTCCTATGGAGAAATGTCGGCATGGTGCTTATTGTGTTCAATGAAGATGCAATTTTTGTGTTTCATCAACACTCTGAAGGTCCACAGATTACAGAATGCATCCAGATGTGCTTCGGAAACTACTACTAGTCTTCCAGGGAACGATCAAAGCGTAGACAGTTTAAGACATAACTCCCATGGAGAAAAGTCCGCATGGTGCTTATTGTGTTCAATGCCGATGCAAATTTTGTGTTTCATCAACACACTGAAGGTGCACAGATTACAGTATGCATCCAGATGTGCTTCGGAAACTACTACTAGTCTTCCAGGGAACGATCAAAGCGTAGACAGTTTAAGACTTTACTCTCATGGAGAAAAGTCCGCATGGTGCTTATTGTGTTCAATGCCGATGCAATTTCTGTGTTTCATCAACACTCTGAAGATCCACCGATTACAGAATGCCTCCAGATATGCTTCGCAAACTATCACTAGTCTTCCAGGGAACGATCAAAGCGTAGACAAAGACATTACTCTCATGGAGAAAAGTCCGCATGGTGCATATTGTGTTCAATGCCGATGCAATTTTTGTGTTTCATCAACACTTTGAAGGTCCACAGATTACAGAACGCCTCCAGATGTGCTTCGGAAGCTACTACTAGTCTTCCAGTGAACGATCAAAGCGTAAACAGTTTGAGACATAACTCCCATGGAGAAAAGTCCGCATGGTGCTTATTGTGTTCAATGCCGATGCAATTTTTGTGTTTCATCAACACTCTGAAGGTCCATAGATTTCAGAATGCATCTAGATATGCTTCGGAAACTACTACTAGTCTTCCAGGGAACGATCAAAGCGTAGACAGTTTAAGACATTACTTCCATGGAGAAAAGTCCGCATGGTGCTTATTGTGGTCAATGTCGATGCAATTTTTGTGTTTCATCAACACTCTGGTTGTCCACAGATTACAGAATGCATCCAGATGTACTTCGGAAACTACTACTAGTCTTCCAGGGAATGATCAAAACGTAGACAGTTTAAGACATTACTCCCATGGAGAAAAGTCCGCATGGTGCTTATTGTGTTCAATGCCGATGCAATTTTTGTGTTTCATCAACACTCTGCACGTCCACAGATTACAGAATGCCTTCAGATGTGCTTCGGAAACTACTACTAGTCTTCCAGGGTACGATCAAAGCGTAGACAGTTTGACACATAACTCCCAAGGAGAAAAGTCCGCATGGTGCTTATTGTGTTCAATGCCGATGCATTTTTTGTGTTTCATCATCACTCTAAATGTTTACAGATAACAGAATGCATCCAGATATGCTTCGGAAACTACTACTAGTCTTCCAGGGAACGATCAAAGCGTAGACAGTTTAAGACATAACTCCCATGGAGAAAAGTCCGCATGGTGCTTATTGTGTTCAATGCCGATGCAAATTTTGTGTTTCATCAACACACTGAAGGTGCACAGATTACAGTATGCATCCAGATGTGCTTCGGAAACTACTACTAGTCTTCCAGGGAACGATCAAAACGTAGACAGTTTAAGACATAACTCCATGGAGAAAAGTCCGCATGGTGATTATTGTGTTCAATGCCGATGCAATTTTTGTGTTTCATCAACACACTGAAGGTCCACAGATTACAGAATGCATCCAAATGTGCTTCGGAAACTACTACTAGTCTTCCAGGGAACGATCAAAGCGTTGACAGTTTAAGACACTACTCTCATGGAGAAAAGTCCGCATGGTGCTTATTGTGTTCAATGCCGATGCAATTTCTGTGTTTCATCAACACTCTGAAGATCCACAGATTACAGAATGCCTCCAGATGTGCTTCGGAAACTATCACTAGTCTTCCAGGGAACGATCAAAGCGTAGACAATTTAAGACACTACTCCTATGGAGAAATGTCGGCATGGTGCTTATTGTGTTCAATGCCGATGCAATTTTTGTGTTTCATCAACACTCTGAATGTCCGCAGATTACAGAATGCCTCCAGATGTGCTTCGGAAACTACTACTAGTCTTCCAGGGAACGATCAAAGCGTAGACAGTTTAAGACATTTCTCTCATGGAGAAAAGTCCGCATGGTGTTTATTGTGTTCCATGCCAATGCAATTTCTGTGTTTCATCAACACTCTGAAGGTCCGAAGATTACAGAATGCATCCGGATATGCTTCGGAAACTACTTTTAGTCTTCCAGGGAATGATCAAAACGTAGACAGTTTAAGACATTACTCCCATGGAGAAAAGTCCGCATGGTGCTTATTGTGTTCAATCCCGATTCAATTTCTGTGTTTCATCAACACTCTGAAGGTTCACAGATTATAGAATGCATCCAGATGTGCTTCGGAAACTACTACTAGTCATCCAAGGAACGATCAAAGCGTAGACAGTTTAAGACAATTCTCTCATGTAGAAAAGTCCGTATGGTGCTTATTTTGTTCAATGCCGATGCAATTTCTGTGTTTCATCAACACTCTTATTGTCCACAGATTACAGAATGCATCCAGATGTACTTCGGAAACTACTACTAGTCTTCCAGGGAATGATCAAAACGTAGACAGTTTAAGACATTACTCCCATCGAGAAAAGTCCGCATGGTGCTTATTGTGTTCAATCCCGATTCAATTTCTGTGTTTCATCAACACTCTGAAGGTTCACAGATTATAGAATGCATCCAGATGTGCTTCGGAAACTACTACTACTCTTCCAGGGAACGATCAACGCGTAGACAGTTTAAGACATTACTCCCATGGAGAAAAGTCCGCATGGTGCTTATTGGTTTCAATGCCGATGCAATTTTTGTGTTTCTTCAACACTCTGAACGTCCACAGATTACAGAATGCCTTCAGATGTGCTTCGGAAACTACTACTAGTCTTCCAGGGTACGATCAAAGCGTAGACAGTTTGACACATAACTCCCAAGGAGAAAAGTCCGCATGGTGCTTATTGTGTTGAATGCCGATGCATTTTTGGTGTTTCATCATCACTCTAAATGTTTACAGATAACAGAATGCATCCAGATATGCTTCGGAAACTACTACTAGTCTTCCAGGGAACGATCAAAGCGTAGACAGTTTAAGACATAACTCCCATGGAGAAAAGTCCGCATGGTGCTTTTTGTGTTCAATGCCGATGCAAATTTTGTGTTTCATCAACACACTGAAGGTCCACAGATTACAGTATGCATCCAGATGTGCTTCGGAAACTACTACTAGTCTTCCAGGGAACGAACAAAGCGTAGAGAGTTTAAGACATAACTCCCATGGAGAAAAGTCCGCATGGTGATTATTGTGTTCAATGCCGATGCAATTTTTGGTTTTCATCAACACACTGAAGGTCCACCGATTACAGAATGCATCCAAATGTGCTTCGGAAACTACTACTAGTCTTCCAGGGAACGATCAAAGCGTAGACAGTTTAAGACACTACTCTCATGGAGTAAAGTCCGCATGGTGCTTATTGTGTTCAATGCCGATGCAATTTCTGTGTTTCATCAACACTCTGAAGATCCACAGATTACAGAATGCCTCCAGATGTGCTTCGGAAACTATCACTAGTCTTCCAGGGAACGATCAAAGCGTAGACAAAGACATTACTCTCATGGAGAAAAGTCCGCATGGTGCTTATTGTGTTCAATGCCGATGCAATTTTTGTGTTTCATCATCACTTTGAAGGTCCACAGATTACAGAAGCCTCCAGATGTGCTTCGGAAACTATTACTAGTATTCCAGTGAACGATCAAAGCATAGACAGTTTGAGACATTACTCTCATGGAGAAAAGTCCGCATGGTGCTTATTGTGTTCCATGCAAATGAAATTTTTGTGTTTCATCAACACTCTGAATGTCTGCAGATTACAGAATGCCTCCAGATGTGCTTCGGAAGCTACTACTAGTCTTCCAGGGAACGATCAAAGCGTAGACAGTTTAAGACATTTCTCTCATGGAGAAAAGTCCGCATGGTGTTTATTGTGTTCCATGCCAATGCAATTTCTGTGTTTCATCAACACTCTGAAGGTCCACAGAATACAGAATACATCCAAATGTGCTTCGGAAACTACTACTAGTCTTCCAGTGAACGATCAAAGCATAGAGAGTTTGAGACATTACTCCCGTGGAGAAAAGTCCGCATGGTCCTTTTTGTGTTCAATGCTGATGCAATTTTTGTGCTTCATCAACACTCTGAAGGTCCAGAGATTGCAGAATGCATCCAGATATGCTGCGGAAACTACTACTAGTCTTCCAGGGAACGATCAAAGCGTAGACAGTTTAAGACATAACTCCCATGGAGAAAAGTCCGCATGGTGCTTATTGTGTTCAATGCCGATGCAATTTTTGTGTTTCATCAACACACTGAAGGTCCACAGATTACAGAATGCATCCAAATGTGCTTCGGAAACTACTACTAGTCTTCCAGGGAACGATCAAAACGTAGACAGTTTAAGACACTACTCTCATGGAGAAAAGTCCGCATGGTGCTTATTGTGTTCAATGCCGATGAAATTTCTGTGTTTCATCAACACTCTGAAGATCCACAGATTACAGAACGCCTCCAGATGTGCTTCGGAAATTATCACTAGCCCTCAGGGAACGATCAAAGCGTACACAAAGACATTACTCTCATGGAGAAAAGTCCGCATGGTGCTTATTGTGTTCAATGCCGATGCAATTTTTGTGTTTCATCATCACTTTGAAGGTCCACAGATTACAGAATGCCTCCAGATGTGCTTTGGAAACTATTACTAGTATTCCAGTGAACGATCAAAGCGTAGACAGTTTGAGACATTACTCTCATGGAGAAAAGTCCGCATGGTGCTTATTGTGTTCCATGCCAATGCAATTTTTGTGTTTCATCAACACTCTGAATGTCCGCAGATTACAGATTGCCTCCAGATGTGCTTCGGAAACTACTACTAGCCTTCCAGGGAACGATCAAAGCGTAGACAGTTTAAGACATTTCTCTCATGGAGAAAAGTCCGCATGGTGCTTATTGTGTTCCATGCCAATGCAATTTTTGTGTTTCATCAACACTCTGAATGTTCCCAGTTTACGGAATGCCTCCAGATGTGCTTCGGAAACTACTACTAGTCATCCAGTAAACGATCAAAGCGTAGACAGTTTGCGACAATACGCCAGTGGAGATAAGTCCGCATGGTGCTTTTTGTGTTCAATGCCGATGCAATTTTTGTGCTTGATCAACACTCTGAAGGTCCACAGATTACAGAATGCATCCAGATATGCTTCGGAAACTACTACTAGTCTTCCAGGGAACGATCAAATCGTAGACAGTTTAAGACATAACTCCCATGGAGAAAAGTCCAAATGGAACTTATTGTGTTCAATGCCGATGCAAATTTTGTGTTTCACTAACACACTGAAGGTCCACAGATTACAGAATGCATCCATATGTGCTTCGGAAACTACTACTAGTCTTCCAGGGAACGATCAAAGCGTAGACAGTTTAAGACATTACTCTTATGGAGAAAAGTCCGCATGGTGCTTATTGTGTTCAATGTCGATACAATTTCTGTGTTTCATCAACACTCTGAAGATCCACAGATTACAGAATGCCTCCAGATGTGCTTCGGAAACTATCACTAGTCTTCCAGGGAACGATCAAAGCGTAGACAAAGACATTACTCGCATCTAGAAAAGTCCGCATGGTGCTTATTGTGTTCAATGTCAATGCTATTTTTGTGTTTCATCAACACAGAAGGTCCACAGATTACAGATTGCCTCCTGATGTGCTTCGGAAACTACTACTAGTCTTCCAGTGCACGATGAAACCGTAGACAGTTTGAGACATTACTCCCATGGAGAAAAGCCCGCATGGTGCTTATTGTGTTCAATGCCCATGCAATTTTTGTGCTTCATCAACACTCTGAAGGTCCACAGATTACAGAATGCCTCCAGATGTGCTTCGGAAACTACTACTAGTCTTCCAGTGAACTATCAAAGCGTAGACAGTTTGAGACAATACTCCCGTGGAGAAAAGTCCGCATGGTGCTTTTTGTGTTCAATGCCGATGCAATTTTTGTGCTTCATGAACACTCTGAAGGTCCACAGATTACAGAATGCATCCAGATATGCTTCGGAAACTAGTACTAGTCTTCCAGGGAACGATAAAAGCGTAGACAGTTTAAGACATAACTCCCATGGAGAAAAGTCCGCATGGTGCTTATTGTGTTCAATGCCGACGCAATTTTTGTGTTTCATCAACACACAAAAGGTCCACAGATTACAGAATGGATCCAGATGTGCTTCGTAAACTACTACTAGTCTTCCAGGGAACGATCAAAGCGTAGACAGTTTAAGACACTGCTCTCATGGAGAAAAGTCCGCATGGTGCTTATTGTGTTCAATGCCCATGCAATTTTTGTGCTTCATCAACACTCTGAAGGTCCACAGATTACAGAATGCATCCAGATATGCTTCGGAAACTACTACTAGTCTTCCAGGGAACAATCAAAGCGTAGACAGTTTAAGACATAACTCCCATGGAGAAAAGTCCACATGGTGCTTATTGTGTTCAATGCCGATGCAATATTTGTGTTTCATCAACACTCTGAAGGTCCACAGATTACAGAATGCCTCCAGATGTGCTTCGGAAACTACTACTAGTCATCCAGTGAACGATCAAAACGTAGAAAGTTTGAGACATTATTCCCATGGAGAAAAGTGGGCATGGTGCTTATTATGTTCAATGCCGATGCAATTTTTGTGCTTCATCAACACTCTGAAAGTCCACAGATTACAGAATGCATCCAGATATGCTTCGGAAACAACTACTATTCTTCCTGTGTACAATCAAAGCGTAGACAGTTTAAGACATTACTCACATGGAGAAAAGTGCGCATGGTGCTTATTGAGTTAAATGCCGATGCAATTTTTGTGTTTCATCAACACTCTGAATGTCCACAGATTACAGAATGCCTCCAGATGTGCTTCGGAAACTACTACTAGTCTTCCAGGGAACGATCAAAACGTAGACAGTTTAAGACACTACTCTCATGGAGAAAAGTCCGCATGGTGCTTATTGTGTTCAATGCCGATGAAATTTCTGTGTTTCATCAACACTCTGAAGATCCACAGATTACAGAACGCCTCCAGATGTGCTTCGGAAATTATCACTAGCCCTCAGGGAACGATCAAAGCGTACACAAAGACATTACTCTCATGGAGAAAAGTCCGCATGGTGCTTATTGTGTTCAATGCCGATGCAATTTTTGTGTTTCATCATCACTTTGAAGGTCCACAGATTACAGAATGCCTCCAGATGTGCTTTGGAAACTATTACTAGTATTCCAGTGAACGATCAAAGCGTAGACAGTTTGAGACATTACTCTCATGGAGAAAAGTCCGCATGGTGCTTATTGTGTTCCATGCCAATGCAATTTTTGTGTTTCATCAACACTCTGAATGTCCGCAGATTACAGATTGCCTCCAGATGTGCTTCGGAAACTACTACTAGCCTTCCAGGGAACGATCAAAGCGTAGACAGTTTAAGACATTTCTCTCATGGAGAAAAGTCCGCATGGTGCTTATTGTGTTCCATGCCAATGCAATTTTTGTGTTTCATCAACACTCTGAATGTTCCCAGTTTACGGAATGCCTCCAGATGTGCTTCGGAAACTACTACTAGTCATCCAGTAAACGATCAAAGCGTAGACAGTTTGAGACAATACGCCAGTGGAGATAAGTCCGCATGGTGCTTTTTGTGTTCAATGCCGATGCAATTTTTGTGCTTGATCAACACTCTGAAGGTCCACAGATTACAGAATGCATCCAGATATGCTTCGGAAACTACTACTAGTCTTCCAGGGAACGATCAAATCGTAGACAGTTTAAGACATAACTCCCATGGAGAAAAGTCCAAATGGAACTTATTGTGTTCAATGCCGATGCAAATTTTGTGTTTCACTAACACACTGAAGGTCCACAGATTACAGAATGCATCCATATGTGCTTCGGAAACTACTACTAGTCTTCCAGGGAACGATCAAAGCGTAGACAGTTTAAGACATTACTCTTATGGAGAAAAGTCCGCATGGTGCTTATTGTGTTCAATGTCGATACAATTTCTGTGTTTCATCAACACTCTGAAGATCCACAGATTACAGAATGCCTCCAGATGTGCTTCGGAAACTATCACTAGTCTTCCAGGGAACGATCAAAGCGTAGACAAAGACATTACTCGCATCTAGAAAAGTCCGCATGGTGCTTATTGTGTTCAATGTCAATGCTATTTTTGTGTTTCATCAACACAGAAGGTCCACAGATTACAGATTGCCTCCTGATGTGCTTCGGAAACTACTACTAGTCTTCCAGTGCACGATGAAACCGTAGACAGTTTGAGACATTACTCCCATGGAGAAAAGCCCGCATGGTGCTTATTGTGTTCAATGCCCATGCAATTTTTGTGCTTCATCAACACTCTGAAGGTCCACAGATTACAGAATGCCTCCAGATGTGCTTCGGAAACTACTACTAGTCTTCCAGTGAACTATCAAAGCGTAGACAGTTTGAGACAATACTCCCGTGGAGAAAAGTCCGCATGGTGCTTTTTGTGTTCAATGCCGATGCAATTTTTGTGCTTCATCAACACTCTGAAGGTCCACAGATTACAGAATGCATCCAGATATGCTTCGTAAACTAGTACTAGTCTTCCAGGGAACGATAAAAGCGTAGACAGTTTAAGACATAACTCCCATGGAGAAAAGTCCGCATGGTGCTTATTGTGTTCAATGCCGACGCAATTTTTGTGTTTCATCAACACACAAAAGGTCCACAGATTACAGAATGGATCCAGATGTGCTTCGTAAACTACTACTAGTCTTCCAGGGAACGATCAAAGCGTAGACAGTTTAAGACACTGCTCTCATGGAGAAAAGTCCGCATGGTGCTTATTGTGTTCAATGCCCATGCAATTTTTGTGCTTCATCAACACTCTGAAGGTCCACAGATTACAGAATGCATCCAGATATGCTTCGGAAACTACTACTAGTCTTCCAGGGAACAATCAAAGCGTAGACAGTTTAAGACATAACTCCCATGGAGAAAAGTCCACATGGTGCTTATTGTGTTCAATGCCGATGCAATATTTGTGTTTCATCAACACTCTGAAGGTCCACAGATTACAGAATGCCTCCAGATGTGCTTCGGAAACTACTACTAGTCATCCAGTGAACGATCAAAACGTAGAAAGTTTGAGACATTATTCCCATGGAGAAAAGTGGGCATGGTGCTTATTATGTTCAATGCCGATGCAATTTTTGTGCTTCATCAACACTCTGAAGGTCCACAGATTACAGAATGCATCCAGATATGCTTCGGAAACAACTACTATTCTTCCTGTGTACAATCAAAGCGTAGACAGTTTAAGACATTACTCACATGGAGAAAAGTGCGCATGGTGCTTATTGAGTTAAATGCCGATGCAATTTTTGTGTTTCATCAACACTCTGAATGTCCACAGATTACAGAATGCCTCCAGATGTGCTTCGGAAACTACTACTAGTCTTCCAGGGAACGATCAAAGGGTAGACAGTTTAAGACATTACTCCCATGGAGAAAAGTCCGCATGGTGCTTATTGTGTTCAATGCCCATTCAATTTCTGCGTTTCATCAACACTCTGAAGGTCCACAGATTACAGAATGCCTCCAGATGTGATTCGGAAACTACTAGTCTTCCAGTGCACGATCAAAGCCTAGACAGTTTAAGACATTACTCCCATGGAGAAAAGTCCTCATGGTGCATATTGTGCTCAATGCTGATGCAATTTTTGTGTTTCATCAACACTCTGAAGGTCCACAGATTACAGAATGCATCCATATATGCTTCGGAAACTATTACTCGTCTTCCAGTGTACGATCAAAGCGTAGAGAGTTTAAGACATTACTCCCATAGAGAAAATTCCGCATGGTGTTTATTGTGTTCAATGCCGTTGCTATTTTTGTGTTTCATCAACGAACTGAAGGTCCACAGATTACAGAATGCATCCAGATGTGCTTCCGAAACTACTACTAGTCTTAAAGTGTACGATCAAAGCGTAGACAAATTAAGACATTACTCCCATAGAGAAAATTCTGCATGGTGCTTATTGTGTTCAATGCCGATGCAATTTTGGTGTTTCATCAACACTCTGAAGGTCCACAGATTACAGAATGCATCCAGATGTGCATCGGAAACTACTAATAGTCCTCTAGTGTACGATCAAAGCGTAGGCAGTTTAAGACATTACTCCCATGGAGAAAAGTCCGCATGGTGCTTATTGTGCTCAATGCCGATGCAATTTTTGTGTTTCATCAACACACTGAAGGTCCACAGATTACAGAATGCCTCCTGATGTGCTTCGGAAACTACTACTAGTCTTCCAGTGCACGATGAAAGCGTAGACAGTTTAAGACATAACTCCCATGGAGAAAAGTCCGCATGGTGCTTATTGTGTTCAATGCCGATGCAAATTTTGTGTTTCATCAACACACTGAAGGTCCACAGATTACAGTATGCATCCAGATGTGCTTCGGAAACTACTACTAGTCTTCCAGGGAACGAACAAAGCGTAGACAGTTTAAGACATAACTCCCATGGAGAAAAGTCCGCATGGTGATTATTGTGTTCAATGCCGATGCAATTTTTGTGTTTCATCAACACACTGAAGGTCCACAGATTACAGAATGCATCCAAATGTGCTTCGGAAACTACTACTAGTCTTCCTGGGAACGATCAAAGCGTAGACAGTTTAAGACACTACTCTCATGGAGTAAAGTCCGCATGGTGCTTATTGTGTTCAATGCCGATGCAATTTCTGTGTTTCATCAACACTCTGAAGATCCACAGATTACAGAATGCCTCCAGATGTGCTTCGGAAACTATCACTAGTCTTCCAGGGAACGATCAAAGCGTAGACAAAGACATTACTCTCATGGAGAAAAGTCCGCATGGTGCTTATTGTGTTCAATGCCGATGCAATTTTTGTGTTTCATCATCACTTTGAAGGTCCACAGATTACAGAAGCCTCCAGATGTGCTTCGGAAACTATTACTAGTATTCCAGTGAACGATCAAAGCATAGACAGTTTGAGACATTACTCTCATGGAGAAAAGTCCGCATGGTGCTTATTGTGTTCCAGGCAAATGAAATTTTTGTGTTTCATCAACACTCTGAATGTCTGCAGATTACAGAATGCCTCCAGATGTGCTTCGGAAGCTACTACTAGTCTTCCAGGGAACGATCAAAGCGTAGACAGTTTAAGACATTTCTCTCATGGAGAAAAGTCCGCATGGTGTTTATTGTGTTCCATGCCAATGCAATTTCTGTGTTTCATCAACACTCTGAAGGTCCAGAGAATACAGAATACATCCAAATGTGCTTCGGAAACTACTACTAGTCTTCCAGTGAACGATCAAAGCATAGAGAGTTTGAGACATTACTCCCGTGGAGAAAAGTCCGCATGGTGCTTTTTGTGTTCAATGCTGATGCAATTTTTGTGCTTCATCAACACTCTGAAGGTCCAGAGATTACAGAATGCATCCAGATATGCTGCGGAAACTACTACTAGTCTTCCAGGGAACGATCAAAGCGTAGACAGTTTAAGACATAACTCCCATGGAGAAAAGTCCGCATGGTGCTTATTGTGTTCAATGCCGATGCAATTTTTGTGTTTCATCAACACACTGAAGGTCCACAGATTACAGAATGCATCCAAATGTGCTTCGGAAACTACTACTAGTCTTCCAGGGAACGATCAAAACGTAGACAGTTTAAGACACTACTCTCATGGAGAAAAGTCCGCATGGTGCTTATTGTGTTCAATGCCGATGAAATTTCTGTGTTTCATCAACACTCTGAAGATCCACAGATTACAGAACGCCTCCAGATGTGCTTCGGAAATTATCACTAGCCCTCAGGGAACGATCAAAGCGTACACAAAGACATTACTCTCATGGAGAAAAGTCCGCATGGTGCTTATTGTGTGCAATGCCGATGCAATTTTTGTGTTTCATCATCACTTTGAAGGTCCACAGATTACAGAATGCCTCCAGATGTGCTTTGGAAACTATTACTAGTATTCCAGTGAACGATCAAAGCGTAGACAGTTTGAGACATTACTCTCATGGAGAAAAGTCCGCATGGTGCTTATTGTGTTCCATGCCAATGCAATTTTTGTGTTTCATCAACACTCTGAATATCCGCAGATTACAGATTGCCTCCAGATGTGCTTCGGAAACTACTACTAGCCTTCCAGGGAACGATCAAAGCGTAGACAGTTTAAGACATTTCTCTCATGGAGAAAAGTCCGCATGGTGCTTATTGTGTTCCATGCCAATGCAATTTTTGTGTTTCATCAACACTCTGAATGTTCCCAGTTTCCGGAATGCCTCCAGATGTGCTTCGGAAACTACTACTAGTCATCCAGTAAACGATCAAAGCGTAGACAGTTTGAGACAATACTCCAGTGGAGATAAGTCCGCATGGTGCTTTTTGTGTTCAATGCCGATGCAATTTTTGTGCTTGATCAACACTCTGAAGGTCCACAGATTACAGAATGCATCCAGATATGCTTCGGAAACTACTACTAGTCTTCCAGGGAACGATCAAATCGTAGACAGTTTAAGACATAACTCCCATGGAGAAAAGTCCAAATGGTGCTTATTGTGTTCAATGCCGATGCAAATTTTGTGTTTCACTAACACACTGAAGGTCCACAGATTACAGAATGCATCCATATGTGCTTCGGAAACTACTACTAGTCTTCCAGGGAACGATCAAAGCGTAGACAGTTTAAGACATTACTCTCATGGAGAAAAGTCCGCATGGTGCTTATTGTGTTCAATGTCGATACAATTTCTGTGTTTCATCAACACTCTGAAGATCCACAGATTACAGAATGCCTCCAGATGTGCTTCGGAAACTATCACTAGTCTTCCAGGGAACGATCAAAGCGTAGACAAAGACATTACTCGCATCTAGAAAAGTCCGCATGGTGCTTATTGTGTTCAATGTCAATGCTATTTTTGTGTTTCATCAACACAGAAGGTCCACAGATTACAGAATGCCTCCTGATGTGCTTCGGAAACTACTACTAGTCTTCCAGTGCACGATGAAACCGTAGACAGTTTGAGACATTACTCCCATGGAGAAAAGCCCGCATGGTGCTTATTGTGTTCAATGCCGATGCAATTTTTGTGCTTCATCAACACTCTGAAGGTCCACAGATTACAGAATGCCTCCAGATGTGCTTCGGAAACTACTACTAGTCTTCCAGTGAACTATCAAAGCGTAGACAGTTTGAGACAATACTCCCGTGGAGAAAAGTCCGCATGGTGCTTTTTGTGTTCAATGCCGATGCAATTTTTGTGCTTCATCAACACTCTGAAGGTCCACAGATTACAGAATGCATCCAGATATGCTTCGGAAACTACTACTAGTCTTCCAGGGAACGATAAAAGCGTAGACAGTTTAAGACATAACTCCCATGGAGAAAAGTCCGCATGGTGCTTATTGTGTTCAATGCCGACGCAATTTTTGTGTTTCATCAACACACAAAAGGTCCACAGATTACAGAATAGATCCAGATGTGCTTCGTAAACTACTACTAGTCTTCCAGGGAACGATCAAAGCGTAGACAGTTTAAGACACTGCTCTCATGGAGAAAAGTCAGCATGGTGCTTATTGTGTTCAATGCCCATGCAATTTTTGTGCTTCATCAACACTCTGAAGGTCCACAGATTACAGTATGCATCCAGGTATGCTTCGGAAACTACTACTAGTCTTCCAGGGAACAATCAAAGCGTAGACAGTTTAAGACATAACTCCCATGGAGAAAAGTCCGCATGGTGCTTATTGTGTTCAATGCCGATGCAATATTTGTGTTTCATCAACACTCTGAAGGTCCACAGATTACAGAATGCCTCCAGATGTGCTTCGGAAACTACTACTAGTCATCCAGTGAACGATCAAAACGTAGAAAGTTTGAGACATTATTCCCATGGAGAAAAGTGGGCATGGTGCTTATTATGTTCAATGCCGATGCAATTTTTGTGCTTCATCAACACTCTGAAGGTCCACAGATTACAGAATGCATCCAGATATGCTTCGGAAACAACTACTATTCTTCCTGTGTACAATCAAAGCGTAGACAGTTTAAGACATTACTCACATGGAGAAAAGTGCGCATGGTGCTTATTGAGTTAAATGCCGATGCAATTTTTGTGTTTCATCAACACTCTGAATGTCCACAGATTACAGAATGCCTCCAGATGTGCTTCGGAAACTACTACTAGTCTTCCAGGGAACGATCAAAGGGTAGACAGTTTAAGACATTACTCCCATGGAGAAAAGTCCGCATGGTGCTTATTGTGTTCAATGCCCATTCAATTTCTGCGTTTCATCAACACTCTGAAGGTCCACAGATTACAGAATGCCTCCAGATGTGATTCGGAAACTACTAGTCTTCCAGTGCACGATCAAAGCCTAGACAGTTTAAGACATTACTCCCATGGAGAAAAGTCCTCATGGTGCATATTGTGCTCAATGCTGATGCAATTTTTGTGTTTCATCAACACTCTGAAGGTCCACAGATTACAGAATGCATCCATATATGCTTCGGAAACTATTACTCGTCTTCCAGTGTACGATCAAAGCATAGAGAGTTTAAGACATTACTCCCATAGAGAAAATTCCGCATGGTGTTTATTGTGTTCAATGCCGTTGCTATTTTTGTGTTTCATCAACGAACTGAAGGTCCACAGATTACAGAATGCATCCAGATGTGCTTCCGAAACTACTACTAGTCTTAAAGTGTACGATCAAAGCGTAGACAAATTAAGACATTACTCCCATAGAGAAAATTCTGCATGGTGCTTATTGTGTTCAATGCCGATGCAATTTTGGTGTTTCATCAACACTCTGAAGGTCCACAGATTACAGAATGCATCCAGATGTGCATCGGAAACTACTAATAGTCCTCTAGTTTACGATAAAAGCGTAGGCAGTTTAAGACATTACTCCCATGGAGAAAAGTCCGCATGGTGCTTATTGTGTTCAATGACGATGCAATTTTTGTGTTTCATCAACACACTGAAGGTCCACAGATTACAGAATGCCTCCTGATGTGCTTCGGAAACTACTACTAGTCTTCCAGTGCACGATGAAAGCGTAGACAGTTTGAGACATTACTCCCATGGAGAAAAGCCCGCATGGTGCTTATTGTGTTCAATGCCGATGCAATTTTTGTGCTTCATCAACACTCTGAAGGTCCACAGATTACAGAATGCCTCCAGATGTGCTTCGGAAACTACTACTAGTCTTCCAGTGAACTATCAAATCGTAGACAGTTTGAGACAATACTCCCGTGGAGAAAAGTCCGCATGGTGATTTTTGTGTTCAATGCCGATGCAATTTTTGTGCTTCATCAACACTCTGAAGGTCCACAGATTACAGAATGCATCCAGATATGCTTCGGAAACTACTACTAGTCTTCCAGGGAACGATAAAAGCGTAGACAGTTTAAGACATAACTCCCATGGAGAAAAGTCCGCATGGTGCTTATTGTATTCAATGCCGATGCAATTTTTGTGTTTCATCAACACACAAAAGGTCCACAGATTACAGAATGGATCCAGATGTGCTTCGTAAACTACTACTAGTCTTCCAGGGAATGATCAAAGCGTAGACAGTTTAAGACACTACTCTCATGGAGAAAAGTCCGAATGGTGCTTATTGTGTTCAATGCCCACGCAATTTTTGTGCTTCATCAACACTCTGAAGGTCCACAGATTACAGAATGCATCCAGATATGCTTCGGAAACTACTACTAGTCTTCCAGGGAACAATCAAAGCGTAGACAGTTTAAGACATAACTCGCATGGAGAAAAGTCCGCATGGTGCTTATTGTGTTCAATGCCGATGCAATATTTGTGTTTCATCAACACTCTGAAGGTCCACAGATTACAGAATGCCTCCAGATGTGCTTCGGAAACTACTACTAGTCATCCAGTGAACGATCAAAACGTAGAAAGTTTGAGACATTATTCCCATGGAGAAAAGTGGGCATGGTGCTTATTATGTTCAATGCCGATGCAATTTTTGTGCTTCATCAACACTCTGAAGGTCCACAGATTACAGAATGCATCCAGATATGCTTCGGAAACAACTACTATTCTTCCAGTGTACAATCATAGCGTAGACAGTTTAAGACATTACTCACATGGAGAAAAGTGCGCATGGTGCTTATTGAGTTAAATGCCGATGCAATTTTTGTGTTTCATCAACACTCTGAATGTCCACAGATTACAGAATGCCTCCAGATGTGCTTCGGAAACTACTACTAGTCTTCCAGGGAACGATCAAAGGGTAGACAGTTTAAGACATTACTCCCATGGAGAAAAGTCCGCATGGTGCTTATTGTGTTCAATGCCCATTCAATTTCTGCGTTTCATCAACACTCTGAAGGTCCACAGATTACAAAATGCCTCCAGGTGTGATTCGGAAACTACAAGTCTTCCAGTGCACGATCAAAGCCTAGACAGTTTAAGACATTACTCCCATGGAGAAAAGTCCTCATGGTGCATATTGTGCTCAATGCTGATGCAATTTTTGTGTTTCATCAACACTCTGAAGGTCCACAGATTACAGAATGCATCCATATATGCTTCGGAAACTATTACTCGTCTTCCAGTGTACGATCAAAGCGTAGAGAGTTTAAGACATTACTCCCATAGAGAAAATTCCGCATGGTGTTAATTGTGTTCAATGCCGTTGCTATTTTTGTGTTTCATCAACGAACTGAAGTTCCACAGATTACAGAATGCATCCAGATGTGCTTCCGAAACTACTACTAGTCTTAAAGTGTACGATCAAAGCGTAGACAAATTAAGACATTACTCCCATAGAGAAAATTCTGCATGGTGCTTATTGTGTTCAATGCCGATGCAATTTTGGTGTTTCATCAACACTCTGAAGGTCCACAGATTACAGAATGCATCCAGATGTGCATCGGAAACTACTAATAGTCCTCTAGTGTACGATCAAAGCGTAGGCAGTTTAAGACATTACTCCCATGGAGAAAAGTCCGCATGGTGCTTATTGTGTTCAATGCCGATGCAATTTTTGTGTTTCATCAACACACTGAAGGTCCACAGATTAAAGAATGCCTCCTGATGTGCTTCGGAAACTACTACTAGTCTTCCAGTGCACGATGAAAGCGTAGACAGTTTGAGACATTACTCCCATGGAGAAAAGCCCGCATGGTGCTTATTGTGTTCAATGCCGATGCAATTTTTGTGCTTCATCAACACTCTGAAGGTCCACAGATTACAGAATGCCTCCAGATGTGCTTCGGAAACTACTACTAGTCTACCAGTGAACTATCAAAGCGTAGACAGTTTGAGACAATACTCCCGTGGAGAAAAGTCCGCATGGTGATTTTTGTGTTCAATGCCGATGCAATTTTTGTGCTTCATCAACACTCTGAAGGTCCACAGATTACAGAATGCATCCAGATATGCTTCGGAAACTACTACTAGTCTTCCAGGAAACGATAAAAGCGTAGACAGTTTAAGACATAACTCCCATGGAGAAAAGTCCGCATGGTGCTTATTGTGTTCAATGCCGATGCAATTTTTGTGTTTCATCAACACACAAAATGTCCACAGATTACAGAATGGATCCAGATGTGCTTCGTAAACAACTACTAGTCTTCCAGGGAATGATCAAAGCGTAGACAGTTTAAGACACTACTCTCATGGAGAAAAGTCCGAATGGTGCTTATTGTGTTCAATGCCCATGCAATTTTTGTGCTTCATCAACACTCTGAAGGTCCACAGATTACAGAATGCATCCAGATATGCTTCGGAAACTACTACTAGTCTTCCAGGGAACAATCAAAGCGTAGACAGTTTAAGACATAACTCCCATGGAGAAAAGTCCGCATGGTGCTTATTGTGTTCAATGCCGATGCAATATTTGTGTTTCACCAACACTCTGAAGGTCCACAGATTACAGAATGCCTCCAGATGTGCTTCGGAAACTACTACTAGTCATCCAGTGAACGATCAAAGCGTAGAAAGTTTGAGACATTACTCCCATGGAGAAAAGTGGGCATGGTGCTTATTATGTTCAATGCCGATGCAATTTTTGTGCTTCATCAACACTCTGAAGGTCCACAGATTACAGCATGCATCCACATATGCTTCGGAAACAACTACTAGTCTTCCAGTGTACGATCAAAGCGTAGACAGTTTAAGACATTACTCACATGGAGAAAAGTGCGCATGGTGCTTATTGAGTTAAATGCCGATGCAATTTTTGTGTTTCATCAACACTCTGAATGTCCACAGATTACAGAATGCCTCCAGATGTGCTTCGGAAACTACTACTAGTCTTCCAGGGAACGATCAAAGCGTAGACAGTTTAAGACATTACTCCCATGGAGAAAAGTCCGCATGGTGCTTATTGTGTTCAATGCCCATTCAATTTCTGCGTTTCATCAACACTCTGAAGGTCCACAGATTACAGAATGCCTCCAGATGTGCTTCGGAAACTACTAGTCTTCCAGTGCACGATCAAAGCCTAGACAGTTTAAGACATTACTCCCATGGAGAAAAGTCCTCATGGTGCATATTGTGCTCAATGCTGATGCAATTTTTGTGTTTCATCAACACTCTGAAGGTCCACAGATTACAGAATGCCTCCAGATGTCCTTCGGAAACTACTAGTCTTCCAGTGCACGATCAAAGCCTAGACAGTTTAAGACATTACTCCCATGGAGAAAAGTCCTCATGGTGCATATTGTGCTCAATGCTGATGCAATTTTTGTGTTTCATCAACACTCTGAAGGTCCACAGATTACAGAATGCATCCATATATGCTTCGGAAACTATTACTCGTCTTCCAGTGTACGATCAAAGCGTAGGCAGTTTAAGACATTACTCCCATAGAGAAAATTCCGCATGGTATTTATTGTGTTCAATGCCGTTGCTATTTTTGTGTTTCATCAACGAACTGAAGGTCCACAGATTACAGAATGCATCCAGATGTGCTTCCGAAACTACTACTAGTCTTAAAGTGTACGATCAAAGCGTAGACAAATTAAGACATTACTCCCATAGAGAAAATTCTGCATGGTGCTTATTGTGTTCAGTGCCGATGCAATTTTGGTGTTTCATCAACACTCTGAAGGTCCACAGATTAGAGAATGCATCCAGATGTGCATCGGAAACTACTAATAGTCTTCTAGTGTACGATCAAAGCGTAGACAGTTTAAGACATTACTCACATGGAGAAAAGTGCGCATGGTGCTTATTGAGTTAAATGCCGATGCAATTTTTGTGTTTCATCAACACTCTGAATGTCCACAGATTACAGAATGCCTCCAGATGTGCTTCGGAAACTACTACTAGTCTTCCAGGGAACGATCAAAGCGTAGACAGTTTAAGACATTACTCCCATGGAGAAAAGTCCGCATGGTGCTTATTGTGTTCAATGCCCATTCAATTTCTGCGTTTCATCAACACTCTGAAGGTCCACAGATTACAGAATGCCTCCAGATGTGCTTCGGAAACTACTAGTCTTCCAGTGCACGATCAAAGCCTAGACAGTTTAAGACATTACTCCCATGGAGAAAAGTCCTCATGGTGCATATTGTGCTCAATGCTGATGCAATTTTTGTGTTTCATCAACACTCTGAAGGTCCACAGATTACAGAATGCCTCCAGATGTCCTTCGGAAACTACTAGTCTTCCAGTGCACGATCAAAGCCTAGACAGTTTAAGACATTACTCCCATGGAGAAAAGTCCGCATGGTGCTTATTGTGCTCAATGCTGATGCAATTTTTGTGTTTCATCAACACTCTGAAGGTCCACAGATTACAGAATGCATCCATATATGCTTCTGAAACTACTACTCGTCTTCCAGTGTACGATCAAAACGTAGACAGTTTAAGACATTACTCCCATGGAGAAAAGTTCGCATGGTGCTTATTGTGTTCAATGTCGATGCAATTTTTGTGTTTCATCAACACTCTGAATGTCCACAGATTGCAGAATGCTTCCAGATGTGCTTCGGAAACTACTACTAGTCTTCCAGGGAACGATCAAAGAGTAGACAGATTATGACATTACTCCCATGGAGAAAAGTTCGCATGGTGCTTATTGTGTTCAATGTCGATGCAATTTTTGTGTTTCATCAACACTCGGAAGGTCCACAGATTACCGAATGCCTCCAGATGTGCTTCGGAAACTACTACTAGTCTTCCAGTGTACGATTAAAGCTTAGACAGTTTAAGACATTACTCCCATGGAGAAAAGTCCGCATGGTGCTTATTGTGTTAAATGCCGATTCAATTTTTGTGATTCATCAACTCTCTGAAGGTCTACAGATTACAGAATGCCTCCAGATGTGCTTCGGAAACTACTACTAGTCTTCCAGGGTACGATCAAAGCGTAGACAGTTTGAGACATAACTCCCAAGGAAAAAAGTCCGCATGATGCTTATTGTGTTCAATGCCGATGCATTTTTTGTGTCTCATCAACACTCTGAAGGTCCACAGATAACAGAATGCATCCAGATATGCTTCGGAAACTACTACTAGTCTTCCAGGGAACGTTCAAATCGTAGACAGTTTACGACATTACTCCCATGGAGAAAAGTCCGCATGGTGCTTATTGTGTTTAATGACGATGCAATTTTTGTGTTTCATCAACTCTCTGAAGGTCCACAGATTACCGAATGGATCCCGATGTGCTTCAGAAACTACTACTTGTCTTCCAGGGAACGATCAAAGCGTAGACATTTTAAGACATTACTCCCATGGACAAAAGTCCGCATGGTGCTTATTGTGTTCAATGCCGATTCAATTACTGTATTTCATCAACACTCTGAAGGTTCACAGATTACAGAATGCCTCCAGATGTGCTTCGGAAACTACTAGTAGTCTTCCAGGGAACGATCAAAGCGTAGACAGTTTAAGACACTACTCCCATGGAGAATAGTCCGCATGGTGCTTATTGTGTTCAATGCCCATTCAATTTCTGCGTTTCATCAACACTCTGAAGGTTCACAGATTACAGAATGCCTCCAGATGTGCTTCGGAAACTACTACTAGTCTTCCAGGGAACGATCAAAGCGTAGACAGTTTAAGACATTACTCTCATGGAGAAAAGTCCGCATGGTGCTTATTATGTTCAATGCCGATGCATTTTTTGTGCTTCATCAACACTCTGAAGGTCCACAGATTACAGAATGCATCCAGATATGCTTCGGAAACTACTACTAGTCTTCCAGTGTACGATCAAAGCGTAGACAGTTTAAGACATTTTTCACATGGAGAAAATTCCGCATGGTGCTTATTGTGTTCAATGCCGATGCAATATTTGTGTTTCATCAACACTCTGAAGGTCCACAGATTACAGAATGCATCCAGATGTGCTTCGGAATCTACTACTAGTCTTCCAGGAACGATCAAATCGTAGACAGTTTAAGACATAACTCCCATGGAGAAAAGTCCACATGATGCTTATTGTGTTCAATGCCGATGCAATTTTTGTGTTTCATCAACACTCTGAAGATCCACAGATTACAGAATGCCTCCAGATGTGCTTCGCAAACTATCGCTAGTCTTCCAGGGAACGATCAAAGCGTAGACAAAGACATTACTCACATGGAGAAAAGTCCGCATGGTGCTTATTGTGTTCAATGCCGATGCAATTTTTGTGTCTCATCAACACTTTGAAGGTCCACAGATTACAGAATACCTCCAGATGTGCTTCGGAAACCACTACTAGTCTTCCAGTGAACGATCAAAGCGTAGACAGTTTGAGACATTACTCCCATGGAGAAAAGTCCGCATGGTGCTTATTGTGTTCAATGCCGATGCATTTTTTGTGCTTCATCAACACTCTGAAGGTCCACAGATTACAGAATGCATCGAGATATGCTTCGGAAACTACTACTAGTCTTCCAGTGTACGATCAAAGCGTAGACAGTTTAAGACATTTTTCACATGGAGAAAATTCCGCATGGTGCTTATTGTGTTTAATGCCGATGCAATATTTGTGTTTCATCAACACTCTGAAGGTCCACAGATTACAGAATGCATCCAGATGTGCTTCGGAATCTACTGCTAGTCTTCCAGGAAACGATCAAATCGTAGACAGTTTAAGACATAACTCCCATGGAGAAAAGTCCACATGATGCTTATTGTGTTCAATGCCGATGCAATTTTTGTGTTTCATCAACACTCTGAAGGTCCATAGATTTCAGAATGCATCTAGATATGCTTCGGAAACTACTACTAGTCTTCCTGGGAACGATCAAAGCGTAGACAGTTTAAGACATTACTCCCATGGAGAAAAGTCCGCATGGTGCTTATTGTGGTCAATGTCGATGCAATTTTTGTGTTTCATCAACACTCTGATTGTCCACAGATTACAGAATGCATCCAGATGTACTTCGGAAACTACTACTAGTCTTTCAGGGAAAGATCAAAACGTAGACAGTTTAAGACATTACTCCCATGGAGAAAAGTCCGCATGGTGCTTATTGTGTTCAATCCCGATTCAATTTCTGTGTTTCATCAACACTCTGAAGGTTCACAGATTATAGAATGCATCCAGATGTGCTTCGGAAACTACTACTAGTCATCCAGGAAACGATCAAAGCGTAACACTTTAAGACAATTCTCTCATATAGAAAAGTCCGTATGGTGCTTATTTGGTTCAATGCCGATGCAATTTCTGTGTTTCATCAACACTCTGGAGGTCCACAGATTACAGAATACATCCAGATGTGCTTCGGAAACTACTACTAGTCTTCCAGGGAACGATCAAACCGTAGACAATTTAAGACATTACTCCCATGGAGAAAAGTCCGCATGGTGATTATGTGTCCAATGCCGATGCAATTTTTGTGTTTCATCAACACTCTGAAGGTCCACAGATTACAGAATGCATCCAGATGTGCTTTGTAAACTACTACTAGTCTTCCAGGGAACGATCAAAGCGTAGACAATTTAAGACACTACTCCATTGGAGAAATGTCGGCATGGTGCTTATTGTGTTCAATGCCGATGCAATTTTTGTGTTTCATCAACACTCTGAAGGTCCACAGATTACAGAATGCATCCGGATATGCTTCGGCAACTACTGCTAGTCTTCCAGGGAACGATCAAAGCGTAGACATTTTAAGACATTACTCCCATGGAGGGAAGTCCGCATGGTGCTTATTGTGTTCAATGCCGATTCATTTTCTGTGTTTCATCAACACTCTGAAGGTTCACAGATTACAGAATGCCTCCAGATGTGCTTCGGAAACTACTACTACTCTTCCAGGGAACGATCAACGCGTAGACAGTTTAAGACATTACTCCCATGGAGAAAAGTCCGCATGGTGCTTATTGTGTTCAATGCCGATTCAATTACTGTGTTTCATCAACACTCTGAAGGTTCCCAGATTATAGAATGCCTACAGATGTGCTTCGGAAACTACTACTAGTCTTCCAGGGAACGATCAAAGCGTAGACAGTTTAAGACATGACTCCCATGGAGAAAAGTTCGATGGTGCTTATTGTGTTCAATGTCGATGCAATTTTTGTGTTTCATCAACACTCTGAAGGTCCACAGATTACCGAATGCCTCCATATGTGCTTCGGAAACTACTACTAGTCTTCCAGTGTACGATCAAAGCTTAGACAGTTTAAGACATTACTCCCATGGAGAAAAGTCCGCATGGTGCTTATTGTGTTAAATGCCGATTTAATTTTTGTGATTCATCAACACTCTGAAGGTCTACAGATTACAGAATGCCTCCAGATGTGCTTCGGAAACTACTACTAGTCTTCCAGGGTACGATCAAAGCGAAGACAGTTTGAGACATAACTCCCAAGGAAAAAAGTACGCATAATGCTTATTGTGTTCAATGCCGATGCATTTTTTGTGTTTCATCAACTCTCTGAAGGTCCACAGATAACAGAATGCATCCAGATATGCTTCGGAAACTACTAATAGTCTTCCAGGAAACGTTCAAATCGTAGTCAGTTTAAAACATTACTCCCATGGAGAAAAGTCCGCATGGGGCTTATTGTGTTTAATGACGATGCAATTTTTGTGTTTCATCAACACTCTGAAGCCCCACAGATTACCGAATGCATCCCGATGTGCTTCAGAAACTAATACTTGTCTTCCAGGGAACGATCAAAGCGTAGACATTTTAAGACATTACTGCCATGGACAAAAGTCCGCATGGTGCTTATTGTATTCAATGCCGATTCAATTACTGTGTTTCATCAACACTCTGAAGGTTCACAGATTACAGAATGCCTCCAGATGTGCTTCGGAAACTACTAGTAGTCTTCCAGGGAACGATCAAAGCGTAGACAGATTAAGACATTACTCCAATGGAGAAAAGTCCGCATGGTGCTTATTGTGTTCAATGCCCATTCAATTTCTGCGTTTTATCAACACTCTGAAGGTTCACAGATTACAGAATCCCTCCAGATGTGCTTCGGAAACTACTACTAGCCTTCCAGGGAACGATCAAAGCGTAGACAGTTTAAGACATTACTCTCATGGAGAAACGTCCGCATGGTGCTTATTGTGTTCAATGCCGATGCAATTTTTGTGTTTCATCAACACTCAGAAGGTCCACAGATTACAGAATGCATCCATATATGCTTCGGAAACTATTACTCGTCTTCCTGTGTACGATCAAAGCGTAGACAGTTCAAGACATTACTCCCATGGAGAAAAGCCCGCATGGTGCTTATTGTTTTCAATGTCGATGCAATTTTTGTGTTTCATCAACACTCTGAAAGTCCACAGATTACAGAATGCTTCCAGATGTGCTTCGGAAACTACTACTAGTCTTCCAGTGTACGATCAAAGCGTAGACAGTTTAAGACATTACTCCCATAGAGAAAATTCCGCATGGTGTTTATTGTGTTCAATGCCGATGCTATTTTTGTGTTTCATCAACGCTCTGAAGTTCCACAGATTACAGAATGCATCCAGATGTGCTTCCGAAACTACTACTAGTTTAAAAGTGTACGATCAAAGCGTAGACAGTTTAAGACATTACTCCCATAGAGAAAATTCTGCATGGTGCTTATTGTGTTCAATGCCGATGCAATTTTGGTGTTTCATCAACACTCTGAAGGTCCACAGATTACAGAATGCATCCAGATGTGCTTCGGAAACTACTACTAGTCTTCCAGTGTACGATCGAAGCGTAAACAGTTTAAGACATTACTCCCATGGAGAAAAGTCCGTATGGTGCTTATTGTGTTCAATGCCGATGCTATTTTTGTGTTTCATCAACACTCTGAAGGTCCACAGATTACCGAATGCCTCCAGATGTGCTTCGGAAACTACTACTAGTCTTCCAGTGCACGATCAAAGCTTAGACAGTTTAAGACACTACTCCCATGGAGAAAAGTCCGCATGGTGCTTATTGTGCTCAATGCTGATGCAATTTTTGTGTTTCATCAACACTCTGAAGGTCCACAGATTACAGAATGCATCCATATATGCTTCGGAAACTACTACTCGTCTTCCAGTGTACGATCAAAACGTAGACAGTTTAAGACATTACTCCCATGGAGAAAAGTTCGCATGGTGCTTATTGTGTTCAATGTCGATGCAATTTTTGTGTTTCATCAACACTCTGAAAGTCCACAGATTACCGAATGCCTCCATATGTGCTTCGGAAGCTACTAATAGTCTTCCAGGGACGTTCAAATCGTAGACAGTTTAAGACATTACTCCCATGGAGAAAAGTCCGCATGGTGCTTATTGTGTTTAATGACGATGCAATTTTTGTGTTTCATCAACACTTTGAAGGTCCACAGATTACCGAATGCATCCCGATGTGCTTCAGAAACTAATACTTGTCTTCCAGGGAACGATCAAAGCGTAGACATTTTAAGACATTACTGCCATGGACAAAAGTCCGCATGGTGCTTATTGTATTCAATGCCGATTCAATTACTGTGTTTCATCAACACTCTGAAGGTTCACAGATTACAGAATGCCTCCAGATGTGCTTCGGGAACTACTAGTAGTCTTCCAGGGAACGATCAAAGCGTAGACAGATTAAGACATTACTCCAATGGAGAAAAGTCCGCATGGTGCTTGTTGTGTTCAATGCCCATTCAATTTCTGCGTTTTATCAACACTCTGAAGGTTCACAGATTACAGAATGCCTCCAGATGTGCTTCGGAAACTACTACTAGCCTTCCAGGGAACGATCAAAGCGTAGACAGTTTAAGACATTACTCTCATGGAGAAAAGTCCGCATGGTGCTTATTGTGTTCAATGCCGATGCAATTTTTGTGTTTCATCAACACTCAGAAGGTCCACAGATTACAGAATGCATCCATATATGCTTCGGAAACTATTACTCGTCTTCCTGTGTACGATCAAAGCGTAGACAGTTCAAGACATTACTCCCATGGAGAAAAGCCCGCATGGTGCTTATTGTTTTCAATGTCGATGCAATTTTTGTGTTTCATCAACACTCTGAAAGTCCACAGATTACAGAATGCTTCCAGATGTGCTTCGGAAACTACTACTAGTCTTCCAGTGTACGATCAAAGCGTAGACAGTTTAAGACATTACTCCCATAGAGAAAATTACGCATGGTGTTTATTGTGTTCAATGCCGATGCTATTTTTGTGTTTCATCAACGCTCTGAAGTTCCACAGATTACAGAATGCATCCAGATGTGCTTCCGAAACTACTACTAGTTTAAAAGTGTACGATCAAAGCGTAGACAGTTTAAGACATTACTCCCATAGAGAAAATTCTGCATGGTGCTTATTGTGTTCAATGCCGATGCAATTTTGGTGTTTCATCAACACTCTGAAGGTCCACAGATTACAGAATGCATCCAGATGTGCTTCGGAAACTACTACTAGTCTTCCAGTGTACGATCGAAGCGTAAACAGTTTAAGACATTACTCCCATGGAGAAAAGTCCGTATGGTGCTTATTGTGTTCAATGCCGATGCTATTTTTGTGTTTCATCAACACTCTGAAGGTCCACAGATTACCGAATGCCTCCAGATGTGCTTCGGAAACTACTACTAGTCTTCCAGTGCACGATCAAAGCTTAGACAGTTTAAGACACTACTCCCATGGAGAAAAGTCCGCATGGTGCTTATTGTGCTCAATGCCGATGCTATTTTTGTGTTTCATCAACACTCTGAAGGTCCACAGATTACCGAATGCCTCCAGATGTGCTTCGGAAACTACTACTCGTCTTCCAGTGTACGATCAAAACGTAGACAGTTTAAGACATTACTCCCATGGAGAAAAGTTCGCATGGTGCTTATTGTGTTCAATGTCGATGCAATTTTTGTGTTTCATCAACACTCTGAAAGTCCACAGATTACCGAATGCCTCCATATGTGCTTCGGAAGCTACTACTAGTCTTCCAGGGAACGTTCAAATCGTAGACAGTTTAAGACATTACTCCCATGGAGAAAAGTCCGCATGGTGCTTATTGTGTTTAATGACGATGCAATTTTTGTGTTTCATCAACACTTTGAAGGTCCACAGATTACCGAATGCATCCCGATGTGCTTCAGAAGCTACTACTTGTCTTCCAGGTAACGATCAAAGCGTAGACATTTTAAGACATTACTCCCATGGACAAAAGTCCGCATGGTGCTTATTGTGTTCAATGCCGATTCAATTACTGTGTTTCATCAACACTCTGAAGGTTCACAGATTACAGAATGCCTCCAGATGTGCTTCGGAAACTACTAGTAGTCTTCCAGAGAACGATTAAAGCGTAGACAGTTTAAGACATTACTCCCATGGAGAAAAGTCCGCATGGTGCTTATTGTGTTCAGTGCCCATTCAATTTCTGCTTTTCATCAACACTCTGAAGGTTCACAGATTACAGAATGCCTCCAGATGTGCTTCGGAAACTACTACTAGTCTTCCAGGGAACGATCAAAGCGTAGATAGTTTAAGACATTACTCTCATGGAGAAAAGTTGCGCATGGTGCTTATTGTGTTCAATGCCGATGCAATTTTTGTGTTTCATCAACACTCTGAATGTCGACAGATTACAGAATGCCTCCAGATGTGCTTCGGAAACTACTACTAGTCATCCAGTGAACGATCAAAGCGTAGACAGTTTGAGACATTACTCAGGTGGAGAGAAGTCCGCGTGGTGCTTTTTGTGTTCAATGCCTATGCAATTTTTGTGCTTCATCAACACTGAAGGTCCACAAATTACAGAATGCATCCAGATGTGCTTCGGAAACTACTACTAGTCTTCCAGGGAACGATCAAAGCGTAGACAGTTTAAGACATTACTCCCATGGAGAAAAGTCCGCATGGTGCTTATTGTGTTCAATGCCGATGCATTTCTTGTGCTTAATCAACACTCTGAAGGTCCACAGATTACAGAATGCATCCAGATATGCTTCGGAAACTACTACTAGTCTTCCAGTGTACTATCAAAGCGTAGACAGTTTAAGACATTTTTCACACGGAGAAAATTCCGCATGGTGCTTATTGTGTTCAATGCCGATGCAATATTTGTGTTTCAACAACACTCTGAAGGTCCACAGATTACAGAATGCCTTCAGAAGTGCTTCGGAAACTACTACTAGTCTTCCAGGGTACGATCAAAGCGTAGACAGTTTGACACATAACTCCCAAGGAAAAAAGTCCGCATGGTGCTTATTGTGTTCAATGCCGATGCATTTTTTGTGTTTCATTAACACTCTAAAGGTCCACAGATAACAGAATGCACCTAGATATGCTTCGGAAACTACTACTAGTCTTCCAGGGAAATTTCAAATCGTAGACAGTTTAAGACATTACTCCCATGGAGAAAAGTCCGCATGGTGCTTATTGTGTTTAATGACGATGCAATTTTTGTGTTTCATCAACACTCTGAAGGTCCACAGTTTACAGAATGTATCCAGATGTGCTTCAGAAACTACCACTAGTCTTCCAGGGAACGATCAAAGCGTAGACATTTTAAGACATTACTCCCATGGAGATAAGTCCGCATGGTGCTTATTGTGTTCAATGCCGATTCAATTTCTGTGTTTCATCAACACTCTGAACGTTCACAGATTACAGAATGCCTCCAGATGTGCTTCCGAAACTACTACTAGTCTTCCAGGGAACGATCAACGCGTAGACAGTTTAAGACATTAATCCCATGGAGAAAAGTCCGCATGGTGCTTAATGTGTTCAATGCCGATTCAATTTCTGTGTTTCTTCAACACTCTGAAGGTTCACAGATTATAGAATGCCTCCAGATGTGCTTCGGAAACTACTACTAGTCTTCCATGGAACGATCAAAGCGTAGACAGTTTAAGACATAACTCCCATGGTGAAAAGTCCGCATGGTGCATATTGTGTTCAATGCCGATGCAATTTTTGTGTTTCATCAACACACTGAAGATCCACAGATTACAGAATGCCTCCAGATGTGCTTCGGAAACTACTACTAGTCTTCCAGGGAACGATCAAAGCGTAGACAGTTTATCACACTACTCTCATGGAGAAAAGTCCGCATGGTGCTTATTGTGTTCAATGCCGATGCAATTTCTGTGTTTCATCAACACTCTGAAGATCCACAGATTACAGAATGCCTCCAGATGTGCTTCGGAAACTATCACTAGTCTTCCAGGGAACGATCAAATCGTAGACAAAGACATTACTCTCATGGAGCAAAGTCCGCATGGTGCTAATTGTGTTCAATGCCGATGCAATTTTTGTGTTTCATCATCACTTTGAAGGTCCACAGATTACAGAATGCCTTCAGATGTGCTTCGGAAACTATTACTAGTATTCCAGTGAACGATCAAAGCGTAGACACTTTGAGACATTACTCTCATGGAGAAAAGTTTGCATGGTGCTTATTGTGTTCCATGCCAATGCAATTTTTGTGTTTCATCAACACTCTGAATATTCCCAGATTACAGAATGCCTCCAGATGTGCTTCGGAAACTACTACTAGTCATCCAGTAAACGATCAAAGCGTAGACAGTTTGAGACAATACTCCCGTGGAGAAAAGTCCGCATGGTGCTTTTTGTGTTCAATGCCGATGCAATTTTTGTGCTTCATCAACACTCTGAAGGTCCACAGATTACAGAATGCATCCAGATATGCTTCGGAAACTACTACTAGTCTTCCAGGGAACGATCAAATCGTAGACACTTTAAGACATAACTCCCATGGAGAAAAGTCCGCATGGTGCTTATTGTGTTAAATGCCGATGCAAATTTTGTGTTTCATCAACACACTGAAGGTCCACAGATTACAGAATGCATCCAGATGTGCTTCGGAAACTATCACTAGTCTTCCAGATAACGATCAAAGCGTAGACAAAGACATTACTCGCATGGAGAAAAGTCTGCATGGTGCTTATTGTGTTCAATGTCAATGCAATTTTTGTGTTTCATCAACACTCTGAAGGTCCACAGATTACAGAATGCATCCAGATATGCTTCGGAAACTACTACTAGTCTTCCAGTGTACGATCAAAGCGTAGACAGTTTAAGACATTACTCACATGGAGAAAAGTGCGCATGGTGTTTATTGAGTTAAATGCCGATGCAATTTTTGTGTTTCATCAACACTCTGAATGTCCGCAGATTACAGAATGCCTCCAGATGTGCTTCGGAAACTACTACTAGTCATCCAGTGAACGTTAAAATCGTAAACAGTTTGAGACATTACTCCCGTGGAGAAAAGTCCGCATGGTGCTTTTTGTGTTCAATGCCGTTGCAATTTTTGTGCTTCATCAACACTCTGAAGGTCCACAGATTACAGAATGCATCGAGATATGCTTCGGAAACTACTACTAGTCTTCCAGGGAACGATCAAAGCGTAGACAGTTTAAGACATACTCCCATGGAGGAAAGTCCGCATGGTGTTTATTGTGTTCAATGAAGTTGCAATTTTTGTGTTTCATCAACACACTGAAGGTCCAAAGAATACAGAATGCATCCAGATGTGCTTTGGAAACTACTACTAGTCTTCCAAGGAACTATAAAAGCGTAGACATTTTAAGACATTACTCTCATGGAGAAAAGTCCGCATGGTGCTTAATGTGTTCAATGCCGATGCAATTTTTGTGTTTCATCAACACTGAATGTCCACAGATTACAGAATGCCTCCAGACGTGCTTTGGAAACTACTACTAGTCATCCAGTGAACGATCAAATCGTAGACAGTTTGAGACATTACTCCCGTGGAGAAAAGTCCGCATGGTGCTTTTTGTGTTCAATGCCGATTCAATTTTTGTGCTTCATCAACACTCTGAAGGTCCACAGATTGCAGAATGCATCCAGATATGCTTCGGAAACTACTACTAGTTTTCCTGGAACGATCAAAGCGTAGACCGTTTAAGACATAACTCCCATGGAGAAAAGTAAGCATGGTGCTTATTGTGTTCAATGCCGTTGCAATTTTTGTGTTTCATCAACACTCTGAAGGTCCACAGATTACAGAAGGCATCCAGATATGCTTCGGAAACTACTACTACTCTTCCAGAGAACGATCAAAGCCTAGACAATTTAAAGCATTACTCCCATGGAGAAAAGTCAGCATGGTGCATATCGTGTTCAATGCCGATGCAATTTTTGTGTTTCATCAACACTCTGAATGTCCACAGATTTCAGAATGCCTCCAGATGTGCTTCGGAAACTACTACTAGTCTTCCAGGGAACTATCAAAGAGTAGACAATTTAAGACATAACTCCTATGGAGAAAAGTGGGCATGGTGCTTATTGTGTTCATTGCCGATGCAATTTTTTTGTTTCATCAACACTCTGAAGGTCCACAGATTACAGAATGCATCCAGATGTGCTTCAGAAACTTCAACTAGTCTTCCAGTGTACAATCAAAGCGTAGACAGTTTAATACATTACTCACATGGAGAAAAGTGCACATGGTGCTTATTGAGTTAAATGCCGATGCAATTTTTGTGTTTCATCAACACTCTGAACGTCCACAGATTACAGAATGCCTCCAGATGTGCTTCGGAAACTACTACTACTCTTCCAGAGAACGATCAAAGCCTAGACAGTTTAAGACATTACTCCCATGGAGAAAAGTCATCGTGATCAATGCCGATGCAATTTTTGTGTTTCATGAACACTCTGAAGGTCCACAGATTTGAGAATGCCTCCAGATGTGCTTCGGAAACTACTACTAGTCTTCCAGGGAACGATGAAAGCGTACCCAATTTAAGACATTACTCCTATGGAGAAAAGTGGGCATGTTGCTTATTGTGTTTAATGCCGACGCAATTTTTGTGTTTCATCAACACTCTGAAGGTCCACAGATTACAGAATGCATCCAGATATGCTTCGGAAACTACTGCTGGTCTTCCATTGAACGATCAAAGCGTAGACAGTTTAAGACATAACTCCCATGGAGAAAAGTCCGCAAGGTGCTTATTGTGTTCAATGCCGATGCAAATTTTGTGTTTCATCAACACACTGAAGGCCCACAGATTACAGAATGCATCCAGATGTGCTTCGGAAACTACTACTAGTCTTCCAGGGAACGATCAAAGCGTAGACAGTTTAAGACATTACTCTCATGGAGAAAAGTCCGCATGGTGCTTATTGTGTTCAATGCCGATGCAATTTCTGTGTTTCATCAACACTCTGAAGATCCACAGATTACAGAATGCCTCCAGATGTGCTTCGGAAACTATCACTAGTCTTCCAGGGAACGATCAAAGCGTAGACAAAGACATTACTCGCATGGAGAAAAGTCCGCATGGTGCTTATTGTGTTCAATGTCAATGCAATTTTTGTGTTTCATCAACACTCTGAATGTCCACAGATTACAGAATGCCTCCAGATGTGCTTCGGAAACTACTACTAGTCATCCAGTGAACGATCAAAGCGTAGAAAGTTTGAGACATTACTCCCGTGGAGAAAAGTCCGCATGGTGCTTTTTGTGTTCAATGCCGTTGCAGTTTTTGTGCTTCATCAACACTCTGAAGGTCCACAGATTACATAATGCATCCAGATATGCTTCGGAAACTACTACTAGTCTTACAGGGAACGTACAAAGCGTAAACAGTTTAAGACATACTCCCATGGAGAAAAGTCTGCATGGTGCTTATTGTGTTCAATGAAGTTGCAATTTTTGTGTTTCATCAACACACTGAAGGTCCACAGATTACAGAATGCATCCTGATGTGCTTTGGAAACTACTACTAGTATTCCAGGGAACGATCAAAGCGTAGACATTTTAAGACATTACTCTCATGGAGAAAAGTCCGCATGGTGCTTATTGTGCTCAATGCCGATGCAATTTTTGTGTATCATCAACACTCTGAGTGTCCACAGATTACAGAATGCCTCCAGACGTGCTTCGGAAACTACTACTAGTCATCCAGTGAACGTTCAAATCGTAGACAATTTGAGACATTACTCCCGTGGAGAAAAGACCGCATGGTGCTTTTTGTGTTCAATGCCGATTCAATTTTTTTGTTTCATCAACACTCTGAAGGTCCACAGATTATAGAATGCATCCAGATGTGCTTCAGAAACTTCTACTAGTCTTCCAGTGTACAATCAAAGCGTAGACAGTTTAATACATTACTAACATGGAGAAAAGTGCGCATGGTGCTTATTGAGTTAAATGCCGATGCAATTTTTGTGTTTCATCAACACTCTGAACGTCCACAGATTACAGAATGCCTCCAGATGTGCTTCGGAAACTACTACTACTCTTCCAGAGAACGATCAAAGCCTAGACAGTTTATGACATTACTCCCATGGAGAAAAGTCCGCAAGGTGCTTATTGTGTTCAATGCCGATGCAAATTTTGTGTTTCATCAACACACTGAAGGCCCACAGATTACAGAATGCATCCAGATGTGCTTCGGAAACTACTACTAGTCTTCCAGGGAACGATCAAAGCGTAGACAGTTTAAGACATTACTCTCATGGAGAAAAGTCCGCATGGTGCTTATTGTGTTCAATGCCGATGCAATTTCTGTGTTTCATCAACACTCTGAAGATCTACAGATTACAGAATGCATCCAGATGTGCTTCAGAAACTACTACTAGTCTTCCAGGGAACGATCAAAGCGTAGATAGTTTAAGACATTACTCTCATGGAGAAAAGTGTCGCATGGTGCTTATTGTGTTCAATGCCGATGCAATTTTTGTGTTTCATCAACACTCTGAATGTCGACAGATTACAGAATGCCTCCAGATGTGCTTCGGAAACTACTACTAGTCATCCAGTGAACGATCAAAGCGTAGACAGTTTGAGACATTACTCAGGTGGAGAAAAGTCCGCATGGTGCTTATTGTGTTCAATGCCGATGCATTTCTTGTGCTTAATCAACACTCTGAAGGTCCACAGATTACAGAATGCATCCAGATATGCTTCGGAAACTACTACTAGTCTTCCAGGGAACGATCAAAGCGTAGACAGTTTAAGACATAACTAGCATGGAGAAAACTCCGCATGGTGCTTATTGTGTTCAATGCCAATGCAATTTCTCTGTTTCATCAACACTCTGAAGATCCACAGATTACAGAATGCCTCCAGATGTGCTTCGGAAACTATCACTAGTCTTCCAGGGAACGATCAAGGCGTAGACAAAGACATTACTCTCATGGAGAAAAGTCCGCATGGTGCTTATTGTGTTCAATGCCGATGCAATTTTTGTGTTTCATCAACACTTTGAAGGTCCACAGATTACAGAATGCATCCCGATGTGCTTCGGAAACTACTACTAGTCTTCCAGTGAATGATCAAAGCGTAGACAGTTTGAGACATTACTCCCATGGAGAAATGTCTGCATGGTGCTTATTGTGTTTAATGCTGATGCAATTTTTGTGTTTCATCAACACTCTGAAGGTCCACAGATTACAGAAGCATCCAGATATACTTCGGAAACTACTACTAGTCTTCCAGTGTACGATCAAAGCGTAGACAGTTTAAGACATTACTCACATGGAGAAAAGTGCGCATGGTGCTTATTGAGTTAAATGCCGATGCAATTTTTGTGTTTCATCAACACTCGGAACGTCCACAGATTACAGAATGCCTCCAGATGTGCTTCGGAAACTACTACTACTCTTCCAGAGAACAATCAAAGCCTAGACAGTTTAAGACATTACTCCCATGGAGAAAAGTCGGCATGGTGCATATCGTGTTCAATGCCGATGCAATTTTTGTGTTTCATCAACACTCCGAAGGTCCACAGATTACAGAATGCATCCAGATGTGCTTCAGAAACTTCTACTAGTCTTCCAGTGTACGATCAAAGCGTAGAGAGTTTAAGACATTACTCCCATGGAGAAAAGTCTGCATGGTGCTTATTGTGTTCAATGCCGATGCAATTTTTGTGTTTCATCAGAACTCCGAAGGTCCACAGGGTACAGATAGCTTCCAGATGTGCTTCGGAAACTACTACTAGTCTTCCATTGAACGATCAAAGCGTAGACAGTTTAAGACATTAGTCCCAAGGAGAAAATTCCGCATGGTGCTTATTGTGTTCAATGCCGATACAATATTTGTGTTTCATCAACACTCTGAAGGTCCACAGATTACAGAATGCATCCAGATGTCCTTCGGAAACTACTACTAGTCTTCCAGTGTACGATCAAAGCTTAGACAGTTTAAGACATTACTCTCATGGAGAAAAGTCCGCATGGTGCTTATTGTGTTCAATGCCGATGCAATTTTTCTGTTTCATCAACATTCTGAATGTCCACAGATTACAGAATGCCTCCAGACGTGCTTCAGAAACTACTACTAGTCACCCAGTGAACGATCAAGGCGTAGACAGTTTGAGACATTACTGCCGTGGAGAAAAGTCCGCATGGTGCTTATTGTGTTTAATGAAGATGCAATTTTTTGTTTCATCAACACTCTGAAGGTCCACAGATTACAGAATGCCTCCAGATGTGCTTCGGAAACTACTACTAGTCTTCCAGTGTAGGATCAAAGCGTAGACAGTTTAAGACATTACTCCCAAGGAGAAAATTCCGCATGGTGCTTATTGTGTTCAATGCCGATGCAATATTTGTGTTTCATCAACACTCTGAAGGTACACAGATTACAGAATGCAACCAGATATGCTTCGGAAACTACTACTAGTCTTACAGTGTACGATCAAAGCGTAGACAGTTTAAGACATTACTCCCAAGGACAAAATTCCGCATGGTGCTTATTGTGTTCAATGCCGATGCAATATTTGTGTTTCATCAACACTCTGAAGGTCCACAGATTACAGAATGCATCCAGATGTGCTTCGGAAACTACTACTAGTCTTCCAGTGTACGATTAAAGAGTAGACAGTTTAAGACATTACTCTCATGGAGAAAAGTCCGCATGGTGCTTATTGTGTTCAATGCCGATGCAATTTTTGTGTTTCATCAACATTCTTAATGTCCACAGATTACAGAATGCCTCCAGATGTGCTTCGGAAACTACTACTAGTCATCCAGTGAACGATCAAAGCGTAGACAGTTTGAGACATTACTGCCGTGGAGAAAAGTCCGCATGGTGCTTATTGTGTTTAATGAAGATGCAATTTTTGTGTTTCATCAACACTCTGAAGGTCCACAGATTACAGAATGCATCCATATATGCTTCGGAAACTACTACTAGTCTTCCAGTGTACAATAAAAGCGTAGACAGTTTAAGACATTACTCCCTTTAGAAAAGTCCGCATGGTGCTAATTGTGTTCAATGCCGTTGCAATTATTGTGTTTCATCAACACACCGAAGGTCCACAGATTACAGAATGCCTCCAGATATGCTTCGGAAACTACTACTAGTCTTCCAGTGAACGATCAAAGCGTACCCAGTTTGAGACATTACTCCCATGGAGAAAAGTCCACATGGTGCTTATTGTGTTCAATGCCGATGCAATTTTTGTGCTTCATCAACACTCTGAAGGTCCACAGATTACAGAATGTATCCAGATGTGCTTCAGAAACTACCACTAGTCTTCCAGGGAACGATCAAAGCGTAGACATTTTAAGACATTACTCCCATGGAGATAAGTCCGCATGGTGCTTATTGTGTTCAATGCCGATTCAATTTCTGTGTTTCATCAACACTCTGAACGTTCACAGATTACAGAATGCCTCCAGATGTGCTTCCGAAACTACTACTAGTCTTCCAGGGAACGATCAACGCGTAGACAGTTTAAGACATTAATCCCATGGAGAAAAGTCCGCATGGTGTTTATGTGTTCAATGCCGATTCAATTTCTGTGTTTCTTCAACACTCTGAAGGTTCACAGATTATAGAATGCCTCCAGATGTGCTTCGGAAACTACTACTAGTCTTCCAGGGAACGATCAAAGCGTAGACAGTTTAAGACACTACTCTCATGGAGAAAAGTCCGCATGGTGCTTATTGTGTTCAATGCCGATGCAATTTCTGTGTTTCATCAACACTCTGAAGATCCACAGATTACAGAATGCCTCCAGATGTGCTTCGGAAACTATCACTAGTCTTCCAGGGAACGATCAAAGCGTAGACAAAGACATTACTCTCATGGAGCAAAGTCCGCATGGTGCTAATTGTGTTCAATGCCGATGCAATTTTTGTGTTTCATCATCACTTTTAAGGTCCACAGATTACAGAATGCCTTCAGATGTGCTTCGGAAACTATTACTAGTATTCCAGTGAACGATCAAAGCGTAGACAGTTTGAGACATTACTCTCATGGAGAAAAGTTTGCATGGTGCTTATTGTGTTCCATGCCAATGCAATTTTTGTGTTTCATCAACACTCTGAATATTCCCAGATTACAGAATGCCTCCAGATGTGCTTCGGAAACTACTACTAGTCATCCAGTAAACGATCAAAGCGTAGACAGTTTGAGACAATACTCCCGTGGAGAAAAGTCCGCATGGTGCTTTTTGTGTTCAATGCCGATGCAATTTTTGTGCTTCATCAACACTCTGAAGGTCCACAGATTACAGAATGCATCCAGATATGCTTCGGAAACTACTACTAGTCTTCCAGGGAACGATCAAATCGTAGACACTTTAAGACATAACTCCCATGGAGAAAAGTCCGCATGGTGCTTATTGTGTTAAATGCCGATGCAAATTTTGTGTCTCATCAACACACTGAAGGTCCACAGATTACAGAATGCATCCAGATGTGCTTCGGAAACTATCACTAGTCTTCCAGGGAACGATCAAAGCGTAGACAAAGACATTACTCGCATGGAGAAAAGTCTGCATGGTGCTTATTGTGTTCAATGTCAATGCAATTTTTGTGTTTCATCAACACTCTGAAGGTCCACAGATTACAGAATGCATCCAGATATGCTTCGGAAACTACTACTAGTCTTCCAGTGTACGATCAAAGCGTAGACAGTTTAAGACATTACTCACATGGAGAAAAGTGCGCATGGTGTTTATTGAGTTAAATGCCGATGCAATTTTTGTGTTTCATCAACACTCTGAATGTCCGCAGATTACAGAATGCCTCCAGATGTGCTTCGGAAACTACTACTAGTCATCCAGTGAACGTTAAAATCGTAGACAGTTTGAGACATTACTCCCGTGGAGAAAAGTCCGCATGGTGCTTTTTGTGTTCAATGCCGTTGCAATTTTTGTGCTTCATCAACACTCTGAAGGTCCACAGATTACAGAATGCATCGAGATATGCTTCGGAAACTACTACTAGTCTTCCAGGGAACGATCAAAGCGTAGACAGTTTAAGACATACTCCCATGGAGGAAAGTCCGCATGGTGTTTATTGTGTTCAATGAAGTTGCAATTTTTGTGTTTCATCAACACACTGAAGGTCCACAGAATACAGAATGCATCCAGATGTGCTTTGGAAACTACTACTAGTCTTCCAAGGAACTATAAAAGCGTAGACATTTTAAGACATTACTCTCATGGAGAAAAGTCCGCATGGTGCTTAATGTGTTCAATGCCGATGCAATTTTTGTGTTTCATCAACACTGAATGTCCACAGATTACAGAATGCCTCCAGACGTGCTTTGGAAACTACTACTAGTCATCCAGTGAACGATCAAATCGTAGACAGTTTGAGACATTACTCCCGTGGAGAAAAGTCCGCATGTTGCTTTTTGTGTTCAATGCCGATTCAATTTTTGTGCTTCATCAACACTCTGAAGGTCCACAGATTGCAGAATGCATCCAGATATGCTTCGGAAACTACTACTAGTTTTCCTGGAACGATCAAAGCGTAGACCGTTTAAGACATAACTCCCATGGAGAAAAGTAAGCATGGTGCTTATTGTGTTCAATGCCGTTGCAATTTTTGTGTTTCATCAACACTCTGAAGGTCCACAGATTACAGAAGGCATCCAGATATGCTTCGGAAACTGCTACTACTCTTCCAGAGAACGATCAAAGCCTAGACAATTTAAGGCATTACTCCCATGGAGAAAAGTCAGCATGGTGCATATCGTGTTCAATGCCGATGCAATTTTTGTGTTTCATCAACACTCTGAATATCCACAGATTTCAGAATGCCTCCAGATGTGCTTCGGAAACTATCACTAGTCTTCCATTGAACGATCAAAGCGTAGACAAAGACATTGCTCGCATGGAGAAAAGTCCGCATGGTGCTTATTGTGTTCAATGTCAATGCAATTTTTGTGTTTCATCAACACTCTGAATGTCCACAGATTACAGAATGCCTCCAGATGTGCTTCGGAAACTACTACTAGTCATCCAGTGAACGATCAAAGCGTAGAAAGTTTGAGACATTACTCCCGTGGAGAAAAGTCCGCATGGTGCTTTTTGTGTTCAATGCCGTTGCAATTTTTGTGCTTCATCAACACTCTGAAGGTCCACAGATTACATAATGCATACAGATATGCTTCGGAAACTACTACTAGTCTTACAGGGAACGATCAAAGCGTAAACAGTTTAAGACATACTCCCATGGAGAAAAGTCTGCATGGTGCTTATTGTGTTCAATGAAGTTGCAATTTTTGTGTTTCATCAACACACTGAAGGTCCACAGATTACAGAATGCATCCTGATGTGCTTTGGAAACTACTACTAGTATTCCAGGGAACGATCAAAGCGTAGACATTTTAAGACATTACTCTCATGGAGAAAAGTCCGCATGGTGCTTATTGTGCTCAATGCCGATGCAATTTTTGTGTATCATCAACACTCTGAGTGTCCACAGATTACAGAATGCCTCCAGACGTGCTTCGGAAACTACTACTACTCTTCCAGAGAACGATCAAAGCCTAGACAGTTTATGACATTACTCCCATGGAGAAAAGTCAGCATGGTGCATATCGTGTTCAATGACGATGCAATTTTTGTGTTTCATCAACACTCTGAAGGTCCACAGATTTGAGAATGCTTCCAGATATGCTTCGGAAACTACAACTAGTCTTTCAGGGAACGATCAGAGCGTACACAATTTAAGACATTACTCCTATGGAGAAAAGTGGGCATGTTGCTTATTGCGTTTAATGCCGATGCAATTTTTGTGTTTCATCAACACTCTGAAGGTCTACAGATTACAGAATGCATCCAGATGTGCTTCAGAAGCTTCTACTAGTCTCCCAGTGTACGATCAAAGCCTAGACAGATTAAGACATTACTCCCATGGAGAAAAGTCTGCATGTCGCTTATTGTGTTCAATGCCGATGCATTTTTTGTGTTCCATCAAAACTCTGAATGTCCACAGGTTACAGAATGCTTCCAGATGTGCTTCGGAAACTACTACTAGTCTTACAGTGTACGATCAAAGCGTAGACAGTTTAAGACATTACTCCCAAGGAGAAAATTCCGCATGGTGCTTATTGTGTTCAATGCCGATGCAATATTTGCGTTTCATCAACACTCTGAAGGTCCACAGATTACAGAATGCATCCAGATGCGCTTCGGAAACTACTACTAGTCTTCCACGGAACGATCAAAGCTTACACAATTTAAGACATTACTCCTATGGAGAAAAGTGGGCATGTTGCTTATTGTGTTTAATGCCGATGCAATTTTTGTGTTTCATCAACACTCTGAAGGTCCACAGATTACAGTATGCATCCAGATGTGCTTCAGAAACTTCTACTAGTCTTCCAATGTACGATCAAAGCGTAGACAGTTTAAGACATTACTCCCATGGAGAAAAGTCGGCATGGTGCATATCGTGTTCAATGCCGATGCAATTTTTGTGTTTCATCAACACTCCGAAGGTCCACAGATTACAGAATGCATCCAGATGTGCTTCAGAAACTTCTACTAGTCTTCCAGTGTACGATCAAAGCGTAGAGAGTTTAAGACATTACTCCCATGGAGAAAAGTCGGCATGGTGCATATCGTGTTCAATGCCAATGCAATTTCTCTGTTTCATCAACACTCTGAAGATCCACAGATTACAGAATGCCTCCAGATGTGCTTCGGAAACTATCACTAGTCTTCCAGGGAACGATCAAGGCGTAGACAAAGACATTACCCTCATGGAGAAAAGTCCGCATGGTGCTTATTGTGTTCAATGCCGATGCAATTTTTGTGTTTCATCAACACTTTGAAGGTCCACAGATTACAGAATGCATCCCGATGTGCTTCGGAAACTACTACTAGTCTTCCAGTGAACGATCAAAGCGTAGACAGTTTGAGACATTACTCCCATGGAGAAATGTCTGCATGGTGCTTATTGTGTTCAATGCTGATGCAATTTTTGTGTTTCATCAACACTCTGAAGGTCCACAGATTACAGAAGCATCCAGATATACTTCGGAAACTACTACTAGTCTTCCAGTGTACGATCAAAGCGTAGACAGTTTAAGACATTACTCACATGGAGAAAAGTGCGCATGGTGCTTATTGAGTTAAATGCCGATGCAATTTTTGTGTTTCATCAACACTCTGAACGTCCACAGATTACAGAATGCCTCCAGATGTGCTTCGGAAACTACTACTACTCTTCCAGAGAACGATCAAAGCCTAGACAGTTTAAGACATTACTCCCATGGAGAAAAGTCGGCATGGTGCATATCGTGTTCAATGCCGATGCAATTTTTGTGTTTCATCAACACTCCGAAGGTCCACAGATTACAGAATGCATCCAGATGTGCTTCAGAAACTTCTACTAGTCTTCCAGTGTACGATCAAAGCGTAGAGAGTTTAAGACATTACTCCCATGGAGAAAAGTCTGCATGGTGCTTATTGTGTTCAATGCCGATGCAATTTTTGTGTTTCATCAGAACTCCGAAAGTCCACAGGGTACAGATAGCTTCCAGATGTGCTTCGGAAACTACTACTAGTCTTCCATTGAACGATCAAAGCGTAGACAGTTTAAGACATTAGTCCCAAGGAGAAAATTCCGCATGGTGCTTATTGTGTTCAATGCCGATGCAATATTTGTGTTTCATCAACACTCTGAAGGTCCACAGATTACAGAATGCCTCCAGATGTGCTTCGGAAACTACTACTAGTCATCCAGTGAACGATCAAAGCGTAGACAGTTTGAGACATTACTCCCGTGGAGAAAAGTCCGCATGGTGCTTTTTGGATACAATGCCGATGCGTCTTTTGTGTTTCATCAAAACTCTGAAGGTCACAGGTTACAGAATGCTTCCAGATGTGCTTCGGAAACTACTACTAGTCTTACAGTGTACGATCAAAGCGTAGACAGTTTAAGACATTACTCCCAAGGACAAAATTCCGCATGGTGCTTATTGTGTTCAATGCCGATACAATATTTGTGTTTCATCAACACTCTGAAGGTCCACAGATTACAGAATGCATCCAGATGTGCTTCGGAAACTACTACTAGTCTTCCAGTGTACGATCAAAGAGTAGACAGTTTAAGACATTACTCTCATGGAGAAAAGTCCGCATGGTGCTTATTGTGTTCAATGCCGATGCAATTTTTCTGTTTCATCAACATTCTGAATGTCCACAGATTACAGAATGCCTCCAGACGTGCTTCAGAAACTACTACTAGTCACCCAGTGAACGATCAAGGCGTAGACAGTTTGAGACATTACTGCCGTGGAGAAAAGTCCGCATGGTGCTTATTGTGTTTAATGAAGATGCAATTTTTGTGTTTCATCAACACTCTGAAGGTCCACAGATTACAGAATGCCTCCAGATGTGCTTCGGAAACTACTACTAGTCTTCCAGTGTAGGATCAAAGCGTAGACAGTTTAAGACATTACTCCCAAGGAGAAAATTCCGCATGGTGCTTATTGTGTTCAATGCCGATGCAATATTTGTGTTTCATCAACACTCTGAAGGTACACAGATTACAGAATGCAACCAGATATGCTTCGGAAACTACTACTAGTCTTACAGTGTACGATCAAAGCGTAGACAGTTTAAGACATTACTCCCAAGGACAAAATTCCGCATGGTGCTTATTGTGTTCAATGCCGATGCAATAATTGTGTTTCATCAACACTCTGAAGGTCCACAGATTACAGAATGCATCCAGATGTGCTTCGGAAACTACTACTAGTCTTCCAGTGTACGATTAAAGAGTAGACAGTTTAAGACATTACTCTCATGGAGAAAAGTCCGCATGGTGCTTATTGTGTTCAATGCCGATGCAATTTTTGTGTTTCATCAACATTCTTAATGTCCACAGATTACAGAATGCCTCCAGATGTGCTTCGGAAACTACTACTAGTCATCCAGTGAACGATCAAAGCGTAGACAGTTTGAGACATTACTGCCGTGGAGAAAAGTCCGCATGGTGCTTATTGTGTTTAATGAAGATGCAATTTTTGTGTTTCATCAACACTCTGAAGGTCCACAGATTACAGAATGCATCCATATATGCTTCGGAAACTACTACTAGTCTTCCAGTGTACAATAAAAGCGTAGACAGTTTAAGACATTACTCCCTTTAGAAAAGTCCGCATGGTGCTAATTGTGTTCAATGCCGTTGCAATTTTTGTGTTTCATCAACACACCGAATGTCCACAGATTACAGAATGCCTCCAGATATGCTTCGGAAACTACTACTAGTCTTCCAGTGAACGATCAAAGCGTACCCAGTTTGAGACATTACTCCCATGGAGAAAAGTCCACATGGTGCTTATTGTGTTCAATGCCGATGCAATTTTTGTGCTTCATCAACACTCTGAAGGTCCACAGTTTACAGAGTGCATCCAGATATGCTTCGGAAACTACTACTAGTCTTCCAGTGTACGATAAAAGAGTAGACAGTTTAAGACATTACTCACATGGAGGTAAGTGCGCGTGGTGCTTATTGAGTTAAATGCCGATGAAATTTTTGTGTTTCATCAACACTCTGAACGTCCACAGATTACAGAATGCCTCTAGATGTGCTTCGGAAACTACTACTACTCTTCCAGAGAACGATCAGAGCCTAGACAATTTAAGACATTACTCCCATGGAGAAAAGTCAGCATGATGCATATCGTGTTCAATGCCGATGCAATTTTTGTGTTTCATCAACACTCTGAAGGTCCACAGATTTCAGAATGCCGCCTGATGTGCTTCGGAAACTACTACTAGTCTTCCAGGGAACGATCAAAGCGTAGACAATTTAAGACATTACTCCTATGGAGAAAAGTGGGCATGGTGCTTATTGTGTTCAATGCCGATGCAATTTTTGTTTTTCATCAAGACTCTGAGGGTCCACAGATCACAGAATGCATCCAGATGTGCTTCAGAAACTTCTACTAGTCTTCCAGTGTACGATCAAAGCGTAGACAGTTTAAGACATTACTCCCATGGAGAAAAGTCTGCATGGTGCTTATTGTGTTCAATGACGATGCAATTTTTGTGTTTCATCAAAACTCTGAAGGTCACAGGTTACAGAATGCTTCCAGATGTGCTTCGGAAACTACTACTAGTCTTACATTGTACGATCAAAGCGTAGACAGTTTAAGACATTACTCCCAAGGAGAATATTCCGCATGGTGCTTATTGTGTTCAATGCCGATGCAATATTTGTGTTTCATCAACACTCTGAAGGCCCACAGATTACAGAATGCATCCAGATGTGCTTCGGAAACTACTACTAGTCTTCCAGTGTACGATCAAAGAGTAGACAGTTTAAGACATTACTCTCATGGAGAAAAGTTCGCATGGTGCTTATTGTGTTCAATGCCGATGCAATGTTTGTGTTTCATCAACACTCTGAATATCCACAGATTACAGAACGCCTCCAGATGTGCTTCGGAAACTTCTACTAGTCATCCAGTGAACGATCAAATTGTAGACAGTTTGAGACATTACTCCCGTGGAGAAAAGTCCGCACGGTTCTTTTTGTGTTCAATGCCGATGCAATTTTTCTGCCTCATCAACACTCTGAAGGTCCACAGATTCCAGAATGCATCCAGATATGCTTTGGAAACTAATACTAGTCTTCCAGGGAACGATCAAAGCGTAGACAAAGACATTACTCTAATGGAGAAAAGTCCGCATGTTGCTTATTGTGTCTAATGCCGATGCAATTTTTGTGTTTCATCAACACCTTGAAGGTCCACAGATTACAGAATGGCTCCAGATGTGCTTCGGAAACTACTACTAGTCTTCCATTGAACGATCAAATCGTAGACAGTTTGAGACATTACTCCCATGGAGAAAAGTCCGCATGGTGCTTATTGTGTTCAATGCCGATGCACTTTTTGTGCTTCATCAACACTCTGAAGGTCCACAGATTACAGAATGCATCCAGATATGCTTCGGAAAATACTACTAGTCTTCCAGTGTACGATCAAAGCGTAGACAGTTTAAGACATTACTCCCAAGGAGATAATTCCGAATGGGGCTGATTGTGTTCAATGCCGATGCAGTATTTATGTTTCATCAACACTCTGAAGGTCCACGGATTACAGAATGCATCCAGATGTGCTTCGGAAACTACTACTAGTCTTCCAGTGTACGATCAAACAGTAGACAGTTTAAGACATTACTATCATGGAGAAAAGTCCGCATGGTGCTTATGTGTTCAATGCCGATGCAATTTTTGTGTTTCATCAACACTCTGAAGGTCCACGGATTACAGAATGCATCCAGATGTGCTTCGGAAACTACTACTAGTCTTCCAGTGTACGATCAAACAGTAGACAGTTTAAGATATTACTCCCATGGAGAAAAGTCCGCATGGTGCTTATTGTGTTCAATGCCGATGCAATTTTTGTGTTTCATCAAAACTCTGAAGATCCACAGATTACAGAATGCCTCCAGATGTGCTTCGGAAACTATCACTAGTATTCCAGGGAACGATTAAAGCGTAGACAAAGACATTACTCTCATGGAGGTAAGTCCGCATGGTGCTTATTGTGTTCAATGCCGATGCAATTATTGTGTTTCGTCATCCCTTTGAAGGTCCACAGATTACAGAATGCCTCCAGATGTGCTTCGGAAACTACTACTAGTCTTCCAGAGAACGATCAAAGCGTAGACAGTTTGAGACATTACTCCCATGGAGAAAAGTCCACATAGTGCTTATTGTGTTCAATGCCGAAGCAATTTTTTTGCTTCATCAACACTCTGAAGGTCCACAGATAACAGAATGCATCCAGATATGCTTCGGAAACTACTACTAGTCTTCCAGTGTACGATCAAAGCGTAGACAGTGTAAGACATTACTCACATGGAGAAAAGTGCGCATGGTGCTTATTGACTTAAATGCCGATGCAATTTTTGTGTTTCATCAACACTCTGAACGTCCACAGATTACAGAATGACTCCAGATGTGCTTCGGAAACTACTACTACTCTTCCAGAGAACGATCAAAGCGTAGACAGTTTAAGACTGTACTCCCATGGAGAAAAGTCAGCATGGTGCATATCGTGCTCAATGCCGATGCAATTTTTGTGTTTCATCAACACTCTGAAGGTCCACAGATTACAGGATGCCTCCAGATGTGCTTCGGAAACTACTACTAGTCTTCCAGGGAACGATCAAAGCGTACACAATTTAAGACATTACTCCTATGGAGAAAAGTGGGCATGGTGGTTATTGTGTTCAATGCCGATGCAATTTTTGTGTTTCATCAACACTCCGAAGGTCCACAGATTACAGAATGCATCCAGATGTGCTTCAGAAACTTCTACTAGTCTTCCAGTGTACGATCAAAGCGTAGACAGTTTAAGACATTACTCCCATGGAAAAATGTCTGCATGGTGCTTATTGTGTTCAATGCCGATGCAAATTTTTGTTTCATCAAAACTCTGAATAGACAGTTTAAGACATTACTCTCATGGAGAAAAGTCCCCATGGTGCTTATTGTGTTCAATGCCGATGCAATTTTTGTGTTTCATCAAAACCCTGAATGTCCACAGATTACAGAATGCCTCCAGATGTGCTTCGGAAGCTACTACTAGTCATCCAGTGAACGATCAAAGCGTAGACAGTTTGAGACATTACTCCTATGGAGAAGAGTGGGCATGGTGGTTATTGTGTTCAATGCCGATGCAATTTTTGTGTTTCATCAACACTCCGAAGGTCCACAGATTACAGAATGCATCCAGATGTGCTTCAGAAACTTCTACTAGTCTTCCAGTGTACGATCAAAGCGTAGACAGTTTAAGACATTACTCCCATGGAGAAAAGTCTGCATGGTACTTTTTGTGTTCAATGCCGATGCAATTTTTGTGTTTCATCAAAACTCTGAAGGACCACAGGTTACAGAATGCTTACAGATGTGCTTCGGAAACTACTACTAGTCTTACAGTGTACGATCAAAGCGTATACAGTTTAAGACATTACTCCCAAGGAGAAAATTCTGCATAGTGCTTATTGTGTTCAATGCCGATGCAATATTTGTGTTTCATCAACACTCTGAAGGTCCACAGATTACAGAATGCATCCAGATGTGTTTCGGAAACTATTACTAGTCTTCCAGGGAACGATCAAAGCGTAGACAGTTTAAGACATTTCTCTCATGGAGGAAAGTCCGCATGGTGCTTATTGTGATCAATGCTGATGCAATATCTGTGTTTCATCAAAACTCTGAAGATCCACAGATTACAAAATGCCTCCAGATGTGCTTCGGAAACTATCACTAGTCTTCCAGGGAATGATCAAAGCGTAGACAGTTTGAGACATTACTCCCATGGAGAAAAGTCAGCATGGAGCTTATTGTGTTCAATGGCGATGCAATTTTTGTGCTTCATCAACACTCTGAAGGTCCACAGATTACAGAATGCATCCAGATATGCTTCGGAAACTACTACTAGTCTTAGAGTGTACGATCAAAGAGTAGACAGTTTAATACATTACTCCTATGGAGAAAATTCGCATGGTGCTTATTGTGTTCAATGCCGATGCTATTTTTGTGTTTCATCAACACAATGAAGGTCCACAGATTACAGAATGCATCCAGATGTGTTTCGGAAACTACTACTAGTCTTCCAGGGAACGATCAAAGCGTAGACAGTTTAAGACATTTCTCTCATGGAGGAAAGTCCGCATGGTGCTTATTGTGATCAATGCTGATGCAATATCTGTGTTTCATCAAAACTCTGAAGATCCACAGATTACAAAATGCCTCCAGATGTGCTTCGGAAACTATCACTAGTCTTCCAGGGAATGATCAAAGCGTAGACAGTTTGAGACATTACTCCCATGGAGAAAAGTCAGCATGGAGCTTATTGTGTTCAATGCCGATGCAATTTTTGTGCTTCATCAACACTCTGAAGGTCCACAGATTACAGAATGCATCCAGATATGCTTCGGAAACTACTACTAGTCTTCCAGTGTACGATCAAATCGTAGACAGTTTAAGACATTACTCACATGGAGAAAAGTGCCCATGGTGCTTATTGAGTTAAATGCCGATGCAATTTTTGTGTTTCATCAACACTCTGAACGTCCACAGATTTCAGAATGCCTCCAGATGTGCTTCGGAATCTACTACTACTCTTCCAGACAACGATCAAAGCCTAGACAGTTCAAGACATTACTCCCATGGAGAAATGTCAGCATGGTGCATATCGTGTTTAATGCCGATGCAATTTTTGTGTTTCATCAACACTCTGAAGGTCCACAGATTTCAGAATGCATCCAGATATGCTTCGGAAACTACTACTAGTCTTCCAGGGAACGATAAAAGCGTAGACAGTTTAAGACATTACTCCTATGGAGAAAAGTGGGCATGGTGGTTATTGTGTTCAATGCCGATGCAATTTTTGTGTTTCATCAACACTCTGAAGGTCCACAGATTACAGAATGCATCCAGATGTGCTTCGGAAACTACTACTAGTCTTCCAGGAAACGATCAAATCTTAGACAGTTTAAGACATAACTCCCATGGAGAAAAGAACGCATGGTGCTTATTTTGTGCTATGCCGATGCAATTTTTGTGTTTCATCAACACTCTGAAGGTCCACAGATTACAGAATGCCTGCAGATGTGCTTCGGAAACTACTACTAGTCTTCCAGGGAACGATCAAATCGTAGACAGTTTAAGACATTACTCCCATGGAGAAAACTCTGCATGGTGCTTATTGTGTTCAATGCCGATGCAATTTTTGTGTTTCATCAACACTCTGAAGGTCCACAGATAACAGAATGCATCCAGATATGCTTCGGAAACTACTACTTATCTTCCAGTGAACGATCAAAGCGTAGACAGTTTGAGACATTACTCCCGTGGAGAAAAGCCCGCATGGTGCTTTTTGTGTTCAATGCCGATGCAATTTTTGTGCTTCATCAACACTCTGAAGCTCCACAGATTACAGAATGCATCCAGATATGCTTCGGAAACTACCACTAGTCTTATAGGGAACGATCAAATCGTAGACAGTGTAAGACATAACTCCCATGGAGAAAAGTCCGCATGGTGCTTACTGTGTTCAATGCCGATGCAATTTTTGTGTTTCATCAACACTCTGAAGATCCACAGATTACAGAATGCCGCCAAATGTGCTTCGGAAACTACTACTAGTCTTCCAGGGAACGATCAAAGCGTAGATAGTTTAAGACATTACTCCCATGGAGAAAAGTCCGCATGGTGCTTATTGTGGTCAATGCCGATGCAATTTTTGTGTTTCATCATAACTCTGATGGTCCACAGATTACAGAATGCATCCAGATGCACTTCGGAAACTACTACTAGTTTTCCAGGGAACGATCAAAACGTAGACAGTTTAAGACATTACTCCCATGGAGAAAAGTCCGCATGGTGCTTATTGTGTTCAATGCCGATGCAATATCTGTGTTTCATCAACACTCTGAAGGGCCACAGGTTACAGAATGCATCCAGATGTGCTTCAGAAACTACTACTAGTCTTACAGTGTACGATCAAACCGTAGACAGTTTAAGACATTACTCTCATAGAGAAAAGTCCGCATGGTGCTTATTGTGTTCAATGCCGATAAAAGTTTTGTGTTTCATCTAAACTCTGAAGGTCCACAGGTTACAGAATGCTTCCAGATGTGCTTCGGAATCTACTACTAGTCTTACAGTGTACGATCAAAGCGTAGACAGTTTAAGACATTACTCCCAAGGAGAAAATTCTGCATGGTGCTTATTGTGTTCAATGCCGATGCAATATTTGTGTTTCATCAACACTCTGAAGGTCCACAGATTACACAATGCATCCAGATGTGCTTCGGAAACTACTACTAGTTTTCCAGGAAACGATCAAATCTTAGACAGTTTAAGACATTACTCCCATGGAGAAAAGAACGCGTGGTGCTTATTTTGTACAATGCCGATGCAATTTTTGTGTTTCATCAACACTCTGAAGGTCCACAGATTACAAAATGTCTGCAGATGTGCTTCGGAAACTACTACTAGTCTTCCAGGGAACGATCAAATCGTAGACAGTTTAAGACATTACTCCCATGGAGAAAAGTCTGCATGGTGCTTATTGTGTTCAATGCCGATGCAATTTTTGTGTTTCATCAACACTCTGAAGGTCCACAGATAACAGAATGCATCCAGATATGCTTCGGAAACTACTACTAATCTTCCAGTGAACGATCAAAGCGTAGACAGTTTGAGACATTACTCCCATGGAGAAAAGCCCGCATGGTGCTTTTTGTGTTCAATGCCGATGCAATTTTTGTGCTTCAACACTCTGAAGCTCCACAGATTACAGAATGCATCCAGATTTGCTTCGGAAACTACTACTAGTCTTATAGGGAACGATCAAAGCGTAGACAGTTTAAGACATATCTCCCATGGAGAAAAGTCCGCATGGTGCTTATTGTGTTCAATGCCGATGCAATTTCTGTGTTTCATCAACACTCTGAAGATCCACAGATTACAGAATGCCGCCAGATGTGCTTCGGAAACTACTACTAGTCTTCCAGGGAACGATCAAAGCGTAGACAGTCTAAGACATTACTCCCATGGAGAAAAGTCCGCATGGTGCTTATTGTGGTCAATGCCGATGCAATTTTTGTGTTTCATCAACACTCTGATGGTCCACAGATTACAGAATGCATCCAGACGTACTTCGGAAATTACTACTAGTCTTCCGGGGAACGATCAAAACGTATACAGTTTAAGACATTACTCCCATGGAGAAAAGTCCGTATGGTGCTTATTGTGTTCAATGCCGATGCAATATCTGTGTTTCATCAACACTCTGAAGATCCACAGATTACAGAATGCATCCAGATGTGCTTCGGAAACTACTACTAGTCTTCCAGGGAACGATCAAACCGTAGACAGTTTAAGACATTACTCCCATGGAGAAAAGTCCGCATGGTGCTTATTGTGTCCAATGCCGATGCAATTTTTGTATTTCATCAACACTCTGAAGGTCCACAGACTACAGAATGCATCCAGATGTGCTTCGGAAACTACTACTAGTCTTCCAGTGTACGATCAAAGCGTATCCATTTTATGACTTTACTCCCATGGAGAAAAGTCAGCATGATGCTTATTGTGTTCAATGCCGATGCAATTTTTGTATTTCATCAGAACTCTGAAGGTCCACAGATTACAGAATGCATCCAGATGTGCTTCGGAAACTACTACTAGTCTTCCAGAGAACGATAAAAGCGTAGACAGTTTAAGACATTAGTCCCATGGGGAAAAGTCCGCATAGTGCTTATTGTGTTCAATGCCGATGCAATTTTTGTGTTTCATCAACACTCTGAAGGTCCACAGATTACAGAATGCATCCAGATGTGCTTCGGAAACTACTACTAGTCTTCCAGGAAACGATCAAATCTAGGACAGTTTAAGACATTACTCCCATGGAGAAAAGTCTGCATGGTGCTTATTGTGTTCAATGCCGATGCAATTTTTGTGTTTCATCAACACTCTGAAGGTCCACAGAGTGGAGAATGCCTCCAGATGTGCTTCGGAAACTACTACTAGTTTTCCAGCGTACGATCAAAGCGTAGACAGTTTAAGATATTACTCCCATGGAGAAAAGTCCGCATGGTGCTTATTGTGTTAAATGCCGATGCAATTTTTGTGTTACATCAACACTCTGAAGGTCCACAGATTTCAGAATGCCTCCAGATTTGCTTCGGAAAGTACTACTAGTCTTCCAGGGAACGTTCAATGCGTAGACAATTTAAGACATTACTCCTATTTAGAAAAGTCGGCATGGTGCTTATTGTGTTCAATGCCGATGCAATTTTCGTGTTTCATCAACACTCTGAAGGTCCACAGATTACAGAATGCATCCAGATGTGCTTCGGAAACTACTACTAGTCTTCCAGTGTACGATCAAAGCTTAGACAGTTTAAGACATTATTCCCACGGAGAAAAGTTCGCATGGTGCTTATTGTGTTCAATGGTGATGCAATTTTTGTGTTTCATCAACACCCTCAACGTCCACAGATTACAGAATGCCTTCAGATGTGCTTCGGAAACTGCTACTAGTCTTCCAGGGTACGATCAAACCGTAGATAGTTTGAGACATAACTCCTAAGGAAAAAAGTCCGCATGGTGCTTATTGTGTTCAATGGCGATGCAATTTTTGTGTTTCATCAACACTCTGAAGGTCCACAGATAACAGAATGCATCCAGATATGCTTCGGAAACTACTACTAATCTTCCAGTGAACGATCAAAGCGTAGACAGTTTGAGACATTACTCCCGTGGAGAAAAGCCCGCATGGTGCTTTTTGTGTTCAATGCCGATGCAATTTTTGTGCTTCAACACTCTGAAGCTCCACAGATTACAGAATGCATCCAGATTTGCTTCGGAAACTACTACTAGTCTTATAGGGAACGATCAAAGCGTAGACAGTTTAAGACATAACTCCCATGGAGAAAAGTCCGCATGGTGCTTATTGTGTTCAATGCCGATGCAATTTCTGTGTTTCATCAACACTCTGAAGATCCACAGATTACAGAATGCCGCCAGATGTGCTTCGGAAACTACTACTAGTCTTCCAGGGAACGATCAAAGCGTAGACAGTCTAAGACATTACTCCCATGGAGAAAAGTCCGCATGGTGCTTATTGTGGTCAATGCCGATGCAATTTTTGTGTTTCATCAACACTCTGATGGTCCACAGATTACAGAATGCATCCAGATGTACTTCGGAAACTACTACTAGTCTTCCAGGGAACGATCAAAACGTAGACAGTTTAAGACATTACTCCCATGGAGAAAAGTCCGTATGGTGCTTATTGTGTTCAATGCCGATGCAATATCTGTGTTTCATCAACACTCTGAAGATCCACAGATTACAGAATGCATCCAGATGTGCTTCGGAAACTACTACTAGTCTTCCAGGGAACGATCAAACCGTAGACAGTTTAAGACATTACTCCCATGGAGAAAAGTCCGCATGGTGCTTATTGTGTCCAATGCCGATGCAATTTTTGTATTTCGTCAACACTCTGAAGGTCCACAGACTACAGAATGCATCCAGATGTGCTTCGGAAACTACTACTAGTCTTCCAGTGTACGATCAAAGCGTATCCATTTTATGACTATACTCCCATGGAGAAAAGTCAGCATGATGCTTATTGTGTTCAATGCCGATGCAATTTTTGTATTTCATCAGAACTCTGAAGGTCCACAGATTACAGAATGCATCCAGATGTGCTTCGGAAACTACTACTAGTCTTCCAGAGAACGATAAAAGCGTAGACAGTTTAAGACATTAGTCCCATGGGGAAAAGTCCGCATAGTGCTTATTGTGTTCAATGCCGATGCAATTTTTGTGTTTCATCAACACTCTGAAGGTCCACAGAGTGGAGAATGCCTCCAGATGTGCTTCGGAAACCACTACTAGTTTTCCAGTGTACGATCAAAGCGTAGACAGTTTAAGACATTACTCCCATGGAGAAAAGTCCGCATGGTGCTTATTGTGTTAAATGCCGATGCAATTTTTGTGTTACATCAACACTCTGAAGGTCCACAGATTTCAGAATGCCTCCAGATTTGCTTCGGAAAGTACTACTAGTCTTCCAGGGAACGTTCAATGCGTAGACAATTTAAGACATTACTCCTATTTAGAAAAGTCGGCATGGTGCTTATTGTGTTCAATGCCGATGCAATTTTCGTGTTTCATCAACACTCTGAAGGTCCACAGATTACAGAATGCATCCAGATGTGCTTCGGAAACTACTACTAGTCTTCCAGTGTACGATCAAAGCTTAGACAGTTTAAGACATTATTCCCACGGAGAAAAGTTCGCATGGTGCTTATTGTGTTCAATGCTGATGCAATTTTTGTGTTTCATCAACACCCTCAACGTCCACAGATTACAGAATGCCTTCAGATGTGCTTCGGAAACTACTACTAGTCTTCCAGGGTACGATCAAACCGTAGACAGTTTGAGACATAACTCCCAAGGAAAAAAGTCCGCATGGTGCTTATTGTGTTCAATGCCGATGCAATTTTTGTGTTTCATCAGAACTCTGAAGGTCCACAGATTACAGAATGCATCCAGATGTGCTTCGGAAACTACTACTAGTCTTCCAGGAAACGATCAAATCTTAGACAGTTTAAGACATTACTCCCATGGAGGAAAGAAGGCATTCTGCTTATTTTGTGCAATGCCGATGCAATTTTTGTGTTTCATCTACACTCTGAAGGTCCACAGATTACACAATGCCTGCAGATGTGATTCGGAAACTACTACTAGTCTTCCAGGGAACGATCAAAGCGTAGTCAGTTTAAGACATTACTCTCATGGAGAAAAGACCGCATGGTGCTTATTGTGTTCAATGCCGATGCAATTTCTGTGTTTCATCAATACTCTGAAGGTCCACAGATTTCAGAATGCATCCAGATGTGCTTCAGAAACTTCTACTAGTCTTCCAGTGTAGGATCAAAGCGTAGACAGTTTAAGACATTACTCCCATGGAGAAAAGTCTGCATGGTGCTTATTGTGTTCAATGCCGGTGAAATTTTTGTGTTTCATCAAAACTCTGAAGGTCCACAGGTTACAGAATTTTTCCAGATGTGCTTTGGAAACTACTACTAGTCTTACAGTGTACGATCAAAGCGTAGACAGTTTAAGACATTACTCCCAAGGAGAAAATTCTGCATGGTGCTTATTGTGTTCAATGCCGATGCAATATTTGTGGTTCATCAACACTCTGAAGCTCCACAGATTACAGAATGCCTTCAGATGTGCTTCGGAAACTACTACTAGTCTTCCAGGGAACGATCAAATCGTAGACAGTTTAAGACATTACTCCCATGGTGAAAAGTCTGCATGGTGCTTATTGTGTTCAATGCCGATGCAATTTTTGTGTTTCATCAACACTCTGAATTTCCACAGAGTGGAGAATGCCTCCAGATGTGCTTCGGAAACTACTACTAGTTTTACAGTGTACGATCAAAGCGTAGACAGTTTAATTCATTACTCCCATGGAGGAAAGTCCGCATGGTGCTTATTGTGCTAAATGCCGATGCAATTTTTGTGTTTCATCAACACTCTGAAGGTCCACAGATTTCAGAATGCCTCCAGATTTGCTTCGGAAACTACTACTAGTCTTCCAGGGAACGATCAAAGCGTAGTCAGTTTAAGACATTACTCTCATGGAGAAAAGACCGCATGGTGCTTATTGTGTTCAATGCCGATGCAATTTCTGTGTTTCATCAACACTCTGAAGATCCACAGATTTCAGAATGTCTCCAGATGTGCTTCGGAAACTACTACTAGTCTTCCAGGGAACGATCAAAACGTAGACAGTTTAAGACATTACTCCCATGGAGAAAAGTCCGTATGGTGCTTATTGTGTTCAATGCCGATGCAATATCTGTGTTTCATCAACACTCTGAAGGTCCACAGATTACAGAATGCATCCAGATGTGCTTTGGAAACTACTACTAGTCTTCCAGGGAACGGTCAAACCGTAGACAGTTTAAGACATTACTCCCATGGAGAAAAGTCCGCATGGTGCTTATTGTGTCCAATGCCGATGCTATTTTTGTATTTCATCAACACTCTAAAGGTCCACAGACTACAGAATGCATCCAGATGTGCTTCGGAAACTACTACTAGTCTTCCAGTGTACGATCAAAGCGTAGACATTTTATGACATTACTCCCATGGAGAAAAGTCTGCATGGTGCTTATTGTGTTCAATGCCGATGCAATTATTGTGTTTCATCAGAACTCTGAAGGTCCACAGATTACAGAATGCATCCAGATGTGCTTCGGAAACTAATACTAGTCTTCCAGGGAACGATCAAATCGTAGACAGTTTAAGACATTACTCCCATGGAGAAAAGTCCGCATGGTGCTTATTGTGTTCAATGCCGATGCAATTTTGGTATTTCATCAACACTCTGAAGGTTCACAGGTTACAGAATGCTTCCAGATGTGCTTCGGAAACTACTACTAGTCTTACAGTGTACGATCAAAGCGTAGACAGTTTAAGACATTACTCCCAAGGAGAAAATTCTGCATGGTGCTTATTGTGTTCAATGCCGATGCAATATTTGTGTTTCATCAACACTCTGAAGGTCCACAGATTACAGAATGCATCCAGATGTGCTTCGGAAACTACTACTAGTCTTCCAGGAAACGATCAAATCTTAGACAGTTTAAGACATTACTCCCATGGAGAAAAGAACGCATGGTGCTTATTTTGTGCAATGCCGATGCAATTTTTGTGTTTCATCAACACTCTGAAGGTCACCAGATTACAGAATGCCTGCAGATGTGCTTCGGAAACTACTACTAGTCTTCCAGGGAACGATCAAATCGCAGACAGTTTAAGACATTACTCCCATGGAGAAAAGTCCGTATGGTGTTTATTGTGTTCAATGCCGATGCAATTTTTGTGTTTCGTCAACACTCTGAAGGTCCACAGAGTGGAGAATGCCTCCAGATGTGCTTCGGAAACTACTACTAGTTTTCCAGTGTACGATCAAAGCGTAGACAGTTTAAGACATTAATCCCATGGAGAAAAGTCCGCATGGTGCTTATTGTGTTCAATGCCGATGCAATTTTGGTGTTTCATCAACACTCTGAAGGTTCACAGGTTACAGAATGCTTCCAGATGTGCTTCGGAAACTACTACTAGTCTTACAGTGTACGATCAAAGCGTAGACAGTTTAAGACATTACTCCCAAGGAGAAAATTCTGCATGGTGCTTATTGTGTTCAATGCCGATGCAATATTTGTGTTTCATCAACACTCTGAAGGTCCACAGTTTACAGAATGCATCCAGATGTGCTTCGGAAACTACTACTTGTCTTCCAGGAAACGATCAAATCTTAGACAGTTTAAGACATTACTCCCATGGAGAAAAGAACGCATGGTGCTTATTTTGTGCAATGCCGATGCAATTTTTGTGTTTCATCAACACTCTGAAGGTCCACAGATTACAGAATGCCTGCAGATGTGCTTCGGAAACTACTACTAGTCTTCCAGGGAACGATCAAATCGCAGACAGTATAAGACATTACTCCCGTGGAGAAAAGTCTGCATGGTGTTTATTGTGTTCAATGCCGATGCAATTTTTGTGTTTCATCAACACTCTGAAGGTCCTCAGAGTGGAGAATGCCTCCAGATGTGCTTCGGAAACTACTACTAGTTTTCCAGTGTACGATCAAAGCGTAGACAGTTTAAGACATTACTCCCATGGAGAAAAGTCCGCATGGTGCTTATTGTGTTAAATGCCGATGCAATTTTTGTGTTTCATCAACACTCTGAAGGTCCACAGATTTCAGAATGCCTCCTGATTTGCTTCGGAAACTACTACTAGTCTTCCAGGGAACGATCAAAGCGTAGTCAGTTTATGACATTACTCTCATTTAGAAAAGACCGCATGGTGCTTATTGTGTTCAATGCCGATGCAATTTCTGTGTTTCATCAACACTCTGAAGGTCCACAGACTGCAGAATGCATCCAGATGTGCTTCGGAAACTACTACTAGTCTTCCAGTGTACGATCAAAGCGTAGACATTTTATGACATTACTCCCATGGAGAAAAGAACGCATGCTGCCTATTTTGTGCAATGCCGTAGCAATTTTTGTGTTTCATCAATACTCTGAAGGTCCACAGATTACAGAATGCCTGCAGATGTGCTTCGGAAACTACTACTAGTCTTCTAGGGAACGATCAAACCGTAGACAGTTTAAGACATTACTCCCATGGAGAGAAGTCCGCATGGTGCTTATTGTGTCCAATGCCGATGCAATTTTTGTATTTCATCAACACTCTGAAGGTCACAGACTACAGAATGCATCCAGATGTGCTTCGGAAACTACTACTAGTCTTCCAGTGTACGATCAAAGCGTAGACATTTTATGACATTACTCAAATGGAGAAAAGTCAGAGTGGTGCTTATTGTGTTCAAAGCCGATGCAACTTTTGTGTTTCATCAGAACTCTGAAGGTCCACAGATTACAGAATGCATCCAGATGTGCTTCGGAAACTACTACTAGTCTTCCAGGGAACGATCAAAGCGTAGTCAGTTTAAGACATTACTCTCATGGAGAAAAGACCGCATGGTGCTTATTGTGTTCAATGCCGATGCAATTTCTGTGTTTCATCAACACTCTGAAGCTCCACAGATTTCAGAATGCATCCAGATGTGCTTCAGAAACTTCTACTAGTCTTCCAGTGTAGGATCAAATCGTAGACAGTTTAAGACATTACTCCCATGGAGAAAAGTCTGCATGGTGCTTATTGTGTTCAATGCCGATGAAATTTTTGTGTTTCATCAAAACTCTGAAGGTCCACAGGTTACAGAACGCTTCCAGATGTGCTTCGGAAACTACTACTAGTCTTACAGTGTACGATCAAAGCGTAGACAGTTTAAGACATTACTCCCAAGGAGAAAATTCTGCATGGTGCTTATTGTGTTCAATGCCGATGCAATATTTGTGTTTCATCAACACTCTGAAGGTCCACAGATTACAGAATGCATCCAGATGTGCTTCGGAAACTACTACTAGTCTTCCAGGAAACGATCAAATCTTAGACAGTTTAAGCCATTACTCCCATGGAGAAAAGAACGCATGGTGCTTATTTTGTGCAATGCCGATGCAATTTTTGTGTTTCATCAACACTCTGAAGGTCCACAGATTACAGAATGCCTGCAGATGTGCTTCGGAAACTACTACTAGTCTTCCAGGGAACGATCAAATCGTAGACAGTTTAAGACATTACTCCCATGGAGAAAGGTCTGCATGGTGCTTATTGTGTTCAATGCCGATGCAATTTTTGTGTTTCATCAACACTCTGAAGGTCCACAGAGTGGAGAATGCCTCCAGATGTGCTTCGGAAACTACTACTAGTTTTCCAGTGTACGATCAAAGCGTAGACAGTTTAAGACATTACTCCCATGGAGAAAAGTCCGCATGGTGCTTATTGTGTTAAATGCCGATGCAATTTTTGTGTTTCATCAACACTCTGAAGGTCCACAGATTTCAGAATGCATCCAGATTTGCTTCGGAAACTACTACTAGTCTTCCAGGGAACGATCAAAGCGTAGTCAGTTTAAGACATTACTCTCATGGAGAAAAGACGGCATGGTGCTTATTGTGTTCAATGCCGATGCAATTTCTGTGTTTCATCAACACTCTGAAGATCCACAGATTACAGAATGCCTCCAGATGTGCTTCGGAAACTACTACTAGTCTTCCAGGGAACGATCAAAGCGTAGACAGTTTAAGACATTACTCCCAAGGAGAAAAGTGGGCCTGGTGCTTATTGTTTTCAATGCCGATGCAATTTTTGTGTTTCATCAACACTCTGAAGGACCACAGATTACAGAATGCATCCAGATGTGCTTCGGAAACTACTACTAGTCTTCCAGGAAACGATCAAATCTTAGACAGTTTAAGACAATACTCCCATGGAGAAAAGAACGCATGCTGCCTATTTTGTGCAATGCCGATGCAATTTTTGTGTTTCATCAACACTCTGAAGGTCAACAGATTACAGAATGCCTGCAGATGTGCTTTGGAAACTACTACTCGTCTTCCAGGGAACGATCAAAGCGTAGACAGTTTAAGATATTACTCCCATGAAGAAAAGTCTGTATGGTGCTTATTGTGTTCAATACCGATGCAATTTTTGTGTTTCATCAACACTCTGAAGGTCCACAGAGTGGAGAATGCCTCCAGATGTGCTTCGGAAACTCCTACTAGTTTTCCAGTGTACGATCAAAGCGTAGACAATTTAAGACAATACTCCCATGGAGAAAAGTCCGCATGGTGCTTATTGTGTTAAATGACGAAGCAATTTTTGTGTTTCATCAACACACTGAAGGTCCACAGATTTCTGAATGCCTCCTGATTTGCTTCGGAAACTGCTACTAGTCTTCCAGGGAACGTTCAATGCGTAGACAATTTAAGACATTACTCCAACTTAGAAAAGTCGGCATGGTGCTTATTGTGTTCAATGCCGATGCAATTTTTGTGTTTCATCAACACTCTGACGGTCCACAGATTACAGAATGCATAGAGATGTGCTTCGGAAACTACTACTAGTCTTCCAGTGTATGATCAAAGCGTAGACAGTTTAAGACATTACTCCCATGGAGAAAAGTTCGCATGGTGCTTATTGTGTTCAATGCTGATGCAATTTTTATGTTTCATCATCACCCTCAACGTCCACAGATTACAGAATGCCTTCAGATGTGCTTCGGAAACTACTACTAGTCTTCCAGGGTACGATCAAACGGTAGACAGTTTGAGACATAACTCCCAAGGAAAAATTCCGCATGGTGCTTATTGTGTTCAATGGCGATACAATTTTTGTGTTTCATCAACACTCTGAAGGTCCACAGATAACAGAATGCATCCAGATATGCTTTGGAAACTACTACTAGTCTTCCAGTGAACGATCAAAGCGTAGACACTTTGAGACAATACTCTCATGGAGAAAAGACCGCATGTTGCTTATTGTGTTCAATGCCGATGCAATTTCTGTGATTCACCAACACTCTGAAGGTCCACAGATAACAGAATGCATCCAGATTTGCTTCGGAAACTACTACTAGTCTTCCTGGGAACGATCAAAGCGTAGACAGTTTAAGACATTACTCCCAAGGAGAAAAGTCGGCCTGGTGCTTATTGTGTTCAATGCCGATGCAATTTTTGTGTTTCATCAACACTCTGAAGGACCACAGATTACAGAATGCATCCAGATGTGCTTCGGAAACTACTACTAGTCTTCCAGGAAACGATCAAATCTTAGACAGTTTAAGACATTACTCCCGTGGAGAAAAGAACACATGCTGCCTATTTTGTGCAATGCCGATGCAATTTTTGTGTTTCATCAACACTCTGAAGGTCAACAGATTACAGAATGCCTGCAGATGTGCTTTGGAAACTACTACTAGTCTTCCAGGGAACGATCAAAGCGTAGACAGTTTAAGATATTACTCCCATGGAGAAAAGTCTGCATGGTGCTGATTGTGTTCAATACCGATGCAATTTTTGTGTTTCATCAACACTCTGAAGGTCCACAGAGTGGAGAATGCCTCCAGATGTGCTTCGGAAACTACTACTAGTTTTCCAGGGTACGATCAAAGCGTAGACAGTTTAAGACATTACTCCCATGGAGAAAAGTCCGCATGGTGCTTATTGTGTTAAATGACGATGCAATTTTTGTGTTTCATCAACACTCTGAAGGTCCGCAGATTTCTGAATGCCTCCTGATTTGCTTCGGAAACTACTACTAGTCTTCTAGGGAACGTTCAATGCGTAGACAATTTAAGACATTACTCCAATTTAGAAAAGTCGGCATGGTGCTTATTGTGTTCAATGCCGATGCAATTTTTGTGTTTCATCAACACTCTGACGGTCCACAGATTACAGAATGCATCCAGATGTGCTTCGGAAACTACTACTAGTCTTCCAGTGCACGATCAAAGCGTAGACAGTTTAAGACATTACTCCCATGGAGAATTCGCATGGTGCTTATTGTGTTCAATGCTGATGCAATTTTTATGTTTCATCAACACCCTCAACGTCCACAGATTACATAATGCCTTCAGATGTGCTTCGGAAACTACTACTAGTCTTCCAGGGTATGATCAAACCGTAGACAGTTTGAGACATAACTCCCAACGAAAAATTCCGCATGGTGCTTATTGTGTTCAATGGCGATGCAATTTTTGTGTTTCATCAACACTCGGAAGGTCCACAGATAACAGAATGCATCCAGATATGCTTTGTAAACTACTACTAGTCTTCCAGGGAACGATCAAAGCGTAGTCAGTTTAAGACATTACTCTCATGGAGAAAAGACGGCATGGTGCTTATTGTGTTCAATGCCGATGCAATTTCTGTGTTTCATCAACACTCTGAAGATCCACAGATTACAGAATGCCTCCAGATGTGCTTCGGAAACTACTACTAGTCTTCCAGGGAACGATCAAAGCGTAGACAGTTTAAGACATTACCCCCATGGAGAAAAATCCGTATGGTGCTTATTGTGTTCAATGCCGATGCAATATCTGTGTTTCATTAACACTCTGAAGGTCCACAGATTACAGAATGCATCCAGATGTGCTTCGGAAACTACTACTAGTCTTCCAGTTTACGATCAAAGCGTAGACATTTTATGACATTACTCCCATGGAGAAAAGTCAGCATGGTGCTTATTGTGTTCAATGCCGATGCAATTTTTGTGTTTCATCAGAACTCTGAAGGTCCACTGATTACAGAATGCATCCAGATGTGCTTCGGAATCTACTACTTGTCTTCCAGGGAACGATCAAAGCGTAGACAGTTTAAGACATTACTCCCATGGAGAAAAGTCTGCATGGTGCTTATTGTGTTCAATGCCGATGCAATTTTTGTGTTTCATCAACACTCTGAAGGTTCACAGATTTCAGAATGCCTCCAGATTTGCTTCGGAAACTACTACTAGTCTTCCAGGGAACGTTCAATGCGTAGACAATTTAAGACATTACTCCTATTTAGAAAAGTCGTCATGGTGCTTATTGTGTTCAATGCCGATGCAATTTTTGTGTTTCATCAACACTCTGAAGGTCAACAGATTACAGAATGCATCCAGATGTGCTTCGGAAACTACTACTAGTCTTCCAGTGTACGATCAAAGCGTAGACAGTTTAAGACATTACTCCCATGGGGAAAAGTTCGCATGGTGATTATTGTGTTCAATGCTGATGCAATTTTTGTGTTTCATCAACACCCTCAACGTCCACAGATTACAGAATGCATCCAGATGTGCTTCGGAAACTACTACTAGTCTTCCAGGGAACGATCAAAGCGTAGTCAGTTTAAGACATTACTCTCATGGAGAAAAGACCGCATGGTGCTTATTGTGTCCAATGCCGATGCAATTATTGTGTTTCATCAACACTCTGAAGGTCCGAAGACTACAGAATGCATCTAGATGTTCTTCGGAAACTACTACTAGTCTTCCAGTGTACGATCAAAGCGTTGACATTTTATGACATTACTCCCATGGAGAATAATCCGCATGGTGCTTATTTTGTGCAATGCCGATGCAATTTCTGTGTTTCATCAACACTCTGAAGGTCCATAGATTACTGAATGCCTGCAGATGTGCTTCGGAAACTACTACTAGTCTTCCAGGGAAGGATCAAAGCGTAGACAGTTTAAGACATTACTCTCATGGAGAAAAGTCTGCATGGTGCTTATTGTGTTCAATACCGATGCAATTTTTGTGTTTCATCAACACTCTGAAGGTCCACAGATTACAGAATGCATCCAGATGTGCTTCGGAAACTTCTACTAGTCTTCCAGAGAACGATCAAATCTTAGACAGTTTAAGACATTACTCCCATGGAGAAAAGAACGCATGCTGCTTATTTTGTGCAATGCCGATGCAATTTTTGTGTTTCATCAGCACTCTGAAGGTCCACAGATTGGAGAATGCCTCCAGATTAGCTTCGGAAACTACTACTAGTCTTCCAGGGAACGTTCAATGCGTAGACAATTTAAGACATTACTCCTATTTAGAAAAGTCGGCATGGTGCTTATTGTGTTCAATGCCGGTGCAATTTTTGGGTTTCATCAACACTCTGATGGTCAACAGATTACAGAATGCATCCAGATGTGCTTCGGAAACTACTACTAGTCTTCCAGTGTACGATCAAAACGTAGACAGTTGAAGACATTACTCCCATGGAGAAAAGTTCGCATGGTGCTTATTGTGTTCAATGCTGATGCAATTTTTGTGTTTCATCAACACCCTCAACGTCCACAGATTACAGAATGAATTCAGATGTGCTTCGGAAACAACTACTAGTCTTCCAGGGTACGATCAAAGCGTAGTCAGTTTAAGACATTACTCTCATAGAGAAAAGACCGCATGGTGCTTATTGTGTTCAATGCCGATGCAATTTCTGTGTTTCATCAACACTCTGAAGATCCACAGATTACAGAATGCCTCCAGATGTGCTTCGGAAACTATCACTAGTCTTCCAGGGAACGATCAAAGCGTAGACAGTTTAAGACATTACTCTCATGAAGAAAAGTCCGCATGGTGCTTATTGTGTTTAATGCCGATGCAATTTTTGTGTTTCATCAACACTTTGAAGGTCCACAGATTACAGAATGCCTCCAGATGTGCTTCGCAAACTACTACCAGTCTTCCAGGGAACAGTCAAATCGTAGACAGTTTAAGACATTACGCTCATGGAGAAAAGTCTGCATGCTGCTTATTATGTTTAATGCCGATGCAATTTCTGTGTTTCATCAACACTCTGAAGCTCCACAGATTACAGAATGCATCCAGATGTGCTTCGGAAACTACTACTAGCCTTCCAGGGAACGATCAAAGAGTAGACAGTTTAAGACATTACTCCCATGGAGAAAAGTCCGCATGGTGCTTATTGTGTTCAATGCCGATGCAATTTTTGTGTTTCATCAACACCCTCAGCGTCCACAGATTACAGAATGCCTTCAGATGTGCTTCCGAAACTACTACTAGTCTTCCAGGGTACGATCAAACCGTAGACAGTTTGAGACATAACTCCCAAGGAAAAAAGTCCGCATGGTGCTTATTGTGTTCAATGCCGATGCAATTTTTGTGCTTCATCAACACTCTGAAGCTCCACAGATTACAGAATGCATCCAGATATGCTTCGGAAACTACTACTAGTCTTATAGGGAACATCAAAGCATAGACAGTTTAAGACATAACTCCCATGGAGAAAAGTTCGCATGGTGCTTATTGTGTTCAATGCCGATGCAATTTTTGTGTTTCATCAACACTCTGAAGGTCCACAGATTACAGAATGCATCCAGATGTGCTTCGGAAACTACTACTAGTCTTCCAGGGAACGATCAAAGCGTAGTCAGTTTAAGACATTACTCTCATGGAGAAAAGACCACATGGTGCTTATTGTGTTCAATGCCGATGCAATTTCTGTGTTTCATCAACACTCTGAAGCTCCACAGATTACAGAATGCATCCAGATGTGCTTCGGAAACTACTACTAGCCTTCCAGGGAACGATCAAAGAGTAGACAGTTTAAGACATTACTCCCATGGAGAAAAGTCCGCATGGTGCTTATTGTGTTCAATGCCGATGCAATTTTTGCGTTTCATCAACACTCTGAAGGTCCACAGATTACAGAATGCCTCCAGATGTTCTTCGGAAACTACCACTAGTCTTCCAGTGAACGATCAAAGCGTAGACAGTTTAAGACCTTACTCCCATGAAGAAAAGTCCGCATGGTGCTTATTGTGTTTAATGCTGATGCAATTTTTGTGTTTCATCAACACTCTGGCGGTCCACAGATTACAGAATGCTTCCAGATGTGCTTCGGAAACTACTACTAGTCTTCCAGTGAGCGATCAAAGCGTAGACAGTTTAAGACATTACTCCCACGGAGAAAAGTCCGCATGGTGATTATTGTGTTCAATGCCGATGCAATTTTTGTGTTTCATCAACACTCTGAAGGTCCACAGATTACAGAATGCCCCCAGATGTGCTTCGGAAACTACTACTAGTCTTCCAGTGTACGATCAAAGTGTAGACAGTTTAAGACATTACTCCCATGGAGAAAAATCCGCATGGGGATTATTGTGTTCAATGCCGATGCCAATTTTTTGTTCCATCAACACTCTGAAAGTCCTCAGATTACAGAATGCATCCAGATATGCTTCGGAAACTACTACTAGTCTTCCAGGGAACGATCAAAGTGTAGACAGTTTGAGACATTACTCCCATGGAGAAAAGTCTGCATGGTGCTTATTGTGTTCAATGCCGATGCAATTTTTTGTTTCATCAACACTCTGAAGGTCCACAGAGTGGAGAATGCCTCCAGATGTGCTTCGGAAACTACTACTAGTTTTCCAGGGTACGATCAAAGCGTAGACAGTTTAAGACATTACTCCCATGGAGAAAAGTTCGCATGGTGCTTATTGTGTTCAATGCCGATGCAATTTTTGTGTTTCATCAACACCCTCAACGTCCACAGATTACAGAATGCCTCCAGATTTGCTTCGGAAACTACTACTAGTCTTCCAGGGAACGTTCAAAACGTGGACAATTTAAGACATTACTCCTAATTAGAAAAGTCGGCATGGTGCTTCTTGTGTTCAATGCCGATGCAATTTTTGTGTTTCATCAACACTCTGAAGGTCCACAGATTACAGAATGCATCCAGATGTGCTTCGGAAACTACTACTAGTCTTCCAGTGTACGATCAAAGCGTAGACTGTTTAAGACATTACTCCCATGGAGAAAAGTTCGCATGGTGCTTATTGTGTTCAATGCCGATGCAATTTTTGTGTTTCATCAACACCCTCAACGTCCATAGATTACAGAATGCCTTCAGATGTGCTTCGGAAACTACTACTAGTCTTCCAGGGTACGATCAAACCGTAGACAGTTTGAGACATAACTCCCAAGGAAAAAAGTCCGCATGGTGCTTTTTGTGTTCAATGCCGATGCAATTTTTGTGCTTCATCTACACTCTGAAGGTCCACTGATTACAGAATGCATCCAGATATGCTTCGGAAACTACTACTAGTCTTATAGGGAACGATCAAAGCATAGACAGTTTCAGACATAACTCCCATGGAGAAAAGTCCGCATGGTGCTTATTGTGTTCAATGCCGATGCAATTTTTGTGTTTCATCAACACTCTGAAGGCCCACAGATTACAGAATGCATCCAGATGTGCTTCGGAAACTACTGCTAGTCTTCCAGTGAAAGATCAGAGCGTAGACAGTTTAAGACATTACTCCCATGGAGAAAAGTCCGCATGGTGCTTATTGTGTTTAATGCCGATAAAATTTCTGTGTTTCATCAACACTCTGAAGGTATACAGGTTACAGAATGCCTCCAGATGTGCTTCGGAAACTACTGCTAGTCTTCCAGTGAACGATCACAGCGTAGACAGTTTAAGACATTACTCTCACGGAGAAAAGTCCGCATGGTGCTTATTGTGTTCAATGCCGATTCAATTTCTGTGTTTCATCAACACTCTGAAGGTCCGCAGATTACAGAATTCATTCAGATGTGCTTCAGAAACTACTACTAGTCTTCCAGTGTACGATCAAAGCGTAGACAGTTTAAGACATTACTCCCATGGAGAAAAGTCCGCATGGTGCTTATTGTGTTCAATGCCGATGCAATTTTTGTGTTTCATCAACACTCTGAAGGTCCACAGACTACAGAACGCTTCCAGATGTGCTTCGGAAACTATCACTAGTCTTCCAGTGAACGATCAAAGCGTAGACAGTTTAAGACCTTACTCCCATGAAGAAAAGTCCGCATGGTGCTTATCGTGTTCAATGCCGATGCAAGTTTTGTGTTTCATTAACACTCTGAAGGTCCACAGATTACAGAATGCCTCCAGATGTTCTTCGGAAACTACCACTAGTCTTCCAGTGAACGATCAAAGCATAGACAGTTTAAGACCTTACTCCCATGAAGAAAAGTCCGCATGGTGCTTATTGTGTTTAATGCCGATGCAATTTTTGTGTTTCATCAACACTCTGAAGGTCCACAGATTACGGAATGCCCCCAGATGTGCTTCGGAAACTACTACTAGTCTTCCAGTGTACGATCAATGTGTAGACAGTATAAAACATTACTCCCATGGAGAAAAATCCTACTACTAGTCTTCCAGTGTACGATCAATGTGTAGACAGTATAAAACATTACTCCCATGGAGAAAAATCCGCATGGTGCTTATTGTGTTCAATGCCGATTCCATTTTTTTGTTCCATCAACACTCTGAAGGTCCTCAGATTACAGAATGCATCCAGATATGCTTCGGAAACTACTACTAGTCTTCCAGGGAACGATCAAAGCGTAGACAATTTAAGACATTACTCCCATGGAGAAAAGTCTGCGTGGTGCTTATTTTGTGCAATGCCGATGCAATTTTTGTGTTTCATCAACACTCTGAAGGTCCACAGATTACAGAATGCCTCCAGATGTGCTTCGCAAACTACTACTAGTCTTCCAGTGAACGATCAAAGCGTAGACAGTTTGAGACATTACTCCCATGGAGAAAAGTCCGCATGGTGCTTATTTTGTGCAATGCCGATGCAATTTTTGTGTTTCATCAACACTCTGAAGGTCCACAGATTACAGAATGCCTGCAGAAGTGCTTCGGAAACTACTACTAGTCTTCCAGGGAACGATCAAATCGCAGACAGTTTAAGACATTACTCCCATGGAGAAAAGTCTGCATGGTGTTTATTGTGTTCAATGCCGATGCAGTTTTTGTGTTTCATCAACACTCTGAAGGTCCTCAGAGTGGAGAATGCCTCCAGATGTGCTTCGGAAACTACTACTAGTTTTCCAGTGTACGATCAAAGCGTAGACAGTTTAAGACATTACTCCCATGGAGAAAAGTCCGCATGGTGCTTATTGTGTTAAATTCCGATGCAATTTTTGTGTTTCATCAACACTCTGAAGGTCCACAGATTTCAGAATGCCTCCTGATTTGCTTCGGAAACTACTACTAGTCTTCCAGGGAACGATCAAAGCGTAGTCAGTTTAAGACATTACTCTCATTTAGAAAAGACCGCATGGTGCTTATTGTGTTCAATGCCGATGCAATTTCTGTGTTTCATCAACACTCTGAAGGTCCACAGACTACAGAATGCATCCAGATGTGCTTCGGAAACTACTACTAGTCTTCCAGTGTACGATCAAAGCGTAGACATTTTATGACATTACTCCCATGGAGAAAAGTCAGCATGGTGCTTATTGTGTTCAATGCCGATGCAATTTTTGTGTTTCATCAGAACTCTGAAGATCCACAGATTACAGAATGCATCCAGATGTGCTGTGAAACTACTACTCGTCTTCCAGAGAACGATAAAAGCGTAGACAGTTTAAGACATTACTCCCATGGAGAAAAGTCCGCATGGTGCTTATTGTGTTCAATGCCGATGCAATTTTTGTGTTTCATCAACACTCTGAAGGTCCACAGATTACAGAATGCCTCCAGATGTGCTTCGGAAACTAGTACTAGTCTTCCAGTGAACGACCAAAGCGTAGACAGTTTAAGACATTACTCTCTTGGAAAAAAGTCCGCATGGTGATTATTGCGTTCAATGCCGATTAAATTTATGCGTTTCAACACTCTGAAGGTCCACAGATTACAGAATGCCTCCAGATGTGCTTCGGAAACTACCACTAGTCTTCCAGTGAACGATCAAAGCGTAGACAGTTTAAGACCTTACTCCCATGAAGAAAAGTCTGCATGGTGCTTATTGTTTTCAATGCCGATGCAATTTTGGTGTTTCATCAACACTCTGAAGGTCCACAGATTACAGAATGCCCCCAGATGTGCCTCGGAAACTACTACTAGTCTTCCAGTGTACGATCAAAGTGTAGACAGTTTAAGACATTACTCCCATGGAGAAAAATCGGCATGGTGCTTATTGTGTTCAATGCCGATGCAATTTTATTGTTCCATCAACACTCTGATGGTCCTCAGATTACAGAATGCATCCAGATATGCTTCGGAAGCTACTAGTAGTCTTCCAGGGAACGATCAAAGCTTAGACAGTTTAAGACATTACTCCCATGGAGAAAAGTCCGCATGGTGCTTATTGTGTTCAATGCCGAAGCAATTTTTGTGTTTCATCTACACACTAAAGGCCCACAGATTACAGAATGCATCCAGATGTGCTTTCCAAACTACTACTAGTCTTCCAGGGAACGATCAAATCGTAGACAGCTTATGACATTACTCCCATGGACATAAGTTCGCATGGTGCTTTTTGTGTTCAATGCCGATGCAATTTTTGTGTTTCATCAACACTCTGAAGGTCCACAGATTACAGAATGCCTCCAGATGTGCTTCGGAAACTACTACTAGTCTTCCAGGGAACGATCAAAGCGTAGACAGTTGAAGACATTACTCCCATGGAGAAAAGTCCGCATGGTGTTTATTGTGTTCAATGCCGATGCAATTTTTGTGTTTCATCAACACTCTGAAGGTCCACAGATTACAGAATGCCCCCAGATGTGCCTCGGAAACTACTACTAGTCTTCCAGTGTACGATCAAAGCGTAGACAGTTTAAGACATTACTCCCATGGAGAAAAGTCCGCATGGTGCTTATTGTGTTCAATGCCGATGCAATTTTTGTGTTTCATCAACACTCTGAAGGTCCACAGATTACGGAATGCCCCCAGATGTGCTTCGGAAACTACTACTAGTCTTCCAGTGTACGATCAATGTGTAGACAGTATAAGACATTACTCCCATGGAGAAAAATCCGCATGGTGCTTATTGTGTTCAATGCCGATTCCATTTTTTTGTTCCATCAACACTCTGAAGGTCCTCAGATTACAGAATGCATCCAGATATGCTTCGGAAACTACTACTAGTCTTCCAGGGAACGATCAAAGCGTAGACAGTTTAAGACATTACTCCCATGGAGAAAAGTCTGCATGGTGCTTATTGTGTTCAATGCCGATGCAAGTTTTGTGTTTCATTAACACTCTGAAGGTCCACAGATTACAGAATGCCTCCAGATTTGCTTCGGAAACTACTACTAGTCTTCCAGGGAACGTTCAAAACGTAGGCAATTTAAGACATTACTCCTATTTAGAAAAGTCGGCATAGTGCTTATTGTGTTCAATGCCGATGCAATTTCGGTGTTTCATCAACACTCTGAAGATACACAGATTACAGAATGCCTCCAGATGTGCTTCGGAAACTATCACTAGTCTTCCAGGGAACGATCAAAGCGTAGACAGTTTAAGACATTACTCTCATGGAGAAAAGTCCGCATGGTGCTTATTGTGTTCAATGCCGATGCAATATTTGTGTTTCATCAACACTTTGAAGGTCCACAGATTACAGAATGCCTCCAGATGTGCTTCGCAAACAACTACTAGTCTTCCAGTGAACGATCAAAGCGTAGACAGTTTGAGACATTACTCCCATGGAGAAAAGTCCGCATGGTGCTTATTTTGTGCAATGCCGATGCAATTTTTGTGTTTCATCAACACTCTGAAGGTCCACAGATTACAGAATGCCTGCAGATGTGCTTCGGAAACTACTACTAGTCTTCCAGGGAACGATCAAATCGCAGACAGTTTAAGACATTACTCCCATGGAGAAAAGTCTGCATGGTGTTTATTGTGTTCAATGCCGATGCAATTTTTGTGTTTCATCAACACTCTGAAGGTCCTCAGAGTGGAGAATGCCTCCAGATGTGCTTCGGAAACTACTACTAGTTTTCCAGTGTACGATCAAAGCGTAGACAGTTTAAGACATTACTCCCATGGAGAAAAGTCCGCATGGTGCTTATTGTGTTAAATGCCGATGCAATTTTTGTGTTTCATCAACGCTCTGAAGGTCCACAGATTTCAGAATGCCTCCTGATTTGCTTCGGAAACTACTACTAGTCTTCCAGGGAACGATCAAAGCGTAGTCAGTTTAAGACATTACTCTCATTTAGAAAAGACCGCATGGTGCTTATTGTGTTCAATGCCGATGCAATTTCTGTGTTTCATCAACACTCTGAAGGTCCACAGACTACAGAATGCATCCAGATGTGCTTCGGAAACTACTACTAGTCTTCCAGTGTACGATCAAAGCGTAGACATTTTATGACATTACTCCCATGGAGAAAAGTCAGCATGGTGCTTATTGTGTTCAATGCCGATGCAATTTTTGTGTTTCATCAGAACTCTGAAGATCCACAGATTACAGAATGCATCCAGATGTGCTGTGAAACTACTACTCGTCTTCCAGAGAACGATAAAAGCGTAGACAGTTTAAGACATTACTCCCATGGAGAAAAGTCCGCATGGTGCTTATTGTGTTCAATGCCGATGCAATTTTTGTGTTTCATCAAAACTCTGAAGGTCCACAGATTACAGAATGCCTCCAGATGTGCTTCGGAAACTAGTACTAGTCTTCCAGTGAACGACCAAAGCGTAGACAGTTTAAGACATTACTCTCTTGGAAAAAAGTCCGCATGGTGATTATTGCGTTCAATGCCGATTAAATTTATGCGTTTCAACACTCTGAAGGTCCACAGATTACAGAATGCCTCCAGATGTGCTTCGGAAACTACCACTAGTCTTCCAGTGAACGATCAAAGCGTAGACAGTTTAAGACCTCACTCCCATGAAGAAAAGTCTGCATGGTGCTTATTGTTTTCAATGCCGATGCAATTTTGGTGTTTCATCAACACTCTGAAGGTCCACAGATTACAGAATGCCCCCAGATGTGCCTCGGAAACTACTACTAGTCTTCCAGTGTACGATCAAAGTGTAGACAGTTTAAGACATTACTCCCATGGAGAAAAATCGGCATGGTGCTTATTGTGTTCAATGCCGATGCAATTTTATTGTTCCATCAACACTCTGAAGGTCCTCAGATTACAGAATGCATCCAGATATGCTTCGGAAGCTACTAGTAGTCTTCCAGGGAACGATCAAAGCGTAGACAGTTTAAGACATTACTCCCATGGAGAAAAGTCCGCATGGTGCTTATTGTGTTCAATGCCGAAGCAATTTTTGTGTTTCATCTACACACTAAAGGCCCACAGATTACAGAATGCATCCAGATGTGCTTTCCAAACTACTACTAGTCTTCCAGGGAACGATCAAATCGTAGACAGCTTATGACATTACTCCCATGGACATAAGTTCGCATGGTGCTTTTTGTGTTTAATGCCGATGCAATTTTTGTGTTTCATCAACACTCTGAAGGTCCACAGATTACAGAATGCCTCCAGATGTGCTTCGGAAACTACTACTAGTCTTCCAGGGAACGATCAAACCGTAGACAGTTGAAGACATTACTCCCATGGAGAAAAGTCCGCATGGTGTTTATTGTGTTCAATGCCGATGCAATTTTTGTGTTTCATCAACACTCTGAAGGTCCACAGATTACAGAATGCCCCCAGATGTGCCTCGGAAACTACTACTAGTCTTCCAGTGTACAATCAAAGCGTAGACAGTTTAAGACATTACTCCCACGGAGAAAAGTCCGCATGGTGATTATCGTGTTCAATGCCGATGCAGTTTTTGTCTTTCATCAACACTCTGAAGGTCCACAGATTACAGAATGCCCCCAGATGTGCCTCGGAAACTACTACTAGTCTTCCAGTGTACAATCAAAGCGTAGACAGTTTAAGACATTACTCCCATGGAGAAAAGTCCGCATGGTGCTTATTGTGTTCAATGCCGATGAATTATTGTGTTTCATCAACACTCTGAAGGTCCACAGATTACAGAATGCATCCAATTGTGCTTCGGAAACTACAACTAGTCTTCCAGTGTACGATCAAAGGGTAGACAGTTTAAGACATTACTCCCATGGAGAAAAATCCGCATGGTGCTTATTGTGTTCAATGCCGATGCAATTTTTTTGTTCCAGCAACACTCTGAAGGTCCTCAGATTAAAGAATGCATCCAGATATGCTTCGCAAACTACTACTAGTCTTCCAGGGGACGATCAAAGCGTAGACAGTTTAAGACATTACTCCCATGGAGAAAAGTCCGCATTGTGCTTATTGTGTTCAATGCCGATTCAACTTCAGTGTTTCATCAATACTCTAAAGGTCCACAGACTACAGAATGCATCCATATGCGCTTCGGAAACTACTACTAGTCTTGCGGGTAACGATAAAAGTGTAGACAGTTTAAGACATTACTCCCATGGAGAAAAATCGGCATGGTGCTTATTGTGTTCAATGCCGATGCAATTTTATTGTTCCATCAACACTCTGAAGGTCCTCAGATTACAGAATGCATTCAGATATGCTTCGGAAGCTACTACTAGTCTTCCAGGGAACGATCAAAGCGTAGACAGTTTAAGACATTACTCCCATGGAGAAAAGTACGCATGGTGCTTATTGTGTTCAATGCCGAAGCAATTTTTGTGTTTCATCTACACACTGAAGGTCCACAGATTACAGAATGCATCCAGATGTGCTTTCCAAACTACTACTAGTCTTCCAGGGAACGATCAAATCGTAGACAGTTTATGACATTACTCCCATGGACATAAGTTCGCATGGTGCTTTTTGTGTTCAATGCCGATGCAATTTTTGTGTTTCATCAACACTCTGAAGGTCCACAGATTACAGAATGCTTCCAGATGTGCTTCGGAAACTACTACTAGTCTTCCAGGGAACGATCAAAGCGTAGACAGTTGAAGACATTACTCCCATGGAGAAAAGTCCGCATGGTGTTTATTGTGTTCAATGCCGATGCAATTTCTGTGTTTCATCAACGCTCTGAAGGTCCACAGATTACAGAATGCCCCCAGATGTGCCTCGGAAACTACTACTAGTCTTCCAGTGTACAATCAAAGCGTAGACAGTTTAAGACATTACTCCCACGGAGAAAAGTCCGCATGGTGATTATCGTGTTCAATGCCGAAGCAGTTTTTGTGTTTCATCAACACTCTGAAGGTCCACAGATTACAGAATGCCCCCAGATGTGCCTCGGAAACTACTACTAGTCTTCCAGTGTACAATCAAAGCGTAGACAGTTTAAGACATTACTCCCATGGAGAAAAGTCCGCATGGTGCTTATTGTGTTCAATGCCGATGAATTTTTGTGTTTCATCAACACTCTGAAGGTCCACAGATTACAGAATGCATCCAGATGTGCTTTCCAAACTACTACTAGTCTTCCAGGGAGCGATCAAATCGTAGACAGTTTATGACATTACTCCCATGGACATAAGTTCGCATGGTGCTTTTTGTGTTCAATGCCGATGCAATTTTTGTGTTTCATCAACACTCTGAAGGTCCACAGATTACAGAATGCCTCCAGATGTGCTTCGGAAACTACTACTAGTCTTCCAGGGAACGATCAAAGCGTAGACAGTTGAAGTCATTACTCCCATGGAGAAAAGTCCGCATGGTGTTTATTGTGTTCAATGCCGATGCAATTTTTGTGTTTCTTCAACACTCTGAAGGTCCACAGATTACAGAATGCCCCCAGATGTGCCTCGGAAACTGCTACTAGTCTTCCAGTGTACAATCAAAGCGTAGACAGTTTAAGACATTACTCCCACGGAGAAAAGTCCGCATGGTGATTATTGTGTTCAATGCCGATGCAATTTTTGTGTCTCATCAACACTCTCAAGGTCCACAGATTACAGAATGCCCCCAGATGTGCCTCGGAAACTACTACTAGTCTTCCAGTGTACAATCAAAGCGTAGACAGTTTAAGACATTACTCCATGGAGAAAAATCCGCATGGTGCTTATTGTGTTCAATGCCGATGCAATTTTTTTGTTCCAGCAACACTCTGAAGGTCCTCAGATTACAGAATGCATCCAGATATGCTTCGGAAACTACTACTAGTCTTCCAGGGAACGATCAAAGCGTAGACAGTTTAAGACATTACTCCCATGGAGAAAAGTCCGCATGGTGCTTATTGTGTTCAATGCCGATGCAATTTTTGTGTTTCATCAAAACTCTGAAGGTCCACAGATTACAGAATGCCTCCAGATGTGCTTCGGAAACTAGTACTAGTCTTCCAGTGAACGACCAAAGCGTAGACAGTTTAAGACATTACTCTCTTGGAAAAAAGTCCGCATGGTGATTATTGCGTTCAATGCCGATTAAATTTATGCGTTTCAACACTCTGAAGGTCCACAGATTACAGAATGCCTCCAGATGTGCTTCGGAAACTACCACCAGTCTTCCAGTGAACGATCAAAGCGTAGACAGTTTAAGACCTCACTCCCATGAAGAAAAGTCTGCATGGTGCTTATTGTTTTCAATGCCGATGCAATTTTGGTGTTTCATCAACACTCTGAAGGTCCACAGATTACAGAATGCCCCCAGATGTGCCTCGGAAACTACTACTAGTCTTCCAGTGTACGATCAAAGTGTAGACAGTTTAAGACATTACTCCCATGGAGAAAAATCGGCATGGTGCTTATTGTGTTCAATGCCGATGCAATTTTATTGTTCCATCAACACTCTGAAGGTCCTCAGATTACAGAATGCATCCAGATATGCTTCGGAAGCTACTAGTAGTCTTCCAGGGAACGATCAAAGCGTAGACAGTTTAAGACATTACTCCCATGGAGAAAAGTCCGCATGGTGCTTATTGTGTTCAATGCCGAAGCAATTTTTGTGTTTCATCTACACACTAAAGGCCCACAGATTACAGAATGCATCCAGATGTGCTTTCCAAACTACTACTAGTCTTCCAGGGAACGATCAAATCGTAGACAGCTTATGACATTACTCCCATGGACATAAGTTCGCATGGTGCTTTTTGTGTTCAATGCCGATGCAATTTTTGTGTTTCATCAACACTCTGAAGGTCCACAGATTACAGAATGCCTCCAGATGTGCTTCGGAAACTACTACTAGTCTTCCAGGGAACGATCAAACCGTAGACAGTTGAAGACATTACTCCCATGGAGAAAAGTCCGCATGGTGTTTATTGTGTTCAATGCCGATGCAATTTTTGTGTTTCATCAACACTCTGAAGGTCCACAGATTACAGAATGCCCCCAGATGTGCCTCGGAAACTACTACTAGTCTTCCAGTGTACAATCAAAGCGTAGACAGTTTAAGACATTACTCCCACGGAGAAAAGTCCGCATGGTGATTATCGTGTTCAATGCCGATGCAGTTTTTGTGTTTCATCAACACTCTGAAGGTCCACAGATTACAGAATGCCCCCAGATGTGCCTCGGAAACTACTACTAGTCTTCCAGTGTACAATCAAAGCGTAGACAGTTTAAGACATTACTCCCATGGAGAAAAGTCCGCATGGTGCTTATTGTGTTCAATGCCGATGAATTATTGTGTTTCATCAACACTCTGAAGGTCCACAGATTACAGAATGCATCCAGATGTGCTTCGGAAACTACAACTAGTCTTCCAGTGTACGATCAAAGGGTAGACAGTTTAAGACATTACTCCCATGGAGAAAAATCCGCATGGTGCTTATTGTGTTCAATGCCGATGCAATTTTTTTGTTCCAGCAACACTCTGAAGGTCCTCAGATTAAAGAATGCATCCAGATATGCTTCGCAAACTACTACTAGTCTTCCAGGGGACGATCAAAGCGTAGACAGTTTAAGACATTACTCCCATGGAGAAAAGTCCGCATTGTGCTTATTGTGTTCAATGCCGATTCAACTTCAGTGTTTCATCAATACTCTAAAGGTCCACAGACTACAGAATGCATCCATATGCGCTTCGGAAACTACTACTAGTCTTGCGGGGAACGATAAAAGTGTAGACAGTTTAAGACATTACTCCCATGGAGAAAAATCGGCATGGTGCTTATTGTGTTCAATGCCGATGCAATTTTATTGTTCCATCAACACTCTGAAGGTCCTCAGATTACAGAATGCATTCAGATATGCTTCGGAAGCTACTACTAGTCTTCCAGGGAACGATCAAAGCGTAGACAGTTTAAGACATTACTCCCATGGAGAAAAGTACGCATGGTGCTTATTGTGTTCAATGCCGAAGCAATTTTTGTGTTTCATCTACACACTGAAGGTCCACAGATTACAGAATGCATCCAGATGTGCTTTCCAAACTACTACTAGTCTTCCAGGGAACGATCAAATCGTAGACAGTTTATGACATTACTCCCATGGACATAAGTTCGCATGGTGCTTTTTGTGTTCAATGCCGATGCAATTTTTGTGTTTCATCAACACTCTGAAGGTCCACAGATTACAGAATGCTTCCAGATGTGCTTCGGAAACTACTACTAGTCTTCCAGGGAACGATCAAAGCGTAGACAGTTGAAGACATTACTCCCATGGAGAAAAGTCCGCATGGTGTTTATTGTGTTCAATGCCGATGCAATTTTTGTGTTTCATCAACGCTCTGAAGGTCCACAGATTACAGAATGCCCCCAGATGTGCCTCGGAAACTACTACTAGTCTTCCAGTGTACAATCAAAGCGTAGACAGTTTAAGACATTACTCCCACGGAGAAAAGTCCGCATGGTGATTATCGTGTTCAATGCCGATGCAGTTTTTGTGTTTCATCAACACTCTGAAGGTCCACAGATTACAGAATGCCCCCAGATGTGCCTCGGAAACTACTACTAGTCTTCCAGTGTACAATCAAAGCGTAGACAGTTTAAGACATTACTCCCATGGAGAAAAGTCCGCATGGTGCTTATTGTGTTCAATGCCGATGAATTTTTGTGTTTCATCAACACTCTGAAGGTCCACAGATTACAGAATGCATCCAGATGTGCTTTCCAAACTACTACTAGTCTTCCAGGGAGCGATCAAATCGTAGACAGTTTATGACATTACTCCCATGGACATAAGTTCGCATGGTGCTTTTTGTGTTCAATGCCGATGCAATTTTTGTGTTTCATCAACACTCTGAAGGTCCACAGATTACAGAATGCCTCCAGATGTGCTTCGGAAACTACTACTAGTCTTCCAGGGAACGATCAAAGCGTAGACAGTTGAAGACATTACTCCCATGGAGAAAAGTCCGCATGGTGTTTATTGTGTTCAATGCCGATGCAATTTTTGTGTTTCTTCAACACTCTGAAGGTCCACAGATTACAGAATGCCCCCAGATGTGCCTCGGAAACTGCTACTAGTCTTCCAGTGTACAATCAAAGCGTAGACAGTTTAAGACATTACTCCCACGGAGAAAAGTCCGCATGGTGATTATTGTGTTCAATGCCGATGCAATTTTTGTGTCTCATCAACACTCTCAAGGTCCACAGATTACAGAATGCCCCCAGATGTGCCTCGGAAACTACTACTAGTCTTCCAGTGTACAATCAAAGCGTAGACAGTTTAAGACATTACTCCATGGAGAAAAATCCGCATGGTGCTTATTGTGTTCAATGCCGATGCAATTTTTTTGTTCCAGCAACACTCTGAAGGTCCTCAGATTACAGAATGCATCCAGATATGCTTCGGAAACTACTACTAGTCTTCCAGGGAACGATCAAAGCGTAGACAGTTTAAGACATTACTCCCATGGAGAAAAATCCGCATTGTGCTTATTGTGTTCAATGAAGATGCAATTTTTGTGTTTCATCGACACACTGAAGGTCCACAGATTACAGAATGGATCCAGATGTGCTTCCCAAACTACTACTAGTGTTCCAGGGAACGATCAAAACGTAGACAGTTTATGACATTACTCCCAAGGAGAAAAGTTCGCATGGTGCTTATTGTGTTCAATGCCGATGCAATTTTTGTGTTTCATCAACAATATTAAGGTCCACAGAGTGCAGAATGCCTCCAGATGTGCTTTGGAAACTACTACTAGTCTTCCAGTGTACGATCATAGCGTAGACAGTTTAAGACATTACTCCCATGGACATAAGCCCGCATGGTGCTTATTGTGTTCAATGCTGATGCAATTTTGGTGTTTCATCAACACTCTGAGGGTCCACAGATTACAGTATTAATCCAGATGTGCTTCGGAAACTACTACTAGTCTTGCAGGGAACGATGAAAGCGTAGACAGTTTAAGACATTACTCCCATGGAGATAAGTCCGCATGGTGCTTATTGTGTTCAATGCCGATGCAATTTTTGTGTTTCATCAACACTCTGAATCTAAACAGATTACAGAATGCATCCAGATGTGCTCGGAAACTACTTCTAGTCTTCCAGGGAACGATCAAAGGGTAGACCGTTTAACACATTACTCCTATAGAGAAAAGTCCGCAATGGTGCTTATTGTGTTCAATGCCGATGCAATGTTTGTGTTTCAACAACACTCTGGAGGTCCACAGATTACAGAATGCTTCCAGATGTGATTCGGAAACTACTACTAGTCTTCCAGTGTACAATCAAAGCGTAGACAGTTTAAGACATTACTCCCATGGAGAAAAGTCCGCATGGTGCTTATTGAGTTCAATGCCGATGAATTTTTGTGTTTCATCAACACTCTGAAGGTCCACAGATTACATAATGCATCCAGATGTGCTTCGGAAACTACTACTAGTCTTCCAGTGTACGATCAAAGTGTAGACAGTTTAAGACATTACTCCCATGGAGAAAAATCCGCATGGTGCTTATTGTGTTCAATGCCGATGCAATTTCTTTGTTCCAGCAACACTCTGAAGGTCCTCAGATTACAGAATGCATCCAGATATGCTTCGGAAACTACTACTAGTCTTCCAGGGAACGATCAAAGCGTAGACAGTTTAAGACATTACTCCCATGGAGAAAAATCCGCATTGTGCTTATTGTGTTCAATGAAGATGCAATTTTTGTGTTTCATCGACACACTGAAGGTCCACAGATTACAGAATGGATCCAGATGTGCTTCCCAAACTACTACTAGTGTTCCAGGAAACGATCAAATCGTAGACAGTTTATGACATTACTCCCAAGGAGAAAAGTTCGCATGGTGCTTATTGTGGTCAATGCCGATGCAATTTTTGTGTTTCGTCAACAATCTTAAGGTCCACAGAGTGCAGAATGCATCCAGATGTGCTTTGGAAACTACTACTAGTCTTCCAGTGTACGATCATAGCGTAGACAGTTTAAGACAATACTCCCATGGAGATAAGCCCGCATGGTGCTTATTGTGTTCAATGCCGATGCAATTTTTGTGTTTCATCAACACTCTGGAGGTCCACAGATTACAGAATGCTTCCAGATGTGCTTCGGAAACTACTTCTAGTCCTCCAGGGAACGATCAAAGGGTAGACCGTTTAACACATTACTCCTATGGAGAAAAGTCCGCAATGGTGCTTATTGTGTTCAATGCCGATGCAATGTTTGTGTTTCACCAACACTCTGGAGGTCCACAGATTACAGAATGCTTCCAGATGTGATTCGGAAACTACTACTAGACTTCCAGTGTACGATCAAAGCGTAGACAGTTTAAGACATTACTCCCATGGAGAAAAGTCCGCATGGTGCTTATTGTGTTCAATGCCGATGAATTTTTGTGTTTCATCAACACTCTGAAGGTCCACAGATTACAGAATGCATCCAGATGTGCTTCGGAAACTACTACTAGTCTTCCAGTGTACGATCAAAGTGTAGACAGTTTAAGACATTACTCCCATGGAGATAAATCGGCATGGTGCTTATTGTGTTCAATGCCGATGCAATTTTATTGTTCCATCAACACTCTGAAGTTCCTCAGATAACAGAATGCATCCAGATATGCTTCGGAAACTACTACTAGTCTTCCAGGGAACGATCAAAGCGTAGACAGTTTAAGACATTACTCCCATGGAGAAAAGTCCGCATGGTGCTTATTGTGTTCAATGCTGATGCAATTTTGGTGTTTCATCAACACTCTGAGGGTCCACAGATTACAGTATTAATCCAGATGTGCTTCGGAAACTACTACTAGTCTTGCAGGGAACGATCAAAGCGTAGACAGTTTAAGACATTACTCCCATGGAGATAAGTCCGCATGGTGCTTATTGTGTTCAATGCCGATGCAATTTTTGTGTTTCATCAACACTCTGAAGGTAAACAGATTACAGAATGCATCCAGATGTGCTTCGGAAACTACTTCTAGTCTTCCAGGGAACGATCAAAGGGTAGACCGTTTAACACATTACTCCTATGGAGAAAAGTCCGCAATGGTGCTTATTGTGTTCAATGCCGATGCAATGTTTGTGTTTCATCAACACTCTGGAGGTCCACAGATTACTGAATGCTTCCAGATGTGATTCTGAAACTAGTACTAGTTTTCCAGTGTACGATCAAAGCGTAGACAGTTTAAGACATTACTCCCATGGAGAAAAGTCCGCATGGTGCTTATTGTGTTCAATGCCGATGAATTTTTGTGTTTCATCAACACTCTGAAGGTCCACAGATTACAGAATGCATCCAGATGTGCTTCGGAAACGACTACTAGTCTTCCAGTGTACGATCGAAGTGTAGACAGTTTAAGACATTACTCCCATGGAGAAAAATCCGCATGGTGCTTATTGTGTTCAATGCCGATGCAATTTCTTTGTTCCAGCAACACTCTGAAGGTCCTCAGATTACAGAATGCATCCAGATATGCTTCGGAAACTACTACTAGTCTTCCAGGGAACGATCAAAGCGTAGACAGTTTAAGACATTACTCCCATGGAGAAAAATCCGCATTGTGCTTATTGTGTTCAATGAAGATGCAATTTTTGTGTTTCATCAACACACTGAAGGTCCACAGATTACAGAATGGATCCAGATGTGCTTCCCAAACTACTACTAGTGATCCAGGGAACGATCAAATCGTAGACAGTTTATGACATTACTCCCAAGGAGAAAAGTTCGCATGGTGCTTATTGTGGTCAATGCCGATGCAATTTTTGTGTTTCATCAACAATCTTAAGGTCCACAGAGTGCAGAATGCCTCCAGATGTGCTTTGGAAACTACTACTAGTCTTCCAGTGTACGATCATAGCGTAGACAGTTTAAGACAATACTCCCATGGAGATAAGCCCGCATGGTGCTTATTGTGTTCAATGCCGATGCAATTTTTGTGTTTCATCAACACTCTGGAGGTCCACAGATTACAGAATGCTTCCAGATGTGCTTCGGAAACTACTTCTAGTCTTCCAGGGAACGATCAAAGGGTAGACCGTTTAACACATAACTCCTATGGAGAAAAGTCCGCAATGGTGCTTATTGTGTTCAATGCCGATGCAATGTTTGTGTTTCATCAACACTCTGGAGGTCCACAGATTACAGAATGCTTCCAGATGTGATTCGGAAACTACTACTAGTCTTCCAGTGTACGATCAAAGCGTAGACAGTTTAAGACATTACTCCCATGGAGAAAAGTCCGCATGGTGCTTATTGTCTTCAATGCCGATGAATTTTTGTGTTTCATCAACACTCTGAAGGTCCACAGATTACAGAATGCATGCAGATGTGCTTCGGAAACTACTACTAGTCCTCCAGTGTACGATCAAAGTGTAGACAGTTTAAGACATTACTCCCATGGAGATAAATCGGCATGGTGCTTATTGTGTTCAATGCCGATGCAATTTTATTGTTCCATCAACACTCTGAAGTTCCTCAGATAACAGAATGCATCCAGATATGCTTCGGAAACTACTACTAGTCTTCCAGGGAACGATCAAAGCGTAGACAGTTTAAGACATTACTCCCATGGAGAAAAGTCCGCATGGTGATTATTGTGTTCAATGCTGATGCAATTTTGGTGTTTCATCAACACTCTGAGGGTCCACAGATTACAGTATTAATCCAGATGTGCTTCGGAAACTACTACTAGTCTTGCAGGGAACGATGAAAGCGTAGACAGTTTAAGACATTACTCCCATGGAGATAAGTCCGCATGGTGCTTATTGTGTTCAATGCCGATGCAATTTTTGTGTTTCATCAACACTCTGAATCTAAACAGATTACAGAATGCATCCAGATGTGCTCGGAAACTACTTCTAGTCTTCCAGGGAACGATCAAAGGGTAGACCGTTTAACACATTACTCCTATGGAGAAAAGTCCGCAATGGTGCTTATTGTGTTCAATGCCGATGCAATGTTTGTGTTTCATCAACACTCTGGAGGTCCACAGATTACAGAATGCTTCCAGATGTGATTCGGAAACTACTACTAGTCTTCCAGTGTACGATCAAAGCGTAGACAGTTTAAGACATTACTCCCACGGAGAAAAGTCCGCATGGTGCTTATTGTGTTCAATGCCGATGAATTTTTGTGTTTCATCAACACTCTGAAGGTCCACAGATTACAGAATGCATCCAGATGTGCTTCGGAAACTACTACTAGTCTTCCAGTGTACGATCAAAGTGTAGACAGTTTAAGACATTACTCCCATGGAGATAAATCGGCATGGTGCTTATTGTGTTCAATGCCGATGCAATTTTATTGTTCCATCAACACTCTGAAGTTCCCCAGATAACAGAATGCATCCAGATATGCTTCGGAAACTACTACTAGTCTTCCAGGGAACGATCAAAGCGTAGACAGTTTAAGACATTACTCCCATGGAGAAAAGTCCGCATGGTGCTTATTGTGTTCAATGCTGATGCAATTTTGGTGTTTCATCAACACTCTGAGGGTCCACAGATTACAGTATTAATCCAGATGTGCTTCGGAAACTACTACTAGTCTTGCAGGGAACGATCAAAGCGTAGACAGTTTAAGACATTACTCCCATGGAGATAAGTCCGCATGGTGCTTATTGTGTTCAATGCCGATGCAATTTTTGTGTTTCATCAACACTCTGAATCTAAACAGATTACAGAATGCATCCAGATGTGCTTCGGAAACTACTTCTAGTCTTCCAGGGAACGATCAAAGGGTAGACCGTTTAACACATTACTCCTATGGAGAAAAGTCCGCAATGGTGCTTATTGTGTTCAATGCCGATGCAATGTTTGTGTTTCATCAACACTCTGGAGGTCCACAGATTACAGAATGCTTCCAGATGTGATTCGGAAACTACTACTAGTCTTCCAGTGTACAATCAAAGCGTAGACAGTTTAAGACATTACTCCCATGGAGAAAAGTCCGCATGGTGCTTATTGAGTTCAATGCCGATGAATTTTTGTGTTTCATCAACACTCTGAAGGTCCACAGATTACATAATGCATCCAGATGTGCTTCGGAAACTACTACTAGTCTTCCAGTGTACGATCAAAGTGTAGACAGTTTAAGACATTACTCCCATGGAGAAAAATCCGCATGGTGCTTATTGTGTTCAATGCCGATGCAATTTCTTTGTTCCAGCAACACTCTGAAGGTCCTCAGATTACAGAATGCATCCAGATATGCTTCGGAAACTACTACTAGTCTTCCAGGGAACGATCAAAGCGTAGACAGTTTAAGACATTTCTCCCTTGGAGAAAAATCCGCATTGTGCATATTGTGTTCAATGAAGATGCAATTTTTGTGTTTCATCGACACACTGAAGGTCCACAGATTACAGAATGGATCCAGATGTGCTTCCCAAACTACTACTAGTGTTCCAGGAAACGATCAAATCGTAGACAGTTTATGACATTACTCCCAAGGAGAAAAGTTCGCATGGTGCTTATTGTGGTCAATGCCGATGCAATTTTTGTGTTTCATCAACAATCTTAAGGTCCACAGAGTGCAGAATGCATCCAGATGTGCTTTGGAAACAACTACTAGTCTTCCAGTGTACGATCATAGCGTAGACAGTTTAAGACAATACTCCCATGGAGATAAGCCCGAATGGTGCTTATTGTGTTCAATGCCGATGCAATTTTTGTGTTTCATCAACTCTCTGGAGGTCCACAGATTACAGAATGCTTCCAGATGTGCTTCGGAAACTACTTCTAGTCCTCCAGGGAACGATCAAAGGGTAGACCGTTTAACACATTACTCCTATGGAGAAAAGTCCGCAATGGTGCTTATTGTGTTCAATGCCGATGCAATGTTTGTGTTTCATCAACACTCTGGAGGTCCACAGATTACAGAATGCTTCCAGATGTGATTCGGAAACTACTACTAGTCTTCCAGTGTACGATCAAAGCGTAGACAGTTTAAGACATTACTCCCACGGAGAAAAGTCCGCATGGTGCTTATTGTGTTCAATGCCGATGAATTTTTGTGTTTCATCAACACTCTGAAGGTCCACAGATTACAGAATGCATCCAGATGTGCTTCGGAAACTACTACTAGTCTTCCAGTGTACGATCAAAGTGTAGACAGTTGAAGACATTACTCCCATGTAGATAAATCGGCATGGTGCTTATTGTGTTCAATGCCGATGCAATTTTATTGTTCCATCAACACTCTGAAGTTCCTCAGATAACAGAATGCATCCAGATATGCTTCGGAAACTACTACTAGTCTTCCAGGGAACGATCAAAGCGTAGACAGTTTAAGACATTACTCCCATGGAGAAAAGTCCGCATGGTGCTTATTGTGTTCAATGCTGATGCAATTTTGGTGTTTCATCAACACTCTGAGGGTCCACAGATTACAGTATTAATCCAGATGTGCTTCGGAAACTACTACTAGTCTTGCAGGGAACGATCAAAGCGTAGACAGTTTAAGACATTACTCCCATGGAGATAAGTCCGCATGGTGCTTATTGTGTTCAATGCCGATGCAATTTTTGTGTTTCATCAACACTCTGAAGGTAAACAGATTACAGAATGCATCCAGATGTGCTTCGGAAACTACTTCTAGTCTTCCAGGGAACGATCAAAGGGTAGACCGTTTAACACATTACTCCTATGGAGAAAAGTCCGCAATGGTGCTTATTGTGTTCAATGCCGATGCAATGTTTGTGTTTCATCAACACTCTGGAGGTCCACAGATTACTGAATGCTTCCAGATGTGATTCGGAAACTAGTACTAGTTTTCCAGTGTACGATCAAAGCGTAGACAGTTTAAGACATTACTCCCATGGAGAAAAGTCCGCATGGTGCTTATTGTGTTCAATGCCGATGAATTTTTGTGTTTCATCAACACTCTGAAGGTCCACAGATTACAGAATGCATCCAGATGTGCTTCGGAAACTACTACTAGTCTTCCAGTGTACGATCGAAGTGTAGACAGTTTAAGACATTACTCCCATGGAGAAAAATCCGCATGGTGCTTATTGTGTTCAATGCCGATGCAATTTCTTTGTTCCAGCAACACTCTGAAGGTCCTCAGATTACAGAATGCATCCAGATATGCTTCGGAAACTACTACTAGTCTTCCAGGGAACGATCAAAGCGTAGACAGTTTAAGACATTACTCCCATGGAGAAAAATCCGCATTGTGCTTATTGTGTTCAATGAAGATGCAATTTTTGTGTTTCATCAACACACTGAAGGTCCACAGATTACAGAATGGATCCAGATGTGCTTCCCAAACTACTACTAGTGATCCAGGGAACGATCAAATCGTAGACAGTTTATGACATTACTCCCAAGGAGAAAAGTTCGCATGGTGCTTATTGTGGTCAATGCCGATGCAATTTTTGTGTTTCATCAACAATCTTAAGGTCCACAGAGTGCAGAATGCCTCCAGATGTGCTTTGGAAACTACTACTAGTCTTCCAGTGTACGATCATAGCGTAGACAGTTTAAGACAATACTCCCATGGAGATAAGCCCGCATGGTGCTTATTGTGTTCAATGCCGATGCAATTTTTGTGTTTCATCAACACTCTGGAGGTCCACAGATTACAGAATGCTTCCAGATGTGCTTCGGAAACTACTTCTAGTCTTCCAGGGAACGATCAAAGGGTAGACCGTTTAACACATTACTCCTATGGAGAAAAGTCCGCAATGGTGCTTATTGTGTTCAATGCCGATGCAATGTTTGTGTTTCATCAACACTCTGGAGGTCCACAGATTACAGAATGCTTCCAGATGTGATTCGGAAACTACTACTAGTCTTCCAGTGTACGATCAAAGCGTAGACAGTTTAAGACATTACTCCCATGGAGAAAAGTCCGCATGGTGCTTATTGTCTTCAATGCCGATGAATTTTTGTGTTTCATCAACACTCTGAAGGTCCACAGATTACAGAATGCATCCAGATGTGCTTCGGAAACTACTACTAGTCCTCCAGTGTACGATCAAAGTGTAGACAGTTTAAGACATTACTCCCATGGAGATAAATCGGCATGGTGCTTATTGTGTTCAATGCCGATGCAATTTTATTGTTCCATCAACACTCTGAAGTTCCTCAGATAACAGAATGCATCCAGATATGCTTCGGAAACTACTACTAGTCTTCCAGGGAACGATCAAAGCGTAGACAGTTTAAGACATTACTCCCATGGAGAAAAGTCCGCATGGTGATTATTGTGTTCAATGCTGATGCAATTTTGGTGTTTCATCAACACTCTGAGGGTCCACAGATTACAGTATTAATCCAGATGTGCTTCGGAAACTACTACTAGTCTTGCAGGGAACGATGAAAGCGTAGACAGTTTAAGACATTACTCCCATGGAGATAAGTCCGCATGGTGCTTATTGTGTTCAATGCCGATGCAATTTTTGTGTTTCATCAACACTCTGAATCTAAACAGATTACAGAATGCATCCAGATGTGCTCGGAAACTACTTCTAGTCTTCCAGGGAACGATCAAAGGGTAGACCGTTTAACACATTACTCCTATGGAGAAAAGTCCGCAATGGTGCTTATTGTGTTCAATGCCGATGCAATGTTTGTGTTTCATCAACACTCTGGAGGTCCACAGATTACAGAATGCTTCCAGATGTGATTCGGAAACTACTACTAGTCTTCCAGTGTACGATCAAAGCGTAGACAGTTTAAGACATTACTCCCACGGAGAAAAGTCCGCATGGTGCTTATTGTGTTCAATGCCGATGAATTTTTGTGTTTCATCAACACTCTGAAGGTCCACAGATTACAGAATGCATCCAGATGTGCTTCGGAAACTACTACTAGTCTTCCAGTGTACGATCAAAGTGTAGACAGTTGAAGACATTACTCCCATGTAGATAAATCGGCATGGTGCTTATTGTGTTCAATGCCGATGCAATTTTATTGTTCCATCAACACTCTGAAGTTCCTCAGATAACAGAATGCATCCAGATATGCTTCGGAAACTACTACTAGTCTTCCAGGGAACGATCAAAGCGTAGACAGTTTAAGACATTACTCCCATGGAGAAAAGTCCGCATGGTGCTTATTGTGTTCAATGCTGATGCAATTTTGGTGTTTCATCAACACTCTGAGGGTCCACAGATTACAGTATTAATCCAGATGTGCTTCGGAAACTACTACTAGTCTTGCAGGGAACGATCAAAGCGTAGACAGTTTAAGACATTACTCCCATGGAGATAAGTCCGCATGGTGCTTATTGTGTTCAATGCCGATGCAATTTTTGTGTTTCATCAACACTCTGAAGGTAAACAGATTACAGAATGCATCCAGATGTGCTTCGGAAACTACTTCTAGTCTTCCAGGGAACGATCAAAGGGTAGACCGTTTAACACATTACTCCTATGGAGAAAAGTCCGCAATGGTGCTTATTGTGTTCAATGCCGATGCAATGTTTGTGTTTCATCAACACTCTGGAGGTCCACAGATTACTGAATGCTTCCAGATGTGATTCGGAAACTAGTACTAGTTTTCCAGTGTACGATCAAAGCGTAGACAGTTTAAGACATTACTCCCATGGAGAAAAGTCCGCATGGTGCTTATTGTGTTCAATGCCGATGAATTTTTGTGTTTCATCAACACTCTGAAGGTCCACAGATTACAGAATGCATCCAGATGTGCTTCGGAAACTACTACTAGTCTTCCAGTGTACGATCGAAGTGTAGACAGTTTAAGACATTACTCCCATGGAGAAAAATCCGCATGGTGCTTATTGTGTTCAATGCCGATGCAATTTCTTTGTTCCAGCAACACTCTGAAGGTCCTCAGATTACAGAATGCATCCAGATATGCTTCGGAAACTACTACTAGTCTTCCAGGGAACGATCAAAGCGTAGACAGTTTAAGACATTACTCCCATGGAGAAAAATCCGCATTGTGCTTATTGTGTTCAATGAAGATGCAATTTTTGTGTTTCATCAACACACTGAAGGTCCACAGATTACAGAATGGATCCAGATGTGCTTCCCAAACTACTACTAGTGATCCAGGGAACGATCAAATCGTAGACAGTTTATGACATTACTCCCAAGGAGAAAAGTTCGCATGGTGCTTATTGTGGTCAATGCCGATGCAATTTTTGTGTTTCATCAACAATCTTAAGGTCCACAGAGTGCAGAATGCCTCCAGATGTGCTTTGGAAACTACTACTAGTCTTCCAGTGTACGATCATAGCGTAGACAGTTTAAGACAATACTCCCATGGAGATAAGCCCGCATGGTGCTTATTGTGTTCAATGCCGATGCAATTTTTGTGTTTCATCAACACTCTGGAGGTCCACAGATTACAGAATGCTTCCAGATGTGCTTCGGAAACTACTTCTAGTCTTCCAGGGAACGATCAAAGGGTAGACCGTTTAACACATTACTCCTATGGAGAAAAGTCCGCAATGGTGCTTATTGTGTTCAATGCCGATGCAATGTTTGTGTTTCATCAACACTCTGGAGGTCCACAGATTACAGAATGCTTCCAGATGTGATTCGGAAACTACTACTAGTCTTCCAGTGTACGATCAAAGCGTAGACAGTTTAAGACATTACTCCCATGGAGAAAAGTCCGCATGGTGCTTATTGTCTTCAATGCCGATGAATTTTTGTGTTTCATCAACACTCTGAAGGTCCACAGATTACAGAATGCATCCAGATGTGCTTCGGAAACTACTACTAGTCCTCCAGTGTACGATCAAAGTGTAGACAGTTTAAGACATTACTCCCATGGAGATAAATCGGCATGGTGCTTATTGTGTTCAATGCCGATGCAATTTTATTGTTCCATCAACACTCTGAAGTTCCTCAGATAACAGAATGCATCCAGATATGCTTCGGAAACTACTACTAGTCTTCCAGGGAACGATCAAAGCGTAGACAGTTTAAGACATTACTCCCATGGAGAAAAGTCCGCATGGTGATTATTGTGTTCAATGCTGATGCAATTTTGGTGTTTCATCAACACTCTGAGGGTCCACAGATTACAGTATTAATCCAGATGTGCTTCGGAAACTACTACTAGTCTTGCAGGGAACGATGAAAGCGTAGACAGTTTAAGACATTACTCCCATGGAGATAAGTCCGCATGGTGCTTATTGTGTTCAATGCCGATGCAATTTTTGTGTTTCATCAACACTCTGAATCTAAACAGATTACAGAATGCATCCAGATGTGCTCGGAAACTACTTCTAGTCTTCCAGGGAACGATCAAAGGGTAGACCGTTTAACACATTACTCCTATGGAGAAAAGTCCGCAATGGTGCTTATTGTGTTCAATGCCGATGCAATGTTTGTGTTTCATCAACACTCTGGAGGTCCACAGATTACAGAATGCTTCCAGATGTGATTCGGAAACTACTACTAGTCTTCCAGTGTACGATCAAAGCGTAGACAGTTTAAGACATTACTCCCACGGAGAAAAGTCCGCATGGTGCTTATTGTGTTCAATGCCGATGAATTTTTGTGTTTCATCAACACTCTGAAGGTCCACAGATTACAGAATGCATCCAGATGTGCTTCGGAAACTACTACTAGTCTTCCAGTGTACGATCAAAGTGTAGACAGTTTAAGACATTACTCCCATGGAGATAAATCGGCATGGTGCTTATTGTGTTCAATGCCGATGCAATTTTATTGTTCCATCAACACTCTGAAGTTCCTCAGATAACAGAATGCATCCAGATATGCTTCGGAAACTACTACTAGTCTTCCAGGGAACGATCAAAGCGTAGACAGTTTAAGACATTACTCCCATGGAGAAAAGTCCGCATGGTGCTTATTGTGTTCAATGCTGATGCAATTTTGGTGTTTCATCAACACTCTGAGGGTCCACAGATTACAGTATTAATCCAGATGTGCTTCGGAAACTACTACTAGTCTTGCAGGGAACGATCAAAGCGTAGACAGTTTAAGACATTACTCCCATGGAGATAAGTCCGCATGGTGCTTATTGTGTTCAATGCCGATGCAATTTTTGTGTTTCATCAACACTCTGAATCTAAACAGATTACAGAATGCATCCAGATGTGCTTCGGAAACTACTTCTTGTCTTCCAGGGAACGATCAAAGGGTAGACCGTTTAACACATTACTCCTATGGAGAAAAGTCCGCAATGGTGCTTATTGTGTTCAATGCCGATGCAATGTTTGTGTTTCATCAACACTCTGGAGGTCCACAGATTACAGAATGCTTCCAGATGTGATTCGGAAACTACTACTAGTCTTCCAGTGTACAATCAAAGCGTAGACAGTTTAAGACATTACTCCCATGGAGAAAAGTCCGCATGGTGCTTATTGAGTTCAATGCCGATGAATTTTTGTGTTTCATCAACACTCTGAAGGTCCACAGATTACATAATGCATCCAGATGTGCTTCGGAAACTACTACTAGTCTTCCAGTGTACGATCAAAGTGTAGACAGTTTAAGACATTACTCCCATGGAGAAAAATCCGCATGGTGCTTATTGTGTTCAATGCCGATGCAATTTCTTTGTTCCAGCAACACTCTGAAGGTCCTCAGATTACAGAATGCATCCAGATATGCTTCGGAAACTACTACTAGTCTTCCAGGGAACGATCAAAGCGTAGACAGTTTAAGACATTACTCCCATGGAGAAAAATCCGCATTGTGCTTATTGTGTTCAATGAAGATGCAATTTTTGTGTTTCATCGACACACTGAAGGTCCACAGATTACAGAATGGATCCAGATGTGCTTCCCAAACTACTACTAGTGTTCCAGGAAACGATCAAATCGTAGACAGTTTATGACATTACTCCCAAGGAGAAAAGTTCGCATGGTGCTTATTGTGGTCAATGCCGATGCAATTTTTGTGTTTCATCAACAATCTTAAGGTCCACAGAGTGCAGAATGCATCCAGATGTGCTTTGGAAACTACTACTAGTCTTCCAGTGTACGATCATAGCGTAGACAGTTTAAGACAATACTCCCATGGAGATAAGCCCGAATGGTGCTTATTGTGTTCAATGCCGATGCAATTTTTGTGTTTCATCAACACTCTGGAGGTCCACAGATTACAGAATGCTTCCAGATGTGCTTCGGAAACTACTTCTAGTCCTCCAGGGAACGATCAAAGGGTAGACCGTTTAACACATTACTCCTATGGAGAAAAGTCCGCAATGGTGCTTATTGTGTTCAATGCCGATGCAATGTTTGTGTTTCATCAACACTCTGGAGGTCCACAGATTACAGAATGCTTCCAGATGTGATTCGGAAACTACTACTAGTCTTCCAGTGTACGATCAAAGCGTAGACAGTTTAAGACATTACTCCCACGGAGAAAAGTCCGCATGGTGCTTATTGTGTTCAATGCCGATGAATTTTTGTGTTTCATCAACACTCTGAAGGTCCACAGATTACAGAATGCATCCAGATGTGCTTCGGAAACTACTACTAGTCTTCCAGTGTACGATCAAAGTGTAGACAGTTGAAGACATTACTCCCATGTAGATAAATCGGCATGGTGCTTATTGTGTTCAATGCCGATGCAATTTTATTGTTCCATCAACACTCTGAAGTTCCTCAGATAACAGAATGCATCCAGATATGCTTCGGAAACTACTACTAGTCTTCCAGGGAACGATCAAAGCGTAGACAGTTTAAGACATTACTCCCATGGAGAAAAGTCCGCATGGTGCTTATTGTGTTCAATGCTGATGCAATTTTGGTGTTTCATCAACACTCTGAGGGTCCACAGATTACAGTATTAATCCAGATGTGCTTCGGAAACTACTACTAGTCTTGCAGGGAACGATCAAAGCGTAGACAGTTTAAGACATTACTCCCATGGAGATAAGTCCGCATGGTGCTTATTGTGTTCAATGCCGATGAATTTTTGTGTTTCATCAACACTCTGGAGGTCCACAGATTACTGAATGCTTCCAGATGTGATTCGGAAACTACTACTAGTCTTCCAGTGTACGATCAAAGCGTAGACAGTTTAAGACATTACTCCCATGGAGAAAAGTCCGCATGGTGCTTATTGTGTTCAATGCCGATGAATTTTTGTGTTTCATCAACACTCTGAAGGTCCACAGATTACAGAATGCATCCAGATGTGCTTCGGAAACTACTACTAGTCTTCCAGTGTACGATCGAAGTGTAGACAGTTTAAGACATTACTCCCATGGAGAAAAATCCGCATGGTGCTTATTGTGTTCAATGCCGATGCAATTTCTTTGTTCCAGCAACACTCTGAAGGTCCTCAGATTACAGAATGCATCCAGATATGCTTCGGAAACTACTACTAGTCTTCCAGGGAACGATCAAAGCGTAGACAGTTTAAGACATTACTCCCATGGAGAAAAATCCGCATTGTGCTTATTGTGTTCAATGAAGATGCAATTTTTGTGTTTCATCAACACACTGAAGGTCCACAGATTACAGAATGGATCCAGATGTGCTTCCCAAACTACTACTAGTGATCCAGGGAACGATCAAATCGTAGACAGTTTATGACATTACTCCCAAGGAGAAAAGTTCGCATGGTGCTTATTGTGGTCAATGCCGATGCAATTTTTGTGTTTCATCAACAATCTTAAGGTCCACAGAGTGCAGAATGCCTCCAGATGTGCTTTGGAAACTACTACTAGTCTTCCAGTGTACGATCATAGCGTAGACAGTTTAAGACAATACTCCCATGGAGATAAGCCCGCATGGTGCTTATTGTGTTCAATGCCGATGCAATTTTTGTGTTTCATCAACACTCTGGAGGTCCACAGATTACAGAATGCTTCCAGATGTGCTTCGGAAACTACTTCTAGTCTTCCAGGGAACGATCAAAGGGTAGACCGTTTAACACATTACTCCTATGGAGAAAAGTCCGCAATGGTGCTTATTGTGTTCAATGCCGATGCAATGTTTGTGTTTCATCAACACTCTGGAGGTCCACAGATTACAGAATGCTTCCAGATGTGATTCGGAAACTACTACTAGTCTTCCAGTGTACGATCAAAGCGTAGACAGTTTAAGACATTACTCCCATGGAGAAAAGTCCGCATGGTGCTTATTGTCTTCAATGCCGATGAATTTTTGTGTTTCATCAACACTCTGAAGGTCCACAGATTACAGAATGCATCCAGATGTGCTTCGGAAACTACTACTAGTCCTCCAGTGTACGATCAAAGTGTAGACAGTTTAAGACATTACTCCCATGGAGATAAATCGGCATGGTGCTTATTGTGTTCAATGCCGATGCAATTTTATTGTTCCATCAACACTCTGAAGTTCCTCAGATAACAGAATGCATCCAGATATGCTTCGGAAACTACTACTAGTCTTCCAGGGAACGATCAAAGCGTAGACAGTTTAAGACATTACTCCCATGGAGAAAAGTCCGCATGGTGATTATTGTGTTCAATGCTGATGCAATTTTGGTGTTTCATCAACACTCTGAGGGTCCACAGATTACAGTATTAATCCCGATGTGCTTCGGAAACTACTACTAGTCTTGCAGGGAACGATCAAAGCGCAGACAGTTTAAGACATTACTCCCATGGAGATAAGTCCGCATGGTGCTTATTGTGTTCAATGCCGATGCAATTTTTGTGTTTCATCAACACTCTGAAGGTAAACAGATTACAGAATGCATCCAGATGTGCTTCGGAAACTACTTCAAGTCTTCCAGGGAACGATCAAAGGGTAGACCGTTTAACACATTACTCCTATGGAGAAAAGTCCGCATTGGTGCTTATTGTGTTCAATGCCGATGCAATGTTTGTGTTTCATCAACACTCTGAAGGTCCACAGATTACAGAATGCATCCAGATGTGCTTCGGAAACTACTACTAGTCTTCCAGTGTACGATCAAAGTGTAGACAGTTTAAGACATTACTCCCATGGAGATAAATCGGCATGGTGCTTATTGTGTTCAATGCCGATGCAATTTTTGTGTCTCATCAACACTCTGAAGGTCCACAGATTACAGAATGCCCCCAGATGTGCCTCGGATACTACTACTAGTCTTCCAGTGTACAATCAAAGCGTAGACAGTTTAAGACATTACTCCCATGGAGAAAAGTCCGCATGGTGCTTATTGAGTTCAATGCCGATGAATTTTTGTGTTTCATCAACACTCTGAAGGTCCACAGATTACAGAATGCATCCAGATGTGCTTCGGAAACTACTCCTAGTCTTCCAGTGTACGATCAAAGTGTAGTCAGTTTAAGACATTACTCCCATGGAGAAAAATCCGCATGGTGCTTATTGTGTTCAATGCCGATGCAATTTTTTTGTTCCAGCAACACTCTGAAGGTCCTCAGATTACAGAATGCATCCAGATATGCTTCGGAAACTACTACTAGTCTTCCAGGGAACGATCAAAGCGTAGACAGTTTAAGACATTACTCCCATGGAGAAAAATCCGCATTGTGCTTATTGTGTTCAATGAAGATGGAATTTTTGTGTTTCATCGACACACTGAAGGTCCACAGATTACAGAATGGATCCAGATGTGCTTCCCAAACTACTACTAGTGTTCCAGGGAACGATCAAATCGTAGACAGTTTATGACATTACTCCCAATGAGAAAAGTTCGCATGGTGCTTATTGTGTTCAATGCCGATGCAATTTTTGTGTTTCATCAACAATCTTAAGGTCCACAGAGTGCAGAATGCCTCCAGATGTGCTTTGGAAACTACTACTAGTCTTCCAGTGTACGATCATAGCGTAGACAGTTTAAGACGTTACTCCCATGGAGATAAGCCCGCATGGTGCTTATTGTGTTCAATGCTGATGCAATTTTGGTGTTTTATCAACACTCTGAGGGTCCACAGATTACAGTATTAATCCAGATGTGCTTCGGAAACTACTTCTAGTCTTGCAGGGAACGATCAAAGCGTAGACAGTTTAAGACATTACTCCCATGGAGATAAGTCCGCATGGTGCTTATTGTGTTCAATGCCGATGCAATTTTTGTGTTTCAGCAACACTCTGAAGGTCCACAGATTACAGAATGCCTCCAGATGTGCTTTCTGAAACTACTACTAGTCTTCCAGTGAACGATCAAAGCGTAGACAGTTTAAGACATTACTCTCATGGAGAAAAGTCCGCATGGTGATTATTGTGTTCAATGCCGATTCAATTTCTGCGTTTCATCAACTCTCTGAAGGTCCACAGATTACAGAATGAATCCAATTGTGCTTCGGAAACTACCACTAGTCTTCCAGTGAACGATCAAAGCGTAGACAGTTTAAGACATTACTCCCATGAAGAAAAGTCCGGAATGGTGCTTATTGTGTTCAATGCCGATGCACTTTTTGTGTTTCATCAACACTATGGAGGTCCACAGATTACAGAATGCCTCCAGATGTGATTCGGAAACTACTACTAGTCTTCCAGTGTACGATCAAAGCGTAGACAGTTTAAGACATTACTCCCATGGAGAAAAGTCCGCATGGTGATTATTGTGTTCAATGCCGATGCAATTTTTGTGTTTCATCAACACTCTGAAGGTCCACAGAGAACAGAATGCCCCCAGATGCGACTCGGAAACTTCTACTAGTCTTCCAGTGTACGATCAAAGCGTAGACAGTTTAAGGCATTACCCCCTTGGAGAAAAGTCCACATGGTGCTTATTGTGTTCAATGCCGATGCAATTTTTGTGTTTCATCACACTCTGAAGGTAAACAGATTACAGAATGCATCCAGATGTGCTTCGGAACCTACTTATAGTCTTCCAGGGAACGATCAAAGGGTAGACCGTTTAACACTTTACTCCTATTTATAAAAGTCCGCAATGGTGCTTATTGTCTTCAATGCCGATGCAATGTTTGTGTTTCATCAGCACTCTGGAGGTCCACAGATTACAGAATGCTTCCAGATGTGATTCGGAAACTACTACTAGTCTTCCAGTGTACGATCAAAGCGTAGACAGTTTAAGACATTACTCCCATGGAGAAAAGTCCTCATGGTGTTTATTGTGTTCAATGCCGATGCAATTTTTGTGTTTCATCAACACTCTGAAGGTCCACAGATTACAGAATGCCCCCAGATGTGCCTCGGAAACTGCTAATAGTCTTCCAGAGTACAATCAAAGCGTAGACAGTTTAAGACATTACTCCCACGGAGAAAAGTCCGCATGGTGATTATTGTGCTCAATGCCAATGCAATTTTTGTGTCTCATCAACACTCTGAAGGTCCACACATTACAGAATGCCCCCATATGTGCCTCGGAAACTACTACTAGTCTTCCAGTGTACAATCAAAGCGTAGACAGTTTAAGACATTACTCCCATGGAGAAAAGTCCGCATGGTGCTTATTGAGTTCAATGCCGATGAATTTTTGTGTTTCATCAACACTCTGAAGGTCCACAGATTACAGAATGCATCCAGATGTGCTTCGGAAACTACTACTAGTCTTCCAGTGTACGATCAAAGTGTAGACAGTTTAAGACATTACTCCCATGGAGAAAAATCCGCATGGTGCTTATTGTGTTCAATGCCGATGCAATTTCTTTGTTCCAGCAACACTCTGAAGGTCCTCAGATTACAGAATGCATCCAGATATGCTTCGGAAACTACTACTAGTCTTCCAGTGTACGATCAAAGCGTAGACAGTTTAAGACATTACTTCCATGGAGAGAAGTCCGCATGGTGCTTATTGTGTTCAATGCCGATGCAATTTTTGTGTTTCAGCAACACTCTGAAGGTCCACAGATTACAGAATGCCTCCAGATGTGCTTTCTGAAACTACTACTAGTCTTCCAGTGAACGATCAAAGCGTAGACAGTTTAAGACATTACTCTCATGGAGAAAAGTCCGCATGGTGATTATTGTGTTCAATGCCGATTCAATTTCTGCGTTTCATCAACTCTCTGAAGGTCCACAGATTACAGAATGAATCCAATTGTGCTTCGGAAACTACCACTAGTCTTCCAGTGAACGATCAAAGCGTAGACAGTTTAAGACATTACTCCCATGAAGAAAAGTCCGGAATGGTGCTTATTGTGTTCAATGCCGATGCACTTTTTGTGTTTCATCAACACTATGGAGGTCCACAGATTACAGAATGCCTCCAGATGTGATTCGGAAACTACTACTAGTCTTCCAGTGTACGATCAAAGCGTAGACAGTTTAAGACATTACTCCCATGGAGAAAAGTCCGCATGGTGATTATTGTGTTCAATGCCGATGCAATTTTTGTGTTTCATCAACACTCTGAAGGTCCACAGAGTACAGAATGCCCCCAGATGCGACTCGGAAACTTCTACTAGTCTTCCAGTGTACGATCAAAGCGTAGACAGTTTAAGGCATTACCCCCTTGGAGAAAAGTCCACATGGTGCTTATTGTGTTCAATGCCGATGCAATTTTTTTGTTCCATCAACACTCAGAAGGTCCTCAGATTACAGAATGCATCCAGATGTGCTTCGGAAACTACTACTAGTCTTCCAGTTAACGATCAAAGTGTAGACAGTTTAAGACATTACTCCCATGGAGAAAAGTCGGCATGGTGCTTATTGTGTTCAATGCCGATGCAATTTTTGTGTTTCATCGACACACTGAAGGTCCACAGATTACAGAATGCATCCAGATGTGCTTCGGAAACTACTACTAGTCTTCCAGGGAACGATCAAATCGTAGACAGTTTATGACATTACTCCCATGGAGAAAAGTTCGCATGGTGCTTATTGTGTTAATGAGGATGCAATTTTTGTGTTTCATCAACACTCTGAAAGTCCACAGATTACAGAATTACTGCAGATGAGCTTCGGAAACTACTACTAGTCTTCCAGGGAACGATCAAAGCGTAGACAATTTAAGACATTACTCCTATGGAGAAAAGTCGGCATCGTGCTTATTGTGTTCAATGCTGATGCAATTTTTGTGTTTCATCAACACCCTGAAGGTCCACAGATTACAGAATGCATCCAGATGTGCTTCGGAAACTACTACTAGTCTTAAAGTGTACGATCAAAGCGTAGACAGTTTAAGACATTACTCCCATGGAGAAAAGTCCGCATGGTGCTTATTGTGTTCAATGCCGATGCAATTTTTGTGTTTCGTCAACACTCTGAACGTCCACAGACTACAGAATGCGTCCAGATGTGCTTCGGAAACTACTACTAGTCTTCCAGGGAACGATCAAAGCGTAGACAGTTTAAGACATTACTCCCATGGAGAAAAGTCCGCATCGTGCTTAATTTGTTCAATGCCGATGCAATTTTTGTCTTTCATCAACACTCTGAAGGTCCACAGATTACAGAATGCCCCCAGATGTGACTCGGAAACTACTACTAGTCCTCCAGTGTACGATCAAAGCGTAGACAGTTTAAGACATTACCCCCATGGAGAAAAGTCCGCATGGTGCTTATTGTGTTCAATGCCGATGAATTTTTGTGTTTCATCAACACTCTGAAGGTCCACAGCTTACAGAATGCTTCCAGATGTGCTTCAGAAACTACTACTAGCCTTCCAGTGTATGATCAAAGAGTAGACAATTTAGGACATCACTACCATGGAGCAAAATCGGCATGGTGCTTATTGTGTTCAATGCCGATGCAATTTTTTTGTTCCATCAACACTCTGAAGGTCCTCAGATTACAGAATGCATCCAGATGTGCTTCGGAAACTACTACTAGTCTTCCAGGGAACGATCAAATCGTAGACAGTTTAAGACATTACTCCCATGGAGAAAAGTCCGCATGGTGCTTATTGTGTTCAATGCCGATGCAATTTTTGTGTTTCATCAACACTCTGAAGGTAAACAGATTACAGAATGCATCCAGATGTGCTTCGGAAACTACTATTAGTCTTCCAAGGAACGATGAAAGCGTAGACAGTTTAAGACATTACTCCCATGGAGAAAAGTCCGCATCGTGCTTATTGTGTTCAATGCCGATGCAATTTTAGTCTTTCATCAACACTCTGAACGTCTACAGATTACAGAATGCCTTCAGATGTGCTTCGGAAACTACTACTGGTCTTCCAAGGAACGATCAAAGCGTAGACAGTTTAAGACATTACTCCCATGGAAAAAAGTCCGCATGGTGCTTATTGTGTTTAATGAAGATGCAATTTTTGTTTTTCATCAACACTCTGAAGGTCCACAGACTACAGAATGCCTTCAGATGTGCTTCGGAAACTACTACTAGTCTTCCAGGGAACGGTCAAAGCGTAGACAGTTTAAGACATTACTCCCATGGAGAAAAGTCCGCATGGTGCTTATTGTGTTCAATGCCGATGCAATTTTTGTGTTTCATCAACACTCTGAAGGTAAACAGATTACAGAATGCATCCAGATGTGCTTCGGAAACTACTACTAGTCTTCCAGGGAACGATCAAAGCGTAGACAGTTTAAGACATTACTCCCATGGAGAAAAATCGGCATGGTGCTTATTGTGTTCAATGCCGATGCAATTTTTGTGTTTCATCAACACTCTGAAGGTAAGCAGATTACAGAATGCCTCCAGATGTGCTTCGGAAACTACTACTAGTCTTCCAGTGTACGATCAAAGCGTAGACAGTTTAAGACATTACTCCCATGGAGAGAAGTCCGCATGGTTCGTATTGTGTTCAATTCCGAAGCAATTTTTCTGTTTCACCAACACTCTGAAGGTCCACAGATTACAGAATGCCTCCAGACGTGCTTCGGAAACTACTACTAGTCTTCCAGTGAACGATCAAAGCGTAGACGGTGTAAGACATTACTCCCATGAAGAAAAGTCCGCATGGTGCTTATTGTGTTCAATGCCGATGCAATTTTTGTGTTTCATCAACACTCTGAAGGTCCACAGATTACAGAATGCATCCAGATATGCTTCGGAAACTACTACTAGTCTTCCAGGTAACGATCAAAGCGTAGACAGTATAAGACATTACTCCCATGGAGAAAAGTCCGCATGGTGCTTATCGTGTTCAATGCCGATGCAATTTTTGTGTTTCATCAACACTCTGAAAGTCCACAGATTACATAATGAATCCAGATGTGCTTCGGAAACTACTACTAGTCTTCCAGGGAACGATCAAAGCGTACACAGTTTAAGACATTACTCCCATGGAGAAAAGCCAGCATGGTGCTTATTGTGTTCAATGCCGATGCAATATTTGTGTTTCATCAAAACTCTGAAGGTGAACAGATTACAGAATGCCTCCAGATGTGCTTCGGAAACTACTACTAGTCTTCCAGTGAACGAACAAAGCGTAGACAGTTTGTGACATTACTCCCATGGAGAAAAGTCCGCATGGTGCTTATTGTGCTCAATGCCGATGGAATTTTTGTGCTTCATCAACACTCTGAAAGTCCACAGATTACAGAATGCATCCAGATGTGCTTCGGATACTACTACTAGTCTTAAAGTGTACGATCAAAGCGTAGACAGTTTAAGACATTACTCCCATGGAGAAAAGTCCGCATGGTGCTTATTGTGTTCAATGCCGATGCAATTTTTGTGTTTCATCAACACTCTGAACGTCCACAGACTACAGAGTGCCTTCAGATGTGCTTCGGAAACTACTACTAGTCTTCCAGGGAACGATCAAAGCGTAGACAGTTTAAGACATTACTCCCATGGAGAAAAGTCCGCATGGTGCTTATTGTGTTCAATGCCGATGCAATTTTTGTGTTTCATCAACACTCTGAACGTCCACAGACTACAGAGTGCCTTCAAATGTGCTTCGGAAACTACTACTAGTCTTCCAGGGAACGATCAAATCGTAGACAATTTAAGACAATACTCCCATGGAGTAAAGGCCGCATGGTGCTTATTGTGTTTAATGAAGATGCAATTTTTGTGTTTCATCAACACTCTGAAGGTCCACAGATTACAGAATTCGTCCAGATGTGCTTCGGAAACTACTACTAGTCTTCCATTGAACGATGAAAGCGTAGACAGTTTAAGACATTACTCCCATGGAGAAAAGTCCGCATGGTGCTTATTGTGTTCAATGCCGATACAATTTTTGTGTTTCATCAACACTCTGAAGGTAAACAGATTACAGAATGCATCCAGATGTGCTTCGGAAACTACTACTAGTCTTCCAGGGAACGATCAAAGCGTAGACAGTTTAAGACATTACTCCCATGGAGAAAAGTCGGCATGGTGCTTATTGTGTTCAATGCCGATGCAATTTTTGTGTTTCATCAACACTCTGACGGTAAGCAGATTACAGAATGCCTCCAGATGTGCTTCGGAAACTACTACTACTCCTCCAGTGTACGATCAAAGCGTAGACGGTTTAAGACATTACTCTCATGGAGAAAAGTCCGCATGGTGATTATTGTGTCATTGCCGATTCAATTTCTGCGTTTCATCAACTCTCTGAAGGTCCACAGATTGCAGAATGAATGCAATTGTGCTTTGGAAACTACCACTAGTCTTCCAGTGAACGATCAAAGCGTAGACGGTTTAAGACATTACTCTCATGGAGAAAAGTCCGCATGGAGATTATTGTGTCAATGCCGATTCAATTTCTGAGTTTCATGAACTCTCTGAAGGTCCACAGATTACAGAATGAGTCCAATTGTGCTTTGGAAACTACCACTAGTCTTCCAGTGAACGATCAAAGCGTAGACAGTTTAAGACATTACTCCCATGGAGAAAAGACCGCATGGTGCTTATTGTGTTCAATGCCGATGCAATTTTTGTGTTTCATCAACACTCTGAAGGTAAACAGATTACATAATGCATCCAGATGTGCTTCGGAAACTACTACTAGTCTTCCAGGGAACGATCAAAGCGTAGACAGTTTGAGACATTACTCCCATGGAGAAAAGACCGCATGGTGCTTATTGTGTTCAATGCCGATGCAATTTTTGTGCTTCATCAACACTCTGAAGGTCCACAGATTGCAGAATGCATCCAGATATGCTTCGGAAACTACTACCAGTCTTCCAGGGAACGATCAAAGCGTTGACAGTTTAAGACATAACTCCCATGGAGAAAAGCCCGCATGGTGCTTAATGTGTTCAATGCCGATGCAATTTTTTGTGTTTCATCAACACTCTGAAGGTCGACAGATTACTGAATGCATCCAGATGTGCTTCGGAAATTACTACTAGTCTTCCAGGGAACGATCAAAGCGTAGACAGTTTAAGACATTACACTCATAGAGAAAAGTTCGCATGGTGCTTTTTGTGTTCAATGCCGATGCAATTTCTGTGTTTCATCAACACTCTGAAGGTCCACAGATTACAGAATGCATCCAGATGTGCTTCGGAAACTACTACTAGTCTTCCAGGGAACGATCAAAGCGTAGACAGTTTAAGTCATTACTCTCATGGAGAAAAGTCCGCATGGTGCTTATTGTGTTCAATGCCGATTCAATTTCTGTGTTTCATCAAGACTCTGAAGGTCCGCAGATTACAGAATGCCTCCAGATGTGCTTCGGAAACTACTACTAGTCTTCCAAGGAACGATCAAAGCGTAGACAGTTTAAGACATTACTCCCATGGAAAAAAGTCCGCATGGTGCTTATTGTGTTTAATGAAGATGCAATTTTTGTGTTTCATGAACACTCTGAAGGTCCACAGACTACAGAATGCCTTCAGATGTGCTTCGGAAACTACTACTAGTCTTCCAGGGAACGATCAAAGCGTAGACAGTTTAAGACATTACTCCCTTGGAGAAAAGTCCGCATGGTGCTTATTGTGTTCAATGCCGATGCAATTTTTGTGTTTCATCAACACTCTGAAGGTAAACAGATTACAGAATGCATCCAGATGTGCTTCGGAAACTACTACTAGTCTTCCAGGGAAGGATCAAAGCGTAGACAGTTTAAGACATTACTCCCATGGAGAAAAGTCGGCATGGTGCTTATTGTGTTTAATGTAGATGCAATTTTTGTGTTTCATCAACACTCTGAAGGTCCACAGATTAAGGAATGCGTCCAGATGTGCTTCGGAACTACTACTAGACTTCCAGGGAACGATGAAAGCGTAGACAGTTTAAGACATTACTCCCATGGAGAAAAGTCCGCATCGTGCTTATTGTGTTCAATGCCGATGCAATTTTTGTGTTTCATCAACACTCTGAACGTCCACAGACTACAGAGTGCCTTCAGATGTGCTTCGGAAACTACTACTAGTCTTCCAGGGAACGATCAAACCGTAGACAGTTTAAGACATTACTCCCATGGAGAAAAGTCCGCATGGTGCTTATTGTGTTTAATGAAGATGCAATTTTTGTGTTGCATCAACACTCTGAAGGTCCACAGATTACAGAATGCGTCCAGATGTGCTTCGGAAACTACTACTAGTCTTCCAGGGAGCGATGAAAGCGTAGACAGTTTAAGACATTACTCCCATGGAGAAAAGTCCGCATCGTGCTTATTGTGTTCAACGCCGATGCAATTTTTGTCTTTCATCAACACTCTGAACGTCTACAGATTACAGAATGCCTTCAGAAGTGCTTCGGAAACTACTACTAGTCTTCCAAGGAACGATCAAAGCGTAGACCGTTTAAGACATTACTAGCATGGAAAAAAGTCCGCATGGTGCTTATTGTGTTTAATGAAGATGCAATTTTTGTGTTTCATCAACACTCTGAAGGTCCACAGACTACAGAATGCCTTCAGATGTGCTTCGGAAACTACTACTAGTCTTCCAGGGAACGATCAAAGCGTAGACAGTTTAAGACATTACTCCCATGGAGAAAAGTCCGCATGGTGCTTATTGTGTTCAATGCCGATGCAATTTTTGTGTTTCATCAACACTCTGAAGGTAAACAGATTACAGAATGCATCCAGATGTGCTTCGGAAACTACTACTAGTCTTACAGGGAACGATCAAAGCGTAGACAGTTTAAGACATTACTCCCATGGAGAAAAGTCGGCATGGTGCTTATTGTGTTCAATGCCGATGCAATTTTTGTGTTTCATCAACACTCTGAAGGTAAACAGATTACAGAATGCATCCAGATGTGCTTCGGAAACTACTACTAGTCTTCCAGGGAACGATCAAATCGTAGACAGTTTAAGACATTACTCCCATGGAGATAAGTCCGCATAGTGCTTATTGTGTTTAATGAAGATGCAATTTTTGTGTTTCATCAACACTCTGAAGGTCCAGAGATTACAGAATTCGTCCAGATGTGCTTCGGAAACTACTACTAGTCTTCCAAGGAACGATGAAAGCGTAGACAGTTTAAGACATTACTCCCATGGAGAAAAGTCGGCATCGTGCTTATTGTGTTCAATGCCGACGCAATTTTAGTCTTTCATCAACACTCTGAACGTCTACAGATTACAGAATGCCTTCAGATGTGCTTCGGAAACTACTACTAGTCTTCCAAGGAACGATCAAAGCGTAGACAGTTTAAGACATTACTCCCATGGAAAAAAGTCCGCATGGTGCTTATTGTGTTTAATGAAGATGCAATTTTTGTGTTTCATCAACACTCTGAAGGTCCACAGACTACAGAATGCCTTCAGATGTGCTTCGGAAACTACTACTAGTCTTCCAGGGAACGATCAAAGCGTAGACAGTTTAAGACATTTCTCCCATGGAGAAAAGTCCGCATGGTGCTTATTGTGTTCAATGCCGATACAATTTTTGTGTTTCATCAACACTCTGAAGGTAAACAGATTACAGAATGCATCCAGATGTGCTTCGGAAACTACTACTAGTCTTCCAGGGAACGCTCAAAGCGTAGACAGTTTAAGACATTACTCCCATGGAGAAAAGTCGGCATGGTGCTTATTGTGTTCAATGCCGATGCAATTTTTGTGTTTCATCAACACTCTGACGGTAAGCAGATTACAGAATGCCTCCAGATGTGCTTCGGAAACTACTACTAGTCTTCCAGTGAACGATCAAAGCGTAGACGGTTTAAGACATTACTCTCATGGAGAAAAGTCCGCATGGTGATTATTGTGTCAATGCCGATTCAATTTCTGCGTTTCATCAACTCTCTGAAGGTCCACAGATTACAGAATGAATCCAACTGTGCTTTGGAAACTACCACTAGTCTTCCAGTGAACGATCAAAGCGTAGACGGTTTAAGACATTACTCTCATGGAGAAAAGTCCGCATGGAGATTATTGTGTCAATGCCGATTCAATTTCTGAGTTTCATGAACTCTCAGAAGGTCCACAGATTACAGAATGAGTCCAATTGTGCTTTGGAAACTACCACTAGTCTTCCAGTGAACGATCAAAGCGTAGACAGTTTAAGACATTACTCCCATGAAGAAAAGTCCGCATGGTGCTTATTGTGTTCAATGCCGATGCAATTTTTGTGTTTCATCAACACTCTGGAGGTCCACAGATTACAGAATGCCTCCAGATGTGCTTCGGAAACTACTACTAGTCTTCCAGTGTACGATCAAAGCGTAGACAGTTTAAGACATTACTCCCATGGAGAAAAGTCCGCATGGTGATTATTGTGTTCAATGCCGATGCAATTTTTGTGTTTCATCAACACTCTGAAGGTAAACATATTACAGAATGCATCCAAATGTGCTTCGGAAACTACTACTAGTCATCCAGGAAACGATCAAAGCGTAGACAGTTTAAGACATTACTCCCATGGAGAAAAGACCGCATGGTGCTTATTGTGTTCAATGCCGATGCAATTTTTGTGTTTCATCAACACTCTGAAGGTAAACAGATTACATAATGCATCCAGATGTACTTCGGAAACTACTACTAGTCTTCCAGGGAACGATCAAAGCGTAGACAGTTTGAGGCATTACTCCCATGGAGAAAAGACCGCATGGTGCTTATTGTGTTCAATGCCGATGCAATTTTTGTGCTTCATCAGCACTCTGAAGGTCCACAGATTGCAGAATGCATCCAGATATGCTTCGGAAACTACTACCAGTCTTCCAGGGAACGATCAAAGCGTAGACAGTTTAAGACATAACTCCCATGGGGAAAGGCCCGCATGGTGCTTAATGTGCTCAATGCCGATGCAATTTTTGTATTTCATCAACACTCTGAAGGTCGACAGATTACAGAATGTATCCAGATGTGCTTCGGAAACTACTACTAGTCTTCCAGGGAACGATCAAAGCGTAGACAGTTTAAGACATTACACTCATGGAGAAAAGTTCGCAGGTGCTTTTTGTGTTCAATGCCGATGCAATTTCTGTGTTTCATCAACACTCTGATGGTCCACAGATTACAGAATGCCTCCAGATGTGCTTCGGAAACTACTACTAGTCTTCCAGTGAACGATCAAAGCGTAGACGGTTTAAGACATTACTCTCATGGAGAAAAGTCCGCATGGTGATTATTGTGTCAATGCCGATTCAATTTCTGCGTTTCATCAACTCTCTGAAGGTCCACAGATTACAGAATGAATCCAATTGTGCTTTGAAACTACCACTAGTCTTCCAGTGAACGATCAAAGCGTAGACGGTTTAAGACATTACTCTCATGGAGAAAAGTCCGCATGGAGATTATTGTGTCAATGCCGATTCAATTTCTGAGTTTCATGAACTCTCTGAAGGTCCACAGATTACAGAATGAGTCCAATTGTGCTTTGGAAACTACCACTAGTCTTCCAGTGAACGATCAAAGCGTAGACAGTTTAAGACATTACTCCCATGAAGAAAAGTCCGCATGGAGCTTATTGTGTTCAATGCCGATGCACTTTTTGTGTTTCATCAACACTATGGAGGTCCACAGATTACAGAATGCCTCCAGATGTGCTTCGGAAACTACTACTAGTCTTCCAGTGTACGATCAAAGCGTAGACAGTTTAAGACATTACTCCCATGGAGAAAAGTCCGCATGGTGATTATTGTGTTCAATGCCGATGCAATTTTTGTGTTTCATCAACACTCTGAAGGTAAACAGATTACAGAATGCATAAAGATGTGCTTCGGAAACTACTACTAGTCATCCAGGGAACGATCAAAGCGTAGACAGTTTGAGACATTACTCCCATGGAGAAAAGACCGCATGGTGCTTATTGTGTTCAATGCCGATGCAATTTTTGTGCTTCATCAACACTCTGAAGGTCCACAGATTGCAGAATGCATCCAGATATGCTTCGGAAACTACTACCAGTCTTCCAGGGAACGATCAAAGCGTTGACAGTTTAAGACATAACTCCCATGGAGAAAAGCCCGCATGGTGCTTAATGTGTTCAATGCCGATGCAATTTTTTGTGTTTCATCAACACTCTGAAGGTCGACAGATTACTGAATGCATCCAGATGTGCTTCGGAAACTACTACTAGTCTTCCAGGGAACGATCAAAGCGTAGACAGTTTAAGACATTACACTCATGGAGAAAAGTTCGCATGGTGCTTTTTGTGTTCAATGCCGATGCAATTTCTGTGTTTCATCAACACTCTGAAGGTCCACAGATTACAGAATGCATCCAGATGTGCTTCGGAAACTACTACTAGTCTTCCAGGGAACGATCAAAGCGTAGACAGTTTAAGTCATTACTCTCATGGAGAAAAGTCCGCATGGTGCTTATTGTGTTCAATGCCGATTCAATTTCTGTGTTTCATCAACACTCTGAAGGTCCGCAGATTACAGAATGCCTCCAGATGTGCTTCGGAAACTACTACTAGTCTTCCAAGGAACGATCAAAGCGTAGACAGTTTAAGACATTACTCCCATGGAAAAAAGTCCGCATGGTGCTTATTGTGTTTAATGAAGATGCAATTTTTGTGTTTCATGAACACTCTGAAGGTCCACAGACTACAGAATGCCTTCAGATGTGCTTCGGAAACTACTACTAGTCTTCCAGGGAACGATCAAAGCGGAGACAGTTTAAGACATTACTCCCATGGAGAAAAGTCCGCATGGTGCTTATTGTGTTCAATGCCGATGCAATTTTTGTGTTTCATCAACACTCTGAAGGTAAACAGATTACAGAATGCATCCAGATGTGCTTCGGAAACTACTACTAGTCTTCCAGGGAAGGATCAAAGCGTAGACAGTTTAAGACATTACTCCCATGGAGAAAAGTCGGCATGGTGCTTATTGTGTTTAATGAAGATGCAATTTTTGTGTTTCATCAACACTCTGAAGGTCCACAGATTACAGAATGCGTCCAGATGTGCTTCGGAACTACTACTAGACTTCCAGGGAACGATGAAAGCGTAGACAGTTTAAGACATTACTCCCATGGAGAAAAGTCCGCATCGTGCTTATTGTGTTCAATGCCGATGCAATTTTTGTGTTTCATCAACACTCTGAACGTCCACAGACTACAGAGTGCCTTCAGATGTGCTTCGGAAACTACTACTAGTCTTCCAGGGAACGATCAAATCGTAGACAGTTTAAGACATTACTCCCATGGAGAAAAGTCCGCATGGTGCTTATTGTGTTTAATGAAGATGCAATTTTTGTGTTTCATCAACACTCTGAAGGTCCACAGATTACAGAATGCGTCCAGATGTGCTTCGGAAACTACTACTAGTCTTCCTGGGAACGATGAAAGCGTAGACAGTTTAAGACATTACTCCCATTGAGAAAAGTCCGCATCGTGCTTATTGTGTTCAATGCCGATGCAATTTTTGTCTTTCATCAACACTCTGAACGTCTACAGATTACAGAATGCCTTCAGAAGTGCTTCGGAAACTACTACTAGTCTTCCAAGGAACGATCAAAGCGTAGACAGTTTAAGACATTACTCCCATGGAAAAAAGTCAGCATGGTGCTTATTGTGTTTAATGAAGATGCAATTTTTGTGTTTCATCAACACTCTGAAGGTCCACAGACTACAGAATGCCTTCAGATGTGCTTCGGAAACTACTACTAGTCTTCCAGGGAACGATCAAAGCGTAGACAGTTTAAGACATTACTCCCATGGAGAAAAGTCCGCATGGTGCTTATTGTGTTCAATGCCGATGCAATTTTTGTGTTTCATCAACACTAATGAAGGTAAACAGATTACAGAATGCATCCAGATGTGCTTCGGAAACTACTACTAGTCTTACAGGGAACGATCAAAGCGTAGACAGTTTAAGACATTACTCCCATGGAGAAAAGTCGGCATGGTGCTTATTGTGTTCAATGCCGATGCAATTTTTGTGTTTCATCAACACTCTGAAGGTAAACAGATTACAGAATGCATCCAGATGTGCTTCGGAAACTACTACTGGTCTTCCAGGGAACGATCAAATCGTAGACAGTTTAAGACATTACTCCCATGGAGATAAGTCCGCATAGTGCTTATTGTGTTTAATGAAGATGCAATTTTTGTGTTTCATCAACACTCTGAAGGTCCAGAGATTACAGAATTCGTCCAGATGTGCTTCGGAAACTACTACTAGTCTTCCAAGGAACGATGAAAGCGTAGACAGTTTAAGACATTACTCCCATGGAGAAAAGTCGGCATCGTGCTTATTGTGTTCAATGCCGACGCAATTTTAGTCTTTCATCAACACTCTGAACGTCTACAGATTACAGAATGCCTTCAGATGTGCTTCGGAAACTACTACTAGTCTTCCAAGGAACGATCAAAGCGTAGACAGTTTAAGACATTACCTCCATGGAAAAAAGTCAGCATGGTGCTTATTGTGTTTAATGAAGATGCAATTTTTGTGTTTCATCAACACTCTGAAGGTCCACAGACTACAGAATGCCTTCAGATGTGCTTCGATAAACTACTACTAGTCTTCCAGGGAACGATCACAGCCTAGACAGTTTAAGACATTACTCCCATGGAGAAAAGTCCGCATGGTGTTTATTGTGTTCAATGCCGATGCAATTTTTGTGTTTCATCAACACTCTGAAGGTAAACAGATTACAGAATGCATCCAGATGTGCTTCGGAAACTACTACTAGCCTTCCAGTGAACGATCAAAGCGTAGACGGTTTAAGACATTACTCTCATGGAGAAAAGTCCGCATGGTGATTATTGTGTCAATGCCGATTCAATTTCTGCGTTTCATCAACTCTCTGAAGGTCCACAGATTACAGAATGAATCCAATTGTGCTTCGGAAACTACCACTAGTCTTCCAGTGAACGATCAAAGCGTAGACGGTTTAATACATTACTCTCATGGAGAAAAGTCCGCATGGAGATTATTGAGTCAATGCCGATTCAATTTCTGAGTTTCATCAACTCTCTGAAGGTCCACAGATTACAGAATGGGTCCAATTGTGCTTTGAAAACTACCACTAGTCTTCCAGTGAACGATCAAAGCGTAGACAGTTTAAGACATTACTCCCATGAAGAAAAGTCCGCATGGTGCTTATTGTGTTCAATGCCGATACAATTTTTGTGTTTCATCAACACTCTGAAGGTCCACAGATTACAGAATGCATCCAGATGTGCTTCGGAAACTACTACTAGTCTTAAAGTGTACGATCAAAGCGTAGACAGTTTAATACATTACTCCCATGGAGAAAAGTCCGCATGGTGCTTATTGTGTTCAATGCCGAAGCAATTTTTGTGTTTCATCAACACTCTGAACGTCCACAGACTACAGAGTGCCTTCAGATGTGCTTCGGAAACTACTACTAGTCTTCCAGGGAACGATAAAATCGTAGACAGTTTAAGACATTACTCCCATGGAGAAAAGTCCTCATGGTGCTTCTTGTGTTCAATGCCGATGCAATTTTTGTGTTTCATCAACACTCTGAAGGTAAACAGATTACAGAATGCATCCAGATATGCTTCGGAAACTACTACCAGTCTTCCAGGGAACGATCAAAGCGTAGACAGTTTAAGACATAACTCCCATGGAGAAAACTCGGCATGGTGCTTATTGGGTTCAATGCCGATGCAATTTTTGTGTTTCATCCACACACTGAAGGTCCACAGATTACAGAATGCATCCAGATGTGCTTCGGAAACTACTACTAGTCTTCCAGGGAACGATCAAATCGTTGACAGTTTATGACATTACTCCCATGGAGAGAAGTTCGCATGGTGCTTATTGTGTTAATGAGGATGCAATTTTTGTGTTTAATCAACACTCTAAAAGTCCACAGATTACAGAATGCCTGCAGATGAGCTTCGGAAACTACTACTAGTCTTCCACGTAACGATCAAAGCGTAGACAGTATAAGACATTACTCCCATGGAGAAAAGTCAGCATGGTGCTTATCGTCTTCAATGCCGATGCAATTTTTGTGTTTCATCAACACTCTGAAAGTCCACAGATTACATAATGAATCCAGATGTGCTTCGGAAACTACTACTAGTCTTCCAGGGAACGATCAAAGCGTAGACAGTTTAAGACATTACTCCCATGGAGAAAAGCCAGCATGGTGCTTATTGTGTTCAATGCCGATGCAATTTTTGTGTTTCATCAAAACTCTGAAGGTGAACAGATTACAGAATGCCTCGAGATGTGCTTCGGAAACTACTACTAGTCTTCCAGTGAACGAACAAAGCGTAGACAGTTTGTGACATTACTCCCATGGAGAAAAGTCCGCATGGTGCTTATTGTGCTCAATGCCGATGCAATTTTTGTGCTTCATCAACACTCAGAAAGTCCACAGATTACAGAATGCATCCAGATGTGCTTCGGAAACTACTACTAGTCTTAAAGTGTACGATCAAAGCGTAGACAGTTTAATACATTACTCCCATGGAGAAAAGTCCGCATGGTGCTTATTGTGTTCAATGCCGAAGCAATTTTTGTGTTTCATCAACACTCTGAACGTCCACAGACTACAGAGTGCCTTCAGATGTGCTTCGGAAACTACTACTAGTCTTCCAGGGAACGATCAAATCGTAGACAGTTTAAGACATTACTCCCATGGAGAAAAGTCCGCATGGTGCTTATTGTGTTCAATGCCGATGCCATTTTTGTGTTTCATCAACACTCTGAACGTCCACAGACTACAGAGTGCCTTCAGATGTGCTTCGGAAACTACTACTAGTCTTCCAGGGAACGATCAAATCGTAGACAATTTAAGACATTACTCCCATGGAGAGAAGTCCGCATGGTGCTTATTGTGTTTAATGAAGATGCAATTTTTGTGTTTCATCAACACTCTGAAGGTCCACAGATTACAGAATTCGTCCAGATGTGCTTCGGAAACTAATACTAGTCTTCCAGGGAACGATGAAAGCGTAGACAGTTTAAGACCTTACTCCCATGGAGAAAAGTCCGCATGGTGCTTATTGTGTTCAATGCCGATGCAATTTTCGTGTTTCATCAACACTCTGAAGGTAAACAGATTACAGAATGCATCCAGATGTGCTTCGGAAACTACTACTAGTCTTCCAGGGAACGATCAAAGCGTAGACAGTTTAAGACATTACTCCCATGGAGAAAAGTCGGCATGGTGCTTATTGTGTTCAATGCCGATGCAATTTTTGTGTTTCATCAACACTCTGAAGCTAAGCAGATTACATAATGCATCCAGATGTGCTTCGGAAACTACTACTGGTCTTCCAGGGAACGGTCAAAGCGTAGACAGTTTAAGACATTACTCCCATGTAGAAAAGCCAGCATGGTGCTTATTGTGTTTAATGCCGATGCAAATTTTGTGTTTCATCAACACTCTGAAGGTAAAGAGATTACAGAATGCCTCCAGATGTGCTTCGGAAACTACTACTAGTCTTCCAGTGTACGATCTAAGCGTAGACAGTTTAAGACATTACTCCCATGGAGAAAAGTCCGCATGGTGATAATTGTGTCAATGCCGATTCAATTTCTGCGTTTCATCAACTCTCAGAAGGTCCACAGATTACAGAATGAATCCAATGGTGCTTTGGAAACTACCACTAGTCTTCCAGTGAACGATCAAAGCGTAGACGGTTTAAGACATTACTCTCATGGAGAAAAGTCCGCATGGTGATTATTGTGTCAATGCCGATTCAATTTCTGCGTTTCATCAACTCTCTGAAGGTCCACAGATTACAGAATGAATCCAATTGTGCTTTGGAAACTACCACTAGTCTTCCAGTGAACGATCAAAGCGTAGACAGTTTAAGACATTACTCCCATGAAGAAAAGTCCGTAGGGTGCTTATTGTGTTCAATGCCGATGCAATTTTTGTGTTTCATCTACACTCTGGAGGTCCACAGATTACAGAATGCCTCCAGATGTGCTTCGGAAACTACTACTAGTCTTCCAGTGTACGATCAAAGCGTAGACAGTTTAAGACATTACTCCCATGGAGAAAAGTCGTCATGGTGATTATTGTGTTCAATGCCGATGCAATTTTTGTGTTTCATCAACACTCTGAAGGTAAACAGATTACAGAATGCATCCAGATGTGCTTCGGAAACTACTACTAGTCATCCAGGGAACGATCAAAGCGTAGACAGTTTAAGACATTACTCCCATGGAGAAAAGTCCGCATGGCGCTTATTGTGTTCAATGCCGATGCAATTTTTGTGTTTCATCAACACTCTGAAGGTAAACAGATTACATAATGCATCCAGATGTGCTTCGGAAACTACTACTAGTCTTCCAGGGAACGATCAAAGCGTAGACAGTTTGAGACATTACTCCCATGGAGAAAAGACCGCATGGTGCTTATTGTGTTCAATGCCGATGCAATTTGTGTGCTTCATCAACACTCTGAAGGTCCACAGATTGCAGAATGCATCCAGATATGCTTCGGAAACTACTACCAGTCTTCCAGGGATCGATCAAAGCGTAGACATTTTAAGATATTACTCCCATGAAGAAAAGTCCGCATAGTGCTTATTGTGTTCAATGCCGATGCAATTTTTGTGTTTCATCATCACTCTGGAGGTCCACAGATTACAGAATTCCTCCAGATGTGCTTCGGAAACTACTACTAGTCTTCCAGTGTACGATCAAAGCGTAGACAGTGTAAGACATTACTCCAATGGAGAAAAGTCCGCATGGTGCATATTGTGACCAATGCCGATGAATTTTTGTGTTTCATCAACACTCTGAAGGTCCACAGATTACAGAATGAATCCAGATGTGCTTCGGAAACTACTACTAGTCTTCCAGTGTACGATCAAAGAGTAGACAGTTTAAGACATTACTCCCATGGAGAAAAATCGGCATGGTGCTTATTGTGTTCAATGCCGATGCAATTTTTTTGTTCCATCAAAACTCTGAAGGTCCTCAGATTACAGAATGCATCCAGATGTGCTTCGGAAACTACTACTAGTCTTCCAGGGAACGATCAAAGCGTAGACAGTTTAAGACATTACTCCCATGGAGAAAAGTCCGCATGGTGCTTATTGTGTTCAATGCCGATGCAATTTTTGTGTTTCATCGACACACTGAAGCTCCACAGATTACAGAATGCCTGCAGATGTGCTTCGGAAACTACTACTAGTCTTCCAGGGAATGATCAAATCGTAGACAGTTTAAGACATTACTCCCATGGAGAAAAGTCCGCATGGTGCTTATTGTGTTCAATGCCGATGCAATTTTTGTGTTTCATCAACACTCTGAAGGTAAACAGATTACAGAATGAATCCATATGTGCTTCGGAAACTACTGCTAGTCTTCCAGTGAACGATCACACCGTAGACAGTATAAGAGATTACTCTCATGGAGAAAAGTCCGCATGGTGTGTATTGTGTTCAATGCCGATTCAATTTCTGTGTTTCATCAACACTCTGAAGGTAAACAGATTACAGAATGCATCCAGATGTGCATCGGAAACTACTACTTGTCTTCCAGCTAACGATCAAAGAGTAGACCGTTTAAGACATTACTCCCATGGAGAAAAGTCAGCATGGTGCTTATTGTGTTTAATGCCGATGAAATTTATGTGTTTCATCAACACTCTGAAGGTATACAGATTACAGAATGAATCCATATGTGCTTCGGAAACTACTGCTAGTCTTCCAGTGAACGATCACAGCGTAGACAGTTTAAGACATTACTCTCATGGAGAAAAGTCCGCATGGTACGTATTGTGATTAGATTAGATTAGATTAGATTAATACTTGTTCCATAGATCATGAATACGACACTTCGTAATGATGTGGAACGTGTCAGGTTAATAAAAGATGTCTGTACAAGAAATTACATTACACAAAATATTGCATGACACTAATGATTAAGTTTAATTTTTTTTTTTTTTTTTTTTTTTTACTTACTTACTTTATATCTAAAAATTCAGCCAATGAGTAGAAGGAGTTGTCATCTAGAAATTCTTTTAATTTATTTTTAAATGTTAGTTGGCTATCTGTCAGGCTTTTGATGCTGTTTGGTAGGTGCCCAAAGACTTTTGTGGCAGCATAATTTACCCCTTTCTGTGCCAAAGTCAGATTTAACCCTGCATAGTGAAGATCATCCTTTCTCCTGGTGTTATAGGTATGCACACTGCTATTACTTTTGAATTGGGTTGGATTATTATCAACAAATTTCATAAGGGAATATATATACTGTGAGGTTACTGTGAGGATCCCTAAATCCTAAAATAGATGTCTGCAGGATGACCGTGGGTGGGCTCCAGCAATTATTCTGATTACACGTTTTTGTGCAATGAATACTTTTCTACTCAACGATGAATTACCCCAGAATATGATGCCATACGAAAGCAGTGAATGAAAGTAGGCATAGTAAGCTAATTTACTGAGATTCTTATCACCAAAATTTGCAATAACCCTAATAGCATACGTAGCTGAACTCAGACGTTTCAGCAGACCATCAATGTGTTGCTTCCAGTTTAACCTCTCATCAATGGACACACCTAGAAATTTTGAAAATTCTACCTTAGCTACAGACTTCTGTTCAAATTCTATATTTATTACTGGAGTTTTGCCATTTACTGTACGGAACTGTATATACTGTGTTTTATCAAAATTTAAAGAGAGTCCGTTTGCTGAGAACCACTTAATAATTTTGTGAAAAACATCATTTACAATTACATCACTTAGTTCTTGGTTTTTGGATGTTATTACTATACTTGTATCATCAGCAAAAAGAACTAACTTTGCATCTTCATCAATGTGGAATGGTAAGTCATTAATGTATATCAAGAACAGTAAAGGACCTAAGACCGAACCCTGTGGGACCCCGTGCTTGATAGCACCCCAGTTTGAGGAATCAGCTGTTTTAACATTACACGAACCACTTATTTCAACTTTCTGCATTCTTCCAGTTAAGTATGAATTAAACCATTTGTGCACTGCCCCACTCAAACCATAATGATTTAGCTTATCTAAAAGAATTCCATGATTTACACAATCAAAGGCCTTTGAGAGATCACAAAAAATACCAATGGGTGATGTCCAGTTATTCAGAGCATTTAATATTTGATCAGTGAAAGCATATATAGCATTTTCTGTTGAAAAGCCTTTCTGAAAACCAAACTGACATTTTGTTAGTACTTTATTTTTACAAATATGGGAGGCTACTCTTGAATACATTACTTTCTCAAAAATTTTTGATAGAGCCGATTCAATTTCTGTGTTTCATCAACACTCTGAAGGTCCGCAGATTACAGAATGCCTCCAGATGTGCTTCGGAAACTACTACTAGTCTTCCAGTGTTCGATCAAAGCGTAGACAGTTTAAGACATTACTCCCATGGAGAAAATTCCGCATGGTGCTTATTGTGTTCAATGCCGATGCAATTTTTGTGTTTCATCAACACTCTGAAGGTTAACAGATTACAGAATGCATCCAGATGTGCTTGGGAAACTACTAGTAGTCTTATAAGGAACGATGAAAGAGTAGACCGTTTAATTCATTACTCCCATGGAGAAAAGTCAGCATGGTGCTTATTGTGTTTAATGCCGATGAAATTTCTGTGTTTCATCAACACTCTTAATGGTATACAGATTACAGAATGCCTCCATATGTGCTTCGGAAACTACTGCTAGTCTTCCAGTGAACGATCACAGCGTAGACAGTTTAAGTCATTACTCTCATGGTGAAAATTCCGCATGGTGGGTATTGTGTTCAATGCCGATTCAATTTCTGTGTTTCATCAACACTCTGAAGGTCCGCAGATTACAGAATGCATCCAGATGTGCTTCGGAAACTACTACTAGTCTTCCAGGAACGATCAAAGCATAGACAGTTTAAGACATTACTCCCATGGAGAAATGTCCGCATAATGCTTATTTTGTTCATTGCCGATGCAATTTTTGTGTTTCATCAACACTCTGAGGGTCCAGAGATTACATAATCCCTGCAGATGTGCTTCGGAAGCTACTACTACTCTTCCAGGGAACGATCAAAGCGTAGACAGTCTAAGACATTACTCCCATGGAGAAAAGTCCCCATGGTGCTTATAGTGTTCAATGCCGATGCAATTTTTGTGTTTCATCAACACTCTGAAGGTCCACAGAGTGCAGAATGCCTCCAGATGTGCTTTGGAAACTACTACTAGTCTTCCAGTGTACGATCAAAGCGTAGGCATTTTAAGACATTACTCCCATGGAGAAAAGTCCTCATGGTGCTTATTGTGTTCAATTCCGATGCAATTTTTTTGTTTCATCAACACTCTGAATGTCCACAGATTACAGAATGCCTCCAGTTGTGCTTCGGAAACTACTAATAGTCTTCCAGGGAACGATCAATGCGTTGACAGTTTAAGACAATACTCCCATGGAGAAAAGTCCGCATGGTGCTTATTGTGTTCAATGCCGATGCAATTTCTGTGTTTCATCAACACTCTGAAGGTCCACAGATTACAGAATCCATCCAGATGTGTTTCGGAAACTACTACTAGTCTTCCAGGGAACGATCAAAGCGTAGACAGTTTAAGACATTACTCCCATGGAGAAAAGTCCGCATGGTGCTTATAGTGTTCAATGCATACGCCATTTTTGTGTTTCGTCAACACTCTGAAGGTAAACAGACTACAGAATGCATTCAGATGTGCTTTGGAAACTACTACTAGCCTTCCTGGGAACGATCAACGCTTAGACCGTTTAAGACAATACTCAAAAGAAGAAAAGCCCGCATGGTGCTTATTTTGTTCAATGCCGATGCAATTTTTGTGTTTCATCAACATTCTGAAGGTTCACAGATTGCAGAATGTCTGCAGATGTGCTTCAGAAACTACTACTAGTCTTCCAGGGAACGATCATAGCGTAGACAGTTTAAGACATTACTCCCATGGAGAAAAGTCCGCATGGTGCTTATTGTGTTCAATGCCGATGCAATTTTAGTGTTTCATCAACACTCTGAAGGTCCACAGAGTGCAGAATGCCTCCAGATGTGCTTCAAAAACTACTGCTAGTCTTCCAGTGTACGATCAAAGAGTAGAGAGTTTAAGAAATTACTCCCATGGAGAAAAGTCCGCATGGTGTTTATTGTGTTCAATGCCGATGCAATTTTTGTGTTTCATCAACACTCTGAAGGATCACAGATTACAGAATGCATCCAGATGTGCATCGGAAACTACTACTAGTCTTCCAGGGAATGATCAAAGCGTAGCAAGTTTAAGACATTACTCTCATGGAGAAAAGTCCGCGTGGTGCTTATTGTGTTCAATGCCGATTCAATTTCTGTGTTTCATCACCACTCTGAAGGTCCACAGATTACAGAATGCATCCAGATGTGCTTCGGAAACTGCTACTAGTCTTCCAGGGAACGATCAAAGAGTAGACCGTTTAAGACATTACTCCCATGGAGAAAAGTCAGCATGGTGCTTATTGTGTTTAATGCCGATGAAATTTCTGTGTGTCTTCAACACTCTGAAGGTATACAGATTACAGAATGCCTCCATATGTGCTTCGGTAACTACTGCTAGTCTTCCAGTGTACGATCAAAGCGTAGACAGTTTAAGACTTTACTCCCATGGAGAAAAGTCCGCATGGTGCTTATTGTGTTCAATGCCGATGCAATTTTTGTGTTTCATCAACACTCTGAAGGTCCACAGATTACAGAATGCCTCCAGATGTCCTTCGGAAACTACTACTAGTCTTCCAGTGAACGATAAAAGCGTAGACAGTTTAACACATTACTCTCATGGAGAAAAATCCGCATGGTGATTATTGTGTTCAATGCTGATTCAATTTCTGCGTTTCATCAACACTCTGAAGGTCCACAGATTACAGAATGCCTCCAGATGTGCTTCGGAAACTACCACTAGTCTCCAGTGAACGATCAAAGCGTAGACAGTTTAAGACATTACTCCCATGGAGAAAAGTCCGCATGGCGCTTATTGTGTTCAATGCCGATGCAATTTTTCTGTTTCATCAACACTCTGGAGTTCCACAGATTACAGAATGCCTCCAGATGTGCTTCGGAAACTACTACTAGTCTTCCAGTGTACGATCAAAGCGTAGACAGTTTAAGACATTACTCCCATGGAGAAAAGTCTGCATGGTGCTTATTGTGTTCAATGCTGATGCTATTTCTGTGTTTCATCAACACTCTGAAGGTCCACAGATTACAGAATGCATCCAGACGTGCTTCAGAAACTACTACTAGTCTTGCAGGGAACGATCAAATCGTAGATAATTTAAGACATTACTCTCATGAAGAAAAGTCGGCATGGTGCTTATTGTGTCCAATGCCGACGCAATTTTTGTGTTTCATCAACACGCTGAAGGTAAACAGATTACAGAATGCATCCAGATGTGCTTCGGAAACTACTACTAGTCTTCCAGGAACGATCAAAGCTTAGACAGTCTAAGACATTACTCCCATGGAGAAATGTCCGCATGGTGCTTATTTTGTTCAATGCCGAAGCAATTTTTGTGTTTCATCAACACTCTGAAGGTCTACAGATTACAGAATGCCTGCAGATGTGCTTCGGAAACTACTACTACTCTTCCAGGGAAGGATCAAAGCGTAGACAGCCTAAGACATTACTCCCATGGAGAAAAGTCCTAATGGTGCTTATTGTGTTCAATAAAGATGCAATTTTTTTGTTTCATCAACACTCTGAACGTCCACAGATTACAGAATTCCTCCAGTTGTGCTTCGGAAACTACTAATAGTCTTCCAGGGAACGATCAATGCGTTGACAGTTCAAGACAATTCTCTCATGGAGAAAAGTCCGCATGGTGCTTATTGTGTTCAATGCCGATACAATTTCTGTGTTTCATCAACACTCTGAACGTCCACAGATTACAGAATGCATCCCGATGTGCTGCGGAAACTACTACTAGTTTTCCAGAGAACGGTCAAAGCGTAGACAGTTTAAGACATTACTCCAATGGAGAAAAGTCAGCATGGTGCTTATCGTGTTCAATGCCGATGCAACTTTTGTGTTTCATCAACACTCTGAAGGTCCACAGATTTCAGAATGCCTCCAGATGTGCTTCGGGTACTACTACTAGTCTTTCAGGGAACGATCAAAGCGTAGACAGATTAAGACATTACTCCTATGGAGAAAAGTCCGCATGGTGCTTATTGTGTTCAATGCCGATGCAATTTTTGTGTTTCATCAACACTCTGAATGTCCACAGATTACAGAATGCATCCAGATGTGCTTCGGAAACTACTACTAGTTTTCCAGTGTACGATCAAAGCGTAGAGAGTTTAAGTCATTACTCCCATGGAGAAAAGTCCTCATGGTGCTTATTGTGTTCAATGCCGATGCAATTTTTGTCTTTCATCAACACTCTGAACGTTCACAGATTACAGAATGCCTCCTGATGTGCTTCGGAAACTCCTACTCGTCTTCCAGTGTACGATCAAAGCGTAGACAGTTTAAGACATTACTCCCATGGAGAAAAGTCCCCATGGTGCATATTGAGTTCAATGCCGAGGCAATTTTTTTGTTTCAATACACTCTGAAGGTAAACAGACTACAGAATGCATCCAGATGTGCTTCGGAAACTACTACTAGTCTTCCATTGTACGATCAAAGCTTAGACAGTTAAAGACATTACTCCCAAGGAGAAAAGTCCGCATGGTGGTTATTTTGTTCAATGCCGATGCAATTTTTGCGTTTCATCATGACTCTTTAGGTCCACAGATTACAGAATGCCTGCAGATGTGCTTCGGAAACTACTACTAGTCTTCCAGGGAACGATCAAAGCGTAGACAGTTTAAGACATTACTCCCATGGAGAAAAGACCGCATGGTGTTTATTGTGTTCAATGCCGATGTAATTTTTGTGTTTCATCAACACTCTGAAGGTTCACAGAATACAGTATGAATCCAGATGTGCTTCGGAAACTACTACTAGTCTTCAATTGAACGATCAAAGCGTAGACAGTTTAAGACATTACTCTCATGAAGAAAAGTCAGCATGGTGCTTATTGTGTTCAATGCCGATGCAATTTCTGTGTTTCATCAACACTCTGAAGGTCCACAGAGTGCAGAATCCTCCAGATGTGCTTCGGAAACTACTACTAGTCTTCCAGTGTACGATCAAAGCGTAGACAGTTTAAGACATTACTCCCATGGAGAAAAGTCCGCATGGTGCTTATTGTGTTCAATGCCGATGCAATTTTTGTGTTTCATCAACACTCTGAACGTCCACAGATTACAGAATGCCTCCAGCGGTGCTTCGGAAACTACTACTAGTCCTCCAGAGAACGATCAAAGCGTAGACAGTTTAAGACATTACTCCCCTGGAGAACAGTCAGCATGGTTCTTATCGTGTTCAATGCCGATGCAATTTTTGTGTTTCATCAACACTCTGAAGGTCCACAGATTTCAGAATGCCTCCAGATGTGCTTCGGAAACTACTACTAGTCTTCCAGGGAACGATCAAAGTGTAGACAGTTTAAGGCATTACTTCCATGGAGAAAAGTCCGGTTGGAGCTTATTGTGTACAATGCCGATGCAATTTTTGTGTTTCATCAACACTCTGAACGTCCACAGATTACAGAATGCGTCCAGATGTGCTTCGGAAACTACTACTAGACTTCCATTGTACGATCAAAGCGTAGACAGTTAAAGACATTAGTCCCATGGAGAAAAGTCCGCATGGTGCTTATTGTGTTCAATGCCGCTGCAATTTTTCTGTTTCATCAACACTCTGAAGGTCCACAGATTAAAGAATGCATCCAGATCTGCATCGGAAACTACTACTAGTCTTCCAGTGAATGATCAAAACGTAGACAGTTTAAGACATTATTCTCATGGAGAAAAGTCCGCATGGTGCTCATTGTGTTCAATGCCGATACTATTTTTTTGTTTCATTAACACTCTGAACATCCACAGATTACAGAATGCATCCAGATGTGCTTCGGAAACTACTACTAGTCTTCCAGTGAACGATCAAAGCGTAGACAGTTTGAGACATTACTCCCATGGAGAAAAGTCCGCATGGTGCTTATTGTGTTCAATGCCGATTCAATTTCTGTGTTTCATCAACACTCTGAAGGTTCACAGATTACAGAATGCATCCAGATCTACTTCGGAAACTATTGCTAGTCTTCCAGTGAACGATCAAAGCGTAGACAGTTTAAGACATTACTCTCATGGAGAAAAATATGCATGGTGCTTATTGTGTTCAATGCCGATGCAATTTTTGTGTTTCATCAACACTCTGAAGGTTCACAGATTACAGAATGCATCCAGATCTGCTTCGGAAACTACTGCTAGTCTTCCAGTGAACGATCAAAGCGTAGACAGTTTAAGACATTACTCTCATGGAGAAAAGTCTGCATGGTGCTTATTGTGTTCAATGCCGATGCAATTTTGGTGTTTCATCAACTCTCTGAAGGTCCACAGATTACAGAATGCCTAGAGATGTGCTTCGGAAACAACTACTAGTCTTCCAGAGAAGGATCAAAGCGTAGACAGTTTAAGACATTACTCCCATGGAGAAAAGTCAGCATGGTGCTTATCATGTTCAATGCCTACGCATCTTTTGTTTTTCATCAACACTCTGAAGGTCCACAGATTTCAGAATGCCTCCAGATGTGCTTCGGAAACTACTACTAGTCTTCCAGGTTACGATCAAAGCGTAGACAGTTTGAGACATAACTCCCAAGGAAAAAAATCCGCATGGTGCTTTTTGTGTTCAATGCCGATGCAATATTTGTGTTTCATCAACACTCTGAAAGTCCACAGATTACTGAATGCATACAGATGTGCTTCGGAAACTACTACTAGTCTTCCAGGGAACGATCAAAGTGTAGACTGTTTAAGACATTACTTCCATGGAGAAAAGTCCGCTTGGAGCTTATTGTGTTCAATGCCGATGCAATTTTTGTGTTTCATCAACACTCTGAACGTCCACAGATTACAGAAAGCCTCCAGATATGCTTCGGAAACTATACTAGTCTTCCATTGTACGATCAAAGCGTAGACAGTTTGAGACATAACTCCCAAGGAAAAAAGTCCGCATCGTGCTTATTGTGTTCAATGCCGATGCAATTTTTGTGTTTCTTCAACACTCAGAAGGTCCACAGATAACAGAATGCATCCAGATATGCTTCGGAAACTACTGCTAGTCTTCCAGGGAACGATCACAGCGTAGATAGTTTAAGACATTACTCCCATGGAGAAAAGTCCGCATGGTGCTTATTGTGTTCAATGCCGATGCAATATTTGTGTTTCATCAACACTCTGAAAGTCCACAGATTACTGAATGCATACAGATGTGCTTCGGAAACTACTACTAGTCTTCCAGGGAACGATCAAAGTGTAGACTGTTTAAGACATTACTTCCATGGAGAAAAGTCCACAAGGTGCTTATTGTGTTCAATTCCGATGCAATTTTTGTGTTTCATCAACTCTCTGAACGTCCACAGATTACAGAATGCATCCACATATGCTTCGGAAACTACTACTAGTCTTCCAGGGAACGATCAAAGCGTAGACAGTTTAAGACATAACTCCCATGGAGAAAAGCCAGCATGGTGCTTATTGTGTTCAATGCCGATGGAATTTTTGTGTTTCATCAACACTCTGAAGGATCACAGATTACAGAATGCATCCAGATGTGCTTCGGAAACTACTACTAGTCTTCCAGGGAATGATCAAAGCGTAGACAGTTTAAGACATTACTCTCATGGAGAAAAGTCCGCATGGTGCTTATTGTGTTCAATGCCGATGCAATTTCTGTGATTCATCAACACTCTGAAGGTCCACAGTTTACAGAATGCATCCAGATGTGCTTGGGAAACTACTACTAGTCTTCCAGGGAACGATCAAAGAGTAGACCGTTCAAGACATTACTCCCAAAGAGAAAAGTCAGCATGGTGCTTATTGTGTTTAATGCCGATGAAATTTCTGTGTGTCATCAACACTCTGAAGGTATACAGATTACAGAATGCCTCCATATGTGCTTCGGTAACTACTGCTAGTCTTCCAGTGTACGATCAAAGCGTAGACAGTATAAGACATTACTCCCATGGAGAAAAGTCCGCATGGTGATTATTGTGTTCAATGCCGATTCAATTTCTGCGTTTCATCAACACTCTGAAGGTCCACAGATTACAGAATGCCACCAGATGTGCTTCGGAAACTACCACTAGTCTCCAGTGAAGATCAAAGCGTAGACAGTTTAAGACATTACTCTCACGGAGAAAAGTCCGCATGGTGCTTATTGTGTTCAATGCCGACGCATTTTTTGTGTTTCATCAACACGCTAAAGGTAAACAGATTACAGAATGCATCCAGATGTGCTTCGGAAACTACTAGTAGTCTTCCAGGGAACGATCAAAGCTTAGACAGTTTAAGACATTACTCCCACGGAGAAAAGTCAGCATGGTGCTTATTGTGTTTAATGCCGATGAAATTTCCTTGTGTCATCATCACTCTGAAGGTATACAGATTACAGAATGCCTCCATATGTGCTTCGGTAACTACTGCTAGTCTTCCCGTGTACGATCAAATCGTAGACAGTTTAAGACATTACTCCCATGGAGAAAAGTCCGCATGGTGCTTATTGTGTTCAATGCCGATGCACTTTTGGTGTTTCATCAACACTCTGAAGGTCCACAGATTACAGAATGCCTCCAGATGTGCTTCGGAAACTACTACTAGTCTTCCAGAGTACCATCAAAGCGTAGACAGTTTAAGACATAACTCCCATGGAGACAAGTCCGCATGGTGCATATTGTGTTCAATGCCGTGGCAATTTTTTTGTTTCAATACACTCTGAAGGTAAACAGACTACAGAATGCATCCAGATGTGCTTCGGAAACTACTACTAGTCTTCCAGGGAACGATCAAACCTTAGACAGTTAAAGACATTACTCCCAAGGAGAAAAGTCCGCATGGTGGTTATTTTGTTCAATGAAGATGCAATTTTTGCGTTTCATCAAGACTCTTAAGGTCCACAGATTACAGAATGCCTGCAGATGTGCTTCGGAAAGTACTACTAGTCTTCCAGGGAACGATCAAAACTTAGACAGTAAAAGACATTACTCCCAAGGAGAAAAGTCCGCATGGTGGTTATTTTGTTCAATGCCGATGCAATTTTTGCGTTTAATCAAGACTCTTAAGGTCCACAGATTACAGAATGCCTGCAGATGTGCTTCGGAAACTACTGCTAGTCTTCCAGTGAACGATCACAACGTAGACAGTTTAAGACATTACTCCCATGGAGAAAAGCCAGCATGGTGCTTATTGTGTTCAATGCCGATGGAATTTTTGTGTTTCACCAACACTCTGAAGGATCACAGATTACAGAATACATCCAGATGTGCTTCGGAAACTACTACTAGTCTTCCAGGGAATGATCAAAGCGTAGACAGTTTAAGACATTACTCTCATGGAGAAAAGTCCGCATGGTGCTTATTGTGTTCAATGCCGATGCAATTTCTGTGATTCATCAACACTCTGAAGGTCCACAGATTACAGAATGCATCCAGATGTGCTTGGGAAACTACTACTAGTCTTCCAGGGAACGATCAAAGAGTAGACCGTTTAAGACATTACTCTCATGGAGAAACGTCCGCATGTTGATAATTGTGTTCAATGCCGATTCAATTTCTGCGTTTCATCATCACTCTGAAGGTCCACAGATTACAGAATGCCACCAGATGTGCTTCAGAAACTACCACTAGTCTCCAGTGAACGATCAAAGCGTAGACAGTTTAAGACATTACTCCCATGGAGAAAAGTCCGCATAGTGCTTATTGTGTTCAATGCCGATGCAATTTTTCTGTTTCATCAACCCTCTGGAGTTCCACAGATTACAGAATGCCTCCAGATGTGCTTCGGAAACTACTACTAGTCTTCCAGTGTACGATCAAAGCGTAGACAGTTTAAGACATTACTCCCACGCAGAAAAGTCCGCATGGTGCTTATTGTGTTCAATGCCGACGCAATTTTTGTGTTTCATCAACACACTGAAGGTAAACAGATTACAGAATGCATCCAGATGTGCTTCGGAAACTACTACTAGTCTTCCAGAGTACCATCAAAGCGTAGACAGTTTAAGACATTACTCCCATGGAGACAAGATCGCATGGTGCATATTGTGTTCAATGCCGTGGCAATTTTTTTGTTTCAATACACTCTGAAGGTAAACAGACTACAGAATGCATCCAGATGTGCTTCGGAAACTACTACTAGTCTTCCAGGGAACGATCAAAGCTTAGACAGTTAAAGACATTACTCCCAAGGAGAAAAGTCCGCATGGTGGTTATTTTGTTCAATGAAGATGCAATTTTTGCGTTTCATCAAGACTCTTAAGGTCCACAGATTACAGAATGCCTGCAGATGTGGTTCAGAAACTACTACTAGTCTTCCAGGGAACGATCAAAGCTCAGACAGTAAAAGACATTACTCCCAAGAAGAAAAGTCCGCATGGTGGTTATTTTGTTCAATGCCGATGCAATTTTTGCGTTTCAACAAGGCTCTTAAGGTCCACAGATTACAGAATGCCTGCAGATGTGCTTCGGAAACTACTGCTAGTCTTCCAGTGAACGATCACAGCGTAGACAGTTTAAGACATTACTCCCATGGAGAAAAGTCCTCATGGTGTTTATTGTGTTCAATGCCGATGTAATTTTTGTGTTTCATCAACACTCTGAAGGTTCACAGAGTGCAGAATGCATCCAGATGAGCTTCGGAAACTACTACGAGTCTTCCCGGGAACGATAAAATTGTAGACAGTTTAAGACATTACTCCCATGGAGAAAAGTCCGCATGGTGTTTATTGTGTTCTATGCCGATGCAATTTTTGTGTTTCATCAACACTCTGAAGGTCCACAGATTACAGAATGCATCCAGATATGCTTCGGAAACTACTACAAGTCTTCCAGGGAATGATCAAAGTGTAGACAGTTTAAGACATTACTCTCATGGAGAAAGGTCCGCTTGGTGCTTATTGTGTTCAATGCCGAAGCAATTTCTGTGTATCATCAACACTCTGAAGGTCCACAGATTACAGAATGCAACCAGATGTGCTTGGGAAACTACTACTAGTCTTCCAGGGAACGATCAAAGAGTAGACCGTTTAAGACATTACTCCCATGGAGAAAAGTCAGCATGGTGCTTATTGTGTTTAATGCCGATGAAATTTCTGTGTGTCATCAACACTCTGAAGGTATACAGATTACAGAATGCCTCCATATGTGCTCCGGTAACTACTGCTAGTCTTCCAGTGTACGATCAAAGCGTAGACAGTTTAAGACATTACTCCCATGGAGAAAAGTCCGCATGGTGCTTATTGTGTTCAATGCCGATGCAATTTTTCTGTTTCATCAACACTCTGGAGTTCCACAGATTACAGAATGCCTCCAGATGTGCTTCGGAAACTACTACTAGTCTTCCAGTGTACGATCAAAGCGTAGACAGTTTAAGACATTACTCCCATGGAGAAAATTCCGCACGGTGCTTATTGTGTTCAATGCTGATGCAATTTCTGTGTTTCATCAACACTCTGAAGGTCCACAGATTACAGAATGCATCCAGACATGCTTCGGAAACTACTACTAGCCTTGCAGGGAACGATCAAATCGTAGACAATTTAAGACATTACTCTCATGGAGATAAGTCCGCATGGTGCTTATTGTGTTCAATGCCGATGCAATTTTTGTGTTTCATCAACACGCTGAAGGTAAACAGATTACAGAATGCATCCAGATGTGCTTCGGAAACTACTATTAGTCTTCCAGGAACGATCAAAGCTTAGACAGTTTATGACATTACTCCCATGGAGAAATGTCCGCATGGTGCTTATTTTGTTCAATGCCGATGCAATTTTTGTGTTTCATCAACACTCTGAAGGTCCACAGATTACAGATGCCTGCAGATGTGCTTCGGAAACTACTACTACTCTTCCAGGGAACGATCAAAGCGTAGACAGTCTAAGACATTACTCCCATGGAGAAAAGTCCTAATGGTGCTTATTGTGTTCAATGAAGATTCAATTTTTTTGTTTCATCAACACTCTGAACGTCCACAGATTACAGAATTCCTCCAGTTGTGCTTCGGAAACTACTAATAGTCTTCCAGGGAACGATCAATGCGTTGACAGTTCAGGACAATTCTCTCATGGAGAAAAGTCCGCATGGTGCTTATTGTGTTCAATGCCGATACAATTTCTGTGTTTCATCAACACTCTGAACGTCCACAGATTACAGAATGCATCCCGATGTGCTGCGGAAGCAACTACTAGTTTTCCAGAGAACGATCAAAGCGTAGACAGTTTAAGACATTACTCCTATGGAGAAAAGTCGGCATGGTGCTTATTGTGTTCAATGCCGACTCAATTTTTGTGTTTCATCAACACTCTGAATGTCCACAGATTACAGAATGCATCCAGATGTGCTTCGGAAACTACTACTAGTCTTCCAGTGTACGATCAAAGCGTAGAGAGTTTAAGCCATTACTCCCATGGAGAAAAGTACTCATGGTGCTTATTGTGTTCAATGCCGATGCAATTTTTGTGTTTCATCAACACTCTGAAGGTTCACAGAGTGAATAATGCCTCCAGATGTGCTTCAGAAACTACTACTAGTCTTCCAGTGTACGATCAAAGCGTAGACAGTTTAAGACATTACTCCCATGGAGAAAAGTCCGCATGGTGCTTATTGTGTTCAATGCCGATGTAATTTTTGTGTTTCATCAACACTCTGAACGTCCACATATTACAGAATGCCTCCAGATGTGCTTCGGAAACTACTACTAGTCTTCCAGAGAACGATTAAAGCGTAGACAGTTAAAGACATTACTCCCAAGGAGAAAAGTCCGCATGGTGGTTATTTTGTTCAATGCCGATGCAATTTTTGCGTTTCATCAAGACTCTTAAGGTCCACAGATTACAGAATGCCTGCAGATGTTCTTCGGAAACTACTACTAGTCTTCCAGTGTACGATCAAAGCGTAGACAGTTTAAGACATTACTCCCATGGAGAATAGTCCGCATGGTGCTTATTGTGTTCAATGCCGATGCAATTTTTGTGTTTCATCAACACTCTGAACGTCCACAGATTACAGAATGCCTCCAGCTGTGCTTCGGAAACTACTACTAGTCTTCCAGAGAACGATCAAAGCGTAGACAGTTTAAGACATTACTCCCCTGGAGAACAGTCAGCATGGTTCTTATCGTGTTCAATGCCGATGCAATTTTTGTGTTTCATCAACACTCTGAAGGTCCACAGATTTCAGAATGCCTCCAGATGTGCTTCGGAAACTACTACTAGTCTTCCAGGGAACGATCAAAGTGTAGACAGTTTAAGACATTACTTCCATGGAGTAAAGTCCGGTTGGAGCTTATTGTGTACAATGCCGATGCAATTTTTGTGTTTCATCAACACTCTGAACGTCCACAGATTACAGAATGCCTCCAGATGTGCTTCGGAAACTACTACTAGACTTCCATTGTACGATCAAAGCGTAGACAGTTAAAGACATTAGTCCCATGGAGAAAAGTCCGCATGGTGCTTATTGTGTTCAATGCCGCTGCAATTTTTGTGTTTCATCAACACTCTGAAGGTCCACAGATTACAGAATGCATCCAGATCTGCATCGGAAACTACTACTAGTCTTCCAGTGAACGATCAAATCGTAGACAGTTTAAGACATTACTCTCATGGAGAAAAGTCCGCATGGTGCTCATTGTGTTCAATGCCGATACAATTTTTGTGTTTCATTAACACTCTGAACATCCACAGATTACAGAATGCATCCAGATGTGCTTCGGAAACTACTACTAGTCTACCAGTGAACGATCAAAGCGTAGACAGTTTGAGACATTACTCCCATGGAGAAAAGTCCGCATGGTGCTTATTGTGTTCAATGCCGATTCAATTTCTGTGTTTCATCAACACTCTGAAGGTTCACAGATTACAGAATGCATCCAGATCTACTTCGGAAACTATTGCTAGTCTTCCAGTGAACGATCAAAGCGTAGACAGTTTAAGACATTACTCTCATGGAGAAAAGTATGCATGGTGCTTATTGTGTTCAATGCCGATGCAATTTTTGTGTTTCATCAACACTCTGAAGGTTCACAGATTACAGAATGCATCCAGATCTGCTTCGGAAACTACTGCTAGTCTTCCAGTGAACGATCAAAGCGTAGACAGTTTAAGACATTACTCTCATGGAGAAAAGTCTGCATGGTGCTTATTGTGTTCAATGCCGATGCAATTTTGGTGTTTCATCAACTCTCTGAAGGTCCACAGATTACAGAATGCCTCCAGATGTGCTTCGGAAACAACTACTAGTCTTCCAGAGAAGGATCAAAGCGTAGACAGTTTAAGACATTACTCCCATGGAGAAAAGTCAGCATGGTGCTTATCATGTTCAATGCCTACGCAACTTTTGTGTTTCATCAACACTCTGAAGGTCCACAGATTTCAGAATGCCTCCAGATGTTCTTCGGAAACTACTACTAGTCTTCCAGGTTACGATCAAAGCGTAGACAGTTTGAGACATAACTCCCAAGGAAAAAAATCCGCATGGTGCTTTTTGTGTTCAATGCCGATTCAATATTTGTGTTTCATCAACACTCTGAAAGTCCACAGATTACTTAATGCATACAGATGTGCATCGGAAACTACTACTAGTCTTCCAGGGAACGATCAAAGCGTAGACAGTTTAAGACATTACTCTCATGGAGAAAAATATGCATGGTGCTTATTGTGTTCAATGCCGATGCAATTTTTGTGTTTCATCAACACTCTGAAGGTTCACAGATTACAGAATGCATCCAGATCTGCTTCGGAAACCACTGCTAGTCTTCCAGTGAACGATCAAAGCGTAGACAGTTTAAGACATTACTCTCATGGAGAAAAGTCTGCATGGTGCTTATTGTGTTCAATGCCGATGCAATTGTGGTGTTTCATCAACTCTCTGAAGGTCCACAGATTACAGAATGCCTCCAGATGTGCTTCGGAAATAACTACTAGTCTTCCAGAGAAGGATCAAAGCGTAGACAGTTTAAGACATTACTCCCATGGAGAAAGGTCAGCATGGTGCTTATCATGTTCAATGCCTACGCAACTTTTGTGTTTCATCAACACTCTGAAGGTCCACAGATTTCAGAATGCCTCCAGATGTTCTTCGGAAACTACTACTAGTCTTCCAGGTTACGATCAAAGCGTAGACAGTTTGAGACATAACTCCCAAGGAAAAAAATCCGCATGGTGCTTTTTGTGTTCAATGCCGATGCAATATTTGTGTTTCATCAACACTGAAAGTCCACAGATTACTGAATGCATACAGATGTGCTTCGGAAACTACTACTAGTCTTCCAGGGAACGATCAAAGTGTAGACTGTTTAAGACATTACTCTCATGGAGAAAAGTCCGCATGGTGCTTATTGTGTTCAATGCCGATGCAATTTCTGTGATTCATCAACACTCTGAAGGTCCACAGATTACAGAATGGATCCAGATGTGCTTGGGAAACTACTACTAGTCTTCCAGGGAACGATCAAAGAGTAGACCGTTTAAGACATTACTCTCATGGAGAAAAGTCCGCATGTTGATTATTGTGTTCAATGCCGATTCAATTTCTGCGTTTCATCATCACTCTGAAGGTCCACAGATTACAGAATGCCACCAGATGTGCTTCGGAAACTACCACTAGTCTCCAGTGAACGATCAAAGCGTAGACAGTTTAAGACATTACTCCCATATAGAAAAGTCCGCATAGTGCTTATTGTGTTCAATGCCGATGCAATTTTTCTGTTTCATCAACACTCTGGAGTTCCACAGATTACAGAATGCCTCCAGATGTGCTTCGGAAACTACTACTAGTCTTCCAGTGTACGATCAAAGCGTAGACAGTTTAAGACATTACTCCTATTGGGAAAAGTCCGCATGGTACTTATTGTGTTCAATGCCGACGCAATTTTTGTGTTTCATCAACACACTGAAGGTAAACAGATTACAGAATGCATCCAGATGTGCTTCGGAAACTACTACTAGTCTTCCAGAGTACCATCAAAGCGTAGACAGTTTAAGACATTACTCCCATGGAGAATAGTCCGCATGGTGCTTATTGTGTTCAATGCCGATGCAATTTTTGTGTTTCATCAACACTCTGAACGTCCACAGATTACAGAATGCCTCCAGCTGTGCTTCGGAAACTACTACTAGTCTTCCAGAGAACGATCAAAGCGTAGACAGTTTAAGACATTACTCCCCTGGAGAACAGTCAGCATGGTTCTTATCGTGTTCAATGCCGATGCTATTTTTGTGTTTCATCAACACTCTGAAGGTCCACAGATTTCAGAATGCCTCCAGATGTGCTTCGGAAACTACTACTAGTCTTCCAGGGAACGATCAAAGTGTAGACAGTTTAAGACATTACTTCCATGGAGAAAAGTCCGGTTGGAGCTTATTGTGTACAATGCCGATGCAATTTTTGTGTTTCATCAACACTCTGAACGTCCACAGATTACAGAATGCCTCCAGATGTGCTTCGGAAACTACTACTAGACTTCCATTGTACGATCAAAGCGTAGACAGTTAAAGACATTAGTCCCATGGAGAAAAGTCCGCATGGTGCTTATTGTGTTCAATGCCGCTGCAATTTTTGTGTTTCATCAACACTCTGAAGGTCCACAGATTACAGAATGCATCCAGATCTGCATCGGAAACTACTACTAGTCTTCCAGTGAACGATCAAATCGTAGACAGTTTAAGACATTACTCTCATGGAGAAAAGTCCGCATGGTGCTCATTGTGTTCAATGCCGATACAATTTTTGTGTTTCATTAACACTCTGAACATCCACAGATTACAGAATGCATCCAGATGTGCTTCGGAAACTACTACTAGTCTTCCAGTGAACGATCAAAGCGTAGACAGTTTGAGACATTACTCCCATGGAGAAAAGTCCGCATGGTGCTTATTGTGTTCAATGTTGATTCAATTTCTGTGTTTCATCAACACTCTGAAGGTTCACAGATTACAGAATGCATCCAGATCTACTTCGGAAACTATTGCTAGTCTTCCAGTGAACGATCAAAGCATAGACAGTTTAAGACATTACTCTCATGGAGAAAAGTATGCATGGTGCTTATTGTGTTCAATGCCGATGCAATTTTTGTGTTTCATCAACACTCTGAAGGTTCACAGATTACAGAATGCATCCAGATCTGCTTCGGAAACTACTGCTAGTCTTCCAGTGAACGATCAAAGCGTAGACAGTTTAAGACATTACTCTCATGGAGAAAAGTCTGCATGGTGCTTATTGTGCTCAATGCCGATGCAATTTTGGTGTTTCATCAACTCTCTGAAGGTCCACAGATTACAGAATGCCTCCAGATGTGCTTCGGAAACAACTACTAGTCTTCCAGAGAAGGATCAAAGCGTAGACAGTTTAAGACATTACTCCCATGGAGAAAAGTCAGCATGGTGCTTATCATGTTCAATGCCTACGCAACTTTTGTGTTTCATCAACACTCTGAAGGTCCACAGATTTCAGAATGCCTCCAGATGTTCTTCGGAAACTACTACTAGTCTTCCAGGTTACGATCAAAGCGTAGACAGTTTGAGACATAACTCCCAAGGAAAAAAATCCGCATGGTGCTTTTTGTGTTCAATGCCGATGCAATATTTGTGTTTCATCAACACTCTGAAAGTCCACAGATTACTGAATGCATACAGATGTGCTTCGGAAACTACTACTAGTCTTCCAGGGAACGATCAAAGTGTAGACTGTTTAAGACATTACTCTCATGGAGAAAAGTCCGCATGGTGCTTATTGTGTTCAATGCCGATGCAATTTCTGTGATTCATCAACACTCTGAAGGTCCACAGATTACAGAATGGATCCAGATGTGCTTGGGAAACTACTACTAGTCTTCCAGGGAACGATCAAAGAGTAGACCGTTTAAGACATTACTCTCATGGAGAAAAGTCCGCATGTTGATTATTGTGTTCAATGCCGATTCAATTTCTGCGTTTCATCATCACTCTGAAGGTCCACAGATTACAGAATGCCACCAGATGTGCTTCGGAAACTACCACTAGTCTCCAGTGAACGATCAAAGCGTAGACAGTTTAAGACATTACTCCCATATAGAAAAGTCCGCATAGTGCTTATTGTGTTCAATGCCGATGCAATTTTTCTGTTTCATCAACACTCTGGAGTTCCACAGATTACAGAATGCCTCCAGATGTGCTTCGGAAACTACTACTAGTCTTCCAGTGTACGATCAAAGCGTAGACAGTTTAAGACATTACTCCCATGGAGAAAAGTCCGCATGGTACTTATTGTGTTCAATGCCGACGCAATTTTTGTGTTTCATCAACACACTGAAGGTAAACAGATTACAGAATGCATCCAGATGTGCTTCGGAAACTACTACTAGTCTTCCAGAGTACCATCAAAGCGTAGACAGTTTAAGACATTACTCCCATGGAGACAAGATCGCATGGTGCATATTGTGTTCAATGCCGTGGCAATTTTTTTGTTTCAGTACACTCTGAAGGTAAACAGACTACAGAATGCATCCAGATGTGCTTCGGAAACTACTGCTAGTCTTCCAGGGAACGATCAAAGCTTAGACAGTTAAAGACATTACTCCCAAGGAGAAAAGTCCGCATGGTGGTTATTTTGTTCAATGAAGAAGAAATTTTTGCGTTTAATCAAGACTCTTAAGGTCCACAGATTACAGAATGCCTGCAGATGTGCTTCGGAAACTACTGCTAGTCTTCCAGTGAACGATCACAGCGTAGACAGTTTAAGACATTACTCCCATGGAGAAAAGCCCTCATGGTGTTTATTGTGTTCAATGCCGATGTAATTTTTGTGTTTCATCAACACTCTGAAGGTTCACAGAGTGCAGAATGCATCCAGATGTGCTTCGGAAACTACTACGAGTCTTCCAGGGAACGATAAAATTGTAGACAGTTTAAGACATTACTCCCATGGAGAAAAGTCCGCATGGTGTTTATTGTGTTCTATGCCGATGCAATTTTTGTGTTTCATCAACACTCTGAAGGTCCACAGATTACAGAATGCATCCAGATATGATTCGGAAACTACTACAAGTCTTCCACGGAATGATCAAAGCGTAGACAGTTTAAGACATTACTCTCATGGAGAAAAGTCCGCTTGGTGCTTATTGTGTTCAATGCCGAAGCAATTTCTGTGTATCATCAACACTCTGAAGGTCCACAGATTACAGAATGCAACCAGATGTGCTTCGGAAACTGCTACTAGTCTTCCAGGGAACGATCAAAGCGTAGACAGTCTAAGACATTACTGCCATGGAGAAAAGTGTGTTTTTTTGTTTCATCAACATTCTGAAGGTAAACAGATTACAGAATGCATCCAGATGTGCTTGGGAAACTACTACTAGTCTTCCAGGGAACGATCAAAGAGTAGACCGTTTAAGACATTACTCCCATGGAGAAAAGTCAGCATGGTGCTTATTGTGTTTAATGCCAATGAAATTTCTGTGTGTCATCAACACTCTGAAGGTATACAGATTACAGAATGCCTCCATATGTGCTCCGGTAACTACTGCTAGTCTTCCAGTTTACGATCAAAGAGTAGACAGTTTAAGACATTACTCCCATGGAGAAAAGTCCGCATGGTGCTTATTGTGTTCAATGCCGATGCAATTTTTGTGTTTCATCAACACTCTGAACGTCCACAGATTACAGAATGCCTCCAGATGTGCTTCGGAAACTACTACTAGTCTTCCAGTGAACGATCAAATCGTAGACAGTTTAACACATTACTCTCATGGAGAAAAGTCCGCATGGTGATTATTGTGTTCAATGCCAATTCAATTTCTGCGTTTCATTAACACTGAAGGTACACAGATTACAGAATGCCTCCAGATGTGCTTCGGAAACTACCACTAGTCTCCAGTGAACGATCAAAACTTAGACAGTTTAAGACATTACTCCCATGGAGAAAAGTCCGCATGGTGCTTATTGTGTTCAATGCCGATGCAAATTTTCTGTTTCATCAACACTCTGGAGTTCCACAGATTACAGAATGCCTCCAGATGTGCTTCGGAAACTACCACTAGTCTTCCAGTGTACGATCAAAGCGTAGACAGTTTAAGACATTACTCCCATGGAGAAAATTCCGCATGGTGCTTATTGTGTTCAATGCTGATGCAATTTCTGTGTTTCATCAACACTCTGAAGGTCCACAGATTACAGAATGCATCCAGACGTGCTTCGGAAACTACTACTAGTCTTGCAGGGAACGATCAAATCGTAGACAATTTAAGACATTACTCTCATGGAGATAAGTCCGCATGGTGCTTATTGTGTTCAATGCCGATGCAATTTTTGTGTTTCATCAACACGCTGAAGGTAAACAGATTACAGAATGCATCCAGATGTGCTTCGGAAACTACTACTAGTCTTCCAGGAACGATCAAAGCTTAGACAGTTTATGACATTACTCCCATGGAGAAATGTCCGCATGGTGCTTATTTTGTTCAATGCCGATGCAATTTTTGTGTTTCATCAACACTCTGAAGGTCCACAGATTACAGAATGCCTGCAGATGTGCTTCGGAAACTACTACTACTCTTCCAGGGAACGATCAAAGCGTAGACAATCTAAGACATTACTCCCATGGAGAAAAGTCCTAATGGTGCTTATTGTGTTCAATGAAGATGCAATTTTTTTGTTTCATCAACACTCTGAACGTCCACAGATTACAGAATTCCTCCAGTTGTGCTTCGGAAACTACTAATAGTCTTCCAGGGAACGATCAATGCGTTAACAGTTCAGGACAATTCTCTCATGGAGAAAAGTCCGCATGGTGCTTATTGTGTTCAATGCCGATACAATTTCTGTGTTTCATCAACACTCTGAACGTCCACAGATTACAGAATGCATCCCGATGTGCTGCGGAAACAACTACTAGTTTTCCAGAGAACGATCAAAGCGTAGACAGTTTAAGACATTACTCCTATGGAGAAAAGTCGGCATGGTGCTTATTGTGTTCAATGCCGATGCAATTTTTGTGTTTCATCAACACTCTGAATGTCCACAGATTACAGAATGCATCCAGATGTGCTTCGGAAACTACTACTAGTCTTCCAGTGTACGATCAAAGCGTAGAGAGTTTAAGCCATTACTCCCATGGAGAAAAGTCCTCATGGTGCTTATTGTGTTCAATGCCGATGCAATTTTTGTGTTTCATCAACACTCTGAAGGTTCACAGAGTGAAGAATGCCTCCAGATGTGCTTCAGAAACTACTACTAGTCTTCCAGTGTACGATCAAAGCGTAGACAGTTTAAGACATTACTCCCATGGAGAAAAGTCCGCATGGTGCTTATTGTGTTCAATGCCGATGTAATTTTTGTGTTTCATCAACACTCTGAACGTCCACAGATTACAGAATGCCTCCAGATGTGCTTCGGAAACTACTAATAGTCTTCCAGAGAACGATTAAAGCGTAGACAGTTAAAGACATTACTCCCAAGGAGAAAAGTCCTCATGGTGGTTATTTTGTTCAATGCCGATGCAATTTTTGCGTTTCATCAAGACTCTTAAGGTCCACAGATTACAGAATGCCTGCAGATGTGCTTCGGAAACTACTACTAGTCTTCCAGGCAACGATCAAAGCGTAGACAGTTTAAGACATTACACCCATGGAAAAAAGTCCGCATGGTGTTTATTGTGTTCAATGCCGATGTAATTTTTGTGTTTCATCAACACTCTGTAGGTTCACAGAGTGCAGAATGCCTCCAGATGTGCTTCGGAAACTACTACTAGTCTTCCAGTGTACGATCAAAGCGTAGACATTTTAAGACATTACTCCCATGGAGAAAATTCCGCATGGTGCTTATTGTGTTCAATGCCGATGTAATTTTTGTGTTTCATCAACACTCTGAACGTCCACAGATTACAGAATGAATCCAGATGTGCTTCGGAAACTACTACTAGTCTTCCAGAGAACGATCAAAGCGTAGACAGTTTAAGACATTACTCCCATGGCGAAAAGTCAGCATGGTGCTTATCATGTTCAATGCCGACGCAACTTTTGTGTTTCATCAACACTCTGAAAGTCCACAGATTACTGAATGCATACAGATGTGCTTCGGAAACTACTACTAGTCTTGCAATGAACGATCAAAGCGTAGACATTTTAAGACATTACTCACATGGAGAAAAGTCCGGATGGTGCTTATTGTGTGCAATGAAGATTCAATTTCTGTGTTTCTTCAACACTCTGAAGGTTCAAAGATTACAGAATGCATCCAGATGTGCTTCGGAAACAACTACTAGTCTTCAATTGAACGATCAAAGCGTAGACAGTTTAAGACATTACTCTCATGAAGAAAAGTCCGCATTGTGCTTATTGTGTTCAATGCCGATGCAATTTCTGTGTTTTATCAACACTCTGAAGGTCCACAGAGTGCAGAATGCTTCCAGATGTGCTTCGGAAACTACTACTAGTCTTCCAGTGTACGATCAAAGCGTAGACAGTTTAAGACATTACTCCCATGGAGAAAAGTCCGCATGGTGCTTATTGTGTTCAATGCCGATGCAATTTCAGTGTTTCATCAACACTCTGAAGGTCCACAGATTTCAGAATGCCTCCAGATGTGCTTCGGAAACTACTACTAGTCTTCCAGGGAACGATCAAAGTGTAGACAGTTTAAGACATTACTTCCATGGAGAAAAGTCCGCTTAATGCTTATTGTGTTCAATGCCGATGCAATTTTTTTGTTTCATCAACACTCTGAAGGTCCACCGATTACAGAATGCCTGCAGATGTGCTTCGGAAACTACTACTAGTCTTCCAGGGAACGATCAAAGCGTAGACAGTTTAAGACATTACACCCATGGAAAAAAGTCCGCATGGTGTTTATTGTGTTCAATGCCGATGTAATTTTTGTGTTTCATCATCACTCTGAAGGTTCACAGAGTGCAGAATGCCTCCAGATGTGCTTCGGAAACTACTACTAGTCTTCCAGTGTACGATCAAAGCGTAGACAGTTTAAGACATTACTCCCATGGAGAAAAGTCCGCATGGTGCTTATTGTGTTCAATGCCGATGTAATTTTTGTGTTTCATCAACACTCTGAACGTCCACAGATTACAGAATGAATCCAGATGTGCTTCGGAAACTACTACTAGTCTTCCAGAGAACGATCAAAGCGTAGACAGTTTAAGACATTACTCCCATGGCGAAAAGTCAGCATGGTGCTTATCATGTTCAATGCCGACGCAACTTTTGTGTTTCATCAACACTCTGAAGGTATACAGATTTCAGAATGAATCCAGATGTGCTTCGGAAACTACCACTAGTCTTCCAGGGAACGATCAAAGTGTAGAAAGATTAAGACATTACTTCCATGGAGAAATGTCGGCATGGTGCTTATTGTGTTCAACGCCGATGCAATTTTTGTGTTTCATCAACACTCTGAAAGTCCACAGATTACAGAATGCCTCCAGATGTGCTTCGGAAACTACTACTAGTCTACCAGGGAACGATCAAAGCGTAGACAGTTTCACACATTACTCCAATGGAGAAAAGTCCTCATGGTGCTTATTGTCTTCAATGCCGATGCAATTTTTGTGTTTCATCAACACTCTGAAGGTCCACAGATTACTGAATGCATCCAGAAGTGCTTCGGAAACTACTACTAGTCTTCCAGGGAACGATCAAAGCGTAGACAGTTTAAGACATTACTCTCATGAAGAAAAGTCCGCATGGTGCTTATTGTGTTCAATTCCGATGCAATTTCTGTGTTTCATCAACACTCTAAACGTCCACAGATTACAGTATGCCTCCAGATGTGCTTCGGAAACTACTGCTAGTCTTCCAGTGAACGATCACAGCGTAGACAGTTTAGGACATTACTCTCATGGAGAAAAGTCCGCATGGTGCTTATTGTGTTCAATGACGATTCAATTTCTGTGTTTCATCAACACTCTGAAGGTCCACAGATTACAGAATGCATCCAGATGTGCTTCGGAAACTACTACGAGTCTTCCAGGGAACGATAAAATTGTAGACAGTTTAAGACATTACTCCCACGGAGAAAAGTCCACATGGTGCTTATTGTGTTCAATTCCGATGCAATTTTTGTGTTTCATCAACACTCTGAACGTCCACAGATTACTGAATGCATACAGATGTGCTTCGGAAACTACTACTAGTCTTGCAATGAACGATCAAAGCGTAGACATTTTAAGACATTACTCCCATGGAGAAAAGTCCAGATGGTGCTTATTGTGTTCAATGAAGATTCAATTTCTGTGTTTCATCAACACTCTGAAGGTTCACAGAGTGCAGAATGCATCCAGATATGCTTCGGAAACTACTACAAGTCTTCCAGGGAATGATCAAAGCGTAGACAGTTTAAGACATTACTCTCATGGAGAAAAGTCCGCTTGGTGCTTATTGTGTTCAATGCCGAAGCAATTTCTGTGTATCATCAACACTCTGAAGGTCCACAGATTACAGAATGCAACCAGCTGTGCTTCGGAAACTACCACTAGTCTCCAGTGAACGATCAAAACTTAGACAGTTTAAGACATTACTCCCATGGAGAAAAGTCCGCATGGTGCTTATTGTGTTCAATGCCGATGCAATTTTTCTGTTTCATCAACACTCTGGAGTTCCACAGATTACAGAATGCCTCCAGATGTGCTTCGGAAACTACTACTAGTCTTCCAGTGTACGATCAAAGCGTAGACAGTTTAAGACATTACTCCCATGGAGAAAATTCCGCATGGTGCTTATTGTGTTCAATGCTGAGGCAATTTCTGTGTTTCATCAACACTCTGAAGGTCCACAGATTACAGAATGCATCCAGACGTGCTTCGGAAACTACTACTAGTCTTGCAGGGAACGATCAAATCGTAGACAATTTAAGACATTACTCTCATGGAGATAAGTCCGCATGGTGCTTTTTGTGTTCAATGCCGATGCAATTTTTGTGTTTCATCAACACGCTGAAGGTAAACAGATTACAGAATGCATCCAGATGTGCTTCGGAAACTACTACTAGTCTTCCAGGAACGATCAAAGCTTAGACAGTTTATGACATTACTCCCATGGAGAAATGTCCGAATGGTGCTTATTTTGTTCAATGCCGATGCAATTTTTGTGTTTCATCAACACTCTGAAGGTCCACAGATTACAGAATGCCTGCAGATGTGCTTCGGAAACTACTACTACTCTTCCAGGGAACGATCAAAGCGTTGACAGTCTAAGACATTACTCCCATGGAGAAATGTCCTAATGGTGCTTATTGTGTTCAATGAAGATGAAATTTTTTTGTTTCATCAACACTCTGAACGTCCACAGATTACAGAATTCCTCCAGTTGTGCTTCGGAAACTACTAATAGTCTTCCAGGGAACGATCAATGCGTTGACAGTTCAGGACAATTCTCTCATGGAGAAAAGTCCGCATGGTGCTTATTGTGTTCAATGCCGATACAATTTCTAGGTTTCATCAACACTCTGAACGTCCACAGATTACAGAATGCATCCCGATGTGCTGCGGAAACAACTACTAGTTCTCCAGAGAACGATCAAAGCGTAGACAGTTTAAGACATTACTCCTATGGAGAAAAGTCGGCATGGTGCTTATTGTGTGCAATGCCGATGCAATTTTTGTGTTTCATCAACACTCTGAATGTCCGCAGATTACAGAATGCATCCAGATGTGCTTCGGAAACTACTACTAGTCTTCCAGTGTACGATAAAAGCGTAGAGAGTTTAAGCCATTACTCCCATGGACAAAAGTCCTCATGGTGCTTATTGTGTTCAATGCCGATGCAATTTTTGTGTTTCATCAACACTCTGAAGGTTTACAGAGTGAAGAATGCCTCCAGATGTGCTTCGGAAACTACTACTAGTCTTCCAGTGCACGATCAAAGCGTAGACAGTTTAAGACATTACTCCCATGGAGAAAAGTCCGCATGGTGCTTATTGTGTTCAATGCCGATGTAATTTTTGTGTTTCATCAACACTCTGAACGTCCACAGATTACAGAATGAATCCAGATGTGCTTCGGAAACTACTACTAGTCTTCCAGAGAACGATCAAAGCGTAGACAGTTTAAGACATTACTCCCATGGCGAAAAGTCAGCATGGTGCTTATCATGTTCAATGCCGACGCAACTTTTGTGTTTCATCAACACTCTGAGGGTATACAGATTTCAGAATGCCTCCAGATGTGCTTCGAAAACTACCACTAGTCTTCCAGGGAACGATCAAAGTGTAGAAAGTTTAAGACATTACTTCCATGGAGAAATGTCGGCATGGTGCTTATTGTGTTCAATGCCGATGCAATTTTTGTGTTTCATCAACACTCTGAAAGTCCACAGATTACAGAATGCCTCCAGATGTGCTTCGGAAACTACTACTAGTCTACCAGGGAACGATCAAAGCGTAGACAGTTTCACACGTTACTCCAATGGAGAAAAGTCCTCATGGTGCTTATTGTCTTCAATGCCGATGCAATTTTTGTGTTTCATCAACACTCTGAAGGTCCACAGATTACTGAATGCATCCAGAAGTGCTTCGGAAAATACTACTAGTCTTCCAGGGAACGATCAAAGCGTAGACAGTTTAAAACATTACTCTCATGAAGAAAAGTCCGCATGGTGCTTATTGTGTTCAATTCCGATGCAATTTCTGTGTTTCATCAACACTCTAAACGTCCACAGATTACAGTATGCCTCCAGATGTGCTTCGGAAACTACTGCTAGTCTTACAGTGAACGATCACAGCGTAGACAGTTTAGGACATTACTCTCATGGAGAAAAGTCCGCATGGTGCTTATTGTGTTCAATGACGATTCAATTTCTGTGTTTCATCAACACTCTGAAGGTCCACAGATTACAGAATGCATCCAGATGTGCTTCGGAAACTACTACGAGTCTTCCAGGGAACGATAAAATTGTAGACAGTTTAAGACATTACTCCCACGGAGAAAAGTCCACATGGTGCTTATTGTGTTCAATTCCGATGCAATTTTTGTGTTTCATCAACACTCTGAACGTCCACAGATTACTGAATGCATACAGATGTGCTTCGGAAACTACTACTAGTCTTGCAATGAACGATCAAAGCGTAGACATTTTAAGACATTACTCCCATGGAGAAAAGTCCAGATGGTGCTTATTGTGTTCAATGAAGTATCAATTTCTGTGTTTCATCAACACTCTGAAGGTTCACAGATTGCAGAATGCATCCAGATGTGCTTCGGAAACTACTACTAATCTTAAAGGGAACGATCAAAGCGTAGACATTTTAAGACATTACTCCCATGGAGAAAAGTCCGCATGGTGCTTATTGTGTTCAATGCCGATGTAATTTTTGTGTTTCATCAACTCTCTGAACGTCCACAGATTACAGAATGCCTCCAGATGTGCTACGGAAACTACTACTAGTCTTCCAGTGTACGATCAAAGCGTAGACAGCTTGAGACATAACTCCCAAGGAAAAAAGTCCGCATGGTATTTATTGTGTTCAATGCCGATGTAATTTTTGTGTTTCATCAACACTCAGAAAGTCCACAGATAACAGAATGCATCCAGATATGCTTCGGACACTACTACTAGTCTTCCAGGGAACGATCAAAGCGTAGACAGTTTAAGACATTACTCCCATGGACAGAAGTCCGCATGGTGCTTATTGTGTTCAATGCCGATGCAATTTATGTGTTTCATCAACACTCTGAGAGTCCACAGATTTCAGAATGCATCCAGATCTGCTTCGTAAACTACTACTAGTCTTCCAGTGAACGATCAAAGCGTAGACAGTTTAATACATTACTCTCATGGAGAAGTGTCCGCATGGTGCTTATTGTGTTCAATGCCGATGCAATTTTTGAGTTTCATCAACACTCTGAAGGTCCACAGATTACAGAATGCCTCCAGATGTGCTTCGGAAACTACTACTAATCTACCAGAGAACGATCAAAGCGTAGACAGTTTAAGACATTACTCCCATGGAGAAAAGTCCGCATGGTGCTTATTATGTTCAATGCCGATGCAATTTTTGTGTTTCATCAACACTCTGAAGGTCCACAGATTACAGAATGCATCCAGATCTGCTTCGGAAACTACTACTAGTCTTCCAGCGAACGATCAAAACGAAGACAGTTTAAGACATTACTCTCATGGAGAAAAGTCCGCATGGTGCTTATTGTGTTCATTGCCGATGCAATTTTTGTGTTTCATCAACACTCTGAACGTCCACAGATTACAGAATGCCTCCAGATGTGATTCGGAAACTACTACTAGTCTTCCAGTGAACGATCAAAGCGTAGACAGTTTGAGACATTACTCCCATTAAGAAAAGTCTGCATGGTGGTTATTGTGTTCAATGCCGATTCAATTTCTGTGTTTCATCAACACTCGGAAGGTTCACAGATTACAGAATGCATCCAGATCTGCTTCGGAAACTACTACTAGTCTTCCAGTGAACGATCAAAGCGTAGACAGTTTAAGACATTACTCTCATGGAGAAAAGTCCACATGGTGCTTATTGTGTTCAATGCCGATTCAATTTCTGTGTTTCATCAACACTCTTAAGGTTCACAGATTACATAATGCATCCAGATGTGCTTTGGAAACTACTACTAGTATTCCAGGGAACGATCAAAGCGTAGACAGTTTAAGACATTACTCTCATGAAGAAAAGTCCGCATGGTGCTTATTGTGTTCAATGCCGATGCAATTTCTGTGTTTCATCAACACTCTGAAGGTCCACAGATTACAGAATGCCTCCAGATGTGCTTCGGAAACTACTGCTAGTCTCCAGTGAACGATCACAGCGTAGACAGTTTAAGACATTACTCCCATGGAGAAAAGTCCGCATGGTGTTTATTGTGTTCAATGCCGATGTAATTTTTGTATTTCATCAACACTCTGAACGTCCACAGATTACAGAATGCCTCCAGATGTGCTACGGAAGCTACTACTAGTCTTCCAGGGTACGATCAAAGCGTAGACAGTTTGAGACATAACTCCCAAGGAAAAAAGTCGCACGGTAATTATTGTGTTCAATGCCGATGTAATTTTTGTGTTTCATCAACACTCAGAAGGTCCACAGATAACAGAATGCATCCAGATATGCTTCGGACACTACTACTAGTCTTCTAGGGAACGATCAAAGCGTAGACAGTTTAAGACATTACTCCCATGGAGAGAAGTCCGCATGGTGCTTATTGTGTTCAATAACGATGCAATTTATGTGTTTCATCAACACTCTGAAAGTACACAGATTTCCGAATGCATCCAGATCTGCTTCGGAAACTACTACTAGTCTTCCAGTGAACGATCAAAGCGTAGACAGTTTAATACATTACTCTCATGGCGAAAAGTCCGCATGGTGCTTATTGTGTTCAATGCCGATGCAATTTTTGTGTTTCATCAACACTCTGAAGGTCCACAGATTACAGAATGCCTCCAGATGTGCTTCGGAAACTACTACTAGACTTCCAGTGAACGATCAAAGCGTAGACGGTTCGAGACATTACTCCCATGGAGAAAAGTCCGCATGGTGGTTATTGTGTTCAATGCTGATTCAATTTCTGTGTTTCATCAACACTCTGAAGGTTCACAGATTACAGAATGCATCCAGATCTGCTTCGGAAACTACTACTAGTCTTCCAGGGAACGATCAAAGCGTAGACAGTTTAAGTCATTACTCTCATGGAGAAAAGTCCGCATGGTGCTTATTGTGTTCAATGCCGATTCAATTTCTGTGTTTCATCAACACTCAGAAGGTCCACAGATTACTGAATGCATCCAGATGTGCTTCGGAAACTACTACTAGTCTTCCAGGGAACGATCAAAACGTAGACAGTTTAAGACATTACTCTCATGGAGAAAAGTCCGCATGGTGCTTATTGTGTTCAATGCCGATGCAATTTTTGTGTTTTACCAAAACTCTGAACGTCCGCAGATTACAGAATGCCTCCAGATGTGCTTCGGAAACTACTACTAGTCTTCCAGTGAACGATCAAAGCGTAGACCGTTTAAGACATTACTCTCATGGAGAAAAGTCCGCATGGTGCTTATTGTGTTCAATGCCGATGCAATTATTGTGTTTCATCAACTCTCTGAAGGTCCACAGATTACAGAATGATTCCAGATGTGCTTCGGAAACTACTACTAGTCTACCAGGGAACGATCAAAGCGTAGACAGTTTAAGACATTACTCCCATGGAGAAAAGTCCTCATGGTGCTTATTGTGTTCAATGCCGATGCAATTTTTGTGTTTCATCAACACTCTGAAGGTCCACAGATTACTGAATGAAACCAGATGTGCTTCGGAAACTACTACTAGTCTTCCAGGGAACGATCAAAGCGTAGACAGTTTGAGACATAACTCCCAAGGAAAAAAGTCCGCATGGTAATTATTGTGTTCAATGCCGATGTAATTTTTGTGTTTCATCAACACTCAGAAGGTCCACAGATAACAGAATGCATCCAGATGTGCTTCAGAAACTACTACGAGTCTTCCAGGGAACGATAAAATTGTAGACAGTTTAAGACATTACTCCCAGGGAGAAAAGTCCACATGGTGCTTATTGTGTTCAATGCCGATGCAATTTTTGTGTTTCATCAACACTCAGAACGTCCACAGATTACAGAATGCCTCCAGAAGTTTTTCGGAAACTAGTACTAGTCTTCCAGAGAACAATCAAAGCGTAGACCGTTTAAGACGTTACTCCCATGGAGAAAAGTCAGCATGGTGCTTATTGTGTTCAATGCCGATGCAATTTTTGTGTTTCTTCAACACCCTGAAGGTCCACAGATTACAGAATGCATCCAGATGTGCTTCGGAAACTACTACTAGTCTTCCAGGGAACGATCAAAGTGTAGACAGTTTAAGACATTACTCCCATGGAGAAAAGTCCGAATGGTGTTTATTGTGTTCAATGCCGATGTAATTTTTGTGTTTCATCAACACTCTAAACGTCCACAGATTACAGAATGCCTCCAGATGTGCTACGGAAACTACTACTAGTGTTCCAGGGTACGATCAAAACGTAGACAGTTTGAGACATAACTCCCAAGGAAAAAAGTCCGCATGGTAATTATTGTGTTCAATGCCGATGTAATTTTTGTGTTTCATCAACACTCAGAAGGTCCACAGATAACAGAATGCATCCAGATGTGCTTCAGAAACTACTACGAGTCTTCCAGGGAACGATAAAATTGTAGACAGTTTAAGACATTACTCCCAGGGAGAAAAGTCCACATGGTGCTTATTGTGTTCAATGCCGATGCAATTTTTGTGTTTCATCAACACTCAGAACGTCCACAGATTACAGAATGCCTCCAGAAGTTTTTCGGAAACTAGTACTAGTCTTCCAGAGAACGATCAAAGCGTAGACCGTTTATGACGTTACTCCCATGGAGAAAAGTCAGCATGGTGCTTATTGTGTTCAATGCCGATGCAATTTTTGTGTTTCTTCAACACCCTGAAGGTCCACAGATTACAGAATGCATCCAGATGTGCTTCGGAAACTACTACTAGTCTTCCAGGGAACGATCAAAGTGTAGACAGTTTAAGACATTACTCCCATGGAGAAAAGTCCGAATGGTGTTTATTGTGTTCAATGCCGATGTAATTTTTGTGTTTCATCAACACTCTAAACGTCCACAGATTACAGAATGCCTCCAGATGTGCTACGGAAACTACTACTAGTGTTCCAGGGTACGATCAAAACGTAGACAGTTTGAGACATAACTCCCAAGGAAAAAAGTCCGCATGGTAATTATTGTGTTCAATGCCGATGTAATTTTTGTGTTTCATCAACACTCAGAAGGTCCACAGATAACAGAATGCATCCAGATGTGCTTCAGAAACTACTACGAGTCTTCCAGGGAACGATAAAATTTTAGACAGTTTAAGACATTACTCCCAGGGAGAAAAGTCCACATGGTGCTTATTGTGTTCAATGCCGATGCAATTTTTGTGTCTCATCAACACTCAGAACGTCCACAGATTACAGAATGCCTCCAGAAGTTTTTCGGAAACTAGTACTAGTCTTCCAGAGAACGATCAAAGCGTAGACCGTTTAAGACGTTACTCCCTTGGAGAAAAGTCAGCATGGTGCTTATTGTGTTCAATGCCGATGCAATTTTTGTGTTTCTTCAACACCCTGAAGGTCCACAGATTACAGAATGCATCCAGATGTGCTTCTGAAACTACTACTAGTCTTCCAGGGAACGATCAAAGTGTAGACAGTTTAAGACATTACTCCCATGGAGAAAAGTCCGAATGGTGTTTATTGTGTTCAATGCCGATGTAATTTTTGTGTTTCATCAACACTCTAACGTCCACAGATTACAGAATGCCTCCAGATGTGCTACGGAAACTACTACTAGTGTTCCAGGGTACGATCAAAGCGTAGACAGTTTGAGACATAACTCCCAAGGAAAAAAGTCCGCATGGTAATTATTCTGTTCAATGCCGATGTAATTTTTGTGTTTCATCAACACTCAGAAGGACCACAGATAACAGAATGCATCCAGATATGCTTCGGACACTACTACTAGTCTTCCAGGGAACGATCAAAGCGTAGACAGTTTAAGACATTACTCCCATGGAGAGAAGTCCGCATGGTGCTTATTGTGTTCAATGACGATGCAATTTATGTGTTTCATCAACACTCTGAAAGTACACAGATTTCAGAATGCATCCAGATCTGCTTCGGAAACTACTACTAGTCTTCCAGTGAACGATCAAAGCGTAGACAGTTTAATACATTACTCTCATGGCGAAAAGTCCGCATGGTGCTTATTGTGTTCAATGCCGATGCAATTTTTGTGTTTCATCAACACTCTGAAGGTCCACAGATTACAGAATGCCTCCAGATGTGCCTCGGAAACTACTACTAGTCTTCCACTGAACGATCAAAGCGTAGACAGTTCGAGACATTACTCCCATGGAGAAAAGTCCGCATGGTGGTTATTGTGTTCAATGCTGATTCAATTTCTGTGTTTCATCAACACTCTGAAGGTTCACAGATTACAGAATGCATCCAGATCTGCTTAGGAAACTACTACTAGTCTTCCAGTGAACGATCAAGGCGTAGACAGTTTAAGACATTACTCTCATGGAGAAAAGTCCGCATGGTGCTTATTGTGTTTAATGCCGATGCAATTTTTGTGTTTCATCAACTCTCTGAAGGTCCACAGATTACAGAATGCCTCCAGATGTGCTTCGAAAACTACTACTAGTCTACCAGGGAACGATCAAAGCGTAGACAGTTTAAGACATTACTCCCATGGAGAAAAGTCCTCATGGTGCTTATTGTGTTCAATGCCGACGCAATTTTTGTGTTTCATCAACACTCAGAAGGTCCACAGATTACTGAATGCATCCAGATGTGCTTCGGAAACTACTACTAGTTTTCCAGGGAACGATCAAAACGTAGACAGTTTAAGACATTACTCCCATGGAGAAAAGTCCTCATGGTGCTTATTGTGTTCAATGCCGACGCAATTTTTGTGTTTCATCAACACTCAGAAGGTCCACAGATTACTGAATGCATCCAGATGTGCTTCGGAAACTACTACTAGTTTTCCAGGGAACGATCATATCGTAGACAGTTTAAGACATTACTCTCATGGAGAAAAGTCCGCATGGTGCTTATTGTGTTCAATGCCGATGCAATTTTTGTGTTTTATCAAAACTCTGAACGTCCACAGATTACAGAATGCCTCCACATGTGCTTCGGAAACTACTACTAGTCTACCAGGGAACGATCAAAGCGAAGACAGTTTAAGACATTACTCCCATGGAGAAAAGTCCTCATGGTGCTTATTGTGTTCAATGCCGATGCAAATTTTGTGTTTCATCAACACTCTGAAGGTCCACAGATTACTGAATGCAACCAGATGTGCTTCGGAAACTACTACTAGTCTTCCAGGGAACGATCAAAGCGTAGACAGTTTAAGACATTACTCTCATGAAGAAAAGTCCGCATGGTGCTTATTGTGTCCAATTCCGATTCAATGTCTGTGTTTCATCCACACTCTGAAGGTCCTCAGATTACTGATTGCATCCAGATGTGCTTCAGAAACTACTACGAGTCTTCCAGGGAACGATAAAATTGTAGACAGTTTAAGACATTACTCCCAGGGAGAAAAGTCCACATGGTGCTTATTGTGTTCAATGCCGATGCAATTTTTGTGTTTCATCAACACTCAGAACGTCCACAGATTACAGAATGCCTCCAGAAGATTTTCGGAAACTAGTACTAGTCTTCCAGAGAACGATCAAAGCGTAGACCGTTTAAGACGTTAAACCCTTGGAGAAAAGTCAGCATGGTGCTTATTGTGTTCAATGCCGATGCAATTTTTGTGTTTCTTCAACACCCTGAAGGTCCACAGATTACAGAATGCATCCAGATGTGCTTCGGAAACTACTACTAGTCTTCCAGGGAACGATCAAAGTGTAGACAGTTTAAGACATTACTCCCATGGAGAAAAGTCCGCATGGTGCTTATTGTGTTCAATGCCGATGCAAGTTCTGTGTTTCATCAACACTCTGAAGGTCCACAGATTACAGAATGCCTCCAGATGTGCTTCGGAAACTACTACTAGTCTTCCAGTGAACGATCAAAGCGTAGACAGTTTAAGACATTACTCTCATGGAGAAAAGTCCACATGGTGCTTATTGTGTTCAATGCCGATGCAATTTTTGTGTTTCATCAACTCTCGGAAGGTCCACAGATTAGAGAATGCCTCCAGATGTGCTTCGGAAACTACTACTAGTCAACCAGGGAACGATCAAAGCGTAGACAGTTTAAGACATTACTCCCATGGAGAAAAGTCCTCATGGTGCTTATTGTGTTCAATGCCGATGTAATTTTTGTGTTTCATCAACACTCAGAAGGTCCACAGATAACAGAATGCATCCAGATGTGCTTCAGAAACTACTACGAGTCTTCCAGGGAACGATAAAATTGTAGACAGTTTAAGACATTACTCCCAGGGAGAAAAGTCCACATGGTGCTTATTGTGTTCAATGCCGATGCAATTTTTGTGTTTCATCAACACTCAGAACGTCCACAGATTACAGAATGCCTCCAGAAGTTTTTCGGAAACTAGTACTAGTCTTCCAGAGAACGATCAAAGCGTAGACCGATTAAGACGTTACTCCCATGGAGAAAAGTCAGCATGGTGCTTATTGTGTTCAATGCCGATGCAATTTTTGTGTTTCTTCAACACCCTGAAGGTCCACAGATTACAGAATGCATCCAGATGTGCTTCGGAAACTACTACTAGTCTTCCAGGGACGATCAAAGTGTAGACAGTTTAAGACATTACTCCCATGGAGAAAAGTCCGAATGGTGTTTATTGTGTTCAATGCCGATGTAATTTTTGTGTTTCATCAACACTCTAAACGTCCACAGATTACAGAATGCCTCCAGATGTGCTACGGAAACTACTACTAGTGTTCCAGGGTACGATCAAAACGTAGACAGTTTGAGACATAACTCCCAAGGAAAAAAGTCCGCATGGTAATTATTGTGTTCAATGCCGATGTAATTTTTGTGTTTCATCAACACTCAGAAGGTCCACAGATAACAGAATGCATCCAGATGTGCTTCAGAAACTACTACGAGTCTTCCAGGGAACGATAAAATTTTAGACAGTTTAAGACATTACTCCCAGGGAGAAAAGTCCACATGGTGCTTATTGTGTTCAATGCCGATGCAATTTTTGTGTCTCATCAACACTCAGAACGTCCACAGATTACAGAATGCCTCCAGAAGTTTTTCGGAAACTAGTACTAGTCTTCCAGAGAACGATCAAAGCGTAGACCGTTTAAGACGTTACTCCCTTGGAGAAAAGTCAGCATGGTGCTTATTGTGTTCAATGCCGATGCAATTTTTGTGTTTCTTCAACACCCTGAAGGTCCACAGATTACAGAATGCATCCAGATGTGCTTCTGAAACTACTACTAGTCTTCCAGGGAACGATCAAAGTGTAGACAGTTTAAGACATTACTCCCATGGAGAAAAGTCCGAATGGTGTTTATTGTGTTCAATGCCGATGTAATTTTTGTGTTTCATCAACACTCTAACGTCCACAGATTACAGAATGCCTCCAGATGTGCTACGGAAACTACTACTAGTGTTCCAGGGTACGATCAAAGCGTAGACAGTTTGAGACATAACTCCCAAGGAAAAAAGTCCGCATGGTAATTATTGTGTTCAATGCCGATGTAATTTTTGTGTTTCATCAACACTCAGAAGGACCACAGATAACAGAATGCATCCAGATATGCTTCGGACACTACTACTAGTCTTCCAGGGAACGATCAAAGCGTAGACAGTTTAAGACATTACTCCCATGGAGAGAAGTCCGCATGGTGCTTATTGTGTTCAATGACGATGCAATTTATGTGTTTCATCAACACTCTGAAAGTACACAGATTTCAGAATGCATCCAGATCTGCTTCGGAAACTACTACTAGTCTTCCAGTGAACGATCAAAGCGTAGACAGTTTAATACATTACTCTCATGGCGAAAAGTCCGCATGGTGCTTATTGTGTTCAATGCCGATGCAATTTTTGTGTTTCATCAACACTCTGAAGGTCCACAGATTACAGAATGCCTCCAGATGTGCCTCGGAAACTACTACTAGTCTTCCACTGAACGATCAAAGCGTAGACAGTTCGAGACTTTACTCCCATGGAGAAAAGTCCGCATGGTGGTTATTGTGTTCAATGCTGATTCAATTTCTGTGTTTCATCAACACTCTGAAGGTTCACAGATTACAGAATGCATCCAGATCTGCTTAGGAAACTACTACTAGTCTTCCAGTGAACGATCAAGGCGTAGACAGTTTAAGACATTACTCTCATGGAGAAAAGTCCGCATGGTGCTTATTGTGTTTAATGCCGATGCAATTTTTGTGTTTCATCAACTCTCTGAAGGTCCACAGATTACAGAATGCCTCCAGATGTGCTTCGAAAACTACTACTAGTCTACCAGGGAACGATCAAAGCGTAGACAGTTTAAGACATTACTCCCATGGAGAAAAGTCCTCATGGTGCTTATTGTGTTCAATGCCGACGCAATTTTTGTGTTTCATCAACACTCAGAAGGTCCACAGATTACTGAATGCATCCAGATGTGCTTCGGAAACTACTACTAGTTTTCCAGGGAACGATCAAAACGTAGACAGTTTAAGACATTACTCCCATGGAGAAAAGTCCTCATGGTGCTTATTGTGTTCAATGCCGATGTAATTTTTGTGTTTCATCAACACTCAGAAGGTCCACAGATAACAGAATGCATCCAGATGTGCTTCAGAAACTACTACGAGTCTTCCAGGGAACGATAAAATTGTAGACAGTTTAAGACATTACTCCCAGGGAGAAAAGTCCACATGGTGCTTATTGTGTTCAATGCCGATGCAATTTTTGTGTTTCATCAACACTCAGAACGTCCACAGATTACAGAATGCCTCCAGAAGTTTTTCGGAAACTAGTACTAGTCTTCCAGAGAACGATCAAAGCGTAGACCGATTAAGACGTTACTCCCATGGAGAAAAGTCAGCATGGTGCTTATTGTGTTCAATGCCGATGCAATTTTTGTGTTTCTTCAACACCCTGAAGGTCCACAGATTACAGAATGCATCCAGATGTGCTTCGGAAACTACTACTAGTCTTCCAGGGACGATCAAAGTGTAGACAGTTTAAGACATTACTCCCATGGAGAAAAGTCCGAATGGTGTTTATTGTGTTCAATGCCGATGTAATTTTTGTGTTTCATCAACACTCTAAACGTCCACAGATTACAGAATGCCTCCAGATGTGCTACGGAAACTACTACTAGTGTTCCAGGGTACGATCAAAACGTAGACAGTTTGAGACATAACTCCCAAGGAAAAAAGTCCGCATGGTAATTATTGTGTTCAATGCCGATGTAATTTTTGTGTTTCATCAACACTCAGAAGGTCCACAGATAACAGAATGCATCCAGATGTGCTTCAGAAACTACTACGAGTCTTCCAGGGAACGATAAAATTTTAGACAGTTTAAGACATTACTCCCAGGGAGAAAAGTCCACATGGTGCTTATTGTGTTCAATGCCGATGCAATTTTTGTGTCTCATCAACACTCAGAACGTCCACAGATTACAGAATGCCTCCAGAAGTTTTTCGGAAACTAGTACTAGTCTTCCAGAGAACGATCAAAGCGTAGACCGTTTAAGACGTTACTCCCTTGGAGAAAAGTCAGCATGGTGCTTATTGTGTTCAATGCCGATGCAATTTTTGTGTTTCTTCAACACCCTGAAGGTCCACAGATTACAGAATGCATCCAGATGTGCTTCTGAAACTACTACTAGTCTTCCAGGGAACGATCAAAGTGTAGACAGTTTAAGACATTACTCCCATGGAGAAAAGTCCGAATGGTGTTTATTGTGTTCAATGCCGATGTAATTTTTGTGTTTCATCAACACTCTAACGTCCACAGATTACAGAATGCCTCCAGATGTGCTACGGAAACTACTACTAGTGTTCCAGGGTACGATCAAAGCGTAGACAGTTTGAGACATAACTCCCAAGGAAAAAAGTCCGCATGGTAATTATTGTGTTCAATGCCGATGTAATTTTTGTGTTTCATCAACACTCAGAAGGACCACAGATAACAGAATGCATCCAGATATGCTTCGGACACTACTACTAGTCTTCCAGGGAACGATCAAAGCGTAGACAGTTTAAGACATTACTCCCATGGAGAGAAGTCCGCATGGTGCTTATTGTGTTCAATGACGATGCAATTTATGTGTTTCATCAACACTCTGAAAGTACACAGATTTCAGAATGCATCCAGATCTGCTTCGGAAACTACTACTAGTCTTCCAGTGAACGATCAAAGCGTAGACAGTTTAATACATTACTCTCATGGCGAAAAGTCCGCATGGTGCTTATTGTGTTCAATGCCGATGCAATTTTTGTGTTTCATCAACACTCTGAAGGTCCACAGATTACAGAATGCCTCCAGATGTGCCTCGGAAACTACTACTAGTCTTCCAGTGAACGATCAAAGCGTAGACAGTTCGAGACATTACTCCCATGGAGAAAAGTCCGCATGGTGGTTATTGTGTTCAATGCTGATTCAATTTCTGTGTTTCATCAACACTCTGAAGGTTCACAGATTACAGAATGCATCCAGATCTGCTTAGGAAACTACTACTAGTCTTCCAGTGAACGATCAAGGCGTAGACAGTTTAAGACATTACTCTCATGGAGAAAAGTCCGCATGGTGCTTATTGTGTTTAATGCCGATGCAATTTTTGTGTTTCATCAACTCTCTGAAGGTCCACAGATTACAGAATGCCTCCAGATGTGCTTCGAAAACTACTACTAGTCTACCAGGGAACGATCAAAGCGTAGACAGTTTAAGACATTACTCCCATGGAGAAAAGTCCTCATGGTGCTTATTGTGTTCAATGCCGACGCAATTTTTGTGTTTCATCAACACTCAGAAGGTCCACAGATTACTGAATGCATCCAGATGTGCTTCGGAAACTACTACTAGTTTTCCAGGGAACGATCAAAACGTAGACAGTTTAAGACATTACTCTCATGGAGAAAAGTCCGCATGGTGCTTATTGTGTTCAATGCCGATGCAAGTTCTGTGTTTCATCAACACTCTGAAGGTCCACAGATTACAGAATGCCTCCAGATGTGCTTCGGAAACTACTACTAGTCTTCCAGTGAACGATCAAAGCGTAGACAGTTTAAGACATTACTCTCATGGAGAAAAGTCCACATGGTGCTTATTGTGTTCAATGCCGATGCAATTTTTGTGTTTCATCAACACTCTAAACGTCCACAGATTACAGAATGCCTCCAGATGTGCTACGGAAACTACTACTAGTGTTCCAGGGTACGATCAAAACGTAGACAGTTTGAGACATAACTTCCAAGGAAAAAAGTCCGCATGGTAATTATTGTGTTCAATGCCGATGTAATTTTTGTGTTTCATCAACACTCAGAAGGTCCACAGATAACAGAATGCATCCAGATGTGCTTCAGAAACTACTACGAGTCTTCCAGGGAACGATAAAATTGTAGACAGTTTAAGACATTACTCCCAGGGAGAAAAGTCCACATGGTGCTTATTGTGTTCAATGCCGATGCAATTTTTGTGTTTCATCAACACTCAGAACGTCCACAGATTACAGAATGCCTCCAGAAGTTTTTCGGAAACTAGTACTAGTCTTCCAGAGAACGATCAAAGCGTAGACCGTTTAAGACGTTACTCCCATGGAGAAAAGTCAGCATGGTGCTTATTGTGTTCAATGCCGATGCAATTTTTGTGTTTCTTCAACACCCTGAAGGTCCACAGATTACAGAATGCATCCAGATGTGCCTCGGAAACTACTACTAGTCTTCCAGGGAACGATCAAAGTGTAGACAGTTTAAGACATTACTCCCATGGAGAAAAGTCCGAATGGTGTTTATTGTGTTCAATGCCGATGTAATTTTTGTGTTTCATCAACACTCTAACGTCCACAGATTACAGAATGCCTCCAGATGTGCTACGGAAACTACTACTAGTGTTCCAGGGTACGATCAAAGCGTAGACAGTTTGAGACATAACTCCAAAGGAAAAAAGTCCGCATGGTAATTATTGTGTTCAATGCCGATGTAATTTTTGTGTTTCATCAACACTCAGAAGGACCAGAGATAACAGAATGCATCCAGATATGCTTCGGACACTACTACTAGTCTTCCAGGGAACGATCAAAGCGTAGACAGTTTAAGACATTACTCCCATGGAGAGAAGTCCGCATGGTGCTTATTGTGTTCAATAACGATGCAATTTATGTGTTTCATCAACACTCTGAAAGTACACAGATTTCAGAATGCATCCAGATCTGCTTCGGAAACTACTACTAGTCTTCCAGTGAACGATCAAAGCGTAGACAGTTTAATACATTACTCTCATGGCGAAAAGTCCGCATGGTGCTTATTGTGTTCAATGCCGATGCAATTTTTGTGTTTCATCAACACTCTGAAGGTCCACAGATTACAGAATGCCTCCAGATGTGCCTCGGAAACTACTACTAGTCTTCCAGTGAACGATCAAAGCGTAGACAGTTCGAGACATTACTCCCATGGAGAAAAGTCCGCATGGTGGTTATTGTGTTCAATGCTGATTCAATTTCTGTGTTTCATCAACACTCTGAAGGTTCACAGATTACAGAATGCATCCAGATCTGCTTAGGAAACTACTACTAGTCTTCCAGTGAACGATCAAGGCGTAGACAGTTTAAGACATTACTCTCATGGAGAAAAGTCCGCATGGTGCTTATTGTGTTTAATGCCGATGCAATTTTTGTGTTTCATCAACTCCCTGAAGGTCCACAGATTACAGAATGCCTCCAGATGTGCTTCGAAAACTACTACTAGTCTACCAGGGAACGATCAAAGCGTAGACAGTTTAAGACATTACTCCCATGGAGAAAAGTCCTCATGGTGCTTATTGTGTTCAATGCCGACGCAATTTTTGTGTTTCATCAACACTCAGAAGGTCCACAGATTACTGAATGCATCCAGATGTGCTTCGGAAACTACTACTAGTTTTCCAGGGAACGATCAAAACGTAGACAGTTTAAGACATTACTCTCATGGAGAAAAGTCCGCATGGTGCTTATTGTGTTCAATGCCGATGCAATTTTTGTGTTTTATCAAAACTCTGAACGTCCACAGATTACAGAATGCCTCCAGATGTGCTTCGGAAACTACTACTAGTCTTCCAGTGGACGATCAAAGCGTAGACCGTTTAAGACATTACTCTCATGGAGAAAAGTCCGCATGGTGCTTATTGTGTTCAATGCCGATGCAATTTTTGTGTTTCATCAACTCTCTGAAGGTCCACAGATTACAGAATGCCTCCACATGTGCTTCGGAAACTACTACTAGTCTACCAGGGAACGATCAAAGCGAAGACAGTTTAAGACATTACTCCCATGGAGAAAAGTCCTCATGGTGCTTATTGTGTTCAATGCCGATGCAAATTTTGTGTTTCATCAACACTCTGAAGGTCCACAGATTACTGAATGCAACCAGATGTGCTTCGGAAACTACTACTAGTCTTCCAGGGAACGATCAAAGCGTAGACAGTTTAAGACATTACTCTCATGAAGAAAAGTCCGCATGGTGCTTATTGTGTCCAATTCCGATTCAATGTCTGTGTTTCATCCACACTCTGAAGGTCCTCAGATTACTGATTGCATCCAGATGTGCTTCAGAAACTACTACGAGTCTTCCAGGGAACGATAAAATTGTAGACAGTTTAAGACATTACTCCCAGGGAGAAAAGTCCACATGGTGCTTATTGTGTTCAATGCCGATGCAATTTTTGTGTTTCATCAACACTCAGAACGTCCACAGATTACAGAATGCCTCCAGAAGTTTTTCGGAAACTAGTACTAGTCTTCCAGAGAACGATCAAAGCGTAGACCGTTTAAGACGTTACTCCCATGGAGAAAAGTCAGCATGGTGCTTATTGTGTTCAATGCCGATGCAATTTGTTTGTTTCATCAACATTCTGAAGGTCCACAGATTACAGAATGCCTCCAGATGTGCTTCGGAAACTACTACTAGTCTTCCAGTGAACGATCAAAGCGTAGACAGTTTAAGACATTACTCTCATGGAGAAAAGTCCACATGGTGCTTATTGTGTTCAATGCCGATGCAATTTTTGTGTTTCATCAACACTCTAAACGTCCACAGATTACAGAATGCCTCCAGATGTGCTACGGAAACTACTACTAGTGTTCCAGGGTACGATCAAAACGTAGACAGTTTGAGACATAACTTCCAAGGAAAAAAGTCCGCATGGTAATTATTGTGTTCAATGCCGATGTAATTTTTGTGTTTCATCAACACTCAGAAGGTCCACAGATAACAGAATGCATCCAGATGTGCTTCAGAAACTACTACGAGTCTTCCAGGGAACGATAAAATTGTAGACAGTTTAAGACATTACTCCCAGGGAGAAAAGTCCACATGGTGCTTATTGTGTTCAATGCCGATGCAATTTTTGTGTTTCATCAACACTCAGAACGTCCACAGATTACAGAATGCCTCCAGAAGTTTTTCGGAAACTAGTACTAGTCTTCCAGAGAACGATCAAAGCGTAGACCGTTTAAGACGTTACTCCCATGGAGAAAAGTCAGCATGGTGCTTATTGTGTTCAATGCCGATGCAATTTTTGTGTTTCTTCAACACCCTGAAGGTCCACAGATTACAGAATGCATCCAGATGTGCTTCGGAAACTACTACTAGTCTTCCAGGGAACGATCAAAGTGTAGACAGTTTAAGACATTACTCCCATGGAGAAAAGTCCGAATGGTGTTTATTGTGTTCAATGCCGATGTAATTTTTGTGTTTCATCAACACTCTAACGTCCACAGATTACAGAATGCCTCCAGATGTGCTACGGAAACTACTACTAGTGTTCCAGGGTACGATCAAAGCGTAGACAGTTTGAGACATAACTCCAAAGGAAAAAAGTCCGCATGGTAATTATTGTGTTCAATGCCGATGTAATTTTTGTGTTTCATCAACACTCAGAAGGACCAGAGATAACAGAATGCATCCAGATATGCTTCGGACACTACTACTAGTCTTCCAGGGAACGATCAAAGCGTAGACAGTTTAAGACATTACTCCCATGGAGAGAAGTCCGCATGGTGCTTATTGTGTTCAATGACGATGCAATTTATGTGTTTCATCAACACTCTGAAAGTACACAGATTTCAGAATGCATCCAGATCTGCTTCGGAAACTACTACTAGTCTTCCAGTGAACGATCAAAGCGTAGACAGTTTAATACATTACTCTCATGGCGAAAAGTCCGCATGGTGCTTATTGTGTTCAATGCCGATGCAATTTTTGTGTTTCATCAACACTCTGAAGGTCCACAGATTACAGAATGCCTCCAGATGTGCCTCGGAAACTACTACTAGTCTTCCAGTGAACGATCAAAGCGTAGACAGTTCGAGACATTACTCCCATGGAGAAAAGTCCGCATGGTGGTTATTGTGTTCAATGCTGATTCAATTTCTGTGTTTCATCAAGACTCTGAAGGTTCACAGATTACAGAATGCATCCAGATCTGCTTAGGAAACTACTACTAGTCTTCCAGTGAACGATCAAGGCGTAGACAGTTTAAGACATTACTCTCATGGAGAAAAGTCCGCATGGTGCTTATTGTGTTTAATGCCGATGCAATTTTTGTGTTTCATCAACTCCCTGAAGGTCCACAGATTACAGAATGCCTCCAGATGTGCTTCGAAAACTACTACTAGTCTACCAGGGAACGATCAAAGCGTAGACAGTTTAAGACATTACTCCCATGGAGAAAAGTCCTCATGGTGCTTATTGTGTTCAATGCCGACGCAATTTTTGTGTTTCATCAACACTCAGAAGGTCCACAGATTACTGAATGCATCCAGATGTGCTTCGGAAACTACTACTAGTTTTCCAGGGAACGATCAAAACGTAGACAGTTTAAGACATTACTCTCATGGAGAAAAGTCCGCATGGTGCTTATTGTGTTCAATGCCGATGCAATTTTTGTGTTTTATCAAAACTCTGAACGTCCACAGATTACAGAATGCCTCCAGATGTGCTTCGGAAACTACTACTAGTCTTCCAGTGGACGATCAAAGCGTAGACCGTTTAAGACATTACTCTCATGGAGAAAAGTCCGCATGGTGCTTATTGTGTTCAATGCCGATGCAATTTTTGTGTTTCATCAACTCTCTGAAGGTCCACAGATTACAGAATGCCTCCACATGTGCTTCGGAAACTACTACTAGTCTACCAGGGAACGATCAAAGCGAAGACAGTTTAAGACATTACTCCCATGGAGAAAAGTCCTCATGGTGCTTATTGTGTTCAATGCCGATGCAAATTTTGTGTTTCATCAACACTCTGAAGGTCCACAGATTACTGAATGCAACCAGATGTGCTTCGGAAACTACTACTAGTCTTCCAGGGAACGATCAAAGCGTAGACAGTTTAAGACATTACTCTCATGAAGAAAAGTCCGCATGGTGCTTATTGTGTCCAATTCCGATTCAATGTCTGTGTTTCATCCACACTCTGAAGGTCCTCAGATTACTGATTGCATCCAGATGTGCTTCAGAAACTACTACGAGTCTTCCAGGGAACGATAAAATTGTAGACAGTTTAAGACATTACTCCCAGGGAGAAAAGTCCACATGGTGCTTATTGTGTTCAATGCCGATGCAATTTTTGTGTTTCATCAACACTCAGAACGTCCACAGATTACAGAATGCCTCCAGAAGATTTTCGGAAACTAGTACTAGTCTTCCAGAGAACGATCAAAGCGTAGACCGTTTAAGACGTTAAACCCTTGGAGAAAAGTCAGCATGGTGCTTATTGTGTTCAATGCCGATGCAATTTTTGTGTTTCTTCAACACCCTGAAGGTCCACAGATTACAGAATGCATCCAGATGTGCTTCGGAAACTACTACTAGTCTTCCAGGGAACGATCAAAGTGTAGACAGTTTAAGACATTACTCCCATGGAGAAAAGTCCGCATGGTGCTTATTGTGTTCAATGCCGATGCAAGTTCTGTGTTTCATCAACACTCTGAAGGTCCACAGATTACAGAATGCCTCCAGATGTGCTTCGGAAACTACTACTAGTCTTCCAGTGAACGATCAAAGCGTAGACAGTTTAAGACATTACTCTCATGGAGAAAAGTCCACATGGTGCTTATTGTGTTCAATGCCGATGCAATTTTTGTGTTTCATCAACTCTCGGAAGGTCCACAGATTAGAGAATGCCTCCAGATGTGCTTCGGAAACTACTACTAGTCAACCAGGGAACGATCAAAGCGTAGACAGTTTAAGACATTACTCCCATGGAGAAAAGTCCTCATGGTGCTTATTGTGTTCAATGCCGATGCAATTTTTGTGTTTTATCAACACTCTGAAGGTCCACAGATTACTGAATGCATCTAGATGTCCTTCGGAAACATATACTAGTCTTCCAGGGAACGATCAAAGCGTACACAGTTTAAGACATTACTCTCATGAAGAAAAGTCCGCATGGTGCTTATTGTGTTCAATTCCGATGCAAATTCTGTGTTTCATCAACACTCTGAAGGTCCACTGATTACAGAATGCCTCCAGATGTGCTTCGGAAACTACTGCTAGTCTTCCAGTGAACGATCACAGCGTAGAAAGTTTAAGACATTACTCTCATGGAGAAAAGTCCGCATGGTGCTTATTGTGTTCAATGCCGATGCAATTTCTGTGTTTCATCAACACTCTGAAGGTCCACAGATTACAGAATGCATCCAGATGTGCTTCGGAAACTACTACGAGTCTTCCAGGGAACGATAAAATTGTAGACAGTATAAGACATTCCTCCCATGGAGAAAAGTCCACATGGTGCTTATTGTGTTCAATGCAGATGCAATTTTTGTGTTTCATCAACACTCTGAACGTCCAAAGATTACAGAATGCCTCCAGAAGTGCTTCGGAAACTACTACTAGTCTTCCAGAGAACGATCAAATCGTAGACAGTTTAAGACTTTACTCCCATGGAGAAAAGTCAGCATGGTGCTTATTGTGTTCAATGCCGATGCAATTTTTGTGTTTCATCAACACTCTGAACGTCCACAGATTACAGAATGAATCCAGATGTGCTTCGGAAACTACTACTAGCCTTGCAGGGAACGATCAAAGCGTAGACATTTTAAGACATTACTCCAATGGAGGAAAGTCCGCATGGTGCTTATTGTGTTCAATGCCGATGTAATTTTTGTGTTTCATCAACACTCTGAACGTCCACAGATTACAGAATGCCTCCAGATGTGCTACAGAAACTACTACTAGTCTTCCAGGGTACGATCAAAGCGTAGACAGTTTGAGACACTACTCCCACGGAAAAAAGTCCACATGGTAATTATTGTGTTCAATGCCGATGTAATTTTTGTGTTTCATCAACACTCAGAAGGTCCACAGATAACAGAATGCATCCAGATATGCTTCGGACACTTCTACTAGTCTTCCAGGGAACGATCAAAGCGTAGACAGTTTAAGACATTACTCCCACGGAGAGAAGTCCGCATGGTGCTTATTGTGTTCAATGACGATGCAATTTATGTGTTTCATCAACACTCTGAAGGTTCAAAGATTACATAATGCATCCAGATGTGCTTCGGAAACTACTACTAGTCTTCCAGTGAACGATCAAAGCGTAGACAGTTTGAGACATTACTCCCATGGAGAAAAGTCCGCATGGTGGTTATTGTGTTCAATGCCGATTCAATTTCTGTGTCTCATCAACACTCTGAAGGTTCACAGATTACAGAATGCATCCAGATCTGCTTCGGAAACTACTACTAGTCTTCCAGAGAACGATCAAACCGTAGACAGTTTAAGACATTACTCACATGGAGAACAGTCCACATGGTGCTTATTGTGTTCAATGCTGATGCAATGTTTGTGTTTCATCAACTCTCTGAAGGTCCACAGATTACAGAATGCCTCCAGATGTGCTTCTGACACTACTACTAGTCTACCAGGGAACGATCAAAGCGTAGACAGTTTAAGACATTACTCCCATGGAGAAAAGTCCTCATGGTGCTTATTGTGTTCAATGGCGATGCAATTTTTGTGTTTCATCAACACTCTGAAGGTCCACAGATTACTGAATGCATCCAGATGTCCTTCGGAAACTACTACTAGTCTTCCAGGGAACGATCAAAGCGTAGACAGTTTAAGACATTACTCCCATGGAGAAAAGTCCGAATGGTGTTTATTGTGTTCAATGCCGATGGAATTTTTGTGTTTCATCAACACTCTAACGTCCACAGGTTACAGAATGCCTCCAGATGTGCTACGGAAACTACTACTAGTGTTCCAGGGTACGATCAAAGCGTAGACAGTTTGAGACATAACTCCAAAGGAAAAAAGTCCGCATGGTAATTATTGTGTTCAATGCCGATGTAATTTTTGTGTTTCATCAACACTCAGAAGGACCAGAGATAACAGAATGCATCCAGATATGCTTCGGAAACTACTACTAGTCTTCCAGAGAACGATCAAACCGTAGACAGTTTAAGACATTACTCACATGGAGAACAGTCCACATGGTGCTTATTGTGTTCAATGCTGATGCAATGTTTGTGTTTCATCAACTCTCTGAAGGTCCACAGATTACAGAATGCCTCCAGATGTGCTTCTGACACTACTACTAGTCTACCAGGGAACGATCAAAGCGTAGACAGTTTAAGACATTACTCCCATGGAGAAAAGTCCTCATGGTGCTTATTGTGTTCAATGGCGATGCAATTTTTGTGTTTCATCAACACTCTGAAGGTCCACAGATTACTGAATGCATCCAGATGTCCTTCGGAAACTACTACTAGTCTTCCAGGGAACGATCAAAGCGTAGACAGTTTAAGACATTACTCTCATGGAGAAAAGTCCACATGGTGCTTATTGTGTTCAATGCCGATGCAATTTTTGTGTTTCATCAACACTCTAAACGTCCACAGATTACAGAATGCCTCCAGATGTGCTACGGAAACTACTACTAGTGTTCCAGGGTACGATCAAAACGTAGACAGTTTGAGACATAACTTCCAAGGAAAAAAGTCCGCATGGTAATTATTGTGTTCAATGCCGATGTAATTTTTGTGTTTCATCAACACTCAGAAGGTCCACAGATAACAGAATGCATCCAGATGTGCTTCAGAAACTACTACGAGTCTTCCAGGGAACGATAAAATTGTAGACAGTTTAAGACATTACTCCCAGGGAGAAAAGTCCACATGGTGCTTATTGTGTTCAATGCCGATGCAATTTTTGTGTTTCATCAACACTCAGAACGTCCACAGATTACAGAATGCCTCCAGAAGTTTTTCGGAAACTAGTACTAGTCTTCCAGAGAACGATCAAAGCGTAGACCGTTTAAGACGTTACTCCCATGGAGAAAAGTCAGCATGGTGCTTATTGTGTTCAATGCCGATGCAATTTTTGTGTTTCTTCAACACCCTGAAGGTCCACAGATTACAGAATGCATCCAGATGTGCTTCGGAAACTACTACTAGTCTTCCAGGGAACGATCAAAGTGTAGACAGTTTAAGACATTACTACCATGGAGAAAAGTCCGAATGGTGTTTATTGTGTTCAATGCCGATGTAATTTTTGTGTTTCATCAACACTCTAAACGTCCACAGATTACAGAATGCCTCCAGATGTGCTACGGAAACTACTACTAGTGTTCCAGGGTACGATCAAAACGTAGACAGTTTGAGACATAACTCCCAAGGAAAAAAGTCCGCATGGTAATTATTGTGTTCAATGCCGATGTAATTTTTGTGTTTCATCAACACTCAGAAGGTCCACAGATAACAGAATGCATCCAGATGTGCTTCAGAAACTACTACTAGTCTTCCAGGGAACGATAAAATTTTAGACAGTTTAAGACATTACTCCCAGGGAGAAAAGTCCACATGGTGCTTATTGTGTTCAATGCCGATGCAATTTTTGTGTCTCATCAACACTCAGAACGTCCACAGATTACAGAATGGCTCCAGAAGTTTTTCGGAAACTAGTACTAGTCTTCCAGAGAACGATCAAAGCGTAGACCGTTTAAGACGTTACTCCCTTGGAGAAAAGTCAGCATGGTGCTTATTGTGTTCAATGCCGATGCAATTTTTGTGTTTCTACAACACCCTGAAGGTCCACAGATTACAGAATGCATCCAGATGTGCTTCTGAAACTACTACTAGTCTTCCAGGGAACGATCAAAGTGTAGACAGTTTAAGACATTACTCCCATGGAGAAAAGTCCGAATGGTGTTTATTGTGTTCAATGCCGATGTAATTTTTGTGTTTCATCAACACTCTAACGTCCACAGATTACAGAATGCCTCCAGATGTGCTACGGAAACTACTACTAGTGTTCCAGGGTACGATCAAAGCGTAGACAGTTTGAGACATAACTCCAAAGGAAAAAAGTCCGCATGGTAATTATTGTGTTCAATGCCGATGTAATTTTTGTGTTTCATCAACACTCAGAAGGACCAGAGATAACAGAATGCATCCAGATATGCTTCGGACACTACTACTAGTCTTCCAGGGAACGATCAAAGCGTAGACAGTTTAAGACATTACTCCCATGGAGAGAAGTCCGCATGGTGCTTATTGTGTTCAATGACGATGCAATTTATGTGTTTCATCAACACTCTGAAAGTACACAGATTTCAGAATGCATCCAGATCTGCTTCGGAAACTACTACTAGTCTTCCAGTGAACGATCAAAGCGTAGACAGTTTAATACATTACTCTCATGGCGAAAAGTCCGCATGGTGCTTATTGTGTTCAATGCCGATGCAATTTTTGTGTTTCATCAACACTCTGAAGGTCCACAGATTACAGAATGCCTCCAGATGTGCCTCGGAAACTACTACTAGTCTTCCAGTGAACGATCAAAGCGTAGACAGTTCGAGACATTACTCCCATGGAGAAAAGTCCGCATGGTGGTTATTGTGTTCCATGCTGATTCAATTTCTGTGTTTCATCAACACTCTGAAGGTTCACAGATTACAGAATGCATCCAGATCTGCTTAGGAAACTACTACTAGTCTTCCAGTGAACGATCAAGGCGTAGACAGTTTAAGACATTACTCTCATGGAGAAAAGTCCGCATGGTGCTTATTGTGTTTAATGCCGATGCAATTTTTGTGTTTCATCAACTCCCTGAAGGTCCACAGATTACAGAATGCCTCCAGATGTGCTTCGAAAACTACTACTAGTCTACCAGGGAACGATCAAAGCGTAGACAGTTTAAGACATTACTCCCATGGAGAAAAGTCCTCATGGTGCTTATTGTGTTCAATGCCGACGCAATTTTTGTGTTTCATCAACACTCAGAAGGTCCACAGATTACTGAATGCATCCAGATGTGCTTCGGAAACTACTACTAGTTTTCCAGGGAACGATCAAAACGTAGACAGTTTAAGACATTACTCTCATGGAGAAAAGTCCGCATGGTGCTTATTGTGTTCAATGCCGATGCAATTTTTGTGTTTTATCAAAACTCTGAACGTCCACAGATTACAGAATGCCTCCAGATGTGCTTCGGAAACTACTACTAGTCTTCCAGTGGACGATCAAAGCGTAGACCGTTTAAGACATTACTCTCATGGAGAAAAGTCCGCATGGTGCTTATTGTGTTCAATGCCGATGCAATTTTTGTGTTTCATCAACTCTCTGAAGGTCCACAGATTACAGAATGCCTCCACATGTGCTTCGGAAACTACTACTAGTCTACCAGGGAACGATCAAAGCGAAGACAGTTTAAGACATTACTCCCATGGAGAAAAGTCCTCATGGTGCTTATTGTGTTCAATGCCGATGCAAATTTTGTGTTTCATCAACACTCTGAAGGTCCACAGATTACTGAATGCAACCAGATGTGCTTCGGAAACTACTACTAGTCTTCCAGGGAACGATCAAAGCGTAGACAGTTTAAGACATTACTCTCATGAAGAAAAGTCCGCATGGTGCTTATTGTGTCCAATTCCGATTCAATGTCTGTGTTTCATCCACACTCTGAAGGTCCTCAGATTACTGATTGCATCCAGATGTGCTTCAGAAACTACTACGAGTCTTCCAGGGAACGATAAAATTGTAGACAGTTTAAGACATTACTCCCAGGGAGAAAAGTCCACATGGTGCTTATTGTGTTCAATGCCGATGCAATTTTTGTGTTTCATCAACACTCAGAACGTCCACAGATTACAGAATGCCTCCAGAAGATTTTCGGAAACTAGTACTAGTCTTCCAGAGAACGATCAAAGCGTAGACCGTTTAAGACGTTAAACCCTTGGAGAAAAGTCAGCATGGTGCTTATTGTGTTCAATGCCGATGCAATTTTTGTGTTTCTTCAACACCCTGAAGGTCCACAGATTACAGAATGCATCCAGATGTGCTTCGGAAACTACTACTAGTCTTCCAGGGAACGATCAAAGTGTAGACAGTTTAAGACATTACTCCCATGGAGAAAAGTCCGCAAGGTGCTTATTGTGTTCAATGCCGATGCAAGTTCTGTGTTTCATCAACACTCTGAAGGTCCACAGATTACAGAATGCCTCCAGATGTGCTTCGGAAACTACTACTAGTCTTCCAGTGAACGATCAAAGCGTAGACAGTTTAAGACATTACTCTCATGGAGAAAAGTCCACATGGTGCTTATTGTGTTCAATGCCGATGCAATTTTTGTGTTTCATCAACTCTCGGAAGGTCCACAGATTAGAGAATGCCTCCAGATGTGCTTCGGAAACTACTACTAGTCAACCAGGGAACGATCAAAGCGTAGACAGTTTAAGACATTACTCCCATGGAGAAAAGTCCTCATGGTGCTTATTGTGTTCAATGCCGATGCAATTTTTGTGTTTTATCAACACTCTGAAGGTCCACAGATTACTGAATGCATCTAGATGTCCTTCGGAAACATATACTAGTCTTCCAGGGAACGATCAAAGCGTACACAGTTTAAGACATTACTCTCATGAAGAAAAGCCCGCATGGTGCTTATTGTGTTCAATTCCGATGCAATTTCTGTGTTTCATCAACACTCTGAAGGTCCACTGATTACAGAATGCCTCCAGATGTGCTTCGGAAACTACTGCTAGTCTTCCAGTGAACGATCACAGCGTAGAAAGTTTAAGACATTACTCTCATGGAGAAAAGTCCGCATGGTGCTTATTGTGCTCAATGCCGATGCAATTTCTGTGTTTCATCAACACTCTGAAGGTCCACAGATTACAGAATGCATCCAGATGTGCTTCGGAAACTACTACGAGTCTTCCAGGGAACGATAAAATTGTAGACAGTATAAGACATTCCTCCCATGGAGAAAAGTCCACATGGTGCTTATTGTGTTCAATGCAGATGCAATTTTTGTGTTTCATCAACACTCTGAACGTCCAAAGATTACAGAATGCCTCCAGAAGTGCTTCGGAAACTACTACTAGTCTTCCAGAGAACGATCAAATCGTAGACAGTTTAAGACTTTTTCTCCCATGGAGAAAAGTCAGCATGGTGCTTATTGTGTTCAATGCCGATGCAATTTTTGTGTTTCATCAACACTCTGAACGTCCACAGATTACAGAATGAATCCAGATGTGCTTCGGAAACTACTACTAGCCTTGCAGGGAACGATCAAAGCGTAGACATTTTAAGACATTACTCCAATGGAGGAAAGTCCGCATGGTGCTTATTGTGTTCAATGCCGATGTAATTTTTGTGTTTCATCAACACTCTGAACGTCCACAGATTACAGAATGCCTCCAGATGTGCTACAGAAACTACTACTAGTCTTCCAGGGTACGATCAAAGCGTAGACAGTTTGAGACACTACTCCCACGGAAAAAAGTCCACATGGTAATTATTGTGTTCAATGCCGATGTAATTTTTGTGTTTCATCAACACTCAGAAGGTCCACAGATAACAGAATGCATCCAGATATGCTTCGGACACTTCTACTAGTCTTCCAGGGAACGATCAAAGCGTAGACAGTTTAAGACATTACTCCCACGGAGAGAAGTCCGCATGGTGCTTATTGTGTTCAATGACGATGCAATTTATGTGTTTCATCAACACTCTGAAGGTTCAAAGATTACATAATGCATCCAGATGTGCTTCGGAAACTACTACTAGTCTTCCAGTGAACGATCAAAGCGTAGACAGTTTGAGACATTACTCCCATGGAGAAAAGTCCGCATGGTGGTTATTGTGTTCAATGCCGATTCAATTTCTGTGTCTCATCAACACTCTGAAGGTTCACAGATTACAGAATGCATCCAGATCTGCTTCGGAAACTACTACTAGTCTTCCAGAGAACGATCAAACCGTAGACAGTTTAAGACATTACTTACATGGAGAACAGTCCACATGGTGCTTATTGTGTTCAATGCTGATGCAATGTTTGTGTTTCATCAACTCTCTGAAGGTCCACAGATTACAGAATGCCTCCAGATGTGCTTCTGACACTACTACTAGTCTACCAGGGAACGATCAAAGCGTAGACAGTTTAAGACATTACTCCCATGGAGAAAAGTCCTCATGGTGCTTATTGTGTTCAATGGCGATGCAATTTTTGTGTTTCATCAACACTCTGAAGGTCCACAGATTACTGAATGCATCCAGATGTCCTTCGGAAACTACTACTAGTCTTCCAGGGAACGATCAAAGCGTAGACAGTTTAAGACATTACTCCCATGGAGAAAAGTCCGCATGGTGCTTATTGTGTTCAATGCCGATGCAATTTTTGTGTTTCATCAACACTCTGAAGGTCCACAGATCACATGATGCATCCAGATCTGCTTCGGAAACTACTACTAGTCTTCCAGAGAACGATCAAAACGTAGACAGTTTAAGACATTACTCTCATGGAGAAAAGTCCGCATGGTGCTTATTGTGTTCAATGCCGATGCAATTTTTGTGTTTCATCAACACTCTGAACGTCAACAGATTACAGAATGCCTCCAGATGTGCTTCGGAAACTACTACTAGTCTTCCAGTGAACGATCAAAGCGTAGACAGTTTGAGACATTACTCCCATGGAGAAAAGTCGCATGGTGGTTATTGTGTTCAATGCCGATTCAATTTCTGTGTCTCATCAACACTCTGAAGGTTCACAGATTACAGAATGCATCCAGATCTGCTTCGGAAACTACTACTAGTCTTCCAGAGAACGATCAAACCGTAGACAGTTTAAGACATTACTTTCATGGAGAAAAGTCCACATGGTGCCTATTGTGTCCAATGCTGATGCAATTTTTGTGTTTCATCAACACTCTGAAGGTCCACAGATTACTGAATGCATCCAGATGTCCTTCGGAAACTACTACTAGTCTTCCAGGGAACGAACAAAGCGTAGACAGTTTAAGACATTACTCTCATGAAGAAAAGTCCGCATGGTGCTTATTGTGTTCAATTCCGATGCAATTTCTGTGTTTCATCAACACTCTGAAGGTCCACAGATTACAGAATGCCTCCAGATGTGCTTCGGAAACTACTGCAAGTCTTCCAGTGAACGATAACAGCGTAGACAGTTTAAGACATTACTCTCATGGAGAAAAGTCCGCATGGTGCTTATTGTGTTCAATGCCGATGCAATATCTGTGTTTCATCAACACTCTGAAGGTCCACAGATTACAGAATGCATCCAGATGTGCTTCGGAAACTACTACGAGTCTTCCAGGGAACGATAAAATTGTAGACAGTTTAAGACATTACTCCCATGGAGAAAAGTCCACATGATGCTTATTGTGTTCAATGACGATGCAATTTTTGTGTTTCATAAACACTCTGAACGTCCACAGATTACAGAATGCCTCCAGAAGTGCTTCGGAAACTACTACTAGTCTTCCAGAGAACGATCAAAGCGTAGACAGTTTAAGACTTTACTCCCATGGAGAAAAGACAGCATGGTGCTTATTGTGTTCAATCCCGATGCAATTTTTGTGTTTCATCAACACTCTGAACGTCCACAGATTACAGAATGCCTCCAGATGTGCTTCGGAAACTACTACTAGTCTTGCAGGGAACGATCAAAGCGTAGACAGTTTAAGACATTACTCCCATGGAGAAAAGTCCTCATGGTGCTTTTTGTGTTCAATGCCGATGCAAATTTTGTGTTTCATCAACACCCTGAAGGTCCACAGATTACTGAATGCAACCAGATGTGCTTCGGAAACTACTACTAGTCTTCCAGGGAACGATCAAAGCGTAGACAGTTTAAGACATTACTCTCATGAAGAAAAGTCCGCATGGTGCTTATTGTGTTCAATTCCGATTCGATGTCTGTGTTTCATCCACACTCTGAAGGTCCACAGATTACTGATTGCATCCAGATGTGCTTCAGAATCTACTACGAGTCTTCCAGGGAACGATAAAATTGTAGACAGTTTAAGACATTACTCCCAGGGAGAAAAGTCCGCATGGTGCTTATTGTGTTCAATGCCGATGCAAGTTCTGTGTTTCATCAACACTCTGAAGGTCCACAGATTACAGAATGCCTCCAGATGTGCTTCGGAAACTACTACTAGTCTTCCAGTGAACGATCAAAGCGTAGACAGTTTAAGACATTACTCTCATGGAGAAAAGTCCACATGGTGCTTATTGTGTTCAATGCCGATGCAATTTTTGTGTTTCATCAACTCTCGGAAGGTCCACAGATTAGAGAATGCCTCCAGATGTGCTTCGGAAACTACTACTAGTCAACCAGGGAACGATCAAAGCGTAGACAGTTTAAGACATTACTCCCATGGAGAAAAGTCCTCATGGTGCTTATTGTGTTCAATGCCGATGCAATTTTTGTGTTTTATCAACACTCTGAAGGTCCACAGATTACTGAATGCATCTAGATGTCCTTCGGAAACTTCTACTAGTCTTCCAGGGAACGATCAAAGCGTACACAGTTATGACATTATTCTCATGAAGAAAAGTCCGCATGGTGCTTATTGTGTTCAATTCCGATGCAATTTATGTGTTTCATCAACACTCTGAAGGTTCAAAGATTACATAATGCATCCAGATGTGCTTCGGAAACTACTACTATTCTCCCAGGGAACGATCAAAGCGTAGACAGTTTAAGACATTACTCTCATGAAGAAGAGTCCGCATGGTGCTTATTGTGTTCAATGGCGATGCAATTTTTGTGTTTCATCAACACTCTGAAGGTTCACAGATTTCAGAATGCATCCAGATCTGCTTCGGAAACTACTACTAGTCTTCCAGTGAACGATCAAACCATAGACAGTTTAATACATTACTCTCATGGAGAAAAGTCCGCATGGTGCTTATTGTGTTCAATGCCGATGCAATTTTTGTGTTTCATCAACACTCTGAACGTCCACAGATTACAGAATGCCTCCAGATGTGCTTCGGAAACTACTACTAGTCTACCAGGGAACGATCAAAGCGTAGACAGTTTGAGACATTACTCCCATGGAGAAAAGTCCGCATGGTGGTTATAGTGTTCAATGCCGATTCAATTTCTGTGTCTCATCAACACTCTGAAGGATCACAGATTACAGAATGCATCCAGATCTGCTTCGGAAACTACTACTAGTCTTCCAGAGAACGATCAAACCGTAGACAGTTTAAGACATTACTCTCATGGAGAACAGTCCACATGGTGCTTATTGTGTTCAATGCTGATGCAATGTTTGTGTTTCATCAACTCTCTGAAGGTCCACAGATTACAGAATGCCTCCAGATGTGCTTCTGACACTACTACTAGTCTACCAGGGAACGATCAAAAACGTAGACAGTTTAAGACATTACTCCCATGGAGAAAAGTCCTCATGGTGCTTATTGTGTTCAATGCCGATGCAATTTTTGTGTTTCATCAACACTCTGAAGGTCCACAGATTACTGAATGCATCCAGATGTCCTTCGGAAACGACTACTAGTCTTCCAGGGAACGATCAAAGCGTAGACAGTTTAAGACATTACTCTCATGAAGAAAAGACCGCATGGTGCTTATTGTGTTCAATTCCGATTCAATTTTAGTGTTTCATCAACACTCTGAACGTCCACAGATTACAGAATGCCTCCAGATGTGCTTGGGAAACTACTTCTAGTCTCCCAGGGAACGATCAAAGCGTAGACAGTTTAGGACATTACTCCCATGGAGAAAAGTCCGCATGGTGCTTATTGTGTTCAATGCCGATGCAATTTTTGTGTTTCATCAACACTCTGAAGGTCCACAGATTACATGATGCATACAGATCTGCTTCGGAAACTACTACTAGTCTTCCAGAGAACGATCAAAACGTAGACAGTTTAAGACATTACTCTCATGGAGAAAAGTCCGCATGGTGCTTATTGTGTTCAATGCCGATGAAATTTTTGTGTTTCATCAACACTCTGAACGTCAACAGATTACAGAATGCCTCCAGATGTGCTTCGGAAACTACTACTAGTCTTCCAGTGAACGATCAAAGCGTAGACAGTTTGAGACATTACTCCCATGGAGAAAAGTCCGCATGGTGGTTATTGTGTTCAATGCCGATTCAATTTCTGTGTCTCATCAACACTCTGAAGGTTCACAGATTACAGAATGCATCCAGATCTGCTTCGGAAACTACTACTAGTCTTCCAGAGAACGATCAAACCGTAGACAGTTTAAGACATTACTTTCATGGAGAGAAGTCCACATGGTGCCTATTGTGTTCAATGCTGATGCAATTTTTGTGTTTCATCAACACTCTGAAGGTCCACAGATTACTGAATGCATCCAGATGTCCTTCGGAAACTACTACTAGTCTTCCAGGGAACGAACAAAGCGTAGACAGTTTAAGACATTACTCTCATGAAGAAAAGTCCGCATGGTGCTTATTGTGTTCAATTCCGATGCAATTTCTGTGTTTCATCAACACTCTGAAGGTCCACAGATTACAGAATGCCTCCAGATGTGCTTCGGAAACTACTGCTAGTCTTCCAGTGAACGATAACAGCGTAGACAGTTTAAGACATTACTCTCATGGAGAAAAGTCCGCATGGTGCTTATTGTGTTCAATGCCGATGCAATATCTGTGTTTCATCAACACTCTGAAGGTCCACAGATTTCAGAATGCATCCAGATCTGCTTCGGAAACTACTACTAGTCTTCCAGTGAACGATCAAACCATAGACAGTTTAATACATTACTCTCATGGAGAAAAGTCCGCATGGTGCTTATTGTGTTCAATGCCGATGCAATTTTTGTGTTTCATCAACACTCTGAACGTCCACAGATTACAGAATGCCTCCAGATGTGCTTCGGAAACTACTACTAGTCTACCAGGGAACGATCAAAGCGTAGACAGTTTGAGACATTACTCCCATGGAGAAAAGTCCGCATGGTGGTTATAGTGTTCAATGCCGATTCAATTTCTGTGTCTCATCAACACTCTGAAGGATCACAGATTACAGAATGCATCCAGATCTGCTTCGGAAACTACTACTAGTCTTCCAGAGAACGATCAAACCGTAGACAGTTTAAGACATTACTCTCATGGAGAACAGTCCACATGGTGCTTATTGTGTTCAATGCTGATGCAATGTTTGTGTTTCATCAACTCTCTGAAGGTCCACAGATTACAGAATGCCTCCAGATGTGCTTCTGACACTACTACTAGTCTACCAGGGAACGATCAAAAACGTAGACAGTTTAAGACATTACTCCCATGGAGAAAAGTCCTCATGGTGCTTATTGTGTTCAATGCCGATGCAATTTTTGTGTTTCATCAACACTCTGAAGGTCCACAGATTACTGAATGCATCCAGATGTCCTTCGGAAACGACTACTAGTCTTCCAGGGAACGATCAAAGCGTAGACAGTTTAAGACATTACTCTCATGAAGAAAAGACCGCATGGTGCTTATTGTGTTCAATTCCGATTCAATTTTAGTGTTTCATCAACACTCTGAACGTCCACAGATTACAGAATGCCTCCAGATGTGCTTGGGAAACTACTTCTAGTCTCCCAGGGAACGATCAAAGCGTAGACAGTTTAGGACATTACTCCCATGGAGAAAAGTCCGCATGGTGCTCATTGTGTTCAATGCCGATGCAATTTTTGTGTTTCATCAACACTCTGAAGGTCCACAGATTACATGATGCATACAGATCTGCTTCGGAAACTACTACTAGTCTTCCAGAGAACGATCAAAACGTAGACAGTTTAAGACATTACTCTCATGGAGAAAAGTCCGCATGGTGCTTATTGTGTTCAATGCCGATGAAATTTTTGTGTTTCATCAACACTCTGAACGTCAACAGATTACAGAATGCCTCCAGATGTGCTTCGGAAACTACTACTAGTCTTCCAGTGAACGATCAAAGCGTAGACAGTTTGAGACATTACTCCCATGGAGAAAAGTCCGCATGGTGGTTATTGTGTTCAATGCCGATTCAATTTCTGTGTCTCATCAACACTCTGAAGGTTCACAGATTACAGAATGCATCCAGATCTGCTTCGGAAACTACTACTAGTCTTCCAGAGAACGATCAAACCGTAGACAGTTTAAGACATTACTTTCATGGAGAGAAGTCCACATGGTGCCTATTGTGTTCAATGCTGATGCAATTTTTGTGTTTCATCAACACTCTGAAGGTCCACAGATTACTGAATGCATCCAGATGTCCTTCGGAAACTACTACTAGTCTTCCAGGGAACGAACAAAGCGTAGACAGTTTAAGACATTACTCTCATGAAGAAAAGTCCGCATGGTGCTTATTGTGTTAAATTCCGATGCAATTTCTGTGTTTCATCAACACTCTGAAGGTCCACAGATTACAGAATGCCTCCAGATGTGCTTCGGAAACTACTGCTAGTCTTCCAGTGAACGATAACAGCGTAGACAGTTTAAGACATTACTCTCATGGAGAAAAGTCCGCATGGTGCTTATTGTGTTCAATGCCGATGCAATATCTGTGTTTCATCAACACTCTGAAGGTCCACAGATTACAGAATGCATCCAGATGTGCTTCGGAAACTACTACGAGTCTTCCAGGGAACGATAAAATTGTAGACAGTTTAAGACATTACTCCCATGGAGAAAAGTCCACATGATGCTTATTGTGTTCAATGACGATGCAATTTTTGTGTTTCATAAACACTCTGAACGTCCAAAGATTACAGAATGCCTCCAGAAGTGCTTCGGAAACTACTACTAGTCTTCCAGAGAACGATCAAAGCGTAGACAGTTTAAGACTTTACTCCCATGGAGAAAAGACAGCATGGTGCTTATTGTGTTCAATCCCGATGCAATTTTTGTGTTTCATCAACACTCTGAACGTCCACAGATTACAGAATGCCTCCAGATGTGCTTCGGAAACTACTACTAGTCTTGCAGGGAACGATCAAATCGTAGACATTTTAAGACATTACTCCAATGGTGGAAAGTCCGCATGGTGCTTATTGTGTTCAATGCCGATGCAATTTCTGTGTTTCATCAACACTCTGAAGGACCACAGATTACAGAATGCCTCCAGATGTGCTTCGGAAACTACTGCTAGTCTTCCAGTGAACGATCACAGCGTAGACAGTTTAAGACATTACTCTCATAGAGAAAAGTCCGCATGGTGCTTATTGTGTTCAATGCCGATGTAATTTTTGTGTTTCATCAACACTCTGAACGTCCACAGATTACAGAATGCCTCCAGATGTGCTACGGAAACTACTACTAGTCTTCCAGGGTACGATCAAAGCGTAGACAGTTTGAGAAACAACTTCCAAGGAAAAAAGTCCACATGGTAATTATTGTGTTCAATGCCGATGTAATTTTTGTGTTTCATCAAACTCAGAAGGTCCACAGATAACAGAATGCATCCAGATATGCTTCGGACACTACTACTAGTCTTCCAGGGAACGATCAAAGCGTAGACAGTTTAAGACATTACTCCCATGGAGAGAAGTCCGCATGGTGCTTATTGTGTTCAATGACGATGCTCGGAAACTACTACTAGTCTCCCAGGGAACGATCAAAGCGTAGACAGTTTAAGACATTACTCTCATGGAGAAAAGTCCGCATGGTGCTTATTGTGTTCAATGCCGATGCAATTTTTGTGTTTCATCAACACTCTGAACGTCCACAGATTACAGAATGCCTCCAGATGTGCTTCGGAAACTACTACTAGTCTACCAGGGAACGATCAAAGCGTAGACAGTTTAAGACATTACTCCCATGGAGAAAAGTCCTCATGGTGCTTATTGTGTTCAATGCCGATGCAATTTTTGTGTTTTATCAACACTCTGAAGGTCCACAGATTACTGAATGCATCTAGATGTCCTTCGGAAACTTCTACTAGTCTTCCAGGGAACGATCAAAACGTTCACAGTTTAAGACATTACTCTCATGAAGAAAAGTCCGCATGGTGCTTATTGTGTTCAATTCCGATGCAATTTCTGTGTTTCATCAACACTCTGAAGGTCCGCAGATTACAGAATGCCTCCAGATGTGCTTCGGAAACTACTGCTAGTCTTCCAGTGAACGATCACAGCGTAGACACTTTAAGACATTACTCTCATGGAGAAAAGTGCGCATGGTGCTTATTGTGTTCAATGCCGATGCAATTTCTGTGTTTCGTCGACACTCTGAAGGTCCACAGATTACAGAATGCATCCAGATGTGCTTCGGAAACTACTACGAGTCTTCGCGGGAACGGTAAAATTGTAGACAGTATAAGACATTCCTCACCATGGAGAAAAGTCCACATGGTGCTTATTGTGTTCAATGCAGATGCAATTTTTGTGTTTCATCAACACTCTGAACGTCCAAAGATTACAGAATGCCTCCAGAAGTGCTTCGGAAACTACTACTAGTCTTCCAGAGAACGATCAAAGCGTAGACAGTTTAAGACTTTACTCCCATGGAGAAAAGTCAGCATGGTGCTTATTATGTTCAATGCCGATGCAATTTTTGTGTTTCATCAACACTCTGAACGTCCACAGATTACAGAATGAATCCAGATGTGCTTCGGAAACTACTACTAGTCTTGCAGGGAACGATCAAAGCGTAGACATTTTAAGACATTACTCCAATGGAGGAAAGTCCGAATGGTGCTTATTGTGTTCAATGCCTATGCAATTTCTGTGTTTCATCAACACTCTGAAGGTCCACAGATTACAGAATGCCTCCAGATGTGCTTCGGAAACTACTGCTAGTCTTCCAGTGAACGATCACTGCGTAGACAGTTTAAGACATTACTCTCATAGAGAAAAGTCCGCATGGTGCTTATTGTGTTCAATGCTGATGTAATTTTTGTGTTTCATCAACACTCTGAACGTCCACAGATTACAGAATGCCTCCAGATGTGCTACGGAAACTACTACTAGTCTTCCAGGGTACGATCAAAGCGTAGACAGTTTAAGACACAACTCCCAAGGAAAAAAGTCCACATGGTAATTATTGTGTTCAATGCCGATGTAATTTTTGTGTTTCATCAACACTCAGAAGGTCCACAGATAACAGAATGCATCCAGATATGCTTCGGACACTTCTACTAGTCTTCCAGGGAACGATCAAAGCGTAGTCAGTTTAAGACATTACTCCCATGGAGAGAAGTCCGCATGGAGCTTATTGTGTTCAATGACGATGCAATTTTTGTGTTTCATCAACACTCTGAACGTCAACAGATTACAGAATGCCTCCAGATGTGCTTCGGAAACTACTACTAGTCTTCCAGTGAACGATCAAAGCGTAGACAGTTTAAGACATTACTCCCATGGAGAAAAGTCCGCATGGTGGTTATTGTGTTCAATGCCGATGCAATTTTTGTGTTTCATCAACACTCTGAAGGTTCACAGATTTCAGAATGCATCCAGATCTGCTTCGGAAACTACTACTAGTCTTCCAGTGAACGATCAAAACGTAGACAGTTTAAGACATTACTCTCATGGAGAAAAGTCCGCATGGTGCTTATTGTGTTTAATGAAGATGCAATTTTTGTGTTTCATCAACACTCTGAACGTCAACAGATTACAGAATGCCTCCAGATGTGCTTCGGAAACTACTACTAGTCTTCCAGTGAACGATCAAAGCGTAGACAGTTTGAGACATTACTCCCATGGAGAAAAGTCCGCATGGTGGTTATTGTGTTCAATGCCGATTCAATTTCTGTGTCTCATCAACACTCTGAAAGTCCACAGATTACTGAATGCATCCAGATGTCCTTCGGAAACTACTACTAGTCTACCAGGGAACGATCAAAGCGTAGACAGTTTAAGACATTACTCCCATGGAGAAAAGTCCTCATGGTGCTTATTGTGTTCAATGCCGATGCAATTTTTGTGTTTCATCAACACTCTGAAGGTCCACAGATTACTGAATGCATCCAGATGTCCTTCGGAAACTACTACTAGTCTTCCAGGGAACGATCAAAGCGTAGATAGTTTAAGACATTACTCTCATGAAGAAAAGTCCGCATGGTGCTTATTGTGTTCAATTCCGATGCAATTTCTGTGTTTCATCAACACTCTGAAGGTCCACAGATTACAGAATGCATCCAGATGTGCTTCGGAAATTACTACGAGTCTTCCAGGGAACGATAAAATTGTAGACATTTTAAGACATTACTCCCATGGAGAAAAGTCCACATGATGCTTATTGTGTTCAATGACGATGCAATTTTTGTGTTTCATCAACACTCTGAACGTCCACAGATTACAGAATGCCTCCAGAAGTGCTTCGGAAACTACTACTAGTCTTCCAGAGAACGATCAAAGCGTAGACAGTTTAAGACGTTACTCTCATGAAGAAAAGTCCGCATGGTGCTTATTGTGTTCAATTCCGATGCAATTTCTGTGTTTCATCAACACTCTGAAGGTCCACAGATAACAGAATGCATCCAGATGTGCTTCGGAAATTACTACGAGTCTTCCAGGGAACGATAAAATTGTAGACATTTTAAGACATTACTCCCATGGAGAAAAGTCCACATGATGCTTATTGTGTTCAATGACGATGCAATTTTTGTGTTTCATCAACACTCTGAACGTCCACAGATTACAGAATGCCTCCAGAAGTGCTTCGGAAACCACTACTAGTCTTCCAGAGAACGATCAAAGCGTAGACAGTTTAAGACGTTACACCCATGGAGAAAAGTCAGCATGGTGCTTATTGTGTTCAAAGCCGATGTAATTTTTGTGTTTCATCAACACTCTGAACGTCCACAGATTACAGAATGCCTCCAGATGTGCTACGGAAACTACTACTAGTCTTCCAGGGTACGATCAAAGCGTAGACAATTTGAGACACAACTCCCAAGGAAAAAAGTTCACATGGTAATTATTGTGTTCAATCCCGATGTAATTTTTGTGTTTCATCAACACTCAGAAGGTCCACAGATAACAGAATGCATCCAGATATGCTTCGGACACTACTACTAGTCTTCCATTGAACGATCAAAGCGTAGACAGTTTAAGACATTACTCCCATGGAGAGAAGTCCGCATGGTGCTTATTGTGTTCAATGACGATGCAATTTATGTGTTTCATCAACACTCTGAAGGTTCAAAGATTACATAATGCATCCAGATGTGCTTCGGAAACTACTACTAGTCTCCCAGGGAACGATCAAAGCGTAGACAGTTTAAGACATTACTCTCATGAAGACAAGTCCGCATGCTGCTTATTGTGTTCAATGCCGATGCAATTTTTGTGTTTCATCAACACTCTGAAGGTTCATGGATTTCAGAATGAATCCAGATCTGCTTCACAAGCTACTACTAGTCTTCCAGTGAACGATCAAACCGTAGACAGTTTAATACATTACTCTCATGGAGAAAAGTCCGCATGGTGCTTATTGTGTTCAATGCCGATGCAATTTTTGTGTTTCATCAACACTCTGAACGTCCACAGATTACAGAATGCCTCCAGATGTGCTTCGGAAACTACTACTAGTCTACCAGGGAACGATCAAAGCGTAGACAGTTTAAGACATTACTCCCATGGAGACAAGTCCGCATGGTGCTTATTGTGTTCAATGCCGATGTAATTTTTGTGTTTCATCAACACTCTGAACGTCAACAGATTACAGAATGCCTCCAGATGTGCTTCGGAAACTACTACTAGTCTTCCAGTGAACGATCAAAGCGTACACAGTTTGAGAAATTACTCCCATGGAGAAAAGTCCGCATGGTGGTTATTGTGTTCAATGCCGATTCAATTTCTGTGTCTCATCAACACTCTGAAGGTTCACAGATTACAGAATGCATCCAGATCTGCTTCGGAAACTACTACTAATCTTCCAGAGAACGATCAAACCGTAGACAGTTTAAGACATTACTCTCATGGAGAGAAGTCCACATGGTGCTTATTGTGTTCAATGCCGATGCAATTTTTGTGTTTCATTAACTCTCTGAAGGTCCACAGATTACAGAATGCCTCCAGATGTGCTTCGGACACTACTACTAGTCTACCAGGGAACGATCAAAGCGTAGACAGTTTAAGACATTACTCCCATGGAGAAAAGTCCTCATGGTGCTTATTGTGTTCAATGCCGATGCAATTTTTGTGTTTCATCAACACTCTGAAGGTCCACAGATTACTGAATGCATCCAGATGTCCTTCAGAAACTACTACTAGTCCTCCAGGGAACGATCAAAGCGTAAACAGTTTGAGACATTACTCCCATGGAGAAAAGTCCGCATGGTGGTTATTGTGTTCAATGCCGATTCAATTTCTGTGTTTCATCAACACTCTGAAGGTTCACAGATTACAGAATGCATCCAGATCTGCTTCGGAAACTACTACTAGTCTTCCAGAGAACGATCAAAGCGTAGACAGTTTAAGACATTACTCTCATGGAGAAAAGTCCACATGGTGCTAATTGTGTTCAATGCCAATGCAATTTTTGTGTTTCATCAACTCTCTGAAGGTCCACAGATTACAGAATGCATCCAGATCTGCTTCGGAAACTACTAGTAGTCTTCCAGTAAACGATCAAAACGTAGACAGTTTAAGACATTACTCTCATGGAGAAAAGTCCGCATGGTGCCTATTGTGTTCAATGCCGATGCAATTTTTGTGTTTCATCAACACTCTGAACGTCAACAGATTACAGAATGCCTCCAGATGTGCTTCGGAAACTACTACTAGTCTTCCAGTGAACGATCAAAGCGTAGACAGTTTGAGACATTACTCCCATGGAGAAAAGTCCGCATGGTGGTTATTGTGTTCAATGCCGATTCAAGTTCTGTGTCTCATCAACACTCTGAAGGTTCACAGATTACAGAATACATCCAGATCTGCTTCGGAAACTACTACTAGTCTTCCAGAGAACGATCAAACCGTAGACAGTTTAAGACATTACTCTCATGGAGAAAAGTCCACATGGTGTTTATTGTGTTAAATGCTGATGCAATTTTTGTGTTTCATCAACTCTCTGAAGGTCCACAGATTACAGAATGCCTCCAGATGTGCTTCGGAAACTACTGCTGGTCTTCCAGTGAACGATAACAGCGTAGACAGTTTAAGACATTACTCTCATGGAGAAAAGTCCGCATGGTGCTTATTGTGTTCAATGCCGATGCAATTTCTGTGTTTCATCAACACTCTGAAGGTCCACAGATTACAGAATGCATCCAGATGTGCTTCGGAAACTACTACGAGTCTTCCAGGGAACGATAAAATTGTAGACATTTTAAGACATTACTCCCATGGAGAAAAGTCCACATGATGCTTATTGTGTTCAATGACGATGCAATTTTTGTGTTTCATCAACACTCTGAACGTCCACAGATTACAGAATGCCTCCAGAAGTGCTTCGGAAACTACTACTAGTCTTCCAGAGAACGATCAAAGCGTAGACAGTTTAAGACGTTACACCCATGGAGAAAAGTCAGCATGGTGCTTATTGTGTTCAATGCCGATGCAATTTTTGTGTTTCATCAACACTCTGAACGTCCACAGATTACAGAATGCCTCCGTATGTGCTTCGGAAACTACTACTAGTATTGCAAGGAACGATCAAAGCGTAAACATTTTAAGACATTACTCCAATGGAGGAAAGTCCGCATGGTGCTTATTGTGTTCAATGCAGATTCAATTTCTGTGTTTCTTTAACACTCTGAATGTCCACAGATTACAGAATGCATCCAGATGTGCTTCGGAAACTACTACTAGTCTTCCAGGGAACGATCAAAGCGTAGACAGTTTAAGACATCACTCCCATGAAGAAAAGTCCGCATGGTGCTTATTGTGTTTAATGCCGATGTAATTTTTGTGTTTCATCAACACTCTGAACGTCCACAGATTACAGAATGCCTCCAGATGTGCTACGGAAACTACTACTAGTCTTCCATGGTACGATCAAAGAGTAGACAGTTTGAGACACAACTCCCAAGGAAAAAAGTCCACATGGTAATTATTGTGTTCAATGCCGATGTAATTTTTGTGTTTCATCAACACTCAGAAGGTCCACAGATAACAGAATGCATCCAGATATGCTTCGGACACTACTACTATTCTTCCATTGAACGATCAAAGCGTAGACAGTTTAAGACATTACCCCCATGGAGAGAAGTCCGCATGGTGCTTATTGTGTTCATTGACGATGCAATTTATGTGTTTCGTCAACACTCTGAAGGTTCAAAGATTACATAATGCATCCAGATGTGCTTCGGAAACTACTACTAGTCTCCCAGGGAACGATCAAAGCGTAGACAGTTTAAGACATTACTCTCATGATGACAAGTCCGCATGCTGCTTATTGTGTTCAATGCCGATGCAATTTTTGTGTTTCATCAACACTCTGAAGGTTCATAGATTTCAGAATGAATCCAGATCTGCTTCGGAAGCTACTACTAGTCTTCCAGAGAACGATCAAAGCGTAGACAGTTTAAGACGTTACACCCATGGAGAAAAGTCAGCATGGTGCTTATTGTGTTCAATGCCGATGCAATTTTTGTGTTTCATCAACACTCTGAACGTCCACAGATTACAGAATGCCTCCGTATGTGCTTCGGAAACTACTACTAGTATTGCAAGGAACGATCAAAGCGTAAACATTTTAAGACATTACTCCAATGGAGGAAAGTCCGCATGGTGCTTATTGTGTTCAATGCAGATTCAATTTCTGTGTTTCTTTAACACTCTGAATGTCCACAGATTACAGAATGCATCCAGATGTGCTTCGGAAACTACTACTAGTCTTCCAGGGAACGATCAAAGCGTAGACAGTTTAAGACATCACTCCCATGAAGAAAAGTCCGCATGGTGCTTATTGTGTTTAATGCCGATGTAATTTTTGTGTTTCATCAACACTCTGAACGTCCACAGATTACAGAATGCCTCCAGATGTGCTACGGAAACTACTACTAGTCTTCCATGGTACGATCAAAGAGTAGACAGTTTGAGACACAACTCCCAAGGAAAAAAGTCCACATGGTAATTATTGTGTTCAATGCCGATGTAATTTTTGTGTTTCATCAACACTCAGAAGGTCCACAGATAACAGAATGCATCCAGATATGCTTCGGACACTACTACTATTCTTCCATTGAACGATCAAAGCGTAGACAGTTTAAGACATTACTCCCATGGAGAGAAGTCCGCATGGTGCTTATTGTGTTCATTGACGATGCAATTTATGTGTTTCGTCAACACTCTGAAGGTTCAAAGATTACATAATGCATCCAGATGTGCTTCGGAAACTACTACTAGTCTCCCAGGGAACGATCAAAGCGTAGACAGTTTAAGACATTACTCTCATGATGACAAGTCCGCATGCTGCTTATTGTGTTCAATGCCGATGCAATTTTTGTGTTTCATCAACACTCTGAAGGTTCATAGATTTCAGAATGAATCCAGATCTGCTTCGGAAGCTACTACTAGTCTTCCAGGGAACGATCAAACCGTAGACAGTTTAATACATTACTCTCATGGAGAAAAGTCCGCATGGTGCTTATTGTGTTTAATTCCGATGCAATTTTTGTGTTTCATCAACACTCTGAACGTCCACAGATTACAGAATGCCTCCAGATGTGCTTCGGAAACTACTACTAGTCTACCAGGGAACGATCAAAGCGTAGACAGTTTAAGACATTACTCCCATGGAGAAAAGTCCGCATAGTGCTTATTGTGTTCAATGCCGATGCAATTTTTGTGTTTCATCAACACTCTGAACGTCAACAGATTACAGAATGCCTCCAGATGTGCTTCGGAAACTACTACTAGTCTTCCAGTGAACGATCAAAGCGTACACAGTTTGAGACATTACTCCCATGGTGAAAAGTCCGCATGGTGGTTATTGTGTTCAATGCCGATTCAATTTCTGTGTCTCATCAACACTCTGAAGGTTCACAGATTACAGAATGCATCCAGATCTGCTTCGGAAACTACTACTAATCTTCCAGAGAACGATCAAACCTTAGACAGTTTAAGACTTTACTCTCATGGAGAAAAGTCAACATGGTGCTTATTGTGTTCAATGCCGATGAAATTTTTGTGTTTCATCAACTCTCTGAAGGTCCACAGATTACAGAAAGCCTCCAGATGTGCTTCGGACACTACTACTAGTCTACCAGGGAACGATCAAAGCGTAGACAGTTTAAGACATTACTCCCATGGAGAAAAGTCCTCATGGTGCTTATTGTGTTCAATGCCGATGCAATTTTTGTGTTTCATCAACACTCTGAAGGTCCACAGATTACTGAATGCATCCAGATGTCCTTCGGACACTACTACTACTCTTCCAGGGAACGATCAAAGCGTAGACAGTTTGAGACATTACTCCCATGGAGAAAAGTCCGCATGGTGGTTATTGTGTTCAATGCCGATTCAATTTCTGTGTTTCATCAACACTCTGAAGGTTCACAGATTACAGAATGCATCCAGAATAGCTTCGGAAACTACTACTAGTCTTCCAGAGTACGATCAAAGCGTAGACAGTTCAAGACATTACTCTCATGGAGAAAAGTCCACATGGTGCTTATTGTGTTCAATGCCAATGCAATTTTTGTGTTTCATCAACTCTCTGAAGGTCCACAGATTACAGAATGCCTCCAGATGTGCTTTGGAAACTACTACTAGTCTACCAGGGAACGATTAAAGCGTAGACAGTTTAAGACATTACTCACATGGAGAAAAGTCCTCATGGTGCTTATTGTGTTCAATGCCGAATCAATTTTTGTGTTTCATCAACGCTCTGAAGGTCCCCAGATTACTGAATGCATCCAGATGTCCTTCGGAAACTACTACTAGTCTTCCAGGGAACGATCAGAGCGTAGACAATTTAAGACATTCCTCTCATGAAGAAAAGTCCGCATGGTGCTTATTGTGTTCAATTCCGATGCAATTTCTGTGTTTCATCAACACTCTGAAGGTCCTCAGATTACAGAATGCCTCCAGATGTGCTTCGGAAACTACTCCTAGTCTTCCAGTGAACGATCACAGCGTAGACAGTTTAAGACATTACTCTCATGGAGAAAAGTTCGCATGGTGCTAATTGTGTTCAATGCCGATGCTATTTCTTTGTTTCATCAACACTCTGAAGGTCCACAGATTACAGAATGCATCCAGATGTGCTTCGGAAACTACTATGAGTCTTCCATTGAACGATAAAATTGTAGACAGTTTAAGACATTACACCCATGGAGAAAAGTCCATATGGTGCTTATTGTGTTCAATGCCGATGCAATTTTTTTGTTTCATCAACACTCTGAACGTCCACAGATTACAGAATGCCTCCAGAAGTGCTTCGGAAACTACTACTAGTCTTCCAGAGAACGATCAAAGCGTAGACAGTTTAAGACGTTACACCCATGGAAAAAAGTCCGCATGGTGCTTATTGTGTTCAATGCCGATGCAATTTTTGTGGTTCATCAACACTCTGAACGTCCACAGATAACAGAATGCCTCCAGATGTGCTTCGGAAACTACTACTAGTCTTGCAGGGAACGATCAAAGCGTAAACATTTAAAGACATTACTCCAATGGAGGAAAGTCCGCATGGTGCTTATTGTGTTCAATGCAGATTCAATTTCTGTGTTTCATCAACACTCTGAATGTCCACAGATTACAGAATGCATCCAGATGTTCTTCGGAAACTACTACTAGTCTTCCAGGGAACGATCAAAGCGTAGACAGTTTAAGACATCACTCCCATGAAGAAAAGTCCGCATGGTGCTTATTGTGTTCAATTCCGATGCAATTTCTGTGTTTCATCAACACTCTGAAGGTCCACAGATTACAGAATGCCTCCAGATGTGCTTCGGAAACTACTGCTGGTATTCCAGTGAACTATCACAGCGTAGACATTTTAAGACATTACTCTCATGGAGAGAAGTCCGCATGGTGCTTATTGTGTTCAATGCCGAATCATTTTCTGTGTTTCATCAACACTCTGAAGGTCCACAGATTACAGAATGCATCCAGATGTGCTTCGGAAACTACTACCAGCCTTCCAGGGAACGATAAAATTGTAGACAGTTTAAGACATTACTCCCATGGAGAAAAGTCCACATGGTGCTTATTGTGTTCAATGCCGATGCAATTTTTTTGTTTCATCAACACTCTGAACGTCCACAGATTACAGAATGCCTCCAGAAGTGCTTCGGAAACTACTACTAGTCTTCCAGAGAACGATCAAAGCGTAGACAGCTTAAGACGTTACACCCATGTAAAAAAGTCCGCATGGTGCTTATTGTGTTCAATGCCGATGCAATTTTTGTGTTTCATCAACACTCTGAACGTCCACAGATTACAGAATGCCTCCAGAAGTGCTTCGGAAACTACTACTAGTCTTCCAGAGAACGATCAAAGCGTAGACAGTTTAAGACGTTACTCCCATGGAGAAAATTCAGCATGGTGCTTATTGTGTTCAATGCCGATGCAATTTTTGTGTTTCATGAACACTCTGAAGTTCCACAGATTTCAGAATGCCTGCAGATGAGCTTCGGAAACTACTACTAATCTTCCAGGGAACGATCAAAGCGTAGACAGTTTAAGACATTACTCCCATGGAGAAAAGTCCGCATGGTGTTTATTGTGTTCTATGCCGATGCAATATTTGTGTTTCATCAACACTCTGAAGGTCCACAGAGTGCAGAATGCCTCCAGATGTGCTTCGGAAACTACTGCTAGTCTTCCAGTGAACGATCACAGCGTAGACAGTTTAAGACATTACTATCATGGAGAGAAGTCCGCATGCTTCATATTGTGTTCAATGCCGATTCAATTTCTGTGTTTCATCAACACTCTGAAGGTCCACAGATTACAGAATGCATCCAGATGTGCTTTGGAAACTTCTACTAGTCTTCCAGGAACGGTCAAAGTGTAGACAGTTTAAGACATTTTTCCCATGGAGAAAAGTCCGCATGGTGCTTATTGTGTTCTATGCCGATGCACGTTCTGTGTTTCATCAACACTCTGAAGGTCCACAGATTACAGAATGCCTCCAGATGTGCTTCGGAAACTACTACTAGTCTTCCAGAGTACGATCAAAGCGTAGACAGCTTGAGACATAACTCCCAAGGAAAAAAGTCCCCATGGTATTTATTTTCTTCAATGCCGATGTAATTTTTGTGTTTCATCAACACTCTGAACGTCCACAGATTACAGAATGCCTCCAGATGTGCTACGGAAACTACTACTAGTCTTCCAGCTTACGGTCAAAGCGTAGACAGTTTGAGACATAACTCCCAAGGAAAAAAGTCCGCATGGTAATTATTGTGTTCAATGCCGATGTAATTTTTGTGTTTCATCAACACTCAGAAGGTCCACAGATAACAGAATGCATCCAGATATGCTTCAGACACTACTACTAGTCTTCCAGGGAACGATCAAAGCGTAGACAGTTTAAGACATTACTCTCATGCAGGAAAGTCCACATGGTGCTTATTGTGTTCAATGCCGATGCAATTTTTGTGTTTCATCAACTCTCTGAAGGTCCACAGATTACAGAATGCATCCCGATGCGCTTCGGAAACTACTACTAGTCTTCTGGGGAACGATAAAAGTGTAGACAGTTTAAGACATTACTCCCATGGAGAAAAGTCCACATGGTGCTTATTGTGTTCAATGCCGATGCAATTTTTCTGTTTCATCAACACTCTGAAGGTCCACAGATTACAGAATGCCTCCAGATGTGCTTCGGGAACAACTGCTAGTCTTCCAGTGAACGATCACAGCGTAGACAGTTTAAGCCATTACTCTCATGGAGAAAAGTCCGCATGGTGCTTATTGTGTTCAATGCCGATTCAATTTCAGTGTTTCATCAATACTCTGAAGGTCCACAGACTACAGAATGCATCCAGATGCGCTTCGGAAACTACTACTAGTCTTCCGGGAAACGATAAAAGTGTAGACAGTTTAAGACATTACTCCCATGGAGAAAAGCCCACATGTTGCTTATTGTGTTCAATGCCGATGCAATTTTTCTGTTTCATCAACACTCTGAGGGTCCACAGATTACAGAATGCCTCCAGATGTGCTTCGGAAACTACTACTAGTCTTCCAGGGAACGATCAAAGCGTAGACAGTTTAAGACATTACTCCCATGGAGAAAAGTCCGCATGGTGCTTAGAGTGTTAAATGCCGATGCAATTTCTGTGTTTCATCAACACTCTGAAGGTCCACAGTTTACAGAATGCCTCCAGATGTGCTTCGGAAACTACTACTAGTCTTCCAGGGAACGATCAAATCGTAGACAGTTTAAGACATCACTCCCATGAAGAAAAGTCCGCATGGTGCTTATTGTGTTCAATTCCGATGCAATTTCTGTGTTTCATCAACACTCTGAAGGTCCACAGATTACAGAATGCATCCAGATGTGCTTCGGAAACTACTACGAGTCTTCCAGGGAACGATAAAATTGTAGACAGTTTAAGACATTACTCCCATGGAGAAAAGTCCACATTGTGCTTATTGTGTTAAATGCCGATGCAATTTTTGTGTTTCATCAACACTCTGAACGTCCACAGATTACAGAATGCCTCCAGAAGTGCTTCGAAAACTACTACTAATCTTCCAGAGAACGATCAAAGCGTAGACAGTTTAAGACGTTACTCCCATGGAGAAAAGTCAGCATGGTGCTTATTGTGTTCAATGCCGATGCAATTTTTGTGTTTCATCAACACTCTGAAGTTCCACAGATTTCAGAATGCCTGCAGATGAGCTTCGGAAACTACTACTAATCTTCCAGGGAACGATCAAAGCGTAGACAGTTTAAGACATTACTCCTATGGAGGAAAGTCCGCATGGTGTTTATTGTGTTCTATGCCGATGCACTTTTTGTGTTTCATCAACACTCTGAAGGTCCACAGAGTGCAGAATGCCTCCAGATGTGCTTCGGAAACTACTGCTAGTCTTCCAGTGAACGATCACAGCGTAGACAGTTTAAGACATTACTATCATCGAGAGAAGTCCGCATGGTGCATATTGTGTTCAATGCCGATTCAATTTCTGTGTTTCATCAACACTCTGAAGGTCCACAGATTACAGAATGCTTCCAGATGTGCTTTGGAAACTACTACTAGTCTTCCAGGGAACGATCAAAGTGTAGACAGTTTAAGACATTTTTCCCATGGAGAAAAGTCCGCATGGTGCTTATTGTGTTCAATGCCGATGCACGTTCTGTGTTTCATCAACACTCTGAAGGTCCACAGATTACAGAATGCCTCCAGATGTGCTTCGGAAACTACTACTAGTCTTCCAGAGTACGATCAAAGCGTAGACAGCTTGAGACATAACTCCCAAGGAAAAAAGTCCCCATGGTATTTATTTTGTTCAATGCCGATGTAATTTTTGTGTTTCATCAACACTCTGAACGTCCACAGATTACAGAATGCCTCCAGATGTGCTACGGAAACTACTACTAGTCTTCCAGGGTACGGTCAAAGCGTAGACAGTTTGAGACATAACTCCCAAGGAAAAAAGTCCGCATGGTAATGATTGTGTTCAATGCCAATGTAATTTTTGTGTTTCATCAACACTCAGAAGGTCCACAGATAACAGAATGCATCCAGATATGCTTCGGACACTACTACTAGTCTTCCAGGGAACGATCAAAGCGTAGACAGTTTAAGACATTACTCTCATGCAGAAAAGTCCACATTGTGCTTATTGTGTTCAATGCCGATGCAATTTTTGTGTTTCATCAACTCTCTGAAGGTCCACAGATTACATAATGCATCCCGATGCGCTTAGGAAACTACTACTAGTCTTCTGGGGAACGATAAAAGTGTAGACAGTTTAAGACATTACTCCCATGGAGAAAAGTCCACATGGTGCTTATTGTGTTCAATGCCGATGCAATTTTTCTGTTTCATCAACACTCTGAAGGTCCACAGATTACAGAATGCCTCCAGATGTGCTTCGGAAACTACTGCTAGTCTTCCAGTGAACGATCACAGCGTAGACAGTTTAAGACATTACTCTCATGGAGAAAAGTCCGCATGGTGCTTATTGTGTTCAATGCCGATTCAATTTCAGTGTTTCATCAATACTCTGAAGGTCCACAGACTACAGAATGCATCCAGATGCGCTTCGGAAACTACTACTAGTCTTCCGGGGAACGATAAAAGTGTAGACAGTTTAAGACATTACTCCCATGGAGAAAAGTCCACATGATGCTTATTGTGTTCAATGCCGATGCAATTTTTCTGTTTCATCAACACTCTGAAGGTCCACAGATTACAGAATGCCTCCAGATGTGCTTCGGAAACTACTACTAGTCTTCCAGGGAACGATCAAAGCGTAGACAGTTTAAGACATTACTCCCATGGAGAAAAGTCCGCATGGTGCTTAGAGTGTTAAATGCCGATGCAATTTCTGTGTTTCATCAACACTCTGAAGGTCCACAGATTGCAGAATGCATCCAGATGTGCTTCGGAAACTACTACTAGTCTTCCAGGGAACGATCAAAGCGTAGACAGTTTAAGACATCACTCCCATGAAGAAAAGTCCGCATGGTGCTTATTGTGTTCAATTCCGATGCAATTTCTGTGTTTCATCAACACTCTGAAGGTCCACAGATTACAGAATGCCTCCAGATGTGCTTCGGAAACTACTGCTGGTCTTCCAGTGAACGATCACAGCGTAGACATTTTAAGACATTACTCTCATGGAGAAAAGTCCGCATGGTGCATATTGTGTTCAATGCCGATTCAATTTCTGTGTTTGATCAACACTCTGAAGGTCCACAGATTACAGAATGCCTCCAGATGTGCTTCGGAAACTAATACTAGTCTTCCAGTGTACGATCAGAGCGTAGACAGTTTAAGACATTACTCCCATGGAGAAAAGTCCGCATGGTGCTTATTGTGTTAAATGCCGATGCAATTTCTGTGTTTCATCAACACTCTGAAGGTCCACAGATTACAGAATGCATCCAGATGTGCTTCGGAAATTACTACTAGTCTTCCAGGGAACGATCAAAGCGTAGACAGTTTAAGACATCACTCCCATGAAGAAAAGTCCGCATGGTGCTTATTGTGTTCAATTCCGATGCAATTTCTGTGTTTCATCAACACTCTAAAGGTCCACAGATTACAGAATGCTTCCAGATGTGCTTCGGAAACTACTGCTAGTCTTCCAGTGAACGATCACAGCGTAGACAGTTTAAGACACTACTCTCATGGAGAAAAGTCCGCATGGTGCTTATTGTGTTCAATGCCGATTCAAATTTCTGTGTTTGATCAACACTCTGAAGGTCCACAGATTACAGAATGCATCCAGATGTGCTTCGGAAACTACTACGAGTCTTCCAGGGAACGATAAAATTGTAGACAGTTTAAGACATTACACCCATGGAGAAAAGTCCGCATGGTGCTTATTATGTTCAATGCCGATTCAATTTCTGTGTTTCATCAACACTCTGAAAGTCCACAGATTACTGAATGCATCCAGATGTGCTTCGGAAACTACTACTAGTCTTCCAGGGAACGATCAAAGCGTAGAGAGTTTAAGACATTACTCTCATGAAGAAAAGTCCGCATGGTGCTTATTGTGTTCAATGCCGATGTAATTTCTGTGTTTCATCAACACTCTGAAGGTCCACAGATTACAGAATGCCTCCAGATGTGCTTCGGAAACTACTGCTAGTCTTCCAGTGAACGATCACAGCGTAGACAGTTTAAGACATTACTCTCATGGAGAAAAGTCCGCATGGTGCTTATTGTGTTCAATGCCGATTCCATTTCTGTGTTTCATCAATACTCTGAAGATCCACAGACTACAGAATGCATCCAGATGCGCTTAGGAAACTACTACTAGTCTTCCGGGGACCATTAAAGTGTAGACAGCTTAAGACATTACTCCCATGGGAAAAGTCCACATGGTGCTTATTGTGTTCAATACCGATGCAATTTTTCTGTTTCATCAACACTCTGAAGGTCCACAGATTACAGAATGCCTCCAGATGTGCTTCGGAAACTACTACTAGTCTTCCAGGGAACGATCAAAGCGTAGACATTTTAAGACATTACTCCCATGGAGAAAATTCCGCATGGTGCTTATTGTGTTAAATGCCGATGCAATTTCTGTGTTTCATCAACACTCTGAAGGTCCACAGATTACAGAATACATCCAGATGTGCTTCGGAAACTACTACCATTCTTCCAGGGAACGATCAAAGCGTAGACAGTTTAAGACATCACTCCCTTGAAGAAAAGTCCGCATGGTGCTTATTGTGTTCATTTTCGATGCAATTTCTGTGTTTCATCAACACTCTGAAGGTCCACAGATTACAGAATGCCTCCAGATGTGCTTCGGAAACTACTGCTAGTCTTCCAGTGAACGATCACAGCGTAGAAATTTTAAGACAGTACTCTCATGGAGAAAAGTCCGCATGGTGCTTATTGTGTTCAATGCCGATTCAATTTCTGTGTTTTTGATCAACACTCTGAAGGTCCACAGATTACAGAATGCATCCAGATGTGCTTCGGAAACTACTACGAGTCTTCCAGGGAACGATAAAATTGTAGACAGTTTAAGACATTACTCCCATGGAGAAAATTCCGCATGGTGCTTATTGTGTTCAAAGCCGATGCAATGTCTGTGTTTCATCAACACTCTGGAGGTCCACAGATTACAGAATGCCTCCAGATGTGCTTCGGAAACTACTGCTAGTCTTCCAGTGAACGATCACAGCGTAGACAGTTTAAGACATTACTCTCATGGAGAAAAGTCCGCATGGTGCTTATTGTGTTCAATGCCGATTCAATTTCTGTGTTTCATCAATACTCTGAAGGTCCACAGACTACAGAATGCATCCACATGCGCTTCGGAAACTACTACTAGTCTTCCGGGGAACGATAAAAGTTTAGACAGTTTAAGACATTACTCCCATGGAGAAAAGTACACATGGTGCTTATTGTGTTCAATGCCGATGCAATTTTTCTGTTTCATCAACACTCTGAAGGTCCACAGATTACAGAATGCCTCCAGATGTGCTTCGGAAACTACTAATAGTCTTCCAGAGAACTATCACAGCGTAGACAGTTTAAGACATTACTCTCATGGAGAAAAGTCCGCAGGGTGCATATTGTGTTCAATGCTGATTCAATTTCTGTGTTTCATCAATACTCTGAAGGTCCACAGACTACAGAATGAACCAGATGCGCTTCGGAAACTACTACTAGTCTTCCGGGGAACGATAAAAGTGTAGACAGTTTAAGACATTTCTCCCATGGAGAAAAGTCCACATGGTGCTTATTGTGTTCAATGCCGATGCAATTTTTCTGTTTCATCAACACTCTGAAGGTCCACAGATTACAGAATGCCTCCAGATGTGCTTCGGAAACTAGTACTAGTCTTCCAGGGAACGTTCAAAGCGTAGACAGTTTAAGACATCACTCCCATGAAGAAAAATCCGCATGGTGCTTATTGTGTTCAATTCCGATGCAATTTCTGTGTTTCATCAACAATCTGAAGGTCCACAGATTACAGAATGCCTCCAGATGTGCTTCGGAATCTACTACTAGTCTTCCAGTCAACGATCACAGCGTAGACAGTTTAAGACATTACTCCCATGGAGAAAAGTCCGCATGGTGCTTATAGTGTTAAATGCAGATGCAATTTCTGTGTTTCATCAACACTCTGAAGGTCCACAGATTACAGAATGCATCCAGATGTGCTTCGGAAACTACTACTAGTCTTCCAGGGAACGATCAAAGCGTAGACAGTTTAAGACATCACTCCCATGAAGAAAAGTCCGCATGGTGCTTATTGTGTTCAATTCCGATGCAATTTCTGTGTTTCATCAACACTCTGAAGGTCCACAGATTACAGAATGCCTCCAGATGTGCTTCGGAAACTACTGCTGGTCTTCCAGTGAACGATCACAGCGTAGACAGTTTAAGATATTACTCTCATGGAGAAAAGTCCGCTGGGTGCATATTGTGTTCAATGCTGATTCAATTTCTGTGTTTCATCAATACTCTGAAGGTCCACAGACTACAGAATGAACCAGATGCGCTTCGGAAACTACTACTAGTCTTCCGGGGAACGATAAAAGTGTAGACAGTTTAAGACATTTCTCCCATGGAGAAAAGTCCACATGGTGCTTATTGTGTTCAATGCCGATGCAATTTTTCTGTTTCATCAACACTCTGAAGGTCCACAGATTACAGAATGCCTCCAGATGTGCTTCGGAAACTAGTACTAGTCTTCCAGGGAACGATCAAAGCGTAGACAGTTTAAGACATCACTCCCATGAAGAAAAATCCGCATGGTGCTTATTGTGTTCAATTCCGATGCAATTTCTGTGTTTCATCAACAATCTGAAGGTCCACAGATTACAGAATGCCTCCAGATGTGCTTCGGAATCTACTACTAGTCTTCCAGTCAACGATCACAGCGTAGACAGTTTAAGACATTACTCCCATGGAGAAAAGTCCGCATGGTGCTTATAGTGTTAAATGCAGATGCAATTTCTGTGTTTCATCAACACTCTGAAGGTCCACAGATTACAGAATGCATCCAGATGTGCTTCGGAAACTACTACTAGTCTTCCAGGGAACGATCAAAGCGTAGACAGTTTAAGACATCACTCCCATGAAGAAAAGTCCGCATGGTGCTTATTGTGTTCAATTCCGATGCAATTTCTGTGTTTCATCAACACTCTGAAGGTCCACAGATTACAGAATGCCTCCAGATGTGCTTCGGAAACTACTGCTGGTCTTCCAGTGAACGATCACAGCGTAGACAGTTTAAGATATTACTCTCATGGAGAAAAGTCCGCAGGGTGCATATTGTGTTCAATGCTGATTCAATTTCTGTGTTTCATCAATACTCTGAAGGTCCACAGACTACAGAATGAACCAGATGCGCTTCGGAAACTACTACTAGTCTTCCGGGGAACGATAAAAGTGTAGACAGTTTAACACATTTCTCCCATGGAGAAAAGTCCACATGGTGCTTATTGTGTTCAATGCCGATGCAATTTTTCTGTTTCATCAACACTCTAAAGGTCCACAGATTACAGAATGCCTCCAGATGTGCTTCGGAAACTACTGCTAGTCTTCCAGTGAACGATCACAGCGTAGACAGTTTAAGACATTACTCTCATGGAGAAAAGTCCGCATGGTGCTTATTGTGTTCAATGCCGATTCAATTTCTGTGTTTCATCAATACTCTGAAGATCCACAGACTACAGAATGCATCCAGATGCGCTTAGGAAACTACTACTAGTCTTCCGGGGAACCATTAAAGTGTAGACAGCTTAAGACATTACTCCCATGGAGAAAAGTCCACATGGTGCTTATTGTGTTCAATGCCGATGCAATTTTTCTGTTTCATCAACACTCTGAAGGTCCACAGATTACAGAATGCCTCCAGATGTGCTTCGGAAACTACTACTAGTCTTCCAGGGAACGATCAAAGCGTAGACATTTTAAGACATTTGTCCCATGGAGAAAATTCCGCATGGTGCTTATTGTGTTAAATGCCGATGCAATTTCTGTGTTTCATCAACACTCAGAAGGTCCACAGATTACAGAATGCATCCAGATGTGCTTCGGAAACTACTACCAGTCTTCCAGGGAACGATCAAAGCGTAGACAGTTTAAGACATCACTCCCATGAAGAAAAGTCCGCATGGTGCTTATTGTGTTCATTTTCGATGCAATTTCTGTGTTTCATCAACACTCTGAAGGTCCACAGATTACAGAATGCCTCCAGATGTGCTTCGGAAACTACTGCTAGTCTTCCAGTGAACGATCACAGCGTAGAAATTTTAAGACAGTACTCTCATGGAGAAAAGTCCGCATGGTGCTTATTGTGTTCAATGCCGATTCAATTTCTGTGTTTGATCAACACTCTGAAGGTCCACAGATTACAGAATGCATCCAGATGTGCTTCGGAAACTACTACGAGTCTTCCAGGGAACGATAAAATTGTAGACAGTTTAAGACATTATTCCCATGGAGAAAATTCCGCATGGTGCTTATTGTGTTCAATGCCGATGCAATGTCTGTGTTTCATCAACACTCTGGAGGTCCACAGATTACAGAATGCCTCCAGATGTGCTTCAGAAACTACTAATAGTCTTCCAGAGAACGATCACAGCGTAGACAGTTTAAGACATTACTCTCATGGAGAAAAGTCCGCAGGGTGCATATTGTGTTCTATGCTGATTCAATTTCTGTGTTTCATCAATACTCTGAAGGTCCACAGACTACAGAATGAACCAGATGCGCTTCGGAAACTACTACTAGTCTTCCGGGGAACGATAAAAGTGTAGACAGTTTAAGACATTTCTCCCATGGAGAAAAGTCCACATGGTGCTTATTGTGTTCAATGCCGATGCAATTTTTCTGTTTCATCAACACTCTGAAGGTCCACAGATTACAGAATGACTCCAGATGTGCTTCGGAAACTAGTACTAGTCTTCCAGGGAACGATCAAAGCGTAGACAGTTTAAGACATCACTCCCATGAAGAAAAATCCGCATGGTGCTTATTGTGTTCAATTCCGATGCAATTTCTGTGTTTCATCAAAAATCTGAAGGTCCACAGATTACAGAATGCCTCCAGATGTGCTTCGGCAACTACTACTAGTCTTCCAGGGAACGATGAAAGCGTAGACAGTTTAAGACATTACTCCCATGGAGAAAAGTCCGCATGGTGCTTATTGTGTTAAATGCCGATGCAATTTCTGTGTTTCATCAACACTCTGAAGATCCACAGACTACAGAATCCATCCAGATGCGCTTAGGAAACTACTACTAGTCTTCCGGGGAACCATTAAAGTGTAGACAGCTTAAGACATTACTCCCATGGAGAAAAGTCCACATGGTGCTCATTGTGTTCAATGCCGATGCAATTTTTCTGTTTCATCAACACTCTGAAGGTCCACAGATTACAGAATGCCTCCAGATGTGCTTCGGAAACTACTACTAGTCTTCCAGGGAACGATCAAAGCGTAGACATTTTAAGACATTACTCCCATGGAGAAAATTCCGCATGGTGCTTATTGTGTTCAATGCCGATGCAATTTCTGTGTTTCATCAACACTCTGAAGGTCCACAGATTACAGAATGCATCCAGATGTGCTTCGGAAACTACTACCAGTCTTCCAGGGAACGATCAAAGCGTAGACAGTTTAAGACATTACACCCATGGAGAAAAGTCCGCATGGTGCTTATTATGTTCAATGCCGATTCAATTTCTGTGTTTCATCAACACTCTGAAGGTCCACAGATTACTGAATGCATCCAGATGTGCTTCGGAAACTACTACTAGTCTTCCAGGGAACGATCAAAGCGTAGAGAGTTTAAGACATTACTCTCATGAAGAAAAGTCCGCATGGTGCTTATTGTGTTCAATGCCGATGTAATTTCTGTGTTTCATCAACACTCTGAAGGTCCACAGATTACAGAATGCCTCCAGATGTGCTTCGGAAACTACTGCTAGTCTTCCAGTGAACGATCACAGCGTAGACAGTTTAAGACATTACTCTCATGGAGAAAAGTCCGCATGGTGCTTATTGTGTTCAATGCCGATTCAATTTCTGTGTTTCATCAATACTCTGAAGATCCACAGACTACAGAATGCATCCAGATGCGCTTAGGAAACTACTACTAGTCTTCCGGGGAACCATTAAAGTGTAGACAGCTTAAGACATTACTCCCATGGAGAAAAGTCCACATGGTGCTTATTGTGTTCAATGCCGATGCAATTTTTCTGTTTCATCAACACTCTGAAGGTCCACAGATTACAGAATGCCTCCAGATGTGCTTCGGAAACTACTACTAGTCTTCCAGGGAACGATCAAAGCGTAGACATTTTAAGACATTACTCCCATGGAGAAAATTCCGCATGGTGCTTATTGTGTTAAATGCCGATGCAATTTCTGTGTTTCATCAACACTCTGAAGGTCCACAGATTACAGAATGCATCCAGATGTGCTTCGGAAACTACTACCAGTCTTCCAGGGAACGATCAAAGCGTAGACAGTTTAAGACATCACTCCCATGAAGAAAAGTCCGCATGGTGCTTATTGTGTTCATTTTCGATGCAATTTCTGTGTTTCATCAACACTCTGAAGGTCCACAGATTACAGAATGCCTCCAGATGTGCTTCGGAAACTACTGCTAGTCTTCCAGTGAACGATCACAGCGTAGAAATTTTAAGACAGTACTCTCATGGAGAAAAGTCCGCATGGTGCTTATTGTGTTCAATGCCGATTCAATTTCTGTGTTTGATCAACACTCTGAAGGTCCACAGATTACAGAATGCATCCAGATGTGCTTCGGAAACTACTACGAGTCTTCCAGGGAACGATAAAATTGTAGACAGTTTAAGACATTACTCCCATGGAGAAAATTCCGCATGGTGCTTATTGTGTTCAATGCCGATGCAATGTCTGTGTTTCATCAACACTCTGGAGGTCCACAGATTACAGAATGCCTCCAGATGTGCTTCGGAAACTACTGCTAGTCTTCCAGTGAACGATCACAGCGTAGACAGTTTAAGACATTACTCTCATGGAGAAAAGTCCGCATGGTGCTTATTGTGTTCAATGCCGATTCAATTTCTGTGTTTCATCAATACTCTGAAGGTCCACATACTACAGAATGCATCTACATGCGCTTCGGAAACTACTACTAGTCTTCCGGGGAACGATAAAAGTTTAGACAGTTTAAGACATTACTCCCATGGAGAAAAGTACACATGGTGCTTATTGTGTTCAATGCCGATGCAATTTTTCTGTTTCATCAACACTCTGAAGGTCCACAGATTACAGAATGCCTCCAGATGTGCTTCGGAAACTACTAATAGTCTTCCAGAGAACGATCACAGCGTAGACAGTTTAAGACATTACTCTCATGGAGAAAAGTCCGCAGGGTGCATATTGTGTTCAATGCTGATTCAATTTCTGTGTTTCATCAATACTCTGAAGGTCCACAGACTACAGAATGAACCAGATGCGCTTCGGAAACTACTACTAGTCTTCCGGGGAACGATAAAAGTGTAGACAGTTTAAGACATTTCTCCCATGGAGAAAAGTCCACATGGTGCTTATTGTGTTCAATGCCGATGCAATTTTTCTGTTTCATCAACACTCTGAAGGTCCACAGATTACAGAATGCCTCCAGATGTGCTTCGGAAACTAGTACTAGTCTTCCAGGGAACGATCAAAGCGTAGACAGTTTAAGACATCACTCCCATGAAGAAAAATCCGCATGGTGCTTATTGTGTTCAATTCCGATGCAATTTCTGTGTTTCATCAACAATCTGAAGGTCCACAGATTACAGAATGCCTCCAGATGTGCTTCGGCAACTACTACTAGTCTTCCAGGGAACGATGAAAGCGTAGACAGTTTAAGACATTACTCCCATGGAGAAAAGTCCGCATGGTGCTTATTGTGTTAAATGCCGATGCAATTTCTGTGTTTCATCAACACTCTGAAGGTCCACAGATTACAGAATGCATCCAGATGTGCTTCGGAAACTACTACTAGTCTTCCAGGGAACGATCAAAGCGTAGACAGTTTAAGACATCACTCCCATGAAGAAAAGTCCGCATGGTGCTTCTTGTGTTCAATTCCGATGCAATTTCTGTGTTTCATCAACACTGTGAAGGTCCACAGATTACTGAATGCATCCAGATTTGCTTCGGAAACTACTACTAGTCTTCCAGTGAACGATCAAAGCGTAGAGAGTTTAAGACATTACTCTCATGAAGAAAAGTCCGCATGGTGCTTATTGTGTTCAATGGCGATGCAATTTCTGTGTTTCATCAACACTCTGAAGGTCCACAGACTACAGAATGCCTCCAGATGTGCTTCGGAAACTACTGCTAGTCTTCCAATGAACGATCACAGCGTAGACAGTTTAAGACATTACTCTCATGGAGAAAAGTCCGCATGGTGCTTATTGTGTTCAATGCCGATTCAATTTCTGTGTTTCATCAATACTCTGAAGGTCCACAGACTACAGAATGCATCCAGATGCGCTTCGGAAACTACTACTAGTCTTCCGGAAAACGATAAAAGTGTAGACAGTTTAAGACATTACTCCCATGGAGAAAAGTCCACATGGTGCTTATTGTGTTCAATGCCGATGCAATTTTTCTGTTTCATCAACACTCTGAAGGTCCACAGATTACAGAATGCCTCCAGATGTGCTTCGGAAACTACTACTAGTCTTCCAGAGAACGATCACAGCGTAGACAGTTTAAGACATAACTGTCATGGAGAAAAGTCCGCAGGGTGCATATTGTGTTCAATGAAGATTCAATTTCTGTGTTTCATCAATACTCTGAAGGTCCACAGACTACAGAATGCATCCAGATGCGCTTCGGAAACTACTACTAGTCTTCCGGGGAACGATCAAAGTGTAGACAGTTTAAGACATTTCTCCCATGGAGAAAAGTCCACATGGTGCTTATTGTGTTCAATGCCGATGCAATTTTTCTGTTTCATCAACACTCTGAAGGTCCACAGTTTACAGAATGCCTCCAGATGTGCTTCGGAAACTACTACTAGTCTTCCAGGGAACGATCAAAGCGTAGACGGTTTAAGACATTACTCCCATGGAGAAAAGTCCGCATGGTGCTTATTGTGTTAAATGCCGATGCAATTTCTGTGTTTCATCAACACTCTGAAGGTCCACAGATTACAGAATGCATCCAGATGTGCTTCGGAAACTACTACTAGTCTTCCAGGGAACGATCAAAGCGTAGACAGTTTAAGACATCACTCCCATGAAGAAAAGTCCGCATGGTGCTTATTGTGTTCAATTCCGATGCAATTTCTGTGTTTCATCAACAACCTGAAGTTCCACAGATTACAGAATGACTCCAGATGTGCTTCGGAAACTACTACTAGTCTTCCAGGGAACGATCAAAGCGTAGACAATTTAAGACATTACTCCCATGGAGAAAAGCTTATGGTGCTTATTGTGTTAAATGCCGATGCAATTTCTGTGTTTCATCAACACTCTGAAGGTCCACAGATTACAGAATGCATCCAGATGTACTTCGGAAACTACTACTAGTCTTCCAGGGAACGATCAAAGCGTAGACAGTTTAAGACATCACTCCCATGAAGAAAAGTCCGCATGGTGCTTATTGTGTTCAATTCCGATGCAATTTCTGTGTTTCATCAACACTCTGAAGGTCCACAGATTTCAGAATGCCTCCAGATGTGCTTCGGAAACTACCGCTAGTCTTCCAGTGAACGATCACAGCGTAGATATTTTAAGACATTACTCTCATGGAGAAAAGTCCGCATGGTGCTTATTGTGTTCAATGCCGATTCAATTTCTGTGTTTGATCAACACTCTGAAGGTCCACAGATTACAGAATGCATCCAGATGTGCTTCGGAAACTACTACGAGTCTTCCAGGGAACGATAAAATTGTAGACAGTTTAAGACATTACTCCCATGGAGAAAAGTCCGCATGGTGCTTATTGTGTTCAATGCCGATGCAATTTCTGTGTTTCATCAACACTCTGAAGGTCCACAGATTACTGAATGCATCCAGATGTGCTTCGGAAACTACTACTAGTCTTCCAGGGAACGACCAAAGCGTAGAGAGTTTAAGACATTACTCTCTTGAAGAAAAGTCCGCATGGTGCTTATTGTGTTCAATGCCGATCCATTTTCTGTGTTTCATCAACACTCTGAGGGTCCACAGATTACAGAATGCCTCCAGATGTGCTTCGGAAACTACTGCTAGTCTTCCAGTGAACGATCACAGCGTAGACAGTTTAAGACATTACTCTCATGGAGAAAAGTCCGCATGGTGCTTATTGTGTTCAATGCCGATTTAATTTCTGTGTTTCATCAATACTCTGAAGGTCCACAGTCTACAGAATGCATCCAGATGCGCTTCGGAAACTACTACTAGTCTTCCGGGGAACGATAAAAGTGTAGACAGTTTAAGACATTACTCCCATGGAGAAAAGTCCACATGGTGCTTATTGTGTTCAATGCCGATGCACTTTTTCTGTTTGATCAACACTCGGAAGGTCCACAGATTACAGAATGCCTCCAGATCTGCTTCGGAAACTACTACTAGTCTTCCAGGGAACGATCAAAGCGCAGACAGTTTAAGACATTACTCCCATGGAGAAAAGTCCGCATGGTGCTTATTGTGCTAAATGCCGATGCAATTTCTGTGTTTCATCCACACTCTGAAGGTCCACAGATTTCAGAATGCATCCAGATGTGCTTCGGAAACTACTACTAGTCTTCCAGGGAACGATCAAAGCGTAGAGAGTTTAAGACATTACTCTCATGAAGAAAATTCCGCATGGTGCTTATTGTGTTAAATGCCGATGCAATTTCTGTGTTTCATCAACACTCGGAAGGTCCACAGATTACAGAATGCCTCCAGATGTGCTTCAGAAACTACTGCTAGTCTTCCAGAGAACGATCACAGCGTAGACAGTTTAAGACATTACTCTCATGGAGAAAAGTCTGCATGGTGCATATTGTGTTCAATGCCGATTCAATTTCTGTGTTTCATCAATACTCTGAAGGTCCACAGACTACAGAATGCATCCAGATGCGCTTCGGAAACTACTACTAGTCTTCCGGGGAACGATAAAAGTGTAGACAGTTTTTGACATTACTCCCATGGAGAAAAATCCACATGGTGCTTATTGTGTTCAATGCCGATGCAATTTTTCTGTTTCATCAACACTCTGAAGGTCCACAGATTACAGAATGCCTCCAGATGTGCTTCGGAAACTAGTACTAGTCTTCCAGGGAACGATCACAGCGTAGACATTTTAAGACATTACTCTCATGGAGAAAAGTCCGCATGGTGCTTATTGTGTTCAATGCCGATTCAATTTCTGTGTTTCATCAACACTCTGAAGGTCCACAGATTACAGAATGCATCCAGATGTGCTTCAGAAACTACTACGAGTCTTCCAGGGAACGATAAAATTGTAGACAGTTTAAGACATTACTCCCATGGAGAAAAGTCCACATGGTGCTTATTGTGTTCAATGCCGATGCAATTTTTGTGTTTCATCAACACTCTGAACGTCCACAGATTACAGAATGCCTCCAGACGTTCTTCGGAAACTACTACTAGTCTTCCAGAGAACGATCAAAGCGTAGACAGTTTAAGACGTTACTCCCATTGAGAAAAGTCAGCATGGTGCTTATTGTGTTCAATGACGATGCAATTTTTGTGTTTCATCAACACTCTGAAGGTCCACACATTTCAGAATGCCTGCAGATGAGCTTCGGAAACTACTACTAATCTTCCAGGGAACGATCAAGGCGTAGACAGTTTAAGACATTACTCCCATGGAGAAAAGTCCGCATGGTGATTATTGTATTCTATGCCGATGCAATTTATGTGTTTCATCAACACTCTGAAGGTCCACAGGGTGCTGAAAGCCTCCAGATGTGCTTCGGAAACTACTACTAGTCTTCCAGTGTACGATCAAAGCGAAGACAGTTTAAGACATTACTCCAATGGAGAAAAGTCCGCATGGTGCTTATTGTGTTCAAAGCCGATGCAATTTTTGCGTTTCATCAACACTCTGAACGTCCACAGATTATAGAATGCCTCCAGATGTGCTTCGGAAACTACTACTAGTCTTGCAGGGAACGATCAAAGCGTAGACATTTTAAGACATTACTCCAATGGAAGTAAGTCCGCATGGTGCTTATTGTGTTCAATGCCGATTATATTTCTGTGTTTCATCAACACTCTGAAGGTTCACAGATTACATAATGCATCCAGATGTGCTTCGGAAACTACTACTAGTCTTCCAGTGAACGATCAAAGCGTAGACAGTTTAAGACATTACTCTCATGAAGAAAAGTCCGCATGGTGTTTATTGTGTTCAATGCCGATGCAATTTCTGTGTTTCATCAACACTCTGAAGTTCCACAGATTACAGAATGCCTCCAGATGTGCTTCGGAAACTACTGCTAGTCTTCCAGAGAACGATCACAGCGTAGACAGTTTAAGACATTACTCCCATGGAGAAAAGTCCGCATGGTGCTTATTGTGTTCAATGCCGATGCATTTCATCAACACTCTTAAGGTCCACAGATTATAGAATGCATCCAGATGTGCTTCGGAAACTACTACTAGTCTTCCAGGGAACGATCAGAGCGTAGACAGTTTAAGACATTACTCTCATGGAGAAAAGTCCGCATGGTGCTTATTGTGTTCAATGCCGATGCAATTTTTGTGTTTCATCAACACTCTGAACGTCCACAGATTACAGAATGCCTCCAGATGTGCTTCGGAAACTACTACTAGTCTTGCAGGGAACGATTAAAGCGTAGACATTTTAAGACATTACTCCAATGGAGGAAAGTCCGCATATTGCTTATTGTGTTAAATGCCGATGCAATTTTTGTTTTTCATCAACAATCTGAAGGTAAACAGATTACATAATGCATCCAGATGTGCTTCGGAAACTACTACTAGTCTTCCAGTGAACGATCAAAGCGTAGACAGTTTAAGACATTACTCCCATGGAGAAAACTCCGCATGGTGCTTATTGTGTTCAATGCCGATGTAATATTTGTGTTTCATCAACACTCTGAACGTCCACAGATTACAGAATGCCTCCAGATGTGCTACGGAAACTACTACTAGTCTTCCAGGGTACGATCAAAGCGTAGACAGTTTGAGACATAACTCCCAAGGAAAAAAGTCCGCATGGTAATTATTGTGTTCAATGCCGATGTAATCTTTGTGTTTCATCAACACTCAGAAGGTCCACAGATAACAGAATGCATCCAGATATGCTTCGGACACTACTACTAGTCTTCCAGGGAACGATCAAAGCGTAGACAGTTTATGACATTACTCCCATGGAGAGAAGTCCGCATGTTGCTTATTGTGTTCAATGATGATGCAATATATGTGTTTCATCAACACTCTGAAAGTCCACAGATTACTGAATGCATACAGATGTGCTTCAGAAACTACTACTAGTCTTGCAGGGAACGATCAAAGCGTAGAGAGTTTAAGACATTACTCTCATGAAGAAAAGTCCGCATGGTGCTTATTGTGTCAATGCCGATGCAATTTCTGTGTTTCATCAACACTCTGAAGGTCCACAGATTACAGAATGTCTCCAGATGTGCTTCGGAAACTACTGCTAGTCTTCCAGTGAACGATCACAGGTAGACAGTTTAAGACATTACTCTCATGGAGAAAAGTCCGCATGGTGCTTATTGTGTTCAATGCCGATTCAATTTCTGTGTTTCATCAATACTCCGAAGGTCCACAGACTACAGAATGCATCCAGATGCGCTTCGGAAACTACTACTAGTCTTCCAGGGAACTATACAAGTGTAGACAGTTTAAGACACTACGCCCATGGATAAAAGTCCACATGGTGCTTATTGTGTTCAATGCCGATGCAATTTTTCTGTTTCATCAACACTCTGAAGGTCAACAGATTACAGAAAGCCTCCAGATGTGCTTCGAAAACTACTAATAGTCTTCCAGTGAACAATCAAAGCGTAGACAGCTTAAGACATTACTCCCATGGAAAAAAATTCGCATGGTGCTTATTGTGTTAAATGCCGATGCAATTTCGGTGTTTCATATACACTCTGAAGTTCCACAGATTACAGAATGCATCAAGATGTGCTCGGATACTACTACTAGTCTTCCAGGGAACGATCAAAGCGTAGACAGTTTAAGACATTAGTTCCATGGAGAAAAGTCCGCATGGTGCCTATTGTGTTCAATGCCGTTGCAATTTTTGTGTTTCATCCTCTGGTCCACAGATTATAGAATGCATCCAGATATGCTTCAGAAACTACTACTAGTCTTCCAGGGAACGATCAGAGCTTAGACGGTATAATACATTACTCCCATGGAGAAAAGTCCGCATGGTGCTTATTGTGTTCAATGCCGATGTAATTTTTGTGTTTCATCAACACTCTGAACGTCCACAGATTACAGAATGCGTCCAGATGTGCTACGGAAACTACTACTAGTCTTCCAGGGTACGATCAAAGCGTAGACAGTTTGAGACATAACTCCCAAGGAAAAAAGTCCGCATGGTAATTATTGTGTTCAATGCCGATATAATTTTTGTGTTTCATCAACACTCAGAAGGTCCACAGATAACAGAATGCATCCAGATATGCTTCGGACACTACTACTAGTCTTCCAGGGAATGATCAAAGCGTAGACAGTTTAAGACATTACTCCCATTGTGAAAAGTCCGCATGGAGCTTATTGTGTTCAATGACGATGCAATTTATGTGTTTCATCAACACTCTGAATGTAAACAGATTACTGAATGCATACAGATGTGCTACGGAAACTACAACTAGTCTTCCAGGGTACGATCAAAGCGTAGACAGTTTGAGACATAACTCCTAAGGAAAAAAGTCCGCATGGTAATTATTGTGTTCAATGCCGATGTAATCTTTGTGTTTCATCAACACTCAGATGGTCCACAGATAACAGAATGCATCCAGATATGCTTCGGACAATACTACTAGTCTTCCAGGGATCGATCAAAGCGTAGACAGTTTAAGACATTACTCAAATGGAGGAAAGTCCGCATGTTGCTTATTGTGTTCAATGCCGATGCAATTTTTGTGTTTCATCAACAATCTGAAGGTAAACAGATTACATAATGCATCCAGATGTGCTTCGGAAACTACTACTAGTCTTCCAGTGAACGATCAAAGCGTAGACAGTTTAACACATTACTCCCTTGGAGAAAAGTCCGCATGGTGCTTATTGAGTTCAATGCCGATGTAATTTTTGTGATTCATCAACACTCTGAAGGTCCACAGATTACAGAATGCCTCCAGATGTGCTACGGAAACTACAACTAGTCTTCCAGGGTACGATCAAAGCGTAGACAGTTTGAGACATAACTCCCAAGGAAAAAAGTCCGCATGGTAATTATTGTGTAAAATGCCGATGTAATGTTTGTGTTTCATCAACACTCAGATGGTCCACAGATAACAGAATGCATCCAGATATGCTTCGGACAATACTACTAGTCTTCCAGGGATCGATCAAAGCGTAGACAGTTTAAGACATTACTCCCATGGAGAAAAGTCCGCATGGTCCTTATTGTGTTCAATGACGATGCGATTTATGTGTTTCATCAACACTCTGAAAGTCCACAGATTACTGAATGCATAAAGATGTGCTTCAGAAACTACTACTAGTCTTGCAGGGAACGATCAATGGGTAGAGAGTTTAAGATATTGCTCTCATGAAGAAAAGTCCGCATGGTGCTTATTGTGTTCAATGCCGATGCAATTTCTGTGTTTCATCAACACTCTAAAGGTCCACATATTACAGAATGCCTCCAGATGTACTTCGGAAACTACTGCTAGTCTTCCAGTGAACGATCACAGCGTAGACAGTTTAAGACATTACTCTCATGGAGAAAAGTCCGCTTGGTGCTTATTGTGTTCAATGCCGATTCAATTTCTGTGTTTCATCAATACTCTGAAGGTCCACAGACTACAGAATGCAATTCGATGCGCTTCGGAAACTACTACTAGTCTTCCAGGGAACGATAAAAGTGTAGACAGTTTAAGACATTACGCCCATGGAGAAAAGTCCACATGGTGCTTATTGTGTTCAATGCCGATGCAATTTTTCTATTTCATCAACACTGTGAAGGTCCACAGATTACAGAATGCCTCCAGATGTGCTTCGGAAACTACTACAAGTGTTCCAGTGAACGATCAAAGCGTAGACAGTTTAAGACATTACTCCCATGGAGAAAAGACCGCATGGTGCTTATTGTGTTAAATGCCGATGCAATTTCGGTGTTTCATCAACACTCTGAAGGTCCACAGATTACAGAATGCATCCAGATGTGCTTGGAAACTACTACTTGTCTTCCAGGGAACGATCAAAGCGTAGACAGTTTAAGACATTACTTCCATGGAGAAAAGTCCGAATGGTGCCTATTGTGTTCAATGCCGATGCAATTTTTGTGTTTCATCAACACTCTTAAGGTCCACAGATTACAGAATGCATCCAGATGTGCTTCGGAAACTACTGCTAGTCTTCCAGGGACCGATTAAAGCGTACACAGTTTAAGACATTACTCCCATGGAGAAAAGTCCGCATGGTGCTTATTGTGTTCAATGCCGATGCAATTTCTGTGTTTCATCAACACTCAAAAGGTCCACAGATTACATATTCCCTCCAGATGTGCTTCGGAAACTACTACTAGTCTTCCAGTGTACGATCAAAGCGTAAACAGTTTAAGACATTACTCCCATGGAGATAAGTCCGCATGGTGCTTATTGTGTTCAATGCCGATGCAATTTTTGTGTTTCTTCAACACTCTGAAGGTCCACAGATTACAGAATGCCTCCAGATGTGCTTCGGAAACTACTTCTACTCTTCCATCGAACGATCAAAGCGTAGACAGTTTAAGACATTACTGTCATGGAGAAAAGTCCGCATGGTGATTATTGTGTTCAATGCCGATGCAATTTTTGTGTTTCATCAACACTCTGAAGGTCCTCAGATTACAGAATGTATCCAGATGTGCTTCGGAAACTACCACTAGTCTTTCAGTGAACGATCAAAGCGTAGACAGTTTAAGACATTACTCCCATGGAGGAAAGTCTGCATGGTGCTTATTGTGTTCAATGCCGATGCAATGTTTGTGTTTCATCAACACTCTGAAGGTCCACAGATAACAGAATGCCTCCAGATGTGCTTCGGAAACTACTACTAGTCTTCCAGTGTACGATCAAAGCGTAGACAGTTTTAGACATTACTCCCATGGAGAAAAGTCCACATGGTGCTTATTGTGTTCAATGATGATGCAATTTTTGTGTTTCATCGACACACTGAAGGTCCACAGATTACAGAATGCATCCAGATGTGCTTCGGAAACTACTACTAGTCTTCCAGTGTACGATCAAAGCGTAGACAGTTTGAGACATAACACCCAAGGAAAAAAGTTCGCATGGCGCTTATTGTGTTCAATGCCGATGCAATTTTTCTGTTTCATCAACACTCAGATGATCCACAGATAACAGAATGCCTCAGGATGTGCTTCGGAAACTACTACTAGTCTTGCAATGAACGATCAAAGCGTAGACAGTTTAAGACATTACTACCACGGAGAAAAGTGCGCATGGTGCTTATTGTGTTCAATGCCGATGCAATTTCTGTGTTTCATCAACACTCTGAAGGTCCACAGATTACTGAATGCATCCAGATGTGCTTCAGAAACTACTACTAGTCTTCCAGGGAACGATCAAAGCGTAGAGAGTTTAAGACATTACTCTCATGAAGAAAAGTCCGCATGGTGCTGATTGTGTTCAATGTCGATGCAATTTCCGTGTTTCATCAACACTCTGAAGGTCCACAGATTACAGAATGCCTCCAGATGTGCTTCGGAAACTACTGCTAGTGTTCCAGTGAACGATCACAACGTAGACAGTTTAAGTCATTACTCTCATGGAGAAAAGTCCGCATGGTGCTTATTGTGTTCAATGCCGATTCAATTTCTGTGTTTCATCAACACTCTGAAGGTCCACAGATTACAGAATGCCTCCAGACGTTCTTCGGAAACTACTACTAGTCTTCCAGAGAACGATCAAAGCGTAGACAGTTTAAGACGTTACTCCCATGGAGAAAAGTCAGCATGGTGATTATTGTGTTCAATGCCGATGCAATTTTTGTGTTTCATCAACACTCTGAAGGTCCACACATTTCAGAATGCCTGCAGATGAGCTTCGGAAACTACTACTAATCTTCCAGGGAACGATCAAAGCGTAGACAGTTTAAGACATTACTCCCATGGAGAAAAGTCCGCATGGTGATTATTGTATTCTATGCCGATGCAATTTATGTGTTTCATCAACACTCTGAAGGTCCACAGGGTGCAGAAAGCCTCCAGATGTGCTTCGGAAACTACTACTAGTCTTCCAGTGTACGATCAAAGCGAAGATAGTTTAAGACATTACTCCCATGGAGAAAAGTCCGCATGGTGATTATTGTGTTCAAAGCCGATGCAATTTTTGCGTTTCATCAACACTCTGAACGTCCACAGATTATAGAATGCCTCCAGATGTGCTTCGGAAACTACTACTAGTCTTGCAGGGAACGATCAAAGCGTAGACATTTTAAGACATTACTCCAATGGAAGAAAGTCCGCATGGTGCTTATTGTGTTCAATGCCGATTATATTTCTGTGTTTCATCAACACTCTGAAGGTTCACAGATTACATAATGCATCCAGATGTGCTTCGGAAACTACTACTAGTCTTCCAGTGAACGATCAAAGCGTAGACAGTTTAAGACATTACTGTCATGAAGAAAAGTCCGCATGGTGTTTATTGTGTTCAATGCCGATGCAATTTCTGTGTTTCATCAACACTCTGAAGTTCCACAGATTACAGAATACCTCCAGATGTGCTTCGGAAACTACTGCTAGTCTTCCAGTGAACGATCACAGCGTAGACAGTTTAAGACATTACTCTCATGGAGAGAAGTCCGCATGGTGCTTATTGTGTTCAATGCCGATTCAATTTCTGTGTTTCATCAACACTATGAAGGTCCACAGATTACAGAATGCATCCAGATGTGCTTCGGAAACTACTACTAGTCTTCCAGGGAACGATCAAAGTGTAGACAGTTTAAGACATTACTCCCATGGAGAAAAGTCCGCATGGTGCTTATTGTGTTCAATGCCGATGCAATTTTTGTGTTTCATCAACACTCTTAAGGTCCACAGATTATAGAATGCATCCAGATGTGCTTCGGAAACTACTACTAGTCTTCCAGGGAACGATCAAAGCGTAGACAGTTTAAGACATTACTCTCATGGAGAAATGTCCGCATGGTGCTTATTGTGTTCAATGCCGATGCAATTTTTGTGTTTCATCAACACTCTGAACGTCCACAGATTACAGAATGCCTCCAGATGTGCTTCGGAAACTACTACTAGTCTTGCAGGGAACGATTAAAGCGTAGACATTTTAAGACATTACTCCAATGGAGGAAAGTCCGCATATTGCTTATTGTGTTCAATGCCGATGCAATTTTTGTTTTTCATCAACAATCTGAAGGTAAACAGATTACATAATGCATCCAGATGTGCTTCGGAAACTACTACTAGTCTTCCAGTGAACGATCAAAGCATAGACAGTTTAAGACATTACTCCCATGGAGAAAAGTCCGCATGGTGCTTATTGTGTTCAATGCCGATGTAATATTTGTGTTTCATCAACACTCTGAACGTCCACAGATTACAGAATGCCTCCAGATGTGCTACGGAAACTACTACTAGTCTTCCAGGGTACGATCAAAGCGTAGACAGTTTGAGACATAACTCCCAAGGAAAAAAGTCCGCATGGTAATTATTGTGTTCAATGCCGATGTAATCTTTGTGTTTCATCAACACTCAGAGGGTCCACAGATAACAGAATGCATCCAGATATGCTTCGGACACTACTACTAGTCTTCCAAGGAACGATCAAAGCGTAGACAGTTTATGACATTACTCCCATGGAGAGAAGTCCGCATGTTGCTTATTGTGTTCAATGATGATGCAATATATGTGTTTTATCAACACTCTGAAAGTCCACAGATTACTGAATGCATACAGATGTGCTTCAGAAACTACTACTAGTCTTGCAGGGAACGATCAAAGCGTAGAGAGTTTAAGACATTACTCTCATGAAGAAAAGTCCGCATGGTGCTTATTGTGTTCAATGCCGATGCAATTTCTGTGTTTCATCAACTCTCTGAAGGTCCACAGATTACAGAATGTCTCCAGATGTGCTTCGGAAACTACTGCTAGTCTTCCAGTGAACGATCACAGCGTAGACAGTTTAAGACATTACTCTCATGGAGAAAAGTCCGCATGGAGCTTATTGTGTTCAATGCCGATTCAATTTCCGTGTTTCATCAATACTCCGAAGGTCCACAGACTACAGAATGCATCCAGATGCGCTTCGGAAACTACTACTAGTCTTCCAGGGAACGATAAAAGTGTAGACAGTTTAAGACACTACGCCCATGGATAAAAGTCCACATGGTGCTTATTGTGTTCAATGCCGATGCAATTTTTCTGTTTCATCAATACTCTGAAGGTCCACAGATTACAGAAAGCCTCCAGATGTGCTTCGAAAACTACTACTAGTCTTCCAGTGAACAATCAAAGCGTAGACAGTTTAAGACATTACTCCCATGGAAAAAAATTCGCATGGTGCTTATTGTGTTAAATGCCGATGCAATTTCGGTGTTTCATAAACACTCTGAAGGTCCACAGACTACAGAATGCAATTCGATGCGCTTCGGAAACTACTACTAGTCTTCCAGGGAACGATAAAAGTGTAGACAGTTTAAGACATTACGCCCATGGAGAAAAGTCCACATGGTGCTTATTGTGTTCAATGCCGATGCAATTTTTCTATTTCATCAACACTGTGAAGGTCCACAGATTACAGAATGCCTCCAGATGTGCTTCGGAAACTACTACAAGTGTTCCAGTGAACGATCAAAGCGTAGACAGTTTAAGACATTACTCCCATGGAGAAAAGACCGCATGGTGCTTATTGTGTTAAATGCCGATGCAATTTCGGTGTTTCATCAACACTCTGAAGGTCCACAGATTACAGAATGCATCCAGATGTGCTTGGAAACTACTACTTGTCTTCCAGGGAACGATCAAAGCGTAGACAGTTTAAGACATTACTTCCATGGAGAAAAGTCCGAATGGTGCCTATTGTGTTCAATGCCGATGCAATTTTTGTGTTTCATCAACACTCTTAAGGTCCACAGATTACAGAATGCATCCAGATGTGCTTCGGAAACTACTGCTAGTCTTCCAGGGACCGATTAAAGCGTACACAGTTTAAGACATTACTCCCATGGAGAAAAGTCCGCATGGTGCTTATTGTGTTCAATGCCGATGCAATTTCTGTGTTTCATCAACACTCTGAAGGTCCACAGATTACATATTCCCTCCAGATGTGCTTCGGAAACTACTACTAGTCTTCCAGTGTACGATCAAAGCGTAAACAGTTTAAGACATTACTCCCATGGAGATAAGTCCGCATGGTGCTTATTGTGTTCAATGCCGATGCAATTTTTGTGTTTCTTCAACACTCTGAAGGTCCACAGATTACAGAATGCCTCCAGATGTGCTTCGGAAACTACTTCTACTCTTCCATCGAACGATCAAAGCGTAGACAGTTTAAGACATTACTGTCATGGAGAAAAGTCCGCATGGTGATTATTGTGTTCAATGCCGATGCAATTTTTGTGTTTCATCAACACTCTGAAGGTCCTCAGTTTACAGAATGTATCCAGATGTGCTTCGGAAACTACCACTAGTCTTTCAGTGAACGATCAAAGCGTAGACAGTTTAAGACATTACTCCCATGGAGGAAAGTCTGCATGGTGCTTATTGTGTTCAATGCCGATGCAATGTTTGTGTTTCATCAACACTCTGAAGGTCCACAGATAACAGAATGCCTCCAGATGTGCTTCGGAAACTACTACTAGTCTTCCAGTGTACGATCAAAGCGTAGACAGTTTTAGACATTACTCCCATGGAGAAAAGTCCACATGGTGCTTATTGTGTTCAATGATGATGCAATTTTTGTGTTTCATCGACACACTGAAGGTCCACAGATTACAGAATGCATCCAGATGTGCTTCGGAAACTACTACTAGTCTTCCAGTGTACGATCAAAGCGTAGACAGTTTGAGACATAACACCCAAGGAAAAAATTCGCATGGTAATTATTGTGTTCAATGCCGATGTAATTTTTCTGTTTCATCAACACTCAGATGATCCACAGATAACAGAATGCCTCAGGATGTGCTTCGGAAACTACTACTAGTCTTGCAATGAACGATCAAAGCGTAGACAGTTTAAGACATTACTACCACGGAGAAAAGTGCGCATGGTGCTTATTGTGTTCAATGCCGATGCAATTTCTGTGTTTCATCAACACTCTGAAGGTCCACAGATTACTGAATGCATCCAGATGTGCTTCAGAAACTACTACTAGTCTTCCAGGGAACGATCAAAGCGTAGAGAGTTTAAGACATTACTCTCATGAAGAAAAGTCCGCATGGTGCTGATTGTGTTCAATGTCGATGCAATTTCCGTGTTTCATCAACACTCTGAAGGTCCACAGATTACAGAATGCCTCCAGATGTGCTTCGGAAACTACTGCTAGTGTTCCAGTGAACGATCACAACGTAGACAGTTTAAGTCATTACTCTCATGGAGAAAAGTCCGCATGGTGCTTATTGTGTTCAATGCCGATTCAATTTCTGTGTTTCATCAACACTCTGAAGGTCCACAGATTACAGAATGCCTCCAGACGTTCTTCGGAAACTACTACTAGTCTTCCAGAGAACGATCAAACCGTAGACAGTTTAAGACGTTACTCCCATGGAGAAAAGTCAGCATGGTGATTATTGTGTTCAATGCCGATGCAATTTTTGTGTTTCATCAACACTCTGAAGGTCCACACATTTCAGAATGCCTGCAGATGAGCTTCGGAAACTACTACTAATCTTCCAGGGAACGATCAAAGCGTAGACAGTTTAAGACATTACTCCCATGGAGAAAAGTCCGCATGGTGATTATTGTATTCTATGCCGATGCAATTTATGTGTTTCATCAACACTCTGAAGGTCCACAGGGTGCAGAAAGCCTCCAGATGTGCTTCGGAAACTACTACTAGTCTTCCAGGGAACGATCAAAGTGTAGACAGTTTAAGACATTACTCCCATGGAGAAAAGTCCGCATGGTGCTTATTGTGTTCAATGCCGATGCAATTTTTGTGTTTCATCAACACTCTTAAGGTCCACAGATTATAGAATGCATCCAGATGTGCTTCGGAAACTACTACTAGTCTTCCAGGGAACGATCAAAGCGTAGACAGTTTAAGACATTACTCTCATGGAGAAATGTCCGCATGGTGCTTATTGTGTTCAATGCCGATGCAATTTTTGTGTTTCATCAACACTCTGAACGTCCACAGATTACAGAATGCCTCCAGATGTGCTTCGGAAACTACTACTAGTCTTGCAGGGAACGATTAAAGCGTAGACATTTTAAGACATTACTCCAATGGAGGAAAGTCCGCATATTGCTTATTGTGTTCAATGCCGATGCAATTTTTGTTTTTCATCAACAATCTGAAGGTAAACAGATTACATAATGCATCCAGATGTGCTTCGGAAACTACTACTAGTCTTCCAGTGAACGATCAAAGCATAGACAGTTTAAGACATTACTCCCATGGAGAAAAGTCCGCATGGTGCTTATTGTGTTCAATGCCGATGTAATATTTGTGTTTCATCAACACTCTGAACGTCCACAGATTACAGAATGCCTCCAGATGTGCTACGGAAACTACTACTAGTCTTCCAGGGTACGATCAAAGCGTAGACAGTTTGAGACATAACTCCCAAGGAAAAAAGTCCGCATGGTAATTATTGTGTTCAATGCCGATGTAATCTTTGTGTTTCATCAACACTCAGAGGGTCCACAGATAACAGAATGCATCCAGATATGCTTCGGACACTACTACTAGTCTTCCAAGGAACGATCAAAGCGTAGACAGTTTATGACATTACTCCCATGGAGAGAAGTCCGCATGTTGCTTATTGTGTTCAATGATGATGCAATATATGTGTTTTATCAACACTCTGAAAGTCCACAGATTACTGAATGCATACAGATGTGCTTCAGAAACTACTACTAGTCTTGCAGGGAACGATCAAAGCGTAGAGAGTTTAAGACATTACTCTCATGAAGAAAAGTCCGCATGGTGCTTATTGTGTTCAATGCCGATGCAATTTCTGTGTTTCATCAACTCTCTGAAGGTCCACAGACTACAGAATGCATCCAGATGCGCTTCGGAAACTACTACTAGTCTTCCAGGGAACGATAAAAGTGTAGACAGTTTAAGACACTACGCCCATGGATAAAAGTCCACATGGTGCTTATTGTGTTCAATGCCGATGCAATTTTTCTGTTTCATCAATACTCTGAAGGTCCACAGATTACAGAAAGCCTCCAGATGTGCTTCGAAAACTACTACTAGTCTTCCAGTGAACAATCAAAGCGTAGACAGTTTAAGACATTACTCCCATGGAAAAAAATTCGCATGGTGCTTATTGTGTTAAATGCCGATGCAATTTCGGTGTTTCATAAACACTCTGAAGGTCCACAGACTACAGAATGCAATTCGATGCGCTTCGGAAACTACTACTAGTCTTCCAGGGAACGATAAAAGTGTAGACAGTTTAAGACATTACGCCCATGGAGAAAAGTCCACATGGTGCTTATTGTGTTCAATGCCGATGCAATTTTTCTATTTCATCAACACTGTGAAGGTCCACAGATTACAGAATGCATCCAGATGTGCTTGGAAACTACTACTTGTCTTCCAGGGAACGATCAAAGCGTAGACAGTTTAAGACATTACTTCCATGGAGAAAAGTCCGAATGGTGCCTATTGTTTTCAATGCCGATGCAATTTTTGTGTTTCATCAACACTCTTAAGGTCCACAGATTACAGAATGCATCCAGATGTGCTTCGGAAACTACTGCTAGTCTTCCAGGGACCGATTAAAGCGTACACAGTTTAAGACATTACTCCCATGGAGAAAAGTCCGCATGGTGCTTATTGTGTTCAATGCCGATGCAATTTCTGTGTTTCATCAACACTCTGAAGGTCCACAGATTACATATTCCCTCCAGATGTGCTTCGGAAACTACTACTAGTCTTCCAGTGTACGATCAAAGCGTAAACAGTTTAAGACATTACTCCCATGGAGATAAGTCCGCATGGTGCTTATTGTGTTCAATGCCGATGCAATTTTTGTGTTTCTTCAACACTCTGAAGGTCCACAGATTACAGAATGCCTCCAGATGTGCTTCGGAAACTACTTCTACTCTTCCATCGAACGATCAAAGCGTAGACAGTTTAAGACATTACTGTCATGGAGAAAAGTCCGCATGGTGATTATTGTGTTCAATGCCGATGCAATTTTTGTGTTTCATCAACACTCTGAAGGTCCTCAGTTTACAGAATGTATCCAGATGTGCTTCGGAAACTACCACTAGTCTTTCAGTGAACGATCAAAGCGTAGACAGTTTAAGACATTACTCCCATGGAGGAAAGTCTGCATGGTGCTTATTGTGTTCAATGCCGATGCAATGTTTGTGTTTCATCAACACTCTGAAGGTCCACAGATAACAGAATGCCTCCAGATGTGCTTCGGAAACTACTACTAGTCTTCCAGTGTACGATCAAAGCGTAGACAGTTTTAGACATTACTCCCATGGAGAAAAGTCCACATGGTGCTTATTGTGTTCAATGATGATGCAATTTTTGTGTTTCATCGACACACTGAAGGTCCACAGATTACAGAATGCATCCAGATGTGCTTCGGAAACTACTACTAGTCTTCCAGTGTACGATCAAAGCGTAGACAGTTTGAGACATAACACCCAAGGAAAAAAGTTCGCATGGTAATTATTGTGTTCAATGCCGATGTAATTTTTCTGTTTCATCAACACTCAGATGATCCACAGATAACAGAATGCCTCAGGATGTGCTTCGGAAACTACTACTAGTCTTGCAATGAACGATCAAAGCGTAGACAGTTTAAGACATTACTACCACGGAGAAAAGTGCGCATGGTGCTTATTGTGTTCAATGCCGATGCAATTTCTGTGTTTCATCAACACTCTGAAGGTCCACAGATTACTGAATGCATCCAGATGTGCTTCAGAAACTACTACTAGTCTTCCAGGGAACGATCAAAGCGTAGAGAGTTTAAGACATTACTCTCATGAAGAAAAGTCCGCATGGTGCTGATTGTGTTCAATGTCGATGCAATTTCCGTGTTTCATCAACACTCTGAAGGTCCACAGATTACAGAATGCCTCCAGATGTGCTTCGGAAACTACTGCTAGTGTTCCAGTGAACGATCACAACGTAGACAGTTTAAGTCATTACTCTCATGGAGAAAAGTCCGCATGGTGCTTATTGTGTTCAATGCCGATTCAATTTCTGTGTTTCATCAACACTCTGAAGGTCCACAGATTACAGAATGCCTCCAGACGTTCTTCGGAAACTACTACTAGTCTTCCAGAGAACGATCAAACCGTAGACAGTTTAAGACGTTACTCCCATGGAGAAAAGTCAGCATGGTGATTATTGTGTTCAATGCCGATGCAATTTTTGTGTTTCATCAACACTCTGAAGGTCCACACATTTCAGAATGCCTGCAGATGAGCTTCGGAAACTACTACTAATCTTCCAGGGAACGATCAAAGCGTAGACAGTTTAAGACATTACTCCCATGGAGAAAAGTCCGCATGGTGATTATTGTATTCTATGCCGATGCAATTTATGTGTTTCATCAACACTCTGAAGGTCCACAGGGTGCAGAAAGCCTCCAGATGTGCTTCGGAAACTACTACTAGTCTTCCAGTGTACGATCAAAGCGAAGATAGTTTAAGACATTACTCCCATGGAGAAAAGTCCGCATGGTGATTATTGTGTTCAAAGCCGATGCAATTTTTGCGTTTCATCAACACTCTGAACGTCCACAGATTATAGAATGCCTCCAGATGTGCTTCGGAAACTACTACTAGTCTTGCAGGGAACGATCAAAGCGTAGACATTTTAAGACATTACTCCAATGGAAGAAAGTCCGCATGGTGCTTATTGTGTTCAATGCCGATTATATTTCTGTGTTTCATCAACACTCTGAAGGTTCACAGATTACATAATGCATCCAGATGTGCTTCGGAAACTACTACTAGTCTTCCAGTGAACGATCAAAGCGTAGACAGTTTAAGACATTACTCTCATGAAGAAAAGTCCGCATGGTGTTTATTGTGTTCAATGCCGATGCAATTTCTGTGTTTCATCAACACTCTGAAGTTCCACAGATTACAGAATACCTCCAGATGTGCTTCGGAAACTACTGCTAGTCTTCCAGTGAACGATCACAGCGTAGACAGTTTAAGACATTACTCTCATGGAGAGAAGTCCGCATGGTGCTTATTGTGTTCAATGCCGATTCAATTTCTGTGTTTCATCAACACTATGAAGGTCCACAGATTACAGAATGCATCCAGATGTGCTTCGGAAACTACTACTAGTCTTCCAGGGAACGATCAAAGTGTAGACAGTTTAAGACATTACTAACATGGAGAAAAGTCCGCATGGTGCTTATTGTGTTCAATGCCGATGCAATTTTTGTGTTTCATCAACACTCTTAAGGTCCACAGATTATAGAATGCATCCAGATGTGCTTCGGAAACTACTACTAGTCTTCCAGGGAACGATCAAAGCGTAGACAGTTTAAGACATTACTCTCATGGAGAAAAGTCCGCATGGTGCTTATTGTGTTCAATGCCGATGCAATTTTTGTGTTTCATCAACACTCTGAACGTCCACAGATTACAGAATGCCTCCAGATGTGCTTCGGAAACTACTACTAGTCTTGCAGGGAACGATTAAAGCGTAGACATTTTAAGACATTACTCCAATGGAGGAAAGTCCGCATATTGCTTATTGTGTTCAATGCCGATGCAATTTTTGTTTTTCATCAACAATCTGAAGGTAAACAGATTACATAATGCATCCAGATGTGCTTCGGAAACTACTACTAGTCTTCCAGTGAACGATCAAAGCATAGACAGTTTGAGACATTACTCCCATGGAGAAAAGTCCGCATGGTGCTTATTGTGTTCAATGCCGATGTAATATTTGTGTTTCATCAACACTCTGAACGTCCACAGATTACAGAATGCCTCCAGATGTGCTACGGAAACTACTACTAGTCTTCCAGGGTACGATCAAAGCGTAGACAGTTTGAGACATAACTCCCAAGGAAAAAAGTCCGCATGGTAATTATTGTGTTCAATGCCGATGTAATCTTTGTGTTTCATCAACACTCAGAGGGTCCACAGATAACAGAATGCATCCAGATATGCTTCGGACACTACTACTAGTCTTCCAAGGAACGATCAAAGCGTAGACAGTTTATGACATTACTCCCATGGAGAGAAGTCCGCATGTTGCTTATTGTGTTCAATGATGATGCAATATATGTGTTTTATCAACACTCTGAAAGTCCACAGATTACTGAATGCATACAGATGTGCTTCAGAAACTACTACTAGTCTTGCAGGGAACGATCAAAGCGTAGAGAGTTTAAGACATTACTCTCATGAAGAAAAGTCCGCATGGTGCTTATTGTGTTCAATGCCGATGCAATTTCTGTGTTTCATCAACTCTCTGAAGGTCCACAGATTACAGAATGTCTCCAGATGTGCTTCGGAAACTACTGCTAGTCTTCCAGTGAACGATCACAGCGTAGACAGTTTAAGACATTACTCTCATGGAGAAAAGTCCGCATGGTGCTTATTGTGTTCAATGCCGATTCAATTTCCGTGTTTCATCAATACTCCGAAGGTCCACAGACTACAGAATGCATCCAGATGCGCTTCGGAAACTACTACTAGTCTTCCAGGGAACGATAAAAGTGTAGACAGTTTAAGACACTACGCCCATGGATAAAAGTCCACATGGTGCTTATTGTGTTCAATGCCGATGCAATTTTTCTGTTTCATCAATACTCTGAAGGTCCACAGATTACAGAAAGCCTCCAGATGTGCTTCGAAAACTACTACTAGTCTTCCAGTGAACAATCAAAGCGTAGACAGTTTAAGACATTACTCCCATGGAAAAAAATTCGCATGGTGCTTATTGTGTTAAATGCCGATGCAATTTCGGTGTTTCATAAACACTCTGAAGTTCCACAGATTACAGAATGCATCAAGATGTGCTCGGATACTACTACTAGTCTTCCAGGGAACGATCAAAGCGTAGACAGTTTAAGACATTAGTTCCATGGAGAAAAGTCCGCATGGTGCCTATTGTGTTCAATGCCGTTGCAATTTTTGTGTTTCATCCTCTGGTCCACAGATTATAGAATGCATCCAGATATGCTTCAGAAACTACTACTAGTCTTCCAGGGAACGATCAGAGCTTAGACGGTATAATACATTACTCCCATGGAGAAAAGTCCGCATGGTGTTTATTTTGTTCAATGCCGATGCAATTTTTGTGTTTCATCAACACTCTTAAGGTCCACAGATTACAGAATGCATCCAGATGTGCTTCGGAAACTACTACATGTCTTCCAGGGAACGATCAAACCGTAGACAGTTTAAGACTTTACTCTCATGGAGAAAAGTCCGCATGGTGCTTATTGTGTTCAATGCCGATGCAATTTCTGTGTTTCATCAACACTCTGAAGGTCCACAGATTACACATTCCCTCCAGATGTGCTTCGGAAACTACTACTAGTCTTCCAGTGTACGATCAAAGCGTAAACAGTTTAAGACATTACTCCCATGGAGAAAAGTCCGGATGGTGCTTATTGCGTTCAATGCCGATGCAATTTTTGTGTTTCTTCAACACTCTGAAGGTCCACAGATTACAGAATGCCTCCAGATGTGCCTCGGAAACTACTACTACTCTTCCAGGTAAAGATCAAAGCGTAGACAGTTTAAGACATTACCGTCATGGAGAAAAGTCCGCATGGTGATTATTGTGTTCAATGCCGATTCAATTTCTGCGTTTCATCAACACTCTGAAGGTCCACAGATTACAGAATGCCTCCAGGTGTGCTTCGGAAACTACCACTAGTCTTTCAGTGAACGATCAAATCGTAGACAGTTTAAGACATTACTCCCATGGAGAAAAGTCTGCATGGTGCTTATTGTGTTCAATGCCGATGCAATGTTTGTGTTTCATCAACACTCTGAAGGTCCACAGATTTCAGAATGCCTCCAGATGTGCTTCGGAAACTACTACTAGTCTTCCAGTGTACGATCAAAGGGTAGACAGTTTTAGACATTACTCCCATGGAGAAAAGTCTGCATGGTGATTATTGTGTTCAATGCCGATGCAATTTTTGTGTTTCATCAACACTCTGAAGGTCCTCAGATTACAGAATGTATCCAGATGTGCTTCGGAAACTACTACTAGTCTTCCAGGGAACGATCAAAGCGTAGACAGTTTAAGACATTACTCCCATGGAGAAAAGCCCACATGGTGCTTATTGTGTTCAATGATGATGCAATTTTTGTGTTTCATCGACACACTGAAGGTCCACAGATTACAGAATGCATCCAGATGTGCTTCGGAAACTACTACTAGTCTTCCAGTGTACGATCAATGCGTAGAAAGTTTATGACATTACTCCCATGGAGAAAAGTCCGCATGGTGCTTATTGTGTTCAATGCCGATGTAATTTTTGTGTTTCATCAACACTCTGAACGTCCACAGATTACAGAATGCCTCCAGATGTGCTACGGAAACTACTACTAGTCTTCCAGGGTACGATCAAAGCGTAGACAGTTTGAGACATAACTCCCAAGGAAAAAAGTCCGCATGGTAATTATTGTGTTCAATGCCGATGTAATTTTTGTGTTTCATCAACACTCAGAAGGTCCACAGATAACAGAATGCATCCAGATATGCTTCGGACACTACTACTAGTCTTCCAGGGAATGATCAAAGCGTAGACAGTTTAAGACATTACTTCCATTGTGAAAAGTCCGCATGGTGCTTATTGTGTTCAATGACGATGCAATTTATGTGTTTCATCAACACTCTGAATGTAAACAGATTACTGAATGCATACAGATGTGCTTCGGATACTACTACTAGTCTTGCAGGGAACGATCAAAGCGTAGACAGTTTGAGACATTACTACCACGGAGAAAAGTCCGCATGGTGCGTATTGTGTTTAATGCCGATGCAATTTCTGTGTTTCATCAACACTCTGAAGGTCAACAGATTACTGAATGCATCCAGATGTGCTTCGGAAACTATTACTAGTCTTCCAGGGAACGATCAATTCGTAGAGAGTTTAAGACATTACTCTCATGAAGAAAAGTCCGCATGCTGCTTATTGTGTTCAATGCCGATGCAATTTCTGTGTTTCATCAACACTCTGAAGGTCCACAAATTACAGAATGCCTCCAGATGTGCTTCGGAAACTACTGCTAGTCTTTCAGTGAACGATCACAGCGTAGACAATTTAAGACATTACTCTCATGGAGAAAAGTCCGCATGGTGCTTATTGTGTTCAATGCTGATTCAATTTCTGTATTTCATCAATACTCTGAAGGTCCACAGACTACAGAATGCATCCAGATACGCTTCGGAAACTACTACTAGTCATCTGGGGAACGATAAAAGTGTAGACAGTTTAAGACATTACTCCCATGGAGAAAAGTCCACATGGTGCTTATTGTGTTCAATGCCGATGCAATTTTTCTGTTTCATACACACTCTGAAGGTCCACAGATTACAGAATGCATCGAGATGTGCTTCGGAAACTACTACTAGTCTTCCAGGGAACGATCGAAGCGTAGAGAGTTTAAGACATTACTCAAATGGAGGAAAGTCCGCATGTTGCTTATTGTGTTCAATGCCGATGCAATTTTTGTGTTTCATCAACAATCTGAAGGTAAACAGATTACATAATGCATCCAGATGTGCTTCGGAAACTACTACTAGTCTTCCAGTGAACGATCAAAGCGTAGACAGTTTAAGACATTACTCCCATGGAGAAAAGTCCGCATGGTCCTTATTGTGTTCAATGACGATGCAATTTATGTGTTTCATCAACACTCTGAAAGTCCACAGATTACTGAATGCATACAGATGTGCTTCAGAAACTACTACTAGTCTTGCAGGGAACGATCAATGCGTAGAGAGTTTAAGACATTACTCTCATGAAGAAAAGTCCGCATGGTGCTTATTGTGTTCAATGCCGATGCAATTTCTGTGTTTCATCAACACTCTAAAGGTCCACAGATTACAGAATGCCTCCAGATGTACTTCGGAAACTACTGCTAGTCTTCCAGTGAACGATCACAGCGTAGACAGTTTAAGACATTACTCTCATGGAGAAAAGTCCGCTTGGTGCTTATTGTGTTCAATGCCGATTCAATTTCTGTGTTTCATCAATACTCTGAAGTCCACAGACTACAGAATGCAATTCGATGCGCTTCGGAAACTACTACAAGTCTTCCAGGGAACGATAAAAGTGTAGACAGTTTAAGACATTACGCCCATGGAGAAAAGTCCACATGGTGCTTATTGTGTTCAATGCCGATGCAATTTTTCTATTTCATCAACACTCTGAAGGTCCACAGATTACAGAATGCCTCCAGATGTGCTTCAGAAACTACTACAACTGTTCCAGTGAACGATCAAAGCGTAGACAGTTTAAGACATTACTCCCATGGAGAAAAGACCGCATGGTGCTTATTGTGTTAAATGCCGATGCAATTTCGGTGTTTCATCAACACTCTGAAGGTCCACAGATTACAGAATGCATCCAGATGTGCTCGGAAACTACTACTTGTCTTCCAGGGAACGATCAAAGCGTAGACAGTTTAAGACATTACTTCCATGGAGAAAAGTCCGAATGGTGCCTATTGTGTTCAATGCCGATGCAATTTTTGTGTTTCATCCTCTGGTCCACAGATTACAGAATGCATACAGATATGCTTCAGGAACTACTACTAGTCTTCCAGGGAACGATCAGAGCTTAGACGGTATAATACATTACTCCCATGGAGAAAAGTCCGCATGGTGTTTATTTTATCCAATGCCGATGCAATTTTTGTGTTTCATCAACACTCTTAAGGTCCACAGATTACAGAATGCATCCAGATGTGCTTCGGAAACTACTGCTAGTCTTCCAGGGAACGATTAAAGCGTACAAAGTTTAAGACATTACTCCCATGGAGAAAAGTCCGCATGGTGCTTATTGTGTTCAATGCCGATGCAATTTCTGTGTTTCATCAACACTCTGAAGGTCCACAGATTACATATTCCCTCCAGATGTGCTTCGGAAACTACTACTAGTCTTCCAGTGTACGATCAAAGCGTAAACAGTTTAAGACATTACTCCCATGGAGAAAAGTCCGCATGGTGCTTATTGTGTTCAATGCCGATGCAATTTTTGTGTTTCTTCAACACTCTGAAGGTCCACAGATTACAGAATGCCTCCAGATGTGCCTCGGAAACTACTTCTACTCTTCCATCGAACGATCAAAGCGTAGACAGTTTAAGACATTACTGTCATTGAGAAAAGTCCGCATGGTGATTATTGTGTTCAATGCCGATGCAATTTTTGTGTTTCATCAACACTCTGAAGGTCCTCAGATTACAGAATGTATCCAGATGTGCTTCGGAAACTACCACTAGTCTTTCAGTGAACGATCAAAGCGTAGACAGTTTAAGACATTACTCCCATGGAGGAAAGTCTGCATGGTGCTTATTGTGTTCAATGCCGATGCAATGTTTGTGTTTCATCAACACTCTGAAGGTCCACAGATTACAGAATGCCTCCAGATGTGCTTCGCAAACTACTACTAGTCTTCCAGTGTACGATCAAAACGTAGACAGTTTTAGACATTACTCCCATGGAGAAAAGTCCACATGGTGCTTATTGTGTTCAATGATGATGCAATTTTTGTGTTTCATCGACACACTGAAGGTCCACAGATTACAGAATGCATCCAGATGTGCTTCGGAAACTACTACTAGTCTTCCAGTGTACGATCAAAGCGTAGACAGTTTATGACATTACTCCCATGGAGATAAGTCCGCAAGGTGCTTATTGTGTTCAATGCCGATGTAATTTTTGTGTTTCATCAACACTGTGAACGTCCACAGATTACAGAATGCCTCCAGATGTGCTACGGAAACTACTACTAGTCTTCCAGGGTACGATCAAAGCGTAGACAGTTTGAGACATAACTCCCAAGGAAAAAAGTGCGCATGATAATTATTGTGTTCAATGCCGATGTAATTTTTCTGTTTCATCAACACTCAGATGATCCACAGATAACAGAATGCCTCAGGATGTGCTTCGGAAACTACTACTAGTCTTGCAGGGAACGATCAAAGCGTAGAGAGTTTAAGACATTACTACCACGGAGAAAAGTGCGCATGGTGCTTATTGTGTTCAATGCCGATGCAATTTCTGTGTTTCATCAACACTCTGAAGGTCCACAGATTACTGAATGCATCCAGATGTGCTTCAGAAACTACTACTAGTCTTCCAGGGAACGATCAAAGCGTAGAGAGTTTAAGACATTACTCTCATGAAGAAAAGTCCGCATGGTGCTGATTGTGTTCAATGTCGATGCAATTTCTGTGTTTCATCAACACTCTGAAGGTCCACAGATTACAGAATGCCTCCAGATGTGCTTCGGAAACTACTGCTAGTGTTCCAGTGAACGATCACAGCGTAGACAGTTTAAGTCATTACTCTCATGGAGAAAAGTCCGCATGGTGCTTATTGTGTTCAATGCCGATTCAATTTCTGTGTTTCATCAATACTCTGAAGGTCAATAGACTACAGAATGCATCCAGATGCGCTTCGGAAACTACTACTAGTCTTCCGGGGAACGATAAAAGTGTAGACAGTTTAAGACATTACCCCCATGGAGAAAAGTCCACATGGTGCTTTTTGTGTTCAATGCCGATGCATTTTCTGTGTTTCATCAACACTCTGAAGGTCAACAGATTACAGAATGCCTCCAGATGTCCTTCGGAAACTACTACTAGTCTTCCAGTCAACGATCAAAGCGTAGACAGTTTAAGACATTACTCCCATGGAGATAAGTCCGCATGGTGCTTATTGTGTTAAATGCCGATGCAATTTCGGTGTTTCATCAACACTCTGAAGGTCCACAGATTACAGAATGCCTCCAGATGTCCTTCGGAAACTACTGCTAGTCTTCCAGTGAACGATCACAGCGTAGACAGTTTAAGACATTACTCTCATGGAGAAAAGTCCGAATGGTGCTTATTGTGTTCAATGCCGATTCAATTTCTGTGTTTCATCAATACTCTGAAGGTCCACAGACTACAGAATGCATCCAGATGCGCTTCGGAAACTACTACTAGTCTTCCAGTGAACGATCAAAGCATAGACAGTTTAAGACATTACTCCCATGGAGAAAAGTCCGCATGGTGCTTATTGTGTTAAATGCCGATGCAATTTCGGTGTTTCATCAACACTCTTAAGGTCCACAGATTACAGAATGCGTCCAGATGTGCTCGGAAACTACTACTAGTCTTCCAGGGAACGATCAAAGCGTAGACAGTTTAAGACATTACTTCCATGGAGAAAAGTCCGCATGTTGCCTATTGTGTTCAATGCCTATGCAATTTTTGTGTTTCATCCTCTGGTCCACCGATTACAGAATGCATCCAGATATGCTTCAGAAACTACTACTAGTCTTCCAGGGAACGATCACTGCTTAGACGGTATAATACATTACTCCCATGGAGAAATGGCCGCATGGTGTTTATTTTGTTCAATGCCGACGCAATTTTTGTGTTTCATCAACACTCTGAACGTCCACGGATTACAGAATTCCTCCGGATGTGCTTCGAGAACTACTACTAGTCTTTCAGAGAACAATCAAAGCGTAGGCAGGTTAAGACAATACTCCCATGGAGAAAAGTCCGCATGGTGCTTATTGTGTTCAATGCCGATGCAATTTTTGTGTTTCATCAACACTCTGAAGGTCCACAGATTACAGAATGCATCCAGATGTGCTTCGGAAACTACTACTAGTCTTCCAGTGTACGATCAAAGAGTAGACAGTTAAAGACACTACTCCCATGGAAAAAAATCCGCATGGTGCTTATTGTGTTCAATGCCGATGCAATTTTTGAGTTCCATCAACACTCTGAAGGTCCTCAGATTTCAGAATGCATCCAGATGTGCTTCGGAAACTACTACTAGTCTTCCAGGGAACGATCAAAGCGTAGACAGTTTAACACATTACTCCCATGGAGAATAGTCTGCATGGTGCTTATTGTGTTAATGCCGATACAATCTTTGTGTTTCATCAAAACTCTGAAGGTCCACAGATTACAGAATGCATCCAGATGTGCTTAGGAAACTACTACTAGTCTTCCAGGGAACGATCAAAGCGTAGACAGTTTAACACATCACTCCCATGGAGAAAAGTCCGCATGGTGCTTATTGTGTTCAATGCCGATGCAATTTCTGTGTTTCATCAACACTCTGTAGCTCCGCAGATTACGGAATGCATCCAGATGGGCTTCGGAAACTACTACTAGGCTTCCAGGGAACGATCAAATCGTAGATAGTTTAAGACACTACTCCCATGGAGAAAAGTCCGCATGGTGCTTATTGTGTTCAATGCCGACGCAATTTTTGTGTTTCATCAACACCCTGAAGGTAAACAGATTACAGAATGCATCCAGAGTTGGTTCGGAAACTACTACTAGTCTTCCAGGGAACGATCAAAGCGTAGACAGTTTAAGACATTACTCCCAAGGAAAAAAGTCCGCATGGTGCTTATTGTGTTCAATGCCGATGCAATTTTTGTATTTCATCAATATTCTGAAGGTTCACAGATTACACAATGCATTCAGATATGCTTCGGAAACTACTACTAGTTTTCCAGGGAACGATCAAAGCGTAGACTGTTTAAGACATTACTCCCATGGAGAAATGTCCGCATGGTGCTTATTGTGATCAATGCCGATGCAATTTTTGTGTTTCATCAACACTCTGAAGGTCCACAGATTACAGAATGCATCCAGATGTGATTCATAAACTACTACTAGTCTTCCAGGGAACGATCAAAGCGTCGACTTTCTAAGTCATTTTTCCCATGGAGAAAAGTCCGCATGGTGCTTATTGTGTTCAATGCCGATTCAATTTCTGTGTTTCATCGACACACTTATGGTCACAGATTACAGAATGAATCCAGATGTGCTTCAGAAACTACTACTAGTCTTCCAGTGTACGATCAAAGCGTAGACAGTTTATGACATTACTCCCATGGAGAAAAGTCGGCATGGTGCTTATTGTGTTCAATGCCGATGCAAATTCTATGTTTCATCAACACTGTGAAGGTCCACAGATTACAAAATCCCTCCAGATGTGCTTCGGAAACTGCTACTAGTCTTCCAGTGTACGATCAAACCGTAGACAGTTTAAGACATTACTACCATGGAGAAACGTGCGCATGGTGCCTATTGTGTTCAATGCCGATGCAATTTCTGTGTTTCATCAACACTCTGAAGGTCCACAGATTACAGAATGCCTCCAGATGTGCTTCGGAAACTACTAGTAGTCTTCCAGTGAACAATCAAAGCGTAGTCTGTTTAAGACATTACTCTCATGGAGAAAAGTCCGCATAGTGCTTATTGTGGTCAATGCCAATGCAATTTTTGCGTTTCATCAACAATCGGAAGGTCCACAGATTACAGAATGCATCCAGATGTGCTTCGAAAACTACTACTAGTCTTCCAGTGTACGATCAAATCGTAGACAGTTTAAGACATACTCCTATGGAGAAAAGTCCGCATGGTGCTTATTGTGTTAAATGCCGATGCAATTTCTGTGTTTCATCAACACTCTGAAGGTCCACAGATTACAGAATGCCTCCAGATGTGCTTCGGAAACTACTACTAGTCTTCCAGTGAACGATCACAGCGTAGACAGTTTAAGACATTACTCTCATGGAGATAAGTCCGCATGGTGCTTATTGTGTTCAATGCCGATTCAATTTCTGTGTTTCATCAACACTCTGAAGGTCCATAGATTACAGAATGCCTCCAGATGTGCTTCGAAAACTACTACTAGTCTTCCAGTGTACGATCAAAGCGTAGACAGTTTAAGACATACTCCCATGGAGAAAAGTCCGCATGGTGCTTATTGTGTTAAATGTCGATGCAATTTCTGTGTTTCATCAACACTCTGAAGGTCCACAGATTACAGAATGCCTCCAGATGTGCTTCGGAAACTAATACTAGTCTTCCAGTGAACGATCAAAGCGTAGACAGTTTAAGACATTACTCCCATGGAGAAAAGTCCGCATGGTGCTTATTGTGTGAAATGCCGATGCAATTTATGTGTTTCATCAACACTCTGAAGGTATACAGATTACAGAATGCCTCCAAATGTGCTTCGAAAACTACTGCTAGTCTTCTAGTGAACGATCACAGCGTAGACAGATTAAGGCATTACTCTCATTGAGATAAGTCCGCATGGTGCTTATTGTGTTCAATGCCGATTCAATTTCTGTGTTTCATCAACACTCTGAAGGTCCACATATTACAGAATGCCTCCAGATATGCTTCGGAAAGTAGCACTAGTCTTCCAGTGAACGATCAATGCGTAGACAGTATAAGACATTACTCTCATGGAGAGAAGTCCGCATAGTGCTTATTGTGGTAAATGCCGATGCAATTTTTGTGTTTCATCAACAATTTGAAGGTCCACAGATTACAGAATGCATCCAGATGTGCTTCGAAAACTACTACTAGCCTTCCAGTGTACGATCAAAGCGTAGACAGTTTAAGACATTACTCTCATGGAGAAAAGTCCGCATGGTGCTTATTGTGTTAAATGCCGATGCAATTTTTGTGTTTCATCAACACCCTGAAGGTAAACGGATTACAGAATCCCTCCAGATGTGCTTCGGAAACTACTGCTAGTCTTCCAGTGAACGATCACAGCGTAGACAGTTTAAGACTTTACTCTCATGGAGAGAAGTCCGCATAGTGCTTATTATGTTCAATGCCGATTCAATTTCTGTGTTTCATCAACACTCTGAAGGTCCACAGATTACAGAATGCCTCCAGATGTGCTTCGGAAACTAATACTAGTCTTCCAGTGTACGATCAAAGCGTAGAGAGTTTAAGACGTTCCTCCCATGGAGAAAAGTCCGCATGGTGCTTATTGTGTTAAATGCCGATGCAATTTCTGTGTTTCATTAACACTCTGAAGGTCCACACATTACAGAATGCCTCCAGATGTGCTTCGGAAACTACTACTTGTCTTCCAGTGTACGATCAAAGCGTAGACAGTTTAAGACATTACCCCCATGGAGAAAAGTACGCATGGTGCTTATTGTGTTCAATGCCGATGCAATTTCTGTGTTTCATCAACACTCTGAAGGTATACAGATTACAGAATGCCTCCAAATGTGCTTCGGAAACTACTGCTAGTCTTCCAGTGAACCATCACAGCGTAGACAGTTTAAGACATTACTCTCATGGACATAGGTTCCGCATGGTGCTTATTGTGTTCAATGCCGATTCAATTTCTGTGTTTCATCAACACTCTGAAGGTCCACAGATTACAGAATGCCTCCAGATGTGCTTCGGAAACTACTACTAGTCTTCCAGTGTACGATCAAGGCGTAGACACTTTAAGACATTACTCCCATGGAGAAAAGTCCGCATGGTGCTTATTTTGTTCAATGAACATGCAATTTCTGTGTTTCATCAACACTCTGAAGGTCCACAGATTACAGAATGCCTCCAGATGTGCTGCGGAAACTACTACTAGTCTTCCAGTTTACGATCAAAGCGTAGACCGTTTAAGACATTAATCCCATGGAGAAAAGTCCGCACGGTGCTTATTGTGTTCAATGCCGATGCAATTTCTGTGTTTCATCAACACTCTGAAGGTATACAGATTACAGAATGCCTCCAAATGTGCTTCGGAAACTACTGCTAGTCTCCCAGTGAACGATCACAGCGTAGACAGTTTAAGACATTACTCTCATGGAGATAAGTCTGCATGGTGCTTATTGTGTTAAATGCCGATGCAATTTCTGTGTTTCATCAACACTCTGAAGGGCCACAGATTACAGAATGCCTCCAGATGTGCTTCGGAAACTAATACTAGTCTTCCAGTGAACGATCAAAGCGTAGACAGTTGAAGACATTATTCCCATGGAGAAAAGTCCGCATGGTGCTTATTGTGGTAAATGACGATGCAATTTTTGTGTTTCATCAACAATTTGAAGGTCCACAGATTACAGAATGCATCCAGATGTGCTTCGAAAACTACTACTAGCCTTCCAGTGTACGATCAAAGCGTAGACAGTTTAAGACATTACTCTCATGGAGAAAAGTCCGCATGGTGCTTATTGTGTTAAATGCCGATGCAATTTTTGTGTTTCATCAACACCCTGAAGGTAAACAGATTACAGAATCCCTCCAGATGTGCTTCGGAAACTACTACTAGTCTTCCAGTGAACGATCAAAGCGTAGAAAGTTTAAGACATTACTCCCATGGAGAAAAGTCCGCACGGTGCTTATTGTGTTCAATGCCGATGCAATTTCTGTGTTTCATCAACACTCTGAAGGTATACAGATTACAGAATGCCTCCAAATGTGCTTCGGAAACTACTGCTAGTCTTCTAGTGAACGATCACAGCGTAGACTTATTAAGGCATTCCTCTCATGGAGATAAGTCCGCATGGTGCTTATTGTGTTCAATGCCGATTCAATTTCTGTGTTTCATCAACACTCTGAAGGTCCACAGATTACAGAATGCCTCCAGATGTGCTTCGGAATGTAGCACTAGTCTTCCAGTGTACGATCAATGCGTAGACAGTATAAGACATTACTCTCATGGAGAGAAGTCCGCATAGTGCTTATTGTGGTAAATGCCGATGCAATTTTTGTGTTTCATCAACACCCTGAAGGTAAACAGATTACAGAATCCCTCCAGATGTGCTTCGGAAACTACTGCTAGTCTTCCAGTGAACGATCACAGCGTAGACAGTTTAAGACATTACTCTCATGGAGATAAGTCCGCATAGTGCTTATTATGTTCAATGCCGATTCAATTTCTGTGTTTCATCAACACTCTGAAGGTCCACAGATTACAGAATGCCTCCAGATGTGCTTCGGAAACTAATACTAGTCTCCCAGTGTACGATCAAAGCGTAGAGAGTTTAAGACATTACTCCCATGGAGAAAAGTCCGCATGGTGCTTATTGTGTTAAATGCCGATGCAATTTCTGTGTTTCATCAACACTCTGAAGGTCAACAGATTACAGAATGCCTCCAGATGTGCTTCGGAAACTACTACTAGTCTTCCAGTGTACGATCAAAGCGTAGACAGTTTAAGACATTACTCCCATGGAGAAAAGTACGCATGGTGCTTATTGTGTTCAATGCCGATTTAATTTCTGTGTTTCATCAACACTCTGAAGGTATACAGATTACAGAATGCCTCCAAATGTGCTTCGGAAACTACTGCTAGTCTTCCAGTGAACGATCACAGCGTAGACAGTTTAAGACATTACTCTCATGGACATAGGTCCGCTTGAGGCTTATTGTGTTCAATGCCGATTCAATTTCTGTGTTTCATCAACACTCTGAAGGTCCATAGATTACAGAATGCCTCCAGGTGTGCTTCGAAAACTACTACTAGTCTTCCAGTGTACGATCAAATCGTAGACAGTTTAAGACATACTCCCATGGAGAAAAGTCCGCATGGTGCTTATTGTGTTAAATGCCGATGCAATATCTGTGTTTCATCAACACTCTGAAGGTCCACAGATTACAGAATGCCACCAGATGTGCTTCGGAAACTACTACTAGTCTTCCAGTGTACGATCAAAGCGTAGACAGTTTAAGACATTACTCCCATGGAGAATAGTCCGCATGGTGCTTATTTTGTTCAATGAAGATGCAATTTCTGTGTTTCATCAACACTCTGAAGGTATACAGATTATAAAATGCCTCCAAATGTGCTTCGGAAACTACTGCTAGTCTTCCAGTGAACGATCACAGCGTAGACAGTTTAAGACATTACTCTCATGGAGATAATTCCGCATGGTGCTTATTGTGTTCAATGCCGATTCAATTTCTGTGTTTCATCAACACTCTGAAGGTCCATAGATTACAGAATGCCTCTAGATGTGCTTCGAAAATTACTACTAGTCTTCCAGTGTACGATCAAAGCGTAGACAGTTTAAGACATACTCCCATGGAGAAAAGTCCGCATGGTGCTTATTGTGTTAAATGTCGATGCAATTTCTTTGTTTCATCAACACTCTGAAGGTCCACAGATTACAGAATGCCTCCAGATGTGCTTCGGAAACTACTACTAGTCTTCCAGTGTACGATCAAAGCGTAGACAGTTTAAGACATTACTCCCATGGAGAAAAGTCCGCACGGTGCTTATTGTGTTCAATGCCGATGCAATTTCTGTGTTTCATCAACACTCCGAAGGTATACAGATTACAGAATGCCTCCAAATGTGCTTCGGAAACTACTGCTAGTCTCCCAGTGAACGATCACAGCGTAGACAGTTTAAGACATTACTCTCATAGAGATAAGTCCGCATGGTGCTTATTGTGTTAAATGCCGATGCAATATCTGTGTTTCATCAACACTCTGAAGGACCACAGATTACAGAATGCCTCCAGATGTGCTTCGGAAACTAATACTAGTCTTCCAGTGAACGATCAAAGCGTAGACAGTTTAAGACATTACTCCCATGGAGAAAAGTCCACACGGTGCTTATTGTGTTCAATGCCGATGCAATTTCTGTGTTTCATCAACACTCTGAAGGTATACAGATTACAGAATGCCTCCAAATGTGCTTCGGAAACTACTGCTAGTCTTCTAGAGAACTATCCTAGTGTAGACAGATTAAGGCATTACTCTCATGTAGATAAGTCCGCATGGTGCTTATTGTGTTCAATGCCGATTCAATTTCTGTGTTTCATCAACACTCTGAAGGTCCACAGATTACAGAATGCCTCCAGATGTGCTTCGGAAAGTAGCACTTGTCTTCCAGTGAACGATCAATGCGTAGACAGTGTAAGACATTACTCTCATGGAGAGAAGTCCGCATAGTGCTTATTGTGGTAAATGCCGATGCAATTTTTGTGTTTCATCAACAATCTGAAGGTCCACAGATTACGGAATGCATCCAGATGTGCTTCGAAAACTACTACTAGCCTTCCAGTGTACGATCAAAGCGTAGACAGTTTAAGACATTACTCTCATGGAGAAAAGTCCGCATGGTGCTTATTGTGTTAAATGCCGATGCAATTTTTGTGTTTCATCAACACCCTGAAGGTAAACAGATTACAGAATCCCTCCAGATGTTCTTCGAAAACCACTGCTAGTCTTCCAGTGAACGATCACAGCGTAGACAGTTAAAGACATTCCTCTCATGGAGATAAGTCCGCATAGTGCTTATTATGTTCAATGCCGATTCAATTTCTGTGTTTCATCAACACTCTGAAGGTCCACCGATTACAGAATGCCTCCAGATGTGCTTCGGAAACTAATACTAGTCTTCCAGTGTACGATCAAAGCGTAGAGAGTTTAAGACATTACTCCCATGGAGAAAAGTCCGCATGGTGCTTATTGTGTTAAATGCCGATGCAATTTCTGTGTTTCATCAACACCCCGAAGGTCCACAGATTAGAGAATGCCTCCAGATGTGCTTCGGAATGTAGCACTAGTCTGCCAGTGTACGATCAATGCGTAGACAATATAAGACATTACTCTCATGGAGAGAAGTCCGCATAGTGCTTATTGTGGTAAATGCCGATGCAATTTTTGTGTTTCATCAACACCCTGAAGGTAAACAGATTACAGAATCCCTCCAGATGTGCTTCGGAAACTATTGCTAGTCTTCCAGTGAACGATCACAGCGTAGACAGTTTAAGACATTACTCTCATGGAGATAAGTCCGCATAGTGCTTATTATGTTCAATGCCGATTCAATTTCTGTGTTTCATCAACACTCTGAAGGTCCACAGATTACAGAATGCCTCCAGATGTGCTTCGGAAACTAATACTAGTCTCCCAGTGTACGATCAAAGCGTAGAGAGTTTAAGACATTACTCCCATGAAGAAAAGTCCGCATGGTGCTTATTGTGTTAAATGCCGATGCAATTTCTGTGTTTCATCAACACTCTGAAGGTCAACAGATTACAGAATGCCTCCAGATGTGCTTCGGAAACTACTACTAGTCTTCCAGTGTACGATCAAAGCGTAGACAGTTTAAGACATTACTCCCATGGAGAAAAGTACGCATGGTGCTTATTGTGTTCAATGCCGATTTAATTTCTGTGTTTCATCAACACTCTGAAGGTATACAGATTACAGAATGCCTCCAAATGTGCTTTGGAAACTACTGCTAGTCTTCCAGTGAACGATCACAGCGTAGACAGTTTAAGACATTACTCTCATGGACATAAGTCCGCATGAGGCTTATTGTGTTCAATGCCGATTCAATTTCTGTGTTTCATCAACACTCTGAAGGTCCATAGATTACAGAATGCCTCCAGGTGTGCTTCGAAAACTACTACTAGTCTTCCAGTGTACGATCAAATCGTAGACAGTTTAAGACATACTCCCATGGAGAAAAGTCCGCATGGTGCTTATTGTGTTAAATGCCGATGCAATATCTGTGTTTCATCAACACTCTGAAGGTCCACAGATTACAGAATGCCACCAGATGTGCTTCGGAAACTACTACTAGTCTTCCAGTGTACGATCAAAGCGTAGACAGTTTAAGACATTACTCCCATGGAGAATAGTCCGCATGGTGCTTATTTTGTTCAATGAAGATGCAATTTCTGTGTTTCATCAACACTCTGAAGGTATACAGATTATAAAATGCCTCCAAATGTGCTTCGGAAACTACTGCTAGTCTTCCAGTGAACGATCACAGCGTAGACAGTTTAAGACATTACTCTCATGGAGATAATTCCGCATGGTGCTTATTGTGTTCAATGCCGATTCAATTTCTGTGTTTCATCAACACTCTGAAGGTCCATAGATTACAGAATGCCTCTAGATGTGCTTCGAAAATTACTACTAGTCTTCCGGTGTACGATCAAAGCGTAGACAGTTTAAGACATACTCCCATGGAGAAAAGTCCGCATGGTGCTTATTGTGTTAAATGTCGATGCAATTTCTTTGTTTCATCAACACTCTGAAGGTCCACAGATTACAGAATGCCTCCAGATGTGCTTCGGAAACTACTACTAGTCTTCCAGTGTACGATCAAAGCGTAGACAGTTTAAGACATTACTCCCATGGAGAAAAGTCCGCACGGTGCTTATTGTGTTCAATGCCGATGCAATTTCTGTGTTTCATCAACACTCCGAAGGTATACAGATTACAGAATGCCTCCAAATGTGCTTCGGAAACTACTGCTTGTCTCCCAGTGAACGATCACAGCGTAGACAGTTTAAGACATTACTCTCATGGAGATAAGTCCGCATGGTGCTTATTGTGTTAAATGCCGATGCAATTTCTGTGTTTCATCAACACTCTGATGGAACACAGATTACAGAATGCCTCCAGATGTGCTTCGGAAACTAATACTAGTCTTCCAGTGAACGATCAAAGCGTAGACAGTTAAAGACATTACTCCCATGGAGAAAAGTCCACACGGTGCTTATTGTGTTCAATGCCGATGCAATTTCTGTGTTTCATCAACACTCTGAAGGTATACAGATTACAGAATGCCTCCAAATGTGCTTCGGAAACTACTGCTAGTCTTCTAGAGAACTATCCTAGTGTAGACAGATTAAGGCATTACTCTCATGTAGATAAGTCCGCATGGTGCTTATTGTGTTCAATGCCGATTCAATTTCTGTGTTTCATCAACACTCTGAAGGTCCACAGATTACAGAATGCCTCCAGATGTGCTTCGGAAACTAATACTAGTCTTCCAGTGTACGATCAAAGCGTAGAGAGTTTAAGACATTACTCCCATGGAGAAAAGTCCGCATGGTGCTTATTGTGTTAAATGCCGATGCAATTTCTGTGTTTCATCAACACTCTGAAGGTCCACCGATTACAGAATGCCTCCAGATGTGCTTCGGAAACTAATTCTAGTCTTCCAGTGTACGATCAAAGCGTAGAGAGTTTAAGACATTACTCCCATGGAGAAAAGTCCGCATGGTGCTTATTGTGTTAAATGCCGATGCAATTTCTGTGTTTCATCAACACCCCGAAGGTCCACAGATTAGAGAATGCCTCCAGATGTGCTTCGGAAACTACTACTAGTCTTCCAGTGTACGATCAAAGCGTAGACAGTTTAAGACGTTACTCCCATGGAGAAAAGTACGCATGGTGCTTATTGTGTTCAATGCCGATGCAATTTCTGTGTTTCATCAACACTCTGAAGGTATACAGATTACAGAATGCCTCCAAATGTGCTTCGGAAACTACTGCTAGTCTTCCAGTGAACGATCACAGCGTAGACAGTTGAAGACTTACTCCCATGGAGAAAAGTCCGCATGGTGCTTATTGTGTTAAATGTCGATGCAATTTCTGTGTTTCATCAACACTCTGAATGTCCACAGATTACAGAATGCCTCCAGATGTGCTTCGGAAACTACTACTAGTCTTCCAGTGTACGATCAAAGCGTAGACAGTTTAAGACATTACTCCCATGGAGAAAAGTCCGCATGGTGCTTATTTTGTTCAATGAAGATCCAATTTCTGTGTTTCATCAACACTCTGAAGGTATACAGATTACAGAATGCCTCCAAATGTGCTTCGGAAACTACTGCTAGTCTTCCAGTGAACGATCACTGCGTAGACAGTTTAAGACATTACTCTCATGGAAATAAGTCCGCATGGTGCTTATTGTGTTCAATGCCGATTCAATTTCTGTGTTTCATCAACACTCTGAAGGTATACAGATTACAGAATGCCTCCAAATGTGCTTCGGAAACTACTGGTAGTCTTCCAGTGAACGATCACAGCGTAGACAGTTGAAGACTTACTCCCATGGAGAAAAGTCCGCATGGTGCTTATTGTGTTAAATGTCGATGCAATTTCTGTGTTTCATCAACACTCTGAAGGTCCACAGATTACAGAATGCCTCCAGATGTGCTTCGGAAACTACTACTAGTCTTCCAGTGTACGATCAAAGCGTAGACATTTTAAGACATTACTCACATGGAGAAAAGTCCGCATGGTGCTTATTTTGTTCAATGAAGATCCAATTTCTGTGTTTCATCAACACTCTGAAGGTATACAGATTACAGAATGCCTCCAAATGTGCTTCGGAAACTACTGCTAGTCTTCCAGTGATCGATCACTGCGTAGACACTTTAAGACATTACTCTCATGGAGATAAGTCCGCATGGTGCTTATTGTGTTCAATGCCGATTCAATTTCTGTGTTTCATCAACACTCTGAAGGTATACAGATTACAGAATGCCTCCAAATGTGCTTCGGAAACTACTGCTAGTCTTCCAGTGAACGATCACAGCGTAGAGAGTTGAAGACTTACTCCCATGGAGAAAAGTCCGCATGGTGCTTATTGTGTTAAATGTCGATGCAATTTCTGTGTTTCATCAACACTCTGAAGGTCCACAGATTACAGAATGCCTCCAGATGTGCTTCGGAAACTACTACTAGTCTTCCAGTGTACGATCAAAGCGTAGACAGTTTAAGACATTACTCCCATGAAGAAAAGTCGGCATGGTGCTTATTGTGTTAAATGCCGATGCAATTTCTGTGTTTCATCAACACTCTGAAGGTATACAGATTACAGAATGCCTCCAAATGTGCTTCGGAAACTACTGCTAGTCTTCTAGTGAACGATCACAGCGTAGACAGATTAAGACATTACTCCCATGGAGAAAAGTCTGCAAGGTGCTTATTGTGTTAAATGCCGATGCAATTTCTGTGTTTCATCAACACTCTGAAGGTCCACAGATTACAGAATGCCTCCAGATGTGCTTCGGAAACTAATACTAGTCTTCCAGTGTACGATCAAAGCGTAGACAGTTTAAGACATTACTCTCATGGAGAAAAGTCCGCATGGTGCTTATTGTGTTAAATGCCGATGCAATTTCTGTGTTTCATCAACACTCTGAAGGTCCACAGATTACAGAATGCCACCAGATGTGCTTCCGAAACTACTACTAGTCTTCCAGTGTACGATCAAAGCGTAGACAGTTTAAGAGATTACTCCCATGGAGAAAAGTCCGTATGGTGCTTATTTTGTTCAATGAAGATGCAATTTCTGTGTTTCATCAACACTCTGAAGGTATACAGATTACAGAATGCCTCCAAATGTGCTTCGGAAACTACTGCTAGTCTTCCAGTGAACGATCACAGCGTAGACTGTTTAAGACATTACTCCCATGGAGAAAAGTCCGCATGGTGCTTATTTTGTTCAATGAAGATGCAATTTCTGTGTTTCATCAACACTCTGAAGGTATACAGATTACAGAATGCCTCCAAATGTGCTTCGGAAACTACTGCTAGTCTTCCAGTGAACGATCACAGCGTAGACAGTTTAAGACATTACTCTCATGGAGATAAGTCCGCATGGTGCTTATTGTGTTCAATGCCGATTCAATTTCTGTGTTTCATCAACACTCTGAAGGTCCATAGATTACAGAATGCCTCCAGATGTGCTTCGAAAACTACTACTAGTCTTCCAGTGTACGATCAAAGCGTAGACAGTTTAAGACTTACTCCCATGGAGAAAAGTCCGCATGGTGCTTATTGTGTTAAATGTCGATGCAATTTCTGTGTTTCATCAACACTCTGAAGGTCCACAGATTACAGAATGCCTCCAGATGTGCTTCGGAAACTACTACTAGTCTTCCAGTGTACGATCAAATCGTAGACAATTTAAGACATTACTCCCATGGAGAAAAGTCCGCATGTTGCTTATTGGGTTCAAAGCCGATGCAATTTCTGTGTTTTATCAACACTCTGAAGGTATACAGATTACAGAATGCCTCCAAATGTGCTTCGGAAACTACTGCTAGTCTCCCAGTGAACGATCACAGCGGAGACAGTTTAAGACATTACTCCCATGGAGAAAAGTCCGCACGGTGCTTATTGTGTTCAATGCCGATGCAATTTCTGTGTTTCATCAACACTCTGAAGGTATACAGATTACAGAATGCCTCCAAATGTGCTTCGGAAACTACTGCTAGTCTTCTAGTGAACGATCACAGCGTAGACAGATTAAGACATTACTCCCATGGAGAAAAGTCTGCATGGTGCTTATTGTGTTAAATGCCGATGCAATTTCTGTGTTTCATCAACACTCTGAAGGTCCACAGATTACAGAATGCCTCCAGATGTGCTTCGGAAACTAATACTAGTCTTCCAGTGTACGATCAAAGCGTAGACAGTTTAAGACATTACTCTCATGGAGAAAGGTCCGCATGGTGCTTACTGTGTTCAATGCCGATGAAATTTTTGAGTTTCATCAACACCCTGAAGGTAAACAGATTACAGAATCCCTCCAGATGTGCTTCGGAAACTACTGCTAGTCTTCCAGTGAACGATCACAGCGTAGACAGTTTAAGACATTACTCTCATGTAGATAAGTCCGCATAGTGCGTATTATGTTCAATGCCGATTCAATTTCTGTGTTACATCAACACCCTGAAGGTCCACAGATTACAGAATGCCTCCAGATGTGCTTCGGAAACTAATACTAGTCCCCCAGTGTACGATCAAAGCGTAGAGAGTTTAAGACATTACTCCCATGGAGAAAAGTCCGCATGGTGCTTATTGTGTTAAATGCCGATGCAATTTCTGTGTTTCATCAACACTCTGAAGCTCCACAGATTACAGAATGCCTCCAGATGTGCTTCGGAAACTACTACTAGTCTTCCAGTGTACGATCAAAGCGTAGACAGTTTAATACATTACTCCCAAGGAGAAAAGTACGCATGGTGCTTATTGTGTTCAATGCCGATGCAATTTCTGTGTCTCATCAACACTCTGAAGGTATACAGATTACAGAATGCCTCCAAGTGTGCTTCGGAAACTACTGCTAGTCTTCCAGTGAATGATCACAGCGTAGACAGTTTAAGACATTACTCTCATGGACATAAGTCCTCATAGTGCTTATTGTGTTCAATGCCGATTCAATTTCTGTGTTTCATCAACACTCTGAAGGTCCATAGATTACAGAATGCCTCCAGGAGTGCTTCGAAAACTACTACTAGTCTTCCAGTGTACGATCAAATCGTAGACAGTTTAAGGCATACTCCCATGGAGAAAAGTCCGCATGGTGCTTATTGTGTTAAATGCCGATGCAATTTCTGTGTTTCATCAATACTCTGAAGGTCCACAGATTACAGAATGCCTCCAGATGTGCTTCGGAAACTACTACTAGTCTTCCAGTGTACGATCAAAGCGTAGACAGTTTAAGACATTATTCCAATGGAGAAAAGTCCGCATGGTGCTTATTGTGTTAAATGCCGATGCAATTTCTGTGTTTCATCAACACTCTGAAGGTCCACAGATTACAGAATGCCTCCAGATGTGCTTCGGAAACTACTACTAGTCTTCCAGTGTACGATCAAAGCGTAGACAGTTTAAGACATTACTCCCATGGAGAAAAGTCCGTATGGTCCTTATTTTGTTCAATGGAGATGAAATTTCTGTGTTTCATCAACACTCTGAAGGTATACAGATTACAGAATGCCTCCAAATGTGCTTCGGAAACTACTACTAGTCTTCCAGTGTACGATCAAAGCGTAGACAGTTTAAGACATTATTCCAATGGAGAAAAGTCCGCATGGTGCTTATTGTGTTAAATGCCGATGCAATGTCTGTGTTTCATCAACACTCTGAAGGTCCACAGATTACAGAATGCCTCCAGATGTGCTTCGAAAACTACTGCTAGTCTTCCAGTGTACGATCAAAGCGTAGACAGTTTAAGACATTACTCCATGGAGAAAAGTCCGCACGGTGCTTATTATGTTCAATGCCGATGCAATTACTGTGTTTCATCAACACTCTGAAGGTATACAGATTACAGGATGCCTCCAAATGTGCTTCGGAAACTACTGCTAGTCTCAGAGTGAACGATCACAGCGTAGACAGTTTAAGACATTACTCTCATGGAGATAAGTCCGCATGGTGCTTATTGTGTTAAATGCCGATGCAATTTCTGTGTTTCATCAACACTCGGAAGGTCCACAGATTACAGAATGCCTCCAGATGTGCTTCGGAAACTAATACAAGTCTTCCAGTGAACGATCAAAGCGTAGACTGTTTAAGACATTACTCCCATGGAGAAAAGTCCGCATGGTGCTTATTGTGTTAAAGGCCGATGCAATTTCTGTGTTTCATCAACACTCTGAAGGTATACAGATTACAGGATGCCTCCAAATGTGCTTCGGAAACTACTGCTAGTCTTCTAGTGAACGATCACAGCGTAGACAGATAAAGGCATTACTCTCATGGAGATAAGTCCGCATGGTGCTTATTGTGTTCAATGCCGATTCAATTTCTGTGTTTCATCAACACTCTGAAGGTCCACAGATTACAGAATGCCTCCAGATGTGCTTCGGAAACTAGCACTAGTCTTCCAGTGAACGATCAACGCGTAGACAGTATAAGACATTACTCTCATGGAGAGAAGTCCGCATAGTGCTTATTGTGGTAAATGCCGATGCAATTTTTGTGTTTCATCAACACCCTGAAGGTAAACAGATTACAGAATCCCTCCAGATGTGCTTCGGAAACTACTGCTAGTCTTCCAGTGAACGATCACAGCGTAGACAGTTTAAGACATTACTCTCATGGAGATAAGTCCGCATAGTGCTTATTATGTTCAATGCCGATTCAATTTCTGTGTTTCATCAACACTCTGAAGGTCCACAGATTACAGAATGCCTCCAGATGTGCTTCGGAAACTAATACTAGTCTTCCAGTGTACGATCAGAGCGTAGAGAGTATAAGACATTACTCCCATGGAGAAAAGTCCGCATGGTGCTTATTGTGTTAAATGCCGATGCAATTTCTGTGTTTCATCAACACTCTGAAGGTCCACATATTACAGAATGCCTCCAGATGTGCTTCGGAAACTACTACTAATCTTCCAGTGTACGATCAAAGCGTAGACAGTTTAAGACATTACTCTCATGGAGAAAAGTCCGCATGGTGCTTATTGTGTTCAATGCCGATGAAATTTTTGTGTTTCATCAACACCCTGAAGGTAAACAGATTACAGAATCCCTCCAGATGTGCTTCGGAAACTACTGCTAGTCTTCCAGTGAACGATCACAGCGTAGACAGTTTAAGACGTTACTCTCATGCAGATAAGTCCGCATAGTGCTTATTATGTTCAATACCGATTCAATTTCTGTGTTTCATCAACACTCTGAAGGTCCACAGATTACAGAATGCCTCCAGATGTGCTTCGGAAACTAATACTAGTCTTCCAGTGTACGATCAGAGCGTAGAGAGTTTAAGACATTACTCCCATGGAGAAAAGTCCGCGTGGTGCTTATTGTGTTAAATGCCGATGCAATTTCTGTGTTTCATCAACACTCTGAAGGTCCACAGATTACAGAATGCCTCCAGATGTGCTTCGGAAACTACTACTAGTCTTCCAGTGTACGATCAAAGCGTAGACAGTTTAATACATTACTCCCATGGAGAAAAGTACGCATGGTGCTTATTGTGTTCAATGCCGATGCAATTTCTGTGTTTTATCAACACTCTGAAAGTATACAGATTACAGAATGCCTCCAAATGTGCTTCGGAAACTACTGCTAGTCTTCCAGTGAACGATCACAGCGTAGACAGTTTAAGACATTACTCTCATGGACATAAGTCCGCATGGTGCTTATTGTGTTCAAAGCCGATTCAATTTCTGTGTTTCATCAACACTCTGAAGGTCCATAGATTACAGAATGCCTCCAGGTGTGCTTCGAAAACTACTACTTGTCTTCCAGTGTACGATCAGAGCGTAAAGAGTTTGAGACATTACTCCCATGGAGAAAAGTCCGCATGGTGCTTATTGTGTTAAATGCCGATGCAATTTCTGTGTTTCATCAACACTCTGAAGGTCCACAGATTACAGAATGCCTCCAGATGTGCTTCGGAAACTACTACTAGTCTTCCAGTGTACGATCAAAACGTAGACAGTTTAAGACATTACTCCCATGGAGAAAAGTCCGCATGGTGCTTATTGTGTTAAATGCCGATGCAATTTCTGTGTTTCATCAACACTCTGAAGGTCCACAGATTACAGAATGCCTCCAGATGTGCTTCGGAAACTACTACTAGTCTTCCAGTGTACGATCAAAGCGAAGACAGTTTAAGACATTACTCCCATGGAGAAAAGTCCGTATGGTGCTTATTTTGTTCAATGAAGATGCAATTTCTGTGTTTCATCAACACTCTGAAGGTATACAGATTACAGAATGCCTCCAAATGTGCTTCGGAAACTACTGCTAGTCTTCCAGTGAACGATCACAGCGTAGACAGTTTAAGACATTACTCTCATGGAGACAAGTCCGCATGGTGCTTATTGTGTTCAATACCGATTCAATTTCTGTGTTTCATCAACACTCTGAAGGTCCATAGATTACAGAATGCCTCCACATGTGCTTCGAAGACTACTACTAGTCTTCCAGTGTACGATCAAAGCGTAGACAGTTTAAGACATACTCCCATGGAGAAAAGTCCGCATGGTGCTTATTGTGTTAAATGTCGATGCAATTTCTGTGTTTCATCAACACTCTGAAGGTCCACAGATTACAGAATGCCTCCAGATGTGCTTCGGAAACTAGCACTAGTCTTCCAGTGAACGATCAAAGCGTAGACAGTATAAGACATTACTCTCATGGAGAGAAGTCCGCATATTGCTTATTGTGGTAAATGCCGATGCCATTTCTGTGTTTCATCAACACTCTGAAGGTATACAGATTACAGAATGCCTCCAAATGTGCTTCGGAAGCTACTGCTAGTCTTCTAGTGAACGATCACAGCGTAGACAGTTTAAGACATTACTCTCATGGAGATAAGTCCGCATGGTGCTTATTGTGTTAAATACCGATGCAATTTCTGTGTTTCATCAACACTCTGAAGGTCCACAGATTACTGAATGCCTCCAGATGTGCTTCGGAAACTAATACTAGTCTTCCAGTGAACGATCAAAGCGTAGACAGTATAAGACATTACTCTCATGGAGAGAAGTCCGCATAGTGCTTATTGTGGTAAATGCCGATGCAATTTTTGTGTTTCATCAACACCCTGAAGGTAAACAGATTACAGAATCCCTCCAGATGTGCTTCGGAAACTGCTGCTAGTCTTCCAGTGAACGATCACAGCGTAGACAGTTTAAGACATTACTCTCATGGAGATAAGTCCGCATAGTGCTTATTATGTTCAATGCCGATTCAATTTCTGTGTTTCATCAACACTCTGAAGGTCCACAGATTACAGAATGCCTCCAGATGTGCTTCGGAAACTAATACTAGTCTTCCAGTGTACGATCAGAGCGTAGAGAGTTTAAGACATTACTCCCATGGAGAAAAGTCCGCATGGTGCTTATTGTGTTAAATGCCGATGCAATTTCTGTGTTTCATCAACACTCTGAAGGTCCACAGATTACAGAATGCCTCCAGATGTGCTTCGGAAACTACTACTAATCTTCCAGTGTACGATCAAAGCGTAGACAGTTTAAGACATTACTCTCATGGAGAAAAGTCCGCATGGTGCTTATTGTGTTCAATGCCGATGAAATTTTTGTGTTTCATCAACACCCTGAAGGTAAACAGATTACAGAATCCCTCCAGATGTGCTTCGGAAACTACTGCTAGTCTTCCAGTGAACGATCACAGCGTAGACAGTTTAAGACATTACTCTCATGCAGATAAGTCCGCATAGTGCTTATTATGTTCAATGCCGATTCAATTTCTGTGTTTCATCAACACTCTGAAGGTCCACAGATTACTGAATGCCTCCAGATGTGCTTCGGAAACTAATACTAGTCTTCCAGTGTACGATCAGAGCGTAAAGAGTTTAAGACATTACTCCCATGGAGAAAAGTCCGCATGGTGCTTATTGTGTTAAATGCCGATGCAATTTCTGTGTTTCATCAACACTCTGAAGGTCCACAGATTACAGAATGCCTCCAGATGTGCTTCGGAAACTACTACTAATCTTCCAGTGTACGATCAAAGCGTAGACAGTTTAAGACATTACTCTCATGGAGAAAAGTCCGCATGGTGCTTATTGTGTTCAATGCCGATGAAATTTTTGTGTTTCATCAACACCCTGAAGGTAAACAGATTACAGAATCCCTCCAGATGTGCTTCGGAAACTACTGCTAGTCTTCCAGTGAACGATCACAGCGTAGACAGTTTAAGACATTACTCTCATGGAGATAAGTCCGCATAGTGCTTATTATGTTCAATGCCGATTCAATTTCTGTGTTTCATCAACACTCTGAAGGTCCACAGATTACAGAATGCCTCCAGATGTGCTTCGGAAACTAATACTAGTCTTCCAGTGTACGATCAAAGCGTAGAGAGTTTAAGACATTACTCCCATGGAGAAAAGTCCGCATGGTGTTATTGTGTTAAATGCCGATGCAATTTCTGTGTTTCATCAACACTCTGAAGGTCCACAGATTACAGAATGCCTCCAGATGTGCTTCGGAAACTACTACTAGTCTTCCAGTGTACGATCAAACCGTAGACAGTTTAATACATTACTCCCATGGAGAAAAGTACGCATGGTGCTTATTGTGTTCAATGCCGATGCAATTTCTGTGTTTTATCAACACTATGAAGGTATACAGATTACAGAATGCCTCCAAATGTGCTTCGGAAACTACTGCTAGTCTTCCAGTGAACGATCACAGCGTAGACAGTTTAAGACATTACTCTCATGGAGACAAGTCCGCATGGTGCTTATTGTGTTCAATACCGATTCAATTTCTGTGTTTCATCAACACTCTGAAGGTCCATAGATTACAGAATGCCTCCAGATGTGCTTCGAAGACTACTACTAGTCTTCCAGTGTACGATCAAAGCGTAGACAGTTTAAGACATACTCCCATGGAGAAAAGTACGCATGGTGCTTATTGTGTTCAATGCCGATGCAATTTCTGTGTTTTATCATCACTATGAAGGTATACAGATTACAGAATGCCTCCAGATGTGCTTCGGAAACTACTACTAGTCTTCCAGTGTACGATCAAAGCGTAGACAGTTTAATACATTACTCCCATGGAGAAAAGTACGCATGGTGCTTATTGTGTTCAATGCCGATGCAATTTCTGTGTTTTATCAACACTCTGAAGGTATACAGATTACAGAATGCCTCCAAATGTGTTTCGGAAACTACTGCTAGTCTTCCAGTGAACGATCACAGCGTAGACAGTTTAAGACATTACTCTCATGGACATAAGTTCGCATGGTGCTTATTGTGTTCAATGCCGATTCAATTTCTGTGTTTCATCAACACTCTGAAGGTCCATAGATTACAGAATGCCTCCAGGTGTGCTTCGAAAACTACTACTAGTCTTCCAGTGTACGATCAAATCGTAGACAGTTTAAGACATACTCCCATGGAGAAAAGTCCGCATGGTGCTTATTGTGTTAAATGCCGATGCAATTTCTGTGTTTCATCAACACTCTGAAGGTCCACAGATTACAGAATGCCTCCAGATGTGCTTCGGAAACTACTACTAGTCTTCCATTGTACGATCAAAGCGAAGACAGTTTAAGACATTACTCCCATGGAGAAAAGTCCGTATGGTGCTTATTTTGTTCAATGAAGATGCAATTTCTGTGTTTCATCAACACTCTGAAGGTATACAGATTACAGAATGCCTCCAAATGTGCTTCGGAAACTACTGCTAGTCTTCCAGTGAACGATCACAGCGTAGCCAGTTTAAGACATTACTCTCATGGAGACAAGTCCGCATGGTGCTTATTGTGTTCAATACCGATTCAATTTCTGTGTTTCATCAACACTCTGAAGGTCCATAGATTACAGAATGCCTCCAGATGTGCTTCGAAGACTACTACTAGTCTTCCAGTGTACGATCAAAGCGTAGACAGTTTAAGACATACTCCCATGGAGAAAAGTCCGCATGGTGCTTATTGTGTTTAATGTCGATGCAATTTCTGTGTTTCATCAACACTCTGAAGGTCCACAGATTACAGAATGCCTCCAGATGAGCTTCGGAAACTACTGCTAGTCTTCCAGTGTACGATCAAAGCGTAGACAGTTTAAGACATTACTCCCATGGAGAAAAGTCCGCACGGTGCTAATTGTGTTCAATGCCGATGCAATTTCTGTGTTTCATCAACACTCTGAAGGTATACAGATTACAGAATGCCTCCAAATGTGCTTCGGAAACTACTGCTAGTCTTCTAGTGAACGATCACAGCGTAGACAGATTAAGAAATTACTCTCATCGAGATAAGTCCGCATGGTGCTTATTGTGTTCAATGCCGATTCAATTTCTGTGTTTCATCAATACTCTGAAGGTCCACAGATTACAGAATGCCTCCAGATGTGCTTCGGAAACTAGCACTAGTCTTCCAGTGAACGATCAAATCGTAGACAGTATAAGACATTACTCTCATGGAGAAAAGTCCGCATATTGCTTATTGTGGTAAATGCCGATGCAATTTCTGTGTTTCATCAACAATCTGAAGGTCCACAGATTACAGAATACATCCAGGTGTGCTTCGAAAACTACTACTAGCCTTCCAGTGTACGATCAAAGCGTAGACAGTTTAAGACATTACTCCCATGGAGAAAAGTCCGCATGGTGCTTATTGTGTTAAATGCCGATGCAATTTTTGTGTTTCATCAACACCCTGAAGGTAAACAGATTACAGTATCCCTCCAGATGTGCTTCGGAAACTACTGCTAGTCTTCCAGTGAACGATCACAGCGTAGACAGTTTAAGACATTACTCTCATGGAGATAAGTCCGCATGGTGCTTATAGTGTGCATTGCCGGTTCAATTTCTGTGTTTCATCAACACTCTGAAGGTCCATAGATTACAGAATGCCTCCAGATGTGCTTCGAAAGCTACTACTAGTCTTCCAGTGATGTCGATGCAATTTCTGTGTTTCATCAACACTCTGAAGGTCCACAGATTACAGAATGCCTCCAGATGTGCTTCGGAAACTACTACTAGTCTTCCAGTGTACGATCAAAGCGTAGACAGTTTAAGACATTACTCCCATGGAGAAAAGTCCGCACGGTGCTTATTGTGTTCAATGCCGATGCAATTTCTGTGTTTCATCAACACTCTGAAGGTATACAGATTACAGAATGCCTCCAAATGTGCTTCGGAAACTACTGCTAGTCTCCCAGTGAACGATCATGGCGTAGACAGTTTAAGACAATACTCCCATGGAGAAAAGTCCGCACGGTGCTTATTGTGTTCAATGCCGATGCAATTTCTGTGTTTCATCAACACTCTGAAGGTATACAGATTACAGAATGCCTCCAAATGTGCTTCGGAAACTACTGCTAGTCTCCCAGTGAACGATCACAGCGTAGACAGTTTAAGACATTACCCTCATGGAGATAAGTCCGCATGGTGCTTATTGTGTTAAATGCCGATGCAATTTCTGTGTTTCATCAACACTCTGAAGGTCCACAGATTACAGAATGCCTCCAGATGTGCTTCGGAAACTAATACTAGTCTTCCAGTGAACGATCAAATTGCAGACAGTTTAAGACATTACCCCCATGAAGAAAAGTCCGCATGGTGCTTATTATGTTAAATGCCGATGCAATTTCTGTGTTTCATCAACACTCTGAAGGTATACAGATTACAGAATGCCTCCAAATGTGCTTCGGAAACTACCGCTAGTCTTCTAGTGAACGATCACAGCGTAGACAGATTAAGGCATTACTCTCATGGAGATAAGTCCGCATGGTGCTCATTGTGTTCAATGCCGATTCAATTTCTGTGTTTCATCAACACTCTGAAGGTCCACAGATTACAGAATGCCTCCAGATGTGCTTCGGAAACTAGCACTAGTCTTCCAGTGAACGATCAAAGCGTAGACAATATAAGACATTACTCTCATGGAGAGAAGTCCGCATTGTGCTTATTGTGGTAAATGCCGATGCAATTTTTGTGTTTCATCAACAATCTGAAGGTCCACAGATTACAGAATGCATCCAGATGTGCTTCGAAAACTACTACTAGCCTTCCAGCGTACGATCAAAGCGTAGACAGTTTACGACATTACTCCCATGGAGAAAAGTCCGCATGGTGCTTATTGTGTTAAATGCCGATGCAATTTTTGTGTTTCATCAACACCCTGAAGGTAAACAGATTACAGTATCCCTCCAGATGTGCTTCGGAAACTACTGCTAGTCTTCCAGTGAACGATCACAGCGTAGACAGTTTAAGACATTACTCTCATGGAGAAAAGTCCGCATGGTGCTTATTGTGTTCAATGCCGATGAAATTTTTGTGTTTCATCAACACTCTGAAGGTCCACAGATTACAGAATGCCTCCAGATGTGCTTCGGAAACTAATACTAGTCTTCCAGTGTACGATCAAAGCGTAGAGAGTTTAAGACATAACTCCCATGGAGAAAAGTCCGCATGGTGCTTATTGTGTTCAATGCCGATTCAATTGCTGTGTTTCATCAACACTCTGAAGGTCCACAGATTACAGAATGCCTCCAGATGTGCTTCGGAAACTACTACTAGTCTTCCAGTGTACGATCAAAGCTTAGAGAGTTTAAGACATTACTCCCATGGGGAAAAGTTCGCATGGTGCTTATTGTGTTAAATGCCGATGCAATTTCTGTGTTTCATCAACACTCTGAAGGTCCACAGATTACAGAATGCATCCAGATGTGCTTCGGAAACTACTACTAGTCTTCCAGTGTACGATCAAAGCGTAGACAGTTTAAGACATTACTCCCATGGAGAAAAGTCCGCACGGTGCTTATTGTGTTCAATGCCGGTGCTATTTCTGTGTTTCATCAACACTCTGAAGGTATACAGATTACAGAATGCCTCCAAATGTGCTTCGGAAACTTCTGCTAGTCTTCCAGTGAACGGTCACAGCGTAGACAGTTTAAGACATTACTCTCATGGAGATAAGTCCGCATGGTGCTTATTGTGTTAAATGCCGATGCAATTTCTGTGTTTCATCAACACTCTGAAGGTCCACAGATTACTGAATGCCTCCAGATGTGCTTCGGAAACTAATACTAGTCTTCCAGTGAACGATCAAATCGTAGACCGTTTAAGACATTACTCTCATGGAGAAAAGTCCGCATGGTGCTTATTGTGTTCAATGCCGATTCAATGTCTGTGTTTCATCAACACTCTCAAGGTCCTCAGATTACAGAATGCCTCCAGATGTGCTTCGGAAACTACCACTAGTCTTCCAGTGAACGATCAAAGCGTAGACAGTTTAAGACATTACTTCCATGGAGAAAAGTCCGCATGGTTCTTATTGTGTTCAATGCCGATGCAATTTTTGTGTTTCATCAACACTCTGAAGGTTAACAGATTACAGAATGCCTCCAGATTTGCTTCGGAAACTACTGCTAGTCTTCCAGTGAACGATCACAGCGTAGACAGATTGAGGCATTACTCATATGGAGAAAAGTCCGCATGGTGCTTATTGTGTCCAATTCCGATGCAATTCTTGTGTTTCATCAACACTCTGAAGATAAACAGATTATAGAATGCATCAAGATGTGCTTTGGAAACTACTACTAGTTTTCCAGTGTACGATCAAAGCGTAAACAGTTTAAGACATTTGTCCCATGCAGAAAATTCCGCATGGTGATTATTGTGTTCAATGCCGATGCAATTTCTGTGTTTCATCAACACTCTGAAGGTCCACAGATAACGGAATGCATCCAGATATGCTTCGGAAACTACTACTAGTCTTCCAGTGTACGATCAAAGCGTAGACAGTTTAAGACATTACTCCCATTTAGAAAAGTCCGCATGGTGCTTATTGTGTTCAATGCCGATGCAATTTTTGTGTTTCATCAACACTCTGAAGGTCCACAGATTACAGAATGCATCCATATATGCTTCAAAAACTACTACTAGTCGTCCAGGGAACGATCAAAGCGTAGACAGTTTAAGACATTACTCCCATGGAGAAAAGTCCGCATGGTGCATATTGTGTTCAATGCCGATGCAATTTTTGGGTTTCATCAACACTCTGAAGGTCCACAGATTACAGAATGCATCCAGAAGTGCTTCAGAAACTACTACTAGTCTTCCAGTCTACGATCAAAGCGTAGACAGTTGAAGACATTACTCCCATGGAGATAAGTTCGCATGGTGCTTATTGTGTTCAATGCCGATGCAATTTTTGTGTTTTATCAACACTCTGAAGGTCCACAGGTTACAGAATGCTTCCAGATGTGGTTGGGAAACTACTACTAGTCTTCCAGTGTACGATCAAAGCGTAGACAGTTTAAGACATTACTCCCATGGAGAAAAGTCCGCATGGTGCTTATTGTGTTCAATGCCGATGCAATTTCTGTGTTTCATCAACACCCTGATGGTCCACCGATTACAGAATGCTTCCAGATATGCTTCGGAAACTACCACTAGTATTCCAGTGAACGATCAAAGCGTAGACAGTTTAAGACATTACTTCCATGGAGAAAAGTCCGCATGGTTCTTATTGTGTTCAATGCCGATGCAATTTTTGTGTTTCATCAACACTCTGAAGGTTAACAGATTACAGAATGCCTCCAGATTTGCTTCGGAAACTACTGCTAGTCTTCCAGTGAACGATCACAGCGTAGACAGATTGAGGCATTACTCCCATGGAGAGAAGTCCGCATGTTGCTTATTGTGTTCTATGCCGATTCAATTTCTGTGTTTTATCAACACTCTGAAGGTCCATAGATTACAGAATGCCTCCAGATGTGCTTCGGAAACTAATACTAGTCTTCCAGTGAACGATCAAAGCGTAGACAGTTTAAGACATACTCCCATGGAGAAAAGTCCGCATGGTGCTTATTGTGTTAAATGCCGATGCAATTTCTGTGTTTCATCAACACTCTGAAGGTCCACAGATTACAGAATGCCTCCAGATGTGCTTCGGAAACTCCTACTAGTCTTCCAGTGTACGATCAAATCGTAGACAGTTTAAGACATTACTCCCATGAAGAAAAGTCCGCACGGTGCTTATTGTGTTCAATGCCGATGCAATGTCTGTGTTTCATCAACACTCTGAAGGTATACAGATTACAGAATGCCTCCAAATGTGCTTCGGAAACTACTGCTAGTCTTCCAGTGAACGATCACAGCGTAGACAGTTTAAGACATTACTCTCATGGACATAAGTCCGCATGGTGCTTATTATGTTCAATGCCGATGCAATTTCTGTGTTTTATCAGCACTCTGTAGGTCCACAGATTACAGAATGCCTCCAGATATGCTTCGGAAACTACCACTAGTCTTCCAGTGAACGATCAAAGCGTAGACAGTTTAAGACATTACTCCCATGGAGAAAAGTTCGCATGGTGCTTATTGTGTTCAATGCCGATGCAATTTTTGTGTTTCATCAACACTCTGAAGGTCCACAGATTACAGAACGCCTTCAGATGTGCTTCAGAAACTACTACTAGTCTTCCAGTGTACGATCAAAACGTAGACAGTTTAAGACATTACTCATATGGAGAAAAGTCCGCATGGTGCTTATTGTGTTCAATGCCGATGCAATTCTTGTGTTTCATCAACACTCTGAAGATAAACAGATTATAGAATGCATCAAGATGTGCTTTGGAAACTACTACTAGTCATCCAGTATACGATCAATGCGTAGACAGTTTAAGACATTACTAACATTAGAGAAAAGACAGCATGGTGCTTATTGTGTTCAATGAAGATGCAATTTCTGTGTTTCATCAACACTCTGAAGGTCCACAGATAACGGAATGCATCCAGATATGCTTCGGAAACTACTACTAGTCTTCCAGTGTACGATCAAAGCGTAGACAGTTTAAGACATTACTCCCATTTAGAAAAGTCCGCATGGTGCTTATTGTGTTCAATGCCGATGCAATTTTTGTGTTTCATCAACACTCTGAAGGTCCACAGATTACAGAATGCATCCATATATGCTTCAAAAACTACTACTAGTCGTCCAGGGAACGATCAAAGCGTAGACAGTTTAAGACATTACTCCCATGGAGAAAAGTCCGCATGGTGCTTATTGTGTTCAATGCCGATGCAATTTTTGGGTTTCATCAACACTCTGAAGGTCCACAGATTACAGAATGCATCCAGAAGTGCTTCAGAAACTACTACTAGTCTTCCAGTGTACGATCAAAGCGTAGACAGTTGAAGACATTACTCCCATGGAGATAAGTTCGCATGGTGCTTATTGTGTTCAATGCCGATGCAATTTTTGTGTTTTATCAACACTCTGAAGGTCCACAGGTTACAGAATGCTTCCAGATGTGGTTGGGAAACTACTACTAGTCTTCCAGTGTACGATCAAAGCGTAGACAGTTTAAGACATTACTCCCATGGAGAAAAGTCCGCATGGTGCTTAATGTGTTCAATGCCGATGCAATTTCTGTGTTTCATCAACACCCTGATGGTCCACCGATTACAGAATGCTTCCAGATATGCTTCGGAAACTACTACTAGTCTTCCAGGGAACGATCAAAGCGTAGACAGTTTAAGACATTACTCCCATGGAGAAAAGTCTGCATGGTGCTTATTGTGTTCAATGCCGATGCAATTTCTGTGTTTCATCAACATTCTGAAGGTTCACAGGTTACAAAATCCTCCAAATGTGCTTCGGAAACTACTGCTAGTCTTCCAGGGAACGATCACAGCGTAGACAGTTTAAGACAGTACTCCCATGAAGATAAGTCCGCATGGTGCTTATTGTGTTCAATGCCGATGCAATTTCTGTGTTTCATCAACACTCTGAAGGTCCACAGTTTACAGAATGCCTCCAGATGTGCTTCGGAAACTACTACTCGTCTTCCAGGGAACGATCAAAGCGTAGACAGATTAAGACAATTCCCTCATGGAGAAAATTCCGCATGGTGCTTATTGTGTTCAATGCCGATGCAATTTTTGTGTTTCATCAACACTCTGATGGTCCACAGATTACAGAATGCATCCAGATGTGCTTCGGAAACTACTGCTAGTCTTCCAGTGAACGATCACAGCGTAGACAGTTTAAGACATTACTCCCATGGACAAAAGTCCGCATGATGCTTATTGTGTTAAATGCCGATGCAATTTCTGTGTTTCATCAACACTCTGAAGGTCCACAGATTACAGAATGCATCCAGATGTGCTTCGAAAACTACTACTAGCCTTCCAGTGTACGATCATAGCGTAGACAGTTTAAGACATTACTCCCATGGAGAAAAGTCCGCATGGTGCTTATTGTGTTAAATGCCGATGCAATTTTTGTGTTTCATCAACACCCTGAAGGTAAACAGATTACAGTATCCCTCCAGATGTGCTTCAGAAACTACTGCTAGTCTTCCAGTGAACGATCACAGCGTAGACAGTTTAAGACATTACTCTATGGAGATAAGTCCGCATAGTGCTTATTGTGTTCAATGCCGATTCAATTTCTGTGTTTCATCAACACTCTGAAGGTCCACAGATTACAGAATGCCTCCAGATGTGCTTCGGAAACTACTACTAATCTTCCAGTGTACGATCAAACCGTAGACTGTTTAAGACACTATTCTCATGGAGAAATGTCCGCATAGTGCTTATTGTGGTCAATGCCGATGCTATTTTTGTGTTTCATCAACACTCTGAAGGTCCACAGATTACTGAATGCCTCCAGATGTGCTTCGGAAACTAATACTAGTCTTCCAGTGAACGATCAAAGCGTAGACCGTTTAAGACATTACTCTCATGGAGAAAAGTCCGCATGGTGCTTATTGTGTTCAATGCCGATTCAATGTCTGTGTTTCATCAACGCTCTCAAGGTCCTCAGATTACAGAATGCCTCCAGATGTGCTTCGGAAACTACCACTAGTCTTCCAGTGAACGATCAAACCGTAGACAGTTTAAGACATTACTTCCATGGAGAAAAGTCCGCATGGTTCTTATTGTGTTCAATGCCGATGCAATTTTTGTGTTTCATCAACACTCTGAAGGTTAACAGATTACAGAATGCCTCCAGATGTGCTTCGGAAACCACTGCTAGTCTTCCAGTGAACGATCACAGCGTAGACAGATTGAGGCATTACTCCCATGGAGAGAAGTCCGCATGCTGCTTATTGTGTTCAATGCCGATTCAATTTCTGTGTTTTATCAACACTCTGAAGGTCCATAGATTTCAGAATGCCTCCAGATGTGCTTCGGAAACTAATACTAGTCTTCCAGTGAACGATCAAAGCGTAGACAGTTTAAGACATTACTCTCAAGGACATAAGTGCGCATGGTGCTTATTGTGTTCAATGCCGATGCAATTTCTGTGTTTTGTCAGCACTCTGTAGGTCCACAGATTACAGAATGCCTCCAGATGTGCTTCGGAAACTACCACTAGTCTTCCAGTGAACGATCAAAGCGTAGACAGTTTAAGACATTACTCCCATGGAGAAAAGTTCGAATTGTGCTTATTGTGATGAATGCCGATGCAATTTTTGTGTTTCATCAACACTCTCAAGGTCCACAGGTTACAGAATGCTTCCAGATGTGCTTCGGAAACTACTACTAGTTTTCCAGTGTACGATCAAAGCGTAAACAGTTTAAGACATTTGTCCCATGCAGAAAATTCCGCATGGTGCTTATTGTGTTCAATGCCGATGCAATTTCTGTGTTTCATCAACACTCTGAAGGTCCACAGATAACGGAATGCATCCAGATATGCTTCGGAAACTACTACTAGTCTTCCAGTGTACGATCAAAGCGTAGACAGTTTAAGACATTACTCCCATTTAGAAAAGTCCGCATGGTGCTTATTGTGTTCAATGCCGATGCAATTTTTGTGTTTCATCAACACTCTGAAGGTCCACAGATTACAGAATGCATCCATATATGCTTCAAAAACTACTACTAGTCGTCCAGGGAACGATCAAAGCGTAGACAGTTTAAGACATTACTCCCATGGAGAAAATTCCGCATGGTGCTTATTGTGTTCAATGCCGATGCAATTTTTGGGTTTCATCAACACTCTGAAGGTCCACAGATTACAGAATGCATCCAGAAGTGCTTCAGAAACTACTACTAGTCTTCCAGTGTACGATCAAAGCGTAGACAGTTGAAGACATTACTCCCATGGAGATAAGTTCGCATGGTGCTTATTGTGTTCAATGCCGATGCAATTTTTGTGTTTTATCAACACTCTGAAGGTCCACAGGTTACAGAATGCTTCCAGATGTGGTTGGGAAACTACTACTAGTCTTCCAGTGTACGATCAAAGCGTAGACAGTTTAAGACATTACTCCCATGGAGAAAAGTCCGCATGGTGCTTATTGTGTTCAATGCCGATGCAATTTCTGTGTTTCATCAACACCCTGATGGTCCACCGATTACAGAATGCTTCCAGATATGCTTCGGAAACTACTACTAGTCTTCCAGGGAACGATCAAAGCGTAGACAGTTTAAGACATTACTCCCATGAAGATAAGTCCGCATGGTGCTTATTGTGTTCAATGCCGATGCAATTTCTGTGTTTCATCAACACTCTGAAGGTCCACAGTTTACAGAATGCCTCCAGATGTGCTTCGGAAACTACTACTCGTCTTCCAGGGAACGATCAAAGCGTAGACAGTTTAAGACAATTATCTCATGGAGAAAATTCCGCATGGTGCTTATTGTGTTCAATGCCGATGCAATTTTTGTGTTTCATCAACACTCTGATGGTCCACAGATTACAGAATGCATCCAGATGTGCTTCGGAAACTACTGCTAGTCTTCCAGTGAACGATCACAGCGTAGACAGTTTAAGACATTACTCTCATGGAGATAAGTCTGCATGGTGCTTATTGTGTTCAATGCCGATTCAATTTCGGTGTTTCATCAAAACTCTGAAGGTCCATAGATTACAGAATGCCTCCAGATGTGCTTCGAAAACTACTACTAGTCTTCCTGTGTACGATCAAAGCGTAGACAGTTTAAGACATACTCCCATGGAGAAAAGTCCGCATGGTGCTTCTTGTGTTAAATGCCGATGCAATTTCTGTGTTTCATCAACACTCTGAAGGTATACAGATTACAGAATGCCTACAGATGTGCTTCGGAAACTACTGCTAGTCTTCCAGTGAACGATCACAGCGTAGACAGTTTAAGACATTACTGTCATGGAGATAAGTCCGCATGGTGCTTATTGTGTTCAATGCCGATTCAATTTCTGTGTTTCATCAACACTCTGAAGGTCCATAGATTACAGAATGCCTCCAGATGTGCTTCGAAAACTACTGCTAGTCTCCCAGTGAACGATCACATCGTAGACAGTTTAAGACATTACTCTCATGGAGATAAGTCCGCATGGTGCTTATTGTGTTAAATGCCGATGCAATTTCTGTGTTTCATCAACACCCTGAAGGTCCACAGATTACAGAAGGCCTCCAGATGTGCTTCGGAAACTAATACTAGTCTTCCAGTGAACGATCAAAGCGTAGACAGTTTAAGACATTACTCCCATGGAGAAAAGTCCGCATGGTGCTTATTGTGTTCAATGCCGATGCAATTTTTGTGTTTCATCAACACTCTGAAGGTCCACAGATTACAGAATGCCTCCAGATGTGCTTCGGAAACTACTACTAGTCTTCCAGTGTACGATCAAAGCGTAGACAGTTTAAGACATTACTCCCATGGATAAAAGTCCGCATGGTGATTATTGTGTTCAATGCCGATGCAATTTCTGTTTTTCATCAACACTCTGAAGGTATACAGATTACAGAATGCCTCCAAATATACTTCGGAAACTACTGCTAGTCTTCCAGGGAACGATCAAAGCGTAGACAGTTTAAGACATTACTCCCATGGAGAAAAGTCCGCATGGTGCTTATTGTGTTCAATGCCGATGCAAATTCTGTGTTTCATCAACACCCTGATGGTCCACCGATTACAGAATGCTTCCAGATATGCTTCGGAAACTACTACTAGTCTTCCAGGGAACGATCAAAGCGTAGACAGTTTAAGACATTACTCCCATGGAGAAAAGTCTGCATGGTGCTTATTGTGTTCAATGCCGATGCAATTTCTGTGTTTCATCAACATTCTGAAGGTTCACAGGTTACAAAATCCTCCAAATGTGCTTCGGAAACTACTGCTAGTCTTCCAGGGAACGATCACAGCGTAGACAGTTTAAGACAGTACTCCCATGAAGATAAGTCCGCATGGTGCTTATTGTGTTCAATGCCGATGCAATTTCTGTGTTTCATCAACACTCTGAAGGTCCACAGTTTACAGAATGCCTCCAGATGTGCTTCGGAAACTACTACTCGTCTTCCAGGGAACGATCAAAGCGTAGACAGATTAAGACAATTCCCTCATGGAGAAAATTCCGCATGGTGCTTATTGTGTTCAATGCCGATGCAATTTTTGTGTTTCATCAACACTCTGATGGTCCACAGATTACAGAATGCATCCAGGTGTGCTTCGGAAACTACTGCTAGTCTTCCAGTGAACGATCACAGCGTAGACAGTTTAAGACATTACTCCCATGGACAAAAGTCCGCATGGTGCTTATTGTGTTAAATGCCGATGCAATTTCTGTGTTTCATCAACACTCTGAAGGTCCACAGATTACAGAATGCATCCAGATGTGCTTCGAAAACTACTACTAGCCTTCCAGTGTACGATCATAGCGTAGACAGTTTAAGACATTACTCCCATGGAGAAAAGTCCGCATGGTGCTTATTGTGTTAAATGCCGATGCAATTTTTGTGTTTCATCAACACCCTGAAGGTAAACAGATTACAGTATCCCTCCAGATGTGCTTCAGAAACTACTGCTAGTCTTCCAGTGAACGATCACAGCGTAGACAGTTTAAGACATTACTCTATGGAGATAAGTCCGCATAGTGCTTATTGTGTTCAATGCCGATTCAATTTCTGTGTTTCATCAACACTCTGAAGGTCCACAGATTACAGAATGCCTCCAGATGTGCTTCGGAAACTACTACTAATCTTCCAGTGTACGATCAAACCGTAGACTGTTTAAGACACTATTCTCATGGAGAAATGTCCGCATAGTGCTTATTGTGGTCAATGCCGATGCTATTTTTGTGTTTCATCAACACTCTGAAGGTCCACAGATTACTGAATGCCTCCAGATGTGCTTCGGAAACTAATACTAGTCTTCCAGTGAACGATCAAAGCGTAGACCGTTTAAGACATTACTCTCATGGAGAAAAGTCCGCATGGTGCTTATTGTGTTCAATGCCGATTCAATGTCTGTGTTTCATCAACGCTCTCAAGGTCCTCAGATTACAGAATGCCTCCAGATGTGCTTCGGAAACTACTACTAGTTTTCCAGTGTACGATCAAAGCGTAAACAGTTTAAGACATTTGTCCCATGCAGAAAATTCCGCATGGTGCTTATTGTGTTCAATGCCGATGCAATTTCTGTGTTTCATCAACACTCTGAAGGTCCACAGATAACGGAATGCATCCAGATATGCTTCGGAAACTACTACTAGTCTTCCAGTGTACGATCAAAGCGTAGACAGTTTAAGACATTACTCCCATTTAGAAAAGTCCGCATGGTGCTTATTGTGTTCAATGCCGATGCAATTTTTGTGTTTCATCAACACTCTGAAGGTCCACAGATTACAGAATGCATCCATATATGCTTCAAAAACTACTACTAGTCGTCCAGCGAACGATCAAAGCGTAGACAGTTTAAGACATTACTCCCATGGAGAAAATTCCGCATGGTGCTTATTGTGTTCAATGCCGATGCAATTTTTGGGTTTCATCAACACTCTGAAGGTCCACAGATTACAGAATGCATCCAGAAGTGCTTCAGAAACTACTACTAGTCTTCCAGTGTACGATCAAAGCGTAGACAGTTGAAGACATTACTCCCATGGAGATAAGTTCGCATGGTGCTTATTGTGTTCAATGCCGATGCAATTTTTGTGTTTTATCAACACTCTGAAGGTCCACAGGTTACAGAATGCTTCCAGATGTGGTTGGGAAACTACTACTAGTCTTCCAGTGTACGATCAAAGCGTAGACAGTTTAAGACATTACTCCCATGGAGAAAAGTCCGCATGGTGCTTATTGTGTTCAATGCCGATGCAATTTCTGTGTTTCATCAACACCCTGATGGTCCACCGATTACAGAATGCTTCCAGATATGCTTCGGAAACTACTACTAGTCTTCCAGGGAACGATCAAAGCGTAGACAGTTTAAGACATTACTCCCATGGAGAAAAGTCTGCATGGTGCTTATTGTGTTCAATGCCGATGCAATTTCTGTGTTTCATCAACACTCTGAAGGTTCACAGGTTACAAAATGCCTCCAGATGTGCTTCGGAAACTACTGCTAGTCTTCCAGGGAACGATCACTGCGTAGACAGTTTAAGACATTACTCCCATGAAGATAAGTCCACATGGTGCTTATTGTGTTCAATGCCGATGCAATTTCTGTGTTTCATCAACACTCTGAAGGTCCATAGATTACAAAATGCCTCCAGATGTGCTTCGAAAACTACTGCTAGTCTCCCAGTGAACGATCACATCGTAGACAGTTTAAGACATTACTCTCATGGAGATAAGTCCGCATGGTGCTTATTGTGTTAAATGCCGATGCAATTTCTGTGTTTCATCAACACCCTGAAGGTCCACAGATTACAGAAGGCCTCCAGATGTGCTTCGGAAACTAATACTAGTCTTCCAGTGAACGATCAAAGCGTAGACAGTTTAAGACATTACTCTCATGGCGAAAAGTCCGCATATTGCTTATTGTGTTCAATGCCGGTTCAATTTCTGTGTTTCATCAACACTCTGAATGTCCACAGATTACAGAATGCCTCCAGATGTTCTTCGGAAACTACCACTAGTCTTCCAGTGAACGATCAAAGCGTAGACAGTTTAAGACATTACTCCCATGGAGAAAAGTCCGCATGGAGCTTATTGTGTTCAATGCCGATGCAATTTTTGTGTTTCATCAACACTCTGAAGGTCCACAGATTACAGAATGCCTCCAGATGTGCTTCGGAAACTACTACTAGTCTTCCAGTGTACGATCAAAGCGTAGACAGTTTAAGACATTACTCCCATGGATAAAAGTCCGCATGGTGATTATTGTGTTCAATGCCGATGCAATTTCTGTTTTTCATCAACACTCTGAAGGTATACAGATTACAGAATGCCTCCAAATATACTTCGGAAACTACTGCTAGTCTTCCAGTGAACGATCAAACCGTAGACTGTTTAAGACATTATTCTCATGGAGAAATGTCCGCATAGTGCTTATTGTGGTCAATGCCGATGCAATTTTTGTGTTTCATCAACACTCTGAAGGTCCAAAGATTACAGAAGGCCTCCAGATGTGCTTCGGAAACTAATACTAGTCTTCCAGTGAACGATCAAAGCGTAGACAGTTTAAGACATTACTCTAATGGAGAAAAGTCCGCATGGTGCTTATTGTGTTCAATGCCGATTCAATTTCTGTGTTTCATCAACACTCTGAAGGTCCACAGATTACAGAATGCCTCCAGATGTGCTTCGGAAACTACCACTAGTCTTCCAGTGAACGATCAAAGCGTAGACAGTTTAAGACATTACTCCCATGGAGAAAAGTCCGCATGGTGCTTATTGTGTTCAATGCCGATGCAATTTTTGTGTTTCATCAACACTCTGAAGGTCCACAGATTACAGAATGCCTCCAGATGTGCTTCGGAAACTACTACTAGACTTCCAGTGTACGATCAAAGCGTAGACAGTTTAAGACATTACTCCCATGGAGAAAAGTCCGCATGGTGCTTATTGTGTTCAATGCCGATGAAATTTTTGTGTTCCATCAACACCCTGAAGGTAAACAGATTACAGAATCCCTCCAGATGTGCTTCGGAAACTACTGCTAGTCTTGCAGTGAACGATCACAGCGTAGACAGTTTAAGACATTACTCTCATGGAGATAAGTCCGCATAGTGCTTATTATGTTCAATGCCGACTCAATTTCTGTGTTTCATCAACACTCTGAAGGTCCAAAGATTACAGAATGCCTCCACATGTGCTTCGGAAACTAATACTAGTCTTCCAGTGTACGATCAAAGCGTAGAGAGTTTAAGAAATTACTCCCATGGACAAAAGTCCGCATGGTGCTTATTGTGTTAAATGCCGATGCAATTTCTGTGTTTCATCAACACTCTGAAGGTCCACAGATTACAGAATGCCTCCAGATGTGCTTCGGAAACTACTACTAGTCTTCCAGTGTACGAACAAAGCGTAGACAGTTTAATACATTACTACCATAGAGAAAAGTACGCATGGTGCTTATTGTGTTCAATGCCGATGCAATTTCTGTGTTTCATCAACACTCTGGAGGTATACAGATTACAGAATGCCTCCAAATGTGCTTCGGAAACTACTGCTAGTCTTCCAGTGAACGATCACAGCGTAGACAGTTTAAGACATTACTCTCATGGACATAAGTCCGCATGGTGCTTATTGTGTTCAATGCCGATTCAATTTCTGTGTTTCATCAACACTCTGAAGGTATACAGATTACAGAATGCCTCCAAATGTGTTTCGGAAACTACTGCTAGTCTTTTAGTGAACGATCACAGCGTAGACAGATTAAGGCATTACTCTCATGGAGATAAGTCCGCATGGTGCTTATTGTGTTCAATGCCGATTCAATTTCTGTGTTTCATCAACACTCTGAAGGTCCACAGATTACAGAATGCCTCCCGATGTGCTTCGGAAACTAGCACTAGTCTTCCAGTGAACGATCAAAGCGTAGACAGTATAAGACATTACTCTCATGGAGAGATGTCCGCGTAGTGCTTATTGTGGAAATTGCCGATGCAATATTTTTGTTTCATCAACAATCTGAAGGTCCACAGATTACAGAATATATCCAGATGTGCTTCGGAAACTAATACTAGTCTTCCAGTGAACGATCAAAGCGTAGACCGTTTAAGACATTACTCTCATGGAGGAAAGTCCGCATGGTGCTTATTGTGTTCAATGCCGATTCAATGTCTGTGTTTCATCAACACTCTCAAGGTCCTCAGATTACAGAATGCCTCCAGATTTGCTTCGGAAACTACCACTAGTCTTCCAGTGAACGATCAAAGCGTAGACAGTTTAAGACATCACTTCCATGGAGAAAAGTCCGCATGGTTCTTATTGTGTTCAATGCCGATGCAATTTTTGTGTTTCATCAACACTCTGAAGGTTAACAGATTACAGAATGCCTCCAGATGTGCTTCGGAAACTACTGCTAGTCTTCCAGTGAACGATCACAGCGTAGACAGATTAAGGCATTACTCCCATGGAGAGAAGTCCGCATGGTGCTTATTGTGTTCAATGCCGATTCAATTTCTGTGTTTTATCAACACTCTGAAGGTCCATAGATTACAGAATGTTTCCAGATGTGCTTCGAAACTACTACTAGTCTTCCAGAGTACGATCAAAGCGTAGACAGTTTAAGACATACTCCCATGGTGAAAAGTCCGCATGGTGCTTATTGTGTTAAATGCCGATGCAATTTCTGTGTTTCATCAACACTCTGAAGGTATACAGATTACAGAATGCCTACAGATGTGCTTCGGAAACTACTGCTAGTCTTCCAGTGAACGATCACAGCGTAGACAGTTTAAGACATTACTGTAATGGAGATAAGTCCGCATGGTGCTTATTGTGTTCAATGCCGATGCAATGTCTGTGTTTCATCAACACTCTGAAGGTATACAGATTACAGAATGCCTCCAAATGTGCTTCGGAAACTACTGCTAGTCTTCCAGTGAACGATCACAGCGTAGACAGTTTAAGACATTACTCTCATGGTGATAAGTCCGCATAGTGCTTATTGTGTTCAATGCCGATTCAATTTCTGTGTTTCATCAACACTCTGAAGGTCCACAGATTACAGAATGCCTCCAGATGTGCTTCGGAAACTACTACTAGTCTTCCAGTGTACGATCAAAGCTTAGAGAGTTTAAGACATTACTCCCATGGGGAAAAGTCCGCATGGTGCTTATTGTGTTAAATGCCGAGGCAATTTCTGTGTTTCATCAACACTCTGAAGGTCCACAGATTACAGAATGCATCCAGATGTGCTTCGGAAACTAATAGTAGTCTTCCAGTGAAAGATCAAACCGTAGACTGTTTAAGACATTATTCTCATGGAGAAATGTCCGCATAGTGCTTATTGTGGTCAATGCCGATGCAATTTTTGTGTTTCATCAACACTCTGAAGGTCCACAGATTACAGAATGCATCCAGATGTGCTTCGGAAAATACTACTAGCCTTAAAGTATACGATCAAAGCGTAGACAGTTTAAGACATTACTCTCATGGAGATAAGTCCGCATAGTGCTTATTGTGTTCAATGCCGATTCAATTTCTGTGTTTCATCAACACTCTGAAGGTCCACAGATTACAGAATGCCTCCAGATGTGCTTCGGAAACTACTACTAGTCTTCCAGTGTACGATCAAAGCTTAGACAGTTTAAGACATTACTCCCATGGGGAAAAGTCCGCATGGTGCTTATTGTGTTAAATGCCGAGGCAATTTCTGTGTTCCATCAACACTCTGAAGGTCCACAGATTACAGAATGCATCCAGATGTGCTTCGGAAACTAATAGTAGTCTTCCAGTGAAAGATCAAACCGTAGACTGTTTAAGACATTATTCTCATGGAGAAATGTCCGCATAGTGCTTATTTTGTTCAATGCCGATGAAATTTTTGTATTCCATCAACACCCTGAAGGTAAACAGATTACAGAATCCCTCCAGATGTGCTTCGGAAACTACTGCTAGTCTTGCAGTGAACGATCACAGCGTAGACAGTTTAAGACATTACTCTCATGGAGATAAGTCCGCATAGTGCTTATTATGTTCAATGCCGATTCAATTTCTGTGTTTCATCAACACTCTGAAGGTCCAAAGATTACAGAATGCCTCCACATGTGCTTCGGAAACTAATACTAGATTTCCAGTGTACGATCAAAGCGTAGAGAGATTAAGACATTACTCTTATGGAGATAAGACCGCATGGTGCTTATTGTGTTCAATGCCGATTCAATTTCTGTGTTTCATCAACACTCTGAAGGTCCACAGATTACAGAATGCCTCCAGATGTGCTTCGGAAACTACCACTAGTCTTCCAGTGAACGATCAAAGCGTAGACAGTTTAAGACATTACTTCCATGGAGAAAAGTCCGCATGGTTCTTATTGTGTTCAATGACGATGCAATTTTTGTGTTTCATCAACACTCTGAAGGTTAACAGATTACAGAATGCCTCCAGATGTGCTTCGGAAACTACTGCTAGTCTTCCAGTGAACGATCACAGCGTAGACAGATTAAGGCATTACTCCAATGGAGAGAAGTCCGCATGGTGCTTATTGTGTTCAATGCCGATTCAATTTCTGTGTTTCATCAACACTCTGAAGGTCCACAGATTACAGAATGCCTCCAGATGTGCTTCGGAAAATAGCACTAGTCTTCCAGTGAACGATCAAAGCGTAGACAGTATAAGACATTACTCTCATGGAGAGAAGTCCGCATAGTGCTTATTGTGGAAATTGCCGATGCAATATTTTTGTTTCATCAACAATCTGAAGGTCCACAGATTACAGAATGCATCCAGATGTGCGTCGGAAACTAATACTAGTCTTCCAGTGAACGATCAAAGCGTAGACCGTTTACGACATTACTCTCATGGAGGAAAGTCCGCATGGTGCTTATTGTGTTCAATGCCGATGCAATGTCTGTGTTTCATCAACACTCTGAAGGTATACAGATTACAGAATGCCTCCAAATGTGCTTCGGAAACTACTGCTAGTCTTCCAGTGAACGATCACAGCGTAGACAGTTTAAGACATTACTCTCATGGAGATAAGTCCGCATAGTGCTTATTGTGTTCAATGCCGATTCAATTTCTGTGTTTCATCAACACTCTGAAGGACCAAAGATTACAGAATGCCTCCACATGTGCTTCCGAAACTAATACTAGACTTCCAGTGTACGATCAAAGCGTAGAGAGTTTAAGACATTACTCTTATGGAGAAAAGCCCGCATGGTGCTTATTGTGTTAAATGCCGATGCAATTTCTGTGTTTCATCAACACTCTGAAGGTCCACAGATTACAGAATGCCTCCAGATGTGCTTCGGAAACTACTACTAGTCTTCCAGTGTACGATCAAAGCTTAGACAGTTTAAGACATTACTCCCATGGGGAAAAGTACGCATGGTGCTTATTGTGTTAAATGCCGAGGCAATTTCTGTGTTTCATCAACACTCTGAAGGTCCACAGATTACAGAATGCATCCAGATGTGCTTCGGAAACTAATAGTAGTCTTCCAGTGAAAGATCAAACCGTAGACTGTTTAAGACATTATTCTCATGGAGAAATGTCCGCATAGTGCTTATTTTGTTCAATGCCGATGAAATTTTTGTATTCCATCAACACCCTGAAGGTAAACAGATTACAGAATCCCTCCAGATGTGCTTCGGAAACTACTGCTAGTCTTGCAGTGAACGATCACAGCGTAGACAGTTTAAGACATTACTCTCATGGAGATAAGTCCGCATAGTGCTTATTATGTTCAATGCCGATTCAATTTCTGTGTTTCATCAACACTCTGAAGGTATACAGATTACAGAATGCCTCCAAATGTGTTTCGGAAACTACTGCTAGTCTTCTAGTGAACGATCACAGCGTAGACAGATTAAGGCATTACTCTCATGGAGATAAGTCCGCATGGTGCTTATTGTGTTCAATGCCGATTCAATTTCTGTGTTTCATCAACACTCTGAAGGTCCACAGATTACAGAATGCATCCAGATGTGCTTCGGAAACTAATACTAGTCTTCCAGTGAACGATCAAAGCGTAGACCGTTTAAGACATTACTCTCATGGAGGAAAGTCCGCATGGTGCTTATTGTGTTCAATGCCGATTCAATGTCTGTGTTTCATCAACACTCTCAAGGTCCTCAGATTACAGAATGCCTCCAGATGTGCTTCGGAAACTACCACTAGTCTTCCAGTGAACGATCAAAGCGTAGACAGTTTAAGACATTACTTCCATGGAGAAAAGTCCGCATGGTTCTTATTGTGTTCAATGCCGATGCAATTTTTGTGTTTCATCAACACTCTGAAGGTTAACAGATTACAGAATGCCTCCAGATGTGCTTCGGAAACTACTGCTAGTCTTCCAGTGAACGATCACAGCGTAGACAGATTAAGGCATTACTCCAATGGAGAGAAGTCCGCATGGTGCTTATTGTGTTCAATGCCGATTCAATTTCTGTGTTTCATCAACACTCTGAAGGTCCACAGATTACAGAATGCCTCCAGATGTGCTTCGGAAAATAGCACTAGTCTTCCAGTGAACGATCAAAGCGTAGACAGTATAAGACATTACTCTCATGGAGAGAAGTCCGCATAGTGCTTATTGTGGAAATTGCCGATGCAATATTTTTGTTTCATCACCAATCTGAAGGTCCACAGATTACAGAATGCATCCAGATGTGCTTCGGAAACTAATACTAGTCTTCCAGTGAACGATCAAAGCGTAGACCGTTTAAGACATTACTCTCATGGAGGAAAGTCCGCATGGTGCTTATTGTGTTCAATGCCGATGCAATGTCTGTGTTTCATCAACACTCTGAAGGTATACAGATTACAGAATGCCTCCAAATGTGCTTCGGAAACTACTGCTAGTCTTCCAGTGAACGATCACAGCGTAGACAGTTTAAGACATTACTCTCATGGAGATAAGTCCGCATAGTGCTTATTGTGTTCAATGCCGATTCAATTTCTGTGTTTCATCAACACTCTGAAGGTCCAAAGATTACAGAATGCCTCCACATGTGCTTCGGAAACTAATACTAGACTTCCAGTGTACGATCAAAGCGTAGAGAGTTTAAGACATTACTCTTATGGAGAAAAGCCCGCATGGTGCTTATTGTGTTAAATGCCGATGCAATTTCTGTGTTTCATCAACACTCTGAAGGTCCACAGATTACAGAATGCCTCCAGATGTGCTTCGGAAACTACTACTAGTCTTCCAGTGTACGAACAAAGCGTAGACAGTTTAATACATTACTCCCATAGAGAAAAGTACGCATGGTGCTTATTGTGTTCAATGCCGATGCAATTTCTGTGTTTCATCAACACTCTGGAGGTTTACAGATTACAGAATGCCTCCAAATGTGCTTCGGAAACTACTGCTAGTCTTCCAGTGAACGATCACAGCGTAGACAGTTTAAGACATTACTCTCATGGACATAAGTCCGCATGGTGCTTATTGTGTTCAATGCCGATTCAATTTCTGTGTTTCATCAACACTCTGAAGGTATACAGATTACAGAATGCCTCCAAATGTGTTTCGGAAACTACTGCTAGTCTTCTAGTGAACGATCACAGCGTAGACAGATTAAGGCGTTACTCTCATGGAGATAAGTCCGCATGGTGCTTATTGTGTTCAATGCCGATTCAATTTCTGTGTTTCATCAACACTCTGAAGGTATACAGATTACAGAATGCCTCCAAATGTGTTTCGGAAACTACTGCTAGTCTTCTAGTGAACGATCACAGCGTAGACAGATTAAGGCATTACTCTCATGGAGATAAGTCCGCATGGTGCTTATTGTGTTCAATGCCGATTCAATTTCTGTGTTTCATCAACACTCTGAAGGTCCACAGATTACAGAATGCCTCCAGATGTGCTTCGGAAAACAGCACTAGTCTTCCAGTGAACGATCAAAGCGTAGACAGTATAAGACATTACTCTCATGGAGAGAAGTCCGCATAGTGCTTATTGTGGAAATTGCCGATGCAATATTTTTGTTTCATCAACAATCTGAAGGTCCACAGATTACAGAATGTATCCAGATGTGCTTCGGAAACTAATACTAGTCTTCCAGTGAACGATCAAAGCGTAGACCGTTTAAGACATTACTCTCATGGAGGAAAGTCCGCATGGTGCTTATTGTGTTCAATGCCGATTCAATGTCTGTGTTTCATCAACACTCTCAAGGTCCTCAGATTACAGAATGCCTCCAGATGTGCTTCGGAAACTACCACTAGTCTTCCAGTGAACGATCAAAGCGTAGACAGTTTAAGACATTACTTCCATGGAGAAAAGTCCGCATGGTTCTTATTGTGTTCAATGCCGATGCAATTTTTGTGTTTCATCAACACTCTGAAGGTTAACAGATTACAGAATGCCTCCAGATGTGCTTCGGAAACTACTGCTAGTCTTCCAGTGAACGATCACAGCGTAGACAGATTAAGGCATTACTCCCATGGAGAGAAGTCCGCATGGTGCTTATTGTGTTCAATGCCGATTCAATTTCTGTGTTTTATCAACACTCTGAAGGTCCATAGATTACAGAATGTTTCCAGATGTGCTTCGAAACTACTACTAGTCTTCCAGAGTACGATCAAAGCGTAGACAGTTTAAGACATACTCCCATGGAGAAAAGTCCGCATGGTGCTTATTGTGTTAAATGCCGATGCAATTTCTGTGTTTCATCAACACTCTGAAGGTATACAGATTACAGAATGCCTACAGATGTGCTTCGGAAACTACTGCTAGTCTTCCAGTGAACGATCACAGCGTAGACAGTTTAAGACATTACTGTCATGGAGATAAGTCCGCATGGTGCTTATTGTGTTCAATGCCGATGAAATGTCTGTGTTTCATCAACACTCTGAAGGTATACAGATTACAAAAACCCTCCAAATGTGCTTCGGAAACTACTGCTAGTCTTCCAGTGAACGATCACAGCGTAGACAGTTTAAGACATTACTCTCATGGAGATAAGTCCGCATAGTGCTTATTGTGTTCAATGCCGATTCAATTTCTGTGTTTCATCAACACTCTGAAGGTCCACAGATTACAGAATGCCTCCAGATGTGCTTCGGAAACTACTACTAGTCTTCCAGTGTACGATCAAAGCTTAGAGAGTTTAAGACATTACTCCCATGGAGAAAAGTCCGCACGGTGCTTATTGTGTTCAATGCCGATGCAATTTCTGTGTTTCATCAACACTCTGAAGGTATACAGATTACAGAATGACTCCAAATGTGCTTCGGAAACTACTACTAGTCTTCCAGTGAACGGTCACAGCGTAGACAGTTTAAGACATTACTCTCATGGAGAAAAGTCCGCATGGTGCTTATTGTGTTCAATGCCGATGAAATTTTTGTATTCCATCAACACCCTGAAGGTAAACAGATTACAGAATCCCTCCAGATGTGCTTCGGAAACTACTGCTAGTCTTGCAGTGAACGATCACAGCGTAGACAGTTTAAGACATTACTCTCATGGAGATAAGTCCGCATAGTGCTTATTATGTTCAATGCCGATTCAATTTCTGTGTTTCATCAACACTCTGAAGGTCCAAAGATTACAGAATGCCTCCACATGTGCTTCGGAAACTAATACTAGTCTTCCAGTGTACGATCAAAGCGTAGAGAGTTTAAGACATTACTCTTATGGAGAAAAGTCCGCATGGTGCTTATTGTGTTAAATGACGATGAAATTTCTGTGTTTCATCAACACTCTGAAGGTCCACAGATTACAGAATGCCTCCAGATGTGCTTCGGAAACTACTACTAGTCTTCCAGTGTACGAACAAAGCGTAGACAGTTTAATACATTACTCCCATAGAGAAAAGTACGCATGGTGCTTATTGTGTTCAATGCCGATGCAATTTCTGTGTTTCATCAACACTCTGGAGGTATACAAATTACAGAATGCCTCCAAATGTGCTTCGGAAACTACTGCTAGTCTTCCAGTGAACGATCACAGCGTAGACAGTTTAAGACATTACTCTCATGGACATAAGTCCGCATGGTGCTTATTGTGTTCAATGCCGATTCAATTTCTGTGTTTCATCAACACTCTGAAGGTATACAGATTACAGAATGCCTCCAAATGTGTTTCGGAAACTACTGCTAGTCTTCTAGTGAACGATCACAGCGTAGACAGATTAAGGCGTTACTCTCATGGAGATAAGTCCGCATGGTGCTTATTGTGTTCAATGCCGATTCAATTTCTGTGTTTCATCAACACTCTCAAGGTCCACAGATTACAGAATGCCTCCAGATGTGCTTCGGAAACTAGCACTAGTCTTCCAGTGAACGATCAAAGCGTAGACAGTATAAGACATTACTCTCATGGAGAGAAGTCCGCATAGTGCTTATTGTGGAAATTGCCGATGCAATATTTTTGTTTCATCAAGAATCTGAAGGTCCACAGATTACAGAATGCATCCAGATGTGCTTCGAAAACTACTACTAGCCTTCCAGTGTACGATCAAAGCGTAGACAGTTTAAGACATTACTCTCATGGAGAAAAGTCCGAATGGTGCTTATTGTGTTAAATGCCGACGCAATTTTTGTGTTTCATCAACACCCTGAAGGTAAACAGATTACAGAATCCCTCCAGATGTGCTTCGGAAACTACTGCTAGTCTTCCAGTGAACGATCACAGCGTAGACAGTTTAAGACATTACTCTCATGGAGATAAGTCCGCATAGTGCTTATTGTGTTCAATGCCGATTCAATTTCTGTGTTTCATCAACACTCTGAAGGTCCACAGATTACAGAATGCCTCCAGATGTGCTTCGGAAACTACTACTAGTCTTCCAGTGTACGATCAAAGCTTAGAGAGTTTAAGACATTACTCCCATGGGGAAAAGTCCGCATGGTGCTTATTGTGTTAAATGCCGATGCAATTTCTGTGTTTCATCAACACTCTGAAGGTCCACAGATTACAGAATGCATCCAGATGTGCTTCGGAAACTACTACTAGTCTTCCAGTGTACGATCAAAGCGTAGACAGTTTAAGACATTACTCCCATGGAGAAAAGTCCGCACGGTGCTTATTGTGTTCAATGGCGATGCAATTTCTGTGTTTCATCAACACTCTGAAGGTATACAGATTACAGAATGCCTCCAAATGTGCTTCGGAAACTACTGCTAGTCTTCCAGTGAACGGTCACAGCGTAGACAGTTTAAGACATTACTCCCATGGAGATAAGTCCGCATGGTGCTTATTGTGTTAAATACCGATGCAATTTCTGTGTTTCATCAACACTCTGAAGGTCCACAGATTACTGAATGCCTCCAGATGTGCTTCGGAAACTAATACTAGTCTTCCAGTGAACGATCAAAGCGTAGACCGTTTAAGACATTACTCTCATGGAGGAAAGTCCGCATGGTGCTTATTGTGTTCAATGCCGATTCAATGTCTGTGTTTCATCAACACTCTCAAGGTCCTCAGATTACAGAATGCCTCCAGATGTGCTTCGGAAACTACCACTAGTCTTCCAGTGAACGATCAAAGCGTAGACAGTTTAAGACATTACTTCCATGGAGAAAAGTCCGCATGGTTCTTATTGTGTTCAATGCCGATGCAATTTTTGTGTTTCATCAACACTCTGAAGGTTAACAGATTACATAATGCCTCCAGATGTGCTTCGGAAACTACTGCTAGTCTTCCAGAGAACGATCACAGCGTAGACAGATTAAATCATTACTTCCATGGAGAGAAGTCCGCATGGTGCTTATTGTGTTCAATGCCGATTCAATTTCTGTGTTTTATCAACACTCTGAAGGTCCATAGATTACAGAATGTTTCCAGATGTGCTTCGAAACTACTACTAGTCTTCCAGAGTACGATCAAAGCGTAGACAGTTTAAGACATACTCCCATGGAGAAAAGTCCGCATGGTGCTTATTGTGTTAAATGCCGATGAAATTTCTGTGTTTCATCAACACTCTGAAGGTATACAGATTACAGAATGCCTACAGATGTGCTTCGGAAACTACTGCTAGTCTTCCAGTGAACGATCACAGCGTAGACAGTTTAAGACATTACTGTCATGGAGATAAGTCCGCATGGTGCTTATTGTGTTCAATGCCGATGCAATGTCTGTGTTTCATCAACACTCTGAAGGTATACAGATTACAGAATGCCTCCAAATGTGCTTCGGAAACTACTGCTAGTCTTCCAGTGAACGATCACAGCGTAGACAGTTTAAGACATTACTCTCATGGAGATAAGTCCGCATAGTGCTTATTGTGTTCAATGCCGATTCAATTTCTGTGTTTCATCAACACTCTGAAGGTCCACAGATTACAGAATGCCTCCAGATGTGCTTCGGAAACTACTACTAGTCTTCCAGTGTACGATCAAAGCTTAGAGAGTTTAAGACATTACTCCCATGGGGAAAAGTCCGCATGGTGCTTATTGTGTTAAATGCCGAGGCAATTTCTGTGTTTCATCAACACTCTGAAGGTCTACAGATTACAGAATGCATCCAGATGTGCTTCGGAAACTACTACTAGTCTTCCAGTGTACGATCAAAGCGTAGACAGTTTAAGACATTACTCCCATGGAGAAAAGTCCGCACGGTGCTTATTGTGTTCAATGCCGATGCAATTTCTGTGTTTCATCAACACTCTGAAGGTATACAGATTACAGAATGACTCCAAATGTGCTTCGGAAACTACTGCTAGTCTTCCAGTGAACGGTCACAGCGTAGACAGTTTAAGACATTACTCTCATGGAGATAAGTCCGCATGGTGCTTATTGTTTTAAATGCCGATTCAATTTCTGTGTTTCATCAACATTCTGAAGGTCCACAGATTACTGAATGCTTCCAGATGTGCTTCGGAAACTAATACTAGTCTTCCAGTGAACGATCAAAGCGTAGACCGTTTAAGACATTACTCTCATGGAGAAAAGTCCGCATGGTGCTTATTGTGTTCAATGCCGATTCAATGTCTGTGTTTCATCAACACTCTCAAGGTCCTCAGATTACAGAATGCCTCCAGATGTGCTTCGGAAACTACCACTAGTCTTCCAGTGAACGGTCAAAGCGTAGACAGTTTAAGACATTACTTCCATGGAGAAAAGTCCGCATGGTTCTTATTGTGTTCAATGCCGATGCAATTTTTGTGTTTCATCAACACTCTGAAGGTTAACAGATTACAGGATGCCTCCTGATGTGCTTCGGAAACTACTGCTAGTCTTCCAGTGAACGATCACAGCGTAGACAGATTGAGGCATTACTCCCATGGAGAGAAGTCCGCATGGTGCTTATTGTGTTCAATGCCGATTCAATTTCTGTGTTTTATCAACAATCTGAAGGTCCGTAGATTACAGAATGTTTCCAGATGTGCTTCGAAACTACTACTAGTCTTCCAGTGTACGATCAAAGCGTAGACAGTTTAAGACATACTCCCATGGAGAAAAGTCCGCATGGTGCTTATTGTGTTAAATGCCGATGCAATTTCTGTGTTTCATCAACACTCTTAAGGTCCACAGATTACAGAATGCCTCCAGATGTGCTTCGGAAACTACTACTAGTCTTCCAGTGTACGATCAAATCGTAGACAGTTTAAGACATTACTCCCATGGAGAAAAGTCCGCACAGTGCTTATTGTGTTCAATACCGATGCAATGTCTGTGTTTCATCAACACTCTGAAGGTATACAGATTACAGAATGCCTCCAAATGTGCTTCGGAATCTACTGCTAGTCTTCCAGTGAACGATCACAGCGTAGACAGTTTAAGACATTACTCTCATGGAGATAAGTCCGCATGGTGCTTATTGTGTTCAATGCCGATGCAATTTCTGTGTTTTATCAGCACTTTGTAGGTCCACAGATTTCAGAATGCATCCAGATGTGCTTCGGAAACTAATACTAGTCTTCCAGTGAACGATCAAAGCGTAGACAGTTTAAGACATTACTCTCATGGAGAAATGTCCGCATGGTGCTTATTGTGTTCAATGCCGATTCAATTTCTGTGTTTCATCAACACTCTGACGGTCTACAGATTACAGAATGCCTCCAGATGTGCTTCGGAAACTACCACTAGTCTTCCAGTGAACGATCAAAGCGTAGACAGTTTAAGACATTACTCCCATGGAGAAAAGTTCGAATGGTGCTTATTGTGTTCAATGCCGATGTAATTTTTGTGTTTCATCAACACTCTGAAGGTCCACAGATTACAGAATGCCTCCAGATGTGCTTCGGAAACTACTACTAGTCTTCCAGTGTACGATCAAAGCTTAGAGAGTTTAAGACATTACTCCCATGGAGAAAAGTCCGCACGGTGCTTATTGTGTTCAATGCCGATGCAATTTCTGTGTTTCATCAACACTCTGAAGGTATACAGATTACAGAATGACTCCAAATGTGCTTCGGAAACTACTACTAGTCTTCCAGTGAACGGTCACAGCGTAGACAGTTTAAGACATTACTCTCATGGAGAAAAGTCCGCATGGTGCTTATTGTGTTCAATGCCGATGAAATTTTTGTATTCCATCAACACCCTGAAGGTAAACAGATTACAGAATCCCTCCAGATGTGCTTCGGAAACTACTGCTAGTCTTGCAGTGAACGATCACAGCGTAGACAGTTTAAGACATTACTCTCATGGAGATAAGTCCGCATAGTGCTTATTATGTTCAATGCCGATTCAATTTCTGTGTTTCATCAACACTCTGAAGGTCCAAAGATTACAGAATGCCTCCACATGTGCTTCGGAAACTAATACTAGTCTTCCAGTGTACGATCAAAGCGTAGAGAGTTTAAGACATTACTCTTATGGAGAAAAGTCCGCATGGTGCTTATTGTGTTAAATGCCGATGAAATTTCTGTGTTTCATCAACACTCTGAAGGTCCACAGATTACAGAATGCCTCCAGATGTGCTTCGGAAACTACTACTAGTCTTCCAGTGTACGAACAAAGCGTAGACAGTTTAATACATTACTCCCATAGAGAAAAGTACGCATGGTGCTTATTGTGTTCAATGCCGATGCAATTTCTGTGTTTCATCAACACTCTGGAGGTATACAAATTACAGAATGCCTCCAAATGTGCTTCGGAAACTACTGCTAGTCTTCCAGTGAACGATCACAGCGTAGACAGTTTAAGACATTACTCTCATGGACATAAGTCCGCATGGTGCTTATTGTGTTCAATGCCGATTCAATTTCTGTGTTTCATCAACACTCTGAAGGTATACAGATTACAGAATGCCTCCAAATGTGTTTCGGAAACTACTGCTAGTCTTCTAGTGAACGATCACAGCGTAGACAGATTAAGGCGTTACTCTCATGGAGATAAGTCCGCATGGTGCTTATTGTGTTCAATGCCGATTCAATTTCTGTGTTTCATCAACACTCTCAAGGTCCACAGATTACAGAATGCCTCCAGATGTGCTTCGGAAACTAGCACTAGTCTTCCAGTGAACGATCAAAGCGTAGACAGTATAAGACATTACTCTCATGGAGAGAAGTCCGCATAGTGCTTATTGTGGAAATTGCCGATGCAATATTTTTGTTTCATCAAGAATCTGAAGGTCCACAGATTACAGAATGCATCCAGATGTGCTTCGAAAACTACTACTAGCCTTCCAGTGTACGATCAAAGCGTAGACAGTTTAAGACATTACTCTCATGGAGAAAAGTCCGAATGGTGCTTATTGTGTTAAATGCCGACGCAATTTTTGTGTTTCATCAACACCCTGAAGGTAAACAGATTACAGAATCCCTCCAGATGTGCTTCGGAAACTACTGCTAGTCTTCCAGTGAACGATCACAGCGTAGACAGTTTAAGACATTACTCTCATGGAGATAAGTCCGCATAGTGCTTATTGTGTTCAATGCCGATTCAATTTCTGTGTTTCATCAACACTCTGAAGGTCCACAGATTACAGAATGCCTCCAGATGTGCTTCGGAAACTACTACTAGTCTTCCAGTGTACGATCAAAGCTTAGAGAGTTTAAGACATTACTCCCATGGGGAAAAGTCCGCATGGTGCTTATTGTGTTAAATGCCGATGCAATTTCTGTGTTTCATCAACACTCTGAAGGTCCACAGATTACAGAATGCATCCAGATGTGCTTCGGAAACTACTACTAGTCTTCCAGTGTACGATCAAAGCGTAGACAGTTTAAGACATTACTCCCATGGAGAAAAGTCCGCACGGTGCTTATTGTGTTCAATGGCGATGCAATTTCTGTGTTTCATCAACACTCTGAAGGTATACAGATTACAGAATGCCTCCAAATGTGCTTCGGAAACTACTGCTAGTCTTCCAGTGAACGGTCACAGCGTAGACAGTTTAAGACATTACTCCCATGGAGATAAGTCCGCATGGTGCTTATTGTGTTAAATACCGATGCAATTTCTGTGTTTCATCAACACTCTGAAGGTCCACAGATTACTGAATGCCTCCAGATGTGCTTCGGAAACTAATACTAGTCTTCCAGTGAACGATCAAAGCGTAGACCGTTTAAGACATTACTCTCATGGAGGAAAGTCCGCATGGTGCTTATTGTGTTCAATGCCGATTCAATGTCTGTGTTTCATCAACACTCTCAAGGTCCTCAGATTACAGAATGCCTCCAGATGTGCTTCGGAAACTACCACTAGTCTTCCAGTGAACGATCAAAGCGTAGACAGTTTAAGACATTACTTCCATGGAGAAAAGTCCGCATGGTTCTTATTGTGTTCAATGCCGATGCAATTTTTGTGTTTCATCAACACTCTGAAGGTTAACAGATTACATAATGCCTCCAGATGTGCTTCGGAAACTACTGCTAGTCTTCCAGAGAACGATCACAGCGTAGACAGATTAAATCATTACTTCCATGGAGAGAAGTCCGCATGGTGCTTATTGTGTTCAATGCCGATTCAATTTCTGTGTTTTATCAACACTCTGAAGGTCCATAGATTACAGAATGTTTCCAGATGTGCTTCGAAACTACTACTAGTCTTCCAGAGTACGATCAAAGCGTAGACAGTTTAAGACATACTCCCATGGAGAAAAGTCCGCATGGTGCTTATTGTGTTAAATGCCGATGAAATTTCTGTGTTTCATCAACACTCTGAAGGTATACAGATTACAGAATGCCTACAGATGTGCTTCGGAAACTACTGCTAGTCTTCCAGTGAACGATCACAGCGTAGACAGTTTAAGACATTACTGTCATGGAGATAAGTCCGCATGGTGCTTATTGTGTTCAATGCCGATGCAATGTCTGTGTTTCATCAACACTCTGAAGGTATACAGATTACAGAATGCCTCCAAATGTGCTTCGGAAACTACTGCTAGTCTTCCAGTGAACGATCACAGCGTAGACAGTTTAAGACATTACTCTCATGGAGATAAGTCCGCATAGTGCTTATTGTGTTCAATGCCGATTCAATTTCTGTGTTTCATCAACACTCTGAAGGTCCACAGATTACAGAATGCCTCCAGATGTGCTTCGGAAACTACTACTAGTCTTCCAGTGTACGATCAAAGCTTAGAGAGTTTAAGACATTACTCCCATGGGGAAAAGTCCGCATGGTGCTTATTGTGTTAAATGCCGAGGCAATTTCTGTGTTTCATCAACACTCTGAAGGTCTACAGATTACAGAATGCATCCAGATGTGCTTCGGAAACTACTACTAGTCTTCCAGTGTACGATCAAAGCGTAGACAGTTTAAGACATTACTCCCATGGAGAAAAGTCCGCACGGTGCTTATTGTGTTCAATGCCGATGCAATTTCTGTGTTTCATCAACACTCTGAAGGTATACAGATTACAGAATGACTCCAAATGTGCTTCGGAAACTACTGCTAGTCTTCCAGTGAACGGTCACAGCGTAGACAGTTTAAGACATTACTCTCATGGAGATAAGTCCGCATGGTGCTTATTGTTTTAAATGCCGATTCAATTTCTGTGTTTCATCAACATTCTGAAGGTCCACAGATTACTGAATGCTTCCAGATGTGCTTCGGAAACTAATACTAGTCTTCCAGTGAACGATCAAAGCGTAGACCGTTTAAGACATTACTCTCATGGAGAAAAGTCCGCATGGTGCTTATTGTGTTCAATGCCGATTCAATGTCTGTGTTTCATCAACACTCTCAAGGTCCTCAGATTACAGAATGCCTCCAGATGTGCTTCGGAAACTACCACTAGTCTTCCAGTGAACGGTCAAAGCGTAGACAGTTTAAGACATTACTTCCATGGAGAAAAGTCCGCATGGTTCTTATTGTGTTCAATGCCGATGCAATTTTTGTGTTTCATCAACACTCTGAAGGTTAACAGATTACAGAATGCCTCCTGATGTGCTTCGGAAACTACTGCTAGTCTTCCAGTGAACGATCACAGCGTAGACAGATTGAGGCATTACTCCCATGGAGAGAAGTCCGCATGGTGCTTATTGTGTTCAATGCCGATTCAATTTCTGTGTTTTATCAACAATCTGAAGGTCCGTAGATTACAGAATGTTTCCAGATGTGCTTCGAAACTACTACTAGTCTTCCAGTGTACGATCAAAGCGTAGACAGTTTAAGACATACTCCCATGGAGAAAAGTCCGCATGGTGCTTATTGTGTTAAATGCCGATGCAATTTCTGTGTTTCATCAACACTCTTAAGGTCCACAGATTACAGAATGCCTCCAGATGTGCTTCGGAAACTACTACTAGTCTTCCAGTGTACGATCAAATCGTAGACAGTTTAAGACATTACTCCCATGGAGAAAAGTCCGCACAGTGCTTATTGTGTTCAATACCGATGCAATGTCTGTGTTTCATCAACACTCTGAAGGTATACAGATTACAGAATGCCTCCAAATGTGCTTCGGAATCTACTGCTAGTCTTCCAGTGAACGATCACAGCGTAGACAGTTTAAGACATTACTCTCATGGAGATAAGTCCGCATGGTGCTTATTGTGTTCAATGCCGATGCAATTTCTGTGTTTTATCAGCACTTTGTAGGTCCACAGATTTCAGAATGCATCCAGATGTGCTTCGGAAACTAATACTAGTCTTCCAGTGAACGATCAAAGCGTAGACAGTTTAAGACATTACTCTCATGGAGAAATGTCCGCATGGTGCTTATTGTGTTCAATGCCGATTCAATTTCTGTGTTTCATCAACACTCTGACGGTCTACAGATTACAGAATGCCTCCAGATGTGCTTCGGAAACTACCACTAGTCTTCCAGTGAACGATCAAAGCGTAGACAGTTTAAGACATTACTCCCATGGAGAAAAGTTCGAATGGTGCTTATTGTGTTCAATGCCGATGTAATTTTTGTGTTTCATCAACACTCTGAAGGTCCACAGATTACAGAATGCCTTCAGATGTGCTTCGGAAACTACTACTAGTCTTCCAGTGTACGATCTAAACGTAGACAGTTTAAGACATTACTCATATGGAGAAAAGTCCGCATGGTGCTTATTGTGTTCAATGCCGATGCAATTCTTGTGTTTCATCAACACTCTGAAGATAAACAGATTATAGAATGCATCAAGATGTGCTTTGGAAACTACTACTAGTCATCCAGTATACGATCAAAGCGTAGACAGTTTAAGACATTACTCCCATGGAGAAAAAGTCCGCATGGTGCTTATGGTGTTCAATGCCGATGCAATTTTTGGGTTTCATCAACACTCTGAAGGTCCACAGATTACAGAATGCATCCAGAAGTGCTTCAGAAACTACTACTAGTCTTCCAGTGTACGATCAAAGCGTAGACAGTTAGACATTACTCCCATGGAGATAAGTTCGCATGGTGCTTTTTGTGTTCAATGCCGATGCAATTTTTGTGTTTTATCAACACTCTGAAGGTCCACAGGTTACAAAATGCCTCCAGATGTGCTTCGGAAACTACTGCTAGTCTTCCAGTGAACGATCAAGGCGTAGACAGTTTAAGACATTACTCTCATGGAGATAAGTCCGCATGGTGCTTATTGTGTTCAATGCCGATTCAATTTCTGTGTTTCATCAACACTCTGAAGGTCCATAGATTACAGAATGCCTCCAGATGTGCTTCGAAAACTACTACTAGTCTTCCAGTGTACGATCAAAGCGTAGACAGTTTATGACATACTCCCATGGAGAAAAGTCCGCATGGTGCTTCTTGTGTTAAATGCCGATGCAATTTCTGTGTTTCATCAACACTCTGAAGGTATACAGATTACAGAATGCCTCCAGATGTGCTTCGAAAACTACTACTAGTCTTCCAGTGTATGATCAAAGCGTAGACAGTTTAAGACATACTCCCATGGAGAAAAGTCCGCATGGTGCTTATTGTGTTAAATGCCGATGCAATTTCTGTGTTTCATCAACACTCTGAAGGTCCACAGATTACAGAATGCCTCCAGATGTGCTTCGGAAACTACTACTAGTCTTCCAGTGTACGATCAAAGCGTAGACAGTTTAAGACATTACTCCCATGGAGAAATGTCCGCACGGTGCTTATTGTGTTCAATGCCGATGCAATTTCTGTGTTTCATCAACACTCTGAAGGTATACAGATTACAGAATGCCTCCAAATGTGTTTCGGAAACTACTGCTAGTCTCCCAGTGAACGATCACAGCGTAGACAGTTTAAGACATAACTCTCATGGAGATAAATCCGCATGGTGCTTATTGTGATAAATGCCGATGCAATTTCTGTGTTTCATCAACACTCTGAAGGTCCACAGATTACAGAATGCCTCCAGATGTGCTTCGGAAACTACCACTAGTCTTCCAGTGAACGATCAAAGCGTAGACAGTTTAAGACATTACTCCCATGGAGAAAAGTCGGCATGGTGCTTATTGTGTTCAATGCCGATGCAATTTTTGTGTTTCATCAACACTCTGAAGGTCAACAGATTACAGAATGCCTCCTGCTGTGCTTCGGAAACTACTACTAGTCTTCCAGTGTACGATCAAAGCGTAGACAGTTTAAGACATTACTCCCATGGAGAAAAGTCCGCATGGTGATTATTGTGTTCAATGCCGATGCAATTTCTGTTTTTCATCAACACTCTGAAGGTATACAGATTACAGAATGCCTCCAAATGTACTTCGGAAACTACTGCTAGACTTCCAGTGAACGATCACAGCGTGGCAGATTAAGGCATTACTCTCATGGAGATAAGTCCGCATGGTGCTCATTGTGTTCAATGCCGATTCAATTTCTGTGTTTCATCAACACTCTGAAGGTCCACAGATTACAGAATGCCTCCAGATGTGCTTCGAAAACTACTACTAGCCTTCCAGTGTACGATCAAAGCTTAGAGATTTTAAGACATTACTCCCATGGAGAAAAGTCCGCATGGTGCTTATTGTGTTAAATGCCGATGCAATTTCTTTGTTTCATCAACACTCTGAAGGTCCACAGATTACAGAATACCTCCAGATGTGTTTCGGAAACTACTACTAGTCTTCCAGTGTACGATAAAGCTTAGAGAGTTTAAGACATTACTCCTATGGAGAAAAGTCCGCATGGTGCTTATTGTGGTCAATGCCGATTCAATTTCTGTGTTTCATCAACACTCTGAAGGTCCACAGATTACAGAATGCCTCCAGATGTGCTTCGGAAACTACCACTAGTCTTCCAGTGAACGATCAAAGCGTAGACAGTTTAAGACATTACTCCCATCGAGAAAAGTCGGCATGGTGCTTATTGTGTTCAATGCCGATGCAATTTTTGTGTTTCAACAACACTCTGAAGGTCAACAGATTACAGAATGCCTCCAGATGTGCTTCGGAAACTACTACTAGTCTGCCAGTGTACGATCAAGAGTAGACAGTTTAAGACATTACTCCCATGGAGAAAAGTCCGCATGGTGATTATTGTGTTCAATGCCGATGCAATTTCTGTTTTTCATCAACACTCTGAAGGTATACAGATTACAGAATGCCTCCAAATGTACTTCGGAAACTACTGCAAGTCTTCCAGTGAACGATCACAGCGTGGCAGATTAAGGCATTACTCTCATGGAGATAAGTCCGCATGGTGCTAATTGTGTTCAATGCCGATTCAATTTCTGTGTTTCATCAGCACTCTGAAGGTCCACAGATTACAGATTGCCTCCAGATGTGCTTCGGAAACTAGCACTAGTCTTCCAGTGAACGATCAAAGCGTAGACAGTATAAGACATTACTCTCATGGAGAGAAGTCCGCATAGTGCTTATTGTGGTCAATGCCGATGCAATTTTTGTGTTTCATCAACAATCTAAAGGTCCACAGATTACAGAATGCATCCAGATGTGTTTCGGAAACTACTACAAGTCTTCCAGTGTACGGTCAAAGCGTAGACAGTTTAAGACATTACTCTCATGGAGAAAAGTCCGCACGGTGCTTATTGTGTTCAATGCCGATGCAATTTCTGTGTTTCATCAACACTCTGAAGGTATACAGATTACAGAATGTTTCCAAATGTGCTTCGGAAACTACTGCTAGTCTTCCAGTGAACGATCACAGCATAGACAGTTTAAGACATTACTCTCATGGAGATAAGTCCGCATGGTGCTTATTGTGTTAAATGCCGATGCAATTTCTGTGTTTCATCATCACTCTGAAGGTCCACAGATTACTGAATGCCTCCAGATGTGCTTCGGAATCTAATACTAGTCTTCCAGTGAACGATCAAAGCGTAGACAGTTTAAGACATTACTCTCATGGAGAAAAGTCCGCATGGTGCTTATTGTGTTCAATGCCGATTCAATTTCTGTGTTTCATCTACACTCTGAAGGTCCTCAGATTACAGAATGCCTCCAGATGTGCTTCGGAAACTACCACTAGTCTTCCAGTGAACGATCAAAGCGTAGACATTTTAAGACATTACTTCCATGGAGAAAAGTGCGCATGGTGCTTATTGTGTTCAATGCCGATGCAAATTTTTGTGTTTCATCAACACTCTGAAGGTTCACAGATTACAGAATGCCTCCAGATGTGCTTCGGAAACTACTACTAGTCTTCCAGTGTACGATCAAAGCGTAGACAGTTTAAGACATTACTCCCATGGAGAAAAGTCCGCATGGTGCTTATTGTGTTCAATGCCGATGCAATTTCTGTGTTTCATCAACACTCTGAAGGTATACAGATTACAGAATGCCTCCAAATGTGCTTCGGAAATTACGGCAAGTCTTCCAGTGATCGATCACAGCGTAGACAGATTAAGGCATTACTCTCATGGAGATAAGTCCGCATGGTGCTTATTGTGTTCAATGCCGATTCAATTTCTGTGTTTCATCAACACTCTGCAGGTCCATAGATTACAGAATGCCTAAATATGTGCTTCGAAACTACTACTAGTCTTCCAGTGTACGATCAAAGTGTAGACAGTTTAAGACATACTCCCATGGAGAAAAGTCCGCATGGTGCTTCTTGTGTTCAATGCCGATGCAATTTCTGTGTATCATCAACACTCTGAAGGTATACAGATTACAGAATGCCTCCAAATGTGCTTCGGGAACTACTGCTAGTCTTCCAGTGAACGATCACAGCGTAGACAGTTTAAGACATTACTCTCATGGAGATAAGTCCGCATGGTGCTTACTGTGTTAAATGCCGATGCAATTTCTGTGTTTCATCAACACTCTGAAGGTCCACAGATTACAGAATGCCTCCAGATGTGCTTCGGAAACTACCACTAGTCTTCCAGTGAACGATCAAAACGTAGACAGTTTAAGACATTACTCCCATGGAGATAAGTTCGCATGGTGCTTTTTGTGTTCAATGCCGATGCAATTTTTGTGTTTTATCAACACTCTGAAGGTCCACAGGTTACAGAATGCTTCCAGATGTGGTTGGGAAACTACTACTAGTCTTCCAGTGTACGATCAAAGCGTAGACAGTTTAAGACATTACTCCCATGGAGAAATGTCCGCATGGTGCTTATTGTGTTCAATGCCGATGCAATTTCTGTGTTTCATCATCACTCTGAAGGTCCACAGATTACTGAATGCCTCCAGATGTGCTTCGGAATCTAATACTAGTCTTCCAGTGAACGATCAAAGCGTAGACAGTTTAAGACATTACTCTCATGGAGAAAAGTCCGCATGGTGCTTATTGTGTTCAATGCCGATTCAATTTCTGTGTTTCATCAACACTCTGAAGGTCCACAGGTTACAAAATGCCTCCAGATGTGCTTCGGAAACTACTACTAGTCTTCCAGGGAACGATCACAGTGTAGACACTTTAAGACATTACTCCCATGGAGATAAGTACGCATGGTGCTTATTGTGTTCAATGCCTATGCAATTTTTGTGTTTCATCAACACTCTGATGGTCCACAGATTACAGAATGCATCCAGATGTGCTTCGGAAACTACTGCTAGTCTTCCAGTGAACGATCAAGGCGTAGACAGTTTAAGACATTACTCTCATGGAGATAAGTCCGCATGGTGCTTATTGTGTTCAATGCCGATTCAATTTCTGTGTTTCATCAACACTCTGAAGGTCCATAGATTACAGAATGCCTCCAGATGTGCTTCGAAAACTACTACTAGTCTTCCAGTGTACGATCAAAGCGTAGACAGTTTATGACATACTCCCATGGAGAAAAGTCCGCATGGTGCTTCTTGTGTTAAATGCCGATGCAATGTCTGTGTTTCATCAACACTCTGAAGGTATACAGATTACAGAATGCCTACAGATGTGCTTCGGAAACTACTGCTAGTCTTCCAGTGAACGATCACAGCGTAGACAGTTTAAGACATTACTCTCATGGAGATAAATCCGCATGGTGCTTATTGTGTTCAATGCCGATTCAATTTCTGTGTTTCATCAACACTCTGAAGGTCCATAGATTACAGAATGCCTCCAGATGTGCTTCGAAAACTACTACTAGTCTTCCAGTGTATGATCAAAGCGTAGACAGTTTAAGACATACTCCCATGGAGAAAAGTAAGCATGGTGCTTATTGTGTTAAATGCCGATGCAATTTCTGTGTTTCATCAACACTCTGAAGGTCCACAGATTACAGAATGCCTCCAGATGTGCTTCGGAAACTACTACTAGTCTTCCAGTGTACGATCAAAGCGTAGACAGTTTAAGACATTACTCCCATGGAGAAATGTCCGCACGGTGCTTATTGTGTTCAATGCCGATGCAATTTCTGTGTTTCATCAACACTCTGAAGGTATACAGATTACAGAATGCCTCCAAATGTGTTTCGGAAACTACTGCTAGTCTCCCAGTGAACGATCACAGCGTAGACAGTTTAAGACATAACTCTCATGGAGATAAATCCGCATGGTGCTTATTGTGTTAAATGCCGATGCAATTTCTGTGTTTCATCAACACTCTGAAGGTCCACAGATTACAGAATGCCTCCAGATGTGCTTCGGAAACTACTACTAGTCTTCCAGTGTACGATCAAAGCGTAGACAGTTTAAGACATTACTCCCATGGAGAAATGTCCGCACGGTGCTTATTGTGTTCAATGCCGATGCAATTTCTGTGTTTCATCAACACTCTGAAGGTATACAGATTACAGAATGCCTCCAAATGTGTTTCGGAAACTACTGCTAGTCTCCCAGTGAACGATCACAGCGTAGACAGTTTAAGACATAACTCTCATGGAGATAAATCCGCATGGTGCTTATTGTGTTAAATGCCGATGCAATTTCTGTGTTTCATCAACACTCTGAAGGTCCACAGATTACAGAATGCCTCCAGATGTGCTTCGGAAACTACCACTAGTCTTCCAGTGAACGATCAAAGCGTAGACAGTTTAAGACATTACTCCCATGGAGAAAAGTCGGCATGGTGCTTATTGTCTTCAATGCCGATGCAATTTTTGTGTTTCATCAACACTCTGAAGGTCAACAGATTACAGAATGCCTCCTGATGTGCTTCGGAAACTACTACTAGTCTTCCAGTGTACGATCAAAGCGTAGACAGTTTAAGACATTACTCCCATGGAGAAAAGTCCGCATGGTGATTATTGTGTTCAATGCCGATGCAATTTCTGTTTTTCATCAACACTCTGAAGGTATACAGATTACAGAATGCCTCCAAATGTACTTCGGAAACTACTGCTAGACTTCCAGTGAACGATCACAGCGTGGCAGATTAAGGCATTACTCTCATGGAGATAAGTCCGCATGGTGCTCATTGTGTTCAATGCCGATTCAATTTCTGTGTTTCATCAACACTCTGAATTTCCACAGATTACAGAATGCCTCCAGATGTGCTTCGGAAACTAGCAATAGTCTTCCAGTGAACGATTACAGCGTAGACAGTATAAGACATTACTCTCATGGAGAGAAGTCCGCATAGTGCTTATTGTGGTCAATGCCGATGAAATTTTTGTGTTTCATCAACAATCTAAAGGTCCACAGATTACAGAATGCATCCAGATGTGCTTCGAAAACTACTACTAGCCTTCCAGTGTACGATCAAAGCTTAGAGAGTTTAAGACATTACTCCCATGGACAAAAGTCCGCATGGTGCTTATTGTGTTAAATGCCGATGCAATTTCTTTGTTTCATCAACACTCTGAAGGTCCACAGATTACAGAATACCTCCAGATGTGTTTCGGAAACTACTACTATTCTTCCAGTGTACGATAAAGCTTAGAGAGTTTAAGACATTACTCCTATGGAGAAAAGTCCGCATGGTGCTTATTGTGGTCAATGACGATTCAATTTCTGTGTTTCATCAACACTCTGAAGGTCCACAGATTACAGAATGCCTCCAGATGTGCTTCGGAAACTACCACTAGTCTTCCAGTGAACGATCAAAGCGTAGACAGTTTAAGACATTACTCCCATGGAGAAAAGTCGGCATGGTGCCTATTGTGTTCAATGCCGATGCAATTTTTGTGTTTCATCAACACTCTGAAGGTCAACAGATTACAGAATGCCTCCAGATGTGCTTCGGAAACTACTACTAGTCTTCCAGTGTACGATCAAAGCGTAGACAGTTTAAGACATTACTCCCATGGAGAAAAGTCCGCATGGTGATTATTGTGTTCAATGCCGATGCAATTTCTGTTTTTCATCAACACTCTGAAGGTATACAGATTACAGAATGCCTCCAAATGTACTTCGGAAACTACTGCAAGTCTTCCAGTGAACGATCACAGCGTGGCAGATTAAGGCATTACTCTCATGGAGATAAGTCCGCATGGTGCTAATTGTGTTCAATGCCGATTCAATTTCTGTGTTTCATCAGCACTCTGAAGGTCCACAGATTACAGAATGCCTCCAGATGTGCTTCGGAAACTAGCACTAGTCTTCCAGTGAACGATCAAAGCGTAGACAGTATAAGACATTACTCTCATGGAGAGAAGTCCGCATAGTGCTTATTGTGGTCAATGCCGATGCAATTTTTGTGTTTCATCAACAATCTAAAGGTCCACAGATTACAGAATGCATCCAGATGTGCTTCGAAAACTACTACTAGCCTCCCAGTGTACGATCAAAGCTTAGAGAGTTTAAGACATTTCTCCCATGGAGAAAAGTCCGCATGGTGCTTATTGTGTTAAATGCCGATGCAATTTCTGTGTTTCATCAACACTCTGAAGGTCCACAGATTACAGAATACCTCCAGATGTGTTTCGGAAACTACTACTAGTCTTCCAGTGTACGGTCAAAGCGTAGACAGTTTAAGACATTACTCTCATGGAGAAAAGTCCGCACGGTGCTTATTGTGTTCAATGCCGATGCAATTTCTGTGTTTCATCAACACTCTGAAGGTATACAGATTACAGAATGTTTCCAAATGTGCTTCGGAAACTACTGCTAGTCTTCCAGTGAACGATCACAGCATAGACAGTTTAAGACATTACTCTCATGGAGATAAGTCCGCATGGTGCTTATTGTGTTAAATGCCGATGCAATTTCTGTGTTTCATCAACACTCTGAAGGTCCACAGATTACTGAATGCCTCCAGATGTGCTTCGGAAACTAATACTAGTCTTCCAGTGAACGATCAAAGCGTAGACAGTTTAAGACATTACTCTCATGGAGAAAAGTCCGCATGGTGCTTATTGTGTTCAATGCCGATTCAATTTCTGTGTTTCATCTACACTCTGAAGGTCCTCAGATTACAGAATGCCTCCAGATGTGCTTCGGAAACTACCACTAGTCTTCCAGTGAACGATCAAAGCGTAGGCATTTTAAGACATTACTTCCATGGAGAAAAGTGCGCATGGTGCTTATTGTGTTCAATGCCGATGCAAATTTTTGTGTTTCATCAACACTCTGAAGGTCCACAGATTACAGAATGCCTCCAGATGTGCTTCGGAAACTACTACTAGTCTTCCAGTGTACGATCAAAGCGTAGACAGTTTAAGACATTACTCCCATGGAGAAAAGTCCGCATGGTGCTTATTGTGTTCAATGCCGATGCAATTTCTGTGTTTCATCAACACTCTGAAGGTATACAGATTACAGAATGCCTCCAAATGTGCTTCGGAAATTACGGCAAGTCTTCCAGTGATCGATCACAGCGTAGACAGATTAAGGCATTACTCTCATGGAGATAAGTCCGCATGGTGCTTATTGTGTTCAATGCCGATTCAATTTCTGTGTTTCATCAACACTCTGCAGGTCCATAGATTACAGAATGCCTAAAGATGTGCTTCGAAACTACTACTAGTCTTCCAGTGTACGATCAAAGTGTAGACAGTTTAAGACATACTCCCATGGAGAAAAGTCCGCATGGTGCTTCTTGTGTTCAATGCCGATGCAATTTCTGTGTATCATCAACACTCTGAAGGTATACAGATTACAGAATGCCTCCAAATGTGCTTCGGGAACTACTGCTAGTCTTCCAGTGAACGATCACAGCGTAGACAGTTTAAGACATTACTCTCATGGAGATAAGTCCGCATGGTGCTTACTGTGTTAAATGCAGATGCAATTTCTGTGTTTCATCAACACTCTGAAGGTCCACAGATTACAGAATGCCTCCAGATGTGCTTCGGAAACTACCACTAGTCTTCCAGTGAACGATCAAAGCGTAGACAGTTTAAGACATTACTCCCATGGAGAAAAGTTCGCATGGTGCTTACTGTGTTCAATTCCGATGCAATTTTTGTGTTTCATCAACACTCTGAAGGCCCACAGATTACAGAACGCCCTCAGATGTGCTTCGGAATCTACTACTAGTCTTCCAGTGTACGATCAAAGCGTAGACAGTTTAAGACATTACTCCCATGGAGAAAAGTCCGCATGGTGCTTATTGTGTTCAATGCCGATGCAATTTCTGTGTTTCATCAACACTCTGAAGGTCCACAGATTACAGAATGCCTCCAGATGTGCTACGGAAACTACTACTAGTCTTCCAGTGTACGATCAAAGCGTAGACAGTTTAAGACATTACTCCCATGGAGAAAAGTCCGCACGGTGCTTATTGTGTTCAACGCCGATGCAATTTCTATGTTTCATCAACACTCTGAAGGTATACAGATTACAGATTGCCTCCAAATGTGCTTCGGAAACTACTGCTAGTCTTCCAGTGAATGATCACAGCGTAGACAGTTTAATACATTACTCTCATGGAGAAAAGTCCGCATGGTGCTTATTGTGTTCAATGCTGATTCAATTTCTGTGTTTCATCAACACTCTGAAGGTTCTCAGATAACAGAATGCTTCCAGATGTGCTTCGGAAACTACCACTAGTCTTCCAGTGAACGATCAAAGCGTAGACAGTTTAAGACATTACTTCCATGGACAAAAGTCCGCATGGTGCTTATTGTGTTCAATGCCGATGCAATTTTTGTGTTTCATCAACACTCTGAAGGTCCACAGATTACAGAATGCCTCCAGATGTGCTTCGGAAACTACTACTAGTCTTCCAGTGTACGATCAAAGTGTAGACAGTTTAAGACATATTCCCTTGGAGAAAAGTCCGCATGGTGCTTCTTGTGTTCAATGCCGATGCAATTTCTGTGTATCATCAACACTCTGAAGGTATACAGATTACAGAATGCCTCCAAATGTGCTTCGGGAACTACTGCTAGTCTTCCAGTGAACGATCACAGCGTAGACAGTTTAAGACATTACTCTCATGGAGATAAGTCCGCATGGTACTTACTGTGTTAAATGCCGATGCAATTTCTGTGTTTCATCAACACTCTGAAGGTCCACAGATTACAGAATGCCTCCAGATGTGCTTCGGAAACTACCACTAGACTTCCAGTGAACGATCAAAGCGTAGACAGTTTAAGACATTACTCCCATGGAGAAAAGTCCGCATGGTGCTTATTGTGTTCAATGCCGATTCAATTTCTGTGTTTCATCAACACTGTGAAGGTCCATAGATTACAGAATGCCTAAAGATGTGCTTCGAAACTACTACTAGTCTTCCAGTGTACGATCAAAGTGTAGACAGTTTAAGACATACTCCCATGGTGAAAAGTCCGCATGGTGCTTCTTGTGTTCAATGCCGATGCAATTTCTGTGTATCATCAACACTCTGAAGGTATACAGATTACAGAATGCCTCCAAATGTGCTTCGGGAACTACCGCTAGTCTTCCAGTGAACGATCACAGCGTAGACAGTTTAAGACATTACTCTCATGGAGATAAGTCCGCATGGTGCTTACTGTGTTAAATGCCGATGCAATTTCTGTGTTTCATCAACACTCTGAAGGTCCACAGATTACAGAATGCCTCCAGATGTGCTTCGGAAACTACCACTAGTCTTCCAGTGAACGATCAAAGCGTAGACAGTTTAAGACATTACTCCCATGGAGAAAAGTTCGCATGGTGCTTACTGTGTTCAATTCCGATGCAATTTTTGTGTTTCATCAACACTCTGACGGTCCACAGATTACAGAACGCCCTCAGATGTGCTTCGGAATCTAATACTAGTCTTCCAGTGTACGATCAAAGCGTAGACAGTTTAAGACATTACTCCCATGGAGAAAAATCCGCATGGTGCTTATGGTGTTCAATGCCGATGCAATTTCAGTGTTTCATCAACACTCTGAAGGTCCACAGATTACAGAATGCCTCCAGATGTGCTTCGGAAACTACTACTAGTCTTCCAGTGTACGATCAAAGCGTAGACAGTTTAAGACATTACTCCCATGGAGAAAAGTCCGCACGGTGCTTATTGTGTTCAATGCCGATGCAATTTCTATGTTTCATCAACACTCTGAAGGTATACAGATTACAGAATGCCTCCAAATGTGCTTCGGAAACTACTGCTAGTCTTCCAGTGAACCATCACAGCGTAGACAGTTTAATACATAACTCTCATGGAGAAAAGTCCGCATGGTGCTTATTGTGTTCAATGCTGATTCAATTTCTGTGTTTCATCAACACTCTGAAGGTCCTCAGATAACAGAATGCTTCCAGATGTGCTTCGGAAACTACCACTAGTCTTCCAGTGAACGATCAAAGCGTAGACAGTGTAAGACATTACTTCCATACAGAAAAGTCCGCATGGTGCTTATTGTGTTCAATGCCGATGCAATTTTTGTGTTTCATCAACACTCTGAAGGTCCACAGATTACAGAATGCCTCCAGATGTGCTTCGGAAACTACTACTAGTCTTCCAGTGTACGATCAAAGTGTAGACAGTTTAAGACATACTCCCATGGAGAAAAGTCCGCATGGTGCTTCTTGTGTTCAATGCCGATGCAATTTCTGTGTATCATCAACACTCTGAAGGTATACAGATTACAGAATGCCTCCAAATGTGCTTCTGGAACTACTGCTAGTCTTCCAGTGAACGATCACAGCGTAGACATTTTAAGACATTACTCTCATGGAGATAAGTCCGCATGGTGCTTACTGTGTTAAATGCCGATGCAATTTCTGTGTTTCGTCAACACTCTGAAGGTCCACAGATTACAGAATGCCTCCAGATGTGCTTCGGAAACTACCACTAGTCTTCCAGTGAACGATCAAAGCGTAGACAGTTTAAGACATTACTCCCATGGAGAAAAGTTCGCATGGTGCTTATTGTGTTCAATTCCGATGCAATTTTTGTGTTTCATCAACACTCTGAAGGTCCACAGATTACAGAACGCCCTCAGATGTGCTTCGGAATCTACTACTAGTCTTCCAGTGTACGATCAAAGCGTAGACAGTTTTAGACATACTCCCATGGAGAAAAGTCCGCATGGTGCTTATTGTGTTAAATGCCGATGCAATTTCTGTGTTTCATCAACACTCTGAAGGTCCACAGATTACAGAATGCCTCCAGATGTGCTTCGGAAACTACTACTAGTCTTCCAGTGTACGATCAAAGCGTAGACAGTTTAAGACATTACTCCCATGGAGAAAAGTCGGCACGGTGCTTATTGTGTTCAATGCCGATGCAATTTCTATGTTTCATCAACACTCTGAAGGTATACAGATTACAGAATGCCTCCAAATGTGCTTCGGAAACTACTGCTAGTCTTCCAGTGAACGATCACAGCGTAGACAGTTTAATACATTACTCTCATGGAGATAAGTCCGCATGGTGCTTATTGTGTTAAATGCCGATGCAATTTCTGTGTTTCATCAACACTCTGAAGGTCCACAGATTACTGAATGCCTCCAGATGTGCTTCGGAAACTAATACTAGTCTTACAGGGAACTTTCAAAGCGTAGACAGTTTAAGACATTACTCCCATGGAGAAAAGTCCGCATGGTGCTTATTGTGTTCAATGCCGATGCAATTTTTGTGTTTCATCAACACTCTGAAGGTCCACAGATTACAGAATGCCTCCAGATGTGCTTCGGAAACTACTACTAGTCTTCCAGTGAACGATCAAAGCGTAGACAGTTTAAAACATTACTCCCATGGAGAAAAGTTCGCATCGTGCTTATTGTGTTCAATTCCGATTCAAATTTTGTGTTTCATCAACACTCTGAAGGTCCACAGATTACAGAACGCCCTCAGATGTGCTTCGGAATCTACTACTAGTCTTCCAGTGTACGATCAAAGCGTAGACAGTTTAAGACATACTCCCATGGAGAAAAGTCAACATGGTGCTTATTGTGTTAAATGCCGATGCAATTTCGGTGATTCATCAACACTCTGAAGGTCCACAGATTACAGAATGCCTCCAGATGTGCTTCGGAAACTACTACTAGTCTTCCAGTGTACGATCAAAGCGTAGACAGTTTAAGACATTACTCCCATGGAGGAAGGTCCGCACGGTGCTTATTGTGTTCAATGCCGATGCAATTTCTATGTTTCATCAACACTCTGAAGGTATACAGATTACAGAATGCCTCCAAATGTGCTTCGGAATCTACAGCTAGTCTTCCAGTGAACGATCACAGCGTAGACAGTTTAATACATTACTCTCATGGAGATAAGTCCGCATGGTGCTTACTGTGTTAAATGCAAATGCAATTTCGGTGTTTCATCAACACTCTGAAGGTCCACAGATTACAGAATGCCTCCAGATGTGCTTCGGAAACTAATACTAGTCTTCCAGTGAACGATCAAAGCGTAGACAGTTTAAGACATTACTCTCATGGAGAAAAGTCCGCATGGTGCTTACTGTGTTAAATGCAAATGCAATTTCGGTGTTTCATCAACACTCTGAAGGTCCACAGATTACAGAATGCCTCCAGATGTGCTTCGGAAACTAATACTAGTCTTCCAGTGAACTTTCAAAGCGTAGACAGTTTAAGACATTACTTCCATGGAGAAAAGTCCGCATGGTGCTTATTGTGTTCAATGCCGATGCAATTTTTGTGTTTCATCAATACTCTGAAGGTCCACAGATTACAGAATGCCTCCAGATGTGCTTCGGAAGCTACTACTAGTCTTCCAGTGTACGATCAAAGCGTAGACAGTTTAAGACATTACTCCCATGGAGAAAAGTCCGCATGGTGCTTATTGTGTTCAATGCCGATGCAATTTCTGTGTTTCATCAACACTCTGAAGGTATACAGATTACAGAATTTCTCCAAATGTGCTTCGGAGACTACTGCTAGTCTTCCAGTGAACGATCACAGCGTAGACAGATTAAGGCATTACTCTCATGGAGATAAATGCGCATGGTGCTTATTGTGTTCAATGCCGATTCAATTTCTGTGATTCATCAACACTCTGAAGGTCCATAGATTACAGAATGCCTCCATATGTGCTTCGAAACTCCTACTAGTCTTCCAGTGTACGATCAAAGCGTAGACAATTTAAGACATACCCCCATGGAGAAAAGTCTGCATGATGCTACTTGTGTTCAATGCCGATGCAATTTCGGTGTTTCATCAACACTCTGAAGGTCCACAGATTACAGAATGCCTCCAGATGTGCTTCGGAAACTAATACTAGTCTTCCAGTGAACGATCAAAGCGTAGACAGTTTAAGACATTACTCTCATGGAGAAAAGTCCGCATGGTGCTTGTTGTGTTCAATGCCGATTCAATTTCTGTGTTTCATCAACACTCTGAAGGTCCTCAGATAACAGAATGCTTCCAGATGTGCTTCGGAAACTACCACTAGTCTTCCAGTGAACGATCACAGCGTAGACAGTTTAAGACATTACTCTCATGGAGAAAAGTCCGCATGGTGCTTATTGTGTTCAATGCCGATGCAATTTTTGTGTTTCATCAACACTCTGAAGGTCCACAGATTACAGAATGCCTCTAGATGTGCTTCGGAAACTACTACTAGTCTTCCAGTGTACGATCAAAGCGTAGACAGTTTAAGACATTACTCCCATGGAGAAAAGTCTGCATGGTGCTTATTGTGTTCAGTGCCGATGCAATTTCTGTGTTTCATCAACACTCTGAAGGTATACAGATTACAGAATGCCTCCAAATGTGCTTCGGAAACTACTGCTAGTCTTCCAGTGATCGATCACAGCGTAGACAGATTAAGGCATTACTCTCATGGAGATAAGTCCGCATGGTGCTTATTGTGTTCAATGCCGATTCAATTTCTGTGTTTCATCAACACTCTGAAGGTCCATAGATTACAGAATGCCTCCAGAAGTGCTTCGAAACTACTACTAGTCTTCCAGTGTACGATCAAAGTGTAGACAGTTTAAGACATACTCCCATGGAGAAAAGTCCGCATGGTGCTTCTTATGTTCAATGCCGATGCAATTTCTGTGTATCATCAACACTCTGAAGGTATACAGATTACAGAATGCCTCCAAATGTGCTTCGGGAACTACTGCTAGTCTTCCAGTGAACGATCACAGCGTAGACAGTTTAAGACATTACTCTCATGGAGATAAGTCCGCATGGTGCTTACTGTGTTAAATGCCGATGCAATTTCTGTGTTTCATCAACACTCTGAAGGTCCACAGATTACAGAATGCCTCCAGATGTGCTTCGGAACCTACCACTAGTCTTCCAGTGAACGATCAAAGCGTAGACGGTTTAAGACATTACTCCCATGGAGAAAAGTTCGCATGGTGCTTATTGTGTTCAATTCCGATGCAATTTTTGTGTTTCATCAACACTCTGAAGGTCCACAGATTACAGAACGCCCTCAGACGTGCTTCGGAATCTACTACTAGTCTTCCAGTGTACGATCAAAGCGTAGACAGTTTAAGACATTACTCCCATGGAGAAAAGTCCGCATGGTGCTTATTGTGTTAAATGCCGATGCAATTTCTGTGTTTCATCAACACTCTGAAGGTCCACAGATTACAGAATGCCTCCAGATGTGCTTCGGAAACTACTACTAGTCTTCCAGTGTACGATCAAAGCGTAGACAGTTTAAGACATTACTCCCATGGAGAAAAGTCCGCACGGTACTTATTGTGTTCAATGCCGATGCAATTTCTATGTTTCATCAACACTCTGAAGGTATACAGATTACAGAATGCCTCCAAATGTGCTTCGGAAACTACTGCTAGTCTTCCAGTGAACGATCACAGCGTAGACAGTTTAATACATTACTCTCATGGAGAAAAGTCCGCATGGTGCTTATTGTGTTCAATGCTGATTCAATTTCTGTGTTTCATCAACACTCTGAAGGTATACAGATTACAGAATTTCTCCAAATGTGCTTCGGAGACTACTGCTAGTCTTCCAGTGAACGATCACAGCGTAGACAGATTAAGGCATTACTCTCATGGAGATAAATGCGCATGGTGCTTATTGTGTTCAATGCCGATTCAATTTCTGTGTTTCATCAACACTCTGAAGGTCCATAGATTACAGAATGCCTCCATATGTGCTTCGAAACCACTACTAGTCTTCCAGTGTACGATCAAAGCGTAGACAATTTAAGACATACCCCCATGGAGAAAAGTCTGCATGATGCTACTTGTGTTCAATGCCGATGCAATTTCGGTGTTTCATCAACACTCTGAAGGTCCACAGATTACAGAATGCCTCCAGATGTGCTTCGGAAACTAATACTAGTCTTCCAGTGAACGATCAAAGCGTAGACAGTTTAAGACATTACTCTCATGGAGAAAAGTTCGCATGGTGCTTGTTGTGTTCAATGCCGATTCAATTTCTGTGTTTCATCAACACTCTGAAGGTCCTCAGATAACAGAATGCTTCCAGATGTGCTTCGGAAACTACCACTAGTCTTCCAGTGAACGATCACAGCGTAGACAGTTTAAGACATTACTCTCATGGAGAAAAGTCCGCATGGTGCTTATTGTGTTCAATGCCGATGCAATTTTTGTGTTTCATCAACACTCTGAAGGTCCACAGATTACAGAATGCCTCTAGATGTGCTTCGGAAACTACTACTAGTCTTCCAGTGTACGATCAAAGCGTAGACAGTTTAAGACATTACTCCCATGGAGAAAAGTCTGCATGGTGCTTATTGTGTTCAGTGCCGATGCAATTTCTGTGTTTCATCAACACTCTGAAGGTATACAGATTACAGAATGCCTCCAAATGTGCTTCGGAAACTACTGCTAGTCTTCCAGTGATCGATCACAGCGTAGACAGATTAAGGCATTACTCTCATGGAGATAAGTCCGCATGGTGCTTATTGTGTTCAATGCCGATTCAATTTCTGTGTTTCATCAACACTCTGAAGGTCCATAGATTACAGAATGCCTCCAGAAGTGCTTCGAAACTACTACTAGTCTTCCAGTGTACGATCAAAGTGTAGACAGTTTAAGACATACTCCCATGGAGAAAAGTCCGCATGGTGCTTCTTATGTTCAATGCCGATGCAATTTCTGTGTATCATCAACACTCTGAAGGTATACAGATTACAGAATGCCTCCAAATGTGCTTCGGGAACTACTGCTAGTCTTCCAGTGAACGATCACAGCGTAGACAGTTTAAGACATTACTCTCATGGAGATAAGTCCGCATGGTGCTTACTGTGTTAAATGCCGATGCAATTTCTGTGTTTCATCAACACTCTGAAGGTCCACAGATTACAGAATGCCTCCAGATGTGCTTCGGAACCTACCACTAGTCTTCCAGTGAACGATCAAAGCGTAGACAGTTTAAGACATTACTCCCATGGAGAAAAGTTCGCATGGTGCTTATTGTGTTCAATTCCGATGCAATTTTTGTGTTTCATCAACACTCTGAAGGTCCACAGATTACAGAACGCCCTCAGACGTGCTTCGGAATCTACTACTAGTCTTCCAGTGTACGATCAAAGCGTAGACAGTTTAAGACATTACTCCCATGGAGAAAAGTCCGCATGGTGCTTATTGTGTTAAATGCCGATGCAATTTCTGTGTTTCATCAACACTCTGAAGGTCCACAGATTACAGAATGCCTCCAGATGTGCTTCGGAAACTACTACTAGTCTTCCAGTGTACGATCAAAGCGTAGACAGTTTAAGACATTACTCCCATGGAGAAAAGTCCGCACGGTACTTATTGTGTTCAATGCCGATGCAATTTCTATGTTTCATCAACACTCTGAAGGTATACAGATTACAGAATGCCTCCAAATGTGCTTCGGAAACTACTGCTAGTCTTCCAGTGAACGATCACAGCGTAGACAGTTTAATACATTACTCTCATGGAGAAAAGTCCGCATGGTGCTTATTGTGTTCAATGCTGATTCAATTTCTGTGTTTCATCAACACTCTGAAGGTCCTCAGATAACAGAATGCTTCCAGATGTGCTTCGGAAACTACCAGTAGTCTTCCAGTGAACGATCAAAGCGTAGACAGTTTAAGACATTACTTCCATGGAGAAAAGTCCGCATGGTGCTTATTGTGTTCAATGCCGATGCAATTTTTGTGTTTCATCAACACTCTGAAGGTCCACAGATTACAGAATGCCTCCAGATGTGCTTCGGAAACTACTACTAGTCTTCCAGTGTACGATCACAGCGTAGACAGATTAAGGCATTACTCTCATGGAGATAAGTGCGCATGGTGCTTATTGTGTTCAATGCCGATTCAATTTCTGTGTTTCATCAACACTCTGAAGGTCCATAGATTACAGAATGCCTCCATATGTGCTTCGAAACTACTACTAGTCTTCCAGTGTACGATCGAAGCGTAGACAATTTAAGACATACTCCCATGGAGAAAAGTCCGCATGGTGCTACTTGTGTTCAATGCCGATGCAATTTCTGTGTTTCATCAACACTCTGAAGGTATACAGATTACAGAATGATTCCAAATGTGCTTCGGAAACTACTGCTAGTCTTCCAGTGAACGATCACAGCGTAGACAGTTTAAGACATTACTCTCATGGAGATAAGTCCGCATGGTGATTACTGTGTTAAATGCAAATGCAATTTCTGTGTTTCATCAACACTCTGAAGGTCCACAGATTACAGAATGCCTCCAGATGTGCTTCGGAAACTGATACTAGTCTTCCAGTGAACGATCAAATCCTAGACAATTTAAAACATTACTCCCATGAAAGAAAAATCGGCATGGTGCTTATTGTGTTCAATGCCGATGCAATTTTTGTGTTTCATCAACACTCTGAAGGTACACAGATTACAGAATGCATTAAGAAGTGCTTGAGAAATTAATACTAGTCTTCCAGTGTACGATCAAAGCGTAGACAGTTGAAGACATTACTCCCATGGAGATAAGTTCGCATGGTGCTTATTGTGTTCAATGCCGATGCAAATTTTGTGTTTCATCAACACTCTGAAGGTCCACTGGTTACAGAATGCATCCAGATGTGCTTCGGAAACTACCACAAGTCTTCCAGTGAACGTTCAAAGCGTAGACAGTTTAAGACATTACTCCTATGGAGATAAGTCCGCATGGTGCTTATTGTGTTCAATGCCGATGCAATTTCTGTGTTTCATCAATACTCTGAAGGTCCACAGATTACAAAATGCCTCCAGATGTGCTTCGGAAACTACTACTAGTCTTCCAGGGAACGATCAAAGCGTAGACAGTTTAGGACATTACTCCCATTGAGATAAGTCCGCATGGTGCTTATTGTGTTCAATGCCGATGCAATTTCTGTGTTTCATCAACACTCTGAAGGTCCACAGATTACAGAATGCATCCTGATGTGCTTCGGAAACTACTACTAGTCTTCCAGTGAACGATCAAAGCGTAGACAGTTTAAGACATTACTTCCATGGAGAAAAGTCCCCATGGTGCTTATTGTGTTCAATGCCGATGCAATTTTTGTGTTTCATCAACACTCTGAAGGTCCACAGATTACAGAATGCCTCCAGATGTGTTTCGGAAACTACTACTAGTCTTCCAGTGTACGATCAAAGTGTAGACAGTCTAAGACATACTCCCATGGAGAAAAGTCCGCATGGTGCTTCTTGTGTTCAATTGCCGATGTAATTTCTGTGTTTCATCAACACTCTGAAGGTCCACAGATTACAGAATGCCTCCAGATGTGCTTCGGAAACTAATACTAGTCTTCCAGTGAACGATCACAGCGTAGACAGTTTAAGACATTACTCTCATGGAGATAAGTCCGCATGGTGCTTACTGTGTTAAATGCCGATGCAATTTCTGTGTTTCATCAACACTCTGAAGGTCCACAGATTACAGAATGCCTCCAGATGTGCTTGGGAAACTACCACTAGTCTTCCAGTGAACGATCAAAGCGTAGACAGTTTAAAACATTACTCCCATGGAGAAAAGTTCGCATCGTGCTTATTGTGTTCAATTCCGATTCAATTTTTGTGTTTCATCAACACTCTGAAGGGCCACAGATTACAGAACGCCCTCAGATGTGCTTCGGAATCTACTACTAGTCTTCCAGTGTACGATCAAAGCGTAGACAGTTTAAGACATACTCCCATGGAGAAAAGTCCGCATGGTGCTTATTGTGTTAAATGCCGATGCAATTTCGGTGTTTCATCAACACTCTGAAGGTCCACAGATTACAGAATGCCTCCAGATGTGCTTCGGAAACTACTACTAGTCTTCCAGTGTACGATCATAGCGTAGACAGTTTAAGACATTACTCCCATGGAGGAAGGTCCGCACGGTGCTTATTGTGTTCAATGCCGATGCAATTTCTATGTTTCATCAACACTCTGAAGGTATACAGATTACAGAATGCCTCCAAATGTGCTTCGGAAACTACTGCTAGTCTTCCAGTGAACGATCACAGCGTAGACAGTTTAATACATTACTCTCATGGAGATTAGTCAGCATGGTGCTTATTGTGTTAAATGCCGATGCAATTTCTGTGTTTCATCAACACTCTGAAGGTATACAGATTACAGAATGCCTCCAAATGTTCTTCGGAAACTACTGATAGTCTTCCAGTGTACGATCAAAGAGTAGAGAGTCTAAGACACTACTCCCATGGAGAAAAATCCGCATGGTGCTTATTGTGATCAATGCCGAAGCAATTTTTGTGTTCCATCAAAACTCTGAAGGTCCACAGATTACAGAATGCCTCCAGATGTGCTTCGGAAAATAGTACTAGTCTTCCAGGGAACGATCAAAGCGTAGACAGATTAAGACATTACTCCCATGGAAAAAAGTCCGCATGGTGCTTATTGTGTTCAATGCCGATTCAATTTCTGTGTTTCATTAACACTCTGAAGGTCCACAGATTACGGAAAGCATCCAGATGTGCTTCGGAAACTACTACTAGTCTTCCAGGGAACGATCAAATGGTAGACACTTTAAGACATTACTCCCATGGAGAGAAGGCCACATGGTGCTTATTGTGTTCAATGCCGACGCAATTTTAGTGTTTCATCAACACTCTGAAGGTAAACAGATTACAGAATGCATCCAGATGTGCTTCGGAAACTACTACTAGTCTTCCAGGGAACGATCAATGCGTCGACATTCTAAGACATTACTCCCATGGAGAAAAGTCCGCATGGTGCTTATTGTGTTCAATGCCGATTCAATTTCTGTGTTTCATCGACACACTGAAGGTCACAGATAACAGAATGCATCCAGATGTGCTTCAGAAACTACTACTAGTCTTCCAGTGAACGATCACAGCGTAGTCAGTTTAAGACATTACTCTCATGGAGATAAGTCCGCATGGTGCTTATTGTGTTGAATGCCGTTTCAATTTCTGTGTTTCATCTACACTCTGAAAGTCCACAGATTACAGAATGCCTCCAGATGTGCTTCGAAATCTACTACTAGTCTTCCAGTGTACGATCAAAGCGTAGACAGTTTAAGACATACTCCCATGGAGAAAAGTCCGCATGGTGCTTATTGTGTTAAATGCCGATGCAATTTCTTTGTTTCATCAACACTCCGAAAGTCCACAGATTACAGAATGCCTCAAAATGTGCTTCGGAAACTACCACTAGTATTCCAGTGTACGATCATAGCGTAGACAGTTTAAGACATTACTCCCATGGAGAAAAGTCCGCATGGTGCTTATTGTGTTCAATGCCGATGCAATTTCTGTGTTTCATCAACACTCTGAAGGTATACAGATTACAGAATGCCTCCAAATGTTCTTCGGAAACTACTGATAGTCTTCCAGTGAACGATCACAGCGTAGACAGTTTAAGACATTACTCTCATGGAGATAAGTCCGCATGATGCTTATTGTGTTAAATGCCGATGCAATTTCTGTGTTTCATCAACACTCTGAAGGTCATCAGATTACAGAATGCCTCCAGATGTGCCTCGGAAACTAATACTAGTCCTCCAGTGAACGATCAAAGTGTAGACAGTTTAAGACATTACTCTCACGGAGAAAAGTCCGCATGGTGCTTATTGTGTTCAATGCCGAGTCAATTTCTGTGTTTCGTCAACACTCTGAAGGTCCACAGATTACAGAATGCCTCCAGATGTGCTTCGGAAACTAACACTAGTCTTCCAGTGAACGATCAAAGCGTAGACACTTTAAGACATTTCTCCCATGGAGAAAAGTGTGCATGGTGCTTATTGAGTTCAATGCCGGGGTAATTTTTGTGTTTCATCAACACTCTGAAGGTCCACAGATTTCAGAATGCCTCCAGATGTGCTTCGGAAACTACTACGTGTCTTCCAGGGAACGATCAGAGAGTAGACAGTTTGAGATGTTACTCCTATGGAGAAAAGTCCGCATGGTTCTTATTGTGTTCAATTCCGATGCAATTTCTGTGTTTCATCAACACTCTGAAGGTCCACAGATTTCAGAATGCATCCAGATGTGCTTCGGAAACGACTACTAGTCTCCCAGGGAACGATCAAAGCGTAGACAGTTTAAGACAATTCTCCCATGGAGAAAAGTCCGCATGGTGCTTATTGTGTTCAATGCCGATGCAATTTCTGTGTTTCATCAACACTCTGATGGTCCACAGATTACGGAAAGCATCCAGATGTGCTTCGGAAACTACTACGAGTCTTCCAGGGAACGATCAAATAGTAGAAACTTTAAGACATTACTCCCATGGAGAAAAGGCCAAATGGTGCTTATTGTGTTCAAAGCCGACGCAATGTTTGTGTTTCATCAACACTCTGAAGGTAAACAGATTACAGAATGCATCCAGATGTGCTTCGGAAACTACTACTAGTCTTCCAGGGAACGATCAATGCGTCGACATTCTAAGACATTACTCCCATGGAAAAAAGTCCGCATGGTGCTTATTGTGTTCAATGCCGATTCAATTTCAGTGTTTCATCGACACACTGAAGGTCACAGATTACAGAATGCATCCAGATGTGCTTCAGAAACTACTACTAGTCTTCCAGTGAACGATCACAGCGTAGACAGTTTAAGACATTACTCTCATGGAGATAAGTCCGCATGGTGCTTATTGTGTTCAATGCCGATTCAATGTCTGTGTTTCATCTACACTCTGAAGGTCCACAGATACAGAATGCCTCCTGATGTGCTTCGGAAACTACTACTAGTCTTCCAGTGTACGATCAAAGCGTAGACAGTTTAAGACATACTCCCATGGAGAAAAGTCCGCATGGTTCTCATTGTGTTAAATGCCGATGCAATTTCTTTGTTTCATCAACACTCTGAAAGTCCACAGATTACATAATGCCTCCAGATGTGCTTCGGAAACTACTACTAGTCTTCCAGTGTACGATCATAGCGTAGACAGTTTAAGACATTACTCTAATGGAGAAAATCCCACATGGTGCTTATTGTATTCAATGCCGATGCAATTTTCGTGTTTCATCAACACTCTGCAGGTCCACAGATTACAGAATGCATCCAGTTGTGCTTCGGAAACTAGTAGTAGTCTTCCAGTGAACGATCAAAGCGTAGACAGTTTAAGACATTACTTGTATTGAGAGAAGTCTGCAAGGTGCTTATTGTGTACAATGCCGACGCAATTTTTGTGTTTCATCAACACTCTGAAGGTCCACAGATTTCAGAATGCCTCAAGATGTGCTTCAGAAACTACTACTATTCTTCCAGTGAACGATCAACGCGTAGACAGTTTAAGACATTACTCCCATGGAGAAAAGTCCGCATGGTGTGTATTGTGTTCAATGCCGATGCAATTTCTGTGTTTCATCAACACTCTGAAGGTCCACAGATTTCAGAATGCCTCCAGATGTGCTTCGGAAACTACTACGTGTCTTCCAGGGAGCGATCAGAGAGTAGACAGTTTGAGATGTTACTCCTATGGAGAAAAGTCCGCATGGTTCTTATTGTGTTCAATTTCGATGCAATTTCTGTGTTTCATCAACACTCTGAAGGTCCACAGATTTCAGAATGCATCCAGATGTGCTTCGGAAACTTCTACTAGTCTCCCAGGGAACGATCAAAGCGTAGACAGTTTAAGACAATTCTCTCATGGAGAAAAGTCCGCATGGTGCTTATTGTGTTCAATGCCGATGCAATTTCTGTGTTTCATCAACACTCTGAAGGTCCACAGATTACGGAAAGCATCCAGATGTGCTTCGGAAACTACTACTAGTCTTCCAGGGAACGATCAAATAGTAGACACTTTAAGACATTACTCCCATGGAGAAAAGGCCACATGGTGTTTATTGTGTTCAATGACGATTCAATTTCAGTGTTTTATCTACACTCTGAAGGTCCACAGATTACAGAATGCCTCCAGATGTGCTTCGGAAACTACTGCTGTTCTTCCAGTGAACGTTCACAGCGTAGACAGTTTAAGACATTACTCTCATGGAGATAAGTCCGCATGGTGCTTATTGTGTTCAATGCCGATTCAATTTCTGTGTTTCATCTACACTCTGAAGGTCCACAGATTACAGAATGCCTCCAGATGTGCTTCGAAATCTACTACTAGTCTTCCAGTGTACGATCAAAGCGTAGACAGTTTAAGACATTACTCCCATGGAGAAAAGTCCGCATGGTGCTTATTGTGTTCAATGCCGATGCAATTTCTGTGTATCATCAACACTCTGAAGGTAAACAGATTTCAGAATGCCTCCAGATGTGCTTCGGAAACTACTACGTGTCTTCCAGGGAACGATCAGAGGGTAGACATTTTGAGATGTTACTCCTATGGAGAAAAGTCCGCATGGTTCTTATTGTGTTCAATTCCGATGCAATTTCTGTGTTTCATCAACACTCTGAAGGTCCACAGATTTCAGAATGCATCCAGATGTGCTTCGGAAGCTACTACTAGTCTCCCAGGGAACGATCAAAGCGTAGACAGTTTAAGACAATTCTCTCATGGAGAAAAGTCCGCATGGTGCTTACTGTGTTCAATGCCGATGCAATTTCTGTGTTTCATCAACACTCTGATGGTCCACAGATTACGGAAAGCATCCAGATGTGCTTCGGAAACTACTACGAGTCTTCCAGGGAACGATCAAATAGTAGAAACTTTAAGACATTACTCCCATGGATAAAAGGCCACATGGTGCTTATTGTGTTCAATGCCGACGCAATGTTTGTGTTTCATCAACACTCTGAAGGTAAACAGATTACAGAATGCATCCAGATGTGCTTCGGAAACTACTACTAGTCTTCCAGGGAACGATCAATGCGTCGACATTCTAAGACATTACTCCTATGGAAAAAAGTCCGCATGGTGCTTATTGTGTTCAATGCCGATTCAATTTCTGTGTTTCATCGACACACTGAAGGTCACAGATTACAGAATGCATCCAGATGTGCTTCAGAAACTACTACTATTCTTCCAGTGAACGATCACAGCGTAGACAGTTTAAGACATTACTCTCATGGAGATAAGTCCGCATGGTGCTTATTGTGTCCAATGCCGATTCAATTTCTGTGTTTCATCTACACTCTGAAGGTCCACAGATACAGAATGCCTCCAGATGTGCTTCGAAATCTACTACTAGTCTTCCAGTGTACGATCAAAGCGTAGACAGTTTAAGACATACTCCCATGGAGAAAAGTCCGCATGGTGCTTATTGTGTTAAATGCCGATGCAATTTCTTTGTTTCATCAACTCTCTGAAAGTCCACAGATTACATAATGCCTCCAGATGTGCTTCGGAAACTACTACTAGTCTTCCAGTGTACGATCATAGCGTAGACAGTTTAAGACATTACTCTAATGGAGAAAAGCCCACATTGTGCTTATTGTATTCAATGCCGATGCAATTTTCGTGTTTCATCAACACTCTGAAGGTCCACAGATTACAGAATGCCTCCAGATGTGCTTCGGAAACTACTACTAGTCTTCCAGTGACTGATCAAAGCGTAGACAGTATAAGACATTACTCCCAGATTAGATTAGATTAGATTAGATTAGATTAATACTTGTTCCATAGATCATGAATACGACACTTCGTAATGATGTGGAACGTGTCAGGTTAATAAAAGATGTCTGTACAAGAAATTACATTACACAAAATATTGCATGACACTAATGATTAAGTTTAATTTTTTTTTTTTTTGTTTTTTTTACTTACTTACTTTATATCTAAAAATTCAGCCAATGAGTAGAAGGAGTTGTCATCTAGAAATTCTTTTAATTTATTTTTAAATGTTAGTTGGCTATCTGTCAGGCTTTTGATGCTGTTTGGTAGGTGCCCAAAGTCTTTTGTGGCAGCATAATTTACCCCTTTCTGTGCCAAAGTCAGATTTAACCCTGCATAGTGAAGATCATCCTTTCTCCTGGTGTTATAGGTATGCACACTGCTATTACTTTTGAATTGGGTTGGATTATTATCAACAAATTTCATAAGGGAATATATATACTGTGAGGTTACTGTGAGGATCCCTAGATCCTTAAATAGATGTCTGCAGGATGACCGTGGGTGGGCTCCAGCAATTATTCTGATTACACGTTTTTGTGCAATGAATACTTTTCTACTCAACGATGAATTACCCCAGAATATGATGCCATACGAAAGCAGTGAATGAAAGTAGGCATAGTAAGCTAATTTACTGAGATTCTTATCACCAAAATTTGCAATAACCCTAATAGCATACGTAGCTGAACTCAGACGTTTCAGCAGACCATCAATGTGTTGCTTCCAGTTTAACCTCTCATCAATGGACACACCTAAAAATTTTGAAAATTCTACCTTAGCTACAGACTCCTGTTCAAATTCTATATTTATTACTGGAGTTTTGCCATTTACTGTACGGAACTGTATATACTGTGTTTTATCAAAATTTAAAGAGAGTCCGTTTGCTGAGAACCACTTAATAATTTTGTGAAAAACATCATTTACAATTACATCACTTAGTTCTTGGTTTTTGGATGTTATTACTATACTTGTATCATCAGCAAAAAGAACTAACTTTGCATCTTCATCAATGTGGAATGGTAAGTCATTAATGTATATCAAGAACAGTAAAGGACCTAAGACCGAACCCTGTGGGACCCCGTGCTTGATAGCACCCCAGTTTGAGGAATCAGCTGTTTTAACATTACACGAACCACTTATTTCAACTTTCTGCATTCTTCCAGTTAAGTATGAATTAAACCATTTGTGCACTGCCCCACTCAAACCATAATGATTTAGCTTATCTAAAAGAATTCCATGATTTACACAATCAAAGGCCTTTGAGAGATCACAAAAAATACCAATGGGTGATGTCCGGTTATTCAGAGCATTTAATATTTGATCAGTGAAAGCATATATAGTATTTTCTGTTGAAAAGCCTTTCTGAAAACCAAACTGACATTTTGTTAGTACTTAATTTTTACAAATATGGGAGGCTACTCTTGAATACATTACTTTCTCAAAAATTTTTGATAGAGCTGTCAGAAGAGAGATTGGGCGGTAGTTGTTGACATCCGACATATCCCCCTTTTTATGCAATGGTTTTACAATGGCATATTTCAGTCTATCAGGGAAAACACCCTGCTCCAAAGAGCTATTACATACGTGGCTGAGAATTCTACTTATCTGTGGGGAACAAGCTTTAAGTACTTTGCTGGAAATGCCATCAATTCCGTAAGAGCTTTTACTTTTCAGTGAGTTTATTATTTTACTGATTTCAGAGGGAGAGGTTGGTGGAATTACAGCTGTTTCAAACTGTGCAGGTATGGCCTCTTCTATTAATAGCCTTGCCTCTTCTAGTGAAGATCTAGATCCTATTTTCTCCACAACATTTAAAAAATGATTATTCAAAATATTTTCAATTTCTGATTGTTTGTTAGTGCACTTGTCATTCAATTTTATTGCACTAAAGTCTTCCTGTGCTCTTGGTTGCCCTGTTTCCCTTTCAATAATATTCCAAATTGCTTTAATTTTATTATCAGAGTTACTGATCTCAGACATGATACACATGCTTCTGGACTTTTTAATAACTTTTCTTAGTACCGCACAATAGTTTTTATAATATTGAACAATTTCGGGGTCAGTACTCCATCTTGCTGTTAGATACAGTTCTCTTTTGCGGTTGCAAGATATTCTTATTCCTTTAGTTAGCCAAGGTTTTTTATATGTTTTCTTGGAATTATGTTTAACTATTTTCTATTTTCTATTTTCATGGAGAAAAGTCCGCATGGAGCTTATTGTGTTCAATGCCGATGCAATTTTCGTGTTTCATCAACACTCTTAAGGTCCACAGGTTACAGAATGCATCCAGTTGTGCTTCGGAAACTAGTAGTAGTCTTCCAGTGAACGATCAAAGCGTAGACAGTTTAAGACATTACTCCTATTGAGAGAAGTCCGCATGGTGCTTATTGTGTACAATGCCGACGCAATTTTTGTGTTTCATCAACACTCTGAAGGTCCACAGATTTCAGAATGCCTCAAGATGTGCTTCGGAAACTACTACTATTCTTCCAGTGAACGATCAAAGCGTAGACAGTTTAAGACATTACTCCCATGGAGAAAAGTCCGCATGGTGTGTATTATGTTCAATGCCGATGCAATTTCTGTGTTTCATCAACACTCTGAAGGTCCACAGATTACAGAATGCATCCAGATGTGCTTCGGAAACTACTACTAGTCTTCCAGTGAACGATCAAAGCGTAGACAGTTTAAGACATTACTCCCATGGACAAAAGTCCGCATGGTGCTTATTGTGTTCAATGCCGGTGTAATTGTTGTGTTTCATCAACACTCTGAAGGTCCACAGATTACAGAATGCATCCAGATGTGCTTCGGAAACTACTACTAGTCTTCCAGTAAACGTTCAAAACGTAGACAGTTTAAGACATTACTCCCATGGAGAAAAGTCCGCATGGTGCTTATTGTGTTCAATGCCGATGCAATTTCTGTGTTTCATCAACACTCTGAAGGTCCACAGATTTCAGAATGCCTCCAGATGTGCTTCGGAAACTACTACGTGTCTTCCAGGGAACGATCAGAGAGTAGACAGTTTGAGATGTTAGTCCTATGGAGAAAAGTCCGCATGGTTCTTATTGTGTTCAATTTCGATGCAATTTCTGTGTTTCATCAACACTCTGAAGGTCCACAGATTTCAGAATGCATCCAGATGTTCTTCGGAAACTTCTACTAGTCTCCCAGGGAACGATCAAAGCGTAGACAGTTTAAGACAATTCTCTCATGGAGAAAAGTCCGCATGGTGCTTATTGTGTTCAATGCCGATGCAATTTCTGTGTTTCATCAACACTCTGAAGGTCCACAGATTACGGAAAGCATCCAGATGTGCTTCGGAAACTACTACTAGTCTTCCAGGGAACGATCAAATAGTAGACAATTTAAGACATTACTCCCATGGAGAAAAGGCCACATGGTGTTTATTGTGTTCAATGCCGATTCAATTTCTGTGTTTTATCTACACTCTGAAGGTCCACAGATTACAGAATGCCTCTAGATGTGCTTCGGAAACTACTGCTAGTCTTCCAGTGAACGATCACAGCGTAGACAGGATAAGACATTACTCTCATGGAGATAAGTCCGCATGGTGCTTATTGTGTTCAATGCCGATTCAATTTCTGTTTTTCATCTACACTCTGAAGGTCCACAGATTACAGAATGCATCCAGATGTGCTTCGAAATCTACTACTAGTCTTCCAGTGTACGATCAAAGCGTAGACAGTTTAAGACATACTCCCATGGAGAAAAGTCCCCATGGTGCTTATTGTGTTAAATGCCGATGCAATTTCGTTGTTTCATCAACACTCTGAAAGTCCACAGATTACAGAATGCCTCCAGATGTGCTTCGGAAACTACTACTAGTCTTCCAGTGTACGATCATAGCGTAGACAGTTTAAGACATTACTCCCATGGAGAAAAGTCCGCATGGTGCTTATTGTGTTCAATGCCGATGCAATTTCTGTGTTTCATCAACACTCTGAAGGTATACAGATTACAGAATGCCTCCAAATGTTCTTCGGAAACTACTGATAGTCTTCCAGTGAACGATCACAGCGTAGACAGTTTAAGACATTACTCTCATGGAGATAAGTCCGCATGATGCTTATTATGTTAAATGCCGATGCAATTTCTGTGTTTCATCAACACTCTGAAGGTCCACAGATTACAGAATGCCTCCAGATGTGCTTCGGAAACTAATACTAGTCCTCCAGTGAACGATCAAAGTGTAGACAGTTTAAGACATTACTCTCATGGAGAAAAGTCTGCATGGTGCTTATTGTGTTCAATGCCGATGCATTTTTTGTGTTTCATCAACTCTCTGAAGGTCCTCAGATTACAGAATGCGTTCAGATGTGCTTCGGAAACTACTACTAGTCTTCCAGTGTACGATCAAATCTTAGTCAGTTAAAGACATTACTCCCATGGAGAAAAGTCCGCATGGTGCTTATTGTGTTCAATGCCGATGCAATTTTTGTGTTTCATCAACACTCTGAAGATAAACAGATTACAGAATGCATCCAGAATGCTTTGGAAACTACTACTAGTTATCCAGTATACGATCAAAGCGTAGACAGTTCAAGACATTACTAACATTAGAGAGAAGTCAGCATGGTGCTTATTGTGTTCAATGAAGATGCAATTTTTGTGTTTCATCAACACTCTGAAGGTCCACAGATTACATAATGCATCCATATGTGCTCCGGAAACTACTACTAGTCTTCCAGTGTACGATTAAAAAGTAGACAGTTTAAGACATTACTCCCATGGAGAAAAGTTCGCATTGTGCTTATTGTGTTCAATGCCGATGCAACTTTTGTGTTTCATCAACACTCTGTAGGTCCACAGGTTACAGAATGCTTCCAGATGTGCTTCAGAAACTACTACTAGTTTTCCAGTGTACGATGAAAGCGTAGACAGTTTAAGACATTAGTCCCCTAGAGAAAATTGCGCATGGTGCATATTGTGCTCAACGCCGATGCAATTTCTGTGTTTCATCAACACTCTGAAGGTCCACAGATAACGGAATGCATCCATATGTGCTTCGAAAACTACTACTAGTCGTCCAGGGAACGATCAAAGCGTAGTCAGTTTAAGACATTACTCCCATGGAGAAAAGTCCGCATGGTGCTTATTGTGTTCAATGCCGATGCAATTTTTGTGTTTCATCAACACTCAGAAGGTCCACAGATTACAGAATGCATCCAGATGTGCTTCGGAAACTACTACTAATCTTCCAGGGAACGATCAAAGCCTAGACAATTTAAGACATTACTCCAATGAAAGAAAAATCCGCATGGTGCTTATTGTGTTCAATGCCGATGCAATTTTCGTGTTTCATCAACACTCTGAAGGTCCACAGATTACAGAATGCATCCAGTTGTGCTTCGGAAACTAGTAGTAGTCTTCCAGTGAACGATCAAAGCGTAGACAGTTTAAGACATTACTCCCATGGAGAAAGGTCCCCATGGTGCTTATTGTGTTCAATGCCGACGCAATTTTTGTGTTTCATCAACACTCTGAAGGTCCTCATATTACAGAATGCATCCAGGTGTGCTTCGGAAACTACTACTATCTTCCAGGGAACGATCAAAGCGTAGACAGTTTAAGACATTACTCCAATGGAGAAAAGTCAACATGGTGCTTATTGTGTTCAATGCCGACGCAATTTTTGTGTTTCATCAACACTCTGAAGGTCCACAGATTTCAGAATGCCTCCAGATGTGCTTCGGAAACTACTACGAGTCTTCCAGGGATCGATGAAAGAGTAGACAGTTTGAGATGTTACTCCTATGGAGAAAAGTCCGCATGGTTCTTATTGTGTTGAATTCAGATGCAATTTCTGTGTTTCATCAACACTCTGAAGGTCCTCAGATTACAGAATGCATCCAGATGTGCTTCGGAAACTACTACTATCTTCCAGGGAACGATAAAAGCGTAGACAGTTTAAGACATTACTCCCATGGAGAAAAGTCCACATGGTGCTTATTGTGTTCAATGCCGACGCAATTTTTGTGTTTCATCAACACTCTGAAGGTTCACAGATTTCAGAATGCCTCCAGATGTGCTTCGAAAACTACTACGACTCTTCCAGGGAACGATCAAAGAGTAGACAGTTTGAGATGTTACTCCTATGGAGAAAAGTTCGCATGGTTCTTATTGTGTTCAATTCCGATGCAATTTCTGTGTTTCATCAACACTCTGAAGGTCCACATATTACAGAATGCATCCAGATGTGCTTCAGAAACTACTACTAGTCTTCCAGTGAACGATCAAAGAGTAGACAGTTTAAGGCATTACTCCCATGGAGAAAAGTCCACATGGTGCTTATTGTATTCAATGCCGATGCAATTTCTGTGTTTCATCAACACTCTGAAGGTCCACAGATTACAGAATGACTCCAGATGTGCTTCGGAAACTACTACTAGTCTTCCAGTGACTGATCAAATCGTAGACAGTTTAAGACATTACTCCCATGGAGAAAAGTCCGCATGGTGTTTATTGTGTTCAATGCCGATGCAATTTTTGTGTTTCATCAACACTCAGAAGGTCCACAGATTACAGAATGCATCCAGATGTGCTTCGGAAACTACTACTAATCTTCCAGGGAACGATCAAAGCCTAGACAATTGAAGACATTACTCCAATGAAAGAAAAATCCGCATGGTGCTTATTGTGTTCAATGCCGATGCAATTTTCGTGTTTCATCAACACTCTGAAGGTCCACGGATTACAGAATGCATCCGGTTGTGCTTCGGAAACTACTACTAGTCTTCCAGTGAACGATCAAAGCGTAGACAGTTTAAGACATTACTCCCATGGAAAAAAGTCCGCATGGTGCTTAATTTGTTCAATGCCGGTGTAATTTTTGTGTTTCATCAACACTCTGAAGGTCCACAGATTACAGAATGCATCCAGATGTGCTTCGGAAACTACTACTAGTCTTCCAGTGAACGATCAAAGCGTAGACAGTTTAAGACATTACTCCCATGGGGAAAAGTCCGCATGGTGCTTATTGTGTTCAATGCCGATGCAATTTCTGTGTATCATCAACACTCTGAAGGTCCACAAATTTCAGAATGCCTCCAGATGTGCTTCGGAAACTACTACGAGTCTTCCAGGGAACGATCAGAGTGTAGACAGTTTGAGATGTTACTCCTATGGAGAAAAGTCCGCATGGTTCTTATTGTGTTCAATTCCGATGCAATTTCTGTGTTTCATCAACAATCTAAAGGTCCACATATTACAGAATGCATCCAGATGTGCTTCGGAAACTACTACTAATCTTCCAGGAACGATCAAAGAGTAGACAGTTTAAGGCATTACTCTAATGGAGGAAAGACCACATGGTGCTTATTGTATTCAATGCCGATGCAATTTTTGTGTTTCATCAACACTCAGAAAGTCCACAGATTACAGATTGCATCCAGATGTGCTTCGGAAACTACTACTAATCTTCCAGGGAACGATCAAAGCCTAGACAATTTAAGACAGTACTCCAATGAAAGAAAAATCCGCATGGTGCTTATTGTGTTCAATGCCGATGCAATTTTCGTGTTTCATCAACACTCTGATGGTCCACAGATTACAGAATGCATCCAGTTGTGCTTCGGAAACTAGTAGTAGTCTTCCAGTGAACGATCAAAGCGTAGACAGTTTAAGACATTACTCCTATGGAGAGAAGTCCGCATGGTGCTTATTGTGTTCAATGCCGACGCAATTTTTGTGTTTCATCAACACTCTGAAGGTCCACAGATCTCAGAATACCTCCAGATGTGCTTCGGAAACTACTACCATTCTTCCAGTGAACGATCAAAGCGTAGACAGTTTAAGACATTACTCCCATGGAGAAAAGTCCGCATGGTGTTTATTGTGTTCAATGCCGATGCAATTTCTGTGTTTCATCAACACTCTGAAGGTCCACAGATTACAGAATGCATCCAGATGTGCTTCGGAAACTACTACTAGTCTTCCAGTGAAATATCAAAGCGTAGACAGTTTAAGACATTACTCCCATAAAGAAAGGTCCGCATGGTGCTTATTGTGTTCAATGCCGGTGTAATTTATGTGTTTCATCAACACTCTGAAGGTCCACAGATTACAGAATGCATCCAGATGTGCTTCGGAAACTACTACTAGTCTTCCAGTGAAAGTTCAAAGCGTAGACAATTTAAGACATTACTCCCATGGAGAAAAGTCCGTATGGTGCTTATTGTGTTCATTGCCGATGCAATTTTTGTGTTTCAACAACACTTCGAAGGTCCACAGATTACAGAATGCATCCAGATGTGCTTCGGAAACTACTACTAGTCTTCCAGTGAACGATCAAAGCGTAGAGAGTTTAATACATTACTCACATGGAGAAAAGTACGCATTGTGCATATTGTGTTCAATGCCGATGCAATTTCTGTGTATCATCAACACTCTGAAGGTTTACAGATTACAGAATGCATCCAGATGTGCTTCGGAAGCTACTACTAGTCTTCCAGTGAACGATCAAAGCGTAGACAGTTTAAGACAATACTCCCATGGAGAAAAATCCGCATGATGCTTATTGTGTTCATTGCCGATGCAATTTTTGTGTTTCATCAACACTCTGAAGGTCCTCAGATTACAGAATGCATCCAGATGTGCTTCGGAAACTACTACTATCTTCCAGGGAACGATCAAAGCGTAGACAGTTTAAGACATTACTCCCATGGAGAAAAGTCCACATGGTGCTTATTGTGTTCAATGCCGACGCATTTTTTGTGTTTCATCAACACTCTGAAGGTTCACAGATTTCAGAATGCCTCCAGATGTGCTTCGGAAACTACTACGAGTCTTCAAGGGAACGATCAAAGAGTAGACAGTTTGAGATGTTACTCCTATGGAGAAAAGTTCGCATGGTTCTTATTGTGTTCAGTTCCGATGCAATTTCTGTGTTTCATCCACACTCTGAAGGTCCACATATTACAGAATGCATCCAGATGTGCTTCAGAAACTACTACTAGTCTTCCAGTGAACGTTAAAAGAGTAGACAGTTTAAGGCATTACTCCCATGGAGAAAAGTCCACATGGTGCTTATTGTATTCAATGCCGATGCAATTTCTGTGTTTCATCAACACTCTGAAGGTCCACAGATTACAGAATGCCTCCAGTTGTGCTTCGGAAACTACTACTAGTCTTCCAGTTACTGATCAAATCGTAGACAGTTTAAGACATTACTCCCATGGAGAAAAGTCCGCATGGTGTTAATTGTGTTCAATGCCGATGCAATTTTTGTATATCATCAACACTCAGAAGGTCCACAGATTACAGAATGCATCCAGATGTGCTTCGGAAACTACTACTAATCTTCCAGGGAACGATCAAAGCCTAGACAATTTAAGACATTACTCCAATGAAAGAAAAATACGCAAAGTGCTTATTGTGTTCAATGCCGATGCATTTTTCGTGTTTCATCAACACTCTGAAGGTCCACGGATTACAGAATGCATCCGGTTGTGCTTCGGAAACTACTACTAGTCTTCCAGTGAACGATCAAAGCGTAGACAGTTTAAGACATTACTCCCATGGAGAAAAGTCCGCATGGTGCTTATTTTGTTCAATACCGGTGTAATTTTTGTGTTTCATCAACACTCTGAAGGTCCACAGATTACAGAATGCATCCAGATGTGCTTCGGAAACTACTACTAGTCTTCCAGTGAACGTTCAAAGCGTAGACAATTTAAGACATTACTCCAAGGAAGAAAATTCCGCATGGTGCTTATTGTGTTCAATGCCGATGCAATTTTCGTGTTTCATCAACACTCTGAAGCTCCACGGATTACAGAATGCATCCGGTTGTGCTTCGGAAACTACTACTAGTCTTCCAGTGAACGATCAAAGCGTAGACAGTTTAAGGCATTACTCCCATGGAGAAAAGTCCGCATGGTGCTTATTTTGTTCAATGCCGGTGTAATTTTTGTGTTTCATCAACACTCTGAAGGTCCACAGATTACAGAATGCATCCAGATGTGCTTCGGAAACTACTACTAGTCTTCCAGTGAACGATCAAAGCGTAGACAGTTTAAGACATTACTCCCATGGAGAAAAGTCCGCATGTTGCTTATTGTGTTCAATGCCGATGCAATTTCTGTGTATCATCAACACTCTGAAGGTCCACAGATTTCAGAATGCCTCCAGATGTGCTTCGGAAACTACTACGAGTCTTCAAGGGAACGATCAGAGAGTAGACAGTTTGAGATGTTACTCCAATGGAGATAAGTCCGCATGGTTCTTATTGTGTTCAATTCCGATGCAATTTCTGTGTTTCATCAACAATCTGAAGGTCCACATATTACAGAATGCATCCAGATGTGCTTCGGAAACTACTACTAATCTTCCAGGGAACGATCAAAGAGTAGACAGTTTAAGGCATTACTCTAATGAAGGAAAGACCACATGGTGCTTATTGTATTCAATGCCGATGCAATTTTTGTGTTTCATCAACACTCAGAAGGTCCACAGATTACAGAATGCATCCAGATGTGCTTCGGAAACTACTACCAATCTTCCAGGGAACGATGAAAGCCTAGACAATTTAAGACATTACTCCAATGAAAGAAAAATCCGCATGGTGCTTATTGTGTTCAATGCCGATGCAATTTTCGTGTTTCATCAACACTCTGATGGTCCACAGATTACAGAATGCATCCAGTTGTGCTTCGGAAACTAGTAGTAGTCTTCCAGTGAACGATCAAAGCGTAGAAAGTTTAAGACATTACTCCTATGGAGAGAAGTCCGCATGGTGCTTATTGTGTTCAATGCCGACGCAATTTTTGTGTTTCATCAACACTCTGAAGGTCCACAGATTTCAGAATACCTCCAGATGTGCTTCGGAAACTACTACCATTCTTCCAGTGAACGATCAAAGCGTAGACTGTTTAAGACATTACTCCCATGGAGAAAGGTCCGCATGGTGCTTATTGTGTTCAATGCCGGTGTAATTTATGTGTTTCATCAACACTCTGAAGGTCCACAGATTACAGAATGCATCCAGATGTGCTTCGGAAACTACTACTAGTCTTCCAGTGAAAGTTCAAAGCGTAGACAATTTAAGACATTACTCCCATGGAGAAAAGTCCGCATGGTGCTTATTGTGTTCATTGACGATGCAATTTTTGTGTTTCATCAACACTCTGAAGGTCCACAGATTACAGAATGCATCCAGATGTGCTTCGGAAACTACTACTAGTCATCCAGTGAACGATCAAAGCGTAGAGAGTTTAATACATTACTCCCATGGAGAAAAGTACGCATTGTGCATATTGTGTTCAATGCCGATGCAATTTCTGTGTATCATCAACACTCTGAAGGTCCACAGATTACAGAATGCATCCAGATGTGCTTCGGAAGCTATTACTAGTCTTCCAGTGAACGATCAAAGCGTAGACAGTTTAAGACAATACTCCCATCGAGAAAAATCCGCATGATGCTTATTGTGTTCATTGCCGATGCAATTTTTGTGTTTCATCAACACTCTGAAGGTCCGCAGATTACAGAATGCATCCAGATGTGCTTCGGAAACTACTACTATCTTCCAGGGAACGATCAAAGCGTAGACAGTTTAAGACATTACTCCCATGTAGAAAAGTCCACATGGTGCTTATTGTGCTCAATGCCGACGCAATTTTTGTGTTTCATCAACACTCTGAAGGTTCACAGATTTCAGAATGCCTCCAGATGTGCTTCGGAAACTACTACGAGTCTTCCAGGGAACGATCAAAGAGTAGACAGTTTGTGATGTTACTCCTATGGAGTAAAGTTCGCATGGTTCTTATTGTGTTCAGTTCCGATGCAATTTCTGTGTTTCATCAACACTCTGAAGGTCCACATATTACAGAATGCATCCAGATGTGCTTCAGAAACTACTACTAGTCTTCCAGTGAACGATCAAAGAGTAGACAGTTTAAGGCATTACTCCCATGGAGAAAAGTCCACATGGTGCTTATTGTATTCAATGCCGATGCAATTTCTGTGTTCCATCAACACTCTGAAGGTCCACAGATTACAGAATGCCTCCAGTTGTGCTTCGGAAACTATTACTAGTCTTCCAGTGACTGATCAAATCGTTGACAATTTAAGACATTACTCCCATGGAGAAAAGTCCGCATGGTGTTAACTGTGTTCAATGCCGATGCAATTTTTGTGTTTCATCAACACTCAGAAGGTCCACAGATTACAGAATGCATCCAGATGTGCTTCGGAAACTACTACTAATCTTCCAGGGAACGATCAAAGCCTAGACAATTTAAGACATTACTCCAATGAAAGAAAAATCCGCATGGTGCTTATTGTGTTCAATGCCGATGCAATTTTCGTGTTTCATCAACACTCTGAAGGTCCACGGATTACAGAATGCATCCGGTTGTGCTTCGGAAACTACTAGTAGTCTTCCAGTGAACGATCAAAGCGTAGACAGTTTAAGACATTACTCCCATGGAGAAAAGTCCGCATGGTGCTTATTTTGTTCAATTCCGGTGTAATTTTTGTGTTTCATCAACACTCTGAAAGTCCACAGATTACAGAATGCATCCAGATGTGCTTCGGAAACTACTACTAGTCTTCCAGTGAACGTTCAAAGCGTAGACAATTTAAGACATTACTCCCATGGAGAAAAGTCCGCATGATGCTTATTGTGCTCAATGCCGACGCAATTTTTGTGCTTCATCAAACCTCTGAAGGTCCACAGATTACAAAATTCAAGCAGATGTTTTTCGAAAACTACTACTAGTCTTCCAGGGAACGATTAAAGCGTAGACAGTTTAAGACATTACTCCCATGGAGAAAAGTCCGCATGGTGCTTACTGTGTTCAATGCCGATGCAATTTTTGTGTTTCATCAACACTCTGAAGGTCCTCAGATTACTGAATGCATCTAGATGTGCTTCGGAAACTACTACTATCTTCCAGGGAACGATCAAAGCGTAGACAGTTTAAGATATTACACATATGGAGAAAAGTCCACATGGTGCTTATTGTTTTCAATGCCGACGCAATTTTTGTGTTTCGTCAACACTCTGAAGGTCCACAGATTTCAGAATGCCTCCAGATTTGCTTCGGAAACTACTACGAGTCTTCCAGGGAACGATCAAAGAGTAGACCGTTTGAGATGCTACTCCCATGGAGAAAAGTCCGCATGGTTCTTATTGTGTTCAATTCCGATGCACTTTCTGTGTTTCATCAACACTCAGAAGGTCCACATATTACAGAATGCATCCAGATGTGCATCAGAAACTACTACTAGTCTTCCAGTGACTGATCAAAGCGTAGACAGTTTAAGACATTACTCCCATGGAGAAAAGTCCGCAGGGTGCTTATTGTGTTGCAATTTTCGTGTTTCATCAACACTCTGAAGGTCCACAGATTACAGAATGCATCCAGTTGTGCTTCGGAAACTAGTAGTAGTCTTCCAGTGAACGATCAAAGCGTAGACATTTTAAGACATTACTCCCATGGAGAGAAGTCCGCATGGTGCTTATTGTGTTCAATGCCGACGCAATTTTTATGTTTCATCAACACTCTGAAGGTCCACAGATGTCAGAATGCCTCCAGATGTGCTATGGAAAATACTACTATTCTTCCAGTGAACGATCAAAACGTAGACAGTTTAAGACATTACTCCCATGGAGAAAAGTCCGCATGGTGCTTATTGTGTTCAATGCCGATGTAATTTCTGTGTTTCATCAACACTCTAAAGGTCCACAGATTACAGAATGCCTCCAGATGTGCTTCGGAAACTACTACTAGTCTTCCAGTGAACGATCAAAGCGTAGACAGTTACAGACATTACTCCCATGGAGAAAAGTCCGCATGGTGCTTATTGTGTTCAATGCCGATGCAATTTTTGTGTTTTATCGACACTCTGGAGGTCTACAGATTACAGAATGCATCCAGATGTGCTTGAAAAAACCACTACTAGTCTTCCAGTGAACGTTCAAAGCGTAGACAGTTTAAGACATTTCTCCTATGGAGAAAAGTCCACATGGTGCTTCTTGTGTTCAATGCCGATGCAATTTTTGTGTTTCATCAACACTCAGAAGGTCCACAGATGACAGAATGCATCCAGATGTGCTTCGGAAACTACTACTAATCTTCCAGGGAACGATCAAAGCCTAGACAATTTAAGACATTACTCCCATGAAAGAAAAATCCGCATGGTGCTTATTGTGTTCAATGCCGATGCAATTTTCGTGTTTCATCAACACTCAGAAGGTCACAGATTACAGAATGTATCCAGATGTGCTTCGGAAACTACTACTAATCTTCCAGGGGACGATCAAATCCTAGACAATTTAAGACATTACTCCCATGAAAGAAAAATCGGCATGGTGCTTATTGTGTTCAATGCCGATGCAATTTTCGTGTTTCATCAACACTCTGAAGGTCCACAGATTACAGAATGCATCCAGTTGTGCTTCGGAAACTAGCACTAGTCTTCCAGGGAACGATCAAAGCGTAGACAGTTTAAGACATTACTCCCATGGAGAAAAGTCCACATGGTGCTTATTGTGTTCAATGCCGTTGCAATTTTTGTGTTTCATCAACACTCTGAAGGTTCACAGATTTCAGAATGCCTCCAGATGTGCTTCGGAAACTACTACGAGTCTTCCAGGGAACGATCAAAGAGTAGACAGTTTGAGATGTTACTCCTATGGAGAAAAGTTCGCATGGTTCCTATTGTGTTCAGTTCCGATGCAATTTCTGTGTTTCATCAACACTCTGAAGGTCCACATATTACAGAATGCATCCAGATGTGCTTCAGAAACTACTACTAGTCTTCCAGTGAACGATCAAAGAGTAGACAGTTTAAGGCATTACTCCCATGGAGAAAAGTCCACATGGTGCTTATTGTATTCAATGCCGATGCAATTTCTGTGTTCCATCAACACTCTGATGGTCCACAGATTACAGAATGCCTCCAGTTGTGCTTCGGAAACTACTACTAGTCTTCCAGTGACTGATCAAATCGTTGACAGTTTAAGACATTACTCCCATGGAGAAAAGTCCGCATGGTGTTAATTGTGTTCAATGCCGATGCAATTTTTGTGTTTCATCAACACTCAGAAGGTCCACAGATTACAGAATGCATCCAGATGTGCTTCGGAAACTACTACTAATCTTCCAGGGAACGATCAAAGCCTAGACAATTTAAGACATTACTCCAATGAAAGAAAAATCCGCATGGTGCTTATTGTGTTCAATGCCGATGCAATTTTCGTGTTTCATCAACACTCTGAAGGTCCACGGATTACAGAATGCATCCGGTTGTGCTTCGGAAACTACTAGTAGTCTTCCAGTGAACGATCAAAGCGTAGACAGTTTAAGACATTACTCCCATGGAGAAAAGTCCGCATGGTGATTATTTTGTTCAATGCCGGTGTAATTTTTGTGTTTCATCAACACTCTGAAGGTCCACAGATTACAGAATGCATCCAGATGTGCTTCGGAAACTACTACTAGTCCTCCAGTGAACGTTCAAAGCGTAGACAATTTAAGACATTACTCCCATGGAGAAAAGTCCGCATGATGCTTATTGTGCTCAATGCCGACGCAATTTTTGTGCTTCATCAAACCTCTGAAGGTCCACAGATTACAAAATTCAAGCAGATGTTTTTCGAAAACTACTACTAGTCTTCCAGGGAACGATTAAAGCGTAGACAGTTTAAGACATTACTCCCATGGAGAAAAGTCCGCATGGTGCTTATTGTGTTCAATGCCGATGCAGTTTTTGTGTTTCATCAACACTCTGAAGGTCCTCAGATTACAGAATGCATCTAGATGTGCTTCGGAAACTACTACTATCTTCCAGGGAACGATCAAAGCGTAGACAGTTTAAGACATTACACCCATGGAGAAAAGTCCACATTGTGCTTATTGTTTTCAATGCCGACTCAATTTTTGTGTTTCGTCAACACTCTGAAGGTCCACAGATTTCAGAATGCCTCCAGATTTGCTTCGGAAACTACTACGAGTCTTCCAGGGAACGATCAAAGAGTAGACAGTTTGAGATGCTACTCCCATGGAGAAAAGTCCGCATGGTTCTTATTGTGTTCAATTCCGATGCACTTTCTGTGTTTCATCAACACTCAGAAGGTCCACATATTACAGAATGCATCCAGATGTGCTTCAGAAACTACTACTAGTCTTTCAGTGACTGATCAAAGCGTAGACAGTTTAAGACATTACTCCCATGGAGAAAAGTCCGCATGCTGCTTATTGTGTTCAATGCCGATGCAATTTTCGTGTTTCATCAACACTCTGAAGGTCCACAGATTACAGAATGCATCCAGTTGTGCTTCGGAAACTAGTAGTAGTTTTCCCGTGAACGATCAAAGCGTAGACAGTTTAAGACATTACTCCCATGGAGAGAAGTCCGCATGGTGCTTATTGTGTTCAATGCCGACGCAATTTTTGTGTTTCATCAACACTCTGAAGGTCCACAGATGTCAGAATGCCTCCAGATGTGCTACGGAAAATACTACTATTCTTCCAGTGAACGATCAAAGCGTAGACAGTTTAAGACATTACTCCCATGGAGAAAAGTCCGCATGGTGCTTATTGTGTTCAATGCCGACACAATTTTTGTGTTTCATCAACCCTCTGAAGGTCCACAGATTACAGAATTCATGCAGATGTGTTCCGAAAACTACTACTAGTCTTCCAGGGAACGATTAAAACGTAGACAGTTTTAGACATTACTCCCATGGAGAAAAGTCCGCATGGTGCTTATTGTGTTCAATGCCGATGCAATTTCTGTGTTTCATCAACACTCTAAAGGTCCACAGATTACAGAATGCCTCCAGATGTGCTTCGGAAACTACTACTAGTCTTCCAGTGAACGATCAAAGCGTAGACAGTTAAAGACATTACTCCCATGGAGAAAAGTCCGCATGGTGCTTATTGTGTTCAATGCCGATGCAATTTTTGTGTTTCATCGACACTCTGAAGGTCTACAAATTACAGAATGCATCCAGATGTGCTTGAAAAAACCACTACTAGTCTTCCAGTGAACGTTCAAAGCGTAGACAGTTTAAGACATTTCTCCTATGGAGAAAAGTCCACATGGTGCTTCTTGTGTTCAATGCCGATGCAATTTTTGTGTTTCATCAACACTCAGAAGGTCCACAGATGACAGAATGCTTCCAGATGTGCTTCGGAAACTACTACTAATCTTCCAGGGAACGATCAAAGCCTAGACAATTTAAGACATTAATCCCATGAAAGAAAAATCCGCATGGTGCTTATTGTGTTCAATGCCGATGCAATTTTCGTGTTTCATCAACACTCAGAAGGTCACAGATTACAGAATGCATCCAGATGTGCTTCGGAAACTACTACTAATCTTCCAGGGAACGATCAAAGCCTAGACAATTTAAGACATTACTCCCATGAAAGAAAAATCGGCATGGTGCTTATTGTGTTCAATGCCGATGCAATTTTCGTGTTTCATCAACACTCTGAAGGTCCACAGTTTACAGAATGCATCCAGTTGTGCTTCGGAAACTAGCACTAGTCTTCCAGTGAACGATCAAAGCGTAGACAGTTTAAGACATTACTCCCATGGGGAGAAGTCCGCATGGTGCTTATTGTGTTCAATGCCGACGCAATTTTTGTGTTTCATCAACACTCTGAAGGTCCACAGATTTCAGAATGCCTCCAGATGTGCTTCGGAAACTACTACTAGTCTTCCGGGGAACGATTAAAGCGTAGACAGTTTAAGACATTACTCTCATGGAGAAAAGTCCGCATGGTGCTTATTGTGTTCAATGCCGATGCAATTTCTGTGTTTCGTCAACACTCTGAAGGTCCACAGATTACAGAATGCCTCCAGATGTGCTTCGGAAACTACTACTAGTCTTCCAGTGTACGATCAAAGCGTAGACAGTTTAAGACATTAATCCCATGGAGAAAAGTCCGCATGGTGCTTATTGTGTTCAATGCCGATGCAATTTTTGTGTTTCATCGACACTCTGAAGGTCTACAGATTACAGAATGCATCCAGATGTGCTTGAGAAACTACTACTAGTCTTCCAGTGAACGTTCAAAGCGTAGACAATTTAGGACATTACTCCCATGGAGAAAAGTCCGCATGGCGCTACTTGTGTTCAATGCCGACGCAATTTTTATGTTTCATCAACACTCTGAAGGTCCACAGATTACAGAATGCATCCAGATGTGCTTCGGAAACTACTACTACTCTTCCAGTGAACGATCAAAGCGTAGACAATTTAAGGCATTACTCCCATGGAGAAAAGTCCGCATGGTGCTTATTGTGTTCAATGCCGATGCAATTTTTGTGTTTCATCAACACTCAGAAGGTCCACAGATTACAGAATGCATCCAGATGTGCTTCGGAAACTACTACTAATCTTCCAGGGAACGATCAATGCCTAGACAATTTAAGACATTACTCCAATGAATGAAAAATCCGCATGGTGCTTATTGTGTTCAATGCCGATGCAATTTTCGTGTTTCATCAACACTCTGAAGGTCCACGGATTACAGAATGCATCCGGTTGTGCTTCGGAAACTACTACTAGTCTTCCAGTGAACGATCAAAGCGTAGACAGTTTAAGACATTACTCCCATGGAGAAAAGTCCGCATGGTGCTTATTTTGTTCAATGCCGGTGTAATTTTTGTGTTTCATCAACACTCTGAAGGTCCACAGATTACAGAATGCATCCAGATGTGCTTCGGAAACTACTACTAGTCTTCCAGTGAACGTTCAAAGCGTAGACAATTTAAGACATTACTCCCATGGAGAAAAGTCCGCATGATGCTTATTGTGCTCAATGCCGACGCAATTTTTGTGCTTCATCAAACCTCTGAAGGTCCAAAGATTACAGAATTCATGCAGATGTTTTTCGAAAACTACTACTAGTCTTCCAGGGAACGATTAAAGCGTAGACAGTTTAAGACATTACTCCCATGGAGAAAAGTCCGCATGGTGCTTATTGTGTTCAATGCCGATGCAATTTTTGTGTTTCATCAACACTCTGAAGGTCCACAGATTACAGTATGCATCCAGATGTGCTTCGGAAACTACTAATACTCTTCCAGTGAACGATCAAAGCGTAGAGAGTTTAATACATTACTCCCATGGAGAAAAGTACGCATTGTGCTTATTGTGTTCAATGCCGATGCAATTTCTGTGTTTCATCAACACTCTGATGGTCCTCAGATTACAGAATGCATCTAGATGTGCTTCGGAAACTACTACTATCTTCCAGGGAACGATCAAAGCGTAGACAGTTTAAGACATTACACCCATGGAGAAAAGTCCACATGGTGCTTATTGTTTTCAATGCCGACGCAATTTTTGTGTTTCGTCAATACTCTGAAGGTCCACAGATTTCAGAATGCCTCCAGATTTGCTTCGGAAACTACTACGAGTCTTCCAGGGAACGATCAAAGAGTAGACAGTTTGAGATGCTACTCCCATGGAGAAAAGTCCGCATGGTTCTTATTGTGTTCAATTCCGATGCACTTTCTGTGTTTCATCAACACTCAGAAGGTCCACATATTACAGAATGCATCCAAATGTGCTTCAGAAACTACTACTAGTCTTCCAGTGACTGATCAAAAGCGTAGACAGTTTAAGACATTACTCCCATGGAGAAAAGTCCGCAGGGTGCTTATTGTGTTCAATGCCGATGCAATTTTTGTGTTTCATCAACACTCAGAAGGTCCCCAGATTACAGAATGCATCCAGATGTGCTTCGGAAACTACTTCTAATCTTCCAGGGAACGATCAAAGCCTAGACAATTTAAGACATTACTCCAATGATAGAAAAATCCGCATGCTGCTTATTGTGTTCAATGCCGATGCAATTTTCGTGTTTCATCAACACTCTGAAGGTCCACAGATTACAGAATGCATCCAGTTGTGCTTCGGAAACTAGTTATAGTCTTCCAGTGAACGATCAAAGCGTAGACAGTTTAAGACATTACTCCCATGGAGAAAAGTTCGCATGGTGCTTATTGTGTTCAATGCCGACGCAATTTTTGTGTTTCATCAACCCTCTGAAGGTCCACAGATTACAGAATTCATGCAGATGTGTTCCGAAAACTACTACTAGTCTTCCAGGGAACGATTAAAGCGTAGACAGTTTAAGACATTACTCCCATGGAGAAAAGTCCGCATGGTGCTTATTGTGTTCAATGCCGATGCAATTTCTGTGTTTCATCAACACTCTGAAGGTCCACAGATTACAGAATGCCTCCAGATGTGCTTCGGAAACTACTACTAGTCTTCCAGTGTACGATCAAAGCGTAGACAGTTTAAGACATTAATCCCATGGAGAAAAGTCCGCATGGTGCTTATTGTGTTCAATGTCGATGCAATTTTTGTGTTTCATCGACACTCTGAAGGTCTACAGATTACAGAATGCATCCAGATGTGCTTGGGAAACTACTACTAGTCTTCCAGTGAACGTTCAAAGCGTAGACAATTTAGGACATTACTCCCATGGAGAAAAGTCCGCATGGCGCTACTTGTGTTCAATGCCGACGCAATTTTTATGTTTCATCAACACTCTGAAGGTCCACAGATTACAGAATGCATCCAGATGTGCTTCGGAAACTACTACTACTCTTCCAGTGAACGATCAAAGCGTAGACAATTTAAGGCATTACTCCCATGGAGAAAAGTCCGCATGGTGCTTATTGTGTTCAATGCCGATGCAATTTTTGTGTTTCATCAACACTCAGAAGGTCCACAGATTACAGAATGCATCCAGATGTGCTTCGGAAACTACTACTAATCTTCCAGGGAACGATCAAAGCCTAGACAATTTAAGACATTACTCCAATGAATGAAAAATCCGCATGGTGCTTATTGTGTTCAATGCCGTTGCAATTTTCGTGTTTCATCAACACTCTGAAGGTCCACGGATTACAGAATGCATCCGGTTGTGCTTCGGAAACTACTACTAGTCTTCCAGTGAACGATCAAAGCGTAGACAGTTTAAGACATTACTCCCATGGAGAAAAGTCCGCATGGTGCTTATTTTGTTCAATGCCGGTGTAATTTTTGTGTTTCATCAACACTCTGAAGGTCCACAGATTACAGAATGCATCCAGATGTGCTTCGGAAACTACTACTAGTCTTCCAGTGAACGTTCAAAGCGTAGACAATTTAAGACATTACTCCCATGGAGAAAAGTCCGCATGATGCTTATTGTGCTCAATGCCGACGCAATTTTTGTGCTTCATCAAACCTCTGAAGGTCCACAGATTACAGAATTCATGCAGATGTTTTTCGAAAACTACTACTAGTCTTCCAGGGAACGATTAAAGCGTAGACAGTTTAAGACATTACTCCCATGGAGAAAAGTCCGCATGGTGCTTATTGTGTTCAATGCCGATGCAATTTTTGTGTTTCATCAACACTCTGAAGGTCCACAGATTACAGTATGCATCCAGATGTGCTTCGGAAACTACTAATACTCTTCCAGTGAACGATCAAAGCGTAGAGAGTTTAATACATTACTCCCATGGAGAAAAGTACGCATTGTGCTTATTGTGTTCAATGCCGATGCAATTTCTGTGTATCATCAACACTCTGAAGGTCCACAGATTACAGAATGCATCCAGATGTGCTTCGGAAGCTACTACTAGTCTTCCAGTGAACGATCAAAGCGTAGACAGTTTAAGACAATACTCCCATGGAGAAAAATCCGCATGATGCTTATTGTGTTCATTGATGTTGCAATTTTTGTGTTTCATCAACACTCTGATGGTCCTCAGATTACAGAATGCATCTAGATGTGCTTCGGAAACTACTACTATCTTCCAGGGAACGATCAAAGCGTAGACAGTTTAAGACATTACACCCATGGAGAAAAGTCCACATGGTGCTTATTGTTTTCAATGCCGACGCAATTTTTGTGTTTCGTCAACACTCTGAAGGTCCACAGATTTCAGAATGCCTCCAGATTTGCTTCGGAAACTACTACGAGTCTTCCAGGGAACGATCAAAGAGTAGACAGTTTGATATGCTACTCCCATGGAGAAAAGTCCGCATGGTTCTTATTGTGTTCAATTCCGATGCACTTTCTGTGTTTCATCAACACTCAGAAGGTCCACATATTACAGAATGCATCCAGATGTGCTTCAGAAACTACTACTAGTCTTCCAGTGACTGATCAAAGCGTAGACAGTTTAAGACATTACTCCCATGGAGAAAAGTCCGCAGGGTGCTTATTGTGTTCAATGCCGATGCAATTTTTGTGTTTTATCAACACTCAGAAGGTCCCCAGATTACAGAATGCATCCAGATGTGCTTCGGAAACTACTTCTAATCTTCCAGGGAACGATCAAAGCCTGGACAATTTAAGACATTACTCCAATGATAGAAAAATCCGCATGCTGCTTATTGTGTTCAATGCCGATGCAATTTTCGTGTTTCATCAACACTCTGAAGGTCCACAGTTTACAGAATGCATCCAGTTGTGCTTCGGAAACTAGTTATAGTCTTCCAGTGAACGATCAAAGCGTAGACAGTTTAAGACATTACTCCCATGGAGAGAAGTCCGCATGGTGCTTATTGTGTTCAATGCCGACGCAATTTTTGTGTTTCATCAACACTCTGAAGGTCCACAGATGTCAGAATGCCTCCAGATGTGCTACGGAAAATACTACTATTCTTCCAGTGAACGATCAAAGCGTAGACAGTTTAAGACATTACTCCCATGGAGAAAAGTTCGCATGGTGCTTATTGTGTTCAATGCCGACGCAATTTTTGTGTTTCATCAACCCTCTGAAGGTCCACAGATTACAGAATTCATGCAGATGTGTTCCGAAAACTACTACTAGTCTTCCAGGGAACGATTAAAGCGTAGACAGTTTAATACATTACTCCCATGGAGAAAAGTCCGCATGGTGCTTATTGTGTTCAATGCCGATGCAATTTCTGTGTTTCATCAACACTCTGAAGGTCCACAGATTACAGAATGCCTCCAGATGTGCTTCGGAAACTACTACTAGTCTTCCAGTGTACGATCAAAGCGTAGACAGTTTAAGACATTAATCCCATGGAGAAAAGTCCGCATGGTGCTTATTGTGTTCAATGCCGATGCAATTTTTGTGTTTCATCGACACTCTGAAGGTCTACAGATTACAGAATGCATCCAGATGTGCTTGAGAAACTACTACTAGTCTTCCAGTGAACGTTCAAAGCGTAGACAATTTAGGACATTACTCCCATGGAGAAAAGTCCGCATGGCGCTACTTGTGTTCAATGCCGACGCAATTTTTATGTTTCATCAACACTCTGAAGGTCCACAGATTACAGAATGCATCCAGATGTGCTTCGGAAACTACTACTACTCTTCCAGTGAACGATCAAAGCGTAGACAATTTAAGGCATTACTCCCATGGAGAAAAGTCCGCATGGTGCTTATTGTGTTCAATGCCGATGCAATTTTTGTGTTTCATCAACACTCAGAAGGTCCACAGATTACAGAATGCATCCAGATGTGCTTCGGAAACTACTACTAATCTTCCAGGGAACGATCAAAGCCTAGACAATTTAAGACATTACTCCAATGAATGAAAAATCCGCATGGTGCTTATTGTGTTCAATGCCGATGCAATTTTCGTGTTTCATCAACACTCTGAAGGTCCACGGATTACAGAATGCATCCGGTTGTGCTTCGGAAACTACTACTAGTCTTCCAGTGAACGATCAAAGCGTAGACAGTTTAAGACATTACTCCCATGGAGAAAAGTCCGCATGGTGCTTATTTTGTTCAATGCCGGTGTAATTTTTGTGTTTCATCAACACTCTGAAGGTCCACAGATTACAGAATGCATCCAGATGTGCTTCGGAAACTACTACTAGTCTTCCAGTGAACGTTCAAAGCGTAGACAATTTAAGACATTACTCCCATGGAGAAAAGTCCGCATGATGCTTATTGTGCTCAATGCCGACGCAATTTTTGTGCTTCATCAAACCTCTGAAGGTCCACAGATTACAGAATTCATGCAGATGTTTTTCGAAAACTACTACTAGTCTTCCAGGGAACGATTAAAGCGTAGACAGTTTAAGACATTACTCCCATGGAGAAAAGTCCGCATGGTGCTTATTGTGTTCAATGCCGATGCAATTTTTGTGTTTCATCAACACTCTGAAGGTCCACAGATTACAGTATGCATCCAGATGTGCTTCGGAAACTACTAATACTCTTCCAGTGAACGATCAAAGCGTAGAGAGTTTAATACATTACTCCCATGGAGAAAAGTACGCATTGTGCTTATTGTGTTCAATGCCGATGCAATTTCTGTGTATCATCAACACTCTGAAGGTCCACAGATTACAGAATGCATCCAGATGTGCTTCGGAAGCTACTACTAGTCTTCCAGTGAACGATCAAAGCGTAGACAGTTTAAGACAATACTCCCATGGAGAAAAATCCGCATGATGCTTATTGTGTTCATTGATGATGCAATTTTTGTGTTTCATCAACACTCTGATGGTCCTCAGATTACAGAATGCATCTAGATGTGCTTCGGAAACTACTACTATCTTCCAGGGAACGATCAAAGCGTAGACAGTTTAAGACATTACACCCATGGAGAAAAGTCCACATGGTGCTTATTGTTTTCAATGCCGACGCAATTTTTGTGTTTCGTCAACACTCTGAAGGTCCACAGATTTCAGAATGCCTCCAGATTTGCTTCGGAAACTACTACGAGTCTTCCAGGGAACGATCAAAGAGTAGACAGTTTGAGATGCTACTCCCATGGAGAAAAGTCCGCATGGTTCTTATTGTGTTCAATTCCGATGCACTTTCTGTGTTTCATCAACACTCAGAAGGTCCACATATTACAGAATGCATCCAGATGTGCTTCAGAAACTACTACTAGTCTTCCAGTGACTGATCAAAGCGTAGACAGTTTAAGACATTACTCCCATGGAGAAAAGTCCGCAGGGTGCTTATTGTGTTCAATGCCGATGCAATTTTTGTGTTTTATCAACACTCAGAAGGTCCCCAGATTACAGAATGCATCCAGATGTGCTTCGGAAACTACTTCTAATCTTCCAGGGAACGATCAAAGCCTGGACAATTTAAGACATTACTCCAATGATAGAAAAATCCGCATGCTGCTTATTGTGTTCAATGCCGATGCAATTTTCGTGTTTCATCAACACTCTGAAGGTCCACAGATTACAGAATGCATCCAGTTGTGCTTCGGAAACTAGTTATAGTCTTCCAGTGAACGATCAAAGCGTAGACAGTTTAAGACATTACTCCCATGGAGAGAAGTCCGCATGGTGCTTATTGTGTTCAATGCCGACGCAATTTTTGTGTTTCATCAACACTCTGAAGGTCCACAGATGTCAGAATGCCTCCAGATGTGCTACGGAAAATACTACTATTCTTCCAGTGAACGATCAAAGCGTAGACAGTTTAAGACATTACTCCCATGGAGAAAAGTTCGCATGGTGCTTATTGTGTTCAATGCCGACGCAATTTTTGTGTTTCATCAACCCTCTGAAGGTCCACAGATTACAGAATTCATGCAGATGTGTTCCGAAAACTACTACTAGTCTTCCAGGGAACGATTAAAGCGTAGACAGTTTAATACATTACTCCCATGGAGAAAAGTCCGCATGGTGCTTATTGTGTTCAATGCCGATGCAATTTCTGTGTTTCATCAACACTCTGAAGGTCCACAGATTACAGAATGCCTCCAGATGTGCTTCGGAAACTACTACTAGTCTTCCAGTGTACGATCAAAGCGTAGACAGTTTAAGACTTTAATCCCATGGAGAAAAGTCCGCATGGTGCTTATTGTGTTCAATGCCGATGCAATTTTTGTGTTTCATCGACACTCTGAAGGTCTACAGATTACAGAATGCATCCAGATGTGCTTGAGAAACTACTACTAGTCTTCCAGTGAACGTTCAAAGCGTAGACAATTTAGGACATTACTCCCATGGAGAAAAGTCCGCATGGCGCTACTTGTGTTCAATGCCGACGCAATTTTTATGTTTCATCAACACTCTGAAGGTCCACAGATTACAGAATGCATCCAGATGTGCTTCGGAAACTACTACTACTCTTCCAGTGAACGATCAAAGCGTAGACAATTTAAGGCATTACTCCCATGGAGAAAAGTCCGCATGGTGCTTATTGTGTTCAATGCCGATGCAATTTTTGTGTTTCATCAACACTCAGAAGGTCCACAGATTACAGAATGCATCCAGATGTGCTTCGGAAACTACTACTAATCTTCCAGGGAACGATCAAAGCCTAGACAATTTAAGACATTACTCCAATGAATGAAAAATCCGCATGGTGCTTATTGTGTTCAATGCCGATGCAATTTTCGTGTTTCATCAACACTCTGAAGGTCCACGGATTACAGAATGCATCCGGTTGTGCTTCGGAAACTACTACTAGTCTTCCAGTGAACGATCAAAGCGTAGACAGTTTAAGACATTACTCCCATGGAGAAAAGTCCGCATGGTGCTTATTTTGTTCAATGCCGGTGTAATTTTTGTGTTTCATCAACACTCTGTAGGTCCACAGATTACAGAATGCATCCAGATGTGCTTCGGAAACTACTACTAGTCTTCCAGTGAACGTTCAAAGCGTAGACAATTTAAGACATTACTCCCATGGAGAAAAGTCCGCATGATGCTTATTGTGCTCAATGCCGACGCAATTTTTGTGCTTCATCAAACCTCTGAAGGTCCACAGATTACAGAATTCATGCAGATGTTTTTCGAAAACTACTACTAGTCTTCCAGGGAACGATTAAAGCGTAGACAGTTTAAGACATTACTCCCATGGAGAAAAGTCCGCATGGTGCTTATTGTGTTCAATGCCGATGCAATTTTTGTGTTTCATCAACACTCTGAAGGTCCACAGATTACAGTATGCATCCAGATGTGCTTCGGAAACTACTAATACTCTTCCAGTGAACGATCAAAGCGTAGAGAGTTTAATACATTACTCCCATGGAGAAAAGTACGCATTGTGCATATTGTGTTCAATGCCGATGCAATTTCTGTGTATCATCAACACTCTGAAGGTCCACAGATTACAGAATGCATCCAGATGTGCATTGGAAGCTACTACTAGTCTTCCAGTGAACGATCAAAGCGTAGACAGTTTAAGACAATACTCCCATGGAGAAAAATCCGCATGATGCTTATTGTGTTCATTGATGATGCAATTTTTGTGTTTCATCAACACTCTGATGGTCCTCAGATTACAGAATGCATCTACATGTGCTTCGGAAACTACTACTATCTTCCAGGGAACGATCAAAGCGTAGACAGTTTAAGACATTACACCCATGGAGAAAAGTCCACATGGTGCTTATTGTTTTCAATGCCGACGCAATTTTTGTGTTTCGTCAACACTCTGAAGGTCCACAGATTTCAGAATGCCTCCAGATTTTCTTCGGAAACTACTACGAGTCTTCCAGGGAACGATCAAAGAGTAGACAGTTTGAGATGCTACTCCCATGGAGAAAAGTCCGCATGGTTCTTATTGTGTTCAATTCCGATGCACTTTCTGTGTTTCATCAACACTCAGAAGGTCCACATATTACAGAATGCATCCAGATGTGCTTCAGAAACTACTACTAGTCTTCCAGTGACTGATCAAAGCGTAGACAGTTTAAGACATTACTCCCATGGAGAAAAGTCCGCAGGGTGCTTATTGTGTTCAATGCCGATGCAATTTTTGTGTTTCATCAACACTCAGAAGGTCCCCAGATTACAGAATGCATCCAGATGTGCTTCGGAAACTACTTCTAATCTTCCAGGGAACGATCAAAGCCTAGACAATTTAAGACATTTCTCCAATGATAGAAAAATCCGCATGCTGCTTATTGTGTTCAATGCCGATGCAATTTTCGTGTTTCATCAACACTCTGAAGGTCCAGAGATTACAGAATGCATCCAGTTGTGCTTCGGAAACTAGTTATAGTCTTCCAGTGAACGATCAAAGCGTAGACAGTTTAAGACATTACTCCCATGGAGAGAAGTCCGCATGGTGCTTATTGTGTTCAATGCCGACGCAATTTTTGTGTTTCATCAACACTCTGAAGGTCCACAGATGTCAGAATGCCTCCAGATCTGCTACGGAAAATACTACTATTCTTCCAGTGAACGATCAAAGCGTAGACAGTTTAAGACATTACTCCCATGGAGAAAAGTTCGCATGGTGCTTATTGTGTTCAATGCCAACGCAATTTTTGTGTTTCATCAACCCTCTGAAGGTCCACAGATTACAGAATTCATGCAGATGTGTTCCGAAAACTACTACTAGTCTTCCAGGGAACGATTAAAGCGTAGACAGTTTAAGACATTACTCCCATGGAGAAAAGTCCGCATGGTGCTTATTGTGTTCAATGCCGATGCAATTTCTGTGTTTCATCAACACTCTGAAGGTCCACAGATTACAGAATGCCTCCAGATGTGCTTCGGAAACTACTACTAGTCTTCCAGTGAACGATCAAAGCGTAGACAGTTAAAGACATTACTCCCATGGAGAAAAGTCCACATGGTGCTTATTGTGTTCAATGCCGATGCAATTTTTGTGTTTCATCGACACTCTGAAGGTCTACAGATTACAGAATGCATCCAGATGTGCTTGAAAAAACCACTACTTCTCTTTCAGTGAACGATCAAAGCGTAGAGAGTTAAATACATTACTCCCATGGAGAAAAGTACGCATTGTGCTTATTGTGTTCAATGCCGATGCAATTTCTGTGTATCATCAACACTCAGAAGGTCCACAGATTACAGAATGCATCCAGATGTGCTTCGGAAACTACTACTAATCTTCCAGGGAACGATCAATGCCTAGACAATTTAAGACATTACTCCAATGAAAGAAAAATCCGCATGGTGCTTATTGTGATCAATGCCGACGCAATTTTTGTGTTTCATCAACACTCTGAAGGTCCTCTGATTACAGAATGCATCTAGATGTGCTTCGGAAACTACTACTATCTTCCAGGGAACGATCAAAGCGTAGACAGTTTAAGACATTACACAAATGGAGAAAAGTCCACATGGTGCTTATTGTGTTCAATGCCGACGCAAGTTTTGTGTTTCGTCAACACTCTGAAGGTCCACAGATTTCAGAATGCCTCCAGATGTGCTTCGGAAACTACTACGAGTCTTCCAGGGAACGATCAAAGAGTAGACAGTTTGAGATATTGCTCCCATGGAGAAAATTCCCCGTGGTTCTTATTGTGTTCAATTCCGATGCACTTTCTGTGTTTCATCAACACTCTGAAGGTCCACATATTACAGAATGCATCCAGATGTGCTTCAGATACTACTACTAGTCTTCCAGTGAACGATCAAAGCGTAGACAGTTTAAGGCATTACTCCCATGGAGAAAAGTCCGCATGGTGCTTATTGTCTTCAATGCCGATGAAATTTTTGTTTTTCATCGACACTCTGAAGGTCTACAGATTAGAGAATGCATCCAGATGTGCTTGAGAAACTACTACTAGTCTTCCAGTGAACGTTCAAAGCGTAGACAGTTTAAGACATTACTGGTATGGAGAAAAGTCCGCATGGTGCTTCTTGTGTTCAATGCCGATGCAATTTTTGTGTTTCATCAACACTCTGAAGGTCCACAGATTACAGAATGCATCCATATGTGCATTGGAAACTACTACTAGTCTTCCAGGGAACGATCAAAAACGTAGACAGTTTAAGACATTACTCCCATGGAGAAAAGTCCGCATGGTGCTTATTGTGTTCAATGCCGATGCAATTTTTGTGTTTCATCAACACTCTGAAGGTCCACAGATTACAGAATGCATCCAGATGTGCTTCGGAAACTACTAATACTCTTCCAGTGAACGATCAAAGCGTAGAGAGTTTAATACATTACTCCCATGGAGAAAAGTACGCATTGTGCTTATTGTGTTCAATGCCGATGCAATTTCTGTGTATCATCAACACTCTGAAGGTCCACAGATTACAGAATGCATCCAGATGTGCTTCGGAAGCTACTACTAGTCTTCCAGTGAACGATCAAAGCGTAGACAGTTTAAGACAATACTCCCATGGAGAAAAATCCGCATGATGCTTATTGTGTTCATTGATGATGCAATTTTTGTGTTTCATCAACACTCTGAAGGTCCTCAGATTACAGAATGCATCTAGATGTGCTTCGGAAACAACTACTATCTTCCAGGGAACGATCAAAGCGTAGACAGTTTAAGACATTACACCCATGGAGAAATGTCCACATGGTGCTTATTGTTTTCAATGCCGACACAATTTTTGTGTTTCGTCAACACTCTGAAGGTCCACAGATTTCAGAATGCCTCCAGATTTGCTTCGGAAACTACTACGAGTCTTCCAGGGAACGATCAAAGAGTAGACAGTTTGAGATGCTACTCCCATGGAGAAAAGTCCGCATGGTTCTTATTGTGTTCAATTCCGATGCACTTTCTGTGTTTCATCAACACTCAGAAGGTCCACATATTACAGAATGCATCCAGATGTGCTTCAGAAACTACTACTAGTCTTCCAGTGACTGATCAAAGCGTAGACAGTTTAAGACATTACTCCCATGGAGAAAAGTCCGCAGGGTGCTTATTGTGTTCAATGCCGATGCAATTTTTGTGTTTCATCAACACTCAGAAGGTCCCCAGATTACAGAATGTATCCAGATGTGCTTCGGAAACTACTACTAATCTTCCAGGGAACGATCAAAGCCTAGACAATTAAAGACATTACTCCAATGATAGAAAAATCCGCATGCTGCTTATTGTGTTCAATGCCGACGCAAGTTTTGTGTTTCGTCAACACTCTGAAGGTCCACAGATTACAGAATTCATGCAGATGTGTTCCGAAAACTACTACTAGTCTTCCAGGGAACGATTAAAGCGTAGACAGTTTAAGACATTACTCCCATGGAGAAAAGTCCGCATGGTGCTTATTGTGTTCAATGCCGATGCAATTTCTGTGTTTCATCAACACTCTGAAGGTCCACAGATTACAGAATGCCTCCAGATGTGCTTCGGAAACTACTACTAGTCTTCCAGTGAACGATCAAAGCGTAGACAGTTAAAGACATTACTCCCATGGAGAAAAGTCCGCATGGTGCTTATTGTGTTCAATGCCGATGCTATGTTTGTGTTTCATCGACACTCTGAAGGTCTACAGATTACAGAATGCATCCAGATGTGCTTGAAAAAACCACTACTTCTCTTTCAGTGAACGATCAAAGCGTAGAGAGTTTAATACATTACTCCCATGGAGAAAAGTACGCATTGTGCTTATTGTGTTCAATGCCGATGCAATTTCTGTGTATCATCAACACTCAGAAGGTCCACAGATTACAGAATGCATCCAGATGTGCTTCGGAAACTACTACTAATCTTCCAGGGAACGATCAAAGCCTAGACAATTTAAGACATTACTCCAATGAAAGAAAAATCCGCATGGTGCTTATTGTGATCAATGCCGACGCAATTTTTGTGTTTCATCAACACTCTGAAGGTCCTCTGATTACAGAATGCATCTAGATGTGCTTCGGAAACTACTACTATCTTCCAGGGAACGATCAAAGCGTAGACAGTTTAAGACATTACACAAATGGAGAAAAGTCCACATGGTGCTTATTGTGTTCAATGCCGACGCAAGTTTTGTGTTTCGTCAACACTCTGAAGGTCCACAGATTTCAGAATGCCTCCAGATGTGCTTCGGAAACTACTACGAGTCTTCCAGGGAACGATCAAAGAGTAGACAGTTTGAGATGTTGCTCCCATGGAGAAAATTCCCCGTGGTTCTTATTGTGTTCAATTCCGATGCACTTTCTGTGTTTCATCAACACTCTGAAGGTCCACATATTACAGAATGCATCCAGATGTGCTTCAGATACTACTACTAGTCTTCCAGTGAACGATCAAAGCGTAGACAGTTTAAGGCATTACTCCCATGGAGAAAAGTCCGCATGGTGCTTATTGTCTTCAATGCCGATGAAATTTTTGTTTTTCATCGACACTCTGAAGGTCTACAGCTTACAGAATGCATCCAGATGTGCTTGAGAAACTACTACTAGTCTTCCAGTGAACGTTCAAAGCGTAGACAATTTAAGACATTACTGCTATGGAGAAAAGTCCGCATGGTGCTTCTTGTGTTCAATGCCGATGCAATTTTTGTGTTTCATCAACACTCTGAAGGTCCACAGATTACAGAATGCATCCATATGTGCATTGGAAACTACTACTAGTCTTCCAGGGAACGATCAAAAACGTAGACAGTTTAAGACATTACTCCCATGGAGAAAAGTCCGCATGGTGCTTATTGTGTTCAATGCCGATGCAATTTTTGTGTTTAATCAACACTCTGAAGGTCCACAGATTAACAATGCATCCAGATGTGCTTCGGAAACTACTACTAGTCTTCCAGTGAACGATCAAATCGTAGACAGTTTAAGACATTACTCCCATGGAGAAAAGTCCGCATGGTGCTTATTGTGTTCAATGCCGATGCAATTTCTGTGTTTCATCAACACTCTGAAGGTCCACAGATTACAGAATGCATCCAGATGTGCTTCGGAAACTACTACTAGTCTTCCAGTGAACGATCAAAGCGTAGACAGTTTAAGACATTACTCCCATGGAGAAAAGTCCACATGGTGCTTATTGTGTTCAATGCCGGTGTATTTTTTGTGTTTCATCAACACTCTGAAGGTCCACAGATTACAGAATGCATCCAGATGTGCTTCTGAAACTACTACTAATCTTCCAGGGAACGATCAAATGCTAGACAATTTAAGACATTACTCCCATGGAGAAAAGTCCGCATGGTGCTTCTTGTGTTCAATGCCGATGCAATTTTTGTGTTTCATCAACACTCTGAAGGTCCACAGATTACAGAATGCATCCAGATGTGCTTCGGAAACTACTACTAGTCTTCCAGTGAACGATCAAAACGTAGAGCGTTTAAGACATTACCCCATGGAGAAAAGTACGCATTGTGCTTATTGTGTTCAATGCCGATGCTATTTCTGTGTTTCATCAACACTCTGAAGGTCCACAGGTTACAGAATGCATCCAGATGTGCTTGAGAAACTACTACTAGTCTTCCAGTGAACGTTCAAAGCGTAGACAGTTTAAGACATTACTGCTATGGAGAAAAGTCCGCATGGTGCTTCTTGTGTTCAATGCCGATGCAATTTTTGTGTTTCATCAACACTCTGAAGGTCCACAGATTAACAATGCATCCAGATGTGCTTCGGAAACTACTACTAGTCTTCCAGTGAACGATCAAACCGTAGAAAGTTTAAGACAATACTCCCATGGAGAAAAATCCGCATGATGCTTATTGTGTTCATTGATGATGCAATTTTTGTGTTTCATCAACACTCTGAAGGTCCTCAGATTACAGAATGCATCTAGATGTGCTTCGGAAACTACTACTATCTTCCAGGGAAGGATCAAAGCGTAGACAGTTTAAGACATTACACCCATGGAGAAAAGTCCACATGGTGCTTATTGTTTTCAATGCCGACGCAATTTTTGTGTTTCGTCAACACTCTGAAGGTCCACAGATTTCAGAATGCCTCCAGATTTGCTTCGGAAACTACTACGAGTCTTCCAGGGATCGATCAAAGAATAGACATTTTGAGATGCTACTCCCATGGAGAAAAGTCCGCATGGTTCTTATTGTGTTCAATTCCGATGCACTTTCTGTGTTTCATCAACACTCAGAAGGTCCACATATTACAGAATGCATCCAGATGTGCTTCAGAAACTACTACTAGTCTTCCAGTGACTGATCAAAGCGTAGACAGTGTAAGACATTACTCCCATGGAGAAAAGTCCGCAGGGTGCTTATTGTGTTCAATGCCGATGCAATTTTTGTGTTTCATCAACACTCAGAAGGTCCCCAGATTACAGAATGCATCCAGATGTGCTTCGGAAACTACTACTAATCTTCCAGGGAACGATCAAAGCCTAGACAATTTAAGACATTACTCCAATGATAGAAAAATCCGCATGCTGCTTATTGTGTTCAATGCCGATGCAATTTTCGTGTTTCATCAACACTCTGAAGGTCCACAGATTACAGAATGCATCCAGTTGTGCTTCGGAAACTAGTAGTAGTCTTCCAGTGAACGATCAAAGCGTAGACAGTTTAAGACATTACTCCCATGGAGAGAAGTCCGCATGGTGCTTATTGTGTTCAATGCCGACGCAATTTTTGTGTTTCATCAACACTCTGAAGGTCCACAGATGTCAGATTGCCTCCAGATGTGCTACGGAAAATACTACTATTCTTCCAGTGAACGATCAAAGCGTAGACAGTTTAAGACATTACTCCCATGGAGAAAAGTCCGCATGGTGCTTATTGTGTTCAATGCCGACGCAATTTTTGTGTTTCATCAACCCTCTGAAGGTCCACAGATTACAGAATTCATGCAGATGTTTTCCGAAAACTACTACTAGTCTTCCAGGGAACGATTAAAGCGTAGACAGTTTAAGACATTACTCCCATGGAGAAAAGTCCGCATGGTGCTTATTGTGTTCAATGCCGATGCAATTTCTGTGTTTCATCAACACTCTGAAGGTCCACAGATTACAGAATGCCTCCAGATGTGCTTCGGAAATTACTACTAGTCTTCCAGTGAACGATCAAAGCGTAGACAGTTAAAGACATTACTCCCATGGAGAAAAGTCCGCATGGTGCTTATTGTGTTCAATGCCGATGCAATTTTTGTGTTTCATCGACACTCTGAAGGTCTACAGATTACAGAATGCATCCAGATGTGCTTGAAAAAACCACTACTTCTCTTTCAGTGAACGATCAAAGCGTAGAGAGTTTAATACATTACTCCCATGGAGAAAAGTACGCATTGTGCTTATTGTGTTCAATGCCGATGCAATTTCTGTGTATCATCAACACTCAGAAGGTCCACAGATTACAGAATGCATCCAGATGTGCTTCGGAAACTACTACTAATATTCCAGGGAACGATCAAAGCCTAGACAATTTAAGACATTACTCCAATGAAAGAAAAATCCGCATGGTGCTTATTGTGATCAATGCCGACGCAATTTTTGTGTTTCTTCAACACTCTGAAGGTCCTCTGATTACAGAATGCATCTAGATGTGCTTCGGAAACTACTACTATCTTCCAGGGAACGATCGAAGCGTAGACAGTTTAAGACATTACACAAATGGAGAAAAGTCCACATGGTGCTTATTGTGTTCAATGCCGACGCAAGTTTTGTGTTTCGTCAACACTCTGAAGGTCCACAGATTTCAGAATGCCTCCAGATGTGCTTCGGAAACTACTACGAGTCTTCCAAGGAACGATCAAAGAGTAGACAGTTTGAGATGTTGCTCCCATGGAGAAAATTCCCCGTGGTTCTTATTGTGTTCAATTCCGATGCACTTTCTGTGTTTCATCAACACTCTGAAGGTCCACATATTACAGAATGCATCCAGATGTGCTTCAGATACTACTACTAGTCTTCCAGTGAACGATCAAAGCGTAGACAGTTTAAGGCATTACTCCCATGGAGAAAAGTCCGCATGGTGCTTATTGTCTTCAATGCCGATGAAATTTTTGTTTTTCATCGACACTCTGAAGGTCTACAGATTACAGAATGCATCCAGATGTGCTTGAGAAACTACTACTAGTCTTCCAGTGAACGTTCAAAGCGTAGACAGTTTAAGACATTACTGCTATGGAGAAAAGTCCGCATGGTGCTTCTTGTGTTCAATGCCGATGCAATTTTTGTGTTTCATCAACACTCTGAAGGTCCACAGATTACAGAATGCATCCATATGTGCATTGGAAACTACTACTAGTCTTCCAGGGAACGATCAAAAACGTAGACAGTTTAAGACATTACCCCCATGGAGAAAAGTCCGCATGGTGCTTTTTGTGTTCAATGCCGATGCTAATTCTGTGTTTCGTCAACACTCTGAAGGTCCACAGATAACAGAATGCCTCCAGATGTGCTTCGGAAGCTAGTACTAGTCTTCCAGTGAACGATCAAAGCGTAGACAGTTTAAGACATTACTCCCATGGAGAGATGTCCGCATGGTGCTTATTGTGTTCAATGCCGACGCAATTTTTGTATTTCATCAACACTCTGAAGGTCCACAGATTTTAGAATGCCTCCAGATGTGCTTCGGAAACTACTACTAGTCTTCCAGGTAACGATCAAAGCGTAGACAGTTTAAGACATTACTCTCATGGAGAAAAGTTCGCATGGTGCTTATTGTGTTCAATGCCGATGCAATTTCTGTGTTTCATCAACACTGTGAAGGTCCACAGATTACAGAATGCCTCCAGATGTGCTTCGGAAACTACTACTAGTCTTCCAGTGTACGATCGAAGCGTAGACAGTTTAAGACATTACTCCCATGGAGAAAAGTCCGCATGGTGCTTATTGTGTTCAATGCCGATGCAATTTTTGTGTTTCATCAACATTTTGAAGGTCCACAGATTACAGTATGCATCCAGATGTGCTTCGGAAACTACTAATACTCTTCCAGTGAACGATCAAAGCGTAGAGAGTTTAATACATTACTCCCATGCAGAAAAGTACGCATTGTGCTTATTGTGTTCAATGCCGATGCAATTTCTGTGTATCATCAACACTCTGAAGGTCCACAGATTACAGAATGCATCCAGATGTGCTTCGGAAGCTACTACTAGTCTTCCAGTGAACGATCAAAGCGTAGACAGTTTAAGACAATACTCCAATGGAGAAAAATCCGCATGATGCTTATTGTGTTCATTGATGATGCAATTTTTGTGTTTCATCAACACTCTGATGGTCCTCAGATTACAGAATGCATCTAGATGTGCTTCGGAAACTACTACTATCTTCCAGGGAACGATCAAAGCGTAGACAGTTTAAGACATTACACCCATGGAGAAAAGTCCACATGGTGCTTATTGTTTTCAATGCCGACGCAATTTTTGTGTTTCGTCAACACTCTGAAGGTCCACAGATTTCAGAATGCCTCCAGATTTGCTTCGGAAACTACTACGAGTCTTCCAGGGAACGATCAAAGAGTAGACAGTTTGAGATGCTACTCCCATGGAGAAAAGTCCGCATGGTTCTTATTGTGTTCAATTCCGATGCACTTTCTGTGTTTCATCAACACTCAGAAGGTCCACATATTACAGAATGCATCCAGATGTGCTTCAGAAACTACTACTAGTCTTCCAGTGACTGATCAAAGCGTAGACAGTTTAAGACATTACTCCCATGGAGAAAAGTCCGCAGGGTGCTTATTGTGTTCAATGCCGATGCAATTTTTGTGTTTCATCAACACTCAGAAGGTCCCCAGATTACAGAATGCATCCAGATGTGCTTCGGAAACTACTTCTAATCTTCCAGGGAACGATCAAAGCCTAGACAATTTAAGACATTACTCCAATGATAGAAAAATCCGCATGCTGCTTATTGTGTTCAATGCCGATGCAATTTTCGTGTTTCATCAACACTCTGAAGGTCCACAGATTACAGAATGCATCCAGTTGTGCTTCGGAAACTAGTTATAGTCTTCCAGTGAACGATCAAAGCGTAGACAGTTTAAGACATTACTCCCATGGAGAGAAGTCCGCATGGTGCTTATTGTGTTCAATGCCGACGCAATTTTTGTGTTTCATCAACACTCTGAAGGTCCACAGATGTCAGAATGCCTCCAGATGTGCTACGGAAAATACTACTATTCTTCCAGTGAACGATCAAAGCGTAGACAGTTTAAGACATTACTCCCATGGAGAAAAGTTCGCATGGTGCTTATTGTGTTCAATGCCGACGCAATTTTTGTGTTTCATCAACCCTCTGAAGGTCCACAGATTACAGAATTCATGCAGATGTGTTCCGAAAACTACTACTAGTCTTCCAGGGAACGATTAAAGCGTAGACAGTTTAAGACATTACTCCCATGGAGAAAAGTCCGCATGGTGCTTATTGTGTTCAATGCCGATGCAATTTCTGTGTTTCATCAACACTCTGAAGGTCCACAGATTACAGAATGCCTCCAGATGTGCTTCGGAAACTACTACTAGTCTTCCAGTGTACGATCAAAGCGTAGACAGTTTAAGACATTAATCCCATGGAGAAAAGTCCGCATGGTGCTTATTGTGTTCAATGCCGATGCAATTTATGTGTTTCATCGACACTCTGAAGGTCTACAGATTACAGAATGCATCCAGATGTGCTTGAGAAACTACTACTAGTCTTCCAGTGAACGTTCAAAGCGTAGACAATTTAGGACATTACTCCCATGGAGAAAAGTCCGCATGGCGCTACTTGTGTTCAATGCCGACGCAATTTTTATGTTTCATCAACACTCTGAAGGTCCACAGATTACAGAATGCATCCAGATGTGCTTCGGAAACTACTACTACTCTTCCAGTGAACGATCAAAGCGTAGACAATTTAAGGCATTACTCCCATGGAGAAAAGTCCGCATGGTGCTTATTGTGTTCAATGCCGATGCAATTTTTGTGTTTCATCAACACTCAGAAGGTCCACAGATTACAGAATGCATCCAGATGTGCTTCGGAAACTACTACTAATCTTCCAGGGAACGATCAAAGCCTAGACAATTTAAGACATTACTCCAATGAATGAAAAATCCGCATGGTGCTTATTGTGTTCAATGCCGATGCAATTTTCGTGTTTCATCAACACTCTGAAGGTCCACGGATTACAGAATGCATCCGGTTGTGCTTCGGAAACTACTACTAGTCTTCCAGTGAACGATCAAAGCGTAGACAGTTTAAGACATTACTCCCATGGAGAAAAGTCCGCATGGTGCTTATTTTGTTCAATGCCGGTGTTATTTTTGTGTTTCATCAACACTCTGAAGGTCCACAGATTACAGAATGCATCCAGATGTGCTTCGGAAACTACTACTAGTCTTCCAGTGAACGTTCAAAGCGTAGACAATTTAAGACATTACTCCCATGGAGAAAAGTCCGCATGATGCTTATTGTGCTCAATGCCGACGCAATTTTTGTGCTTCATCAAACCTCTGAAGGTCCACAGATTACAGAATTCATACAGATGTTTTTCGAAAACTACTACTAGTCTTCCAGGGAACGATTAAAGCGTAGACAGTTTAAGACATTACTCCCATGGAGAAAAGTCCGCATGGTGCTTATTGTGTTCAATGCCGATGCAATTTTTGTGTTTCATCAACACTCTGAAGGTCCACAGATTACAGTATGCATCCAGATGTGCTTCGGAAAACTACTAATACTCTTCCAGTGAACGATCAAAGCGTAGAGAGTTTAATACATTACTCCCATGGAGAAAAGTACGCATTGTGCATATTGTGTTCAATGCCGATGCAATTTCTGTGTATCATCAACACTCTGAAGGTCCACAGATTACAGAATGCATCCAGATGTGCATCGGAAGCTACTACTAGTCTTCCAGTGAACGATCAAAGCGTAGACAGTTTTAGACAATACTCCCATGGAGAAAAATCCGCATGATGCTTATTGTGTTCATTGATGATGCAATTTTTGTGTTTCATCAACACTCTGATGGTCCTCAGATTACAGAATGCATCTACATGTGCTTCGGAAACTACTACTATCTTCCAGGGAACGATCGAAGCGTAGACAGTTTAAGACATTACTCCCATGGAGAAAAGTCCGCAGGGTGCTTATTGTGTTCAATGCCGATGCAATTTTTGTGTTTCATCAACACTCAGAAGGTCCCCAGATTACAGAATGCATCCAGATGTGCTTCGGAAACTACTTCTAATCTTCCAGGGAACGATCAAAGCCTAGACAATTTAAGACATTACTCCAATGATAGAAAAATCCGCATGCTGCTTATTGTGTTCAATGCCGATGCAATTTTCGTGTTTCATCAACACTCTGAAGGTCCACAGATTACAGAATGCATCCAGTTGTGCTTCGGAAACTAGTTATAGTCTTCCAGTGAACGATCAAAGCGTAGACAGTTTAAGACATTACTCCCATGGAGAGAAGTCCGCATGGTGCTTATTGTGTTCAATGCCGACGCAATTTTTGTGTTTCATCAACACTCTGAAGGTCCACAGATGTCAGAATGCCTCCAGATCTGCTACGGAAAATACTACTATTCTTCCAGTGAACGATCAAAGCGTAGACAGTTTAAGACATTACTCCCATGGAGAAAAGTTCGCATGGTGCTTATTGTGTTCAATGCCAACGCAATTTTTGTGTTTCATCAACCCTCTGAAGGTCCACAGATTACAGAATTCATGCAGATGTGTTCCGAAAACTACTACTAGTCTTCCAGGGAACGATTAAAGCGTAGACAGTTTAAACCATTACTCCCATGGAGAAAAGTCCGCATGGTGCTTATTGTGTTCAATGCCGATGCAATTTCTGTGTTTCATCAACACTCTGAAGGTCCACAAATTACAGAATGCCTCCAGATGTGCTTCGGAAACTACTACTAGTCTTCCAGTGAACGATCAAAGCGTAGACAGTTAAAGACATTACTCCCATGGAGAAAAGTCCGCATGGTGCTTATTGTGTTCAATGCCGATGCAATTTTTGTGTTTCATCGACACTCTGAAGGTCTACAGATTACAGAATGGATCCAGATGTGCTTGAAAAAACCACTACTTCTCTTTCAGTGAACGATCAAAGCGTAGAGAGTTAAATACATTACTCCCATGGAGAAAAGTACGCATTGTGCTTATTGTGTTCAATGCCGATGCAATATCTGTGTATCATCAACACTCAGAAGGTCCACAGATTACAGAATGCATCCAGATGTGCTTCGGAAACTACTACTAATCTTCCAGGGAACGATCAATGCCTAGACAATTTAAGACATTACTCCAATGAAAGAAAAATCCGCAGGGTGCTTATTGTGATCAATGCCGACGCAATTTTTGTGTTTCATCAACACTCTGAAGGTCCTCTGATTACAGAATGCATCTAGATGTGCTTCGGAAACTACTACTATCTTCCAGGGAACGATCAAAGCGTAGACAGTTTAAGACATTACACAAATGGAGAAAAGTCCGCATGGTGCTTTTTGTGTTCAATGCCGACGCTATTTCTGTGTTTCGTCAACACTCTGAAGGTCCACAGATAACAGAATGCCTCCAGATGTGCTTCGGAAGCTAGTACTAGTCTTCCAGTGAACGATCAAAGCGTAGACAGTTTAAGACATTACTCCCATGGAGAGATGTCCGCATGGTGCTTATTGTGTTCAATGCCGACGCAATTTTTGTATTTCATCAACACTCTGAAGGTCCACAGATTTTAGAATGCCTCCAGATGTGCTTCGGAAACTACTACTAGTCTTCCAGGGAACGATCAAAGCGTAGACAGTTTAAGACATTACTCTCATGGAGAAAAGTTCGCATGGTGCTTATTGTGTTCAATGCCGATGCAATTTCTGTGTTTCATCAACACTGTGAAGGTCCACAGATTACAGAATGCCTCCAGATGTGCTTCGGAAACTACTACTAGTCTTCCAGTGTACGATCGAAGCGTAGACAGTTTAAGACATTACTCCCATGGAGAAAAGTCCGCATGGTGCTTATTGTGTTCAATGCCGATGCAATTTTTGTGTTTCATCAACATTTTGAAGGTCCACAGATTACAGTATGCATCCAGATGTGCTTCGGAAACTACTAATACTCTTCCAGTGAACGATCAAAGCGTAGAGAGTTTAATACATTACTCCCATGGAGAAAAGTACGCATTGTGCTTATTGTGTTCAATGCCGATGCAATTTCTGTGTATCATCAACACTCTGAAGGTCCACAGATTACAGAATGCATCCAGATGTGCTTCGGAAGCTACTACTAGTCTTCCAGTGAACGATCAAAGCGTAGACAGTTTAAGACAATACTCCCATGGAGAAAAATCCGCATGATGCTTATTGTGTTCATTGATGATGCAATTTTTGTGTTTCATCAACACTCTGATGGTCCTCAGATTACAGAATGCATCTAGATGTGCTTCGGAAACTACTACTATCTTCCAGGGAACGATCAAAGCGTAGACAGTTTAAGACATTACACCCATGGAGAAAAGTCCACATGGTGCTTATTGTTTTCAATGCCGACGCAATTTTTGTGTTTCGTCAACACTCTGAAGGTCCACTGATTTCAGAATGCCTCCAGATTTGCTTCGGAAACTACTACGAGTCTTCCAGGGAACGATCAAAGAGTAGACAGTTTGAGATGCTACTCCCATGGAGAAAAGTCCGCATGGTTCTTATTGTGTTCAATTCCGATGCACTTTCTGTGTTTCATCAACACTCAGAAGGTCCACATATTACAGAATGCATCCAGATGTGCTTCAGAAACTACTACTAGTCTTCCAGTGACTGATCAAAGCGTAGACAGTTTAAGACATTACTCCCATGGAGAAAAGTCCGCAGGGTGCTTATTGTGTTCAATGCCGATGCAATTTTGGTGTTTCATCAACACTCAGAAGGTCCCCAGATTACAGAATGCATCCAGATGTGCTTCGGAAACTACTTCTAATCTTCCAGGGAACGATCAAAGCCTAGACAATTTAAGACATTACTCCAATGATAGAAAAATCCGCATGCTGCTTATTGTGTTCAATGCCGATGCAATTTTCGTGTTTCATCAACACTCTGAAGGTCCACAGATTACAGAATGCATCCAGTTGTGCTTCGGAAACTAGTTATAGTCTTCCAGTGAACGATCAAAGCGTAGACAGTTTAAGACATTACTCCCATGGAGAGAAGTCCGCATGGTGCATATTGTGTTCAATGCCGACGCAATTTTTGTGTTTCATCAACACTCTGAAGGTCCACAGATGTCAGAATGCCTCCAGATGTGCTACGGAAAATACTACTATTCTTCCAGTGAACGATCAAAGCGTAGACAGTTTAAGACATTACTCCCATGGAGAAAAGTTCGCATGGTGCTTATTGTGTTCAATGCCGACGCAATTTTTGTGTTTCATCAACCCTCTGAAGGTCCACAGATTACAGAATTCATGCAGATGTGTTCCGAAAACTACTACTAGTCTTCCAGGGAACGATTAAAGCGTAGACAGTTTAAGACATTACTCCCATGGAGAAAAGTCCGCATGGTGCTTATTGTGTTCAATGCCGATGCAATTTCTGTGTTTCATCAACACTCTGAAGGTCCACAGATTACAGAATGCCTCCAGATGTGCTTCGGAAACTACTACTAGTCTTCCAGTGTACGATCAAAGCGTAGACAGTTTAAGACATTAATCCCATGGAGAAAAGTCCGCATGGTGCTTATTGTGTTCAATGCCGATGCAATTTTTGTGTTTCATCGACACTCTGAAGGTCTACAGATTACAGAATGCATCCAGATGTGCTTGAGAAACTACTACTAGTCTTCCAGTGAACGTTCAAAGCGTAGACAATTTAGGACATTACTCCCATGGAGAAAAGTCCGCATGGCGCTACTTGTGTTCAATGCCGACGCAATTTTTATGTTTCATCAACACTCTGAAGGTCCACAGATTACAGAATGCATCCAGATGTGCTTCGGAAACTACTACTACTCTTCCAGTGAACGATCAAAGCGTAGACAATTTAAGGCATTACTCCCATGGAGAAAAGTCCGCATGGTGCTTATTGTGTTCAATGCCGATGCAATTTTTGTGTTTCATCAACACTCAGAAGGTCCACAGATTACAGAATGCATCCAGATGTGCTTCGGAAACTACTACTAATCTTCCAGGGAACGATCAAAGCCTAGACAATTTAAGACATTACTCCAATGAATGAAAAATCCGCATGGTGCTTATTGTGTTCAATGCCGATGCAATTTTCGTGTTTCATCAACACTCTGAAGGTCCACGGATTACAGAATGCATCCGGTTGTGCTTCGGAAACTACTACTAGTCTTCCAGTGAACGATCAAAGCGTAGACAGTTTAAGACATTACTCCCATGGAGAAAAGTCCGCATGGTGCTTATTTTGTTCAATGCCGGTGTAATTTTTGTGTTTCATCAACACTCTGAAGGTCCACAGATTAGAGAATGCATCCAGATGTGCTTCGGAAACTACTACTAGTCTTCCAGTGAACGTTCAAAGCGTAGACAATTTAAGACATTACTCCCATGGAGAAAAGTCCGCATGATGCTTATTGTGCTCAATGCCGACGCAATTTTTGTGCTTCATCAAACCTCTGAAGGTCCACAGATTACAGAATTCATGCAGATGTTTTTCGAAAACTACTACTAGTCTTCCAGGGAACGATTAAAGCGTAGACAGTTTAAGACATTACTCCCATGGAGAAAAGTCCGCATGGTGCTTATTGTGTTCAATGCCGATGCAATTTTTGTGTTTCATCAACACTCTGAAGGTCCACAGATTACAGTATGCATCCAGATGTGCTTCGGAAACTACTAATACTCTTCCAGTGAACGATCAAAGCGTAGAGAGTTTAATACATTACTCCCATGGAGAAAAGTACGCATTGTGCATATTGTGTTCAATGCCGATGCAATTTCTGTGTATCATCAACACTCTGAAGGTCCACAGATTACAGAATGCATCCAGATGTGCATCGGAAGCTACTACTAGTCTTCCAGTGAACGATCAAAGCGTAGACAGTTTAAGACAATACTCCCATGGAGAAAAATCCGCATGATGCTTATTGTGTTCATTGATGATGCAATTTTTGTGTTTCATCAACACTCTGATGGTCCTCAGATTACAGAATGCATCTACATGTGCTTCGGAAACTACTACTATCTTCCAGGGAACGATCAAAGCGTAGACAGTTTAAGACATTACACCCATGGAGAAAAGTCCACATGGTGCTTATTGTTTTCAATGCCGACGCAATTTTTGTGTTTCGTCAACACTCTGAAGGTCCACAGATTTCAGAATGCCTCCAGATTTGCTTCGGAAACTACTACGAGTCTTCCAGGGAACGATCAAAGAGTAGACAGTTTGAGATGCTACTCCCATGGAGAAAAGTCCGCATGGTTCTTATTGTGTTCAATTCCGATGCACTTTCTGTGTTTCATCAACACTCAGAAGGTCCACATATTACAGAATGCATCCAGATGTGCTTCAGAAACTACTACTAGTCTTCCAGTGACTGATCAAAGCGTAGACAGTTTAAGACATTACTCCCATGGAGAAAAGTCCGCAGGGTGCTTATTGTGTTCAATGCCGATGCAATTTTTGTGTTTCATCAACACTCAGAAGGTCCCCAGATTACAGAATGCATCCAGATGTGCTTCGGAAACTACTTCTAATCTTCCAGGGAACGATCAAAGCCTAGACAATTTAAGACATTACTCCAATGATAGAAAAATCCGCATGCTGCTTATTGTGTTCAATGCCGATGCAATTTTCGTGTTTCATCAACACTCTGAAGGTCCACAGATTACAGAATGCATCCAGTTGTGCTTCGGAAACTAGTTATAGTCTTCCAGTGAACGATCAAAGCGTAGACAGTTTAAGACATTACTCCCATGGAGAGAAGTCCGCATGGTGCTTATTGTGTTCAATGCCGACGCAATTTTTGTGTTTCATCAACACTCTGAAGGTCCACAGATGTCAGAATGCCTCCAGATCTGCTACGGAAAATACTACTATTCTTCCAGTGAACGATCAAAGCGTAGACAGTTTAAGACATTACTCCCATGGAGAAAAGTTCGCATGGTGCTTATTGTGTTCAATGCCAACGCAATTTTTGTGTTTCATCAACCCTCTGAAGGTCCACAGATTACAGAATTCATGCAGATGTGTTCCGAAAACTACTACTAGTCTTCCAGGGAACGATTAAAGCGTAGACAGTTTAAACCATTACTCCCATGGAGAAAAGTCCGCATGGTGCTTATTGTGTTCAATGCCGATGCAATTTCTGTGTTTCATCAACACTCTGAAGGTCCACAAATTACAGAATGCCTCCAGATGTGCTTCGGAAACTACTACTAGTCTTCCAGTGAACGATCAAAGCGTAGACAGTTAAAGACATTACTCCCATGGAGAAAAGTCCGCATGGTGCTTATTGTGTTCAATGCCGATGCAATTTTTGTGTTTCATCGACACTCTGAAGGTCTACAGATTACAGAATGCATCCAGATGTGCTTGAAAAAACCACTACTTCTCTTTCAGTGAACGATCAAAGCGTAGAGAGTTAAATACATTACTCCCATGGAGAAAAGTACGCATTGTGCTTATTGTGTTCAATGCCGATGCAATATCTGTGTATCATCAACACTCAGAAGGTCCACAGATTACAGAATGCATCCAGATGTGCTTCGGAAACTACTACTAATCTTCCAGGGAACGATCAATGCCTAGACAATTTAAGACATTACTCCAATGAAAGAAAAATCCGCAGGGTGCTTATTGTGATCAATGCCGACGCAATTTTTGTGTTTCATCAACACTCTGAAGGTCCTCTGATTACAGAATGCATCTAGATGTGCTTCGGAAACTACTACTATCTTCCAGGGAACGATCAAAGCGTAGACAGTTTAAGACATTACACAAATGGAGAAAAGTCCACATGGTGCTTATTGTGTTCAATGCCGACGCAAGTTTTGTGTTTCGTCAACACTCTGAAGGTCCACAGATTTCAGAATGCCTCCAGATGTGCTTCGGAAACTACTACGAGTCTTCCAGGGAACGATCAAAGAGTAGACAGTTTGAGATGTTGCTCCCATGGAGAAAATTCCCCGTGGTTCTTATTGTGTTCAATTCCGATGCACTTTCTGTGTTTCATCAACACTCTGAAGGTCCACATATTACAGAATGCATCCAGATGTGCTTCAGATACTACTACTAGTCTTCCAGTGAACGAACAAAGCGTAGACAGTTTAAGGCATTACTCCCATGGAGAAAAGTCCGCATGGTGCTTATTGTCTTCAATGCCGATGAAATTTTTGTTTTTCATCGACACTCTGAAGGTCTACAGATTACAGAATGCATCCAGATGTGCTTGAGAAACTACTACTAGTCTTCCAGTGAACGTTCAAAGCGTAGACAGTTTAAGACATTACTGGTATGGAGAAAAGTCCGCATGGTGCTTCTTGTGTTCAATGCCGATGCAATTTATGTGTTTCATCAACACTCTGAAGGTCCACAGATTACAGAATTCATGCAGATGTGTTCCGAAAACTACTACTAGTCTTCCAGGGAACGATTAAAGCGTAGACAGTATAAGACATTACTCCCATGGAGAAAAGTCCGCATGGTGCTTATTGTGTTCAATGCCGATGCAATTTCTGTGTTTCATCAACACTCTGAAGGTCCACAGATTACAGAATGCCTCCAGATGTGCTTCGGAAACTACTACTAGTCTTCCAGTGAACGATCAAATCGTAGACAGTTAAAGACATTACTCCCATGGAGAAAAGTCCGCATGGTGCTTATTGTGTTCAATGCCGATGCAATGTTTGTGTTTCATCGACACTCTGAAGGGCTACAGATTACAGAATGCATCCAGATGTGCTTGAAAAAACCACTACTTCTCTTTCAGTGAACGATCAAAGCGTAGAGAGTTTAATACATTACTCCCATGGAGAAAAGTACGCATTGTGCTTATTGTGTTCAATGCCGATGCAATTTCTGTGTATCATCAACACTCAGAAGGTCCACAGATTACAGAATGCGTCCAGATGTGCTTCGGAAACTACTACTAATCTTCCAGGGAACGATCAAAGCCTAGACAATTTAAGACATTACTCCAATGAAAGAAAAATCCGCATGGTGCTTATTGTGATCAATGCCGACGCAATTTTTGTGTTTCATCAACACTCTGAAGGTCCTCTGATTACAGAATGCATCTAGATGTGCTTCGGAAACTACTACTATCTTCCAGGGAACGATCAAAGCGTAGACAGTTTAAGACATTACACAAATGGAGAAAAGTCCACATGGTGCTTATTGTGTTCAATGCCGACGCAAGTTTTGTGTTTCGTCAACACTCTGAAGGTCCATAGATTTCAGAATGCCTCCAGATGTGCTTCGGAAACTACTACGAGTCTTCCAGGGAACGATCAAAGAGTAGACAGTTTGAGATGTTGCTCCCATGGAGAAAATTCCCCGTGGTTCTTATTGTGTTCAATTCCGATGCACTTTCTGTGTTTCATCAACACTCTGAAGGTCCACATATTACAGAATGCATCCAGATGTGCTTCAGATACTACTACTAGTCTTCCAGTGAACGATCAAAGCGTAGACAGTTTAAGGCATTACTCCCATGGAGAAAAGTCCGCATGGTGCTTATTGTCTTCAATGCCGATGAAATTTTTGTTTTTCATCGACACTCTGAAGGTCTACAGCTTACAGAATGCATCCAGATGTGCTTGAGAAACTACTACTAGTCTTCCAGTGAACGTTCAAAGCGTAGACAATTTAAGACATTACTGCTATGGAGAAAAGTCCGCATGGTGCTTCTTGTGTTCAATGCCGATGCAATTTTTGTGTTTCATCAACACTCTGAAGGTCCACAGATTACAGAATGCATCCATATGTGCATTGGAAACTACTACTAGTCTTCCAAGGAACGATCAAAAACGTAGACAGTTTAAGACATTACTCCCATGGAGAAAAGTCCGCATGGTGCTTATTGTGTTCAATGCCGATGCAATTTTTGTGTTTCATCAACACTCTGAAGGTCCACAGATTAACAATGCATCCAGATGTGCTTCGGAAACTACTACTAGTCTTCCAGTGAACGATCAAATCGTAGACAGTTTAAGACATTACTCCCATGGAGAAAAGTCCGCATGGTGCTTATTGTGTTCAATGCCGATGCAATTTCTGTGTTTCATCAACACTCTGAAGGTCCACAGATTACAGAATGCATCCAGATGTGCTTCGGAAACTACTACTAGTCTTCCAGTGAACGATCAAAGCGTAGACAGTTTAAGACATTACTCCCATGGAGAAAAATCAGCATGATGCTTATTGTGTTCATTGATGATGCAATTTTTGTGTTTCATCAACACTCTGAAGGTCCTCAGATTACAGAATGCATCTAGATGTGCTTCGGAAACAACTACTATCTTCCAGGGAACGATCAAAGCGTAGACAGTTTAAGACATTACACCCATGGAGAAATGTCCACATGGTGCTTATTGTTTTCAATGCCGACGCAATTTTTGTGTTTCGTCAACACTCAGAAGGTCCACAGATTTCAGAATGCCTCCAGATTTGCTTCGGAAACTACTACGAGTCTTCCAGGGAACGATCAAAGAGTAGACAGTTTGAGATGCTACTCCCATGGAGAAAAGTCCGCATGGTTCTTATTGTGTTCAATTCCGATGCACTTTCTGTGTTTCATCAACACTCAGAAGGTCCACATATTACAGAATGCATCCAGATGTGCTTCAGAAACTACTACTAGTCTTCCAGTGAGTGATCAAAGCGTAGACAGTTTAAGACATTACTCCCATGGAGAAAAGTCCGCAGGGTGCTTATTGTGTTCAATGCCGATGCAATTTTTGTGTTTCATCAACACTCAGAAGGTCCCCAGATTACAGAATGTATCCAGATGTGCTTCGGAAACTACTACTAATCTTCCAGGGAACGATCAAAGCCTAGACAATTTAAGACATTACTCCAATGATAGAAAAATCCACATGCTGCTTATTGTGTTCAATGCCGACGCAAGTTTTGTGTTTCGTCAACACTGTGAAGGTCCACAGATTACAGAATTCATGCAGATGTGTTCCGAAAACTACTACTAGTCTCCCAGGGAACGATTAAAGCGTAGACAGTTTAAGACATTACTCCCATGGAGAAAAGTCCGCATGGTGCTTATTGTGTTCAATGCCGATGCAATTTCTGTGTTTCATCAACACTCTGAAGGTCCACAGATTACAGAATGCCTCCAGATGTGCTTCGGAAACTACTACTAGTCTTCCAGTGAACGATCAAAGCGTAGACAGTTAAAGACATTACTCCCATGGAGAAAAGTCCGCATGGTGCTTATTGTGTTCAATGCCGATGCAATGTTTGTGTTTCATCGACACTCTGAAGGTCTACAGATTACAGAATGCATCCACATGTGCTTGAAAAAACCACTACTTCTCTTTCAGTGAACGATCAAAGCGTAGAGAGTTTAATACATTACTCCCATGGAGAAAAGTACGCATTGTGCTTATTGTGTTCAATGCCGATGCAATTTCTGTGTATCATCAACACTCAGAAGGTCCACAGATTACAGAATGCATCCAGATGTGCTTCGGAAACTACTACTAATCTTCCAGGGAACGATCAAAGCCTAGACAATTTAAGACATTACTCCAATGAAAGAAAAATCCGCATGGTGCTTATTGTGATCAATGCCGACGCAATTTTTGTGTTTCATCAACACTCTGAAGGTCCTCTGATTACAGAATGCATCTAGATGTGCTTCGGAAACTACTACTATCTTCCAGGGAACGATCAAAGCGTAGACAGTTTAAGACATTACACAAATGGAGAAAAGTCCACATGGTGCTTATTGTGTTCAATGCCGACGCAAGTTTTGTGTTTCGTCAACACTCTGAAGGTCCACAGATTTCAGAATGCCTCCAGATGTGCTTCGGAAACTACTACGAGTCTTCCAGGGAACGATCAAAGAGTAGACAGTTTGAGATGTTGCTCCCATGGAGAAAATTCCCCGTGGTTCTTATTGTGTTCAATTCCGATGCACTTTCTGTGTTTCATCAACACTCTGAAGGTCCACATATTACAGAATGCATCCAGATGTGCTTCAGATACTACTACTAGTCTTCCAGTGAACGATCAAAGCGTAGACAGTTAAAGGCATTACTCCCATGGAGAAAAGTCCGCATGGTGCTTATTGTCTTCAATGCCGATGAAATTTTTGTTTTTCATCGACACTCTGAAGGTCTACAGCTTACAGAATGCATCCAGATGTGCTTGAGAAACTACTACTAGTCTTCCAGTGAACGTTCAAAGCGTAGACAATTTAAGACATTACTGCTATGGAGAAAAGTCCGCATGGTGCTTCTTGTGTTCAATGCCGATGCAATTTTTGTGTTTCATCAACACTCTGAAGGTCCACAGATTACAGAAAGCATCCATATGTGCATTGGAAACTACTACTAGTCTTCCAGGGAACGATCAAAAACGTAGACAGTTTAAGACATTACTCCCATGGAGAAAAGTCCGCATGGTGCTTATTGTGTTCAATGCCGATGCAATTTTTGTGTTTCATCAACACTCTGAAGGTCCACAGATTAACAATGCATCCAGATGTGCTTCGGAAACTACTACTAGTCTTCCAGTGAACGATCAAATCGTAGACAGTTTAAGACATTACTCCCATAGAGAAAAGTCCGCATGGTGCTTATTGTGTTCAATGCCGATGCAATTTCTGTGTTTCATCAACACTCTGAAGGTCCACAGATTACAGAATGCATCCAGATGTGCTTCGGAAACTACTACTAGTCTTCCAGTGAACGATCAAAGCGTAGACAGTTTAAGACATTACTCCCATGGAGAAAAGTCCACATGGTGCTTATTGTGTTCAATGCCGGTGTATTTTTTGTGTTTCATCAACACTCTGAAGGTCCACAGATTACAGAATGCATCCAGATGTGCTTCTGAAACTACTACTAATCTTCCAGGGAACGATCAAATGCTAGACAATTTAAGACATTACTCCCATGGAGAAAAGTCCGCATGGTGCTTCTTGTGTTCAATGCCGATGCAATTTTTGTGTTTCATCAACACTCTGAAGGTCCACAGATTACAGAATGCATCCAGATGTGCTTCGGAAACTACTACTAGTCTTCCAGTGAACGATCAAAACGTAGAGCGTTTAAGACATTACCCCCATGGAGAAAAGTACGCATTGTGCTTATTGTGTTCAATGCCGATGCTATTTCTGTGTATCATCAACACTCTGAAGGTCCACAGGTTACAGAATGCATCCAGATGTGCTTGAGAAACTACTACTAGTCTTCCAATGAACGTTCAAAGCGTAGACAGTTTAAGACATTACTGCTATGGAGAAAAGTCCGCATGGTGCTTCTTGTGTTCAATGCCGATGCAATTTTTGTGTTTCATCAACACTCTGAAGGTCCACAGATTACAGAATGCATCCATATGTGCATTGGAAACTACTACTAGTATTCCAAGGAACGATCAAAAACGTAGACAGTTTAAGACATTACTCCCATGGAGAAAAGTCCGCATGGTGCTTATTGTGTTCAATGCCGATGCAATTTTTGTGTTTCATCAACACTCTGAAGGTCCACAGATTAACAATGCATCCAGATGTGCTTCGGAAACTACTACTAGTCTTCCAGTGAACGATCAAACCGTAGACAGTTTAAGACAATACTCCCATGGAGAAAAATCCGCATGATGCTTATTGTGTTCATTGATGATGCAATTTTTGTGTTTCATCAACACTCTGAAGGTCCTCAGATTACAGAATGCATCTAGATGTGCTTCGGAAACTACTACTATCTTCCAGGGAAGGATCAAAGCGTAGACAGTTTAAGACATTACACCCATGGAGAAAAGTCCACATGGTGCTTATTGTTTTCAATGCCGACGCAATTTTTGTGTTTCGTCAACACTCTGAAGGTCCACAGATTTCAGAATGCCTCCAGATTTGCTTCGGAAACTACTACGAGTCTTCCAGGGAACGATCAAAGAATAGACAGTTTGAGATGCTACTCCCATGGAGAAAAGTCCGCATGGTTCTTATTGTGTTCAATTCCGATGCACTTTCTGTGTTTCATCAACACTCAGAAGGTCCACATATTACAGAATGCATCCAGATGTGCTTCAGAAACTACTACTAGTCTTCCAGTGACTGATCAAAGCGTAGACAGTTTAAGACATTACTCCCATGGAGAAAAGTCCGCAGGGTGCTTATTGTGTTCAATGCCGATGCAATTTTTGTGTTTCATCAACACTCAGAAGGTCCCCAGATTACAGAATGCATCCAGATGTGCTTCGGAAACTACTACTAATCTTCCAGGGAACGATCAAAGCCTAGACAATTTAAGACATTACTCCAATGATAGAAAAATCCGCATGCTGCTTATTGTGTTCAATGCCGATGCAATTTTCGTGTTTCATCAACACTCTGAAGGTCCACAGATTACAGAATGCATCCAGTTGTGCTTCGGAAACTAGTAGTAGTCTTCCAGTGAACGATCAAAGCGTAGACAGTTTAAGACATTACTCCCATGGAGAGAAGTCCGCATGGTGCTTATTGTGTTCAATGCCGACGCAATTTTTGTGTTTCATCAACACTCTGAAGGTCCACAGATGTCAGATTGCCTCCAGAGGTGCTACGGAAAATACTATTATTCTTCCAGTGAACGATCAAAGCGTAGACAGTTTAAGACATTACTCCCATGGAGAAAAGTCCGCATGGTGCTTATTGTGTTCAATGCCGACGCAATTTTTGTGTTTCATAAACCCTCTGAAGGTCCACAGATTACAGAATTCATGCAGATGTTTTCCGAAAACTACTACTAGTCTTCCAGGGAACGATTAAAGCGTAGACAGTTTAAGACATTACTCCCATGGAGAAAAGTCCGCATGGTGCTTATTGTGTTCAATGCCGATGCAATTTCTGTGTTTCATCAACACTCTGAAGGTCCACAGATTACAGAATGCCTCCAGATGTGCTTCGGAAATTACTACTAGTCTTCCAGTGAACGATCAAAGCGTAGACAGTTAAAGACATTACTCCCATGGAGAAAAGTCCGCATGGTGCTTATTGTGTTCAATGCCGATGCAATTTTTGTGTTTCATCGACACTCTGAAGGTCTACAGATTACAGAATGCATCCAGATGTGCTTGAAAAAACCACTACTTCTCTTTCAGTGAACGATCAAAGCGTAGAGAGTTTAATACATTACTCCCATGGAGAAAAGTACGCATTGTGCTTATTGTGTTCAATGCCGATGCAATTTCTGTGTATCATCAACACTCAGAAAGTCCACAGATTACAGAATGCATCCAGATGTGCTTCGGAAACTACTACTAATATTCCAGGGAACGATCAAAGCCTAGACAATTTAAGACATTACTCCAATGAAAGAAAAATCCGCATGGTGCTTATTGTGATCAATGCCGACGCAATTTTTGTGTTTCTTCAACACTCTGAAGGTCCTCTGATTGCAGAATGCATCTAGATGTGCTTCGGAAACTACTACGAGTCTTCCAAGGAACGATCAAAGAGTAGACAGTTTGAGATGTTGCTCCCATGGAGAAAATTCCCCGTGGTTCTTATTGTGTTCAATTCCGATGCACTTTCTGTGTTTCATCAACACTCTGAAGGTCCACATATTACAGAATGCATCCACATGTGCTTCAGATACTACTACTAGTCTTCCAGTGAACGATCAAAGCGTAGACAGTTTAAGGCATTACTCCCATGGAGAAAAGTCCGCATGGTGCTTATTGTCTTCAATGCCGATGAAATTTTTGTTTTTCATCGACACTCTGAAGGTCTACAGATTACAGAATGCATCCAGATGTGCTTGAGAAACTACTACTAGTCTTCCAGTGAACGTTCAAAGCGTAGACAGTTTAAGACATTACTGCTATGGAGAAAAGTCCGCATGGTGCTTCTTGTGTTCAATGCCGATGCAATTTTTGTGTTTCATCAACACTCTGAAGGTCCACAGATTACAGAATGCATCCATATGTGCATTGGAAACTACTACTAGTCTTCCAGGGAACGATCAAAAACGTAGACAGTTTAAGACATTACTCCCATGGAGAAAAGTCCGCATGGTGCTTATTGTGTTCAATGCCGATGCAATTTTTGTGTTTCATCAACACTCTGAAGGTCCACAGATTAACAATGCATCCAGATGTGCTTCGGAAACTACTACTAGTCTTCCAGTGAACGATCAAATCGTAGACAGTTTAAGACATTACTCCCATGGAGAAAAGTCCGCATGGTGCTTATTGTGTTCAATGCCGATGCAATTTCTGTGTTTCATCAACACTCTGAAGGTCCACAGATTACAGAATGCATCCAGATGTGCTTCGGAAACTACTACTAGTCTTCCAGTGAACGATCAAAGCGTAGACAGTTTAAGACATTACTCCCATGGAGAAAAGTCCACATGGTGCTTATTGTGTTCAATGCCGGTGTAATTTTTGTGTTTCATAAACACTCTGAAGGTCCACAGATTACAGAATGCATCCAGATGTGCTTCTGAAACTACTACTAATCTTCCAGGGAACGATCAAATGCTAGACAATTTAAGACATTACTCCCATGGAGAAAAGTCCGCATGGTGCTTCTTGTGTTCAATGCCGATGCAATTTTTGTGTTTCATCAACACTCTGAAGGTCCACAGATTACAGAATGCATCCAGATGTGCTTCGGAAACTAGTACTAGTCTTCTAGTGAACGATCAAAACGTAGAGCGTTTAAGACATTACCCCCATGGAGAAAAGTACGCATTGTGCTTATTGTGTTCAATGCCGATGCTATTTCTGTGTATCATCAACACTCTGAAGGTCCACAGGTTACAGAATGCATCCAAATGTGCTTAGGAAACTAGTACGAGTCTTCCAGTGCACGATCAAAGCGTAGACAGTTTAAGACATTACCCCCATGGAGAAAAGTCCGCATGGTGCTTTTTGTGTTCAATGCCGATGCTATTTCTGTGTTTCGTCAACACTCTGAAGGTCCACAGATAACAGAATGCCTCCAGATGTGCTTCGGAAGCTAGTACTAGTCTTCCAGTGAACGATCAAAGCGTAGACAGTTTAAGACATTACTCCCATGGAGAGATGTCCGCATGGTGCTTATTGTGTTCAATGCCGACGCAATTTTTGTATTTCATCAACACTCTGAAGGTCCACAGATTTTAGAATGCCTCCAGATGTGCTTCGGAAACTACTACTAGTCTTCCAGGGAACGATCAAAGCGTAGACAGTTTAAGACATTACTCTCATGGAGAAAAGTTCGCATGGTGCTTATTGTGTTCAATGCCGATGCAATTTCTGTGTTTCATCAACACTGTGAAGGTCCACAGATTACAGAATGCCTCCAGATGTGCTTCGGAAACTACTACTAGTCTTCCAGTGTACGATCGAAGCGTAGACAGTTTAAGACATTAATCCCATGGAGAAAAGTCAACATGGTGCTTATTGTGTTCAATGCCGATGCAATTTTTGTGTTTCATCGACACTCTGAAGGTCTACAGATTACAGAATGCATCCAGATGTGCATTAGAAACTACTACTAGTCTTCCAGTGAACGTTCAAAGCGTAGACAATTTAAGACATTACTCCCATGGAGAAAAGTCCGCATGGTGCTACTTGTGTTCAATGCCGACGCAATTTTTATGTTTCATCAACACTCTGAAGGTCCACAGATTACAGAATGCATCCAGATGTGCTTCGGAAACTACTACTAGTCTTCCAGTGAACGATCAAAGCGTAGAGAGTTTAATACATTACTCCCATGGAGAAAAGTACGCATTGTGCTTATTGTGTTCAATGCCGATGCAATTTCTGTGTATCATCAACACTCAGAAGGTCCACAGATTACAGAATGCATCCAGATGTGCTTCGGAAACTACTACTAATCTTCCAGGGAACGATCAAAGCGTAGACAGTTTAAGACATTACACAAATGGAGAAAAGTCCACATGGTGCTTATTGTGTTCAATGCCGACGCAAGTTTTGTGTTTCGTCAAAACTCTGAAGGTCCACAGATTTCAGAATGCCTCCAGATGTGCTTCGGAAACTACTACGAGTCTTCCAGGGAACGATCATAGAGTAGACAGTTTGAGATGTTGCTCCCATGGAGAAAAGTCCCCATGGTTCTTATTGTGTTCAATTCCGATGCACTTTCTGTGTTTCATCAACACTCTGAAGGTCCACATATTACAGAATGCATCCAGATGTGCTTCAGAAACTACTACTAGTCTTCCAGTGAACGATCAAAGCGAAGACAGTTTAATGCATTACTCCTATGGAGAAAAGTCCGCATGGTGCTTATTGTGTTCAATGCCGATGAAATTTTAGTGTTTCATCGACACTCTGAAGGTCTACAGATTACAGAATGCATCCAGATGTGCTTGAGAAACTACTACTAGTCTTCCAGTGAACGTTCAAAGCGTAGACAGTTTAAGACATTACTCCTATGGAGAAAAGTCCGCATGGTGCTTCTTGTGTTCAATGCCGGTGTAATTTTTGTGTTTCATCAACACTCTGAAGGTCCACAGATTACAGAATGCATCCAGATGTGCTTCGGAAACTACTAATAATCTTCCAGGGAACGATCTAATGCTAGACAATTTAAGACATTACTCCCATGGAGAAAAGTCCGCATGGTGCTTCTTGTGTTCAATGCCGATGCAATTTTTGTGTTTCATCAACACTCTGAAGGTCCACAGATTACAGAATGCATCCAGATGTGCTTCGGAAACTACTACTAGTGTTCCAGTGAACGATCAAAACGTAGGGAATTTAAGACATTACCCCCATGGAGAAAAGTACGCATTGTGCTTATTGTGTTCAATGCCGTCGCAATTTTTGTGTTTCATCAACACTCTGAAGGTCCACAGATTACAGAATTAATGCAGATGTGCTTCGGAAACTACTACTAGCCTTCCAGGGAACGATTGAAGCGTAGACAGTTTAAGACATTACTCCAATGGAGAAAAGTCCGCATGGTGGTTATTGTGTTCAATGCCGTTGCAATTTTTGTGTTTCTTAAAAAATCTGATGGTCCACAGGTTACAGAATGCATCCAGATGTGCTTGGGAAACTACTACTAGTCTTCAAGTGAACGATCAAAGCGTAGACAGTTTACGACATAACTCCCATGGAGATAAGTACGCATGGTGCTTATTGTGTTCATGCCGATGCAATTTTTGTGTTTCATCGACACTCTGAAGGTCTACAGGTTACAGAATGCATCCAGATGTGCTTCGGAAACTACTACTAGTCTTCCATTGAGCGATCAAAGCGTAGACAGTATAAGACATTACTCCCATGGAGAAAAGTCCGCATGGTGCTTATTGTGTTCAAAGCCGATGCAATTTTTGTGTTTCATCAACACTCAGAAGGTCCACAGATTACAGAATGCATCCAGATGTGCTTCGGAAACTACTACTAATCTTCCAGGGAACGATCAAATTATAGACAATTTAAGACATTACTCCCATGAAAGAAAAATCCGTATGGAGCTTATTGTGTTCAATGCCGATGCAATTTTCGTGTTTCATCAACACTCTGAAGGTCCACAGATTACAGAATGCATCCAGTTGTGCTTCGGAAACTAGTCTAGTCTTCCAGTGAACGATCAAAGCGTAGACAGTTTAAGACATTACTCCCATGGAGAAAAGTCCGCATGGTGCTTATTGTGTTCAATGCCGACGCAATTTTTGTGTTTCATCAACACTCTGAAGGTCCTCAGATTACAGAATTAATGCAGATGTGCTTCGGAAACTACTACTAGTCTTCCAGTGTACGATCAAAGCGTAGACAGTTTACGACATTACTCCTATGGAGATAAGTCCGCATGGTGCTTATTGTGTTCAATACCGATGCAATTTTTGTGTTTCATCGACACTCTGAAGGTCTACAGATTACAGAATGCATCCAGATGTGCTTCGGAAACTACTACTAGTCTTCCAGTGAGCGATCAAAGCGTAGACAGTTTAAGACATTACTCCCATTGAGAAAAGTCCGCATGGTGCTTATTGTGTTCAATGCCGATGCAATTTTTGTGTTTCATCAACACTCAGAAGGTCCACAGATTACAGAATGCATCCAGATGTGCTTCGGAAACTACTACTAATCTTCCAGGGAACGATCAAATTATAGACAATTTAAGACATTACTCCCATGAAAGATAAATCCGCATGGTGCTTATTGTGTTCAATGCCGATGCAATTTTCGTGTTTCATCAACACTCTGAAGGTCCACAGATTACAGAATGCATCCAGTTGTGCTTCGGAAACTAGTACTAGTCTTCCAGTGAACGATCAAAGCGTAGACAGATTAAGATATTACTCCCATGGAGAGAAGTCCGCATGGTGTTTATTGTGTTCAATGCCGACGCAATTTTTGTGTTTCATCAACACTCTGAAGGTCCACAGATTTCAAAATGCCTCCAGATGTGCTTCGGAAACTACTACTAGTCTTCCAGTGAACGATCATAGCGTAGATAGTTTAAGACATTACTCCCATGGAGAAAAGTCCGCATGGTGCTTATAGTGTTCAATGCCGACGCAATATTTGTGTTTCATCAACACTCTGAAGGTCCACAGATTACAGAATTCATGCAGATGTGCTTCGGAAACTACTACTAGTCTTCCAGGGAGCGATTAAAGCGTAGACAGTTTAAGACATTACTCCCATGGAGAAAAGTCCGCATGGTGCTTATTGTGTTCAATGCCGATGCAATTTCTGTGTTTCATCAACACTCTGAAGGTCCACAGATTACAGAATGCATCCAGATGTGCTTCGGAAACTACTACTAGTCTTCCAGTGAACGATCAAAGCGTAGACAGTTTAAGACATTACTCCCATGGAGAAAAGTCCACATGGTGCTTATTGTGTTCAATGCCGGTGTAATTTTTGTGTTTCATAAACACTCTGAAGGTCCACAGATTACAGAATGCATCCAGATGTGCTTCTGAAACTACTACTAATCTTCCAGGGAACGATCAAATGCTAGACAATTTAAGACATTACTCCCATGGAGAAAAGTCCGCATGGTGCTTCTTGTGTTCAATGCCGATGCAATTTTTGTGTTTCATCAACACTCTGAAGGTCCACAGATTACAGAATGCATCCAGATGTGCTTCGGAAACTAGTACTAGTCTTCTAGTGAACGATCAAAACGTAGAGCGTTTAAGACATTACCCCCATGGAGAAAAGTACGCATTGTGCTTATTGTGTTCAATGCCGATGCTATTTCTGTGTATCATCAACACTCTGAAGGTCCACAGGTTACAGAATGCATCCAAATGTGCTTAGGAAACTAGTACTAGTCTTCCAGAGCACGATCAAAGCGTAGACAGTTTAAGACATTACCCCCATGGAGAAAAGTCCGCATGGTGCTTTTTGTGTTCAATGCCGATGCTATTTCTGTGTTTCGTCAACACTCTGAAGGTCCACAGATAACAGAATGCCTCCAGATGTGCTTCGGAAGCTAGTACTAGTCTTCCAGTGAACGATCAAAGCGTAGACAGTTTAAGACATTACTCCCATGGAGAGATGTCCGCATGGTGCTTATTGTGTTCAATGCCGACGCAATTTTTGTATTTCATCAACACTCTGAAGGTCCACAGATTTTAGAATGCCTCCAGATGTGCTTCGGAAACTACTACTAGTCTTCCAGGGAACGATCAAAGCGTAGACAGTTTAAGACATTACTCTCATGGAGAAAAGTTCGCATGGTGCTTATTGTGTTCAATGCCGATGCAATTTCTGTGTTTCATCAACACTGTGAAGGTCCACAGATTACAGAATGCCTCCAGATGTGCTTCGGAAACTACTACTAGTCTTCCAGTGTACGATCGAAGCGTAGACAGTTTAAGACATTAATCCCATGGAGAAAAGTCCGCATGGTGCTTATTGTGTTCAATGCCGATGCAATTTTTGTGTTTCATCGACACTCTGAAGGTCTACAGATTACAGAATGCATCCAGATGTGCATTAGAAACTACTACTAGTCTTCCAGTGAACGTTCAAAGCGTAGACAATTTAAGACATTACTCCCATGGAGAAAAGTCCGCATGGTGCTACTTGTGTTCAATGCCGACGCAATTTTTATGTTTCATCAACACTCTGAAGGTCCACAGATTACAGAATGCATCCAGATGTGCTTCGGAAACTACTACTAGTCTTCCAGTGAACGATCAAAGCGTAGAGAGTTTAATACATTACTCCAATGGAGAAAAGTACGCATTGTGCTTATTGTGTTCAATGCCGATGCAATTTCTGTGTATCATCAACACTCAGAAGGTCCACAGATTACAGAATGCATCCAGATGTGCTTCGGAAACTACTACTAATCTTCCAGGGAACGATCAAAGCGTAGACAGTTTAAGACATTACACAAATGGAGAAAAGTCCACATGGTGCTTATTGTGTTCAATGCCGACGCAAGTTTTGTGTTTCGTCAAAACTCTGAAGGTCCACAGATTTCAGAATGCCTCCAGATGTGCTTCGGAAACTACTACGAGTCTTCCAGGGAACGATCAAAGAGTAGACAGTTTGAGATGTTGCTCCCATGGAGAAAAGTCCCCATGGTTCTTATTGTGTTCAATTACGATGCACTTTCTATGTTTCATCAACACTCTGAAGGTCCACATATTACAGAATGCATCCAGATGTGCTTCAGAAACTACTACTAGTCTTCCAGTGAACGATCAAAGCGAAGACAGTTTAATGCATTACTCCTATGGAGAAAAGTCCGCATGGTGCTTATTGTGTTCAATGCCGATGAAATTTTAGTGTTTCATCGACACTCTGAAGGTCTACAGATTACAGAATGCATCCAGATGTGCTTGAGAAACTACTACTAGTCTTCCAGTGAACGTTCAAAGCGTAGACAGTTTAAGACATTACTCCTATGGAGAAAAGTCCGCATGGTGCTTCTTGTGTTCAATGCCGGTGTAATTTTTGTGTTTCATCAACACTCTGAAGGTCCACAGATTACAGAATGCATCCAGATGTGCTTCGGAAGCTACTAATAATCTTCCAGGGAACGATCTAATGCTAGACAATTTAAGACATTACTCCCATGGAGAAAAGTCCGCATGGTGCTTCTTGTGTTCAATGCCGATGCAATTTTTGTGTTTCATCAACACTCTGAAGGTCCACAGATTACAGAATGCATCCAGATGTGCTTCGGAAACTACTACTAGTGTTCCAGTGAACGATCAAAACGTAGGGAATTTAAGACATTACCCCCATGGAGAAAAGTACGCATTGTGCTTATTGTGTTCAATGCCGTCGCAATTTTTGTGTTTCATCAACACTCTGAAGGTCCACAGATTACAGAATTAATGCAGATGTGCTTCGGAAACTACTACTAGCCTTCCAGGGAACGATTGAAGCGTAGACAGTTTAAGACATTACTCCAATGGAGAAAAGTCCGCATGGTGGTTATTGTGTTCAATGCCGTTGCAATTTTTGTGTTTCTTAAAAAATCTGATGGTCCACAGGTTACAGAATGCATCCAGATGTGCTTGGGAAACTACTACTAGTCTTCAAGTGAACGATCAAAGCGTAGACAGTTTACGACATAACTCCCATGGAGATAAGTCCGCATGGTGCTTATTGTGTTCATGCCGATGCAATTTTTGTGTTTCATCGACACTCTGAAGGTCTACAGGTTACAGAATGCATCCAGATGTGCTTCGGAAACTACTACTAGTCTTCCATTGAGCGATCAAAGCGTAGACAGTATAAGACATTACTCCCATGGAGAAAAGTCCGCATGGTGCTTATTGTGTTCAAAGCCGATGCAATTTTTGTGTTTCATCAACACTCAGAAGGTCCACAGATTACAGAATGCATCCAGATGTGCTTCGGAAACTACTACTAATCTTCCAGGGAACGATCAAATTATAGACAATTTAAGACATTACTCCCATGAAAGAAAAATCCGTATGGTGCTTATTGTGTTCAATGCCGATGCAATTTTCGTGTTTCATCAACACTCTGAAGGTCCACAGATTACAGAATGCATCCAGTTGTGCTTCGGAAAGTAGTCTAGTCTTCCAGTGAACGATCAAAGCGTAGACAGTTTAAGACATTACTCCCATGGAGAAAAGTCCGCATGGTGCTTATTGTGTTCAATGCCGACGCAATTTTTGTGTTTCATCAACACTCTGAAGGTCCTCAGATTACAGAATTAATGCAGATGTGCTTCGGAAACTACTACTAGTCTTCCAGTGTACGATCAAAGCGTAGACAGTTTACGACATTACTCCTATGGAGATAAGTCCGCATGGTGCTTATTGTGTTCAATACCGATGCAATTTTTGTGTTTCATCGACACTCTGAAGGTCTACAGATTACAGAATGCATCCAGATGTGCTTCGGAAACTACTACTAGTCTTCCAGTGAGCGATCAAAGCGTAGACAGTTTAAGACATTACTCCCATTGAGAAAAGTCCGCATGGTGCTTATTGTGTTCAATGCCGATGCAATTTTTGTGTTTCATCAACACTCAGAAGGTCCACAGATTACAGAATGCATCCAGATGTGCTTCGGAAACTACTACTAATCTTCCAGGGAACGATCAAATTATAGACAATTTAAGACATTACTCCCATGAAAGATAAATCCGCATGGTGCTTATTGTGTTCAATGCCGATGCAATTTTCGTGTTTCATCAACACTCTGAAGGTCCACAGATTACAGAATGCATCCAGTTGTGCTTCGGAAACTAGTACTAGTCTTCCAGTGAACGATCAAAGCGTAGACAGATTAAGATATTACTCCCATGGAGAGAAGTCCGCATGGTGTTTATTGTGTTCAATGCCGACGCAATTTTTGTGTTTCATCAACACTCTGAAGGTCCACAGATTTCAAAATGCCTCCAGATGTGCTTCGGAAACTACTACTAGTCTTCCAGTGAACGATCATAGCGTAGATAGTTTAAGACATTACTCCCATGGAGAAAAGTCCGCATGGTGCTTATTGTGTTCAATGCCGACGCAATATTTGTGTTTCATCAACACTCTGAAGGTCCACAGATTACAGAATTCATGCAGATGTGCTTCGGAAACTACTACTAGTCTTCCAGGGAGCGATTAAAGCGTAGACAGTTTAAGACATTACTCCCATGGAGATAAGTAGGCATGGTGCTTATTGTGTTCAATGCCGATGCAATTTTTGTGTTTCATCAACACCCTGAAGGTCCACAGGTTACAGAATGCATCCAGATGTGCTTAGGAAACTACTACTAGTCTTCCAGTGAACGATCAAAGCGTAGACAGATTAAGACGTTACTCCCATGGAGAAAAGTCCGCATGGTGCTTATTGTGTTCAATGCCGATGGAATTTCTGTGTTTCATCAACACTCTGAAGGTCCACAGATTACAGAATGCCTCCAGATGTGCTTCGGAAACTACTACTAGTCTTCCAGTGAACGATCAAAGCGTAGACAGTTTAAGACATTACTCCCATGGAGAAAAGTCCGCATGGTGCTTATTGTGTTCAATGCCGATGCAATTTTTGTGTTTCATCGACACTCTGAAGGTCTACAGATTACAGAATGCATCCAGATGTGCTTGAGAAACTACTACTAGTCTTCCAGTGAACGTTCAAAGCGTAGACAGTTTAAGACATTACTCCTATGGAGAAAAGTCCGCATGGTGCTTCTCGTGTTCAATGCCGATGCAATTTTTGTGTTTCATCAACACTCAGAAGGTCCACAGATTACAGAATGCATCCAGATGTGCATTGGAAACTACTACTAGATCTCCAGGGAACGATCAAAACGTAGATAGTTTAAGACATTACTCCCATGGAGAAAAGTCCGCATGGTGCTTATTGTGTTCTATGGCGGTGTAATTTTTGTGTTTCATCAACACTCTGAAGCTCCACAGATTACGGAAGGCATCCAGATGTGTTTCGGAAACTACTACTAATCTTCCAGGGAACGATCAAATGCTAGACAATTTAAGACATTACTCACATGGAGAAAAGTCGGCATGGTGCTTCTTGTGTTCAATGCCGACGCAATTTTCGTGTTTCATCAACACTCTGAAGGTCCAGAGATTACAGAATACATCCAGTTGTGCTTCGGAAACTACTACTAGTCTTCCAGTGAACGATCAAAGCGTAGACAGTTTAAGACATTACTCCCATGGAGAAAAGTCCGCATGGTGCTTATTGGGTTCAATGGCGGTGTAATTTTTGTGTTTCATCAACACTCTGAAGCTCCACAGATTACGGAATGCATCCAGATGTGTTTCGGAAACTACTACTAATTCTCCAGGGAACGATCAAATGCTAGACAATTTAAGACATTACTCCCATGGAGAAAAGTCCGCATGGTGTTTATTGTGTTCAATGCCGACGCAATTTTTGTGTTTCATCAACACACTGAAGGTCCACAGATTACAGAATTAATGCAGGTGTGCTTCTAAACTACTACTAGTCTTCCAGGGAACGATTTAAGCGTAGACAGTTTAAGACATTACTCCAATGGAGAAAAGTCCGCATGGTGCTTATTGTGTTCAATGCCGTTGCAATTTTTGTGTTTCTTAAAAACTCTGATGGTCCACAGGTTACAGAATGCATCCAGATGTGCATCGGAAACTACTACTAGTCTTCCAGTGAACGATCAAAGAGTAGACAGTTTAAGACATTACTCCAATGGAGAAAAGTCCGCATGGTGCTTATTGTGTTCAATGCCGATGCAATCTCTGTGGTTCATCAACACTCTGAAGGTCCACAGATTACAGAATGCCTCCAGATCTGCTTCGGAAACTACTACTAGTCTTCCAGTGTACGATCAAAGCGTAGACAGTTTTAGACATTACTCCCATGGAGATAAGTCCGCATGGTGCTTATTGTGTTCAATGCCGATGCAATTTTTGTGTTTCATCGACACTCTGAAGGTCTACAGATTACAGAATGCATCCAGATGTGCTTGAGAAACTACTACTAGTCTTCCAGTGAACGTTCAAGGCGTGGAGAGTTTAAGACATTACTCCTATGAAGAAAGGTCCGCATGGTGCTTCTCGTGTTCAATGCCGATGCAATTTTTGTGTTTCATCAACACTCTGAAGGTCCACAGATTACAGAATGCATCCAGATGTGCATTGGAAACTACTACTAGTCTTCCAGGGAACGATCAAAACGTAGATAGTTTAAGACATTACTCCCATGGAGAAAAGTCCGCATGGAGCTTATTGTGTTCAATGGCGGTTTAATTTTTGTGTTCCATCAACACTCTGAAGCTCCACAGATTACGGAATGCTTCCAGATGTGCTTCGGAAACTACTACTAATCTTCCAGGGAACGATCAAATGCTAGACAATTTAAGACATTACTCCCATGGAGAAAAGTTCGCATGGTCCTACTTGTGATCAATGCCGATGCAATTTTTGTGTTTCATCAACACTCTGAAGGTCCAACAGATTACAGAATGCATCCAGATGTGCTTCGGAAACTACTACTAGTCTTCCAGTGAACGATCAATGCGTAGAGAGTTTAAGACATTACTCCCATGGAGAAAAGTACGCATTGTGCTTATTGTGTTCAATGCCGATGCAATTTCTGTGTTTCATCAACACTCTGAAGGTCCACAGATTACAGAATGCCTCCAGATGTGCTTCGGAAGCTAGTACTAGTCTTCCAGTGAACGATCAAAGCGTAGACAGTTTAAGGCATTACTCCCATGGAGAAAAGTCCACATGGTGCTTATTGTATTCAATGCCGATGCAATTTTTGTGTTTCATCAACACTCAGAAGGTCCACAGAAGTACAGAATGCATCCAGATGTGCTTCGGAAACTACTACTAATCTTCCAGGGAACGATCAAAACCTAGACAATTTAAGACATTACTCCCATGAAAGAAAAATCCGCATGGTGCTTATTGTGTTCAATGCCGATGCAATTTTCGTGTTTCATCAACACTCTGAAGGTCCACAGATTACAGAATACATCCAGTTGTGCTTCGGAAACTAGTACTAGTCTTCCAGTGAACGATCAAAGCGTAGACAGTTTAGGACATTACTCCCATGGAGAGAACTCGGCATGGTGCTTATTGTGTTCAATGCCGACGCAATTTTTGTGTTTCATCAACACTCTGAAGGTCCACAGATTACAGAATGCCTCCAGATGTGCTTCGGAAACTACTACTAGTCTTCCAGTGAACGATCAAAGCGTAGAGAGTTTAAGACATTACTCCCATGGAGAAAAGTCCGCATGGTGCTTATTGTGTTCAATGCCGATTCAATTTCTGTGTTTCATCAACACTCTGAAGGTCCACAGACAACAGAATGCCTCCAGATGTGCTTCGGAAGCTAGTACTAGTCTTCCAGTGAACGATCAAAGCGTAGACAGTTTAAGGCATTACTCCCATGGAGAAAAGTCCACATGGTGCTTATTGTATTCAATGCCGATGCAATTTTTGTGTTTCATCAACACTCAGAAGGTCCACAGAAATACAGAATGCATCCAGATGTGCTTCGGAAACTACTACTAATCTTCCAGGGAACGATCTAAACCTAGACAATTTATGACATTACTCCCATGAAAGAAAAATCCGCATGGTGCTTATTGTGTTCAATGCCGATGCAATTTTCGTGTTTCATCAACACTCTGAAGGTCCAGAGATTACAGAATACATCCAGTTGTGCTTCGGAAACTACTCCTAGTCTTCCAGTGAACGATCAAAGCGTAGACAGTTTAAGACATTACTCCCATGGAGAAAAGTCCGCATGGTGCTTATTGTGTTCAATGGCGGTGTAATTTTTGTGTTTCATCAACACTCTGAAGCTCCACAGATTACGGAATGCATCCAGATGTGTTTCGGAAACTACTACTAATTCTCCAGGGAACGATCAAATTCTAGACAATTTAAGACATTACTCCCATGGAGAAAAGTCCGCATGGTGCTTATTGTGTTCAATGCCGACGCAATTTTTGTGTTTCATCAACACTCTGAAGGTCCACAGATTACAGAATGCATCCAGATGTGCATCGGAAACTACTACTAGTCTTCTAGTGAACGATCAAAGCGTAGACAGTTTAAGACATTACTCCAATGGAGAAAAGTCCGCATGGTGCTTATTGTGTTCAATGCCGATGAAATTTTAGTGTTTCATCGACACTCTGAAGGTCTACAGATTACAGATTGCATCCAGATGTGCTTGAGAAACTACTACTAGTCTTCCAGTGAACGTTCAAAGCGTAGACAGTTTAAGACATTACTCCTATGGAGAAAAGTCCGCATGGTGCATCTTGTGTTCAATGCCGGTGTAATTTTTGTGTTTCATCAACACTCTGAAGGTCCACAGATTACAGAATGCATCCAGATGTGCTTCGGAAACTACTAATAATCTTCCAGGGAACGATCTAATGCTAGACAATTTAAGACATTACTCCCATGGAGAAAAGTCCGCATGGTGCTTCTTGTGTTCAATGCCGATGCAATTTTTGTGTTTCATCAACACTCTGAAGGTCCACAGATTACAGAATGCATCCAGATGTGCTTCGGAAACTACTACTAGTGTTCCAGTGAACGATCAAAACGTAGGGAGTTTAAGACATTACCCCCATGGAGAAAAGTACGCATTGTGCTTATTGTGTTCAATGCCGACGCAATTTTTGTGTTTCATCAACACTCTGAAGGTCCACAGATTACAGAATTAATGCAGATGTGCTTCGGAAACTACTACTAGCCTTCCAGGGAACGATTGAAGCGTAGACAGTTTAAGACATTACTCCAATGGAGAAAAGTCCGCATGGTGGTTATTGTGTTCAATGCCGTTGCAATTTTTGTGTTTCTTAAAAAATCTGATGGTCCACAGGTTACAGAATGCATCCAGATGTGCTTGGGAAACTACTACTAGTCTTCAAGTGAACGATCAAAGCGTAGACAGTTTAAGACATTACTCCAATGGAGAAAAGTCCGCATGGTGCTTATTGTGTTCAATGCCGATGCAATTTCTGTGTTTCATCAACACTCCGAAGGTCCACAGATTACAGAATGCCTCCAGATGTGCTTCGGAAACTACTACTAGTCTTCCAGTGTACGATCAAAGCGTAGACAGTTTACGACATAACTCCCATGGAGATAAGTCCGCATGGTGCTTATTGTGTTCAATGCCGATGCAATTTTTGTGTTTCATCGACACTCTGAAGGTCTACAGGTTACAGAATGCATCCAGATGTGCATCGGAAACTACTACTAGTCTTCCATTGAGCGATCAAAGCGTAGACAGTATAAGACATTACTCCCATGGAGAAAAGTCCGCATGGTGCTTATTGTGTTCAATGCCGATGCAATTTTTGTGTTTCATCAACACTCAGAAGGTCCACAGATTACAGAATGCATCCAGATGTGCTTCGGAAACTACTACTAATCTTCCAGGGAACGATCAAATTATAGACAATTTAAGACATTACTCCCATGAAAGAAAAATCCGTATGGTGCTTATTGTGTTCAATGCCGATGCAATTTTCGTGTTTCATCAACACTCTGAAGGTCCACAGATTACAGAATGCCTCCAGATGTGCTTCGGAAACTACTACTAGTCTTCCAGTGAACGATCAAAGCGTAGACAGTTTAAGACATTACTCCCATTATGAAAAGTCCGCATGGTGCTTATTGTGTTCAATGCCGATGCAATTTTTGTGTTTCATCGACACTCTGAAGGTCTACAGATTACAGAATGCATCCAGATGTGCTTGAGAAACTACTACTAGTCTTCCAGTGAACGTTCAAAGCGTAGACAGTTTAAGACATTACTCCTATGGAGAAAAGTCCGCATGGTGCTTATTGTGTTCAATGCCGATGCAATTTTTGTGTTTCATCGACACTCAGAAGGTCTACAGATTACAGAATGCATCCAGATGTGCATTGGAAACTACTACTAGACTTCCAGGGAACGATCAAAACGTAGATAGTTTAAGACATTACTCCCATGGAGAAAAGTCCGCATGGTGCTTATTGTGTTCTATGGCGGTGTAATTTTTGTGTTTCATCAACACTCTGAAGCTCGACAGATTACGGAATGCATCCAGATGTGTTTCGGAAACTACTACTAATCTTCGAGGGAACGATCAAATGCTAGACAATTTAAGACATTACTCACATGGAGAAAAGTCGGCATGGTGCTTCTTGTGTTCAATGACGATGCAATTTTTGTGTTTCATCAACACTCTGAAGGTCCACATATTACAGAATGCATCCAGATGTGCTTCGGAAACTACTACTAGTCTTCCAGTGAACGTTCAAAGCGTAGAGAGTTTAAGACATTACTCCCATGGAGAAAAGTCCGCATGGTGCTTATTGTGTTCAATGCCGATTCAATTTCTGTGTTTCATCAACACTCTGAAGGTCCACAGATAACAGAATGCCTCCAGATGTGCTTCGGAAGCTAGTACTAGTCTTCCAGTGAACGATCAAAGCGTAGACAGTTTAAGGCATTACTCCCATGGAGAAAAGTCCACATGGTGCTTATTGTATTCAATGCCGATGCAATTTTTGTGTTTCATCAACACTCAGAAGGTCCACAGAAATACAGAATGCATCCAGATGTGCTTCGGAAACTACTACTAATCTTCCAGGGAACGATCAAAACCTAGACAATTTAAGACACTACTCCCATGAAAGAAAAATCCGCATGGTGCTTATTGTGTTCAATGCCGATGCAATTTTCGTGTTTCATCAACACTCTGAAGGTCCAGAGATTACAGAATACATCCAGTTGTGCTTCGGAAACTACTACTAGTCTTCCAGTGAACGATCAAAGCGTAGACAGTTTAAGACATTACTCCCATGGAGAAAAGTCCGCATGGTGCTTATTGTGTTCAATGGCGGTGTAATTTTTGTGTTTCATCAACACTCTGAAGCTCCACAGATTACGGAATGCATCCAGATGTGTTTCGGACACTACTACTAATTCTCCATGGAACGAACAAATGCTAGACAATTTAAGACATTACTCCCATGGAGAAAAGTCCGCATGGTGCTTATTGTGTTCAATGCCGACGCAATTTTTGTGTTTCATCAACACTCTGAAGGTCCACAGATTACAGAATTAATGCAGGTGTGCTTCTAAACTACTACTAGTCTTCCAGGGAACGATTTAAGCGTAGACAGTTTAAGACATTACTCCAATGGAGAAAAGTCCGCATGGTGCTTATTGTGTTCAATGCCGTTGCAATTTTTGTGTTTCTTAAAAACTCTGATGGTCCACAGGTTACAGAATGCATCCAGATGTGCATCGGAAACTACTACTAGTCTTCCAGTGAACGATCAAAGCGTAGACAGTTTAAGACATTACTCCCATGGAGAAAAGTCCGCATGGTGCTTATTGTGTTCAATGCCGATGGAATTTCTGTGTTTCATCAACACTCTGAAGGTCCACAGATTACAGAATGCCTCCAGATGTGCTTCGGAAACTACTACTAGTCTTCCAGTGTACGATCAAAGCGTAGACAGTTTAAGACATTACTCCCATGGAGATAAGTCCGCATGGTGCTTATTGTGTTCAATGACGATGCAATTTTTGTGTTTCACCGACACTCTGAAGGTCTACAGATTACAGAATGCATCCAGATGTGCTTGAGAAACTACTACTAGTCTTCCAGTGAACGTTCAAGGCGTAGAGAGTTTAAGACATTACTCCTATGGAGAAAAGTCCGCATGGTGCTTCTCGTGTTCAATGCCGATGCAATTTTTGTGTTTCATCAACACTCTGAAGGTCCACAGATTACAGAATGCATCCAGATGTGCATTGGAAACTACTACTAGTCTTCCAGGGAACGATCAAAACGTAGATAGTTTAAGACATTACTCCCATGGAGAAAAGTCCGCATGGTGCTTATTGTGTTCAAAGGCGGTGTAATTTTTGTGTTTCATCAACACTCTGAAGCTCCACAGATTACGGAATGCTTCCAGATGTGCTTCGGAAACTACTACTAATCTTCCAGGGAACGATCAAATGCTAGGCAATTTAAGACATTACTCCCATGGAGAAAAGTCCGCATGGTCCTTCTTGTGATCAATGCCGATGCAATTTTTGTGTTTCATCAACACTCTGAAGGTCCACAGATTACAGAATGCATCCAGATGTGCTTCGGAAACTACTACTAGTCTTCCAGTGAACGATCAAAGCGTAGAGAGTTTAAGACATTACTCCCATGGAGAAAAGTACGCATTGTGCTTATTGTGTTCAATGCCGATGCAATTTCTGTGTATCATCAACACTCTGAAGGTCCACAGGTTACAGAATGCATCCAGATGTGCTTAGGAAACTACTACTAGTCTTCCAGTGAACGATCAAAGCGTAGACAGTTTAAGACATTACTCCCATGGAGAAAAGTCCGCATGGTGCTTATTGTGTTCAATGCCGATGCAATTTCTGTGTTTCATCAACACTCTGAAGGTCCACAGATTACAGAATGCCTCCAGATGTGCTTCGGAAGCTAGTACTAGTCTTCCAGTGAACGATCAAAGCGTAGACAGTTTAAGGCATTACTCCCATGGAGAAAAGTCCACATGGTGCTTATTGTATTCAATGCCGATGCAATTTTTGTGTTTCATCAACACTCAGAAGGTCCACAGAAATACAGAATGTATCCAGATGTGCTTCGGAAACTACTACTAATCTTCCAGGGAACGATCAAAACCTAGACAATTTAAGACATTACTCCCATGAAAGAAAAATCCGCATGGTGCTTATTGTGTTCAATGCCGATGCAATTTTCGTGTTTCATCAACACTCTGAAGGTCCACAGATTACAGAATACATCCAGTTGTGCTTCGGAAACTAGTACTAGTCTTCCAGTGAACGATCAAAGCGTAGACAGTTTAGGACATTACTCTCATGGAGAGAACTCGGCATGGTGCTTATTGTGTTCAATGCCGACGCAATTTTTGTGTTTCATCAACACTCTGAAGGTCCACAGATTACAGAATTAATGCAGATGTGCTTCGGAAACTACTACTAGTCTTCCAGGGAACGATTTAAGCGTAGACAGTTTAAGACATTACTCCAATGGAGAAAAGTCCGCATGGTGCTTATTGTGTTCAATGCCGTTGTAATTTTTGTGTATCTTAAAAACTCTGATTGTCCACAGGTTACAGAATGCATCCAGATGTGCATCGGAAACTACTACTAGTCTTCCAGTGAACGATCAAAGCGTAGACAGTTTAAGACATTACTCCCATGCAGATAAGTCCGCATGGTGCTTATTGTGTTAAATGCCGATGCAATTTTTGTGTTTAATCGACAATCTGAAGGTCCACAGATTTCAGAATGCCTCCAGATGTGCATCGGAAACTACTACTAGTCTTCCAGTGAACGATCATAGCGTAGAAAGTTTAAGACATTACTCCCATGGAGAAAAGTAGGCATGGTGCTTATTGTGTTCAATGCCGATGCAATTTTTGTGTTTCATCAACACTCTGAAGGTCCACAGATTACAGAATGCATCCAGATGTGCTTAGGAAACTACTACTAGTCTTCCAGTGAACGATCAAAGCGTAGACAGGTTAAGACATTACTCCCATGGAAAAAAGTCCGCATGGTGCTTATTGTGTTCAATGCCGATGCAATCTCTGTGTTTCATCAACACTCTGAAGGTCCACAGATTACAGAATGCCTCCAGATGTGCTTCGGAAACTACTACCAGTCTTCCAGTGTACGATCAAAACGTAGACAGTTTAAGACATTACTCCCATGGAGAAAAGTCCGCATGGTGCTTATTGTGTTCAATGCCGATGCAATTTTTGTGTTTCATCGACACTCTGAAGGTCTACAGATTACATAATGCATCCAGATGTGCTTGAGAAACTACTACTAGTCTTCCAGTGAACGTTCAAAGCGTAGACAGTTTAAGACATTACTCCTATGGAGAAAAGTCCGCATGGTGCTTCTCGTGTTCAATGCCGATGCAATTGTTGTGTTTCATCAACACTCTGAAGGTCCACAGATTACAGAATGCATCCAGATGTGCATTGGAAACTACTACTGGTCTTCCAGGGAACGATCAAAATGAAGACAGTTTAAGACATTACTCCCATGGAGAAAAGTCCGCATGGTGCTTATTGTGTTCAATGCCGATGCAATTTTTGTGTTTCATCAACACCCTGAAGGTCCACAGATTACAGAATGCATCCAGATGTGCTTCGGAAACTACTACTAGTCTTCCAGTGAACGATCAAAGCGTAGACAGTTTAAGACATTACTCCCATGGAGAAAAGTCCGCATGGTGCTTATAGTGTTCAATGCCGATGCAATTTCTGTGTTTCATCAACACTCTGAAGTTCCACAGATTACAGAATGAATCCAGATGTGCTTTGGAAACTACTACTAGTCTTCCAGTGAACGATCATAGCGTAGACAGTTTAAGACATTACTCCCATGGAGAAAAGTCCGCATGGTGCTTATTGTGTTCAATGCCGGTGTAATTTTTGTGTTTCATCAACACTCTGAAGGTCCACAGATTACAGAATGCATCCAGATGTGCTTCGGAAACTACTACTAATCTTCCAAGGAACGATCACATCCTAGACAATTTAAGACATTCCTCCCATGGAGAAAAGTCCGCATGGTGCTTATTGTGTTCAATGCCGATGGAATTTCTGTGTTTCATCAACACTCTGAAGGTCCACAGATTACAGAATGCCTCCAGATGTGCTTCGGAAACTACTACTAGTCTTCCAGTGAACGATCATAGCGTAGACAGTTTAAGACATTACTCCCACGGAGAAAAGTACGCATTGTGCTTATTGTGTTCAATGCCGATGCAATTTCTGTGTATCATCAACACTCTGAAGGTCCACAGGTTACAGAATGCATCCAGATGTGCTTAGGAAACTACTACTAGTCTTCCAGTGAACGATCAAAGCGTAGACAGTTTAAGACATTACTCCAATGGAGAAAAGTCCGCATGGTGCTTATTGTGTTCAATGCCGATGGAATTTCTGTGTTTCATCAACACTCTGAAGGTCCACAGATTACAGAATGCCTCCAGATGTGCTTCGGAAACTACTACTAGTCTTCCAGTGAACGATCAAAGCTTAGACAGTTTAAGACATTACTCCCATGGAGAAAGTCCACATGGTGCTTATTGTGTTCAATGCCGACGCAATTTTTGTGTTTCATCAACACTCTGAAGGTCCACAGATTTCAGAATGCCTCCAGATGTGCTTCGGAAACTACTACGAGTCTTTCAGGGAACGATCAATGAGTAGACAGTTTGAGATGTTACTCCCATGGAGAGAAGTCAGCATGGTTCTTATTGTGTTCAATTCCGATGCAATTTCTGTGTTTCATCAACAATCTGAAGGTCCACATGTTACAGAATGCATCCAGATGTGCTTCAGAAACTACTACTAGTCTTCCAGTGAACGATCAAAGCGTAGACAGTTTAAGGCATTACTCCCATGGAGAAAAGTCCGCATGGTGCTTATTGTGTTCAATGCCGACGCAATTTTTGTGTTTCATCAACACTCTGAAGGTCCACAGATTTCAGAATGCCTCCAGATGTGCTTTGGAAACTACTACTAGTCTTCCAGTGAACGATCAAAGCGTAGACAGTTTAAGACATTACTCCCATGGAGAAAAGTCCGCATGGTGCTTATTGTGTTCAATGCCGACGCAAATTTTGTGTTTCATCAACACTCTGAAGGTCCACAGATTACAGAATTAATGCAGATGTGCTTCGGAAACTACTACTAGTCTTCCAGGGAACGATTAAAGCGTAGACAGTTTAAGACATTACTCCAATGGAGAAAAGTCCGCATGGTGCTTATTGTGTTCAATGCCGATGCAATTTTTGTGTTTCATCAACACCCTGAAGGTCCACAGGTTACAGAATGCATCCAGATGTTCTTAGGAAACTACTACTAGTCTTCCAGTGAACGATCAAAGCGTAGACAGATTAAGACGTTACTCCCATGGAGAAAAGTCCGCATGGTGTTTATTGTGTTCAATGCCGACGCAATTTTTGTGTTTCATCAACACTCTGAAGGTCCACAGATTTCAAAATGCCTCCAGATGTGCTTCGGAAACTACTACTAGTCTTCCAGTGAACGATCATAGCGTAGATAGTGTAAGACATTACTCCCATGGAGAAAAGTCCGCATGGTGCTTATTGTGTTCAATGCCGACGCAATATTTGTGTTTCATCAACACTCTGAAGGTCCACAGATTACAGAATTCATGCAGATGTGCTTCGGAAACTACTACTAGCCTTCCAGGGAGCGATTAAAGCGTAGACAGTTTAAGACATTACTCCCATGGAGAAAAGTAGGCATGGTGCTTATTGTGTTCAATGCCGATGCAATTTTTGTGTTTCATCAACACCCTGAAGGTCCACAGATTACAGAATGCATCCAGATGTGCTTAGGAAACTACTACTAGTCTTCCAGTGAACGATCAAAGCGTAGACAGATTAAGACGTTACTCCCATGGAGAAAAGTCCGCATGGTGCTTATTGTGTTCAATGCCGATGGAATTTCTGTGTTTCATCAACACTCTGAAGGTCCACAGATTACAGAATGCCTCCAGATGTGCTTCGGAAACTACTACTAGTCTTCCAGTGAACGATCAAAGCGTAGACAGTTTAAGACATTACTCCCATTATGAAAAGTCCGCATGGTGCTTATTGTGTTCAATGCCGATGCAATTTTTGTGTTTCATCGACACTCTGAAGGTCTACAGATTACAGAATGCATCCAGATGTGCTTGAGAAACTACTACTAGTCTTCCAGTGAACGTTCAAAGCGTAGACAGTTTAAGACATTACTCCTATGGAGAAAAGTCCGCATGGTTCTTATTGTGTTCAATGCCGATGCAATTTTTGTGTTTCATCGACACTCAGAAGGTCCACAGATTACAGAATGCATCCAGATGTGCATTGGAAACTACTACTAGACTTCCAGGGAACGATCAAAACGTAGATAGTTTAAGACATTACTCCCATGGAGAAAAGTCCGCATGGTGCTTATTGTGTTCTATGGCGGTGTAATTTTTGTGTTTCATCAACACTCTGAAGCTCGACAGATTACGGAATGCATCCAGATGTGTTTCGGAAACTACTACTAATCTTCGAGGGAACGATCAAATGCTAGACAATTTAAGACATTACTCACATGGAGAAAAGTCGGCATGGTGCTTCTTGTGTTCAATGACGATGCAATTTTTGTGTTTCATCAACACTCTGAAGGTCCACATATTACAGAATGCATCCAGATGTGCTTCGGAAACTACTACTAGTCTTCCAGTGAACGTTCAAAGCGTAGAGAGTTTAAGACATTACTCCCATGGAGAAAAGTCCGCATGGTGCTTATTGTGTTCAATGCCGATTCAATTTCTGTGTTTCATCAACACTCTGAAGGTCCACAGATAACAGAATGCCTCCAGATGTGCTTCGGAAGCTAGTACTAGTCTTCCAGTGAACGATCAAAGCGTAGACAGTTTAAGGCATTACTCCCATGGAGAAAAGTCCACATGGTGCTTATTGTATTCAATGCCGATGCAATTTTTGTGTTTCATCAACACTCTGAAGGTCTACAGATTACAGAATGCATCCAGATGTGCTTGAGAAACTACTACTAGTCTTCCAGTGAACGTTCAAGGCGTAGAGAGTTTAAGACATTACTCCTATGGAGAAAAGTCCGCATGGTGCTTCTCGTGTTCAATGCCGATGCAATTTTTGTGTTTAATCAACACTCTGAAGGTCCACAGATTACAGAATGCATCCAGATGTGCATTGGAAACTACTACTAGTCTTCCAGGGAACGATCAAAACGTAGATAGTTTAAGACATTACTCCCATGGAGAAAAGTCCGCATGGTGCTTATTGTGTTCAAAGGCGGTGTAATTTTTGTGTTTCATCAACACTCTGAAGCTCCACAGATTACGGAATGCTTCCAGATGTGCTTCGGAAACTACTACTAATCTTCCAGGGAACGATCAAATGCTAGGCAATTTAAGACATTACTCCCATGGAGAAAAGTCCGCATGGTCCTTCTTGTGATCAATGCCGATGCAATTTTTGTGTTTCATCAACACTCTGAAGGTCCACAGATTACAGAATGCATCCAGATGTGCATTGGAAACTACTACTAGTCTTCCAGTGAACGATCAAAGCGTAGAGAGATTAAGACATTACTCCCATGGAGAAAAGTACGCATTGTGCTTATTGTGTTCAATGCCGATGCAATTTCTGTGTATCATCAACACTCTGAAGGTCCACAGGTTACAGAATGCATCCAGATGTGCTTAGGAAACTACTACTAGTCTTCCAGTGAACGATCAAAGCGTAGACAGTTTAAGACATTACTCCCATGGAGAAAAGTCCGCATGGTGCTTATTGTGTTCAATGCCGATGCAATTTCTGTGTTTCATCAACACTCTGAAGGTCCACAGATTACAGAATGCCTCCATATGTGCTTCGGAAGCTAGTACTAGTCTTCCAGTGAACGATCAAAGCGTAGACAGTTTAAGGCATTACTCCCATGGAGAAAAGTCCACATGGTGCTTATTGTATTCAATGCCGATGCAATTTTTGTGTTTCATCAACACTCAGAAGGTCCACAGAAATACAGAATGTATCCAGATGTGCTTCGGAAACTACTACTAATCTTCCAGGGAACGATCAAAACCTAGACAATTTAAGACATTACTCCCATGAAAGAAAAATCCGCATGGTGCTTATTGTGTTCAATGCCGATGCAATTTTCGTGTTTCATCAACACTCTGAAGGTCCACAGATTACAGAATACATCCAGTTGTGCTTCGGAAACTAGTACTAGTCTTCCAGTGAACGATCAAAGCGTAGACAGTTTAGGACATTACTCTCATGGAGAGAACTCGGCATGGTGCTTATTGTGTTCAATGCCGACGCAATTTTTGTGTTTCATCAACACTCTGAAGGTCCACAGATTTCAGAATGCCTCCAGATGTGCTTCGGAAACTACTACTAGTCTTCCAGTGAACGATCAAAGCGTAGACAGTTTAACACATTACTCCCATGGAGAAAAGTCCGCATGGTGCTTATTGTGTTCAATGCCGACGCAATTTTTGTGTTTCATCAACATTCTGAAGGTCCACAGATTACAGAATTAATGCAGATGTGCTTCGGAAACTACTACTAGTCTTCCAGGGAACGATTTAAGCGTAGACAGTTTAAGACATTACTCCAATGGAGAAAAGTCCGCATGGTGCTTATTGTGTTCAATGCCGTTGTAATTTTTGTGTATCTTAAAAACTCTGATTGTCCACAGGTTACAGAATGCATCCAGATGTGCATCGGAAACTACTACTAGTCTTCCAGTGAACGATCAAAGCGTAGACAGTTTAAGACATTACTCCCATGCAGATAAGTCCGCATGGTGCTTATTGTGTTAAATGCCGATGCAATTTTTGTGTTTAATCGACAATCTGAAGGTCCACAGATTTCAGAATGCCTCCAGATGTGCATCGGAAACTACTACTAGTCTTCCAGTGAACGATCATAGCGTAGAAAGTTTAAGACATTACTCCCATGGAGAAAAGTAGGCATGGTGCTTATTGTGTTCAATGCCGATGCAATTTTTGTGTTTCATCAACACTCTGAAGGTCCACAGATTACAGAATGCATCCAGATGTGCTTAGGAAACTACTACTAGTCTTCCAGTGAACGATCAAAGCGTAGACAGGTTAAGACATTACTCCCATGGAAAAAAGTCCGCATGGTGCTTATTGTGTTCAATGCCGATGCAATCTCTGTGTTTCATCAACACTCTGAAGGTCCACAGATTACAGAATGCCTAAAGATGTGCTTCGGAAACTACTACCAGTCTTCCAGTGTACGATCAAAACGTAGACAGTTTAAGACATTACTCCCATGGAGAAAAGTCCGCATGGTGCTTATTGTGTTCAATGCCGATGCAATTTTTGTGTTTCATCGACACTCTGAAGGTCTACAGATTACATAATGCATGCAGATGTGCTTGAGAAACTACTACTAGTCTTCCAGTGAACGTTCAAAGCGTAGACAGTTTAAGACATTACTCCTATGGAGAAAAGTCCGCATGGTGCTTCTCGTGTTCAATGCCGATGCAATTGTTGTGTTTCATCAACACTCTGAAGGTCCACAGATTACAGAATGCATCCAGATGTGCATTGGAAACTACTACTGGTCTTCCAGGGAACGATCAAAATGAAGACAGTTTAAGACATTACTCCCATGGAGAAAAGTCCGCATGGTGCTTATTGTGTTCAATGCCGATGCAATTTTTGTGTTTCATCAACACCCTGAAGGTCCACAGATTACAGAATGCATCCAGATGTGCTTCGGAAACTACTACTAGTCTTCCAGTGAACGATCAAAGCGTAGACAGTTTAAGACATTACTCCCATGGAGAAAAGTCCGCATGGTGCTTATAGTGTTCAATGCCGATGCAATTTCTGTGTTTCATCAACACTCTGAAGTTCCACAGATTACAGAATGAATCCAGATGTGCTTTGGAAACTACTACTAGTCTTCCAGTGAACGATCATAGCGTAGACAGTTTAAGACATTACTCCCATGGAGAAAAGTCCGCATGGTGCTTATTGTGTTCAATGCCGGTGTAATTTTTGTGTTTCATCAACACTCTGAAGGTCCACAGATTACAGAATGCATCCAGATGTGCTTCGGAAACTACTACTAATCTTCCAAGGAACGATCACATCCTAGACAATTTAAGACATTCCTCCCATGGAGAAAAGTCCGCATGGTGCTTATTGTGTTCAATGCCGATGGAATTTCTGTGTTTCATCAACACTCTGAAGGTCCACAGATTACAGAATGCCTCCAGATGTGCTTCGGAAACTACTACTAGTCTTCCAGTGAACGATCATAGCGTAGACAGATTAAGACATTACTCCCACGGAGAAAAGTACGCATTGTGCTTATTGTGTTCAATGAAGATGCAATTTCTGTGTATCATCAACACTCTGAAGGTCCACAGGTTACAGAATGCATCCAGATGTGCTTAGGAAACTACTACTAGTCTTCCAGTGAACGATCAAAGCGTAGACAGTTTAAGACATTACTCCAATGGAGAAAAGTCCGCATGGTGCTTATTGTGTTCAATGCCGATGGAATTTCTGTGTTTCATCAACACTCTGAAGGTCCACAGATTACAGAATGCCTCCAGATGTGCTTCGGAAACTACTACTAGTCTTCCAGTGAACGATCAAAGCTTAGACAGTTTAAGACATTACTCCCATGGAGAAAGTCCACATGGTGCTTATTGTGTTCAATGCCGACGCAATTTTTGTGTTTCATCAACACTCTGAAGGTCCACAGATTTCAGAATGCCTCCAGATGTGCTTCGGAAACTACTACGAGTCTTTCAGGGAACGATCAATGAGTAGACAGTTTGAGATGTTACTCCCATGGAGAGAAGTCAGCATGGTTCTTATTGTGTTCAATTCCGATGCAATTTCTGTGTTTCATCAACAATCTGAAGGTCCACATGTTACAGAATGCATCCAGATGTGCTTCAGAAACTACTACTAGTCTTCCAGTGAACGATCAAAGCGTAGACAATTTAAGGCATTACTCCCATGGAGAAAAGTCCGCATGGTGCTTATTGTGTTCAATGCCGACGCAATTTTTGTGTTTCATCAACACTCTGAAGGTCCACAGATTTCAGAATGCCTCCAGATGTGCTTTGGAAACTACTACTAGTCTTCCAGTGAACGATCAAAGCGTAGACAGTTTAAGACATTACTCCCATGGAGAAAAGTCCGCATGGTGCTTATTGTGTTCAATGCCGACGCAATTTTTGTGTTTCATCAACACTCTGAAGGTCCACAGATTACAGAATTAATGCAGATGTGCTTCGGAAACTACTACTAGTCTTCCAGGGAACGATTAAAGCGTAGACAGTTTAAGACATTACTCCAATGGAGAAAAGTCCGCATGGTGCTTATTGTGTTCAATGCCGATGCAATTTTTGTGTTTCATCAACACCCTGAAGGTCCACAGGTTACAGAATGCATCCAGATGTTCTTAGGAAACTACTACTAGTCTTCCAGTGAACGATCAAAGCGTAGACAGATTAAGACGTTACTCCCATGGAGAAAAGTCCGCATGGTGCTTATTGTGTTCAATGCCGATGGAATTTCTGTGTTTCATCAACACTCTGAAGGTCCACAGATTACAGAATGCCTCCAGATGTGCTTCGGAAACTACTACTAGTCTTCCAGTGAACGATCAAAGCGTAGACAGTTTAAGACATTACTCCCATTATGAAAAGTCCGCATGGTGCTTATTGTGTTCAATGCCGATGCAATTTTTGTGTTTCATCGACACTCTGAAGGTCTACAGATTACAGAATGCATCCAGATGTGCTTGAGAAACTACTACTAGTCTTCCAGTGAACGTTCAAAGCGTAGACAGTTTAAGACATTACTCCTATGGAGAAAAGTCCGCATGGTGCTTATTGTGTTCAATGCCGATGCAATTTTTGTGTTTCATCAACACTCAGAAGGTCCACAGACTACAGAATGCATCCAGATGTGCATTGGAAACTACTACTAGACTTCCAGGGAACGATCAAAACGTAGATAGTTTAAGACATTACTCCCATGGAGAAAAGTCCGCATGGTGCTTATTGTGTTCTATGGCGGTGTAATTTTTGTGTTTCATCAACACTCTGAAGCTCGACAGATTACGGAATGCATCCAGATGTGTTTCGGAAACTACTACTAATTTTCGAGGGAACGATCAAATGCTAGACAATTTAAGACATTACTCACATGGAGAAAAGTCGGCATGGTGCTTCTCGTGTTCAATGACGATGCAATTTTTGTGTTTCATCAACACTCTGAAGGTCCACATATTACAGAATGCATCCAGATGTGCTTCGGAAACTACTACTAGTCTTCCAGTGAACGTTCAAAGCGTAGAGAGTTTAAGACATTACTCCCATGGAGAAAAGTCCGCATGGTGCTTATTGTGTTCAATGCCGATTCAATTTCTGTGTTTCATCAACACTCTGAAGGTCCACAGATAACAGAATGCCTCCAGATGTGCTTCGGAAGCTAGTACTAGTCTTCCAGTGAACGATCAAAGCGTAGACAGTTTAAGGCATTACTCCCATGGAGAAAAGTCCACATGGTGCTTATTGTATTCAATGCCGATGCAATTTTTGTGTTTCATCAACACTCAGAAGGTCCACAGAAATACAGAATGCATCCAGATGTGCTTCGGAAACTACTACTAATCTTCCAGGGAACGATCAAAACCTAGACAATTTAAGACATTACTCCCATGAAAGAAAAATCCGCATGGTGCTTATTGTGTTCAATGCCGATGCAATTTTCGTGTTTCATCAACACTCTGAAGGTCCAGAGATTACAGAATACATCCAGTTGTGCTTCGGAAACTACTACTAGTCTTCCAGTGAACGATCAAAGCGTAGACAGTTTAAGACATTACTCCCATGGAGAAAAGTCCGCATGGTGCTTATTGTGTTCAATGGCGGTGTAATTTTTGTGTTTCATCAACACTCTGAAGCTCCACAGATTACGGAATGCATCCAGATGTGTTTCGGAAACTACTACTAATTCTCCAGGGAACGAACAAATGCTAGACAATTTAAGACATTACTCCCATGGAGAAAAGTCCGCATGGTGCTTATTGTGTTCAATGCCGACGCAATTTTTGTGTTTCATCAACACTCTGAAGGTCCACAGATTACAGAATGCATCCAGATGTGCTTCGGAAACTACTACTAGTCTTCCAGTGAACGATCAAAGCGTAGAGAGTTTAAGACATTACTCCCATGGAGAAAAGTACGCATTGTGCTTATTGTGTTCAATGCCGTTGCAATTTCTGTGTATCATCAACACTCTGAAGGTCCACAGGTTACAGAATGCATCCAGATGTGCTTAGGAAACTACTACTAGTCTTCCAGTGAACGATCAAAGCGTAGACAGTTTAAGACATTACTCCCATGGAGAAAAGTCCGCATGGTGCTTATTGTGTTCAATGCCGATGCAATTTCTGTGTTTCATCAACACTCTGAAGGTCCACAGATTACAGAATGCCTCCAGATGTGCTTCGGAAGCTAGTACTAGTCTTCCAGTGAACGATCAAAGCGTAGACAGTTTAAGGCATTACTCCCATGGAGAAAAGTCCACAAGGTGCTTATTGTATTCAATGCCGATGCAATTTTTGTGTTTCATCAACACTCAGAAGGTCCACAGAAATACAGAATGTATCCAGATGTGCTTCGGAAACTACTACTAATCTTCCAGGGAACGATCAAAACCTAGACAATTTAAGACATTACTCCCATGAAAGAAAAATCCGCATGGTGCTTATTGTGTTCAATGCCGATGCAATGTTCGTGTTTCATCAACACTCTGAAGGTCCACAGATTACAGAATACATCCAGTTGTGCTTCGGAAACTAGTACTAGTCTTCCAGTGAACGATCAAAGCGTAGACAGTTTAGGACATTACTCTCATGGAGAGAACTCGGCATGGTGCTTATTGTGTTCAATGCCGACGCAATTTTTGTGTTTCATCAACACTCTGAAGGTCCACAGATTTCAGAATGCCTCCAGATGTGCTTCGGAAACTACTACTAGTCTTCCAGTGAACGATCAAAGCGTAGACAGTTTAACACATTACTCCCATGGAGAAAAGTCCGCATGGTGCTTATTGTGTTCAATGCCGACGCAATTTTTGTGTTTCATCAACATTCTGAAGGTCCACAGATTACAGAATTAATGCAGATGTGCTTCGGAAACTACTACTAGTCTTCCAGGGAACGATTTAAGCGTAGACAGTTTAAGACATTACTCCAATGGAGAAAAGTCCGCATGGTGCTTATTGTGTTCAATGCCGTTGTAATTTTTGTGTATCTTAAAAACTCTGATTGTCCACAGGTTACAGAATGCATCCAGATGTGCATCGGAAACTACTACTAGTCTTCCAGTGAACGATCAAAGCGTAGACAGTTTAAGACATTACTCCCATGCAGATAAGTCCGCATGGTGCTTATTGTGTTAAATGCCGATGCAATTTTTGTGTTTAATCGACAATCTGAAGGTCCACAGATTTCAGAATGCCTCCAGATGTGCATCGGAAACTACTACTAGTCTTCCAGTGAACGATCATAGCGTAGAAAGTTTAAGACATTACTCCCATGGAGAAAAGTAGGCATGGTGCTTATTGTGTTCAATGCCGATGCAATTTTTGTGTTTCATCAACACTCTGAAGGTCCACAGATTACAGAATGCATCCAGATGTGCTTAGGAAACTACTACTAGTCTTCCAGTGAACTATCAAAGCGTAGACAGGTTAAGACATTACTCCCATGGAAAAAAGTCCGCATGGTGCTTATTGTGTTCAATGCCGATGCAATCACTGTGTTTCATCAACACTCTGAAGGTCCACAGATTACAGAATGCCTCCAGATGTGCTTCGGAAACTACTACCAGTCTTCCAGTGTACGATCAAAACGTAGACAGTTTAAGACATTACTCCCATGGAGAAAAGTCCGCATGGTGCTTATTGTGTTCAATGCCGATGCAATTTTTGTGTTTCATCGACACTCTGAAGGTCTACAGATTACATAATGCATCCAGATGTGCTTGAGAAACTACTACTAGTCTTCCAGTGAACGTTCAAAGCGTAGACAGTTTAAGACATTACTCCTATGGAGAAAAGTCCGCATGGTTCTTCTCGTGTTCAATGCCGATGCAATTGTTGTGTTTCATCAACACTCTGAAGGTCCACAGATTACAGAATGTATCCAGATGTGCATTGGAAACTACTACTGGTCTTCCAGGGAACGATCAAAATGAAGACAGTTTAAGACATTACTCCCATGGAGAAAAGTCCGCATGGTGCTTATTGTGTTCAATGCCGATGCAATTTTTGTGTTTCATCAACACCCTGAAGGTCCACAGATTACAGAATGCATCCAGATGTGCTTCGGAAACTACTACAAGTCTTCCAGTGAACGATCAAAGCGTAGACAGTTTAAGACATTACTCCCATGGAGAAAAGTCCGCATGGTGCTTATAGTGTTCAATGCCGATGCAATTTCTGTGTTTCATCAACACTCTGAAGTTCCACAGATTACAGAATGAATCCAGATGTGCTTTGGAAACTACTACTAGTCTTCCAGTGAACGAACATAGCGTAGACAGTTTAAGACATTACTCCCATGGAGAAAAGTCCGCATGGTGCTTATTGTGTTCAATGCCGGTGTAATTTTTGTGTTTCATCAACACTCTGAAGGTCCACAGATTACAGAATGCATCCAGATGTGCTTCGGAAACTACTACTAATCTTCCAAGGAACGATCACATCCTAGACAATTTAAGACATTCCTCCCATGGAGAAAAGTCCGCATGGTGCTTATTGTGTTCAATGCCGATGGAATTTCTGTGTTTCATCAACACTCTGAAGGTCCACAGATTACAGAATACATCCAGTTGTGCTTCGGAAACTACTACTAGTCTTCCAGTGAACGATCATAGCGTAGACAGTTTAAGACATTACTCCCACGGAGAAAAGTACGCATTGTGCTTATTGTGTTCAATGCCGATGCAATTTCTGTGTATCATCAACACTCTGAAGGTCCACAGGTTACAGAATGCATCCAGATGTGCTTAGGAAACTACTACTAGTCTTCCAGTGAACGATCAAAGCGTAGACAGTTTAAGACATTACTCCAATGGAGAAAAGTCCGCATGGTGCTTATTGTGTTCAATGCCGATGGAATTTCTGTGTTTCATCAACACTCTGAAGGTCCACAGATTACAGAATGCCTCCAGATGTGCTTCGGAAACTACTACTAGTCTTCCAGTGAACGATCAAAGCTTAGACAGTTTAAGACATTACTCCCATGGAGAAAAGTCAGCATGGGGCTTCTTGTGTTCAATGCCGATGCAATTTTTGTGTTTCATCAACACTCTGAAGGTCCACAGATTACAGAATGCATCCAGATGTGCTTCGGAAACTACTACTAATCTTCCAGTGAACGATCACAGCGTAGAGAGTTTAAGACATTACTCCCATGGAAAAAAGTAAGCATTGTGCTTATTGTGTTCAATGCCGATGCAATTTCTGTGTATCATCAACACTCTGAAGGTCCACAGGGTACAGAATGAATCCAATTGTGCTTAGGAAACTACTACTAGTCTTCCAGTGAACGGTCAAAGCGTAGACAGTTTAAGACATTACTCCCATGGAGAAAAGTCCGCATGGTGCTCATTGTGTTCAATGCCGATGCAATTTCTGTGTTTCATCAACACTCTGAAGGTCCACAGATAACAGAATGCCTCCAGATGTTCTTCGGAAGCTAGTTCTAGTCTTCCAGTGAACGATCAAAGCGTAGACAGTTTAAGACATTACTCCCATGGAGAAAGTCCACATGGTGCTTATTGTGTTCAATGCCGACGCAATTTTTGTGTTTCATCAACACTCTGAAGGTCCACAGATTTCAGAATGCCTCCAGATGTGCTTCGGAAACTACTACGAGTCTTTCAGGGAACGATCAATGAGTAGACAGTTTGAGATGTTACTCCCATGGAGAGAAGTCAGCATGGTTCTTATTGTGTTCAATTCCGATGCAATTTCTGTGTTTCATCAACAATCTGAAGGTCCATATGTTACAGAATGCATCCAGATGTGCTTCAGAAACTACTACTAGTCTTCCAGTGAACGATCAAAGCGTAGACAGTTTAAGGCATTACTCCCATGGAGAAAAGTCCGCATGGAGCTTATTGTGTTCAATGCCGACGCAATTTTTGTGTTTCATCAACACTCTGAAGGTCCACAGATTTCAGAATGCCTCCAGATGTGCTTTGGAAACTACTACTAGTCTTCCAGTGAACGATCAAAGCGTAGACAGTTTAAGACATTACTCCCATGGAGAAAAGTCCGCATGGTGCTTATTGTGTTCAATGCCGACGCAATTTTTGTGTTTCATCAACACTCTGAAGGTCCACAGATTACAGAATTAATGCAGATGTGCTTCGGAAACTACTACTAGTCTTCCAGGGAACGATTAAAGCGTAGACAGTTTAAGACATTACTCCAATGGAGAAAAGTCCGCATGGTGCTTATTGTGTTCAATGCCGATGCAATTTTTGTGTTTCATCAACACTCTGAAGGTCCACAGATTACAGAATGCCTCCAGATGTGCTTCGGAAACTACTACTAGTCTTCCAGTGTAGGATCAAAGCGTAGACAGTTTAAGACATTACTCCCATGGAGATAAGTCCGCATGGAGCTTATTGTGTTCAATGCGGATGCAATTTTTGTGTTTCATCGACACTCTGAAGGTCTACAGATTACAGAATGCATCCAGATGTGCTTCGGAAACTACTACTAGTATTCCAGTGAACGATCAAAGCGTAGACAGTTTAAGACATTACTCCCATGGAGAAAAGTCCGCAAGGTGCTTATTGTATTCAATGCCGATGCAATTTTTGTGTTTCAACAACACTCAGAAGGTCCACAGATTACAGAATGCATCCAGATGTGCATCGGAAACTACTACTAATCTTCCAGGGAACGATCAAAACCTAGACAATTTAAGACATTACTCCCATGAAAGAAAAATCCGCATGGTGCTTATTGTGTTCAATGCCGATGCAATTTTCGTGTTTCATCAACACTCTGAAGGTCCACAGATTACAGAATACATCCAGTTGTGCTTCGGAAACTAGTACTAGTCTTCCAGTGAACGATCAAAGCGTAGACAGTTTAAGACATTAATCCCATGGAGAGAAGTCCGCATGGTGCTTATTGTGTTCAATGCCGACGCAATTTTTGTGTTTCATCAACACTCTGAAGGTCCACAGATTTCAGAATGCCTCCAGATGTGCTTCGGAAACTACTACTAGTCTTCCAGTGAACGATCAAAGCTTAGACAGTTTAAGACATTACTCCCATGGAGAAAAGTCCGCATGGTGCTTATTGTGTTCAATGCCGACGCAATTTTTGTGTTTCATCAACATTCTGAAGGCCCACAGATTACAGAATTAATGCAGATGTGCTTCGGAAACTACTACTAGTCTTCCAGGGAATGATTAAAGCGTAGACAGTTTAAGACAATATTCCCATGGGGAAAAGTCAGCATGGTTCTTATTGTGTTCAATTCCGATGCAATTTCTGTGTTTCATCAACAATCTAAAGGTCCACATATTACAGAATGCATCCAGATGTGCTTCAGAAACTACTACTAGTCTTCCAGTGAACGATCAAAGCGTAGACAGTTTTAGGCATTACTCCCATGGAGAAAAGTCCGCATGGTGCTTATTGTGTTCAATGCCGACGCAATTTTTGTGTTTCATCAACACTCTGAAGGTCCACAGATTACAGAATGCCTCCAGATGTGCTTCGGAAACTACTACTAGTCTTCCAGTGAACGATCAAAGCGTAGACAGTTTAAGACATTACTCCCATGGAGAAAAGGCCGCATGGTGCTTATTGTGTTCAATGCCGACGCAATTTTTGTGTTTCATCAACACTCTGAAGGTCCACGGATTACAGAATTAATGCAGATGTGCTTCGGAAACTACTACTAGTCTTCCAGGGAATGATTAAAGCGTAGACAGTTTAAGACATTACTCCAATGGAGAAAAGTCTGCATGGTGCTTATTGATTTCAATGCCGTTGCAATTTTTGTGTTTCTTAAAAACTCTGATGGTCCATAGGTTACAGAATGCATCCAGATGTGCGTCGGAAACTACTACTAGTCTTCCAGTGAACGATCAAAGCGTAGACAGTTTAAGACATTACTCCAATGGAGAAAAGTCCGCATGGTGCTTATTGTGTTCAATGCCGATGCAATTTCTGTGTTTCATCAACACTCTGAAGGTCCACAGATTACAGAATGCCTCCAGATATGCTTCGGAACATACTACTAGTCTTCCAGTGTAGGATCAAAGCGTAGACAGTTTAAGACATTACTCCCATTCAGATAAGTCCGCATGGAGCTTATTGTGTTCAATGCGGATGCAATTTTTGTGTCTCATCGACACTCTGAAGGTCTACAGATTACAGAATGCATCCAGATGTGCTTCGGAAACTACTACTAGTATTCCAGTGAACGATCAAAGCGTAGACAGTTTAAGACATTACTCCCATGGAGAAAAGTCCGCAAGGTGCTTATTGTATTCAATGCCGATGCAATTTTTGTGTTTCAACAACACTCAGAAGGTCCACAGATTACAGAATGCATCCAGATGTATTCGGAAACTACTACTAATCTTCCAGGGAACGATCAAAACCTAGACAATTTAAGACATTACTCCCATGAAAGAAAAATCCGCATGGTGCTTATTGTGTTCAATGCCGATGCAATTTTCGTGTTTCATCAACACCCTGAAGGTCCACAGATTACAGAATACATCCAGTTGTGCTTCGGAAACTAGTACTAGTCTTCTAGTGGACGATCAAAGCGTAGACAGTTTAAGACATTAATCCCATGGAGAGAAGTCCGCATGGTGCTTATTGTGTTTAATGCCGACGCAATTTTTGTGTTTCATCAACTCTCTGAAGGTCCACAGATTTCAGAATGCCTCCAGATGTGCTTCGGAAACTACTACTAGTCTTCCAGTGAACGATCAAAGCGTAGACAGTTTAAGGCATTACTCCCATGGAGAAAAGTCCGCATGGTGCTTATTGTGTTCAATGCCGACGCAATTTTTGTGTTTCATCAACATTCTGAAGGTCCACAGATTACAGAATTAATGCAGATGTGCTTCGGAAACTACCACTAGTCTTCCAGGGAACGATTAAAGCGTAGACAGTTTAAGACATTACTCCAATGGAGAAAAGTCCGCATGGTGCTTATTGTGTTCAATGCCGTTGTAATTTTTGTGTTTCTTAAAAACTCTGATGGTCCACAGGTTACAGAATGCATCAAGATGTGCATCGGAAGCTACTACTAGACTTCCAGTGAACGATCAAAGCGTAGACAGTTTAAGACATTACTCCAATGGAGAAAAGTCCGCATGGTGCTTATTGTGTTCAATGCCGATGCAATTTCTGTGTTTCATCAACACTCTGAAGGTCCACAGATTACAGAATGCCTCCAGATGTGCTTCGGAAATTACTACTAGGCTTCCAGTGTAGGATCAAAGCGTAAACAGTTTAAGACATTACTCCCATGGAGATAAGTCCGCATGGTGCTTATTGTGTTCAATGCCGATGCAATTTTTGTGTTTAATCGACATTCTGAAGGTCTACAGATTACAGAATGCACCCAGATGTGCTTCGGAAACTACTACTAGTATTCCAGTGAACGATCAAAGTGTAGACAGTTTAAGACATTACTCCCATGGAGAAAAGTTCGCAAGCTGCTAATTGTAATCAATGACGATGCAATTTTTGTGTTTCACCAACACTCAGAAGGTCCACAGATTACAGAATGCCACCAGATGTGCTTCGGAAACTACTACGAGTCTTTCAGGGCACGATCAATGAGTAGACAGTTTGAGATGTTACCCCCATGGAGAAAAGTCAGCATGGTTCTTATTGTGTTCAATTCCGATGCAATTTCTGTGTTTCATCAACACTCTGAAGGTCCACATATTACAGAATGCATCCAGATGTGCTTCAGAAACTACTACTAGTCTTCCAGTGAACGATCAAAGCGTAGACAGTTTAAGGCATTACTCCCATGGAGAAAAGTCCGCATGGTGCTTATTGTGTTCAATGCCGATGCAATTTTTGTGTTTCATCAACACTCAGAAGGTCCACAGAAATACAGAATGCATCCAGATGTGCTTCGGAAACTACTACTAATCTTCCAGGGAACGATAAAATCCTAGACAATTTAAGACATTACTCCCATGAAAGAAAAATCCGCATGGTGCTTATTGTGTTCAATGCCGATGCAATTTTCGTGTTTCATCAACACTCTGAAGGTCCACAGATTACAGAATACATCCAGTTGTGCTTCGGAAACTACTACTAGTCTTCCAGTGAACGATCAAAGCGTAGACAGTTTAAGACATTACTCCCATGGAGAAAAGTCCGCAAAGTGCTAATTGTATTCAATGCCGATGCAATTTTTGTGTTTCATCAACACTCAGAAGGTCCACAGATTACAGAATGCATCCAGATGTACTTCGGAAACTACTACTAATCTTTCAAGGAACGATCAAATCCTAGACAATTTAAGACATTACTCCCATGAAAGAAAAATCCGCATGGTGCTTATTGTGTTCAATGCCGATGCAATTTCTGTGTTTCATCAACACTCTGAAGGTCCACAGATTACAGAATGCATCCAGATGTGCTTCGGAAACTACTACTAGTCTTCCAGTGAACGATCAAAGCGTACACAGTTTAGACATTACTTCCATGGAGAAAAGTCCGCATGGTGCTTATTGTGTTCAATGCCGGTGTAATTTTTGTGTTTCATCGACACTCTGAAGGTCAACAGATTACAGAATGCATCCAGATGTGCTTCGGAAACTACTACTAATCTTCCAGGGAACGATAAAATCCTAGACAATTTAAGACATTACTCCCATGGAGAAAGGTACGCATTGTGCTTATTGTGTTCAATGCCGATGCAACTTCTGTGTATCATCAACACTCAGAAGGTCCACAGGTTACAGAATGCATCCAGATGTGCTTAGGAAACTACTACTAGTCTTCCAGTGAACGATCAAATCGTAGACAGTTTAAGACATTACTCCCATTGAGAAAAGTCCGCATGGTGCTTATTGTGTTCAATGCCGATGCAATTTTCGTGTTTCATCAGCACTCTGAAGGTCCACAGATTACAGAATACATCCAGTTGTGCTTCGGAAACTACTACTAGTCTTCCAGTGAACGATCAAAGCGTAGACAGTTTAAGACATCACTCCCATGGAGAGAAGTCCGCATGGTGCTTATTGTGTTCAATCCCGATGAAATTTTTGTGTTTCATCAACACTCTGAAGGTCCACAGATTTCAGAATGCCTCCAGATGTGCTTCGGAAACTACTACTAGTCTTCCAGTGAACGATCAAAGCGTAGACACTTTAAGACATTACTCCCATGGAGAAAAGTCCGCATGGTGCTTATTGTGTTCAATGCCGACGCAATTTTTGTGTTTCATCAATACTCTGAAGGTCCGCAGATTACAGAATTAATGCAGATGTGCTTCGGAAACTACCACTAGTCTTCCACGGAACGATTAGAGCGTAGACAGTTTAAGACATTACTCCAATGGAGAAAAGTCTGCATGGTGCTTATTGTGTTCAATGCCGTTGCAATTTTTGTGTTTCTTAAAAACTCTGATGGTCCACAGGTTACAGAATGCATCCAGATGTGCGTCGGAAACTACTACTAGTCTTCCAGTAAACGATCAAAGCGTAGACATTTTAAGACTTTACTCCAATGGAGAAAAGTCCGCATGGTGCTTATTGTGTTCAATGCCGATGCAATTTCTGTGTTTCATCAACACTCTGAAGGTCCACAGATTACAGAATGCCTCCAGATGTGCTTCGGAAACTACTACTAGTCTTCCAGTGTAGGATCAAAGCGTAGACAGTTTAAGACATTACTCCCATGGAGATAAGTCCGCATGGTGCTTATTGTGTTCAATGCGGATGCAATTTTTGTGTTTCATCGACACTCTGATGGTCTACAGATTACAGAATGCATCCAGATGTGCTTCGGAAACTACTACTAGTATTCCAGTGAACGATCAAAGCGTAGACCGTTTAAGACATTACTCCCATGGAGAAAAGTCCGCAAGGTGCTTATTGTATTCAATGCCGATGCAATTTTTGTGTTTCAACAACACTCAGAAGGTCCACAGATTACAGAATGCCTCCAGATGTGTTTCGGAAACTACTACTAGTCTTCCAGTGTAGGATCAAAGCGTAGACAGTTTAAGACATTACTCCCATGGAGGTAAGTCCGCATGGTGCTTATTGTGTTCAATGCCGATGCAATTTTTGTGTTTAATCGACACTCTGAAGGTCTACAGATTACAGAATGCATCCAGATGTGCTTCGGAAACTACTACTAGTATTCCAGTGAACGATCAAAGCGTAGACAGTTTAAGACATTACTCCCATGGAGAAAAGTCCGCAAAGTGCTAATTGTATTCAATGCCGATGCAATTTTTGTGTTTCATCAACACTCAGAAGGTCCACAGATTACAGAATGCATCCAGATGTACTTCGGAAACTACTACTAATCTTTCAAGGAACGATCAAATCCTAGACAATTTAAGACATTACTCCCATGAAAGAAAAATCCGCATGGTGCTTATTGTGTTCAATGCCGTTGTAATTTTTGTGTTTCTTAAAAACTCTGATGGTCCACAGGTTACAGAATGCATCCAGATGTGCATCGGAAGCTACTACTAGACTTCCAGTGAACGATCAAAGCGTAGACAGTTTAAGACATTACTCCAATGGAGAAAAGTACGCATGGTGCTTATTGTGTTCAATGCCGATGCAATTTCTGTGTTTCATCAACACTCTGAAGGTCCACAGATTACAGAATGCCTCCAGATGTGCTTCGGAAACTACTACTAGTCTTCCAGTGTAGGATCAAAGCGTAGACAGTTTAAGACATTACTCCCATGGAGGTAAGTCCGCATGGTGCTTATTGTGTTCAATGCCGATGCAATTTTTGTGTTTAATCGACACTCTGAAGGTCTACAGATTACAGAATGCATCCAGATGTGCTTCGGAAACTACTACTAGTATTCCAGTGAACGATCAAAGCGTAGACAGTTTAAGACATTACTCCCATGGAGAAAAGTCCGCAAAGTGCTAATTGTATTCAATGCCGATGCAATTTTTGTGTTTCATCAACACTCAGAAGGTATACAGATTACAGAATGCATCCAGATGTACTTCGGAAACTACTACTAATCTTTCAAGGAACGATCAAATCCTAGACAATTTAAGACATTACTCCCATGAAAGAAAAATCCGCATGGTGCTTATTGTGTTCAATGCCGATGCAATTTTCGTGTTTCATCAACACTCTGAAGGTCCACAGATTACAGAATGCATCCAGTTGTGCTTCGGAAACTAGTACTAGTCTTCCAGTGAACGATCAAAGCGTAGACAGTTTAAGACATTATTCCCATGGAGAGAAGTCCGCATGGTGCTTATTGTGTTCAATGCCGACGCAATTTTTGTGTTTCATCAACACTCTGAAGGTCCACAGATTTCAGAATGCCTCCAGATGTGCTTCGGAAACTACTACTAGTCTTCCAGGGAACGATTAAAGCGTAGAAAGTTTAAGACATTACTCCCATGGGGAAAAGTCCGCAAGTGCTTATTGTGTTCAATGCCGATGCAATTTCTGTGTTTCATCAACACTCTGAAGGTCCACAGATTACAGAATGCCTCCAGATGTGCTTCGGAAACTACTACTTGTCTTACAGTGAACGATCAAATCGTAGACAGTTTAAGACATTACTCCCATGGAGAAAAGTCCGCATGGTGCTTATTGTGTTCAATGCCGATGTAATTTCTGTGTTTCATCAACACTCTGAAGGTCCACAGATTACAGAATGCATCCAGATGTGCTTCGGAAACTACTACTAGTCTTCCAGTGAACGATCAAAGCGTACACAGTTTAGACATTACTTCCATGGAGAAAAGTCCGCATGGTGCTTATTGTGTTCAATGCCGGTGTAATTTTTGTGTTTCATCGACACTCTGAAGGTCCACAGATTACAGAATGCATCCAGATGTGCTTCGGAAACTACTACTAATCTTCCAGGGAACGATAAAATCCTAGACAATTTAAGACATTACTCCCATGGAGAAAGGTACGCATTGTGCTTATTGTGTTCAATGCCGATGCAACTTCTGTGTATCATCAACACTCAGAAGGTCCACAGGTTACAGAATGCATCCAGATGTGCTTAGGAAACTACTACTAGTCTTCCAGTGAACGATCAAAGCGTAGACAGTTTAAGGGATTACTCCCATGGAGAAAAGTCCGCATGGTGCTTATTGTGTTCAATGCCGATGCAATTTTTGTGTTTCATCAACACTCAGAAGGTCCACAGAAATACAGAATGCATCCAGATGTGCTTCGGAAACTACTACTAATCTTCCAGGGAAAGATCAAAACCTAGACAATTTAAGACATTACTCCCATGAAAGAAAAATCCGCATGGTGCTTATTGTGTTCAATGCCGATGCAATTTTCGTGTTTCATCAACACTCTGAAGGTCCACAGATTACAGAATACATCCAGTTGTGCTTCGGAAACTACTACTAGTCTTCCAGTGAACGATCAAAGCGTAGACAGTTTAAGACATCACTACCATGGAGAGAAGTCGGCATGGTGCTTATTGTGTTCAATCCCGACGAAATTTTTGTGTTTCATCAACACTCTGAAGGTCCACAGATTTCAGAATGCCTCCAGATGTGCTTCGGAAACTACTACTAGTCTTCCAGTGAACGATCAAAGGGTAGACAGTTTAAGACATTACTCCCATGGAGAAAAGTCCGCATGGTGCTTATTGTGTTCAATGCCGACGCAATTTTTGTGTTTCATCAATACTCTGAAGGTCCGCAGATTACAGAATTAATGCAGATGTGCTTCGGAAACTACTACTAGTCTTCCAGGGAACGATTAGAGCGTAGACAGTTTAAGAAATTACTCCAATGGAGAAAAGTCTGCATGGTGCTTATTGTGTTCAATGCCGTTGCAATTTTTGTGTTTCTTAAAAACTCTGATGGTCCACAGGTTACAGAATGCATCCAGATGTGCGTCGGAAACTACTACTAGTCTTCCAGTGAACGATCAAAGCGTAGACATTTTAAGACTTTACTCCAATGGAGAAAAGTACGCATGGTGCTTATTGTGTTCAATGCCGATGCAATTTCTGTGTTTCATCAACACTCTGAAGGTCCACAGATTACAGAATGCCTCCAGATGTGCTTCGGAAACTACTACTAGTCTTCCAGTGTAGGATCAAAGCGTAGACAGTTTAAGACATTACTCCCATGGAGATAAGTCCGCATGGTGCTTATTGTGTTCAATGCGGATGCAATTTTTGTGTTTCATCGACACTCTGAAGGTCTACAGATTACAGAATGCATCCAGATGTGCTTCGGAAAGTACTACTAGTATTCCAGTGAACGATCAAAGCGTAGACCGTTTAAGACATTACTCCCATGGAGAAAAGTCCACAAGGTGCTTTTTGTATTCAATGCCGATGCAATTTTTGTGTTTCAACAACACTCAGAAGGTCCACAGATTACAGAATGCATCCAGATGTGCATCGGAAACTACTACCAATCTTCCAGGGAACGATCAAAACCTAGACAATTTAAGACATTACTCCCATGAAAGAAAAATCCGCATGGTGCTTATTGTGTTCAATGCCGTTGTAATTTTTGTGTTTCTTAAAAACTCTGATGGTCCACAGGTTACAGAATGCATCCAGATGTGCATCGGAAGCTACTACTAGACTTCCAGTGAACGATCAAAGCGTAGACAGTTTAAGACATTATTCCAATGGAGAAAAGTCCGCATGGTGCTTATTGTGTTCAATGCCGATGCAATTTTCGTGTTTCATCAACACTCTGAAGGTCCACAGATTACAGAATGCCTCCAGATGTGCTTCGGAAACTACTACTAGTCTTCCAGGGAACGATTAAAGCGTAGAAAGTTTAAGACATTACTCCCATGGGGAAAAGTCTGCAAGTGCTTATTGTGTTCAATGCCGATGCAATTTCTGTGTTTCATCAACACTCTGAAGGTCCACAGATAACAGAATGCCTCCAGATGTGCTTCGGAAGCTAGTACTAGTCTTCCAGTGAACGATCAAAGCGTAGACAGTTTAAGACATTACTCCCATGGTGAAAAGACCACATGGTGCTTATTGTGTTCAATGCCGAGTCAATTTTTGTGTTTCATCAACACTCTGAAGGTCCAGAGATTTCAGAATGCCTCCAGATGTGCTTCGGAAGCTACTACGAGTCTTCCAGGGAACGATCAAAGAGTAGACACTTTGAGATGTTTCTCCCATGGAGAAAAGTCCGCATGGTTCTTATTGTGTTCAATTCCGATGCAATTTCTGTGTTTGACCAACACTCTGAAGGTCCACATATTACAGAATGCATCCAGATGTGCTTCAGAAACTACTACTAGTCTTCCAGTGAACGATCAAAGCGTAGACAGTTTAAGGCATTACTCCCATGGAGAAAAGTCCGCATGCTGCTTATTGTATTCAATGCCGATGCAATTTCTGTGGTTCATCAACACTCTGAAGGTCCACAGATTACAGAATCCATCCAGATGTGCTTCGGAAACTACTACCAGTTTTCCAGTGAACGATAAAAGCATTGACAGTTTAAGACATTACTCCCATGGAGATAAGTCCACATGGTGCTTATTGTGTTCAATGCGGATGCAATTTTTGTGTTTCATCGACACTCTGAAGGTCTACAGATTACAGAATGCATCCAGATGTGCTTCGGAAACTACTACTAGTATTCCAGTGAACGGTCAAAGCGTAGACCGTTTAAGACATTACTCCCATGGAGAAAAGTCCGCAAGGTGCTTATTGTATTCAATGCCGATGCAATTTTTGTGTTTCAACAACACTCTGAAGGTCCGCAGATTACAGAATGCCTCCAGATGTGCTTCGGAAACTACTACTAGTCTTCCAGTGTAGGATCAAAGCGTAGACAGTTTAAGACATTACTCCCATGGAGGTAAGTCCGCATGGTGCTTATTGTGTTCAATGCCGATGCAATTTTTGTGTTTAATCGACACTCTGAAGGTCTACAGATTACAGAATGCATCCAGATGTGCTTCGGAAACTACTACTAGTATTCCAGTGAACGATCAAAGCGTGGACAGTTTAAGACATTACTCCCATGGAGAAAAGTCCGCAAAGTGCTAATTGTATTCAATGCCGATGCAATTTTTGTGTTTCATCAACACTCAGAAGGTCCACAGATTACAGAATGCATCCAGATGTACTTCGGAAACTACTACTAATCTTTCAAGGAACGATCAAATCCTAGACAATTTAAGACATTACTCCCATGAAAGAAAAATCCGCATGGTGCTTATTGTGTTCAATGCCGTTGTAATTTTTGTGTTTCTTAAAAACTCTGATGGTCCACAGGTTACAGAATGCATCCAGATGTGCATCGGAAGCTACTACTAGACTTCCAGTGAACGATCAAAGCGTAGACAGTTTAAGACATTACTCCAATGGAGAAAAGTCCGCATGGTGCTTATTGTGTTCAATGCCGATGCAATTTCTGTGTTTCATCAACACTCTGAAGGTCCACAGATTACAGAATGCCTCCAGATGTGCTTCGGAAACTACTACTAGTCTTCCAGTGTAGGATCAAAGCGTAGACAGTTTAAGACATTACTCCCATGGAGGTAAGTCCGCATGGTGCTTATTGTGTTCAATGCCGATGCAATTTTTGTGTTTAATCGACACTCTGAAGGTCTACAGATTACAGAATGCATCCAGATGTGCTTCGGAAACTACTACTAGTATTCCAGTGAACGATCAAAGCGTAGACAGTTTAAGACATTACTCCCATGGAGAAAAGTCCGCAAAGTGCTAATTGTATTCAATGCCGATGCAATTTTTGTGTTTCATCAACACTCAGAAGGTCCACAGATTACAGAATGCATCCAGATGTACTTCGGAAACTACTACTAATCTTTCAAGGAACGATCAAATCCTAGACAATTTAAGACATTACTCCCATGAAAGAAAAATCCGCATGGTGCTTATTGTGTTCAATGCCGATGCAATTTTCGTGTTTCATCAACACTCTGAAGGTCCACAGATTACAGAATGCATCCAGTTGTGCTTCGGAAACTAGTACTAGTCTTCCAGTGAACGATCAAAGAGTAGACATTTTAAGACATTATTCCCATGGAGAGAAGTCCGCATGGTGCTTATTGTGTTCAATGCCGACGCAATTTTTGTGTTTCATCAACACTCTGAAGGTCCACAGATTTCAGAATGCCTCCAGATGTGATTCGGAAACTACTACTAGTCTTCCAGGGAACGATTAAAGCGTAGAAAGTTTAAGACATTACTCCCATGGGGAAAAGTCCGCAAGTGCTTATTGTGTTCAATGCCGATGCAATTTCTGTGTTTCATCAACACTCTGAAGGTCCACAGATTACAGAATGCCTCCAGATGTGCTTCGGAAACTACTACTTGTCTTACAGTGAACGATCAAATCGTAGACAGTTTAAGACATTACTCCCATGGAGAAAAGTCCGCATGGTGCTTATTGTGTTCAATGCCGATGTAATTTCTGTGTTTCATCAACACTCTGAAGGTCCACAGATTACAGAAAGCATCCAGATGTCTGCGGAAACTACTACTAGTCTTCCAGTGAACGATCAAAGCGTACACAGTTTAGACATTACTTCCATGGAGAAAAGTCCGCATGGTGCTTATTGTGTTCAATGCCGGTGTAATTTTTGTGTTTCATCGACACTCTGAAGGTCCACAGATTACAGAATGCATCCAGATGTGCTTCGGAAACTACTACTAATCTTCCAGGGAACGATAAAATCCTAGACAATTTAAGACATTACTCCCATGGAGAAAGGTACGCATTGTGCTTATTGTGTTCAATGCCGATGCAACTTCTGTGTATCATCAACACTCAGAAGGTCCACAGGTTACAGAATGCATCCAGATGTGCTTAGGAAACTACTACTAGTCTTCCAGTGAACGATCAAAGCGTAGACAGTTTAAGGCATTACTCCCATGGAGAAAAGTCCGCATGGTGCTTATTGTTTTCAATGCCGATGCAATTTTTGTGTTTCATCAACACTCAGAAGGTCCACAGAAATACAGAATGCATCCAGATGTGCTTCGGAAACTACTACTAATCTTCCAGGGAAAGATCAAAACCTAGACAATTTAAGACATTACTCCCATGAAAGAAAAATCCGCATGGTGCTTATTGTGTTCAATGCCGATGCAATTTTCGTGTTTCATCAACACTCTGAAGGTCCACAGATTACAGAATACATCCAGATGTGCTTCGGAAACTACTACTAGTCTTCCAGTGAACGATCAAAGGGTAGACAGTTTAAGACATTACTCCCATGGAGAAAAGTCCGCATGGTGCTTATTGTGTTCAATGCAGATGCAATTTTTGTGTTTAATCGACACTCTGAAGGTCTACAGATTACAGAATGCATCCAGATGTGCTTCGGAAACTACTACTAGTATTCCAGTGAACGATCAAAGCGTAGACAGTTTAAGACATTACTCCCATGGAGAAAAGTCCGCAAAGTGCTAATTGTATTCAATGCCGATGCAATTTTTGTGTTTCATCAACACTCAGAAGGTCCACAGATTACAGAATGCATCCAGATGTACTTCGGAAACTACTACTAATCTTTCAAGGAACGATCAAATCCTAGACAATTTAAGACATTACTCCCATGAAAGAAAAATCCGCATGGTGCTTATTGTGTTCAATGCCGATGCAATTTTCGTGTTTCATCAACACTCTGAAGGTCCACAGATTACAGAATGCATCCAGTTGTGCTTCGGAAACTAGTACTAGTCTTCCAGTGAACGATCAAAGCGTAGACAGTTTAAGACATTATTCCCATGGAGAGAAGTCCGCATGGTGCTTATTGTGTTCAATGCCGACGCAATTTTTGTGTTTCATCAACACTCTGAAGGTCCACAGATTTCAGAATGCCTCCAGATGTGCTTCGGAAACTACTACTAGACTTCCAGGGAACGATTAAAGAGTAGAAAGTTTAAGACATTACTCCCATGGGGAAAAGTCCGCAAGTGCTTATTGTGTTCAATGCCGATGCAATTTCTGTGTTTCATCAACACTCTGAAGGTCCACAGATTACAGAATGCCTCCAGATGTGCTTCGGAAACTACAACTTGTCTTACAGTGAACGATCAAATCGTAGACAGTTTAAGACATTACTCCCATGGAGAAAAGTCCGCATGGTGCTTATTGTGTTCAATGCCGATGTAATTTCTGTGTTTCATCAACACTCTGAAGGTCCACAGATTACAGAATGCATCCAGATGTGCTTCGGAAACTACTACTAGTCTTCCAGTGAACGATCAAAGCGTACACAGTTTAGACTTTACTTCCATGGAGAAAAGTCCGCATGGTGCTTATTGTGTTCAATGCCGGTGTAATTTTTGTGTTTCATCGACACTCTGAAGGTCCACAGATTACAGAATGCATCCAGATGTGCTTCGGAAACTACTACTAATCTTCCAGGGAACGATAAAATCCTAGACAATTTAAGACATTACTCCCATGGAGAAAGGTACGCATTGTGCTTATTGTGTTCAATGCCGATGCAACTTCTGTGTATCATCAACACTCAGAAGGTCCACAGGTTACAGAATGCATCCAGATATGCTTAGGAAACTTCTACTAGTCTTCCAGTGAACGATCAAATCGTAGACAGTTTAAGACATTACTCCCATGGAAAAAAGTCCGCATGGTGCTTATTGTGTTCAATGCCGATGCAATTTCTGTGTTTCATCAACACTCTGAAGGTCCACAGATAACAGAATGCCTCCAGATGTGCTTCGGAAGCTAGTACTAGTCTTCCAGTGAACGATCAAAGCGTAGACAGTTTAAGACATTACTCCCATGGTGAAAAGACCACATGGTGCTTATTGTGTTCAATGCCGACGCAATTTTTGTGTTTCATCAACACTCTGAAGGTCCAGAGATTTCAGAATGCCTCCAGATGTGCTTCGGAAACTACTACGAGTCTTCCAGGGAACGATCAAAGAGTAGACACTTTGAGATGTTTCTCCCATGGAGAAAAGTCCGCATGGTTCTTATTGTGTTCAATTCCGATGCAATTTCTGTGTTTGACCAACACTCTGAAGGTCCACATATTACAGAATGCATCCAGATGTGCTTCAGAAACTACTACTAGTCTTCCAGTGAACGATCAAAGCGTAGACAGTTTAAGGCATTACTCCCATGGAGAAAAGTCCGCATGGTGCTTATTGTATTCAATGCCGATGCAATTTCTGTGGTTCATCAACACTCTGAAGGTCCACAGATTACAGAATCCATCCAGATGTGCTTCGGAAACTACTACCAGTTTTCCAGTGAACGATAAAAGCATTGACAGTTTAAGACATTACTCCCATGGAGAAAAGTCCGCATGGTGCTTATTTCGTTCAGCTCGACGCAATTTTTGTGTTTTATCAACACTCTGAAGGTCCACAGATTACAGAATTAATGCAGATGTGCTTCGGAAACTACTACTAGTCTTCCAGGGAACGATTAAAGCGTAGACAGTATAAGACATTACTCCCATGGAGAAAAGTCTGCATGGTGTTTATTGTGTTCAATGCCGATGCAGTTTCTGTGTTTCATCAACACTCTGAAGTCCACAGATTACAGAATGCCTCCAGATGTGCTTCGGAAACTACTACTAGTCTTCCAGTGTAGGATCAAAGCGTAGACAGTTTAAGACATTACTCCAATAGAGGTAAGTGCGCATGGTGCTTATTGTGTTCAATGCCGATGCAATTTTTGTGTTTAATCGACACTCTGAAGTCTACAGATTACAGAATGCATCCAGATGTGCTTCGGAAACTACTACGAGTCTTCCAGGGGACGATCAAAGAGTAGACACTTAGAGATGTTTCTCCCATGGAGAAAAGTCCGCATGGTTTTTATTGTGTTCAATTCCGATGCAATTTCTGTGTTTGATCAAAACTCTGAAGGTCCACAGATTACAGAAAGCATCCAGTTGTGATTAGGAAACTACTACTAGTCCTCCAGTGAACGATCAAAGCGTAGACAGTTTAAGACATTACTCCCATGGAGAGAAGTCCGCATGGTGCTTATTGTGTTCAATGCCGACGCAATTTTTGTGTTTCATCAACACTCTGAAGGTCCACAGATTTCAGAATGCCTCCAGATGTGCTTCGGAAACTACTACTAGTCTTCCAGGGAACGATTAAAGCGTAGAAAGTTTAAGACATTACTCCCATGGGGAAAAGTCCGCAAGTGCTTATTGTGTTCAATGCCGATGCAATTTCTGTGTTTCATCAACACTCTGAAGGTCCACAGATTACAGAATGCCTCCAGATGTGCTTCGGAAACTACTACCAGTTTTCCAGTGAACGATAAAAGCGTTGACAGTTTAAGACATTACTCCCATGGAGAAAAGTCCGCATGGTGCTTATTTCGTTCAATGCCGACGCAATTTTTGTGTTTTATCAACACTCAGAAGTTCCACAGATTACAGAATGCATCCAGATGTGCTTCGGAAACTACTACTAATCTTCCTGGGAACGATCAAATCCTAGACAATTTAAGACATTACTGCCATGAAAGAAAAATCCGCATGGTGCTTATTGTGTTCAATGCCGATGCAATTTTCGTGTTTCATCAACACTCTGAAGGTCCACAGATTACAGAATTCATGCAGATGTGCTTCGGAAACTACTACCAGTCTTCCAGGGAACGATTAAAGCGTAGACAGTTTAAGACATTACCCCCATGGAGAAAAGTCCGCATGGTGCTTATTGTGTTCAATGCCGACGCAATTTTTGTGTTTCATCAGCACTCTGAAGGTCCACAGATTACAGAATTCATGCAGATGTGCTTCGGAAACTACTACCAGTCTTCCAGGGAACGATTAAAGCGTAGACAGTTTAAGACATTACTCCCATGGAGAAAAGTAGGCATGGTGCTTATTGTTATCAATGCCGATGCAATTTTTGTGTTTCATCAACACTCTGAAGGTCCACAGGTTACAGAATGCATCCAGATGTGCTTAGGAAACTACTACTAGTCTTCCAGTGAACGATCATAGCGTAGACAGTTTAAGACATTACTCCCATGGAGAAAAGTCCGCATGGTGCTTATTATGTTCAATGCCGATGCAATTTTTGTGTTTCATCGACACTCTGAAGGTCTACAGATTACAGAATGCATCCAGATGAGCTTGAGAAACTACTACTAGTCTTCCAGTGAACGTTAAAGCGTAGACACTTTAAGACATTACTCCTATGGAGAAAAGTCCGCATGGTGCTTCTCGTGTTCAATGCCGATGCAATTTCTGTGTTTCATCAAAACTCTGAAGGTCCACAGATTACAGAATGCATCCAGATGTGCTTCGGAAACTACTACTAGTCTTCCAGTGAACGATAAAAGCGTTGACAGTTTAAGACATTACTCCCATGGAGAAAAGTCCGCATGGTGCTTATTTCGTTCAATGCCGACGCAATTTTTGTGTTTTATCAACACTTTGAAGGTCCACAGATTACAGAATTAATGCAGATGTGCTTCGGAAACTACTACTAGTCTTCCAGGGAACGATTAAAGCGTAGCCAGTTTAAGACATTACTCCCATGGAGAAAAGTATGCATGGTGCTTATTGTGTTCAATGCCGTTGCAATTTTTGTGTTTCTTAAAAACTCTGATGGTCCACAGGTTACAGATTGCATCCAGATGTGCGTCGGAAACTACTACTAGTCTTCCAGTGAACGATCAAAGCGTAGACAGTTTACGACATTACTCCATTGGAGAAGTGTCCCCATGGTGCTTATTGTGTTCAATGCCGATGCAATTTCTGTGTTTCATCAACACTCTGAAGGTCCACAGATTACAGAATGCCTCCAGATGTGCTTCGGAAACTACTACTAGACTTCCAGTGTAGGATCAAAGCGTAGACAGTTTAAGACATTACTCCCATGGAGATAAGTCCGCATGGTGCTTATTGTGTTCAATGCGGATGCAATTTTTGTGTTTCATCGACACTCTGAAGGTCTACAGACTACAGAATGCATCCAGATGTGCTTCGGAAACTACTACTAGTATTCCAGTGAACGATCAAAGCGTAGACAGTTTAAGACATTACTCCCATGGAGAAAAGTCCGCAAGGTACTTATTGTATTCAATGCCGATGCAATTTTTGTGTTTCATCAACACTCAGAAGTTCCACAGATTACAGAATGCATCCAGATGTGCTTCGGAAACTACTACTAATCTTCCTGGGAACGATCAAATCCTAGACAATTTAAGACATTACTGCCATGAAAGAAAAATTCGCATGGTGCTTATTGTGTTCAATGCCGATGCAATTTTCGTGTTTCATCAACACTCTGAAGGTCCACAGATTACAGAATTCATGCAGATGTGCTTCGGAAACTACTACCAGTCTTCCAGGGAACGATTTAAGCATAGACAGTTTAAGACATTACTCCCATGGAGAAAAGTCCGCATGGTGCTTATTGTGTTCAATGCCGACGCAATTTTTGTGTTTCATCAACACTCTGAAGGTCCACAGATTTCAGAATGCCTCCAGATGTGCTTCGGAAACTACTACGAGTCTTCCAGGGAACGATCAAAGAGTAGACAGTTTGAGATGTTACTCCCATGGAGAAAAGTCCGTATGGTTCTTATTGTGTTCAATTCCGATGAAATTTGTGTGTTTCATCAACACTCTGAAGGTCCACAGATTACAGAATGCATCCAGATGTGCTTCGGAAACTACTACTAATCTTCCAGGGAACGATAAAATCCTAGACAATTTAAGACATTACTCCCATGGTGAAAGGTACGCATTGTGCTTATTGTGTTCAATGCCGATGCAACTTCTGTGTATCATCAACACTCAGAAGGTCCACAGGTTACAGAATGCATCCAGATGTGCTTAGGAAACTACTACTAGTCTTCCAGTGAACGATCAAAGCGTAGACAGTTTAAGACATTACTCCCATGGAGAAAAGTCCGCATGGTGCTTATTGTGTTCAATGCCGATGCAATTTCTGTGTTTCATCAACACTCTGAAGGTCCACAGATAACAGAATGCCTCCAGATGTGCTTCGGAAGCTAGTACTAGTCTTCCAGTGAACGATCAAAGCGTAGACAGTTTAAGACATTACTCCCATGGAGAAAAGACCACATGGTGCTTATTGTGTTCAATGCCGACGCAATTTTTGTGTTTTATCAACAATCTGAAGGTCCAGAGATTTCAGAATGCCTCCAGATGTGCTTCGGAAACTACTACGAGTCTTCCAGGGAACGATCAAAGAGTAGACACTTTGAGATGTTTCTCCCATGGAGATAAGTCCGCATGGTTCTTATTGTGTTCAATTCCGATGCAATTTCTATGTTTCATCAACACTCTGAAGGTCCACATATTACAGAATGCATCCAGATGTGCTTCAGAAACTACTACTAGTCTTCCAGTGAACGATCAAAGCGTAGACAGTTTAAGGCATTACTCCCATGGAGAAAAGTCCGCATGGTGCTTATTGTATTCAATGCCGATGCAATTTCTGTGGTTCATCAACACTCTGAAGGTCCACAGATTACAGAATCCATCCAGATGTGCTTCGGAAACTACTACCAGTTTTCCAGTGAACGATAAAAGCGTTGACAGTTTAAGACATTACTCCCATGGAGAAAAGTCCGCATGGTGCTTATTTCGTTCAATGCCGACGCAATTTTTGTGTTTTATCAACACTCTGAAGGTCCACAGATTACAGAATTAATGCAGATGTGCTTCGGAAACTACTACTAGTCTTCCAGGGAACGATTAAAGCGTAGACAGTTTAAGACATTACTCCCATGGAGAAAAGTCTGCATGGTGCTTATTGTGTTCAATGCCGTTGCAATTTTTGTGTTTCTTAAAAACTCTGATGGTCCACAGGTTACAGATTGCATCCAGATGTGCGTCGGAAACTACTACTAGTCTTCCAGTGAACGATCAAAGCGTAGACAGTTTACGACATAACTCCAATGGAGAAAAGTCCCCATGGTGCTTATTGTGTTCAGTGCCGATGCAATTTCTGTGTTTCATCAACACTCTGAAGGTCCACAGATTACAGAATGCCTCCAGATGTGCTTCGGAAACTACTACTAGACTTCCAGTGTAGGATCAAAGCGTAGACAGTTTAAGACATTACTCCCATGGAGATAAGACCGCATGGTGCTTATTGTGTTCAATGCGGATGCAATTATTGTGTTTCATCGACACTCTGAAGGTCTACAGATTACAGAATGCATCCAGATGTGCTTCGGAAACTACTACTAGTATTCCAGTGAACGATCAAAGCGTAGACAGTTTAAGACATTACTCCCATGTAGAAAAGTCCGCAAGGTACTTATTGTATTCAATGCCGATGCAATTTTTGTGTTTCATCAACACTCAGAAGTTCCACAGATTACAGAATGCATCCAGATGTGCTTCGGAAACTACTACTAATCTTCCTGGGAACGATCAAATCCTAGACAATTTAAGACATTACTGCCATGAAAGAAAAATCCGCATGGTGCTTATTGTGTTCAATGCCGATGCAATTTTCGTGTTTCATCAACACTCTGAAGGTCCACAGATTACAGAATTCATGCAGATGTGCTTCGGAAACTACTACCAGTCTTCCAGGGAACGATTAAAGCGTAGACAGTTTAAGACATTACCCCCATGGAGAAAAGTCCGCATGGTGCTTATTGTGTTCAATGCCGACGCAATTTTTGTGTTTCATCAGCACTCTGAAGGTCCACAGATTACAGAATTCATGCAGATGTGCTTCGGAAACTACTACCAGTCTTCCAGGGAACGATTAAAGCGTAGACAGTTTAAGACATTACTCCCATGGAGAAAAGTAGGCATGGTGCTTTTTGTTATCAATGCCGATGCAATTTTTGTGTTTCATCAACACTCTGAAGGTCCACAGGTTACAGAGTGCATCCAGATGTGCTTAGGAAACTACTACTAGTCTTCCAGTGAACGATCATAGCGTAGACAGTTTAAGACATTACTCCCATGGAGAAAAGTCCGCATGGTGCTTATTATGTTCAATGCCGATGCAATTTCTGTGTTTCATCAACACTCTGAAGGTCCACAGATTACAGAATGCCTCCAGATGTGCTTCGGAAACTACTACTAGTCTTCCAGTGTACGATCAAAGCGTAGACAGTTTAAGACATTACTCCAATGGAGAAAAGTCCGCATGGTGCTTAATGTGTTCAATGCCGATGCAATTTTTGTGTTTCATCGACACTCTGAAGGTCTACAGATTACAGAATGCATCCAGATGAGCTTGAGAAACTACTACTAGTCTTCCAGTGAACGTTAAAGCGTAGACACTTTAAGACATTACTCCTATGGAGAAAAGTCCGCATGGTGCTTCTCGTGTTCAATGCCGATGCAATTTCTGTGTTTCATCAAAACTCTGAAGGTCCACAGATTACAGAATGCATCCAGATGTGCTTCGGAAACTACTACTAGTCTTCCAGGGAACGATTAAAGCGTAGACAGTTTAAGACATTACTCCCATGGAGAAAAGTATGCATGGTGCTTATTGTGTTCAATGCCGTTGCAATTTTTGTGTTTCTTAAAAACTCTGATGGTCCACAGGTTACAGATTGCATCCAGATGTGCGTCGGAAACTACTACTAGTCTTCCAGTGAACGATCAAAGCGTAGACAGTTTACGACATTACTCCATTGGAGAAAAGTCCCCATGGTGCTTATTGTGTTCAATGCCGATGCAATTTCTGTGTTTCATCAACACTCTGAAGGTCCACAGATTACAGAATGCCTCCAGATGTGCTTCGGAAACTACTACTAGACTTCCAGTGTAGGATCAAAGCGTAGACAGTTTAAGACATTACTCCCATGGAGATAAGTCCGCATGGTGCTTATTGTGTTCAATGCGGATGCAATTTTTGTGTTTCATCGACACTCTGAAGGTCTACAGACTACAGAATGCATCCAGATGTGCTTCGGAAACTACTACTAGTATTCCAGTGAACGATCAAAGCGTAGACAGTTTAAGACATTACTCCCATGGAGAAAAGTCCGCAAGGTACTTATTGTATTCAATGCCGATGCAATTTTTGTGTTTCATCAACACTCAGAAGTTCCACAGATTACAGAATGCATCCAGATGTGCTTCGGAAACTACTACTACTCTTCCTGGGAACGATCAAATCCTAGACAATTTAAGACATTACTGCCATGAAAGAAAAATTCGCATGGTGCTTATTGTGTTCAATGCCGATGCAATTTTCGTGTTTCATCAACACTCTGAAGGTCCACAGATTACAGAATTCATGCAGATGTGCTTCGGAAACTACTACCAGTCTTCCAGGGAACGATTAAAGCGTAGACAGTTTAAGACATTACTCCCATGGAGAAAAGTCCGCATGGTGCTTATTGTGTTCAATGCCGACGCAATTTTTGTGTTTCATCAACACTCTGAAGGTCCACAGATTTCAGAATGCCTCCAGATGTGCTTCGGAAACTACTACGAGTCTTCCAGGGAACGATCAAAGAGTAGACAGTTTGAGATGTTACTCCCATGGAGAAAAGTCCGTATGGTTCTTATTGTGTTCAATTCCGATGAAATTTCTGTGTTTCATCAACACTCTGAAGGTCCACATATTACAGAATGCATCCAGATGTGCTTCAGAAACTAGTCTTCCAGTGAACGATCAAAGCGTAGACAGTTTAAGGCATTACTCCCATGGAGAAAAGTCCACATGGTGCTTATTGTATTCAATGCCGATGAAATTTCTGTGTTTCATCAACACTCTGAAGGTCCACAGATTACAGAAACCATCCAGATCTGCTTCGGAAACTACTACTAGGCTTCCAGTGAACGATCAAAGCGTAGACAGTTTAAGACATTACTCCCATGGAGAAAAGTCCGCATGGTGCTTATTGTGTTCAATGCCGATGCAATTTCTGTGTTTCATCAACACTCTGAAGGTCCACAGATTACAGAATGCATTCAGATGTGCTTCGGAAACTACTACTAGTCTTCCAGTGAACGATCAAAGCGTAGACAGTTTAAGACATTACTCCCATGGAGAAAAGTCCGCATGTTGCTTATTGTGTTTAATGCCGGTGTAATTCTTGTGTTTCATCAACACTCTGAAGGTCCACAGATTACCGAATGCTTCCAGATGTGCTTCGGAAACTACTACTAGTCTTCCAGTGAACGATCAAATCCTAGACAATTTAAGACATTACTCCCATGAAAGAAAAATCCGCATGGTGCTTATTGTGTTCAATGCCGATGCAATTTTTGTGTTTCATCAACACTCAGAAGGTCCACAGATTACAGAATGCATCCAGATGTGCATTGGAAACTACTACTAGTCTTCCAGGGAACGATCAAAACGTAGACAGTTTAAGACATTACTCCCATGGAGAAAAGTCCGCATGGTGCTTATTGTGTTCAATGCGGATGCAATTTCTGTGTTTCATCAACACTCTGAAGGTCCACAGATTACAGAATGCATGCAGATGTCCTTCGGAAACTACTACTAGTCTTCCAGTGAACGATCAAACCGTAGACAATTTAAGACATTACTCCCATGGAGAAAAGTCCGCATGGTGCTTATTGTGTTCAATGCCGGTGTAATTTTTGTGTTTCATCAACAATCTGAAGGTCCACAGACTACAGAATGCATCCAGATGTGCTTCGGAAACTACTACTAATCTTCCAGGGAACGATCAAATCCTAGACAATTTAAGACATTACTCCCATGGAGAAAAGTCCGCATGGTGCTTCTTGTGTTCAATGCCGATGCAATTTTTGTGTTTCATCAACACTCTGAAGGACCACAGATTACAGAATGCATCCAGATGTGCTTCGGAAACTACTACTAGTCTTCCAGTGAACGATCAAAGCGTAGACAATTTAAGACATTACTCCCATGGAGAAAAGTCCGCATGGTGCTTCTTGTGTTCAATGCCGATGCAATTTTTGTGTTTCATCAACACTCTGAAGGTCCACAGATTACAGAATGCATCCAGATGTGCTTCGGAAACTACTACTAGTCTTCCAGTGAACGATCAAAGCGTAGAGAGTTTAAGACATTACTCCCATGGAGAAAAGTACGCATTGTGCTTATTGTGTTCAATGCCGATGCAATTTCTATGTATCATCAACACTCTGAAGGTCCACAGGTTACAGAATGCATCCAGACGTGCTTCGGAAGCTACTACTAGTCTTCCAGTGAACGATCAAAGCGTAGACAGTTTAAGACATTACTCCCATGGAGAAAAGTCCACATGGTGCTTATTGTGTTCAATGCCGGCGCAATTTTTGTGTTTCATCAACACTCTGAAGGTCCACAGATTTCAGAATGCCTCCAGATGTGCTTCGGAAACTACTACGAGTCTTCCAGGGAACGATCAAAGAGTAGACAGTTTGAGATGTTACTCCCATGGAGAAAAGTCCGTATGGCTCTTATTGTGTTCAATTCCGATGAAATTTCTGTGTTTCATCAACACTCTGAAGGTCCACATATTACAGAATGCATCCAGATGTGCTTCAGAAACTACTACTTGTCTTCCAGTGAACTATCAAAGCGTAGACAGTTTAAGGCATTACTCCCATGGAGAAAAGTCCACATGGTGCTTATTGTATTCAATGCCGATGAAATTTCTGTGTTTCATCAACACTCTGAAGGTCCACAGATTACAGAAACCATCCAGATCTGCTTCGGAAACTACTACTAGGCTTCCAGTGAACGATCAAAGCATAGACAGTTTAAGACATTACTCCCATGGAGAAAAGTCTGCATGGTGCTTATTGTGTTCAATGCCGATGCAATTTTTGTGTTTCATCAACATTCAGAAGGTCCACAGAAATACAGAATGCATCCAGATGTGCTTCGGAATCTACTACTAATCTTCCAGGGAACGATCAAAACCTATACAATTTAAGACATTACTCCCATGAAAGAAAAATCCGCATGGTGCATATTGTGTTCAATGCCGATGCAATTTTCGTGTTTCATCAACACTCTGAAGGTCCACAGATTACAGAATACATCCAGTTGTGCTTCGGAAACTAGTACTAGTCTTCCAGTGAACGATCAAAGCGTAGACAGTTTAAGACAATACTCCCATGGAGAAAAGTCCGCATGGCGCTTATTGTGTTCAATGCCGACGCAATTTTTGTGTTTCATCAACACTCTGAAGGTCCACAGATTTCAGAATGCCTCCAGATGTGCTTCGGAAACTACTACTAGTCTTCCAGTGAACGATCAAAGCGTAGACAGTTTAAGACATTACTCCCATGGAGAAAAGTCCGCATGGTGCTTATTGTGTTCAATGCCGACGCAATTTTTGTGTTTCATCAACACTCTGAAGGTCCACAGATTACAGAATTAATGCAGATGTGCTTCGGAAACTACTACTAGTCTTCCAGGGAACGATTAAAGCGTAGACAGTTTAAGACATTACTCCAATGGAGAAAAGTCCGCATGGTGCTTATTGTGTTCAATGACGTTGCAATTTTTGTGTTTCATCAAAACTCTGAAGGTCCACAGGTTACAGAATGCATCCAGATGTGCTTCGGAAACTACTACTAGTCTTCCAGTGTACGATCAAAGCGTAGACAGTTTAAGACATTACTCCAATGGAGATAAGTGAGCATTGTGCTTATTGTGTTCAATGCCGATGCAATTTTTGTTTCATCAGTACTCTGAAGGTTTACAGATTACAGAATGCTTCCAAATGTGCTTCGGAACTACTACTACTCTTCCAGTGTACGATCAAAGTGTAGACAGTTTAAGACATTACTCCCATGGAGAAAAGTCCGCATGGTGCTTATTGTGTTCAATGGCGATGCAATTTCTGTGCTTCATCAACACTCTGAAATTCCACAGATTACAGAATGCATCCAGATATGCTTCGAAAACTACTACTAGTCTTCCAGGGAACGATCAAAGCGTAGACAGTTTAAGACATTACTCCCATGGAGAAATGTCTGCATGATGCTTATTGTGTTCAATGCCGATGCAATTTCTGTGTTTCATCAACACTCTGAAGGTCCACAGGTTAAAAAATGCCTCCAGATGTGCTTTGGAAACTACTACTAGTCTTCCAGGGAACGATCAAAGCGTAGACAGTTTAAGACATTACTCCTATGGAGAAAAGACCGCATGGTGCTTCTCGCGTTCAATGCCGATGCAATTGTTGTGTTTAATCAACACTCTGAAGGTCCACACATTACAGAATGCATCCAGATGTGCATTGGAAACTACTACTAGTCTTCCAGGGAACGATCAAATAGTAGAAACTTTAAGACATTACTCCCATGGAGAAAAGTCCGCATGGTGCTTATTGTGTTCAATGCCGATGCAATTTTTTTGTTTCATCAACACTCTGAAGGTCCACAGATTACAGAATGCATCCAGATGTGCTTCGGAAGCTACTACTAGTCTTCCAGTGAACGATCAAAGCGTAGACAGTTTGAGACATTACTCCCATGGAGAAAAGTCCGCATGGTGCTTATTGTGTTCAATGCCGATATAATTTCTGTGTTTCATCAACACTCTGAAGGTCCACAGATTACAGAATGCATCCAGATGTGCATTGGAAACTACTACTAGTCTTCAAGGGAACGATCAAAACGTAGACAGTTTAAGACATTACTCCCATGGAGAAAAGTCCGCATGGTGCTTATTGTGTTCAATGCCGATGCAATTTCTGTGTTTCAACAACACTCTGAAGGTCCACAGATTACAGAATGCATCCAGATGTGCTTCGGAAACTACTACTAGTCTTTCAGTGAACGATCAAAGCGTAGACAATTTAAGACATTACTCCCATGGAGAAAAGTACGCATTTGCTTATTGTGTTCAATGCCGATGCAATTTCTGTGTATCATCAACACTCTGAAGGTCCACAGGTTACAGAATGCATCCAGATGTGCTTCGGAAACTACTACTAGTCTTCCAGTGAACGATCAAAGCGTTTACAATTTAAGACATTACTCCCATGGAGAAAAGTCCGCATGGTGCTTATTGTGTTCAATGCCGGTGTAATTTTTGTGTTTCATCAACACTCTGAAGGTCCACAGATTACAGAATGCATCCAGATGTGCTTCGGAGACTACTACTAATCTTCCAGGGAACGATCAAATCCTAGACAATTTAAGACATTACTCCCATGGAGAAAAGTCCGCATGGTGCTTCTTGTGTTCAACGCCGTTGCAATTTTTGTGTTTCATCAACACTCTGAAGGTCCACAGATTACAGAATGCATCCAGATGTGCTTCGGAAACTACTACTAGTCTTTCAGTGAACGATCAAAGCGTAGACAATTTAAGACATTTCTCCCATGGAGAAAAGTACGCATTTGCTTATTGTGTTCAATGCCGATGCAATTTCTGTGTATCATCAACACTCTGAAGGTCCACAGGTTACAGAATGCATCCAGATGTGCTTCGGTAGCTACTACTAGTCTTTCAGTGAACGATCAAAGCGTAGACAGTTTAAGACATTACTCCCATGGAGAAAAGTCCACATGGTGCTTATTGTGTTCAATGCCGACGCAATTTTTGTGTTTCATCAACACACTGAATGTCCACAGATTTCAGAATGCCTCCAGATGTGCTTCGGAAAATGCTACGAGGCTTCCAGGGAACGATCAAAGAGTAGACAGTTTGAGATGTTACTCCCATGGAGAAAAGTCCATAAGGTTCTGATTGAGTTCAATTATGATGAAATTTCTGTGTTTCATCAACACTCTGAAGGTCCACATATTACAGAATGCATCCAGATGTGCTTCAGAAACTGCTACTAGTCTTCCAGTGAACGATCAAAGCGTAGACAGTTTAAGACATTACTCCCATGGAGAAAAGTCCGCATGGTGCTTATTGTGTTCAATGCCGACGCAATTTTTGTGTTTCATCAACACTCTGAAGGTCCACAGATTACAGAATTAATGCAGATGTGCTTCGGAAACTACTACTAGTCTTCCAGGGAACGATTAAAGCGTAGACAGTTTAAGACATTACTCCAATGGAGAAAAGTCCGCATGGTGCTTATTGTGTTCAATGCCGTTGCAATTTTTGTGTTTCATCAAAACTCTGAAGGTCCACAGGTTACAGAATGCATCCAGATGTGCTTCGGAAACTACTACTAGTCTTCCAGGGAACGATCAAAGCGTAGACAGTTTAAGACATTACTCCAATGGAGAAAAGTCCGCATGGTGCTTATTGTGTTCAATGCCGATGCAATTTCTGTGTTTCATCAACACTCTGAAGGTCCACAGATTACAGAATGCATCCAGATGTGCTTCGGAAACTACTACTAGTCTTCCAGTGTACGATCAAAGCGTAGACAGTTTAAGACATTACTCTCATGGAGAAAAGTCCGCATGGTGCTTATTGTGTTCAATGCCGATTCAATTCCTGTGTTTCATCAACACTCTGAAGGTTTACAGATTACAGAATGCCTCCAGAAGTGCTTCGGAAACTACTACTAGTCTTCCAGTATACGATGAAAGCGTAGACACTTTAGGACATTACTCCCATGGAGAAAATTCCGCATGGTGCTTATTGTGTTCAATGCCGATGCAATTTCTGTGTTTCATCAACACTCTGAAGGTCCACAGATTACAGAATGCCTCCAGATGTGTTTCGGAAACTACTACTAGTCTTCCAGTGTACGATCAAAGCGTAGACAGTTTAAGACATTACTCCAATGGAGATAAGTGAGCATTGTGCTTATTGTGTTCAATGCCGATGCAATTTTTGTTTCATCAGTACTCTGAAGGTTTACAGATTACAGAATGCTTCCAAATGTGCTTCGGAAACTACTACTACTCTTCCAGTGTACGATCAAAGTGTAGACAGTTTAAGACATTACTCCCATGGAGAAAAGTCCGCATGGTGCTTATTGTGTTCAATGGCGATGCAATTTCTGTGCTTCATCAACACTCTGAAGGTCCACAGATTACAGAATGCATCCAGATATGCTTCGAAAACTACTACTAGTCTTCCAGGGAACGATCAAAGCGTAGACAGTTTAAGACATTACTCCCATGGAGAAATGTCTGCATGATGCTTATTGTGTTCAATGCCGATGCAATTTCTGTGTTTCATCAACACTCTGAAGGTCCACAGGTTAAAAAATGCCTCCAGATGTGCTTTGGAAACTACTACTAGTCTTCCAGGGAACGATCAAAGCGTAGACAGTTTAAGACATTACTCCTATGGAGAAAAGACCGCATGGTGCTTCTCGCGTTCAATGCCGATGCAATTGTTGTGTTTCATCAACACTCTGAAGGTCCACAGATTACAGAATGCATCCAGATGTGCATTGGAAACTACTACTAGTCTTCCAGGGAACGATCAAATAGTAGAAACTTTAAGACATTACTCCCATGGAGAAAAGTCCGCATGGTGCTTATTGTGTTCAATGCCGATGCAATTTTTTTTTTCATCAACACTCTGAAGGTCCACAGATTACAGAATGCATCCAGATGTGCTTCGGAAGCTACTACTAGTCTTCCAGTGAACGATCAAAGCGTAGACAGTTTGAGACATTACTCCCATGGAGAAAAGTCCGCATGGTGCTTATTGTGTTCAATGCCGATGCAATTTCTGTGTTTCATCAACACTCTGAAGGTCCACAGATTACAGAATGCATCCAGATGTGCATTGGAAACTACTACTAGTCTTCAAGGGAACGATCAAAACGTAGACAGTTTAAGACATTACTCCCATGGAGAAAAGTCCGCATAGTGCTTATTGTGTTCAATGCCGATGCAATTTCTGTGTTTCAACAACACTCTGAAGGTCCACAGATTACAGAATGCATCCAGATGTGCTTCGGAAACTACTACTAGTCTTCCAGTGAACGATCAAAGCGTTTACAATTTAAGACATTACTCCCATGGAGAAAAGTCCGCATGGTGCTTATTGTGTTCAATGCCGGTGTAATTTTTGTGTTTCATCAACACTCTGAAGGTCCACAGATTACAGAATGCATCCAGATGTGCTTCGGAGACTACTACTAATCTTCCAGGGAACGATCAAATCCTAGACAATTTAAGACATTACTCCCATGGAGAAAAGTCCGCATGGTGCTTCTTGTGTTCAACGCCGTTGCAATTTTTGTGTTTCATCAACACTCTGAAGGTCCACAGATTACAGAATGCATCCAGATGTGCTTCGGAAACTACTACTAGTCTTTCAGTGAACGATCAAAGCGTAGACAATTTAAGACATTACTCCCATGGAGAAAAGTACGCATTTGCTTATTGTGTTCAATGCCGATGCAATTTCTGTGTATCATCAACACTCTGAAGGTCCACAGGTTACAGAATGCATCCAGATGTGCTTCGGTAGCTACTACTAGTCTTTCAGTGAACGATCAAAGCGTAGACAGTTTAAGACATTACTCCCATGGAGAAAAGTCCACATGGTGCTTATTGTGTTCAATGCCGACGCAATTTTTGTGTTTCATCAACACTCTGAATGTCCCCAGATTTCAGAATGCCTCCAGATGTGCTTCGGAAACTGCTACGAGGCTTCCAGGGAACGATCAAAGAGTAGACAGTTTGAGATGTTACTCCCATGGAGAAAAGTCCGTAAGGTTCTGATTGTGTTCAATTATGATGAAATTTCTGTGTTTCATCAACACTCTGAAGGTCCACATATTACAGAATGCATCCAGATGTGCTTCAGAAACTGCTACTAGTCTTCCAGTGAACGATCAAAGCGTAGACAGTTTAAGACATTACTCCAATGGAGAAAAGTCCGCATGGTGCTTATTGTGTTAAATGCCGTTGCAATTTTTGTGTTTCATCAAAACTCTGAAGGTCCACAGGTTATAGAATGCATCCAGATGTGCTTCGGAAACCACTACTAGTCTTCCAGGGAACGATCAAAGGGTAGACAGTTTAAAACATTACTCCCATGAAGAAAAGTCCGCATGGTGCTTATTGTGTTCAATGCCGGTGCAATTTCTGTGTTTCATCAACAGTCTGAAGGTCCACAGATTACAGAATGCATACAGATGTGCTTCGGAGGCTACTACTAGTCTTCCAGTGAACGATCAAAGCGTAGACAGTTTAAGACATTACTCCCATGGAGAAAAATCCGCATGGTGCTTATTGTGTCCATTGCCGATGCATTTTTTGTGTTTCATCAACACTCTGAAGGTCCTCAGATGACAGAATGCATCCAGATGTGCTTCAGAAACTACTACTAGTCTTCCAGCGAACGATCAAAGCGTAGACAGTTTAAGACATTACTCCCATGGAGAAAAGTCCACAGGGTGCTTATTGTGTTTAATGCCGATGCAATTTTTGTCTTTCTTCAACACTCTGAAGGTCCACAGATTACAGAATGCATCCCGATGTCCTTCGGAAACTAATACTATTTTTCCAGTGAACGATCAAAGCGTAGATAGTTTAAAACATTACTCCCATGAAGAAAAGTCCGCATGATGCCTATTGTGTTCAATGCCGACGCAATTTTTGTGTTTTATCAACACTCTGAAGGTCCACAGATTTCCGAATGCCTCCAGATGTGCTTCGGAAACTGCTACTAGTCTTCCAGGGAACGATCAAAGCGTAGACAGATTAAGACATTACTCCCTTGGAGAAAAGTCCGCATGGTGCTTATTGTGTTCAATGCCGATGCAATTTCTGTGTTTCATCAACACTCTGAAGGTCCAGAGATTACAGAATGCCTCCAGTTGTGCTTCGGAAACTACTACTAGTCTTCCAGAGAACGATCAAAACGTAGACAGTTTAAGACATTACTCTCATGGAGAAAAGTCGACATGGTGCTTATTGTGTTCAATGCCGATTCAATTCCTGTGTTTCATCAACACTCTGAAGGTTTACAGATTACAGAATGCCTCCAGAAGTGCTTCGGAAACTACTACTAGTCTTCCAGTATACGATGAAAGCGTAGACACTTTAAGACATTACTCCCATGGAGAAAATTCCGCACGGTGCTTATTGTGTTCAATGCCGATGCAATTTCTGTGTTTCATCAACACTCTGAAGGTCCACAGATTACAGAGTGCCTCCAGATGTGTTTCGGAAACTACTACTAGTCTTCCAGTGTACGATCAAAACGTAGACAGTTTAAGACATTACTCCCATGGAGATAAGTCAGCATTGTGCTTATTGTGTTCAATGCCGATGCAATTTTTGGGTTTCATCAATACTCTGAAGGTTCACAGATTACAGAATGCTTCCAAATGTGCTTCGGAAACTACTACTAGTCTTCCAGTGTACGATCAAAGTGTAGACAGTTTAAGACATTACTCCCATGGAGAAAAGTCCGCATGGTGCTTATTGTGTTCAATGCCGATTCAATTCCTGTGTTTCATCAACACCCTGAAGGTCCACAGATTACAGAATGCATCCAGATATGCTTCGAAAACTACTACTAGTCTTCCAGGGAACGGTCAAAGCGTAGACAGTTTAAGACATTACTCCCTTGGAGAAATGTCTGCATGGTGCTTATTGTGTTCAATGCCGATGCAATTTCTGTGTTTCATCAACACTCTGAAGGTCCACAGGTTACAAAATGCCTCCAGATGTGCTTTGGAAACTACTACTAGTCTTCCAGGGAACGATCAAAGCGTAGACAGTTTAAGACATTACTCCCATGGAGAAAAGTCTGCATGGTTCTTATTGTGTTCAATGCCGATGCAATTACTGTGTTCCATCAACACTCTGAAGGTCCACAGATTACAGACTACCTCCAGATGTGCTTCGGAAACTACTACTAGTCTTCCAGGGAACGATCAAAGCGTAGACAGTTTAAGACATTACTCCAATGGAGAAAAGTCTGCATGGTGCTTATTGTGTTCAATGCCGATGCAATTTCTGTGTTTCATCAACACTCTGAAGGTCCACAGATTACAGAATGATTCCAGATTTTCTTCGGAAACTACTACTAGTCTTCCAGTGTACGATCAAAGCGTAGACAGTTTAAGACATTACTCCCATGGAGAAAAGTCCGCATGGCGCTTATTGTGTTCAATGCTGATGCAATTTCTGTGTTTCATCAACACTCTGAAGGTCCAGAGATTACAGAATGCCTCCAGTTGTACTTCGGAAACTACTACTAGTCTTCCAGTGAACGATCAAAACGTAGACAGTTTAAGACATTACTCTCATGGTGTAAAGTCCGCATGGTGCTTATTGTGTTCAATGCCGATTCAATTCCTGTGTTTCATCAACACTCTGAAGGTCCACAGATTACAGAATGCCTCCAGAAGTGCTTCGGGAACTACTACTAGTCTTCCAGTGGACGATCAAAGCGTAGACACTTTAAGACATTACTCCCATGGAGAAAAGTCCGCATGGCGCTTATTGTGTTCAACGCTGATGCAATTTCTGTGTTTCATCAATACTCTGAAGGTCCACAGATTACAGATTGCTTCCAGATGTGCTTCGGAATTTGCTACTAGTCTTCCAGTGTACGATCAAGGTGTAGACAGTCTAAGACATTACTCCCATGGAGAAAAGTCCGCATGGTGCTTATTGTGTTCAATGCCGTTGCAATTTCTGTGTTTCATCAACAATCTGAAGGTCCAAAGATTACAGAATGCCTCCAGATGTGCTTCGGAAACTACTACTAGTCATCCAGGGAACGATCAAAGCGTAGACAGTTTAAGACATTACTCCCAAGGAGAAAAGTCCGCATGGTGCTTATTGTGTTCAATGCCAATGCAATTTCTGTGTTTCATCAACACTCTTAAGGTCCACAGATATCAGAATGCATCCAGATGTGCATTGGAAACTACTACTAGTCTTCCAGTGTACGATCAAAGCGTAGACAGTTTAAGACATTACTCCCATGGAGAAAAATTCCGCATTGTGCTTATTGTGCTCAATGCCGATGCAATTTTTGTGTTTCATCAACACTCTGAAGATCCACGGAACAGAATGCATCCAGATGTGCTTCAGAAACTACTACTAGTCTTACAGGAAACGATCTAAGCGTAGGCAGTTTAAGATATTACTCCCATGGAGAAAAGTCCGCATGGTGCTTATTGTGTTCAATGCCGATGCAATTTTTGTGTTTCATCAACACTCTGAAGGTCCACAGATTACAGAATGCCTCCAGATGTGCTTCGAAAACTACTACTAGTCTTCCAGTGTACGATCAAAGCGTAGGCAGTTTAAGACATTACTCCCATGGAGAAAAGTGCGCATGGTGCTTATTGTGTTCAATGCCGATGCAATTTTTGTGTTTCATCAACACTCTGAAGGTCCACAGATTACAGAATGCATCCAGATATGCCTCGGAAACTACTACTAGTCTTCCATGGAACGATCAAAGCGTAGACAGTTTAAGACATTACTCCCATGGAGAAAAGTCTGCATGGTGCTTATTGTGTTCAATGCCGATGCAATTTCTGTGTTTCATCAACACTCTGAAGGTCCACAGATTACAGAATGCCTCCAGATGTGCTTCGAAAACTACTACTAGTCTTCCAGTGTACGATCAAAACGTAGTCAGTTTAAGACATTACTCTCATGGAGAAAAGTCCGTATGGTGCCTATTGTGTTCAATGCCGAATCAATTTCTGGGGTTTCTTCAACACTATGAAGGTCAAGAGATAACAGAATGCATCCAGATATGCTTCGGAAACTGCTACTAGTCTTCCATGGAACGATCAAAGCGTAGACAGTTTAAGACATTACTCCCAAGGAGAAGAGAGCGCATGATGCTTATTGTGTTCAATGCCGATTCAATTTCTGTGTTTCATCAACACTCTGAAGGTCCACAAATTACAGAATGCCTCCAGATGCCCTTCGGGAACTACTGCTAGTCTTCCAGTGAACGATCACAGCGTAGTCAGTTTAAGACATTACACTGATGGAGAAAGGTCCGTTTGGTGCCTATTGTGTATAATGCCGAATCAATTTCTTTGTTTCATCAACACTCTGAAGGTCCACAGATAACAGAATGCCTCCAGATGTGCTTCGGAAACTACTACTAGTCTTCCAGGGAACGATCAAAGCGTAGACAGTTTAAGACATTACTCCCAAGGAAAAAAGACCGCATGGTGCTTATTGTGTTCAATGCCGATGCAATTTCTGCGTTTCATCAACACTCTGAAGGTCCACAGATTACAGAATGCATCCAGAAGTGCTTCGGAAACTACTACTAGTCTTCCAGTGGACGATCAAAGCGTAGAAACTTTAAGACATTACTACCATGAAGAAAATTCCGCATGGTGCTTATTGTGTTCAATGCGTATGCAATATTTGTGTTTCATCAACACTCTGAAGGTCCACAGATTACAGAATGCCTCCAGATGTGTTTCCAAAACTACTACTAGTCTTACAGTGTACGATCGAAGCGTAGACAGTTTAAGACATTACTCCCATGGACAAAAGACCGCATGGTGCTTATTGTGTTCAATGCCGATGCAATTTCTGCGTTTCATCAACACTCTGAAGGTCCACAGATTACAGAATGCAACCAGAAGTGCTTCGGAAACTACTACTAGTCTTCCAGGGGACGATCAAAGCGTAGACACTTTAAGACATTACTACCATGAAGAAAATTCCGCATTGTGCTTATTGTGTTCAATGCCGATGCAATTTTTGTGTTTCATCAATACTCTGAAGGTCCACAGATTACAGAATGCTTCCAGATGTGCTTCGGAATTTACTACTAGTCTTCCAGTGTCCGATCAAGGTGTAGACAGTCTCAGACATTACTCCCATGGAGAAAAGTCCGCATGGTGCTTATTGTGATCAATGCCGTTGCAATTTCTGTGTTTCATCAACACTCTGAAGGTCCAAAGATTACAGAATGCCTCCAGATGTGCTTCGGAAACTACTACTAGTCTTCCAGGGAACGATCAAAGCGTAGACAGTTTGAGACATTACTCCCATGGAGAATAGTCAACATGGTGCTTATTCAGTTCAATGCCGATGCAATTTTTGTGTTTCATCAACACTCTGAAGGTCCACAGATTACAGAATGCATCCAGATGTGCTTCGGAAACTACTACTAGTCTTCCAGGGAACGATCAAAGCGTAGACAGTTTAAGACATTACTCCCAAGGAGAAGAGTCCGCAAGGTGCTTATTGTGTTCAATGCCGATGCAATTTCAGTTTTTCATCAACACTCTGAAGGTCCACAAATTACAGAAGGCCTCCAGTTGTCCTTTGGGAACTGCTGCTTGTCTTCCAGTCAACGATCACAGCGTAGACAGTTTAAGACATTACTCTCATGGAGAAAAGTCCGTATGGTGCCTATTGTGTTCAATGCCGAATCAATTACTGTATTTCATCAACACTCTGAAGGTCCACAGATAACAGAATGCCTCCAGATGTGCTTAGGAAACTACTACTAGTCTGCCAGGGAACGATCAAAGCGTAGACAGTTTAAGACATTACTCCAATGGAGAAAAGTCCGCATGGTGCTTATTGTGTTCAATGCCGATGCAATTTCTGTGTTTCATCAACACTCTGAAGGTCCACAGATTACAGAATGCATCCAGAAGTGCTTCGGAAACTACTACTAGTCTTCCAGTGAACGATCAAAGCGTAGACACTTTAAGACATTACTCAAATGGAGAAAATTCCGCATGGTGCTTATTGTGTTCAATGCCGCTGCAATTTTTGTGTTTCATCAACACTCTGAAGGTCCACAGATTACAGAATGCTTCCAGATGTGCTTCGGAAACTACTACTAGTCTTCCAGTGTACGATCAAAGCGTAGACAGTATAAGACATTACTCCCATGGAGAAAAGTCCGCATTGTGCTTATTGTGTTCAATGCCGGTGCAATTTTTGTGTTTCATCAATAATCTAAAGGTCCACAGATTACAGAATGCTCCCAGATGTGCTTCGGAAACTACTACTAGTCCTCCAGTGTATGATCAAAGTGTAGACAGTTTAAGACAGTACTCCCATGGAGAAAAGTCCGCATGGTGCTTACTGTGTTAAATGCCGATGCAAATTCTGTGTTTCATCAACACTCTGAAGGTCCACAGATTACAGAATGCCTCCAGATGTGCTTCTGAAACTACTACTAGTCTTCCAGTGTACGATCAAAGCGTAGACAGTTTAAGACATTACTCCCATGGAGAAAAGTCTGCATGGTGCTTATTGTGTTCAATGCCGATGCAATTTCTGTGTTTCATCAACACTCTGAAGGTCCACAGATTACAGAATGCCTCCATATGTGCTTCGGAAACTACTACTAGTCTTCCAGTGTACGATCAAAGCGTAGACAGTTTAAGACATTACTCTCATGGAGAAAAGTCCGTATGGTGCCTATTGTGTTCAATGCCGATTCAATTTCTGTGTTTCTTCTACACTCTGAAGGTCCAGAGATAACAGAATGCATCCAGATATGCTTCGGAAACTGCTACTAGTCTTCCATGGAACGATCAAAACGTAGACAGTTTAAGACATTACTCCCAAGGAGAAAAGTCCGCATGGTGCTTATTGTGTTCAATGCCGATGCAATTTCTGTGTTTCATCAACACTCTGAAGGTCCACAGATTACAGAATGCATCCAGAAGTGCTTCGGAAACTACTACTAGTCTTCCAGTGAACGATCAAAGCGTAGACACCTTAAGACATTACTCCCATGGAAAAAATTCCGCATGGTGCTTATTGTGTTAAATGCCGATGCAATTTCTGTGTTTCATCAACACTCTGAAGGTCCACAGATTACAGAATGCCTCCAGATGTACTTCGGAAACTGCTACTAGTCTTCCAGTGTACAATCAAAGCGTAGACAGTTTAAGACATTACTCCCATGGAGATAAGTCGGCATGGTGCTTATTGTGTTAAATGCCGATGCAGTTTTTGTGTTTCATCAACACACTGAAGGTCCACAGATTACAGAATGCCTCCAGATGTGCTTCGGAAACTACTACTAGTCTTCCAGGGAACGATCAAAGCGTAGTCAGTTTGAGACATTACTCGCATGGAGAAAAGTCCGCAAGGTGCTTATTGTGTTCAATGCCGATGCAATTTTTGTGTTTCATCAACACTCTGAAGGTCCACAGATTACAGAATGTATCCAGATGTGCTCCGGAAACTACTACTAGCCTTCCAGGGAACGATAAAACCGCAGACAATATAAGACATTACTCCCATGGAGAAAAGACTGCATGGTGTTTATTGTGTTCAATGCCGATGCAATTTCTGTGTTTCATCAACACTCTGAAGGTCCACAGAATACAGAATACATCCAGTTGTGCTTCGGAAACTAGTACTAGTCTTCCAGTGAACGATCAAAGCGTAGACAGTTTAAGACATTACTCCCATGGCGAAAAGTCCGCATGGTGCTTATTGTGTTCAATGCCGACGCAATTTTTGTGTTTCATCAAAACTCTGAAGGTCCACAGATTTCAGAATGCCTCCAGATGTGCTTCGGAAACTACTACTAGTCTTCCAGTGAACGATCAAAGCGTAGACAGTTTAAGACATTACTCCCATGGAGAGAAGTCCGCATGGTGCTTTTTGTGTTCAATGCCGACGCAATTTTTGTGTTTCATCAACACTCTGAAGGTCCACAGATTACAGAATTAATGCAGATGTGCTTCGGAAACTACTACTAGTCTTCCAGGGAACGATTAAAGCGTAGACAGTTTAAGACATTACTCCAATGGAGAAAAGTCCGCATGGTGCTTATTGTGTTCAATGCCGTTGCAATTTGTGTGTTTCATCAAAACTCTGAAGGTCCACTGGTTACAGAATGCATCCAGATGTGCTTCGGAAACTACTTCTAGTCTTCCAGGGAACGATCAAAGCGTAGACAGTTTAAGACATTACTCCAATGGAGAAAAGTCCGCATGGTGCTTATTGTGTTCAATGCCGATGCAATTTCTGTGTTTCATCAACACTCTGAAGGTCCACAGATCACAGAATGCCTCCAGATGTGCTTCGGAAACTACTACTAGTCTTCCAGTGTACGATGAAAGCGTAGACAGTTTAAGACATTACTCCCATGGAGAAAAGTCCGCATGGTGCTTATTGTGTTCAATGCCGATGCAATTTTTGTGTTTCATCGACACTCTGATGGTCTACAGATTACAGAATGCATCCAGATATGCTTGAGAAACTACTACTAGTCTTCCAGTGAACGTTCAAAGCGTAGACAAATTAAGACTTTACTCGTATGGAGAAAACTCCGCATGGTGCTTCTTGTGTTCAATGCAGATGCAATTTTTGTGTTTCATCAACACTCTGAAGGTCCACAGATTATACAATGCATCCAGATGTGCTTCGGAAACTACTACTAGTCTTCCACGGAACGATCAAAGCGTAGACAGTTTAAGACGTTACTCCCATGGAGAAAAGTCCGCATGGTTCTTATTGTGTTCAATGCCGATGCAATTTCTGTGTTTCATCAACACTCTGAAGGTCCACAGAATACAGAATGCATCCAGATGTGCTTCAGAAACTACTACTAGTCTTCCAGCGAACGATCAAAGCGTAGACAGTTTAAGACATTACTCCCATGGAGAAAAGTCCGCAGGTTGATTATTGTGTTCAATGCCGATGCAATTTTTGTCTTTCTTCAACACTCTGAAGGTCCACAGATTACAGAATGCATCCCGATGTCCTTCGGAAACTAATACTAGTCTTCCAGTGAACGATCAAAGCGTAGATAGTTTAAGACATTACTACCATTGGGAGAAGTCCGCATGGTGCTTATTGTGTTCAATGCCGACGCAATTTTTTTGTTTTATCAACACTCTGAAGGTCCACAGATTACAGAATGCATCCAGATATGCTTCGAAAACTACTACTAGTCTTCCAGGGAACGATCAAAGCGTAGACAGTTTAAGACATACTCCCATGGAGAAAAGTCTGCATGGTGCTTATTGTGTTCAATGCCGATGCAATTTCTGTGTTTCATCAACACTCTGAAGGTCCACAGGTTTCAAAATGCCTCCAGATGTGCTTTGGAAGCTACTACTAGTCTTCCAGGGAACGATCAAAGCGTAGACAGTTTAAGACATTACTCCCATGGAGAAAAGTCCGCATGTTTCTTATTGTGTTCAATGCCGATGCAATTTCTGTGTTCCATCAACACTCTGAAGGTCCACAGATTACAGAATGCCGTTAGATGTGCTTCGGAAACTACTACTAGTCTTCGAGGGAACGATCAAAGCGTAGACAGTTTAAGACATTACTCCCATGGAGAAAAGTCTGCATGGTGCTTATTGTGTTCAATGCCGATGCAATTTCTGTGTTTCATCAACACTCTGAAGGTCCACAGATTACAGAATGCCTCCAGATGTGCTTCGGAAACTACTACTAGTCTTCCAGTGTACGATCAAAGCGTAGACAGTTTACGACATTACTCCCATGGAGAAAAGTCCGCATGGTGCTTATTGTGTTCAATGCTGATGCAATTTCTGTGTTTCATCAACACTCTGAAGGTCCAGAGATTACAGAATGCCTCCAGTTGTACTTCGGAAACTACTACTAGTCTTCCAGTGAACGATCAAAACGTAGACAGTTTAAGACATTACTCTCATGGAGAAAAGACCGCATGGTGCATATTGTGTTCAATGCCGATTCAATTCCTGTGTTTCATCAACACTCTGAAGGTCCACAGATTACAGAATGCCTCCAGAAGTGCTTCGGAAACTACTACCAGTCTTCCAGTGGACGATCAAAGCGTAGACACTTTAAGACCTTACTCCCATGAAGAGAATTCCGCATGGTGCTTTTTGTGTTCTATGCGGATGCAATTTTTGTGTTTCATCAACACTCTGAAGGTCCACAGATTACAGAATGCCTCCAGATGTGTTTCGGAAACTACTACTAGTCTTACAGTGTACGATCGAAACGTAGACAGTTTAAGACATTACTCCCATGGAGAAAAGTCCGCATGGTTCTTATTGTGTTCAATGCCGATGCAATTTCTGTGTTTCATCAACACTCTGAAGGTCCACAGATTACAGAATGCATCCAGATGTGCTTCAGAAACTACTACTAGTCTTCCAGCGAACGATCAAAGCGTAGACAGTTTAAGACATTACTCCCATGGAGAAAAGTCCGCAGGGTGATTATTGTGTTCAATGCCGATGCAATTTTTGTCTTTCTTCAACACTCTGAAGGTCCACAGATTACAGAATGCATCCCGATGTCCTTCGGAAACTAATACTAGTCTTCCAGTGAACGATCAAAGCGTAGATAGTTTAAGACATTACTACCATGGGGAGAAGTCCGCATGGTGCTTATTGTGTTCAATGCCGACGCAATTTTTTTGTTTTATCAACACTCTGAAGGTCCACAGATTACAGAATGCATCCAGATATGCTTCGAAAACTACTACTAGTCTTCCAGGGAACGATCAAAGCGTAGACAGTTTAAGACATACTCCCATGGAGAAAAGTCTGCATGGTGCTTATTGTGGTCAATGCCGATGCAATTTCTGTGTTTCATCAACACTGTTAAGGTCCACAGGTTTCAAAATTCCTCCAGATGTGCTTTGGAAACTACTACTAGTCTTCCAGGGAACGATCAAAGCGTAGACAGTTTAAGACATTACTCCCATGGAGAAAAGTCCGCATGTTTCCTATTGTGTTCAATGCCGATGCAATTTCTGTGTTCCATCAACACTCTGAAGGTCCACAGATTACAGAATGCCGTTAGATGTGCTTCGGAAACTACTACTAGTCTTCGAGGGAACGATCAAAGCATAGACAGTTTAAGACATTACTCCCATGGAGAAAAGTCCGCATGGTGCTTATTGTGTTCAATGCTGATGCAATTTCTGTGTTTCATCAACACTCTGAAGGTCCAGAGATTACAGAATGCCTCCAGTTGTACTTCGGAAACTACTACTAGTCTTCCAGTGAACGATCAAAACGTAGACAGTTTAAGACATTACTCTCATGGAGAAAAGACCGCATGGTGCATATTGTGTTCAATGCCGATTCAATTACTGTGTTTCATCAACACTCTGAAGGTCCACAGATTACAGAATGCCTCCAGAAGTGCTTCGGAAACTACTACCAGTCTTCCAGTGGACGATCAAAGCGTAGACACTTTAAGACCTTACTCCCATGAAGAGAATTCCGCATGGTGCTTATTGTGTTCTATGCGGATGCAATTTTTGTGTTTCATCAACACTCTGAAGGTCCACAGATTACAGAATGCCTCCAGATGTGTTTCGGAAACTACTACTAGTCTTACAGTGTACGATCGAAACGTAGACAGTTTAAGACATTACTCCCATGGAGATAAGTCCGCATTGTGCTTATTGTGTTCAATACCGATGCAGTTTTTGTGTTTTATCAATACTCTGAAGGTCCACAGATTACAGTATGCTTCCAGATGTGCTTCGGAATTTACTACTAGTCTTCCAGTGTACGATCAAGGTGTAGACAGTCTAAGACATTACTCCCATGGAGAAAAGTCCGCATGGTGCTTATTGTGTTCAATGCCGTTGGAATTTCTGTGTTTCATCAACACTCTGAAGGTCCAAAGATTACAGAATGCCTCCAGATGTGCTTCGGAAACTACTACTAGTCTTCCAGGGAACGATCAAAGCGTAGACAGATTGAGACATTCCTCCCATGGAGTAAAGTCAACATGGTGCCTTTTCAGTTCAATGCCGATGCAATTTTTGTGTTTCATCAACACTCTGAAGTTCCACAGATTACAGAATGCCTCCAGATGTGCTTCGGAAACTACTACTAGTCTTCCAGTGTACGATCAAAGCGTAGACAGTTTAAGACATTACTCCCATTCAGAAAAGTCCGCATTGTGCTTATTGTGTTCAATGCCGATGCAATTTTTGTGTTTCATCAATACTCTGAAGGTCCACAGATTACAGAATGCTTCCAGATGTGCTTCGGAAACTACTACTAGTCCTCCAGTGTACGATCAAAGTGTAGACAGTTTAAGACAGTACTCCCATGGAGAAAAGTACGCATGGTGCTTACTGTGTTAAAAGCCGATGCAATTTCTGTGTTTCTTCAACACTCTGAAGGTCCACAGATTACATAATGCCTCCAGATGTACTTCGGAAACTGCTACTAGTCTTCCCGTGTACAATCAAAGCGTAGACAGTTTAAGACATTACTCCTATGGAGATAAGTCCGCATGGTGCTTATTGTGTTCAATGCCGATGCAATTTCTGTGTTTCATCAACACTCTTAAGATCCACGGAACAGAATGCATCCAGATGTGCTTCAGAAACTACTACTAGTCTTACAGGAAACGATCAAAGCGTAGGCAGTTTAAGATATTACTCCCATGGAGAAAAGTCCATATGGTGCTTATTGTGTTCAATGCCGATGCAATTTTTGTGTTTCATCAACACTCTGAAGGTCCACAGATTACAGAATGCCTCCAGATGTGCTTCGGAAACTACTACTAGTCTTCCAGTGTACGATCAAAGCGTAGACAGTTTAAGACATTACTCAGGTAGAGAAAAGTCCGCATGGTGCTTTTTGTGTTCAATGCCGATGCAATTTCTGTGTTTCATCAACACTCTGAAGGTCCACAGATTATAGAATGCATCCAGATGTGCTTCGGAAACTACTACTAGTCTTCCACGGAACGATCAAAGCGTAGACAGTTTAAGACGTTACTCCCATGGAGAAAAGTCCGCATGGTTCTTATTGTGTTCAATGCCGATGCAATTTCTGTGTTTCATCAACACTCTGAAGGTCCACAGATTACAGAATGCATCCAGATGTGCTTCAGAAACTACTACTAGTCTTCCAGCGAACGATCAAAGCGTAGACAGTTGAAGACATTACTCCCATGGAGAAAAGTCCGCAGGGTGATTATTGTGTTCAATGCCGATGCAATTTTTGTCTTTCTTCAACACTCTGAAGGTCCACAGATTACAGAATGCATCCCGATGTCCTTCGGAAACTAATACTAGTCTTCCAGTGAACGATCAAAGCGTAGATAGTTTAAGACATTACTACCATGGAGAGAAGTCCGCATGGTGCTTATTGTGTTCAATGCCGACGCAATTTTTTTGTTTTATCAACACTCTGAAGGTCCACAGATTACAGAATGCATCCAGATATGCTTCGAAAACTACTACTAGTCTTCCAGGGAACGATCAAAGCGTAGACAGTTTAAGACATACTCCCAATGGAGAAAAGTCTGCATGGTGCTTATTGTGTTCAATGCCGATGCAATTTCTGTGTTTCATCAACACTGTTAAGGTCCACAGGTTTCAAAATGCCTCCAGATGTGCTTTGGAAACTACTACTAGTCTTCCAGTGAACGATCAAAGCGTAGACAGTTTAAGACATTACTCCCATGGAGAAAAGTCCGCATGGTGCTTATTGTGTTCAATGCCGATGCAATTTCTGTGTTCCATCAACACTCTGAAGGTCCACAGATTACAGAATGCCTTTAGATGTGCTTCGGAAACTACTACTAGTCTTCGAGGGAACGATCAAAGCGTAGACAGTTTAAGACATTACTCCCATGGAGAAAAGTCTGCATGGTGCTTATTGTGTTCAATGCCGATGCAATTTCTGTGTTTCATCAACACTCTGAAGGTCCACAGATTACAGAATGCCTCCAGATGTGCTTCGGAAACTACTACTAGTCTTCCAGTGTACGATCAAAGCGTAGACAGTTTAAGACTTTACTCCCATGGAGAAAAGTCCGCATGGTGCTTATTGTGTTCAATGCTGATGCAATTTCTGTGTTTCATCAACACTCTAAAGGTCCAGAGATTACAGAATGCCTCCAGTTGTACTTCGGAAACTACTACTAGTCTTCCAGTGAACGATCAAAACGTAGACAGTTTAAGACATTACTCTCATGGAGAAAAGACCGCATGGTGCATATTGTGTTCAATGCCGATTCAATTCCTGTGTTTCATCAACATTCTGAAGGTCCACAGATTACAGAATGCCTCCAGAAGTGCTTCGGAAACTACTACCAGTCTTCCAGTGGACGATCAAAGCGTAGACACTTTAAGACCTTACTCCCATGAAGAGAATTCCGCATGGTGCTTATTGTGTTCTATGCGGATGCAATTTTTGTGTTTCATCAACACTCTGAAGGTCCACAGATTACAGAATACCTCCAGATGTGTTTCGGAAACTTCTACTAGTCTTACCGTGTACGATCGAAACGTAGACAGTTTAAGACATTACTCCCATGGAGATAAGTCCGCATTGTGCTTATTGTGTTCAATGCCGATGCAGTTTTTGTGTTTTATCAATACTCTGAAGGTCCACAGATTACAGTATGCTTCCAGATTTGCTTCGGAATTTACTACTAGTCTTCCAGTGTACGATCAAGGTGTAGGCAGTCTAAGACATTACTCCCATGGAGAAAAGTCCGCATGGTGCTTATTGTGTTCAATGCCGTTGAAATTTCTGTGTTTCATCAACACTCTGAAGGTCCAAAGATTACAGAATGCCTCCAGATGTGCTTCGGAAACTACAACTAGTCTTCCAGGGAACGATCAAAGCGTAGACAGTTTGAGACATTCCTCCCATGGAGTAAAGTCAACGTGGTGCTTATTCAGTTCAATGCCGATGCAATTTTTGTGTTTCATCAACACTCTGAAGTTCCACAGATTACAGAATGCCTCCAGATGTGCTTCGGAAACTACTACTAGTCTTCCAGTGTACGATCAAAGCGTAGACAGTTTAAGACATTACTCCCATTCAGAAAAGTCCGCATTGTGCTTATTGTGTTCAATGCCGATGCAATTTTTGTGTTTCATCAATACTCTGAAGGTCCACAGATTACAGAATGCTTCCAGATGTGCTTCGGAAACTACTACTAGTCCTCCAGTGTACGATCAAAGTGTAGACAGTTTAAGACAGTACTCCCATGGAGAAAAGTACGCATGGTGCTTACTGTGTTAAAAGCCGATGCAATTTCTGTGTTTCTTCAACACTCTGAAGGTCCACAGATTACATAATGCCTCCAGATGTACTTCGGAAACTGCTACTAGTCTTCCCGTGTACAATCAAAGCGTAGACAGTTTAAGACATTACTCCTATGGAGATAAGTCCGCATGGTGCTTATTGTGTTCAATGCCGATGCAATTTCTGTGTTTCATCAACACTCTGAAGATCCACGGAACAGAATGCATCCAGATGTGCTTCAGAAACTACTACTAGTCTTACAGGAAACGATCAAAGCGTAGGCAGTTTAAGATATTACTCCCATGGAGAAAAGTCCATATGGTGCTTATTGTGTTCAATGCCGATGCAATTTTTGTGTTTCATCAACACTCTGAAGGTCCACAGATTACAGAATGCCTCCAGATGTGCTTCGGAAACTACTACTAGTCTTCCAGTGTACGATCAAAGCGTAGACAGTTTAAGACATTACTCAGGTAGAGAAAAGTCCGCATGGTGCTTTTTGTGTTCAATGCCGATGCATTTTTTGTGTTTCATCAACACTCTGAAGATCCACAGATTACAGAATGCATCCAGATATGATTCGGAAACTACTACTAGTTTTCCAGGGAACGATCAAAGCGTAGACAGTTTAAGACATTACTCCTATGGAGAAAAGTCTGCATGGTGCTTATTGTGTTCAATGCCGATGCAATTTCTGTGTTTCATCAACAGTCTGAAGGTACACAGATTACAGAATGCCTCCAGATGTGCTTCGAAAACTACTACTAGTCTTCCAGTGTACGATCAAAGCGTAGACAGTTTAAGACATTACTCTCATGGAGAAAAGTCCGTATGGTGCCTATTGTATTCAATGCCGAATCAATTTCTGTGTTTCTTCAACACTCTGAAGGTCCAGAGATAACAGAATGCATCCAGATATGCTTAGGAAACTGCTACTAGTCTTCCATGGAACGATCAAAGCGTAGACAGTTTAAGACATTACTCCCAAGGAGAAGAGACCGCATGGTGCTTATTGTGTTCAATGCCGAATCAATTTCTGTGTTTCATCAACACTCTGAAGGTCCACAAATTACAGAATGCCTCCAGATGTCCTTCGGGAACTACTGCTAGTCTTCCAGTGAACGATTACAGCGTAGACAGTTTAAGACATTACTCCCATGGAGAAAAGTCCGCATGGTGCTTATTGTGTTCAATGCCGTTGCAATTTTTGTGTTTCATCAAAACTCTGAAGGTCCACAGGTTACAGAATGCATCCAGATGTGCTTCGGAAACTACTACTAGTTTTCCAGGGAACGATCAAAGCGTAGACAGTTTAAGACATTACTCCAATGGAGAAAAGTCCGCATGGTGCTTATTGTGTTCAATGCCGATGCAATTTATGTGTTTCATCAACACTCTGAAGGTCCACAGATTACAGAATGCCTCCAGATGTGCATCGGAAACTACTACTAGTCTTCCAGTGTACGATGAAACGTAGACAGTTTAAGACATTACTCCCATGGAGAAAAGTCCGCATGGTGCTTATTGTGTTCAATGCCGATGCAATTTTTGTGTTTCATCGACACTCTGAAGGTCTACAGATTACAGAATGCATCCAGATGTGCTTGAGAAACTACTACTAGTCTTCCAGTGAACGTTCAAAGCGTAGACAAATTAAGACTTTACTCGTATGGAGAAAACTCCGCATGGTGCTTCTTGTGTTCAATGCAGATGCAATTTTTGTGTTTCATCAACACTCCGAAGGTCCACAGATTATAGAATGCATCCAGATGTGCTTCGGAAACTACTACTAGTCTTCCACGGAACGATCAAAGCGTAGACAGTTTAAGACGTTACTCCCTTGGAGAAAAGTCCGCATGGTTCTTATTGTGTTCAATGCCGATGCAATTTCTGTGTTTCATCAACACTCTGAAGGTCCACAGATTACAGAATGCATCCAGATGTGTTTCAGAAACTACTACTAGTCTTCCAGCGAACGATCAAAGCGTAGACAGTTTAAGACATTACTCCCATGGAGAAAAGTCCGCAGGGTGATTATTGTGTTCAATGCCGATGCAATTTTTGTCTTTCTTCAACACTCTGAAGGTCCACAGATTACAAAATGCATCCCGATGTCCTTCGGAAACTAAACTAGTCTTCCAGTGAACGATCAAAGCGTAGATAGTTTAAGACATTACTACCATGGAGAGAAGTCCGCATGGTGCTTATTGTGTTCAATGCCGACGCAATTTTTTTGTTTTATCAACACTCTGAAGGTCCACAGATTACAGAATGCATCCAGATGTGCTTCGGAAACTACTACTAGTCTTCCAGGGAATGATCAAAGCGTAGACAGTTTAAGACATTACTCCCAAGGAGAAGAGTCCGCATGGTGCTTATTGTGTTCAATGCCGATGCAATTTCTGTTTTTCGTCAACACTCTGAAGGTCCACAGATTATGGAATGCATCCAGATCTGCTTCGGAAACTACTACTAGTCTTCCACGGAACGATCAAAGCGTAGACAGTTTAAGACGTTACTCCCATGGAGAAAAGTCCGCATGGTTCTTATTGTGTTCAATGCCGATGCAATTTCTGTGTTTCATCAACACTCTGAAGGTCCACAGATTACAGAATGCATCCAGATGTGCTTCAGAAACTACTACTAGTCTTCCAGCGAACGATCAAAGCGTAGACAGTTTAAGACGTTACTCCCATGGAGAAAAGTCCGCATGGTGCTTATTGTGTTCAATGCCGATGCAATTTCTGTTTTTCATCAACACTCTGAAGGTCCACAAATTACAGAAGGCCTCCAGATGTCCTTCGGGAACTACTGCTAGTCTTCCAGTCAACGATCACAGCGTAGACAGTTTAAGACATTACTCTCATGGAGAAAAGTCCGTATGGTGCCTATTGTGTTCAATGCCGAATCAATTTCTGTGTTTCATCAACACTCTGAAGGTCCACAGATAACAGAATGCCTCCAGATGTGCATAGGAAACTACTAATAGTCTGCCAGGGAACGATCAAAGCGTAGACAGTTTAAGAAATTACTCCCATGGAGAAAAGTCCGCATTGAGCTTATTGTGTTCAATGCCGATGCAATTTTTGTGTTTCATCAATACTCTGAAGGTCCACAGATTACAGAATGCTTCCAGATGTGCTTCGGAAACTACTACTAGTCCTCCAGTGTACGATCAAAGTGTAGAAAGTTTAAGACAGTGCTCCCATGGAGAAAAGTACGCATGGTGCTTACTGTGTTAAAAGCCGATGCAATTTCTGTGTTTCTTCAACACTCTGAAGGTCCACAGATTACATAATGCCTCCAGATGTACTTCGTAAACTGCTACTAGTCTTCCCGTGTACAATCAAAGCGTAGACAGTTTAAGACATTACTCCTATGGTGATAAGTCCGCATGGTGCTTATTGTGTTCAATGCCGATGCAATTTCTGTGTTTCATCAACACTCTGAAGATCCACGGAACAGAATGCATCCAGATGTGCTTCAGAAACTACTACTAGTCTAACAGGAAACGATCAAAGCGTAGGCAGTTTAAAATATTACTCCCATGGAGAAAAGTCCGCATGGTGCTTATTGTGTTCAATGCCGATGCAATTTTTGTGTTTCATCAACACTCTGAAGGTCCACAGATTACAGAATGCATCCAGATGTGCTTCGGAAACTACTACTAGTCTTCCAGTGTACGATCAAAGCGTAGACAGTTTAAGACATTACTCAGATGGAGAAAAGTCCGCATGGTGCTTTTTGTGTTCAATGCCGATGCAATTTTTGTGTTTCAACAACACTCTGAAGATCCACAGATTACAGAATGCATCCAGATATGCTTCGGAAACTACTACTAGTTTTCCAGGGAACGATCAAAGTGTAGACAGTTTAAGACATTACTCCAATGGAGAAAAGTCTGCATGGTGCTTATTGTGTTCAATGCCGATGCAATTTCTGTGTTTCATCAACACTCTGAAGGTCCACAGATTACAGAATGAATCCAGATGTGCTTCGAAAACTACTACTAGTCTTCCAGTGTACGATCAAAGCGTAGACAGTTTAAGACATTACTCTCATGGAGAAAAGTCCGTATGGTGCCTATTGTGTTCAATGCCGAATCAATTTCTGTGTTTCTTCAACACTCTGAGGGTCCAGAGATAACAGAATGCATCCAGATATGCTTCGGAAACTGCTACTAGTCTTCCATGGAACGATCAAAGCGTAGACAGTTTAAGACATTACTCCCAAGGAGAAGAGACCGCATGGTGCTTATTGTGTTCAATGCCGATTCAATTTCTGTGTTTCATCAACACTCTGAAGGTCCACAGATAACAGAATGCCTCCAGATGTGCATAGGAAACTACTAATAGTCTGCCAGGGAACGATCAAAGCGTAGACAGTTTAAGAAATTACTCCCATGGAGAAAAGTCCGCATTGAGCTTATTGTGTTCAATGCCGATGCAATTTTTGTGTTTCATCAATACTCTGAAGGTCCACAGATTACAGAATGCTTCCAGATGTGCTTCGGAAACTACTACTAGTCCTCCAGTGTACGATCAAAGTGTAGAATGTTTAAGACAGTACTCCCATGGAGAAAAGTACGCATGGAGCTTACTGTGTTAAAAGCCGATGCTATTTCTGTGTTTCTTCAACACTCTGAAGGTCCACAGATTACATAATGCCTCCAGATGTACTTCGTAAACTGCTACTAGTCTTCCCGTGTACAATCAAAGCGTAGACAGTTTAAGACATTACTCCTATGGTGATAAGTCCGCATGGTGCTTATTGTGTTCAATGCCGATGCAATTTCTGTGTTTCATCAACACTCTGAAGATCCACGGAACAGAATGCATCCAGATGTGCTTCAGAAACTACTACTAGTCTAACAGGAAACGATCAAAGCGTAGGCAGTTTAAAATATTACTCCCATGGAGAAAAGTCCGCATGGTGCTTATTGTGTTCAATGCCGATGCAATTTTTGTGTTTCATCAACACTCTGAAGGTCCACAGATTACAGAATGCATCCAGATGTGCTTCGGAAACTACTACTAGTCTTCCAGTGTACGATCAAAGCGTAGACAGTTTAAGACATTACTCAGATGGAGAAAAGTCCGCATGGTGCTTTTTGTGTTCAATGCCGATGCAATTTTTGTGTTTCATCAACACTCTGAAGGTCCACAGATTACAGAATGCATCCAGATGTGTTTCAGAAACTACTACTAGTCTTTTAGCGAACGATCAAAGCGTAGACAGTTTAAGACATTACTCCCATGGAGAAAAGTCCGCAGGGTGATTATTGTGTTCAATGCCGATGCAATTTTTGTCTTTCTTCAACACTCTGAAGGTCCACAGATTACAAAATGCATCCCGATGTCCTTCGGAAACTAAACTAGTCTTCCAGTGAACGATCAAAGCGTAGATAGTTTAAGACATTACTACCATGGAGAGAAGTCCGCATGGTGCTTATTGTGTTCAATGCCGACGCAATTTTTTTGTTTTATCAACACTCTGAAGGTCCACAGATTACAGAATGCATCCAGATGTGCTTCGGAAACTACTACTAGTCTTCCAGGGAATGATCAAAGCGTAGACAGTTTAAGACATTACTCCCAAGGAGAAGAGTCCGCATGGTGCTTATTGTGTTCAATGCCGATGCAATTTCTGTTTTTCGTCAACACTCTGAAGGTCCACAGATTATGGAATGCATCCAGATCTGCTTCGGAAACTACTACTAGTCTTCCACGGAACGATCAAAGCGTAGACAGTTTAAGACGTTACTCCCATGGAGAAAAGTCCGCATGGTTCTTATTGTGTTCAATGCCGATGCAATTTCTGTGTTTCATCAACACTCTGAAGGTCCACAGATTACAGAATGCATCCAGATGTGCTTCAGAAATTACTACTAGTCTTCCAGCGAACGATCAAAGCGTAGACAGTTTAAGACGTTACTCCCATGGAGAAAAGTCCGCATGGTGCTTATTGTGTTCAATGCCGATGCAATTTCTGTTTTTCATCAACACTCTGAAGGTCCACAAATTACAGAAGGCCTCCAGATGTCCTTCGGGAACTACTGCTAGTCTTCCAGTCAACGATCACAGCGTAGACAGTTTAAGACATTACTCTCATGGAGAAAAGTCCGTATGGTGCCTATTGTGTTCAATGCCGAATCAATTTCTGTGTTTCATCAACACTCTGAAGGTCCACAGATAACAGAATGCCTGCAGATGTGCATAGGAAACTACTAATAGTCTGCCAGGGAACGATCAAAGCGTAGACAGTTTAAGAAATTACTCCCATGGAGAAAAGTCCGCATTGAGCTTATTGTGTTCAATGCCGATGCAATTTTTGTGTTTCATCAATACTCTGAAGGTCCACAGATTACAGAATGCTTCCAGATGTGCTTCGGAAACTACTACTAGTCCTCCAGTGTACGATCAAAGTGTAGAAAGTTTAAGACAGTACTCCCATGGAGAAAAGTACGCATGGTGCTTACTGTGTTAAAAGCCGATGCAATTTCTGTGTTTCTTCAACACTCTGAAGGTCCACAGATTACATAATGCCTCCAGATGTACTTCGTAAACTGCTACTAGTCTTCCCGTGTACAATCAAAGCGTAGACAGTTTAAGACATTACTCCTATGGTGATAAGTCCGCATGGTGCTTATTGTGTTCAATGCCGATGCAATTTCTGTGTTTCATCAACACTCTGAAGATCCACGGAACAGAATGCATCCAGATGTGCTTCAGAAACTACTACTAGTCTAACAGGAAACGATCAAAGCGTAGGCAGTTTAAAATATTACTCCCATGGAGAAAAGTCCGCATGGTGCTTATTGTGTTCAATGCCGATGCAATTTTTGTGTTTCATCAACACTCTGAAGGTCCACAGATTACAGAATGCATCCAGATGTGCTTCGGAAACTACTACTAGTCTTCCAGTGTACGATCAAAGCGTAGACAGTTTAAGACATTACTCAGATGGAGAAAAGTCCGCATGGTGCTTTTTGTGTTCAATGCCGATGCAATTTTTGTGTTTCATCAACACTCTGAAGATCCACAGATTACAGAATGCATCCAGATATGCTTCGGAAACTACTACTAGTTTTCCAGGGAACGATCAAAGCGTAGACAGTTTAAGACATTACTCCAATGGAGAAAAGTCTGCATGGTGCTTATTGTGTTCAATGCCGATGCAATTTCTGTGTTTCATCAACACTCTGAAGGTCCACAGATTACAGAATGAATCCAGATGTGCTTCGAAAACTACTACTAGTCTTCCAGTGTACGATCAAAGCGTAGACAGTTTAAGACATTACTCTCATGGAGAAAAGTCCGTATGGTGCCTATTGTGTTCAATGCCGAATCAATTTCTGTGTTTCTTCAACACTCTGAGGGTCCAGAGATAACAGAATGCATCCAGATATGCTTCGGAAACTGCTACTAGTCTTCCATGGAACGATCAAAGCGTAGACAGTTTAAGACATTACTCCCAAGGAGAAGAGACCGCATGGTGCTTATTGTGTTCAATGCCGATTCAATTTCTGTGTTTCATCAACACTCTGAAGGTCCACAAATTACAGAATGCCTCCAGATGTGTTTCGGAAACTACTACTAGTCTTACAGTGTACGATCGAAGCGTAGACAGTTTAAGACATTACTCCCATGGAGATAAGTCCGCATTGTGCTTATTGTGTTCAATACCGATGCAGTTTTTGTGTTTTATCAATACTCTGAATGTCCACAGATTACAGAATGCTTCCAGATGTGCTTCGGAATTTACTACTAGTCTTCCAGTGTACGATCAAGGTGTAGACAGTCTAAGACATTACTCCCATGGAGAAAAGTCCGCATGGTGCTTATTGTGTTCAATGCCGTTGAAATTTCTGTGTTTCATCAACACTCTGAAGGTCCAAAGTTTACAGAATGCCTCCAGATGTGCTTCGGAAACTACTACTAGTCTTCCACGGAACGATCAAAGCGTAGACACTTTGAGACATTCCTCCCATGGAGAAAAGTCAACATGTTGCTTATTCAGTTCAATGCCGATGCAATTTTTGTGTTTCATCAACACTCTGAACGTCCACAGATTACAGAATGCATCCAGATGTGCTTCGGAAACTACTACTAGTCTTCCAGGGAACGATCAAAGCGTAGACATTTTAAGACATTACTCCCAAGGAGAAGAGTCCGCATGGTGCTTATTGTGTTCAATGCCGATGCAATTTTTGTTTTTCATCAACACTCTGAAGGTCCACAAATTACAGAAGGCCTCCAGATGTCCTTCGGGAACTACTGCTAGTCTTCCAGTCAAAGATCACAGCGTAGACAGTTTAAGACATTACTCTCATGGAAAAAAGTCCGTATGGTGCCTATTGTGTTCAATTCCGAATCAATTTCTGTGTTTCATCAACACTCTGAAGGTCCACAGATAACAGAATGCCTCCAGATGTGCTTAGGAAACTACTACTAGTCTGCCAGGGAACGATCAAAGCGTAGACAGTTTAAGACATTACTCCCAAGGAGTAAAGTCCGTATGGTGCTTATTGTGTTCAATGCCGCTGCAATTTTGGTGTTTCATCAACACTCTGAAGGTCCACAGATTACAGAATGCCTCCAGATGTGCTTCGGAAACTACTACTAGTCTTCCAGTGTACGATCAAAGCGTAGACAGTTTAAGACATTACTCCCATGGAGAAAAGTCCGCATTGTGCTTATTGTGTTCAATGCCGATGCAATTTTTGTGTTTCATCAATACTCTGAAGGTCCACAGACTACAGAATGCTTCCAGATGTGCTTCGGAAACTACTACTAGTCCTCCAGTGTACGATCAAAGTGTAGACAGTTTAAGACAGTACTCCCATGGAGAAAAGTACGCATGGTGCTTACTGTGTTAAAAGCCGATGCTATTTCTGTGTTTCTTCAACACTCTGAAGGTCCACAGATTACATAATGCCTCCAGATGTACTTCGGAAACTGCTACTAGTCTTCCCGTGTACAATCAAAGCGTAGACAGTTTAAGACATTACTCCTATGGAGATAAGTCCGCATGGTGCTCATTGGGTTCAATGCCGATGCAATTTCGGTGTTTCATCAACACTCTGAAGATCCACGGAACAGAATTCATCCAGATGTGCTTCAGAAACTACTACTAGTGTTACAGGAAACGATCAAAGCGTAGGCAGTTTAAGATATTACTCCCATGGAGAAAAGTCCGCATGGTGCTTATTGTGTTCAATGCCGATGCAATTTTTGTGTTTCATCAACACTCTGAAGGTCCACAGATTACAGAATGCCTCCAGATGTGCTTCGGAAACTACTACTAGTCTTCCAGTGTACGATCAAAGCGTAGACAGTTTAAGACATTACTCTCATGGAGAAAAGTCCGTATGGTGCCTATTGTGTTCAATGCCGAATCAATTTCTGTGTTTCGTCAACACTCTGAAGGTCCAGAGATAACAGAATGCATCCAGATATGCTTCGGAAACTGCTACTAGTCTTCCATGGAACGATCAAAGCGTAGACAGTTTAAGACATTACTCCCAAGGAGAAGAGTCCGCATGGTGCTTTTTGTGTTCAATGCCGATGCAATTTCTGTTTTTCATCAACACTCTGAAGGTCCACAAATTACAGAAGGCCTCCAGATGTCCTTCGGGAACTACTGCTAGTCTTCCAGTCAACGATCACAGCGTAGACAGTTTAAGACATTACTCTCATGGAGAAAAGTCCGTATGGTGCCTATTGTGTTCAATGCCGAATCAAATACTGTGTTTCATCAACACCCTGAAGGTCCACAGATAACAGAATGCCTCTAGATGTGCTTAGGAAACTACTACTAGTCTGCCAGGGAACGATCAAAGCGTAGACAGTTTAAGACATTACTCCCAAGGAGAAAAGCCCGCATGGTGCTTATTGTGTTCAATGCCGATGCAATTTCTGTGTTTCATCAACACTCTGAAGGTCCACAGATTACAGAATTCATCCAGAAGTGCTTCGGAAACTACTACTAGTCTTCCAGTGAACGATCAAAGCGTAGACACTTTAAGACATTACTCCCATGGAGAAAAGTCCGCATGGTGCTTACTGTGTTAAATGCCGATGCAATTTCTGTGTTTCATCAACACTCTGAAGATCCACGGAACAGAATGCATCCAGATGTGCTTCACAAACTACTACTAGTCTTCCAGGAAACGATCAAAGCGTAGGCAGTTTAAGACAGTACTCCCATGGAGAAAAGTCCGCATGGTGCTTATTGTGTTCAATGCTGATGCAATTTTTCTGTTTCATCAACACTCTGAAGGTCCACAGATTACAGAATGCCTCCAGATGTGCTTCGGAAACTACTACTAGTCTTCCAGGGAACGATCAAAGCGTAGACAGTTTAAGACATTACTCCCAAGGAGAAAAGTCCGCATGGTGCTTATTGTGTTCAATGCCGATGCAATTTCTGCGTTTTATCAACACTCTGAAGGTCCACAGATTACAGAATGCATCCAGAAGTGTTTCGGAAACTACTACTAGTCTTCCAGTGAACGATCAAAGCGTAGACACTTTAAGACATTACTCCCATGGAGAAAATTCCGCATGGTGCTTATTGCGTTCAATGCCGCTGCAATTTTTGTGTTTCATCAACACTCTGAAGGTCCACAGATTACAGAATGCCTCCAGATGTGCTTCGGAAACTGCTACCAGTCTTCCAGTGTACGATCAAAGCGTAGACAGTTTAAGACATTACTCCCATGGAGAAAAGTCCGCATTGTGCTTATTGTGTTGGATGCCGATGCCATTTTTGTGTTTCATCAATACTCTGAAGGTCCACAGATTACAGAATGCTCCCAGATGTGCTTCGGAAACTACTACTAGTCCTCCAGAGTACGATCAAAGTGTTGACAGTTTAAGACATTACTCCCATGGAGAATAGTCCGCATGGTGCTTATTGTGTTAAATGCCGATGCAATTTTTGTGTTTCATCAATACTCTGAAGGTCCACAGATTACAGAATGCCTCCAGATGTGCTTCGGAAACTACTACTAGTCTTCCAGGGAACGATCAAAGCGTAGACAGTTTAAGACATTACTCCCAAGGAGAAAAGTCCGCATGGTGCTTATTGTGTTCAATGCCGATGCAATTTCTGCGTTTCATCAACACTCTGAAGGCCCACAGATTACAGAATGCATCCAGAAGTGTTTCGGAAACTACTACTAGTCTTCCAGTGAACGATCAAAGCGTAGACACTTTAAGACATTACTCCCATGGAGAAAATTCCGCATGGTGCTTATTGCGTTCAATGCCGCTGCAATTTTTGTGTTTCATCAACACTCTGAAGGTCCACAGATTACAGAATGCCTCCAGATGTGCTTCGGAAACTGCTACTAGTCTTCCAGTGTACGATCAAAGCGTAGACAGTTTAAGACATTACTCCCATGGAGAAAAGTCCGCATTGTGCTTATTGTGTTCAATGCCGATGCAATTTTTGTGTTTCATCAATACTCTGAAGGTCCACAGACTACAGAATGCTTCCAGATGTGCTTCGGAAACTACTACTAGTCCTCCAGTGTACGATCAAAGTGTAGACAGTTTAAGACAGTACTCCCATGGAGAAAAGTACGCATGGTGCTTACTGTGTTAAAAGCCGATGCTATTTCTGTGTTTCTTCAACACTCTGAAGGTCCACAGATTACATAATGCCTCCAGATGTACTTCGGAAACTGCTACTAGTCTTCCCGTGTACAATCAAAGCGTAGACAGTTTAAGACATTACTCCTATGGAGATAAGTCCGCATGGTGCTCATTGTGTTCAATGCCGATGCAATTTCGGTGTTTCATCAACACTCTGAAGATCCACGGAACAGAATGCATCCAGATGTGCTTCAGAAACTACTACTAGTCTTACAGGAAACGATCAAAGCGTAGGCAGTTTAAGATATTACTCCCATGGAGAAAAGTCCGCATGGTGCTTATTGTGTTCAATGCCGATGCAATTTTTGTGTTTCATCAACACTCTGAAGGTCCACAGATTACAGAATGCCTCCAGATGTGCTTCGGAAACTACTACTAGTCTTCCAGTGTACGATCAAAGCGTAGACAGTTTAAGACATTACTCTCATGGAGAAAAGTCCGTATGGTGCCTATTGTGTTCAATGCCGAATCAATTTCTGTGTTTCGTCAACACTCTGAAGGTCCAGAGATAACAGAATGCATCCAGATATGCTTCGGAAACTGCTACTAGTCTTCCATGGAACGATCAAAGCGTAGACAGTTTAAGACATTACTCCCAAGGAGAAGAGTCCGCATGGTGCTTATTGTGTTCAATGCCGATGCAATTTCTGTTTTTCATCAACACTCTGAAGGTCCACAAATTACAGAAGGCCTCCAGATGTTCTTCGGGAACTACTGCTAGTCTTCCAGTCAACGATCACAGCGTAGACAGTTTAAGACATTACTCTCATGGAGAAAAGTCCGTATGGTGCCTATTGTGTTCAATGCCGAATCAAATACTGTGTTTCATCAACACTCTGAAGGTCCACAGATAACAGAATGCCTCTAGATGTGCTTAGGAAACTACTACTATTCTTACAGTGTACGATCGAAGCGTAGACAGTTTAAGACATTACTCCCATGGAGATAAGTCCGCATTGTGCTTATTGTGTTCAATGCCGATGCAGTTTTTGTGTTTTATCAATACTCTGAATGTCCACAGATTACAGAATGCTTCCAGATGTGCTTCGGAATTTACTACTAGTCTTCCAGTGTACGTTCAAGGTGTAGACAGTCTAAGACATTACTCCCATGGAGAAAAGTCCGCATGGTGCTTATTGTGTTCAATGCCGTTGAAATTTCTGTGTTTCATCAACACTCTGAAGGTCCAAAGATTACAGAATGCCTCCAGATGTGCTTCGGAAACTACTACTAGTCTTCCAGGGAACGATCAAAGCGTAGACAGTTTGAGACATTACTCCCATGGAGAAAAGTCAACATGGTGCTTATTCAGTTCAATGCCGATGCAATTTTTGTGTTTCATCAACACTCTGAACGTCCACAGATTACAGAATGCATCCAGATGTGCTTCGGAAACTACTACTAGTCTTCCAGGGAACGATCAAAGCGTAGACAGTTTAAGACATTACTCCCAAGGAGAAGAGTCCGCATGGTGCTTATTGTGTTCAATGCCGATGCAATTTCTGTTTTTCATCAACACACTGAAGGTCCACAAATTACAGAAGGCCTCCAGATGTCCTTCGGGAACTACTGCTAGTCTTCCAGTCAACGATCACAGCGTAGAGAGTTTAAGACATTACTCTCATTTAGATAAGTCCGTATGGTGCCTATTGAGTTCAATGCCGAATCAAATACTGTGTTTCATCAACACCCTGAAGGTCCACAGATAACAGAATGCCTCTAGATGTGCTTAGGAAACTACTACTAGTCTGCCAGGGAACGATCAAAGCGTAGACAGTTTAAGACATTACTCCCAAGGAGAAAAGTCCGCATGGTGCTTATTGTGTTCAATGCCGATGCAATTTCTGTGTTTCATCAACACTCTGAAGGTCCACAGATTACAGAATTCATCCAGAAGTGCTTCGGAAACTACTACTAGTTTTCCAGTGAACGATCAAAGCGTAGACACTTTAAGACATTACTCCCATGGAGAAAAGTCCGCATGGTGATTACTGTGTTAAATGCCGATGCAATTTCTGTGTTTCATCAACACTCTGAAGATCCACGGAACAGAATGCATCCAGATGTGCTTCAGAAACTACTACTAGTCTTCCAGGAAACGATCAAAGCGTAGGCAGTTTAAGACAGTACTTCCATGGAGAAAAGTCCGCATGGTGCTTATTTTGTTCAATGCCGATGCAATTTTTCTGTTTCATCAACACTCTGAAGGTCCACAGATTACAGAATGCCTCCAGATGTGCTTCGGAATCTACTACTAGTCTTCCAGGGAACGATCAAAGCGTAGACAGTTTAAGACATTACTCCCAAGGAGAAAAGTCCGCATGGTGCTTATTGTGTTCAATGCCGATGCAATTTCTGCGTTTCATCAACACTCTGAAGGTCCACAGATTACAGAATGCATCCAGAAGTGTTTCGGAAACGACTACTAGTCTTCCAGTGAACGATCAAAGCGTAGACACTTTAAGACATTACTCCCATGGAGAAAATTCCCTATGGTGCTTATTGCGTTCAATGCCGCTGCAATTTTTGTGTTTCATCAACACTCTGAAGGTCCACAGATTACAGAATGCCTCCAGATGTGCTTCGGAAACTGCTACTAGTCTTCCAGTGTACGATCAAAGCGTAGACAGTTTAAGACATTACTCCCATGGAGAAAAGTCCGCATTGTGCTTATTGTGTTCAATGCCGATGCCATTTTTGTGTTTCATCAATACTCTGAAGGTCCACAGATTACAGAATGCTCCCAGATGTGCTTCGGAAACTACTGCTAGTCCTCCAGAGTACGATCAAAGTGTAGACAGTTTAAGACATTACTCCCATGGAGAATAGTCCGCATGGTGCTTATTGTGTTAAATGCCGATGCAATTTTTGTGTTTCATCAATACTCTGAAGGTCCACAGATTACAGAATGCCTCCAGATGTGCTTCGGAAACTACTACTAGTCTTCCAGGGAACGATCAAAGCGTAGACAGTTTAAGACATTACTCCCAAGGAGAAAAGTCCGCATGGTGCTTATTGTGTTCAATGCCGATGCAATTTCTGCGTTTCATCAACACTCTGAAGGTCCACAGATTACAGAATGCATCCAGAAGTGTTTCGGAAACTACTACTAGTCTTCCAGTGAACGATCAAAGCGTAGACACTTTAAGACATTACTCCCATGGAGAAAATTCCGCATGGTGCTTATTGCGTTCAATGCCGCTGCAATTTTTGTGTTTCATCAACACTCTGAAGGTCCACAGATTACAGAATGCCTCCAGATGTGCTTCGGCAACTGCTACTAGTCTTCCAGTGTACGATCAAAGCGTAGACAGTTTAAGACAGTACTCCCATGGAGAAAAGTACGCATGGAGCTTACTGTGTTAAAAGCCGATGCTATTTCTGTGTTTCTTCAACACTCTGAAGGTCCACAGATTACATAATGCCTCCAGATGTACTTCGGAAACTGCTACTAGTCTTCCCGTGTACAATCAAAGCGTAGACAGTTTAAGACATTACTCCTATGGAGATAAGTCCGCATGGTGCTCATTGTGTTCAATGCCGATGCAATTTCGGTGTTTCATCAACACTCTGAAGATCCACGGAACAGAATGCATCCAGATGTGCTTCAGAAACTACTACTAGTCTTACAGGAAACGATCAAAGCGTAGGCAGTTTAAGATATTACTCCCATGGAGAAAAGTCCGCATGGTGCTTATTGTGTTCAATGCCGATGCAATTTTTGTGGTTCATCAACACTCTGAAGGTCCACAGATTACAGAATGCCTCCAGATGTGCTTCGGAAACTACTACTAGTCTTCCAGTGTACGATCAAAGCGTAGACAGTTTAAGACATTACTCTCATGGAGAAAAGTCCGTATGGTGCCTATTGTGTTCAATGCCGAATCAATTTCTGTGTTTCGTCAACACTCTGAAGGTCCAGAGATAACAGAATGCATCCAGATATGCTTCGGAAACTGCTACTAGTCTTCCATGGAACGATCAAAGCGTAGACAGTTTAAGACATTACTCCCAAGGAGAAGAGTCCGCATGGTGCTTATTGTGTTCAATGCCGATGCAATTTCTGTTTTTCATCAACACTCTGAAGGTCCAAAAATTACAGAAGGCCTCCAGATGTCCTTCGGGAACTACTGCTAGTCTTCCAGTCAACGATCACAGCGTAGACAATTTAAGACATTACTCTCATGGAGAAAAGTCCGTATGGTGCCTATTGTGTTCAATGCCGAATCAAATACTGTGTTTCATCAACACTCTGAAGGTCCACAGATAACAGAATGCCTCTAGATGTGCTTAGGAAACTACTACTAGCCTTACAGTGTACGATCGAAGCGTAGACAGTTTAAGACATTACTCCAATGGAGATAAGTCCGCATTGTGCTTATTGTGTTCAATGCCGATGCAGTTTTTGGTTTTATCAATACTCTGAAGGTCCACAGATTACAGAATGCTTCCAGATGTGCTTCGGAATTTACTACTAGTCTTCCAGTGTTCGATCAAGGTGTAGACAGTCTAAGACATTACTCCCATGGAGAAAAGTCCGCATGGTGCTTATTGTGTTCAATGCCGTTGAAATTTCTGTGTTTCATCAACACTCTGAAGGTCCAAAGATTACAGAATGCCTCCAGATGTGCTTCGGAAACTACTACTAGTCTTCCAGGGAACGATCAAAGCGTAGACAGTTTGAGACATTACTCCCATGGAGAAAAGTCAACATGGTGCTTATTCAGTTCAATGCCGATGCAATTTTTGTGTTTCATCAACACTCTGAACGTCCACAGATTACAGAATGCATCCAGATGTGCTTCGGAAACTACTACTAGTCTTCCAGGGAACGATCAAAGCGTAGACAGTTTAAGACATTACTCCCAAGGAGAAGAGTCCGCATGGTGCTTATTGTGTTCAATGCCGATGCAATTTCTGTTTTTCATCAACACACTGAAGGTCCACAAATTACAGAAGGCCTCCAGATGTCCTTCGGGAACTACTGCTAGTCTTCCAGTCAACGATCACAGCGTAGAGAGTTTAAGACATTACTCTCATTTAGAAAAGTCCGTATGGTGCGTATTGTGTTCAATGCCGAATCAAATACTGTGTTTCATCAACACCCTGAAGGTCCACAGATAACAGAATGCCTCTAGATGTGCTTAGGAAACTACTACTAGTCTGCCAGGGAACGATCAAAGCGTAGACAGTTTAAGACATTACTCCCAAGGAGAAAAGTCCGCATGGTGCTTATTGTGTTCAATGCCGATGCAATTTCTGTGTTTCATCAACACTCTGAAGGTCCACAGATTACAGAATTCATCCAGAAGTGCTTCGGAAACTACTACTAGTCTTCCAGTGAACGATCAAAGCGTAGACACTTTAAGACATTACTCCCATGGAGAAAATTCCGCATGGTGCTTATTGTGTTCAATGCCGCTGCAATTTTTGTGTTTCATCAACACTCTGAAGGTCCACAGATTACAGAATGCCTCCAGATGTGCTTCGGAAACTACTACTACTCTTCCAGTGTACGATCAAAGCGTAGACAGTTTAAGACATTACTCCCATGGAGAAAAGTCCGCATGGTGCTTATTGTGTTCAATGCCGATGCAATTTTTCTGTTTCATCAACACTCTGAAGGTCCACAGATTACAGAATGCCTCCAGATGTGCTTCGGAAACTACTACTAGTCTTCCAGGGAACGATCAAAGCGTAGACAGTTTGAGACATTACTCCCATGGAGAAAAGTCCGCAAGGTGCTTATTGTGTTCAATGCCGATGCAATTTTTGTGTTTCATCAACACTCTGAAGGTCCACAGATTACAGAATGTATCCAGATGTGCTTCGGAAACTACTACTAGCCTTCCAGGGAACGATCAAACCGTAGACAATATAAGACATTACTCCCATGGAGAAAAGTCTGCATGGTGTTTATTGTGTTCAATGCCGATGCAATTTCTGCGTTTCATCAACACTCTGAAGGTCCACAGAATACAGAATGCATCCAGATGTGCTTCAGGAACTACTACTAGTCTTCCAGGAAACGATCAAAGCGTAGGCAGTTTAAGACATTACTCTCAAGGAGAAAAGTCCGCATGGTGCTTATTGTGTTCAATGCCTATGCAAATTTTGTGTTTCATCAACACTCTTAAGGTCCAAAGATTACAGAATGCTTCCAGATGTGCTTCGGAAACTACTACTAGTCTTTCAGGGAACGATCAAATCGTAGACAGTTTAAGACATTACTCCCATGGAGAAAAGTCTGCATGGTGCTTATTGTGTTCAATGCCGATGCAATTTCTGTGTTTCATCAACACTCTGAAGGTCCACAGATTACAGAATGCCTCCAGATGTGCTTCGGAAACTACTACTAGTCTTCCAGTGTACGATCAAAGCGTAGACAGTTTAAGACATTACTCTCATGGAGAAAAGTCCGTATGGTGCCTATTGTGTTCAATGCCGAATCAATTTCTGTGTTTCATCAACACTCTGAAGGTCCACAGATTACAGAATTCATCCAGAAGTGCTTCGGAAACTACTACTAGTCTTCCAGTGAACGATCAAAGCGTAGACACTTTAAGACATTACTCCCATGGAGAAAATTCCGCATGGTGCTTATTGTGTTCAATGCCGCTGCAATTTTTGTGTTTCATCAACACTCGGAAGGTCCACAGATTACAGAATGCCTCCAGATGTGCTTCGGAAACTACTACTACTCTTCCAGTGTACGATCAAAGCGTAGACAGTTTAAGACATTACTCCCATGGAGAAAAGTCCGCATGGTGCTTATTGTGTTCAATGCCGATGCAATTTTTCTGTTTCATCAACACTCTGAAGGTCCACAGATTACAGAATGCCTCCAGATGTGCTTCGGAAACTACTACTAGTCTTCCAGGGAACGATCAAAGCGTAGACAGTTTGAGACATTACTCCCATGGAGAAAAGTCCGCAAGGTGCTTATTGTGTTCAATGCCGATGCAATTTTTGTGTTTCATCAACACTCTGAAGGTCCACAGATTACAGAATGTATCCAGATGTGCTTCGGAAACTACTACTAGCCTTCCAGGGAACGATCAAACCGTAGACAATATAAGACATTACTCCAGTGGAGAAAAGTCTGCATGGTGTTTATTGTGTTCAATGCCGATGCAATTTCTGCGTTTCATCAACACTCTGAAGGTCCACAGAATACAGAATGCATCCAGATGTGCTTCAGGAACTACTACTAGTCTTCCAGGAAACGATCAAAGCGTAGGCAGTTTAAGACATTACTCTCAAGGAGAAAAGCCCGCATGGTGCTTATTGTGTTCAATGCCTATGCAAATTTTGTGTTTCATCAACACTCTTAAGGTCCAAAGATTACAGAATGCTTCCAGATGTGCTTCGGAAACTACTACTAGTCTTTCAGGGAACGATCAAAGCGTAGACAGTTTAAGACATTACTCCCATGGAGAAAAGTCTGCATGGTGCTTATTGTGTTCAATGCCGATGCAATTTCTGTGTTTCATCAACACTCTGAAGGTCCACAGATTACAGAATGCCTCCAGATGTGCTTCGGAAACTACTACTAGTCTTCCAGTGTACGATCAAAGCGTAGACAGTTTAAGACATTACTCTCATGGAGAAAAGTCCGTATGGTGCCTATTGTGTTCAATGCCGAATCAATTTCTGTGTTTCATCAACACTCTGAAGGTCCACAGATAACAGAATGCCTCCAGGTGTGCTTCGGAAACTACTACTAGTCTTCCAGGGAACGATCAAAGCGTAGACAGTTTAAGACATTACTCCCAAGGAGAAAAGTCTGCATGGTGCTTATTGTGTTAAATGCCAATGCAATTTCTGTGTTTCATCAACACTCTGAAGGTCCACAGATTACAGAATGCCTCCAGATGTGCTTCGGAAACTGCTACTAGTCTTCCAGTGTACGATCAAAGCGTAGACAGTTTAAGACATTACTCCCATGGAGAAAAGTCCGCATGGTGCTTATTGTATTCAATGCCGATGCAATTTTTGTGTTTCATCAACACTCTTAAGGTCCAAAGATTACAGAATGTTTCCAGATGTGCTTCGGAAACTACTACTAGTCTTTCAGGGAACGATCAAAGCGTAGACAGTATAAGACATTACTCCCATGGAGAAAAGTCTGCATGGTGCTTATTGTGTTCAATGCCGATGCAATTTCTGTGTTTCATCAACACTCTGAAGGTCCACAGATTACAGAATGCCTCCAGATGTGCTTCGGAAACTACTACTAGTCTTCCAGTGTACGATCAAAGCGTAGACAGTTTAAGACATTACTCCCATGGAGAAAAGTCCGCATGGTGCTTATTGTGTTAAATGCCGATGCAATTTCTGTGTTTCATCAACACTCTGAAGGTCCACAGATTACAGAATGCCCCAGATGTACTTCGGAAACTGCTACTAGTCTTCCAGTGTACAATCAAAGCGTAGACAGTTTAAGACATTACTCCCATGGAGAAAAGTCCGCATGGTGTTTATTGTGTTAAATGCCGATGTAATTTCTGTGTTTCATCAACACACTGAAGGTCCACAGATTACAGAATGCCTCCAGATGTGCTTCGGAAACTACTACTAGTCTTCCAGGGAAAGATCAAAGCGTAGACAGTTTAAGACATTACGCCCATGGCGAAAAGTCCGCAAGGTGCTTATTGTGTTCAATGCCGATGCAATTTTTGTGTTTCATCAACACTCTGAAGGTCCACAGATTACAGAATGTATCCAGATGTGCTTCGGAAACTACTACTAGCCTTGCAGGGAACGATCAAACCGTAGACAATATAAGACATTACTCCCATGGAGAAAAGTCTGCATGGTGTTTATTGTGTTCAATGCCGATGCAATTTCTGTGTTTCATCAACACTCTGAAGGTCCACAGAATACAGAATGCATCCAGATGTGCTTCAGAAACTACTACTAGTCTTCCAGGAAACGATCAAAGCGTAGGCAGTTTAAGACATTACTCTCAAGGAGAAAAGTTAGCATGGTGCTTATTGTGTTCAATGCCTATGCAAATTTAGTGTTTCATCAACACTCTTAAGGTCCACAGATTACAGAATGCTTCCAGATGTGCTTCGGAAACTACTACTTGTCTTCCAGTGTACGATCAAAGCGTAGACAGTTTAAGACATTACTCCCATGGAGAAAAGTCCGCATGGTGCTTATTGTGTTCAATGCCGATGCAGTTTTTGTGTTTCATCAACACTGTGAACGTCCACAGATTAGAGAATGCCTCCAGATGTGCTTCGGAAACTACTACTAGTCTTCCAGGGAACGATCAAAGCGTAGACAGTTTGAGACATTACTCCCATGGAGAAAAGTCCGCATGGTGCTTATTGTGTTCAATGCCGATGCAATTTCTGTGTTTCATCATCACTCTGAAGGTCCACAGATTACAGAATGCCTCCAGATGCGCTTCGGAAACTACTACTAGTCTTCCAGTGTACGATCAAAGCGTAGACAGTTTAAGACATTACTACCATGGAGAAAAGTCCGCATGGCGCTTATTGTGTTCAATGCTGAAGCAATTTCTGTGTTTCACCAACACTCTGAAGGTCCAGGGATTACAGAATGCCTCCAGTTGTGCTTCGGAAACGCTACTAGTCTTCCAGTGAACGATCAAAACGTAGACAGTTTAAGACATTACTCTCATGGAGAAAAGTCCGCATGGTGCTTATTGTGTTAAATGCCGATGCAATTTCTGTGTTTCATCAACACTCTGAAGGTCCACAGATTACAGAATGCCTCCAGATGTACTTCGGAAACTGCTACTAGTCTTACAGTGTACAATCAAAGCGTAGACACTTTAAGACATTACTCCCATGAAGAAAATTCCGCATGATGCTTATTGTGTTCAATGCCGATGCAATTTTTGTGTTTCATCAACACTCTGAAGGTTCACAGATTACAGAATGCCTCCAGATGTGTTTCGGAAACTACTACTAGTCTTCCAGTGTACGATCAAAGCGTAGACAGTTTAAGACATTACTCCCTTGGAGATAAGTCCGCATTGTGCTAATTGTGTTCAATGCCGATGCAATTTCTGTGTTTCATCAATACTCTGAAGGTCCACTGATTACAGAATGCTTCCAGATGTGCTTCGGAATTTACTACTAGTCTTCCAGTGTACGATCAAAGTGTAGACAGTTTAAGACATTACTCCCTTGGAGATAAGTCCGCATTGTGCTTATTGTGTTCAATGCCGATGCAATTTTTGTGGGTCATCAATACTCTGAAGGTCCACAGAATACAGAATGCTTCCAGATGTGCTTCGGAATTTACTACTAGTCTTCCAGTGTACGATCAAAGTGTAGACAGTTTAAGACATTACTCCCATGAAGAAAAGTCCGCATGGTGCTTATTGTGTTCAATGGCGTGCAATATCTGTGTTTCATCAACACTCTGAATGTCCAAATATTACAGAATGCCTCCAGATGTGCTTCGGAAACTTCTACTAGTCTTCCAGTGTACAATCAAAGCGTAGACAGTTTAAAACATTACTCCCATAGAGAAAAGTCCGCAAGGTGCTTATTGTGTTCAATGCCGATGCAATTTTTGTGGGTCATCAATACTCTGAAGGTCCACAGATTACAGAATGCTTCCAGATGTGCTTCGGAAACTACTACTAGTCTTCCAGTGTACGATCAAAGTGTAGACAGTTTAAGACATTACTCCCATGGAGAAAAGTCCGCATGGTGTTTATTGTGTTCAATGCCGATGCAATTTCTGTGTTTCATCAACACTCTGAAGGTCCACAGATTACAGAATGCCTCCAGATGTGCTTCGGAAACTACTACTAGTCTTCCAGTGTACGATCAAACCGTAGACAGTTTAAGACATTACTCCCATGGGGAAAAGTCCGCATGGTGGTTATTGTGTTCAATGCCGATGCAGTTTTTGTGTTTTATCAACACTCTGAATGTCCACAGATTAGAGAATGCCTCCAGATGTGCTTCGGAATTTACTACTAGTCTTCCAGGAAACGATCAAAGCGTAGACAGTTTGAGACATTACTCCCATGGAGAAAAGTCCGCATGGTGCTTATTGTGTTCAATGTCGATGCAATTTTTGTGTTTCATCAACACTCTGAAGGTCCACAGATTACAGAATGCATCCAGATATGCTTCGGAAACTACTACTAGTCTTCCAGGGAACGATCAAAGCGTAGACAGTTTAAGATATTACTCCCATGGAGAAAAGTCTGCATGGTGTTTATTGTGTTCCATGCCGATGCAATTTCTGTGTTTCATCAACACTCTGAAGGTCAACAGATTACAGAATGCCTCCAGATGTGCTTCGGAAACTACTACTAGTCTTCCAGTGTACGATCAAGGCGTAGACAGTTTAAGACATTACTACCATGGAGAAAAGTCCGCATGGCGCTTATTGTGTTCAATGCTGATGCAATTTCTGTGCTTCATCAACACTCTGAAGGTCCAGGGATTACAGAATGCCTCCAGTTGTGCTTCGGAAACTACTACTAGTCTTCCAGTGAACGATCAAAACGTAGACAGTTTAAGACATTACTCTCATGGAGAAAAGTCCGCAAGGTGCTTATTGTGTTCAATGCCGATTCAATACCTGTGTTTCATCAACACTCTGAGGGTCCACAGATTACAGAATGCCTCCAGAAGTGCTTCGGAAACTACTACTAGTCTTCCAGTGGACGATAAAAGCGTAGACACTTTAAGACATTACTCCCATGAAGAAAATTCCGCATGCTGCTTATTGTGTTCAATGCCGATGCAGTTTTTGTGTTTCATCAACACTCTGAAGGATCAGGGATTACAGAATGCCTCCAGATGTTATTCGGAAACTACTACTAGTCTTCCAGTGTACGATCAAAGCGTAGACAGTTTAAGACATTACTACCTTGGAGATAAGTCCGCATTGTGCTTATTGTGTTCAATGCCGATGCAATTTTTGTGTTTCATCAACACTCTGAAGGTCCAGGGATTACAGAATGCCTCCAGTTGTGCTTCGGAAACTACTACTAGTCTTCCAGTGAACGATCAAAACGTAGACAGTTTAAGACATTACTCCCTTGGAGATAAGTCCGCATTGTGCTTATTGTGTTCGATGCCGATGCAATTTTTGTGTTTCATCAACACTCTGAAGGTTCACAGATTACAGAATGCCTCCAGATGTGTTTCGGTAACTACTACTAGTCTTCTAGTGTACGATCAAAGCGTAGACAGTTTAAGACATTACTCCCTTGGAGATAAGTCCGCATTGTGCTTATTGTGTTCAATGCCGATGCAATTTTTGTGGGTCATCAATACTCTGAAGGTCCACAGATTACAGAATGCTTCCAGATGTGCTTCGGAATTTACTACTAGACTTCCAGTGTACGATCAAAGTGTAGACAGTTTAAGACATTACTCCCATGGAGAAAAGTCCCCATGGTGCATATTGTGTTCAATGCCGATGCAGTTTTTGTGTTTCATCAACACTCTGATCGTCCACAGATTAATGAATGCCTCCAGATATGCTTCGGAAACTACTTCTAGTCTTCCAGGGAACGATCAACGCGTAGACACTTTAAGACATTACTCCCGTGGAGAGAATTCCGCATGGTGCTTATTGTGTTCAATGCCGCTGCAATTTTTGTGTTTCATCGACACTCTGAAGGTCCACAGATTACAGAATGCCTCCAGATGTGCTTCGGAAACTACTACTAGTCTTCCAGTGTACGATCAAAGCTTACACAGTTTAAGACATTACTCCCATGGAGAAAAGTCCACATTGTGCTTATTGTGTTCAATGCCGATGCAAGTTTTGTGTTTCATCAATACTCTGAAGGTCCACAGGTTAGAGAATGCCTCCAGGTGTGCTTCGGAAACTACTACTAGTCTTCCAGGGAACGATCAAAGCGTAGACAGTTTAAGACATTACTCCCATTAGAAAAGTCCGCATGGTGCTTATTGTGTTCAATGCCGATGCAATTTCTGTGTTTCATCAACACTCTGAAGGTCCACAGAATACAGAATGCATCCGGATGTGCTTCAGAAACTACTACTAGTCTTCCAGGAAACGATCAGAGCGTATGCAGTTTAAGACATTACTGCCATGGAGAAAAGTCCGCATGGTGCTTATTGTGTTCAATGCCGAAGCAATTTCTGTGTTTCATCAACACTCTGAAGGTCCACAGATTACAGAATGCCTACAGATGTGCTTCGGAAACTACTACTAGTCTTCCAGTGAACGATCAAAGTATAGACAGTTTAAGACATTACTCCCATGGGGAAAAGTCCGCATGGTGCCTATTGTGTCCAATGCCGATGCAATTTTTGTGTTTCATCAAGACTCTGAAGGTCCACAGATTACAGAATGCCTCCAGATGTCCTTCGGAAACTACTACTAGTCTTCCAGTGTACGATCAAAGCGTAGACAGTTTAAGACATAACTCCCTTGGAGATAAGTCCGCATTGTGCTTATTGTGTTCAATGCCGATGCAATTTTTGTGGGTCATCAATACTCTGAAGGTCCACAGATTACAGAATGCTTCCAGATGTGCTTCGGAAACTACTACTAGTCTTCGAGGGAACGATCAAATCGTAGACAGTTTAAGATATTACTCCCATGGAGAAAAGTCTGCATGGTGTTTATTGTGTTCCATGCCGATGCAATTTCTGTGTTTCATCAACACTCTGAAGGTCAACAGATTACAGAATGCCTCCAGATGTGCTTCGGAAACTACTACTAGTCTTCCAGTGTACGATCAAGGCGTAGACACTTTAAGACATTACTACCATGGAGAAAAGTCCGCATGGCGCTTATTGTGTTCAATGCTGATGCAATTTCTGTGCTTCATCAACACTCTGAAGGTCCAGGGATTACAGAATGCCTCCAGTTGTGCTTCGGAAACTACTACTAGTCTTCCAGTGAACGATCAAAACGTAGACAGTTTAAGACATTACTCTCATGGAGAAAAGTCCGCAAGGTGCTTATTGTGTTCAATGCCGATTCAATACCTGTGTTTCATCAACAATCTGAAGGTCCACAGATTACAGAATGCCTCCAGAAGTGCTTCGGAAACTACTACTAGTCTTCCAGTGGACGATAAAAGCGTAGACACTTTAAGACATTACTCCCATGAAGAAAATTCCGCATGCTGCTTATTGTGTTCAATGCCGATGCAGTTTTTGTGTTTCATCAACACTCTGAAGGATCAGGGATTACAGAATGCCTCCAGATGTTATTCGGAAACTACTACTAGTCTTCCAGTGAACGATCAAAACGTAGACAGTTTAAGACATTACTCCCTTGGAGATAAGTCCGCATTGTGCTTATTGTGTTCAATGCCGCTGTAATTTTTGTGATTCATCAACACTCTGAAGGTCCAGGGATTACAGAATGCCTCCAGTTGTGCTTCGGAAACTACTACTAGTCTTCCAGTGAACGATCAAAACGTAGACAGTTTAAGACATTACTCCCTTGGAGATAAGTCCGCATTGTGCTTATTGTGTTCGATGCCGATGCAATTTTTGTGTTTCATCAACACTCTGAAGGTTCACAGATTACAGAATGCCTCCAGATGTGTTTCGGAAACTACTACTAGTCTTCTAGTGTACGATCAAAGCGTAGACAGTTTAAGACATTACTCCCTTGGAGATAAGTCCGCATTGTGCTTATTGTGTTCAATGCCGATGCAATTTTTGTGGGTTATCAATACTCTGAAGGTCCACAGATTACAGAATGCTTCCAGATGTGCTTCGGAATTTACTACTAGACTTCCAGTGTACGATCAAAGTGTAGACAGTTTAAGACATTACTCCCATGGAGAAAATTCCCCATGGTGCATATTGTGTTCAATACCGATGCAGTTTTTGTGTTTCATCAACACTCTGATCGTCCACAGATTAATGAATGCTTCCAGATGTGCTTCGGAAACTACTTCTAGTCTTCCAGGGAACGATCAACGCGTAGACAGTTTGAGACATTACTCCCATGGAGAAAAGTCTGCGTGGTGCTTATTGTGTTCAATGCCGTTGCAATTTTTGTGTTTCATCAACACTCTGAAGGTCCACAGATTACAGAATGCATCCAGATATGCTTCGGAAACCACTATTAGTCTTCCAGGGAACGATCAAAACGAAGACAGTTTAAGACATTACTCCCATGGAGAAAAGTCTGCATGGTGCTTATTGTGTTCAATGCCGATGCAATTTCTGTCTTTCATCAACACTCTGAAGGTCCACAGATTACAGAATGCCTCCAGATGTGCTTTGGAAACTACTACTAGTCTTCCAGTGTACGATCAAAGCGTAGACAGTTTAAGACATTTCTCCCTTGGAGATAAGTCCGCATTGTGCTTATTGTGTTCAATGCCGATGCAATTTTTGTGGGTCATCAATACTCTGAAGGTTCACAGGTTACAGAATGCCTCCAGATGTGTTTCGCAAACTACTACTAGTCTTCCAGTGTACGATCAAAGCGTAGACAGTTTAAGACATTACTCCCTTGGAGATAAGTCCGCATTGTGCTTATTGTGTTCAATGCCGATGCAATTTTTGTGGGTCATCAATACTCTGAAGGTCCACAGATTACAGAATGCTTCCAGATGTGCTTCGGAATTTACTACTAGTCTTCCAGTGTACGATCAAAGTGTAGACAGTTTAAGACATTACTCCCATGGAGAAAAGTCCTCATGGTGCTTATTGTGTTCAATGCCGTTGCAATTTCTGTGTTTCATCAACACTCTGAATGTCCAAAGATTACAGAATGCCTCCAGATGTGCTTCGGAATCTTCTACTTGTCTTCCAGTGTACAATCAAAGCGTAGACAGTTTAAGACATTACTCCTATAGAGAGAAATCCCCATGGTGCATATTGTGTTCAATGCCGATGCAGTTTTTGTGTTTCATCAACACTCTGATAGTCCACAGATAACAGAATGCCTCCAGATGTGCTTCGGAAACTACTACTAGTCTTCCAGTGAACGATCAAAGTATAGACAGTTTAAGACATTACTCCCATGGGGAAAAGTCCGCATGGTGCCTATTGTGTCCAATGCCGATGCAATTTTTGTGTTTCATCAAGACTCTGAAGGTCCACAGATTACAGAATGCCTCCAGATGTCCTTCGGAAACTACTACTAGTCTTCCAGTGTACGATCAAAGCGTAGACAGTTTAAGACATAACTCCCTTGGAGATAAGTCCGCATTGTGCTTATTGTGTTGAATGCCGATGCAATTTTTGTGGGTCATCAATACTCTGAAGGTCCACAGATTACAGAATGCTTCCAGATGTGCTTCGGAAACTACTACTAGTCTTCCAGTGTACGATCAAAGTGTAGACAGTTTAAGACATTACTCCCATGGAGAAAAGTCCGCATGGTGTTTATTGTGTTCAATGCCGATGCAATTTCTGTGTTTCATCAACACTCTGAAGGTCCACAGATTACAGAATGCCTCCAGATGTGCTTCGGAAACTACTACTAGTCTTCCAGTGTACGATCAAACCGTAGACAGTTTAAGACATTACTCCCATGGGGAAAAGTCCGCATGGTGGTTATTGTGTTCAATGCCGATGCAGTTTTTGTGTTTTATCAACACTCTGAACGTCCACAGATTAGAGAATGCCTCCAGATGTGCTTCGGAATTTACTACTAGTCTTCCAGGGAACGATCAAAGCGTAGACAGTTTGAGACATTACTCCCATGGAGAAAAGTCCGCATGGTGCTTATTGTGTTCAATGTCGATGCAATTTTTGTGTTTCATCAACACTCTTAAGGTCCACAGATTACAGAATGCATCCAGATATGCTTCGGAAACTACTACTAGTCTTCGAGGGAACGATCAAATCGTAGACAGTTTAAGATATTACTCCCATGGAGAAAAGTCTGCATGGTGTTTATTGTGTTCCATGCCGATGCAATTTCTGTGTTTCATCAACACTCTGAAGGTCAACAGATTACAGAATGCCTCCAGATGTGCTTCGGAAACTACTACTAGTCTTCCAGTGTACGATCAAGGCGTAGACACTTTAAGACATTACTACCATGGAGAAAAGTCCGCATGGCGCTTATTGTGTTCAATGCTGATGCAATTTCTGTGCTTCATCAACACTCTGAAGGTCCAGGGATTACAGAATGCCTCCAGTTGTGCTTCGGAAACTACTACTAGTCTTCCAGTGAACGATCAAAACGTAGACAGTTTAAGACATTACTCTCATGGAGAAAAGTCCGCAAGGTGCTTATTGTGTTCAATGCCGATTCAATACCTGTGTTTCATCAACAATCTGAAGGTCCACAGATTACAGAATGCCTCCAGAAGTGCTTCGGAAACTACTACTAGTCTTCCAGTGGACGATAAAAGCGTAGACACTTTAAGACATTACTCCCATGAAGAAAATTCCGCATGCTGCTTATTGTGTTCAATGCCGATGCAGTTTTTGTGTTTCATCAACACTCTGAAGGATCAGGGATTACAGAATGCCTCCAGATGTTATTCGGAAACTACTACTAGTCTTCCAGTGAACGATCAAAACGTAGACAGTTTAAGACATTACTCCCTTGGAGATAAGTCCGCATTGTGCTTATTGTGTTCAATGCCGCTGTAATTTTTGTGATTCATCAACACTCTGAAGGTCCAGGGATTACAGAATGCCTCCAGTTGTGCTTCGGAAACTACTACTAGTCTTCCAGTGAACGATCAAAACGTAGACAGTTTAAGACATTACTCCCTTGGAGATAAGTCCGCATTGTGCTTATTGTGTTCGATGCCGATGCAATTTTTGTGTTTCATCAACACTCTGAAGGTTCACAGATTACAGAATGCCTCCAGATGTGTTTCGGAAACTACTACTAGTCTTCTAGTGTACGATCAAAGCGTAGACAGTTTAAGACATTACTCCCTTGGAGATAAGTCCGCATTGTGCTTATTGTGTTCAATGCCGATGCAATTTTTGTGGGTTATCAATACTCTGAAGGTCCACAGATTACAGAATGCTTCCAGATGTGCTTCGGAATTTACTACTAGACTTCCAGTGTACGATCAAAGTGTAGACAGTTTAAGACATTACTCCCATGGAGAAAATTCCCCATGGTGCATATTGTGTTCAATACCGATGCAGTTTTTGTGTTTCATCAACACTCTGATCGTCCACAGATTAATGAATGCTTCCAGATGTGCTTCGGAAACTACTTCTAGTCTTCCAGGGAACGATCAACGCGTAGACAGTTTGAGACATTACTCCCATGGAGAAAAGTCTGCGTGGTGCTTATTGTGTTCAATGCCGTTGCAATTTTTGTGTTTCATCAACACTCTGAAGGTCCACAGATTACAGAATGCATCCAGATATGCTTCGGAAACCACTATTAGTCTTCCAGGGAACGATCAAAACGAAGACAGTTTAAGACATTACTCCCATGGAGAAAAGTCTGCATGGTGCTTATTGTGTTCAATGCCGATGCAATTTCTGTCTTTCATCAACACTCTGAAGGTCCACAGATTACAGAATGCCTCCAGATGTGCTTTGGAAACTACTACTAGTCTTCCAGTGTACGATCAAAGCGTAGACAGTTTAAGACATTTCTCCCTTGGAGATAAGTCCGCATTGTGCTTATTGTGTTCAATGCCGATGCAATTTTTGTGGGTCATCAATACTCTGAAGGTTCACAGATTACAGAATGCCTCCAGATGTGTTTCGGAAACTACTACTAGTCTTCCAGTGTACGATCAAAGCGTAGACAGTTTAAGACATTACTCCCTTGGAGATAAGTCCGCATTGTGCTTATTGTGTTCAATGCCGATGCAATTTTTGTGGGTCATCAATACTCTGAAGGTCCACAGATTACAGAATGCTTCCAGATGTGCTTCGGAATTTACTACTAGTCTTCCAGTGTACGATCAAAGTGTAGACAGTTTAAGACATTACTCCCATGGAGAAAAGTCCTCATGGTGCTTATTGTGTTCAATGCCGTTGCAATTTCTGTGTTTCATCAACACTCTGAATGTCCAAAGATTACAGAATGCCTCCAGATGTGCTTCGGAATCTTCTACTTGTCTTCCAGTGTACAATCAAAGCGTAGACAGTTTAAGACATTACTCCTATAGAGAGAAATCCCCATGGTGCATATTGTGTTCAATGCCGATGCAGTTTTTGTGTTTCATCAACACTCTGATAGTCCACAGATAACAGAATGCCTCCAGATGTGCTTCGGAAACTACTACTAGTCTTCCAGGGAACGATCAAAGCGTAGAGAGTTTAAGACATTACTCCCAAGGAGAAAAGTCCGCATGGTGCTTATTGTGTTCAATGCCGATGCAGTTTCTGTGTTTCATCAACACTCTGAAGGTCCACAGATTACAGAATGCATCCAGAAGTGCTTCGGAAACTACTACTAGTCTTCCAGTGAACGATCAAAGCGTAGACACTTTAAGACATTACTCCCGTGGAGAGAATTCCGCATGGTGCTTATTGTGTTCAATGCCGCTGCAATTTTTGTGTTTCATCGACACTCTGAAGGTCCACAGATTACAGAATGCCTCCAGATGTGCTTCGGAAACTACTACTAGTCTTCCAGGAAACGATCAGAGCGTATGCAGTTTAAGACATTACTGCCATGGAGAAAAGTCCGCATGGTGCTTATTGTGTTCAATGCCGAAGCAATTTCTGTGTTTCATCGACACTCTGAAGGTCCACAGGTTACAGAATGCCTACAGATGTGCTTCGGAAACTACTACTAGTCTTCCAGTGAACGATCAAAGTATAGACAGTTTAAGAAATTACTCCCATGGGGAAAAGTCCGCATGGTGCCTATTGTGTCCAATGCCGATGCAATTTTTGTGTTTCATCAAGACTCTGAAGGTCCACAGATTACAGAATGCCTCCAGATGTCCTTCGGAAACTACTACTAGTCTTCCAGTGTACGATCAAAGCGTAGACAGTTTAAGACATAACTCCCTTGGAGATAAGTCCGCATTGTGCTTATTGTGTTCAATGCCGATGCAATTTTTGTGGGTCATCAATACTCTGAAGGTCCACAGATTACAGAATGCTTCCAGATGTGCTTCGGAAACTACTACTAGTCTTGCAGTGTACGATCAAAGTGTAGACAGTTTAAGACATTACTCCCATGGAGAAAAGTCCGCATGGTGCTTATTGTGTTCAATGCCGTTGCAATTTCTGTGTTTCATCAACACTCTGAAGGTACAAAGATTACAGAATGCCTCCAGATGTGCTTCGGAAACTTCTACCAGTCTTCCAGTGTACAATCAATGCGTAGACAGTTTAAGACATTACTCCCATGAAGAAAAGTCCCCATGGTGCATATTGTGTTCAATGCCGATGCAGTTTTTGTGTTTCATCAACACTCTGATCGTCCACAGATTAATGAATGCCTCCAGATGTGCTTCGGAAACTACTACAAGACTTCCAGGGAACGATCAACGCGTAGACAGTTTGAGACATTACTCCCATGGAGAAAAGTCCGCATGGTGCTTATTGTGTTCAATGCCGTTGCAATTTTTGTGTTTCATCAACACTCTGAACGTCCACAGATTACAGAATGCATCCAGATATGCTTCGGAAACTACTATTAGTCTTCCAGGGAACTATCAAAACGAAGACAGATAAAGACATTACTCCTATGGAGAAAAGTCTGCATGGTGCTTATTGTGTTCAATGCCGATGCAATATCTGTGTTTCATCAACACTCTGAAGGTCCACAGATTACAGAATGCTTCCAGATGTGCTTCGGAAACTACTACTAGTCTTCCAGTGGACGATCAAAGCGTAGACACTTTAAGACATTACTCCCATGAAGAAAATTCCGCATGATGATTATTGTGTTCGATGCCGATGCAATTTTTGTGTTTCATCAACACTCTGAAGGTTCACAGATTACAGAATGCCTCCAGATGTGTTTCGGAAACTACTACTAGTCTTCTAGTGTACGATCAAAGCGTAGACAGTTTAAGACATTACTCCCTTGGAGATAAGTCCGAATTGTGCTTATTGTGTTCAATGCCGATGCAATTTTTGTGGGTCATCAATACTCTTAAGGTCCACAGATTACAGAATGCTTCCAGATGTGCTTCGGAATTTACTACTAGACTTCCAGTGTACGATCATAGTGTAGACAGTTTAAGACATTACTCCCATGGAGAAAAGTCCGCATGGTGCTTATTGTGTTCAATGCCGTTGCAATTTCTGTGTTTCATCAACACTCTGAAGGTCCAAAGATTACAGAATGCCTCCAGATGTGCTTCGGAAACTTCTACTAGTCTTCCAGTGTACAATCAAAGCGTAGACAGTTTAAGACATTACTCCCATGGAGAAAAGTCCCCATGGTGCATATTGTGTTCAATGCCGATGCAGTTTTTGTGTTTCATCAACACTCTGATCGTCCACAGATAACAGAATGCCTCCAGATGTTCTTCGGAAACTACTACTAGTCTTCCAGGGAACGATCAAAGCATAGACAGTTTAAGACATTACTCCCAAGGAGACAAGTCCGCATGGTGCTTATTGTGTTCAATGCCGATGCAATATCTGTGTTTCATCAACACTCTCAAGGTCCACAGATTACAGAATGCATCCAGAAGTGCTTCGGAAACTACTAATAGTCTTCCAGTGAACGATCAAAGCGTAGGCACTTTAAGACATTACTCCCATGGAGAAAATTCCGCATGGTGCTTATTGTGTTCAATGCCGCTGCAATTTTTGTGTTTCATCAACGCTCTGAAGGTCCACAGATTACAGAATGCCTCCAGATGTGCTTCGGAAACTACTACTAGTCTTCCAATGTACGATCAAAGCGTAGACAGTTTAAGACATTACTCAAATGGAGAAATGTCCGCATGGTGCTTATTGTGTTCAATGCCGATGCAATTTTTGTGGGTCATCAATACTCTGAAGGTCCACAGATTACAGAATGCTTCCAGATGTGCTTCGGAATTTACTACTAGTCTTCCAGTGTACGATCAAAGTGTAGACAGTTTAAGACATTACACCCATGGAGAAAAGTCCGCATGGTGCTTATTGTGTTCAATGCCGATTCAATTCCTGTGTTTCATCAACCCTCTGAAGGTCCACAGATTACAGAATGCCTCCAGAAGTGCTTCGGAAACAACTACTAGTCTTCCAGTAGACGATCAAAGCGTAGACAATTTAAGACATTACTCCCATGAAGAAAATTCCGCATGGTGCTTATTGTGTTCAATGCCGCTGCAATTTTTGTGTTTCATCAACACTCTGAAGGTCCACAGATTACAGAATGCCTACAGATGTGCTTCGGAATCTTCTACTTGTCTTCCAGTGTACAATCAAAGCGTAGACAGTTTAAGACATTACTCCTATAGAGAGAAATCCCCATGGTGCATATTGTGTTCAATGCCGATGCAGTTTTTGTGTTTCATCAACACTCTGATAGTCCACAGATAACAGAATGCCTCCAGATGTGCTTCGGAAACTACTACTAGTCTTCCAGGGAACGATCAAAGCGTAGAGAGTTTAAGACATTACTCCCAAGGAGAAAAGTCCGCATGGTGCTTATTGTGTTCAATGCCGATGCAATTTCTGTGTTTCATCAACACTCTGAAGGTCCACAGATTACAGAATGCATCCAGAAGTGCTTCGGAAACTACTACTAGTCTTCCAGTGAACGATCAAAGCGTAGACACTTTAAGACATTACTCCCGTGGAGAGAATTCCGCATGGTGCTTATTGTGTTCAATGCCGCTGCAATTTTTGTGTTTCATCGACACTCTGAAGGTCCACAGATTACAGAATGCCTCCAGATGTGCTTCGGAAACTACTACTAGTCTTCCAGTGTACGATCAAAGCTTAGACAGTTTAAGACATTACTCCCATGGAGAAAAGTCCGCATTGTGCTTATTGTGTTCAATGCCGATGCAAGTTTTGTGTTTCATCAATACTCTGAAGGTCCACAGATTAGAGAATGCCTCCAGATGTGCTTCGGAAACTACTACTAGTCTTCCAGGGAACGATCAAAGTATAGACAGTTTAAGACATTACTCCCATTAGAAAAGTCCGCATGGTGCTTATTGTGTTCAATGCCGATGCAATTTCTGTGTTTCATCAACACTCTGAAGGTCCACAGAATACAGAATGCATCCGGATGTGCTTCAGAAACTACTACTAGTCTTCCAGGAAACGATCAGAGCGTATGCAGTTTAAGACATTACTGCCATGGAGAAAAGTCCGCATGGTGCTTATTGTGTTCAATGCCGTTGCAATTTTTGTGTTTCATCAACACTCTGAACGTCCACAGATTACAGAATGCATCCAGATATGCTTCGGAAACTACTATTAGTCTTCCAGGGAACTATCAAAACGAAGACAGATAAAGACATTACTCCTATGGAGAAAAGTCTGCATGGTGCTTATTGTGTTCAATGCCGATGCAATATCTGTGTTTCATCAACACTCTGAAGGTCCACAGATTACAGAATGCTTCCAGATGTGCTTCGGAAACTACTACTAGTCTTCCAGTGGACGATCAAAGCGTAGACACTTTAAGACATTACTCCCATGAAGAAAATTCCGCATGATGATTATTGTGTTCGATGCCGATGCAATTTTTGTGTTTCATCAACACTCTGAAGGTTCACAGATTACAGAATGCCTCCAGATGTGTTTCGGAAACTACTACTAGTCTTCTAGTGTACGATCAAAGCGTAGACAGTTTAAGACATTACTCCCTTGGAGATAAGTCCGAATTGTGCTTATTGTGTTCAATGCCGATGCAATTTTTGTGGGTCATCAATACTCTTAAGGTCCACAGATTACAGAATGCTTCCAGATGTGCTTCGGAATTTACTACTAGACTTCCAGTGTACGATCATAGTGTAGACAGTTTAAGACATTACTCCCATGGAGAAAAGTCCGCATGGTGCTTATTGTGTTCAATGCCGTTGCAATTTCTGTGTTTCATCAACACTCTGAAGGTCCAAAGATTACAGAATGCCTCCAGATGTGCTTCGGAAACTTCTACTAGTCTTCCAGTGTACAATCAAAGCGTAGACAGTTTAAGACATTACTCCCATGGAGAAAAGTCCCCATGGTGCATATTGTGTTCAATGCCGATGCAGTTTTTGTGTTTCATCAACACTCTGATCGTCCACAGATAACAGAATGCCTCCAGATGTTCTTCGGAAACTACTACTAGTCTTCCAGGGAACGATCAAAGCATAGACAGTTTAAGACATTACTCCCAAGGAGACAAGTCCGCATGGTGCTTATTGTGTTCAATGCCGATGCAATATCTGTGTTTCATCAACACTCTCAAGGTCCACAGATTACAGAATGCATCCAGAAGTGCTTCGGAAACTACTAATAGTCTTCCAGTGAACGATCAAAGCGTAGGCACTTTAAGACATTACTCCCATGGAGAAAATTCCGCATGGTGCTTATTGTGTTCAATGCCGCTGCAATTTTTGTGTTTCATCAACGCTCTGAAGGTCCACAGATTACAGAATGCCTCCAGATGTGCTTCGGAAACTACTACTAGTCTTCCAATGTACGATCAAAGCGTAGACAGTTTAAGACATTACTCAAATGGAGAAATGTCCGCATGGTGCTTATTGTGTTCAATGCCGATGCAATTTTTGTGGGTCATCAATACTCTGAAGGTCCACAGATTACAGAATGCTTCCAGATGTGCTTCGGAATTTACTACTAGTCTTCCAGTGTACGATCAAAGTGTAGACAGTTTAAGACATTACACCCATGGAGAAAAGTCCGCATGGTGCTTATTGTGTTCAATGCCGATTCAATTCCTGTGTTTCATCAACCCTCTGAAGGTCCACAGATTACAGAATGCCTCCAGAAGTGCTTCGGAAACAACTACTAGTCTTCCAGTAGACGATCAAAGCGTAGACAATTTAAGACATTACTCCCATGAAGAAAATTCCGCATGGTGCTTATTGTGTTCAATGCCGCTGCAATTTTTGTGTTTCATCAACACTCTGAAGGTCCACAGATTACAGAATGCCTACAGATGTGCTTCGGAATCTTCTACTTGTCTTCCAGTGTACAATCAAAGCGTAGACAGTTTAAGACATTACTCCTATAGAGAGAAATCCCCATGGTGCATATTGTGTTCAATGCCGATGCAGTTTTTGTGTTTCATCAACACTCTGATAGTCCACAGATAACAGAATGCCTCCAGATGTGCTTCGGAAACTACTACTAGTCTTCCAGGGAACGATCAAAGCGTAGAGAGTTTAAGACATTACTCCCAAGGAGAAAAGTCCGCATGGTGCTTATTGTGTTCAATGCCGATGCAATTTCTGTGTTTCATCAACACTCTGAAGGTCCACAGATTACAGAATGCATCCAGAAGTGCTTCGGAAACTACTACTAGTCTTCCAGTGAACGATCAAAGCGTAGACACTTTAAGACATTACTCCCGTGGAGAGAATTCCGCATGGTGCTTATTGTGTTCAATGCCGCTGCAATTTTTGTGTTTCATCGACACTCTGAAGGTCCACAGATTACAGAATGCCTCCAGATGTGCTTCGGAAACTACTACTAGTCTTCCAGTGTACGATCAAAGCTTAGACAGTTTAAGACATTACTCCCATGGAGAAAAGTCCGCATTGTGCTTATTGTGTTCAATGCCGATGCAAGTTTTGTGTTTCATCAATACTCTGAAGGTCCACAGATTAGAGAATGCCTCCAGATGTGCTTCGGAAACTACTACTAGTCTTCCAGGGAACGATCAAAGTATAGACAGTTTAAGACATTACTCCCATTAGAAAAGTCCGCATGGTGCTTATTGTGTTCAATGCCGATGCAATTTCTGTGCTTCATCAACACTCTGAAGGTCCAGGGATTACAGAATGCCTCCAGTTGTGCTTCGGAAACTACTACTAGTCTTCCAGTGAACGATCAAAACGTAGACAGTTTAAGACATTACTCTCATGGAGAAAAGTCCGCAAGGTGCTTATTGTGTTCAATGCCGATTCAATACCTGTGTTTCATCAACAATCTGAAGGTCCACAGATTACAGAATGCCTCCAGAAGTGCTTCGGAAACTACTACTAGTCTTCCAGTGGACGATAAAAGCGTAGACACTTTAAGACATTACTCCCATGAAGAAAATTCCGCATGCTGCTTATTGTGTTCAATGCCGATGCAGTTTTTGTGTTTCATCAACACTCTGAAGGATCAGGGATTACAGAATGCCTCCAGATGTTATTCGGAAACTACTACTAGTCTTCCAGTGAACGATCAAAACGTAGACAGTTTAAGACATTACTCCCTTGGAGATAAGTCCGCATTGTGCTTATTGTGTTCAATGCCGCTGTAATTTTTGTGATTCATCAACACTCTGAAGGTCCAGGGATTACAGAATGCCTCCAGTTGTGCTTCGGAAACTACTACTAGTCTTCCAGTGAACGATCAAAACGTAGACAGTTTAAGACATTACTCCCTTGGAGATAAGTCCGCATTGTGCTTATTGTGTTCGATGCCGATGCAATTTTTGTGTTTCATCAACACTCTGAAGGTTCACAGATTACAGAATGCCTCCAGATGTGTTTCGGAAACTACTACTAGTCTTCTAGTGTACGATCAAAGCGTAGACAGTTTAAGACATTACTCCCTTGGAGATAAGTCCGCATTGTGCTTATTGTGTTCAATGCCGATGCAATTTTTGTGGGTTATCAATACTCTGAAGGTCCACAGATTACAGAATGCTTCCAGATGTGCTTCGGAATTTACTACTAGACTTCCAGTGTACGATCAAAGTGTAGACAGTTTAAGACATTACTCCCATGGAGAAAATTCCCCATGGTGCATATTGTGTTCAATACCGATGCAGTTTTTGTGTTTCATCAACACTCTGATCGTCCACAGATTAATGAATGCTTCCAGATGTGCTTCGGAAACTACTTCTAGTCTTCCAGGGAACGATCAACGCGTAGACAGTTTGAGACATTACTCCCATGGAGAAAAGTCTGCGTGGTGCTTATTGTGTTCAATGCCGTTGCAATTTTTGTGTTTCATCAACACTCTGAAGGTCCACAGATTACAGAATGCATCCAGATATGCTTCGGAAACCACTATTAGTCTTCCAGGGAACGATCAAAACGAAGACAGTTTAAGACATTACTCCCATGGAGAAAAGTCTGCATGGTGCTTATTGTGTTCAATGCCGATGCAATTTCTGTCTTTCATCAACACTCTGAAGGTCCACAGATTACAGAATGCCTCCAGATGTGCTTTGGAAACTACTACTAGTCTTCCAGTGTACGATCAAAGCGTAGACAGTTTAAGACATTTCTCCCTTGGAGATAAGTCCGCATTGTGCTTATTGTGTTCAATGCCGATGCAATTTTTGTGGGTCATCAATACTCTGAAGGTTCACAGATTACAGAATGCCTCCAGATGTGTTTCGGAAACTACTACTAGTCTTCCAGTGTACGATCAAAGCGTAGACAGTTTAAGACATTACTCCCTTGGAGATAAGTCCGCATTGTGCTTATTGTGTTCAATGCCGATGCAATTTTTGTGGGTCATCAATACTCTGAAGGTCCACAGATTACAGAATGCTTCCAGATGTGCTTCGGAATTTACTACTAGTCTTCCAGTGTACGATCAAAGTGTAGACAGTTTAAGACATTACTCCCATGGAGAAAAGTCCTCATGGTGCTTATTGTGTTCAATGCCGTTGCAATTTCTGTGTTTCATCAACACTCTGAATGTCCAAAGATTACAGAATGCCTCCAGATGTGCTTCGGAATCTTCTACTTGTCTTCCAGTGTACAATCAAAGCGTAGACAGTTTAAGACATTACTCCTATAGAGAGAAATCCCCATGGTGCATATTGTGTTCAATGCCGATGCAGTTTTTGTGTTTCATCAACACTCTGATAGTCCACAGATAACAGAATGCCTCCAGATGTGCTTCGGAAACTACTACTAGTCTTCCAGGGAACGATCAAAGCGTAGAGAGTTTAAGACATTACTCCCAAGGAGAAAAGTCCGCATGGTGCTTATTGTGTTCAATGCCGATGCAGTTTCTGTGTTTCATCAACACTCTGAAGGTCCACAGATTACAGAATGCATCCAGAAGTGCTTCGGAAACTACTACTAGTCTTCCAGTGAACGATCAAAGCGTAGACACTTTAAGACATTACTCCCGTGGAGAGAATTCCGCATGGTGCTTATTGTGTTCAATGCCGCTGCAATTTTTGTGTTTCATCGACACTCTGAAGGTCCACAGATTACAGAATGCCTCCAGATGTGCTTCGGAAACTACTACTAGTCTTCCAGGAAACGATCAGAGCGTATGCAGTTTAAGACATTACTGCCATGGAGAAAAGTCCGCATGGTGCTTATTGTGTTCAATGCCGAAGCAATTTCTGTGTTTCATCGACACTCTGAAGGTCCACAGGTTACAGAATGCCTACAGATGTGCTTCGGAAACTACTACTAGTCTTCCAGTGAACGATCAAAGTATAGACAGTTTAAGAAATTACTCCCATGGGGAAAAGTCCGCATGGTGCCTATTGTGTCCAATGCCGATGCAATTTTTGTGTTTCATCAAGACTCTGAAGGTCCACAGATTACAGAATGCCTCCAGATGTCCTTCGGAAACTACTACTAGTCTTCCAGTGTACGATCAAAGCGTAGACAGTTTAAGACATAACTCCCTTGGAGATAAGTCCGCATTGTGCTTATTGTGTTCAATGCCGATGCAATTTTTGTGGGTCATCAATACTCTGAAGGTCCACAGATTACAGAATGCTTCCAGATGTGCTTCGGAAACTACTACTAGTCTTGCAGTGTACGATCAAAGTGTAGACAGTTTAAGACATTACTCCCATGGAGAAAAGTCCGCATGGTGCTTATTGTGTTCAATGCCGTTGCAATTTCTGTGTTTCATCAACACTCTGAAGGTACAAAGATTACAGAATGCCTCCAGATGTGCTTCGGAAACTTCTACCAGTCTTCCAGTGTACAATCAATGCGTAGACAGTTTAAGACATTACTCCCATGAAGAAAAGTCCCCATGGTGCATATTGTGTTCAATGCCGATGCAGTTTTTGTGTTTCATCAACACTCTGATCGTCCACAGATTAATGAATGCCTCCAGATGTGCTTCGGAAACTACTACAAGACTTCCAGGGAACGATCAACGCGTAGACAGTTTGAGACATTACTCCCATGGAGAAAAGTCCGCATGGTGCTTATTGTGTTCAATGCCGTTGCAATTTTTGTGTTTCATCAACACTCTGAACGTCCACAGATTAAAGAATGCATCCAGATATGCTTCGGAAACTACTATTAGTCTTCCAGGGAACTATCAAAACGAAGACAGATAAAGACATTACTCCTATGGAGAAAAGTCTGCATGGTGCTTATTGTGTTCAATGCCGATGCAATATCTGTGTTTCATCAACACTCTGAAGGTCCACAGATTACAGAATGCTTCCAGATGTGCTTCGGAAACTACTACTAGTCTTCCAGTGGACGATCAAAGCGTAGACACTTTAAGACATTACTCCCATGAAGAAAATTCCGCATGATGATTATTGTGTTCGATGCCGATGCAATTTTTGTGTTTCATCAACACTCTGAAGGTTCACAGATTACAGAATGCCTCCAGATGTGTTTCGGAAACTACTACTAGTCTTCTAGTGTACGATCAAAGCGTAGACAGTTTAAGACATTACTCCCTTGGAGATAAGTCCGAATTGTGCTTATTGTGTTCAATGCCGATGCAATTTTTGTGGGTCATCAATACTCTTAAGGTCCACAGATTACAGAATGCTTCCAGATGTGCTTCGGAATTTACTACTAGACTTCCAGTGTACGATCATAGTGTAGACAGTTTAAGACATTACTCCCATGGAGAAAAGTCCGCATGGTGCTTATTGTGTTCAATGCCGTTGCAATTTCTGTGTTTCATCAACACTCTGAAGGTCCAAAGATTACAGAATGCCTCCAGATGTGCTTCGGAAACTTCTACTAGTCTTCCAGTGTACAATCAAAGCGTAGACAGTTTAAGACATTACTCCCATGGAGAAAAGTCCCCATGGTGCATATTGTGTTCAATGCCGATGCAGTTTTTGTGTTTCATCAACACTCTGATCGTCCACAGATAACAGAATGCCTCCAGATGTTCTTCGGAAACTACTACTAGTCTTCCAGGGAACGATCAAAGCATAGACAGTTTAAGACATTACTCCCAAGGAGACAAGTCCGCATGGTGCTTATTGTGTTCAATGCCGATGCAATATCTGTGTTTCATCAACACTCTCAAGGTCCACAGATTACAGAATGCATCCAGAAGTGCTTCGGAAACTACTAATAGTCTTCCAGTGAACGATCAAAGCGTAGGCACTTTAAGACATTACTCCCATGGAGAAAATTCCGCATGGTGCTTATTGTGTTCAATGCCGCTGCAATTTTTGTGTTTCATCAACGCTCTGAAGGTCCACAGATTACAGAATGCCTCCAGATGTGCTTCGGAAACTACTACTAGTCTTCCAATGTACGATCAAAGCGTAGACAGTTTAAGACATTACTCAAATGGAGAAATGTCCGCATGGTGCTTATTGTGTTCAATGCCGATGCAATTTTTGTGGGTCATCAATACTCTGAAGGTCCACAGATTACAGAATGCTTCCAGATGTGCTTCGGAATTTACTACTAGTCTTCCAGTGTACGATCAAAGTGTAGACAGTTTAAGACATTACACCCATGGAGAAAAGTCCGCATGGTGCTTATTGTGTTCAATGCCGATTCAATTCCTGTGTTTCATCAACCCTCTGAAGGTCCACAGATTACAGAATGCCTCCAGAAGTGCTTCGGAAACAACTACTAGTCTTCCAGTAGACGATCAAAGCGTAGACAATTTAAGACATTACTCCCATGAAGAAAATTCCGCATGGTGCTTATTGTGTTCAATGCCGCTGCAATTTTTGTGTTTCATCAACACTCTGAAGGTCCACAGATTACAGAATGCCTACAGATGTGCTTCGGAATCTTCTACTTGTCTTCCAGTGTACAATCAAAGCGTAGACAGTTTAAGACATTACTCCTATAGAGAGAAATCCCCATGGTGCATATTGTGTTCAATGCCGATGCAGTTTTTGTGTTTCATCAACACTCTGATAGTCCACAGATAACAGAATGCCTCCAGATGTGCTTCGGAAACTACTACTAGTCTTCCAGGGAACGATCAAAGCGTAGAGAGTTTAAGACATTACTCCCAAGGAGAAAAGTCCGCATGGTGCTTATTGTGTTCAATGCCGATGCAATTTCTGTGTTTCATCAACACTCTGAAGGTCCACAGATTACAGAATGCATCCAGAAGTGCTTCGGAAACTACTACTAGTCTTCCAGTGAACGATCAAAGCGTAGACACTTTAAGACATTACTCCCGTGGAGAGAATTCCGCATGGTGCTTATTGTGTTCAATGCCGCTGCAATTTTTGTGTTTCATCGACACTCTGAAGGTCCACAGATTACAGAATGCCTCCAGATGTGCTTCGGAAACTACTACTAGTCTTCCAGTGTACGATCAAAGCTTAGACAGTTTAAGACATTACTCCCATGGAGAAAAGTCCGCATTGTGCTTATTGTGTTCAATGCCGATGCAAGTTTTGTGTTTCATCAATACTCTGAAGGTCCACAGATTAGAGAATGCCTCCAGATGTGCTTCGGAAACTACTACTAGTCTTCCAGGGAACGATCAAAGTATAGACAGTTTAAGACATTACTCCCATTAGAAAAGTCCGCATGGTGCTTATTGTGTTCAATGCCGATGCAATTTCTGTGTTTCATCAACACTCTGAAGGTCCACAGAATACAGAATGCATCCGGATGTGCTTCAGAAACTACTACTAGTCTTCCAGGAAACGATCAGAGCGTATGCAGTTTAAGACATTACTGCCATGGAGAAAAGTCCGCATGGTGCTTATTGTGTTCAATGCCGAAGCAATTTCTGTGTTTCATCAACACTCTGAAGGTCCACAGATTACAGAATGCCTACAGATGTGCTTCGGAAACTACTACTAGTCTTCCAGTGAACGATCAAAGTATAGACAGTTTAAGACATTACTCCCATGGGGAAAAGTCCGCATGGTGCCTATTGTGTCCAATGCCGATGCAATTTTTGTGTTTCATCAATACTCTTAAGGTCCACAGATTACAGAATGCCTCCAGATGTGCTTCGGAAACTACTACTAGTCTTCCAGTGGACGATCAAAGCGTAGATAGCTTAAGACATTACTCCCATGGAGAAAAGTCCGCATTGTGCTTATTGTGTTCAATGCCGATGCAATTTTTGTGTTTCATCAATACTCTGAAGGTCCACAGATTACAGAATGCTTCCAGATGTGCTTCGGAAACTACTACTAGTCCTCCAGTGTACGATCAAAGTGTAGGTAGTTTTAGACATTACTCACATGGAGAAAAGTCCGCATGGTGCTTATTGTGTTAAATGCCGATGCAATTTCTGTGTTTCATCAACACTCTGAAGGTCCACAGATTACAGAATGCATACAGATGTGCTTCGGAAACTACTACTAGTCTTCCAGGGAACGATCAAAGCGTAGAGAGTTTGAGACATTACTCCCATGGAGAAAAGTCCGCATGGTGCTTATTGTGTTCAATGCAGATGCAATTTTTGTGTTTCATCACAACTCTGAAGGTCCACAGATTACAGAATATATCCAGATATGCTTCGGAAACTACTATTAGCCTTCCAGGGAACGATCAAAAAGTAGACAATATAAGACATTAGTCCCATGGAGAAAAGTCTGCATGGTGTTTATTGTGTTCAATGCCGATGCAATTTCTGTGTTTCATCAACACTCTGAAGGTCCACAGATTACAGAATGCATCCAGAAATGCTTCGGAAACTACTACTAGTCTTCCAGTGAACGATCAAAGCGTAGACACTTTAAGACATTACTCTCATGGAGAAAATTCCGCATGGTGCTTATTGTGTTCTATGCCGCTGCAATTTTTGTGTTTCATCAACAGTCTGAAGGTCCACAGATTACATAATGCCTCCAGATGTGCTTCGGAAACTACTACTAGTCTTCCAGGGAACGATCAAAGCGTTTACAGTTTTAGACAATACTCCCATGGAGAAAAGTCCGCATGGTGCTTATTGTGTTCAATGCAGATGCAATTTTTGTGTTTCATCACAACTCTGAAGGTCCACAGATTACAGAATGTATCCAGATATGCTTCGGAAACTACTACTAGCCTTCCAGGGAACGATGAAAAAGTAGACAATATAAGACATTACTCCCATGGAGAAAAGTCTGCATGGTGTTTATTGTGTTCAATGCCGATGCAATTTCTGTGTTTCATCAACACTCTGAAGGTCCACAGATTACAGAATGCATCCATAAGTGCTTCGGAAACTACTACTAGTCTTCCAGTGAACGATCAAAGCGTAGACACTTTAAGACATTACTCTCATGGAGAAAATTCCGCATGGTGCTTATTGTGTTCTATGCCGCTGCAATTTTTGGTTTCATCAACAGTCTGAAGGTCCACAGATTACAGAATGCCTCCAGATGTGCTTCGGAAACTACTACTAGTCTTCCAGGGAACGATCAAAGCGTAGACAGTTTAAGACCGTACTCCCATGGAGAAAAGTCCGCATGGTGCTTATTGCGTTAAATGCCGATGCAATTTCTGTGTTTCATCAACACTCTGAAGGTCCACAGATTACAGAATGCCTCCAGATGTACTTTGGATACTGCTACTATTCTTCCAGTGTACAATCAAAGCGTAGACAGTTTAAGACATTACTCCCATGGAGATAAGTCCACATGGTGCTCATTGTGGTCAATGCCGATGCAGTTTTTGTGTTTCATCAACACACTGAAGGTCCACAGATTACAGAATGCCTCCAGATATGCTTCGGAAACTACTACTAGCCTTCCAGGGAATGATCAAAGCTTAGACAATATAAGACATTACTCCCATGAAGAAAAGTCTGCATGGTGTTTGTTGTGTTCAATGTCGATGCAATTTCTGTGTTTCATCAACACTCTGAAGGTCCACAGATTACAGAATGCTTCCAGATGTGTTTCGGAAACTACTACTAGTCCTCCAGTGTACGATCAAAGTGTAGACAGTTTAAGACAGTACTCCCATGGAGAAAAGTCCGCATGGTGCTTATTATGTTAAATGCCGATGCAATTTTTGTGTTTCATCAACACTCTGAACGTCCACAGATAAGAGAATGACTCCAGATGTGCTTCGGAAACTACTACTAGTCTTCCAGGGAACGATCAAAGCGTAGACAGTTTGAGACATTACTCCCATGGAGAAAAGTCCGCATGGTGCTTATTGTGTTCAATGCCGATGCAATTTTTGTGTTTCATCAACACTCTGAAGGTCCACAGATTACAGAATGCATCCAGATATGCTTCAGAAACTACTACTAGTCTTCCAGGGCACGATCAAAGCGTACACAGTTTAAGACATTACTCCCATGGAGAAAAGTCTGCATGGTGCTTATTGTGTTCAATGCCGATGCAATTTTTTGTTTCATCAACACTCTGAAGGTCCACAGATTACAGAATGCCTCCAGATGTACTTCGGTAACTGCTACTAGTCTTCCAGTGTACAATCAAAGCGTAGACAGTTTAAGACATTACTCCCATGCAGATAAGTCCGCATGGTGCTTATTGTGTTCAATTCCGATGCAGTTTTTGTGTTTCATCAACACTCTGAACGTCCACAGATAAGAGAATGCCTCCAGATGTGCTTCGGAAACTACTACAAGTCTTCCAGGGAACGATAAAAGCGTAGACAGTTTGAGACATTACTCCCATGGAGAAAAGTCCGCATGGTGCTTATTGTGTTCAATGCCGATGCAATTTTCGTGTTTCATCAACACTCTGAAGGTCCACAGATAACAGAATGCCTCCAGATGTGCTTCGGAAACTACTACTAGTCTTCCAGTGGACGATCAAAGCGTAGATAGCTTAAGACATTACTCCCATGGAGAAAAGTCCGCATTGTGCTTATTGTGTTCAATGCCGATGCAATTTTTGTGTTTCATCAATACTCTGAAGGTCCACAGATTACAGAATGCTTCCAGATGTGCTTCGGAAACTACTACTAGTCCTCCAGTGTACGATCAAAGTGTAGGTAGTTTTAGACATTACTCACATGGAGAAAAGTCCGCATGGTGCTTATTGTGTTAAATGCCGATGCAATTTCTGTGTTTCATCAACACTCTGAAGGTCCACAGATTACAGAATGCATACAGATGTGCTTCGGAAACTACTACTAGTCTTCCAGGGAACGATCAAAGCGTAGAGAGTTTGAGACATTACTCCCATGGAGAAAAGTCCGCATGGTGCTTATTGTGTTCAATGCAGATGCAATTTTTGTGTTTCATCACAACTCTGAAGGTCCACAGATTACAGAATATATCCAGATATGCTTCGGAAACTACTATTAGCCTTCCAGGGAACGATCAAAAAGTAGACAATATAAGACATTAGTCCCATGGAGAAAAGTCTGCATGGTGTTTATTGTGTTCAATGCCGATGCAATTTCTGTTTTTCATCAATATGAAGGTCCACAGATTACAGAATGCATCCAGAAGTGCTTCGGAAACTACTACTAGTCTTCCAGTGAACGATCAAAGGGTAGACACTTTAAGACATTACTCCCATGGAGAAAATTCCGCATGGTGCTTATTGTGTTCAATGCCGCTGCAATTTTTGTGTTTCATCAACACTCTGAAGGTCCACAGATTACTGAATGCCTCCAGATGTGCTTCGGAAACTGCTACTAGTCTTCCAGTGTACGATCAAAGCGTAGACAGTTTAAGACATTATTCCCATGGGGAAAAGTCCGCATTGAGCTTATTGTGTTCAATGCCGATGCAATTTTTGTGTTTCATCAATACTCTGAAGGTCCACAGATTACAGAATGCTTCCAGATGTGCTTCGGAAACTACTACTAGTCCTCCAGTGTACGATCAAAGTGTAGACAGTTTAAGACAGTACTCCCATGGAGATAAGTCCGCATGGTGCTTATTGTGTTAAATGCCGATGCAATTTCTCTGTTTTATCAACACTCTGAAGGTCCACAGATTACAGAATGCCTCCAGATGTCCTTCGGGAACTACTGCTAGTCTTCCAGTGAACGATCACAGCGTAGACAGTTTAAGACATTACTCTGATGGAGAAAAGTCCGTCTGGTGCCTATTGTGTTCAATGCCGATGCAATGTTTGTGTTTCATCAATACTCTGAAGGTCCACAGATTACAGAATGCTTCCAGATGTGCTTCGGAAACTACTACTAGTCCTCCAGTGTACGATCAAAGTGTAGGCAGTTTAAGACATTACTCCCATGGAGAAAAGTCCGCATGGTGCTTACTGTGTTAAATGCCGATGCAATTTCTGTGTTTCATCAACACTCTGAAGGTCCACAGATTACAGAATGCCTCCAGATGTACTTCGGAAACTGCTACTAGTCTTCCAGTGAACGATCACAGCGTAGACAGTTTAAGACATTACTCTGATGGAGAAAAGTCCGTATGGTGCCTATTGTGTTCAATGCCGAGGCAATTTTTGTGTTTCATCACAACTCTGAAAGTCCACAGATTACAGAATGTATCCAGATATGCTTCGGAAACTACTACTAGCCTTCCAGGGAACAATCAAACCGAAGACAATATAAGGCATTACTCCCATGGAGAAAAGTCTGCATGGTGTTTATTGTGTTCAATGCTGATGCAATTTCTGTGTTTCACCCACACTCTGAAGGTCCACAGATTACAGAATGCCTCCAGATGTACTTCGGTAACTGCTACTAGTCTTCCAGTGCACAATCAAAGCTTAGACAGTTTAAGACATTACACCCATGGAGATAAGTCCGCATGGTGCTTATTGTGTTCAATTCCGATGCAGTTTTTGTGTTTCATCAACACTCTGAACGTCCACAGATAAGAGAATGACTCCAGATGTGCTTCGGAAACTACTACTAGTCTTCCAGGGAACGATCAAAGCGTAGACAGTTTAAGACATTACTCCCAAGGAGAAGAGTCCGCATGGTGCTTATTGTGTTCAATGAAAAATCAATTTCTGTGTTTCATCAACACTCTGAAGGTCCACAAAATACAGAATGCCTCCAGATGTCCTTCGGGAACTACTGCTAGTCTTCCAGTGAACGATCACAGCGTAGACAGTTTAAGACATTACTCTGTGGAGAGAAGTCCATATGGTGCCAATTGTGATCAATGCCGAATCGATTTCTGTGTTTCATCAAAACTCTGAAGGTCCACAGATAACAGAATGGCTCCAGATGTGCTTCGGAAACTACTACTAGTCTTCCAGTGGACGATCAAAGCGTAGACAGTTTAAGACATTACTCCCATGGAGAAAAGTCTGCATTGTGTTTGTTGTGTTCAATGTCGATGCAATTTCTGTGTTTCATCAACACTCTGAAGGTCCACAGATTACAGAATGCTTCCAGATGTGTTTCGGAAACTACTACTAGTCCTCCAGTGTACGATCAAAGTGTAGACAGTTTAAGACAGTACTCCCATGGAGAAAAGTCCGCATGGTGCTTATTATGTTAAATGCCGATGCAATTTTTGTGTTTCATCAACACTCTGAACGTCCACAGATAAGAGAATGACTCCAGATGTGCTTCGGAAACTACTACTAGTCTTCCAGGGAACGATCAAAGCGTAGACAGTTTGAGACATTACTCCCATGGAGAAAAGTCCGCATGGTGCTTATTGTGTTCAATGCCGATGCAATTTTTGTGTTTCATCAACACTCTGAAGGTCCACAGATTACAGAATGCATCCAGATATGCTTCAGAAACTACTACTAGTCTTCCAGGGAACGATCAAAGCGTACACAGTTTAAGACATTACTCCCATGGAGAAAAGTCTGCATGGTGCTTATTGTGTTCAATGCCGATGCAATTTTTTGTTTCATCAACACTCTGAAGGTCCACAGATTACAGAATGCCTCCAGATGTACTTCGGTAACTGCTACTAGTCTTCCAGTGTACAATCAAAGCGTAGACAGTTTAAGACATTACTCCCATGCAGATAAGTCCGCATGGTGCTTATTGTGTTCAATTCCGATGCAGTTTTTGTGTTTCATCAACACTCTGAACGTCCACAGATAAGAGAATGCCTCCAGATGTGCTTCGGAAACTACTACAAGTCTTCCAGGGAACGATAAAAGCGTAGACAGTTTGAGACATTACTCCCATGGAGAAAAGTCCGCATGGTGCTTATTGTGTTCAATGCCGATGCAATTTTCGTGTTTCATCAACACTCTGAAGGTCCACAGATAACAGAATGCCTCCAGATGTGCTTCGGAAACTACTACTAGTCTTCCAGTGGACGATCAAAGCGTAGATAGCTTAAGACATTACTCCCATGGAGAAAAGTCCGCATTGTGCTTATTGTGTTCAATGCCGATGCAATTTTTGTGTTTCATCAATACTCTGAAGGTCCACAGATTACAGAATGCTTCCAGATGTGCTTCGGAAACTACTACTAGTCCTCCAGTGTACGATCAAAGTGTAGGTAGTTTTAGACATTACTCACATGGAGAAAAGTCCGCATGGTGCTTATTGTGTTAAATGCCGATGCAATTTCTGTGTTTCATCAACACTCTGAAGGTCCACAGATTACAGAATGCATACAGATGTGCTTCGGAAACTACTACTAGTCTTCCAGGGAACGATCAAAGCGTAGAGAGTTTGAGACATTACTCCCATGGAGAAAAGTCCGCATGGTGCTTATTGTGTTCAATGCAGATGCAATTTTTGTGTTTCATCACAACTCTGAAGGTCCACAGATTACAGAATATATCCAGATATGCTTCGGAAACTACTATTAGCCTTCCAGGGAACGATCAAAAAGTAGACAATATAAGACATTAGTCCCATGGAGAAAAGTCTGCATGGTGTTTATTGTGTTCAATGCCGATGCAATTTCTGTGTTTCATCAACACTCTGAAGGTCCACAGATTACAGAATGCATCCAGAAATGCTTCGGAAACTACTACTAGTCTTCCAGTGAACGATCAAAGCGTAGACACTTTAAGACATTACTCTCATGGAGAAAATTCCGCATGGTGCTTATTGTGTTCTATGCCGCTGCAATCTTTGTGTTTCATCAACAGTCTGAAGGTCCACAGATTACATAATGCCTCCAGATGTGCTTCGGAAACTACTACTAGTCTTCCAGGGAACGATCAAAGCGTAGACAGTTTAAGACATTACTCGCATGGAGAAAAGTCCGCATTGTGCTTATTGTGTTCAATGCCGATGCAATTTTTGTGTTTCATCAATACTCTGAAGGTCCACAGATTACAGAATGCTTCCAGATGTGCTTCGGAAACTACTACTAGTCCTCCAGTGTACGATCAAAGTGTAGACAGTTTAAGACCCTACTCCCATGGAGAAAAGTCCGCATGGTGCTTATTGTGTTAAATGCCGATGCAATTTCTGTGTTTCATCAACACTCTGAAGGTCCACAGATTACAGAATGCCTCCAGATGTACTTTGGATACTGCTACTAGTCTTCCAGTGTACAATCAAAGCGTAGACAGTTTAAGACATTACTCCCATGGAGATAAGTCCGCATGGTGCTCATTGTGTTCAATGCCGATGCAATTTCTGTGTTTCATCAACACTCTGAAGGTCCACAGATTACAGAATGCCTCCAGATGTACTTTGGTAACTGCTACTAGTCTTCCAGTGCGCAATCAAAGCGTAGACAGTTTTAGACATTACTCCCATGGAGATATGTCCGCATGGTGCTTATTCTGTTCAATGCCGATGCAGTTTTTGTGTTTCATCAACACACTGAAGTTCCACAGATTACAGAATGCCTCCAGATGTGCTTCGGAAACTACTACTAGTCTTCCAGGGAACGATCAAAGCGTTTACAGTTTTAGACAATACTCCCATGGAGAAAAGTCCGCATGGTGCTTATTGTGTTCAATGCCGATGCAATATTTGTGTTTCATCAACACTCTGAAGGTCCACAGATTACAGAATGTATCCAGATATGCTTCGGAAACTACTACTAGCCTTCCAGGGAACGATCAAACCGTAGACCATATAAGACATTACTCCCATGGAGAAAAGTCTGCATGGTGTATATTGTGTTCAATGCCGATGCAATTTCTGTGTTTCTTCAACTCACTGAAGGTCCACAGATTACAGAATGCATCCAGAAGTGCTTCGGAAACTACTACTAGTCTTCCAGTGAACGATCAAAGCGTATACACTTTAAGACATTACTCCCATGGAGAAAATTTTGCATGGTGCTTATTGTGTTCAATGCCGCTGCAATTTTTGTGTTTCATCCACACTCTGAAGTTCCACAGATTACAGAATGCCTCCAGATGTGCTTCGCAAACTACTACTAGTCTTCCAGTGTACGATCAAAGCGTAGACAGTTTAAGACATTACTCCCACGGAGAAAAGTCCGCATTGTGCTTATTGTGTTCAATGCCGATGCAATTTTTGTGTTTCATCAATACTCTGAAGGTCCACAGATTACAGAATGCTTCCAGATGTTCTTCGGAAACTACTACTAGTCCTCCAGTGTACGATCAAAGTGTAGACAGTTTAATACAGTACTGCCATGGAGAAAAGTCCGCATGGTGCTTATTGTGTTAAATGCCGATGCAATTTCTGTGTTTCATAAACATTCTTAAGGTCCACAGATTACAGAATGCATCCAGATGTACTTCGGTAACTGCTACTAGTCTTCCAGTAGACAATCAAAGCGTATACAGTTTAAGACATTACTCCCATGGAGATAAGTCTGCATGGTGCTTATTGTGTTCAATGCCGATGCAGTTTTTGTGTTTCATCAACACACCGAAGGTCCACAGATTACAGAATGCCTCCAGATGTGCTTCGGAAACTACTACTAGTCTTTCAGGGAGCGATCAAAGCGTAGACAGTTTGAGACATTACTCCCATGGAGAAAAGTCCGCATGGTGCTTATTGTGTTCAATGCCGATGCAATTTTTGTGTTTCCTCAACACTCTGAAGGTCCACAGATTACAGAATGCATCGAGATATGCTTCGGAAACTACTACTAGTCTTCCAGGGAACGATCAAAGCGTAGACAGTTTAAGACATTACTCCCATGGAGAAAAGTCTGCATGGTGCTTATTGTGTTCAATGCCGATGCAATTTTTGTGTTTCATCAATACTCTGAAGGTCCACAGATTACAGAATGCTTCCAGATGTGCTTCGGAAGCTACTACTAGTCCTCCATTGTACGATCAAAGTGTAGGCAGTTTAAGACATTACTCCCATCGAGAAATTTCCGCATGGTGCTTATTGTGTTAAATGCCGATGCAATTTCAGTGTTTCATCAACACTCTGAAGGTCCACAGATTACAGAATGTATCCAGATATGCTTCGGAAACTACTACTAGCCTTCCAGTGTACTATCAAAGTGTAGACAGTTTAAGACAGTACTCCCATGGAGAAAAGTCCGCATGGTGCTTATTGTGTTAAATGCCGATGCAATTTTTGTGTTTCATCACCACTCTGATGGTCCACAGATTACAGAATGCCTCCAGATGTGCTTCGGGAAATACTACTAGTCTTCCAGTGTACGATCAAAGCGTAGACAGTTTAAGACATTACTCCCGAGGAGAAAAGTCCGCATGGTACTTATTGTGTTCAATGCCGATGCAGTTTTTGTGTTTCATCAACACTCTGAACGTCCACAGATTACAGAATGCCTCCAGATGTGCTTCGGAAACTACTACTAGTCTTCCAGTGTACGATCAAAGCGTAGACAGTTTAAGACATTACTCCCATGGAGAAAAGTCCGCATTGTGCTTATTGTGGTCAATGCCGATGCAATTTTTGTGTTTCATCAATACTCTGAAGGTCCACAGATTGCAGAATGCTTCCAGATGTACTTCGGAAACTACTACTAGTCCTCCAGTGTACGATCAAAGTGTAGACAGTTTAAGACAGTACTCCCATGGAGAAAAGTCCGCATGGTGCTTATTGTGTTAAATGCCGATGCAATTTCTGTGTTTCATCAACACTCTGAAGGTCCACAGATTGCAGAATGCCTCCAGATGTACTTCGGTAACGGCTACTAGTCTTCCAGTGTACAATCAAAACGTAGACAGTTTAAGACATTACTCCCATGGAGATATGTCCGCATGGTGCTTATTGTGTTCAATGCCGATGCAGTTTTTGTGTTTCATCAACACACTGAAGGTCCACAGATTACAGAATGCCTCCAGATGTGCTTCGGAAACTACTACTATTCTTCCAGTGTACAATCAAAGCTTAGACAGTTTAAGACATTACACCCATGGAGATAAGTCCGCATGGTGCTTATTGTGTTCAATTCCGATGCAGTTTTTGTGTTTCATCAACACTCTGAACGTCCACAGATAAGGGAATGACTCCAGATGTGCTTCGGAAACTACTACTAGTCTTCCAGGGAACGATCAAAGCGTAGACAGTTTGAGACATTACTCCCATGGAGAAAAGTCCGCATGGTGCTTATTGTGTTCAATGCCGATGCAATTTTCGTGTTTCATCAACACTCTGAAGGTCCACAGATTACAGAATGCATCCAGATATGCTTCAGAAACTACTACTAGTCTTCCAGGGAACGATTAAAGCGTAGACAGTTTAAGACATTACTCCCATGGAGAAAAGTCTGCATGGTGCTTATTGTGTTCAATGCCGATGAAATTTTTTGTTTCATCAACACTCTGAAGGTCCACAGAGTTCAGAATGCCTCCAGATGTGCTTCGGAAACTACTACTAGTCTTCCAGTGTACGATCAAAGCGTAGACAGTTTAAGACACTACTCTCATGGAGAAAAGTCCATATGATGCCTATTGTGTTCAATGCCGAATCAATTTCTGTGTTTCATCAACACTCTGAGGGTCCAGAGATAACAGAATGCATCCAGATATGCTTCGGAAACTACTACTAGTCTTCCAGGGAACGATCAAAGCGTAGACAGTTTAAGACATTACTCCCAAGGAGAAGAGTCCGCATGGTGCTTATTGTGTTCAATGAAAAATCAATTTCTGTGTTTCATCAACACTCTGAAGGTCCACAAATTACAGAATGCCTCCAGATGTCCTTCGGGAACTACTGTTAGTCTTCCAGTGAACGATCACAGCGTAGACAGTTTAAGACATTACTCTGTGGAGAGAAGTCCATATGGTGCCAATTGTGATCAATGCCGAATCGATTTCTGTGTTTCATCAAAACTCTGAAGGTCCACAGATAACAGAATGGCTCCAGATGTGCTTCGGAAACTACTACTAGTCTTCCAGTGGACGATCAAAGCGTAGATAGTTTAAGACATTACTCCCATGGAGAAAAGTCCGCATGGTGCTTATTGTGTTAAATGCCGATGCAATTTCTGTGTTTCATCAACACTCTGTTGGTCCACAGATTACAGAATGCCTACAGATGTGCTTCGGAAACTACTACTAGTCTTCCAGGGAACGATCAAAACGTAGTGAGTTTGAGACACTACTCCCATGGAGAAAAGTCCGCATGGTGCTTATTGTGTTCAATGCAGATGCAATTTTTGTGTTTCATCACAACTCTGAAGGTCCACAGATTACAGAATGTATCCAGATATGCTTCGGAAACTACTACTAGCCTTCCAGGGAACGATCAAAAAGTAGACAATATAAGACATTACTCCCATGGAGAAAAGTCTGCATGGTGTTTATTGTGTTCAATGCCGATGCAATTTCTGTGTTTCATCAACACTCTGAAGGTCCACAGATTACAGAATGCATCCATAAGTGCTTCGGAAACTACTACTAGTCTTCCAGTGAACGATCAAAGCGTAGACACTTTAAGACATTACTCTCATGGAGAAAATTCCGCATGGTGCTTATTGTGTTCTATGCCGCTGCAATTTTTGTGTTTCATCAACAGTCTGAAGGTCCACAGATTACAGAATGCCTCCAGATGTGCTTCGGAAACTACTACTAGTCTTCCAGGGAACGATCAAAGCGTAGACAGTTTAAGACCGTACTCCCATGGAGAAAAGTCCGCATGGTGCTTATTGTGTTAAATGCCGATGCAATTTCTGTGTTTCATCAACACTCTGAAGGTCCACAGATTACAGAATGCCTCCAGATGTACTTTGGATACTGCTACTAGTCTTCCAGTGTACAATCAAAGCGTAGACAGTTTAAGACATTACTCCCATGGAGATAAGTCCACATGGTGCTCATTGTGGTCAATGCCGATGCAGTTTTTGTGTTTCATCAACACACTGAAGGTCCACAGATTACAGAATGCCTCCAGATATGCTTCGGAAACTACTACTAGCCTTCCAGGGAATGATCAAAGCTTAGACAATATAAGACATTACTCCCATGGAGAAAAGTCTGCATGGTGTTTGTTGTGTTCAATGTCGATGCAATTTCTGTGTTTCATCAACACTCTGAAGGTCCACAGATTACAGAATGCTTCCAGATGTGCTTCGGAAACTACTACTAGTCCTCCAGTGTACGATCAAAGTGTAGACAGTTTAAGACAGTACTCCCATGGAGAAAAGTCCGCATGGTGCTTATTATGTTAAATGCCGATGCAGTTTTTGTGTTTCATCAACACTCTGAACGTCCACAGATAAGAGAATGACTCCAGATGTGCTTCGGAAACTACTACTAGTCTTCCAGGGAACGATCAAAGCGTAGACAGTTTGAGACATTACTCCCATGGAGAAAAGTCCGCATGGTGCTTATTGTGTTCAATGCCGATGCAATTTTTGTGTTTCATCAACACTCTGAAGGTCCACAGAGTACAGAATGCATCCAGATATGCTTCAGAAACTACTACTAGTCTTCCAGGGAACGATCAAAGCGTACACAGTTTAAGACATTACTCCCATGGAGAAAAGTCTGCATGGTGCTTATTGTGTTCAATGCCGATGCAATTTTTTGTTTCATCAACACTCTGAAGGTCCACAGATTACAGAATGCCTCCAGATGTACTTCGGTAACTGCTACTAGTCTTCCAGTGTACAATCAAAGCGTAGACAGTTTAAGACATTACTCCCATGCAGATAAGTCCGCATGGTGCTTATTGTGTTCAATTCCGATGCAGTTTTTGTGTTTCATCAACACTCTGAACGTCCACAGATAAGAGAATGCCTCCAGATGTGCTTCGGAAACTACTACAAGTCTTCCAGGGAACGATAAAAGCGTAGACAGTTTGAGACATTACTCCCATGGAGAAAAGTCCGCATGGTGCTTATTGAGTTCAATGCCGATGCAGTTTTCGTGTTTCATCAACACTCTGAAGGTCCACAGATAACAGAATGCCTCCAGATGTGCTTCGGAAACTACTACTAGTCTTCCAGTGGACGATCAAAGCGTAGATAGTTTAAGACATTACTCCCATGGAGAAAAGTCCGCATTGTGCTTATTGTGTTCAATGCCGATGCAATTTTTGTGTTTCATCAACACTCTGAAGGTCCACAGATTACAGAATGCATCCAGAAATGCTTCGGAAACTACTACTAGTCTTCCAGGGAACGATCAAAGCGTAGACAGTTTGAGACATTACTCCCATGGAGAAAAGTCCGCATGGTGCTTATTGTGTTCAATGCCGATGCAATTTTTGTGTTTCATCAACACTCTGAAGGTCCACAGATTACAGAATGCATCCAGATATGCTTCAGAAACTACTACTAGTCTTCCAGGGAACGATCAAAGCGTACACAGTTTAAGACATTACTCCCATGGAGAAAAGTCTGCATGGTGCTTATTGTGTTGAATGCCGATGCAATTTTTTGTTTCATCAACACTCTGAAGGTCCACAGATTACAGAATGCCTCCAGATGTACTTCGGTAACTGCTACTAGTCTTCCAGTGTACAATCAAAGCGTAGACAGTTTAAGACATTACTCCCATGCAGATAAGTCCGCATGGTGCTTATTGTGTTCAATTCCGATGCAGTTTTTGTGTTTCATCAACACTCTGAACGTCCACAGATAAGAGAATGCCTCCAGATGTGCTTCGGAAACTACTACAAGTCTTCCAGGGAACGATAAAAGCGTAGACAGTTTGAGACATTACTCCCATGGAGAAAAGTCCGCATGGTGCTTATTGTGTTCAATGCCGATGCAATTTTCGTGTTTCATCAACACTCTGAAGGTCCACAGATTACAGAATGCTTCCAGATGTGCTTCGGAAACTACTACTAGTCCTCCAGTGTACGATCAAAGTGTAGGTAGTTTTAGACATTACTCACATGGAGAAAAGTCCGCATGGTGCTTATTGTGTTAAATGCCGATGCAATTTCTGTGTTTCATCAACACTCTGAAGGTCCACAGATTACAGAATGCATACAGATGTGCTTCGGAAACTACTACTAGTCTTCCAGGGAACGATCAAAGCGTAGAGAGTTTGAGACATTACTCCCATGGAGAAAAGTCCGCATGGTGCTTATTGTGTTTAATGCAGATGCAATTTTTGTGTTTCATCACAACTCTGAAGGTCCACAGATTACAGAATATATCCAGATATGCTTCGGAAACTACTACTAGCCTTCCAGGGAACGATCAAAAAGTAGACAATATAAGACATTAGTCCCATGGAGAAAAGTCTGCATGGTGTTTATTGTGTTCAATGCCGATGCAATTTCTGTGTTTCATCAACACTCTGAAGGTCCACAGATTACAGAATGCATCCAGAAATGCTTCGGAAACTACTACTAGTCTTCCAGTGAACGATCAAAGCGTAGACACTTTAAGACATTACTCTCATGGAGAAAATTCCGCATGGTGCTTATTGTGTTCTATGCCGCTGCAATTTTTGTGTTTCATCAACAGTCTGAAGGTCCACAGATTACATAATGCCTCCAGATGTGCTTCGGAAACTACTACTAGTCTTCCAGGGAACGATCAAAGCGTAGACAGTTTAAGACATTACTCGCATGGAGAAAAGTCCGCATTGTGCTTATTGTGTTCAATGTCGATGCAATTTCTGTGTTTCATCAACACTCTGAAGGTCCACAGATTACAGAATGCTTCCAGATGTGCTTCGGAAACTACTACTAGTCCTCCAGTGTACGATCAAAGTGTAGACAGTTTAAGACAGTACTCCCATGGAGAAAAGTCCGCATGGTGCTTATTATGTTAAATGCCGATGCAATTTTTGTGTTTCATCAACACTCCGAAGGTCCACAGATTACAGAATGCCTCCAGATGTGCTTCGGGAAATACTACAAGTCTTCCAGTGTACGATCAAAGCGTAGACAGTTTAAGACATTACTCCCGAGTAGAAAAGTCCGCATGGTGCTTATTGTGTTCAATGCCGATGCAGTTTTTGTGTTTCATCAACACTCTGAACGTCCACAGATTACAGAATGCCTCCAGATGTGCTTTGGAAACTACTACTAGTCTTCCAGTGTACAATCAAAGCGTAGACAGTTTAAGACATTACTCCCATGGAGAAAAGTCCGCATTGTGCTTATTGTGTTCAATGCCGATGTAATTTTTGTGTTTCATCAATACTCTGAAGGTCCGCAGATTGCAGAATGCTTCCAGATGTACTTCGGAAACTACTGCTAGTCCTCCAGTGTACGATCAAAGTGTAGACAGTTTAAGACAGTACTCCCATGGAGAAAAGTCTGCATGGGGCTTATTGTGTTCAATGCCGATGCAATTTCTGTGTTTCATCAACACTCTGAAGGTCCACAGATTACAGAATGCCTCCAGATGTACTTTGGTAACTGCTACTAGTCTTCCAGTGCGCAATCAAAGCGTAGACAGTTTTAGACATTACTCCCATGGAGATATGTCCGCATGGTGCTTATTCTGTTCAATGCCGATGCAGTTTTTGTGTTTCATCAACACACTGAAGTTCCACAGATTACAGAATGCCTCCAGATGTGCTTCGGAAACTACTACTAGTCTTCCAGGGAACGATCAAAGCGTTTACAGTTTTAGACATTACTCCCATGGAGAAAAGTCCGCATGGTGCTTATTGTGTTCAATGCCGATGCAATATTTGTGTTTCATCAACACTCTGAAGGTCCACAGATTACAGAATGTATCCAGATATGCTTCGGAAACTACTACTAGCCTTCCAGGGAACGATCAAACCGTAGACCATATAAGACATTACTCCCATGGAGAAAAGTCTGCATGGTGTATATTGTGTTCAATGCCGATGCAATTTCTGTGTTTCTTCAACGCTCTGAAGGTCCACAGATTACAGAATGCATCCAGAAGTGCTTCGGAAACTACTACTAGTCTTCCAGTGAACGATCAAAGCGTATACACTTTAAGACATTACTCCCATGGAGAAAATTTTGCATGGTGCTTATTGTGTTCAATGCCGCTGCAATTTTTGTGTTTCATCCACACTCTGAAGTTCCACAGATTACAGAATGCCTCCAGATGTGCTTCGGAAACTACTACTAGTCTTCCAGTGTACGATCAAAGCGTAGACAGTTTAAGACATTACTCCCACGGAGAAAAGTCCGCATTGTGCTTATTGTGTTCAATGCCGATGCAATTTTTGTGTTTCATCAATACTCTGAAGGTCCACAGATTACAATATGCTTCCAGATGTTCTTCGGAAACTACTACTAGTCCTCCAGTGTACGATCAAAGTGTAGACAGTTTAATACAGTACTCCCATGGAGAAAAGTCCGCATGGTGCTTATTGTGTTAAATGCCGATGCAATTTCTGTGTTTCATAAACATTCTTAAGGTCCACAGATTACAGAATGCATCCAGATGTACTTCGGTAACTGCTACTAGTCTTCCAGTAGACAATCAAAGCGTATACAGTTTAAGACATTACTCCCATGGAGATAAGTCTGCATGGTGCTTATTGTGTTCAATGCCGATGCAGTTTTTGTGTTTCATCAACACACCGAAGGTCCACAGATTACAGAATGCCTCCAGATGTGCTTCGGAAACTACTACTAGTCTTTCAGGGAGCGATCAAAGCGTAGACAGTTTGAGACATTACTCCCATGGAGAAAAGTCCGCATGGTGCTTATTGTGTTCAATGCCGATGCAATTTTTGTGTTTCCTCAACACTCTGAAGGTCCACAGATTACAGAATGCATCGAGATATGCTTCGGAAACTACTACTAGTCTTCCAGGGAACGATCAAAGCGTAGACAGTTTAAGACATTACTCCAATGGAGAAAAGTCTGCATGGTGCTTATTGTGTTCAATGCCGATGCAATTTTTGTGTTTCATCAATACTCTGAAGGTCCACAGATTACAGAATGCTTCCAGATGTGCTTCGGAAGCTACTACTAGTCCTCCATTGTACGATCAAAGTGTAGGCAGTTTAAGACATTACTCCCATCGAGAAATTTCCGCATGGTGCTTATTGTGTTAAATGCCGATGCAATTTCAGTGTTTCATCAACACTCTGAAGGTCCACAGATTACAGAATGTATCCAGATATGCTTCGGAAACTACTACTAGCCTTCCAGTGTACTATCAAAGTGTAGACAGTTTAAGACAGTACTCCCATGGAGAAAAGTCCGCATGGTGCTTATTGTGTTAAATGCCGATGCAATTTTTGTGTTTCATCACCACTCTGATGGTCCACAGATTACAGAATGCCTCCAGATGTGCTTCGGGAAATACTACTAGTCTTCCAGTGTACGATCAAAGCGTAGACAGTTTAAGACATTACTCCCGAGGAGAAAAGTCCGCATGGTACTTATTGTGTTCAATGCCGATGCAGTTTTTGTGTTTCATCAACACTCTGAACGTCCACAGATTACAGAATGCCTCCAGATGTGCTTCGGAAACTGCTACTAGTCTTCCAGTGTACGATCAAAGCGTAGACAGTTTAAGACATTACTCCCATGGAGAAAAGTCCGCATTGTGCTTATTGTGGTCAATGCCGATGCAATTTTTGTGTTTCATCAATACTCTGAAGGTCCACAGATTGCAGAATGCTTCCAGATGTACTTCGGAAACTACTACTAGACCTCCAGTGTACGATCAAAGTGTAGACAGTTTAAGACAGTACTCCCATGGAGAAAAGCCCGCATGGTGCTTATTGTGTTAAATGCCGATGCAATTTCTGTGTTTCATCAACACTCTGAAGGTCCACAGATTGCAGAATGCCTCCAGATGTACTTCGGTAACTGCTACTAGTCTTCCAGTGTACAATCAAAACGTAGACAGTTTAAGACATTACTCCCATGGAGATATGTCCGCATGGTGCTTATTGTGTTCAATGCCGATGCAGTTTTTGTGTTTCATCAACACACTGAAGGTCCACAGATTACAGAATGCCTCCAGATGTGCTTCGGAAACTACTACTAGTCTTCCAGGGAACGATCAAAGCGTTGACAGTTTGAGACATTACTCCCATGGAGAAAAGTCCGCATGGTGCTTATTGTGTTCAATGCCGATGCAATTTTTGTGTTTCATCAACACTCTGAAGGTCCACAGATTACAGAATGTATCCAGATATGCTTCGAAATCTACTACTAGCCTTCCAGGGAACGATCAAACCGTAGACCATATAAGACATTACTCCCATGGAGAAAAGTCTGCATGGTGCTTATTGTGTTCAATGCCGATACAATTTTTGTCTTTCATCAATACTCTGAAGGTCCACAGATTACAGAATGCTTCCAGATGTGCTTCGGAAACTACTACTAGCCTTCCAGTGTACGATCAAAGTGTAGACAGTTTAAGACATTACTCCCATGGAGAAAAGTCCGCATGGTGCTTATTGTGTTAAATGCCGATGCAATTTTTGTGTTTCATCAACACTCTGAAGGTCCACAGATTACAGAATGCCTCCAGATGTGCTTCGGGAAATACTACTAGTCTTCCAGTGTACGATCAAAGCGTAGACAGTTTAAGACATTACTACCGAGGGGAAAAGTCCGCATGGTGCTTATTGTGTTCAATGCCGATGCAGTTTTTGTGTTTCATCAACACTCTGAACGTCCACAGATTACAGAATGCCTCCAGATGTGCTTCGGAAACTACTACTAGTCTTCCAGTGTACGATCAAAGCGTAGACAGTTTAAGACAGTACTCCAATGGAGAAAAGTCCGCATGGTGCTTATTGTGTTAAATGCCGATGCAATTTCTGTGTTTCATCAACACTCTGAAGGTCCACAGATTACAGAATGCCTCCAGATGTACTTCGGTAACTGCTACTAGTCTTCCAATGTACAATCAAAGCGTAGACAGTTTTAGACATTACTCCCATGGAGATATGTCCACATGGTGCTTATTGTGTTCAATGCCGATGCAGTTTTTGTGTTTCATCAACACACTGAAGGTCCACAGATTACAGAATGCCTCCAGATGTGCTTCGGAAACTACTACTAGTCTTCCAGGGAACGATCAAAGCGTTGACAGTTGAGACATTACTCCCATGGAGAAAAGTCCGCATGGTGCTTATTGTGTTCAATGCCGATGCAATTTTTGTGTTTCATCAACACTCTGAAGGTCCACAGATTACAGAATGTATCCAGATATGCTTCGGAAACCACTACTAGCCTTCCAGGGAACGATCAAACCCTAGACCATATAAGACATTACTCCCATGGAGAAAAGTCTGCATGGTGTTTATTGTGTTCAATGCCGATTAAATTTCTGTGTTTCTTCAACACTCTGAAGGTCCACAGATTACAGAACGCATCCAGAAGTGCTTCGGAAACTACTACTAGTCTTCCAGTGTACGATCAAAGCGTAGACAGTTTAAGACATTACTCCCATGGAGAAAAGCCCGCATTGTGCTTATTGTGTTCAATGCCGATGCAATTTTTGTGTTTCATCAATACTCTAAAGGTCCACAGATTACAGAATGCCTCCAGATGTACTTCGATAACTGCTACTAGTCTTCCAGTGTACAATCAAAGCGTAGACAGTTTAAGACATTACTCCCATGGAGATAAGTCCGCATGGTGCTTATTGTGTTCAATGCCGATGTAGTTTTTGTGTTTCATCAACACACCGAAGGTCCACAGATTACAGAATGCCTCCAGATGTGCTTCGGAAACTACTACTAGTCTTTCAGGGAACGATCAAGACGTAGACAGTTTGAGACATTACTCCCATGGAGAAAAGTCCGCATGGTGCTTATTGTGTTCAATGCCGATGCAATTTTTGTGTTTCCTCAACACTCTGAAGGTCCACAGATTACAGAATGCATCTAGATATGCTTCGGAAACTACTACTAGTCTACCAGGGAACGATCAAAGCGTAGACAAAAATGGTTCAAATGGCTCTGAGCACTATGGGACTCAACTGCTGTGGTTATCAGTCCCCTAGAACTTAGAACTACTTACACCTAACTAACTTAAGGACATCACACACATCCATGCCCGAGGCAGGATTCGAACCTGCGACCGTAGCAGTCGCACGGCTCCAGACTGCAAGCCTAGAACCGCGAGACCACCGCGGCCGGCCAAAGCGTAGACAGTTTAAGACATTACTCCCATGGAGAAAAGTCTGCATGGTGCTTATTGTGTTCAATGCCGATGCAATTTTTGTGTTTCATCAATACTCTGAAGGTCCACAGATTGCAGAACGCTTCCAGATGTGCTTCGGAAACTACTACTAGTCCTCCAGTGTACGATCAAAGTGTATGCAGTTTAAGACATTACTCCCATCGGGAAAAGTCCGCATGGTGCTTATTGTGTTAAATGCCGATGCAATTTCAGTGTTTCATCAACACTCTGAAGGTCCACAGATTACAGAATGCCTCCAGATGTACTTCCGAAACTGCTACTAGTCTTCCAGTGTACAATCAAAGCGTAGACAGATTGAGACATTACTCCCATGGAGAAAAGTCCGCATGGTGCTTATTGTGTTCAATGCAGATGCAATTTTTGTGTTTCATCACAAATCTGAAGGTCCACAGATTACAGAATGTATCCAGATATGCTTCGGAAACTACTACTAGCCTTCCAGGGAACGATCAAACCGTAGACAATATAAGACATTACTCCCATGGAGAAAAGTCTGCATGGTGTTTATTGTATTCAATGCCGATGCTATTTCTGTGTTTTATCCACACTCTGAAGGTCCACAGATTACAGAATGCACCCAGAAGTGCTTCGGAAACTACTACTAGTCTTCCAGTGAACGATCAAAGCGTAGACACTTTAAGACATTACTCTCATGGAGAAAATTCCGCATGGTGCTTATTGTGTTCAATGCCGCTGCAATTTTTGTGTTTCATCAACAGTCTGAAGGTCCACAGATTACAGAATGCCTCCAGCTGTGCTTCGGAAACTACTACTAGTCTTCCAGTGTACGATCAAAGCGTAGACAGTTTAAGACATTACTCCCATGGAGAAAAGTCAGCATTGTGCTTATTGTGTTAAATGCCGATGCAATTTCTGTGTTTCATCAACACTCTGAAGGTCCACAGATTACAGAATGCCTCCAGATGTACTTCGGAAACTGCTACTAGTCTTCCAGTGTACAATCAAAGCGTAGACAGTTTAAGACATTACTCCCATGGAGATAAGTCCGCATGGTGCTCATTGTGTTCAATGCCGATGCAGTTTTTGTGTTTCATCAACACACTGAAGGTCCACAGATTACAGAATGCCTCCAGATATGCTTCGGAAACTACTACTAGCCTTCCAGGGAACGATCAAAGCGTAGACAATATAAGACATTACTCCCATGGAGAAAAGTCTGCATGGTGTTTATTGTGTTCAATGTCGATGCAATTTCTGTGTTTCATCAACACTCTGAAGGTCCACAGATTACAGAATGCTTCCAGATGTGCTTCGGAAACTACTACTAGTCCTCCAGTGTACGATCAAAGTGTAGACAGTTTAAGACAGTACTCCCGTGGAAAAAAGGCCGCATGGTGCTTATTGTGTTAAATGCCGATGCAATTTTTGTGTTTCATCAACACTCTGAAGGTCCACAGATTACTGAATGCCTCCAGTTGTGCTTCGGAAAATACTACTAGTCTTCCAGTGTACGATCAAAGCGTAGACAGTTTAAGACATTACTCCCATGGAGAAAAGTCCGCATGGTGCTTATTGTGTTCAATGCCGATGCAGTTTTTGTGTTTCATCAACACTCTGAACGTCCACAGATTAGAGAATGACTCCAGATGTGCTTCGGAAACTAGTACTAGTCTTCCAGGGAACGATCAAAGCGTAGACAGGTTGAGACATTACTCCCAAGGAGAAGAGTCCGCATGGTGCTTATTGTGTTCAATGCCGATGCAATTTTTGTGTTTCATCAACACTCTGAAGGTCCACAAATTACAGAATGCCTCTAGATGTCCTTCGGAAACTACTGCTAGTCTTCCAGTGAACGATCACAGCGTAGACAGTTTAAGACATTACTCTGATGAAGAAAAGTCCGTATGGTGCCTATTGTGTTCAATGCCGAATCAATTTCTGTGTTTCATCAACACTCTGAAGGTCCACAGATTACAGAATGCTTCTAGTTGTGCTTCGGAGACTACTACTAGTAATCCAGTGTACGATCAAAGTGTAGGCAGTTTAAGACATTACTCCCATGGAGAAAAGTCCGCATGGTGCTTATTGTGTTAAATGCCGATGCAATTTCTGTGTTTCATCAACACTCGGAAGGTCCACAGATTACAGAAAGCCTCCAGATGTATTTCGGAAACTGCTACTAGTCTTCCAGTGTAAAATCAAAGCGTAGACAGTTTAAGACATTACTCCCATGGAGATAAGTCCGCAAGGTGCTTATTGTGTTCAATGCCGATGCAGTTTTTGTGTTTCATCAACACACTGGAGGTCCACAGATTACAGAATGCCTCCAGATGTGCTTCGGAAACTACTACTAGTCTTCCAGGGAACGATCAAAGCGTAGACAGTTTGAGACATTACTCCCATGGAGAAAAGTACGCATGGTGCATATTGTGTTCAATGCCGATGCAATTTTTGTGTTTCATCAACACTCTGAAGGTCCACAGATTACAGAATAAATCCAGATATGCTTCGGAAACTACTACTAGCCTTCCAGGGAACGATCAAACCGTAGACAATATAAGACATTACTCCCATGGAGAAAAGTCTGCATGGTGTTTATTGTGTTCAATGCCGATGCAATTTCTGTGTTTCATCAACACTCTGAAGGTCCACAGATTACAGAATGCACCCAGAAGTGCTTCGGAAACTACTACTAGTCTTCCAGTGAACGATCAAAGCGTAGACACTTTAAGACATTACTCCCATGGAGAAAATTCCGCATGGTGCTTATTGTGTTCAATGCCGCTGCAATCTTTGTGTTTCATCAACACTCTGAAGGTCCGCAGATTACAGAATGCCTCCAGATGTGCTTCGGAAACTACCACTAGTCTTCCAGTGTACGATCAAAGCGTAGACAGTTTAAGACACTACTCCCATGGAGAAAAGTCCGCATTGTGCTTAATGTGTTCAATGCCGATGCAATTTTTGTGTTTCATCAATACTCTGAAGGTCCACAGATTACATAATGCTTCCAGATGTGCTTCGGAAACTACTGCTAGTCCTCCAGTGTACGATCAAAGTGTAGACAGTTTAAGACAGTACTCCCATGGAGAAAAGTCCGCATGGTGCTTATTGTGTTAAATGCCGATGCAATTTCTGTGTTTCATCAACACTCTGAAGGTCCACAGATTACAGAATGCCTCCAGATGTACTTCGGTAACTGCTACTAGTCTTCCAGTGTACAATCAAAGCGTACACAGTTTAAGACATTACTCCCATGGAGATAAGTCCGCATGGTGCTTATTGTGTTCAATGCCGATGCAGTTATTGTGTTTCATCAACACACTGAAGGTCACAGATTACAGAATGCCTCCAGATGTGCTTCGGAAACTACTAATAGTCTTCCAGGGAACGATCAAAGCGTAGACAGTTTGAGACATTACTCCCATGGAGAAAAGTCCGCATGGTGCTTATTGTGTTTAATGCCGATGCAATTTTTGTGTTTCATCAACACTCTGAAGGTCCACAGATTACAGAATGCCTCCAGATGTGCTTCGGAAACTACTACTAGTTTTCCAGTATACGATCAAAGCGTAGACAGTTTAAGACATTACTCCCATGGAGAAAAGTCTGCATGGTGTTTATTGTGTTCAATGCCGATGCAATTTCTGTGTTTCATCCACACACTGAAGGTCCACAGATTAAAGAATGACTCCAGATGTGCTTCGGAGACTACTACTAGTCTTTCAGGGAGCGATCAAAGCGTAGACAGTTTGAGACATTACTCCCATGGAGAAAAGTCCACATGGTGCTTATTGTGTTCAATGCCGATGCAATTTTTGTGTTTCCTCAACACTCTGAAGGTCCACAGATTACAGAATGCATCGAGATATGCTTCGGAAACTACTACTAGTCTTCCAGGGAACGATCAAATCGTAGACAGTTTAAGACATTACTCCCATGGAGAAAAGTCTGCATGGTGCTTATTGTGTTCAATGCCGAGCAATTTTTGTGTTTCATCAATACTCTGAAGGTCCACAGATTACAGAATGCTTCCAGATGTGCTTCGGAAACTACTACTAGCCCTCCAGTGTACGATCAAAGTGTAGGCAGTTTAAGACATTACTCCCATCAAGAAAAGTCCGCATGGTGCTTATTGTGTTAAATGCCGATGTAATTTCAGTGTTTCATCAACACTCTGAAGGTCCACAGATTACAGAATGCCTCCAGATGTACTTCGGAAACTGCTACTAGTCTTCCAGTGTACAATCAAAGCGTAGACAGTTTAAGACATTACTCCCATGGAGATATGTCCGCATGGTGCTTATTGTGTTCAATGCCGATGCAATTTCTTTGTTTCATCACAACTCTGAAGTTCCACAGATTACAGAATGTATCCAGATATGCTTCGGAAACTACTACTAGCCTTCCAGGGAACGATCAAACCGTAGACAATATAAGACATTACTCCCATGGAGAAAAGTCTGCATGGTGTTTATTGTGTTCAATGCCGATGCAATTTCTGTGTTTCATCCACACTCTGAAGGTCCACAGATTACAGAATGCATCCAGAAGTGCTTCGGAAACTACTACTAGTCTTCCAGTGAACGATCAAAGCGTAGATACTTTTAGACATTACTCTCATGGAGAAAATTCCGCATGGTGCTTATTGTGTTCAATTCCGCTGCAATTTTTGTGTTTCATCAACAGTCTGAAGGTCCACAGATTACAGAATGCCTCCAGATGTGCTTCGGAAACTACTACTAGTCTTCCAGTGTACGATCAAAGTGTAGACAGTTTAAGACATTACTCCCATGGAGAAAAGTCCGCATTGTGCTTATTGTGTTCAATGCCGATGCAATTTTTGTGTTTCATCAATACTCTGAAGGTCCACAGATTACAGAATGCTTCCAGATGTGCTTCGGAAACTACTACTAGTCCTCCAGTGTACGATCAAAGTGTAGACAGTTTAAGACAGTACTCCCATGGAGATAAGTCCGCATGGTGCTTATTGTGTTAAATGCCGATGCAATTTCTGTGTTTCATCAACACTCTGAAGGTCCACAGATTACAGAATGCCTCCAGATGTACTTCAGAAACTGCTACTAGTCTTCCAGTGTACAATCAAAGCGTAGACAGTTTAAGACATTACTCCCATGGAGATAAGTCCGCATGGTGCTCATTGTGTTCAATGCCGATGCAGTTTTTGTGTTTCATCAATACACTGAAGGTCCACAGATTACAGAATGCCCCCAGATATGCTTCGGAAACTACTACTAGCCTTCCAGGGAACGATCAAAGCGTAGACAATATAAGACATTACTCCCATGGAGAAAAGTCTGCATGGTGTTTATTGTGTTCAATGTCGATGCAATTTCTGTGTTTCATCAACACTCTGAAGGTCCACAGATTACAGAATGCTTCCAGATGTGCTTCGGAAACTACTACTAGTCTTCCAGTGTACGATCAAAGTGTAGACAGTTTAAGACAGTACTCCCATGGAAAAAAGTCCGCATGGTGCTTATTGTGTTAAATGCCGATGCAATTTTTGTGTTTCATCAACACTCTGAAGGTCCACAGATTACAGAATGACTCCAGATGTGCTTCGGAAAATACTACTAGTCTTCCAGTGTACGATAAAAGCGTAGACAGTTTAAGACATTACTCCCATGGAGAAAAGTCCGCATGGTGCTTATTGTGTTCAATGCCGATGCAGTTTTTGTGTTTCATCAACACTCTGAACGTCCACAGATTAGAGAATGACTCCAGATGTGCTTCGGAAACTACTACTAGTCGTCCAGGGAACGATCAAAGCGTAGACAGTTTGAGACATTACTCCCATGGAGAAAAGTCCGCATGGTGCTTATTGTGTTCAATGCCGATGCAATTTTTGTGTTTCATCAACACTCTGAAGGTCCACAGATTACAGAATGCATCCAGATGCGCTTCGGAAACTACTACTAGTCTTCCAGTGTGCGATCAAAGCGTAGACAAATTAAGACTATACTCTCATGGAGAAAAGTCCGTATGGTGCTTATTGTGTTTAATGCCGATGCAATATTTGTGTTTCATCAACACTCTGAAGGTCCACAAATTACAGAATGCCTCCAGATGTGCTTCGGAAACTACTACTAGTTTTCCAGTATACGATCAAAGCGTAGACAGTTTAAGACATTACTCCCATGGAGAAAAGTCTGCATGGTGTTTATTGTGTTCAATGCCGATGCAATTTCTGTGTTTCATCCACACTCTGAAGGTCCACAGATTAAAGAATGACTCCAGATGTGCTTCGGAAACTACTACTAGTCTTTCAGGGAGCGATCAAAGCGTAGACTGTTTGAGACATTACTCCCATGGAGAAAAGTCCGCATGGTGCTTATTGTGTTCAATGCCGATGCAATTTTTGTGTTTCCTCAACACTCTGAAGGTCCACAGATTACAGAATGCATCGAGATATGCTTCGGAAACTACTACTAGCCTTCCAGGGAACGATCAAATCGTAGACAGTTTAAGACATTACTCCCATGGAGAAAAGTCTGCATGGTGCTTATTGTGTTCAATGCCGAGCAATTTTTGTGTTTCATCAATACTCTGAAGGTCCACAGATTGCAGAATGCTTCCAGATGTGCTTCGCAAACTACTACTAGCCCTCCAGTGTACGATCAAAGTGTAGGCAGTTTAAGACATTACTCCCATCGAGAAAAGTCCGCATGGTGCTTATTGTGTTAAATGCCGATGCAATTTCAGTGTTTCATAAACACTCTGAAGGTCCACAGATTACAGAATGCCTCCAGATGTACTTCGGAAACTGCTACTAGTCTTCCAGTGTACAATCAAAGCGTAGACAGTTTAAGACATTACTCCCATGGACATATGTCCGCATGGTGCTTATTGTGTTCAATGCCGATGCAGTTTTTGTGTTTCATCAACACACTGAAGGTCCACAGATTACAGAATGCCTCCAGATGTGCTTCGGAAACTAATACTAGTCTTCCAGGGAACGATCAAAGCGTAGACAGTTTGAGACATTACTCCCATGGAGAAAAGTCCGCATGGTGCTTATTGTGTTCAATGCACATGCAATTTCTTTGTCTTATCACAACTCTGAAGGTCCACAGATTACAGAATGTATCCAGATATGCTTCGGAAACTACTACTAGCCTTCCAGGGAACGATCAAACCGTAGACAATATAAGACATTACTCCCATGGAGATAAGTCCGCATGGTGCTTATTGTGTTAAATGCCGATGCAATTTCTGTGTTTCATCAACACTCTGAAGGTCCACAGATTACAGAATGCCTCCAGATGTACTTCAGAAACTGCTACTAGTCTTCCAGTGTACAATCAAAGCGTAGACAGTTTAAGACATTACTCCCATGGAGATAAGTCCGCATGGTGCTCATTGTGTTCAATGCCGATGCAGTTTTTGTGTTTCATCAATACACTGAAGGTCCACAGATTACAGAATGCCTCCAGATATGCTTCGGAAACTACTACTAGCCTTCCAGGGAACGATCAAAGCGTAGACAATATAAGACATTACTCCCATGGAGAAAAGTCTGCATGGTGTTTATTGTGTTCAATGTCGATGCAATTTCTGTGTTTCATCAACACTCTGAAGGTCCACAGATTACAGAATGCTTCCAGATGTGCTTCGGAAACTACTACTAGTCTTCCAGTGTACGATCAAAGTGTAGACAGTTTAAGACAGTACTCCCATGGAAAAAAGTCCGCATGGTGCTTATTGTGTTAAATGCCGATGCAATTTTTGTGTTTCATCAACACTCTGAAGGTCCACAGATTACAGAATGACTCCAGATGTGCTTCGGAAAATACTACTAGTCTTCCAGTGTACGATAAAAGCGTAGACAGTTTAAGACATTACTCCCATGGAGAAAAGTCCGCATGGTGCTTATTGTGTTCAATGCCGATGCAGTTTTTGTGTTTCATCAACACTCTGAACGTCCACAGATTAGAGAATGACTCCAGATGTGCTTCGGAAACTACTACTAGTCGTCCAGGGAACGATCAAAGCGTAGACAGTTTGAGACATTACTCCCATGGAGAAAAGTCCGCATGGTGCTTATTGTGTTCAATGCCGATGCAATTTTTGTGTTTCATCAACACTCTGAAGGTCCACAGATTACAGAATGCATCCAGATGCGCTTCGGAAACTACTACTAGTCTTCCAGTGTGCGATCAAAGCGTAGACAAATTAAGACTATACTCTCATGGAGAAAAGTCCGTATGGTGCTTATTGTGTTTAATGCCGATGCAATTTTTGTGTTTCATCAACACTCTGAAGGTCCACAAATTACAGAATGCCTCCAGATGTGCTTCGGAAACTACTACTAGTTTTCCAGTATACGATCAAAGCGTAGACAGTTTAAGACATTACTCCCATGGAGAAAAGTCTGCATGGTGTTTATTGTGTTCAATGCCGATGCAATTTCTGTGTTTCATCCACACTCTGAAGGTCCACAGATTAAAGAATGACTCCAGATGTGCTTCGGAAACTACTACTAGTCTTTCAGGGAGCGATCAAAGCGTAGACTGTTTGAGACATTACTCCCATGGAGAAAAGTCCGCATGGTGCTTATTGTGTTCAATGCCGATGCAATTTTTGTGTTTCCTCAACACTCTGAAGGTCCACAGATTACAGAATGCATCGAGATATGCTTCGGAAACTACTACTAGCCTTCCAGGGAACGATCAAATCGTAGACAGTTTAAGACATTACTCCCATGGAGAAAAGTCTGCATGGTGCTTATTGTGTTCAATGCCGAGCAATTTTTGTGTTTCATCAATACTCTGAAGGTCCACAGATTGCAGAATGCTTCCAGATGTGCTTCGGAAACTACTACTAGCCCTCCAGTGTACGATCAAAGTGTAGGCAGTTTAAGACATTACTCCCATCGAGAAAAGTCCGCATGGTGCTTATTGTGTTAAATGCCGATGCAATTTCAGTGTTTCATAAACACTCTGAAGGTCCACAGATTACAGAATGCCTCCAGATGTACTTCGGAAACTGCTACTAGTCTTCCAGTGTACAATCAAAGCGTAGACAGTTTAAGACATTACTCCCATGGACATATGTCCGCATGGTGCTTATTGTGTTCAATGCCGATGCAGTTTTTGTGTTTCATCAACACACTGAAGGTCCACAGATTACAGAATGCCTCCAGATGTGCTTCGGAAACTAATACTAGTCTTCCAGGGAACGATCAAAGCGTAGACAGTTTGAGACATTACTCCCATGGAGAAAAGTCCGCATGGTGCTTATTGTGTTCAATGCAGATGCAATTTCTTTGTCTTATCACAACTCTGAAGGTCCACAGATTACAGAATGTATCCAGATATGCTTCGGAAACTACTACTAGCCTTCCAGCGAACGATCAAACGGTAGACAATATAAGACATTACTCCCATGGAGACAAGTCTGCATGGTGTTTATTGTGTTCAATGCCGATGCAATTTCTGTGTTTCATCCACACTCTGAAGGTCCACAGATTACAGAATGCATCCAGATGTGCTTCGGAAACTACTACTAGTCTTCCAGTGTACGATCAAAGTGTAGACAGTTTAAGACATTACTCCCATGGAGAAAAGTCCGCATTGTGCTTATTGTGTTCAATGCCGATGCAATTTTTGTGTTTCATCAATACTCTGAAGGTCCACAGATTACAGAATGCTTCCAGATGTGCTTCGGAAACTACTACTAGTCCTCCAGTGTACGATCAAAGTGTAGACAGTTTAAGACAGTACTCCCACGGAGAAAAGTCTGCATGGTGTTTATTGTGTTCAATGTCGATGCAATTTCTGTGTTTCATCAACACTCTTAAGGTCCACAGATTACAGAATGCTTCCAGATGTGCTTCGGAAACTACTACTAGTCTTCCAGTGTACGATCAAAGTGTAGACAGTTTAAGACAGTACTCCCATGGAAAAAAGTCCGCATGGTGCTTATTGTGTTAAATGCCGATGCAATATTTGTGTTTCATCAACACTCTGAAGGTCCACAGATTACAGAATGACTCCAGATGTGCTTCGGAAAATACTACTAGTCTTCCAGTGTACGATCAAAGCGTAGACAGTTTAAGAGATTACTCCCATTGAGAAAAGTCCGCATGGTGCTTATTGTGTTCAATGCCGATGCAGTTTTTGTGTTTCATCAACACTCTGAACGTCCACAGATTAGAGAATGACTCCAGATGTGCTTCGGAAACTACTACTAGTCGTCCAGGGAACGATCAAAGCGTAGACAGTTTGAGACATTACTCCCATGGAGAAAAGTCCGCATGGTGCTTATTGTGTTCAATGCCGATGCAATTTTTGTGTTTCATCAACACTCTGAAGGTCCACAGATTACAGAATGCATCCAGATGTGCTTCGGAAACTACTACTAGTCTTCCAGTGTGCGATCAACGCGTAGACAGTTTAAGACTTAACTCTCATGGAGAAAAGTCCGTATGGTGCCTATTGTGTTCAATGCCGAATCAATTTCTGTGCTTCATCAACACTCTGAAGGTCCAGAGATAACAGAATGCATCCAGATATGCTTCGGAAACTACTACTAGTCTTCCAGGGAACGATCAAAGCGTACACAGTTTAAGACATTACTCCCAAGGAGAAGAGTCCGCATGGTGCTTATTGTGTTCAATGCCGATGCAATGTCTGTGTTTCATCAACACTCTGAAGGTCCACAGATTACAGAATGCATCCAGAAGTGTTTCGGAAACTACTACTAGTCTTCCAGGGAACGATCAAAGCGTAGACACTTTAAGACATTACTCCCATGGAGAAAATTCTGCATGGTGCTTATTGTGTTCAATGCCGCTGCAATTTTTGTGTTTCATCAACACTCTGAAGGTCCACAGATTACAGAATGCCTCCTGATGTGCTTTGGAAACTACTACTAGTCCTCCAGTGTACGATCAAAGTGTAGGCAGTTTAAGACATTACTCCCATGGAGAAAAGTCCGCATGGTGCTTATAGTGTTAAATGCCGAAGCAATTTCTGTGTTTCATCAACACTCTGAAGGTCCACAGATTACAGTATGCCTCCAGATGTACTTCGGAAACTGCTACTAGTCTTCCAGTGTACAATCAAAGCGTAGACAGTTTTAGACATTACTCCCATGGAGATAAGTCCGCATGGTGCTTATTGTGTTCAATGCCGAAGCAGTTTTTGTGTTTCATCAACACACTGAAGGTCCACAGATTACAGAATGCCTCCAGATGTGCTTCGGAAACTACTAATAGTCTTCCAGGGAACGATCAAAGCGTAGACAGTTTGAGACATTACTCCCATGGAGAAAAGTCCGCATGGTGCTTATTGTGTTTAATGCCGATGCAATTTTTGTGTTTCATCAACACTCTGAAGGTCCACAGATTACAGAATGCCTCCAGATGTGCTTCGGAAACTACTACTAGTTTTCCAGTATACGATCAAAGCGTAGACAGTTTAAGACATTACTCCTATGGAGAAAAGTCTGCATGGTGTTTATTGTGTTCAATGCCGATGCAATTTCTGTGTTTCATCCACACACTGAAGGTCCACAGATTAAAGAATGACTCCAGATGTGCTTCGGAAACTACTACTAGTCTTTCAGGGAGCGATCAAAGCGTAGACAGTTTGAGACATTACTCCCATGGAGAAAAGTCCGCATGGTGCTTATTGTGTTCAATGCCGATGCAATTTTTGTGTTTCCTCAACACTCTGAAGGTCCACAGATTACAGAATGCATCGAGATATGCTTCGGAAACTACTACTAGTCTTCCAGGGAACGATCAAATCGTAGACAGTTTAAGACATTACTCCCATGGAGAAAAGTCTGCATGGTGCTTATTGTGTTCAATGCCGAGCAATTTTTGTGTTTCATCAATACTCTGAAGGTCCACAGATTACAGAATGCTTCCAGATGTGCTTCGGAAACTACTACTAGCCCTCCAGTGTACGATCAAAGTGTAGGCAGTTTAAGACATTACTCCCATCGAGAAAAGTCCGCATGGTGCTTATTGTGTTAAATGCCGATGCAATTTCAGTGTTTCATCAACACTCTGAAGGTCCACAGATTACAGAATGCCTCCAGATGTACTTCGGAAACTGCTACTAGTCTTCCAGTGTACAATCAAAGCGTAGACAGTTTAAGACATTACTCCCATGGAGATATGTCCGCATGGTGCTTATTGTGTTCAATGCCGATGCAGTTTTTGTGTTTCATCAACACACTGAAGGTCCACAGATTACAGAATGCCTCCAGATGTGCTTCGCAAACTACTACTAGTCTTCCAGTGAACGATCAAAGCGTAGATACTTTTAGACATTACTCTCATGGAGAAAATTCCGCATGGTGCTTATTGTGTTCAATTCCGCTGCAATTTTTGTGTTTCATCAACAGTCTGAAGGTCCACAGATTACAGAATGCCTCCAGATGTGCTTCGGAAACTACTACTAGTCTTCCAGTGTACGATCAAAGTGTAGACAGTTTAAGACATTACTCCCATGGAGAAAAGTCCGCATTGTGCTTATTGTGTTCAATGCCGATGCAATTTTTGTGTTTCATCAATACTCTGAAGGTCCACAGATTACAGAATGCTTCCAGATGTGCTTCGGAAACTACTACTAGTCCTCCAGTGTACGATCAAAGTGTAGACAGTTTAAGACAGTACTCCCATGGAGATAAGTCCGCATGGTGCTTATTGTGTTAAATGCCGATGCAATTTCTGTGTTTCATCAACACTCTGAAGGTCCACAGATTACAGAATGCCTCCAGATGTACTTCAGAAACTGCTACTAGTCTTCCAGTGTACAATCAAAGCGTAGACAGTTTAAGACATTACTCCCATGGAGATAAGTCCGCATGGTGCTCATTGTGTTCAATGCCGATGCAGTTTTTGTGTTTCATCAATACACTGAAGGTCCACAGATTACAGAATGCCCCCAGATATGCTTCGGAAACTACTACTAGCCTTCCAGGGAACGATCAAAGCGTAGACAATATAAGACATTACTCCCATGGAGAAAAGTCTGCATGGTGTTTATTGTGTTCAATGTCGATGCAATTTCTGTGTTTCATCAACACTCTGAAGGTCCACAGATTACAGAATGCTTCCAGATGTGCTTCGGAAACTACTACTAGTCTTCCAGTGTACGATCAAAGTGTAGACAGTTTAAGACAGTACTCCCATGGAAAAAAGTCCGCATGGTGCTTATTGTGTTAAATGCCGATGCAATTTTTGTGTTTCATCAACACTCTGAAGGTCCACAGATTACAGAATGACTCCAGATGTGCTTCGGAAAATACTACTAGTCTTCCAGTGTACGATAAAAGCGTAGACAGTTTAAGACATTACTCCCATGGAGAAAAGTCCGCATGGTGCTTATTGTGTTCAATGCCGATGCAGTTTTTGTGTTTCATCAACACTCTGAACGTCCACAGATTAGAGAATGACTCCAGATGTGCTTCGGAAACTACTACTAGTCGTCCAGGGAACGATCAAAGCGTAGACAGTTTGAGACATTACTCCCATGGAGAAAAGTCCGCATGGTGCTTATTGTGTTCAATGCCGATGCAATTTTTGTGTTTCATCAACACTCTGAAGGTCCACAGATTACAGAATGCATCCAGATGCGCTTCGGAAACTACTACTAGTCTTCCAGTGTGCGATCAAAGCGTAGACAAATTAAGACTATACTCTCATGGAGAAAAGTCCGTATGGTGCTTATTGTGTTTAATGCCGATGCAATATTTGTGTTTCATCAACACTCTGAAGGTCCACAAATTACAGAATGCCTCCAGATGTGCTTCGGAAACTACTACTAGTTTTCCAGTATACGATCAAAGCGTAGACAGTTTAAGACATTACTCCCATGGAGAAAAGTCTGCATGGTGTTTATTGTGTTCAATGCCGATGCAATTTCTGTGTTTCATCCACACTCTGAAGGTCCACAGATTAAAGAATGACTCCAGATGTGCTTCGGAAACTACTACTAGTCTTTCAGGGAGCGATCAAAGCGTAGACTGTTTGAGACATTACTCCCATGGAGAAAAGTCCGCATGGTGCTTATTGTGTTCAATGCCGATGCAATTTTTGTGTTTCCTCAACACTCTGAAGGTCCACAGATTACAGAATGCATCGAGATATGCTTCGGAAACTACTACTAGCCTTCCAGGGAACGATCAAATCGTAGACAGTTTAAGACATTACTCCCATGGAGAAAAGTCTGCATGGTGCTTATTGTGTTCAATGCCGAGCAATTTTTGTGTTTCATCAATACTCTGAAGGTCCACAGATTGCAGAATGCTTCCAGATGTGCTTCGCAAACTACTACTAGCCCCCCAGTGTACGATCAAAGTGTAGGCAGTTTAAGACATTACTCCCATCGAGAAAAGTCCGCATGGTGCTTATTGTGTTAAATGCCGATGCAATTTCAGTGTTTCATAAACACTCTGAAGGTCCACAGATTACAGAATGCCTCCAGATGTACTTCGGAAACTGCTACTAGTCTTCCAGTGTACAATCAAAGCGTAGACAGTTTAAGACATTACTCCCATGGACATATGTCCGCATGGTGCTTATTGTGTTCAATGCCGATGCAGTTTTTGTGTTTCATCAACACACTGAAGGTCCACAGATTACAGAATGCCTCCAGATGTGCTTCGGAAACTAATACTAGTCTTCCAGGGAACGATCAAAGCGTAGACAGTTTGAGACATTACTCCCATGGAGAAAAGTCCGCATGGTGCTTATTGTGTTCAATGCACATGCAATTTCTTTGTCTTATCACAACTCTGAAGGTCCACAGATTACAGAATGTATCCAGATATGCTTCGGAAACTACTACTAGCCTTCCAGGGAACGATCAAACCGTAGACAATATAAGACATTACTCCCATGGAGATAAGTCCGCATGGTGCTTATTGTGTTAAATGCCGATGCAATTTCTGTGTTTCATCAACACTCTGAAGGTCCACAGATTACAGAATGCCTCCAGATGTACTTCAGAAACTGCTACTAGTCTTCCAGTGTACAATCAAAGCGTAGACAGTTTAAGACATTACTCCCATGGAGATAAGTCCGCATGGTGCTCATTGTGTTCAATGCCGATGCAGTTTTTGTGTTTCATCAATACACTGAAGGTCCACAGATTACAGAATGCCTCCAGATATGCTTCGGAAACTACTACTAGCCTTCCAGGGAACGATCAAAGCGTAGACAATATAAGACATTACTCCCATGGAGAAAAGTCTGCATGGTGTTTATTGTGTTCAATGTCGATGCAATTTCTGTGTTTCATCAACACTCTGAAGGTCCACAGATTACAGAATGCTTCCAGATGTGCTTCGGAAACTACTACTAGTCTTCCAGTGTACGATCAAAGTGTAGACAGTTTATGACAGTACTCCCATGGAAAAAAGTCCGCATGGTGCTTATTGTGTTAAATGCCGATGCAATTTTTGTGTTTCATCAACACTCTGAAGGTCCACAGATTACAGAATGACTCCAGATGTGCTTCGGAAAATACTACTAGTCTTCCAGTGTACGATAAAAGCGTAGACAGTTTAAGACATTACTCCCATGGAGAAAAGTCCGCATGGTGCTTATTGTGTTCAATGCCGATGCAGTTTTTGTGTTTCATCAACACTCTGAACGTCCACAGATTAGAGAATGACTCCAGATGTGCTTCGGAAACTACTACTAGTCGTCCAGGGAACGATCAAAGCGTAGACAGTTTGAGACATTACTCCCATGGAGAAAAGTCCGCATGGTGCTTATTGTGTTCAATGCCGATGCAATTTTTGTGTTTCATCAACACTCTGAAGGTCCACAGATTACAGAATGCATCCAGATGCGCTTCGGAAACTACTACTAGTCTTCCAGTGTGCGATCAAAGCGTAGACAAATTAAGACTATACTCTCATGGAGAAAAGTCCGTATGGTGCTTATTGTGTTTAATGCCGATGCAATTTTTGTGTTTCATCAACACTCTGAAGGTCCACAAATTACAGAATGCCTCCAGATGTGCTTCGGAAACTACTACTAGTTTTCCAGTATACGATCAAAGCGTAGACAGTTTAAGACATTACTCCCATGGAGAAAAGTCTGCATGGTGTTTATTGTGTTCAATGCCGATGCAATTTCTGTGTTTCATCCACACACTGAAGGTCCACAGATTAAAGAATGACTCCAGATGTGCTTCGGAAACTACTACTAGTCTTTCAGGGAGCGATCAAAGCGTAGACTGTTTGAGACATTACTCCCATGGAGAAAAGTCCGCATGGTGCTTATTGTGTTCAATGCCGATGCAATTTTTGTGTTTCCTCAACACTCTGAAGGTCCACAGATTACAGAATGCATCGAGATATGCTTCGGAAACTACTACTAGCCTTCCAGGGAACGATCAAATCGTAGACAGTTTAAGACATTACTCCCATGGAGAAAAGTCTGCATGGTGCTTATTGTGTTCAATGCCGAGCAATTTTTGTGTTTCATCAATACTCTGAAGGTCCACAGATTGCAGAATGCTTCCAGATGTGCTTCGGAAACTACTACTAGCCCTCCAGTGTACGATCAAAGTGTAGGCAGTTTAAGACATTACTCCCATCGAGAAAAGTCCGCATGGTGCTTATTGTGTTAAATGCCGATGCAATTTCAGTGTTTCATAAACACTCTGAAGGTCCACAGATTACAGAATGCCTCCAGATGTACTTCGGAAACTGCTACTAGTCTTCCAGTGTACAATCAAAGCGTAGACAGTTTAAGACATTACTCCCATGGACATATGTCCGCATGGTGCTTATTGTGTTCAATGCCGATGCAGTTTTTGTGTTTCATCAACACACTGAAGGTCCACAGATTACAGAATGCCTCCAGATGTGCTTCGGAAACTAATACTAGTCTTCCAGGGAACGATCAAAGCGTAGACAGTTTGAGACATTACTCCCATGGAGAAAAGTCCGCATGGTGCTTATTGTGTTCAATGCAGATGCAATTTCTTTGTCTTATCACAACTCTGAAGGTCCACAGATTACAGAATGTATCCAGATATGCTTCGGAAACTACTACTAGCCTTCCAGCGAACGATCAAACGGTAGACAATATAAGACATTACTCCCATGGAGACAAGTCTGCATGGTGTTTATTGTGTTCAATGCCGATGCAATTTCTGTGTTTCATCCACACTCTGAAGGTCCACAGATTACAGAATGCATCCAGATGTGCTTCGGAAACTACTACTAGTCTTCCAGTGTACGATCAAAGTGTAGACAGTTTAAGACATTACTCCCATGGAGAAAAGTCCGCATTGTGCTTATTGTGTTCAATGCCGATGCAATTTTTGTGTTTCATCAATACTCTGAAGGTCCACAGATTACAGAATGCTTCCAGATGTGCTTCGGAAACTACTACTAGTCCTCCAGTGTACGATCAAAGTGTAGACAGTTTAAGACAGTACTCCCACGGAGAAAAGTCTGCATGGTGTTTATTGTGTTCAATGTCGATGCAATTTCTGTGTTTCATCAACACTCTTAAGGTCCACAGATTACAGAATGCTTCCAGATGTGCTTCGGAAACTACTACTAGTCTTCCAGTGTACGATCAAAGTGTAGACAGTTTAAGACAGTACTCCCATGGAAAAAAGTCCGCATGGTGCTTATTGTGTTAAATGCCGATGCAATATTTGTGTTTCATCAACACTCTGAAGGTCCACAGATTACAGAATGACTCCAGATGTGCTTCGGAAAATACTACTAGTCTTCCAGTGTACGATCAAAGCGTAGACAGTTTAAGACATTACTCCCATTGAGAAAAGTCCGCATGGTGCTTATTGTGTTCAATGCCGATGCAGTTTTTGTGTTTCATCAACACTCTGAACGTCCACAGATTAGAGAATGACTCCAGATGTGCTTCGGAAACTACTACTAGTCGTCCAGGGAACGATCAAAGCGTAGACAGTTTGAGACATTACTCCCATGGAGAAAAGTCCGCATGGTGCTTATTGTGTTCAATGCCGATGCAATTTTTGTGTTTCATCAACACTCTGAAGGTCCACAGATTACAGAATGCATCCAGATGTGCTTCGGAAACTACTACTAGTCTTCCAGTGTGCGATCAACGCGTAGACAGTTTAAGACTTAACTCTCATGGAGAAAAGTCCGTATGGTGCCTATTGTGTTCAATGCCGAATCAATTTCTGTGCTTCATCAACACTCTGAAGGTCCAGAGATAACAGAATGCATCCAGATATGCTTCGGAAACTACTACTAGTCTTCCAGGGAACGATCAAAGCGTACACAGTTTAAGACATTACTCCCAAGGAGAAGAGTCCGCATGGTGCTTATTGTGTTCAATGCCGATGCAATGTCTGTGTTTCATCAACACTCTGAAGGTCCACAGATTACAGAATGCATCCAGAAGTGTTTCGGAAACTACTACTAGTCTTCCAGGGAACGATCAAAGCGTAGACACTTTAAGACATTACTCCCATGGAGAAAATTCTGCATGGTGCTTATTGTGTTCAATGCCGCTGCAATTTTTGTGTTTCATCAACACTCTGAAGGTCCACAGATTACAGAATGCCTCCTGATGTGCTTTGGAAACTACTACTAGTCCTCCAGTGTACGATCAAAGTGTAGGCAGTTTAAGACATTACTCCCATGGAGAAAAGTCCGCATGGTGCTTATAGTGTTAAATGCCGATGCAATTTCTGTGTTTCATCAACACTCTGAAGGTCCACAGATTACAGTATGCCTCCAGATGTACTTCGGAAACTGCTACTAGTCTTCCAGTGTACAATCAAAGCGTAGACAGTTTTAGACATTACTCCCATGGAGATAAGTCCGCATGGTGCTTATTGTGTTCAATGCCGAAGCAGTTTTTGTGTTTCATCAACACACTGAAGGTCCACAGATTACAGAATGCCTCCAGATGTGCTTCGGAAACTACTAATAGTCTTCCAGGGAACGATCAAAGCGTAGACAGTTTGAGACATTACTCCCATGGAGAAAAGTCCGCATGGTGCTTATTGTGTTTAATGCCGATGCAATTTTTGTGTTTCATCAACACTCTGAAGGTCCACAGATTACAGAATGCCTCCAGATGTGCTTCGGAAACTACTACTAGTTTTCCAGTATACGATCAAAGCGTAGACAGTTTAAGACATTACTCCTATGGAGAAAAGTCTGCATGGTGTTTATTGTGTTCAATGCCGATGCAATTTCTGTGTTTCATCCACACACTGAAGGTCCACAGATTAAAGAATGACTCCAGATGTGCTTCGGAAACTACTACTAGTCTTTCAGGGAGCGATCAAAGCGTAGACAGTTTGAGACATTACTCCCATGGAGAAAAGTCCGCATGGTGCTTATTGTGTTCAATGCCGATGCAATTTTTGTGTTTCCTCAACACTCTGAAGGTCCACAGATTACAGAATGCATCGAGATATGCTTCGGAAACTACTACTAGTCTTCCAGGGAACGATCAAATCGTAGACAGTTTAAGACATTACTCCCATGGAGAAAAGTCTGCATGGTGCTTATTGTGTTCAATGCCGAGCAATTTTTGTGTTTCATCAATACTCTGAAGGTCCACAGATTACAGAATGCTTCCAGATGTGCTTCGGAAACTACTACTAGCCCTCCAGTGTACGATCAAAGTGTAGGCAGTTTAAGACATTACTCCCATCGAGAAAAGTCCGCATGGTGCTTATTGTGTTAAATGCCGATGCAATTTCAGTGTTTCATCAACACTCTGAAGGTCCACAGATTACAGAATGCCTCCAGATGTACTTCGGAAACTGCTACTAGTCTTCCAGTGTACAATCAAAGCGTAGACAGTTTAAGACATTACTCCCATGGAGATATGTCCGCATGGTGCTTATTGTGTTCAATGCCGATGCAGTTTTTGTGTTTCATCAACACACTGAAGGTCCACAGATTACAGAATGCCTCCAGATGTGCTTCGCAAACTACTACTAGTCTTCCAGGGAACGATCAAAGCGTAGACAGTTTGAGACATTACTCCCATGGAGAAAAGTCCGCATGGTGCTTATTGTGTTCAATGCACATGCAATTTCTTTGTTTCATCACAACTCTGAAGTTCCACAGATTACAGAATGTATCCAGATATGCTTCGGAAACTACTACTAGCCTTCCAGGGAACGATCAAACCGTAGACAATATAAGACATTACTCCCATGGAGAAAAGTCTGCATGGTGTTTATTGTGTTCAATGCCGATGCAATTTCTGTGTTTCATCCACACTCTGAAGGTCCACAGATTACAGAATGCATCCAGAAGTGCTTCGGAAACTACTACTAGTCTTCCAGTGAACGATCAAAGCGTAGACACTTTTAGACATTACTCTCATGGAGAAAATTCCGCATGGTGCTTATTGTGTTCAATTCCGCTGCAATTTTTGTGTTTCATCAACAGTCTGAAGGTCCACAGATTACAGAATGCCTCCAGATGTGCTTCGGAAACTACTACTAGTCTTCCAGTGTACGATCAAAGTGTAGACAGTTTAAGACATTACTCCCATGGAGAAAAGTCCGCATTGTGCTTATTGTGTTCAATGCCGATGCAATTTTTGTGTTTCATCAATACTCTGAAGGTCCACAGATTACAGAATGCTTCCAGATGTGCTTCGGAAACTACTACTAGTCCTCCAGTGTACGATCAAAGTGTAGACAGTTTAAGACAGTACTCCAATGGAGATAAGTCCGCATGGTGCTTATTGTGTTAAATGCCGATGCAATTTCTGTGTTTCATCAACACTCTGAAGGTCCACAGATTACAGAATGCCTCCAGATGTACTTCAGAAACTGCTACTAGTCTTCCAGTGTACAATCATAGCGTAGACAGTTTAAGACATTACTCCCATGGAGATAAGTCCGCATGGTGCTCATTGTGTTCAATGCCGATGCAGTTTTTGTGTTTCATCAATACACTGAAGGTCCACAGATTACAGAATGCCTCCAGATATGCTTCGGAAACTACTACTAGCCTTCCAGGGAACGATCAAAGCGTAGACAATATAAGACATTACTCCCATGGAGAAAAGTCTGCATGGTGTTTATTGTGTTCAATGTCGATGCAATTTCTGTGTTTCATCAACACTCTGAAGGTCCACAGATTACAGAATGCTTCCAGATGTGCTTCGGAAACTACTACTAGTGTTCCAGTGTACGATCAAAGTGTAGACAGTTTAAGACAGTACTCCCATGGAAAAAAGTCCGCATGGTGCTTATTGTGTTAAATGCCGATGCAATTTTTGTGTTTCATCAACACTCTGAAGGTCCACAGATTACAGAATGACTCCAGATGTGCTTCGGAAAATACTACTAGTCTTCCAGTGTACGATAAAAGCGTAGACAGTTTAAGACATTACTCCCATGGAGAAAAGTCCGCATGGTGCTTATTGTGTTCAATGCCGATGCAGTTTTTGTGTTTCATCAACACACTGAAGGTCCACAGATTACAGAATGCCTCCAGATGTGCTTCGCAAACTACTACTAGTCTTCCAGGGAACGATCAAAGCGTAGACAGTTTGAGACATTACTCCCATGGAGAAAAGTCCGCATGGTGCTTATTGTGTTCAATGCACATGCAATTTCTTTGTTTCATCACAACTCTGAAGTTCCACAGATTACAGAATGTATCCAGATATGCTTCGGAAACTACTACTAGCCTTCCAGGGAACGATCAAACCGTAGACAATATAAGACATTACTCCCATGGAGAAAAGTCTGCATGGTGTTTATTGTGTTCAATGCCGATGCAATTTCTGTGTTTCATCCACACTCTGAAGGTCCACAGATTACAGAATGCATCCAGAAGTGCTTCGGAAACTACTACTAGTCTTCCAGTGAACGATCAAAGCGTAGACACTTTTAGACATTACTCTCATGGAGAAAATTCCGCATGGTGCTTATTGTGTTCAATTCCGCTGCAATTTTTGTGTTTCATCAACAGTCTGAAGGTCCACAGATTACAGAATGCCTCCAGATGTGCTTCGGAAACTACTACTAGTCTTCCAGTGTACGATCAAAGTGTAGACAGTTTAAGACATTACTCCCATGGAGAAAAGTCCGCATTGTGCTTATTGTGTTCAATGCCGATGCAATTTTTGTGTTTCATCAATACTCTGAAGGTCCACAGATTACAGAATGCTTCCAGATGTGCTTCGGAAACTACTACTAGTCCTCCAGTGTACGATCAAAGTGTAGACAGTTTAAGACAGTACTCCAATGGAGATAAGTCCGCATGGTGCTTATTGTGTTAAATGCCGATGCAATTTCTGTGTTTCATCAACACTCTGAAGGTCCACAGATTACAGAATGCCTCCAGATGTACTTCAGAAACTGCTACTAGTCTTCCAGTGTACAATCATAGCGTAGACAGTTTAAGACATTACTCCCATGGAGATAAGTCCGCATGGTGCTCATTGTGTTCAATGCCGATGCAGTTTTTGTGTTTCATCAATACACTGAAGGTCCACAGATTACAGAATGCCTCCAGATATGCTTCGGAAACTACTACTAGCCTTCCAGGGAACGATCAAAGCGTAGACAGTTTGAGACATTACTCCCATGGAGAAAAGTCCGCATGGTGCTTATTGTGTTCAATGCCGATGCAATTTTTGTGTTTCATCAACACTCTGAAGGTCCACAGATTACAGAATGCATCCAGATGCGCTTCGGAAACTACTACTAGTCTTCCAGTGTGCGATCAAAGCGTAGACAATTTAAGACTTTACTCTCATGGAGAAAAGTCCGTTTGGTGCTTATTGTGTTTAATGCCGATGCAATTTTTGTGTTTCATCAACACTCTGAAGGTCCACAGATTACAGAATGCATCCAGATGTGCTTCGGAAACTACTACTAGTCTTCCAGTGTGCGATCAACGCGTAGACAGTTTAAGACTTAACTCTCATGGAGAAAAGTCCGTATGGTGCCTATTGTGTTCAATGCCGAATCAATTTCTGTGCTTCATCAACACTCTGAAGGTCCAGAGATAACAGAATGCATCCAGATATGCTTCGGAACCTACTACTAGTCTTCCAGGGAACGATCAAAGCGTACACAGTTTAAGACATTACTCCCAAGGAGAAGAGTCCGCATGGTGCTTATTGTGTTCAATGCCGATGCAATATCTGTGTTTCATCAACACTCTGAAGGTCCACAGATTACAGAATGCATCCAGAAGTGTTTCGGAAACTACTACTAGTCTTCCAGGGAACGATCAAAGCGTAGACACTTTAATACATTACTCCCATGGAGAAAATTCTGCATGGTGCTTATTGTGTTCAATGCCGCTGCAATTTTTGTGTTTCATCAACACTCTGAAGGTCCACAGATTACAGAATGCCTCCTGATGTGCTTTGGAAACTACTACTAGTCTTCCAGTGTACGATCAAAGCGTAGACAGTTTAAGTTATTACTCCCATGGAGAAAAGTCCGCATGGTGCTTATTGTGTTCAATGACGAGCAATTTTTGTGTTTCATCAATACTCTGAAGGTCCACAGATTGCAGAATGCTTCCAGATGTGTTTCGGAAACTACTACTAGCCCTCCAGTGTAGGATCAAAGTGTAGGCAGTTTAAGACATTACTCCCATCGAGAAAAGTCCGCATGGTGCTGATTGTGTTAAATGCCGATGCAATTTCAGTATTTCATAAACACTCTGAAGGTCCACAGATTACAGAATGCCTCCAGATGTACTTCGGAAACTGCTACTAGTCTTCCAGTGTACAATCAAAGCGTAGACAGTTTAAGACATTACTCCCATGGAGATATGTCCGCATGGTGCTTATTGTGTTCAATGCCGATGCAGTTTTTGTGTTTCATCAACAAACTGAAGGTCCACAGATTACAGAATGCCTCCAGATGTGCTTCGAAACTAATACTAGTCTTCCAGGGAACGATCAAAGCGTAGACAGTTTGAGACATTACTACCATGGAGAAAAGTCCGCATGGTGCTTATTGTGTTCAATGCAGATGCAATTTCTTTGTCTTATCACAACTCTGAAGGTCCACAGATTACAGAATGTATCCAGATATGCTTTGGAAACTACTACTAGCCTTCCAGGGAACGATCAAACCGTAGACAATATAAGACATTACTCCCATGGAGACAAGTCTGCATGGTGTTTATTGTGTTCAATGCCGATGCAATTTCTGTGTTTCATCCACACTCTGAAGGTCCACAGATTACAGAATGCATCCAGAAGTGCTTCGGAAACTACTACTAGTCATCCAGTGAACGATCAAAGCGTAGACACTTTTAGACATTACTCTCATGGAGAAAATTCCGCATGGTGCTTATTGTGTTCAATTCCGCTGCAATTTTTGTGTTTCATCAACAGTCTGAAGGTCCACAGATTACAGAATGCCTCCAGATGTGCTTCGGAAACTACTACTAGTCTTCCAGTGTACGATCAAAGTGTAGACAGTTTAAGACATTACTCCCATGGAGAAAAGTCCGCATTGTGCTTATTGTGTTCAATGCCGATGCAATTTTTGTGTTTCATCAATACTCTGAAGGTCCACAGATTACAGAATGCTTCCAGATGTGCTTCGGAAACTACTACTAGTCCTCCAGTGTACGATCAAAGTGTAGACAGTTTAAGACAGTACTCCCACGGCGAAAAGTCTGCGTGGTGTTTATTGTGTTCAATGTCGATGCAATTTCTGTGTTTCATCAACACTCTTAAGGTCCACAGATTACAGAATGCTTCCAGATGTGCTTCGGAAACTACTACTAGTCTTCCAGTGTACGATCAAAGTGTAGACAGTTTAAGACAGTATTCCCATGGAAAAAAGTCCGCATGGTGCTTATTGTGTTAAATGCCGATGCAATTTTTGTGTTTCATCAACACTCTGAAGGTCCACAGATTACAGAATGACTCCAGATGTGCTTCGGAAAATACTACTAGTCTTCCAGTGTACGATCAAAGCGTAGACAGTTTAAGACATTACTCCCATTGAGAAAAGTCCGCATGGTGCTTATTGTGTTCAATGCCGATGCAGTTTTTGTGTTTCATCAACACTCTGAACGTCCACAGATTAGAGAATGACTCCAGATGTGCTTCGGAAACTACTACTAGTCGTCCAGGGAACGATCAAAGCGTAGACAGTTTGAGACATTACTCCCATGGAGAAAAGTCCGCATGGTGCTTATTGTGTTCAATGCCGATGCAATTTTTGTGTTTCATCAACACTCTGAAGGTCCACAGATTACAGAATGCATCCAGATGTGCTTCGCAAACTACTACTAGTCTTCCAGTGTGCGATCAACGCGTAGACAGTTTAAGACTTAACTCTCATGGAGAAAAGTCCGTATGGTGCCTATTGTGTTCAATGCCGAATCAATTTCTGTGCTTCATCAACACTCTGAAGGTCCAGAGATAACAGAATGCATCCAGATATGCTTCGGAAACTACTACTAGTCTTCCAGGGAACGATCAAAGCGTACACAGTTTAAGACATTACTCCCAAGGAGAAGAGTCCGCATGGTGCTTATTGTGTTCAATGCCGATGCAATATCTGTGTTTCATCAACACTCTGAAGGTCCACAGATTACAGAATGCATCCAGAAGTGTTTCGGAAACTACTACTAGTCTTCCAGGGAACGATCAAAGCGTAGACACTTTAAGACATTACTCCCATGGAGAAAATTCTGCATGGTGCTTATTGTGTTCAATGCCGCTGCAATTTTTGTGTTTCATCAACACTCTGAAGGTCCACAGATTACAGAATGCCTCCTGATGTGCTTTGGAAACTACTACTAGTCTTCCAGTGTACGATCAAAGCGTAGACAGTTTAAGTTGTTACTCCCATGGAGAAAAGTCCGCATTGTGCTTATTGTGTTCAATGCCGATGCAATTTTTGTGTTTCATCAATACTCAGAAGGTCCACAGGTTACAGAATGCTTCCAGTTGTGCTTTGGAAACTACTACTAGTCCTCCAGTGTACGATCAAAGTGTAGGCAGTTTAAGACATTACTCCCATGGAGAAAAGTCCGCATGGTGCTTATTGTGTTAAATGCCGATGCAATTTCTGTGTTTCATCAACACTCTGAAGGTCCACAGATTACAGTATGCCTCCAGATGTACTTCGGAAACTGCTACTAGTCTTCCAGTGTACAATCAAAGCGTAGACAGCTTAAGACATTACTCCCATGGAGATAAGTCCGCATGGTGCTTATTGTGTTCAATGCCGAAGCAGTTTTTGTGTTTCATCAACACACTGAAGGTCCACAGATTACAGAATGCCTCCAGATGTGCTTCGGAAACTACTACTAGTCTACCAGGGAACGATCAAAGCGTAGACAGTTTGAGACATTACTCCCATGGAGAAAAGTACGCATGGTGCATATTGTGTTCAATGCCGATGCAATTTTTGTGTTTCATCAACACTCTGAAAGTCCACAGATTACAGAATGTATCCAGATATGCTTCGGAAACTACTACTAGCCTTCCAGGGAATGATCAAACCGTAGACAGTTTAAGACACTACTCCCATGGAGAAAAGTCCGCATTGTGCTTATTATGTTCAATGCCGATGCAATTTTTGTGTTTCATCAATACTCTGAAGGTCCACAGATTACAGAATGCTTCCAGATGTGCTTCGGAAACTACTGCTAGTCCTCCATTGTACGATCAAAGTGTAGACAGTTTAAGACAGTACTCCCATGGAGAAAAGTCCGCATGGTGCTTACTGTGTTAAATGCCGATGTAATTTCTGTGTTTCATCAACACTCTGAAGGTCCACAGATTACAGAATGCATACAGAAGAGCTTCGGAAACTACTACTAGTCTTCCAGTGAACGATCAAAGCGTAGACACATTAAGAAATTACTCCCATGGAGAAAATTCCGCATGGTGCTTATTGTGTTCAATGCCGCTGCAATTTTTGTGTTTTATCAACACTCTGAAGGTCCACAGATTACAGAATGCCTCCAGATGTGCTTCGGAAACTACTACTAGTCTTCCAGTGTACGATCAAATCGTAGACAGTTTAAGACACTACTCCCATGGAGAAAAGTCCGCATTGTGCTTATTGTGTTCAATGCCGATTCAATTTTTGTGTTTCATCAATACTCTGAAGGTCCACAGCTTACAGAATGCTTCCAGATGTGCTTCGGAAACTACTACTAGTCCTCCAGTGTACGAACAAAGTGTAGACAGTTTAAGACAGTACTCAAATGGAGAAAAGTCCGCATGGTGCTTATTGTGTTAAATGCCGATGCAATTTCTGTGTTTCATCAACACTCTGAAGGTCCACAGAGTACAGAATGCCTCCAGATGTACTTCGGTAACTGCTACTAGTCTTCCAGTGTACGATCAAAGTGTAGACAGTTTAAGACACTACTCCCATGGAGAAAAGTCCTCATTGTGCTTATTGTGTTCAATGCCGATGCAATTTTTGTGTTTCATCAATACTCTGAAGGTCCACAGATTACAGAATGCTTCCAGATGTGCTTCGGAAACTACTACTAGTCCTCCAGTGTACGATCAAAGTGTAGACAGTTTAAGACAGTACTCCCATGGAGAAAAGTACGCATGGTGCTTATTGTGTTAAATGCCGCTGCAATTTTTGTGTTTCATCAACACTCTGAAGGTCCACAAATTACAGAATGCCTCCAGATGTGCTTCGGAAACTACTACTAGCCTTCCAGTGTACGATCCAAGCGTAGACAGTTTAAGACACTACTCCCATGGAGAAAAGTCCGCATTGTGCTTATTGTGTTCAATGCCGATGCAATTTTTGTGTTTCATCAATACTCTGAAGGTCCACAGATTACAGAATGCTTCCAGATGTGCTTCGGAAACTACTGCTAGTCCTCCAGTGTACGATCAAAGTGTAGACAGGTTAAGACAGTACTCCCATGGAGAAAAGTCCGCATGGTGCTTACTGTGTTAAATGCCGATGTAATTTCTGTGTTTCATCAACACTCTGAAGGTTCACAGATTACAGAATGCCTCCAGATGTACTTCGGAACCTGCTACTACTCTTCCAGTGTACAATCAAAGCGTAGACAGTTTAAGACATTACTCCCATGGAGAGAAGTCCGCATGGTGCTCATTGTGTTCAATGCCGATCCAGTTTTTGTGTTTCATCAACACTCTGAAGGTTCACAGATTACAGAATGCCTCCAGATGTACTTCGGAAACTGCTACTAGTCTTCCAGTGTACAATCAAAGCGTAGACAGTTTAAGACATTACTCCCATGGAGAGAAGTCCGCATGGTGCTCATTGTGTTCAATGCCGATGCAGTTTTTGTGTTTCATCAACACACTGAAGGTCCACAGAATACAGAATGCCTCCAGATATGCTTCGGAAACTACTACTAGCCTTCCAGGGAACGATCAAAGCGTAGACAATATAAGACACTACTCCCATGGAGAAAAGTCTGCATGGTGTTTATTGTGTTCAATGTCGATGCAATTTCTGTGTTTCATCAACACTCTGAAGGTCCACAGATTACAGAATGCTTCCAGATGTGCTTCGGAAACTACTACTAGTCCTCCAGTGTACGATCAAAGTGTAGACATTTTAAGACATTACTCCCATGGAGAAAAGTCCGCATGGTGCTTATTGTGTTAAATGCCGATGCAGTTTTTGTGTTTCATCAACACTCTGAACGTCCACAGATTAGAGAATGACTCCAGATGTGCTTCGGAAAGTACTACTAGTCTTCCAGGGAACGATCAAAGCGTAGACAGTTTGAGACATTACTCCCATGGAGAAAAGTCCGCATGGTGCTTATTGTGTTCAATGCCGATGCAATTTTTGTGTTTCATCAACACTCTGATGGTCCACAGATTACAGAATGCATCCAGATGTGCTTCGGAAACTACTACTAGTCTTCCAGTGTACGATCAAAGCGTAGACAGTTTAAGACATTACTCTCATGGAGAAAAGTCCGTATGGTGAATATTGTTTTCAATGCCGAATCAATTTCTGTGCTTCATCAACACTCTGAAGGTCCAGAGATAACAGAACGCATCCAGATATGCTTCGGAAACTACTACTAGTCTTCCGGGGGAACGATCAAAGCGTAGACAGTTTAAGAAATTACTCCCAAGGAGAAGAGTCCGCATGGTGCTTATTGTGTTCAATGCCGATGCAATATCTGTGTTTCATCAACACTCTGAAGGTCCACAAATTGCAGAATGCCTCCAGATGTCCTTCGGGAACTACTGCTAGTCTTCCAGTGAACGATCACAGCGTAGACAGTTTAAGACATTACTCTGATGAAGAAAAGTCCGTATGGTGCCTATTGTGTTCAATGCCGAATCAATTTCTGTGTTTCATCAACACTCTGAAGGTCCACAGATAACAGAATGCCTCCAGATGTGCTTCGGAAACTACTACTAGTCTTCCAGGGACGGTCAAAGCGTAGAGAGTTTAAGACATTACTCATAAGGAGAAAAGTCCGCATGGTGCTTATTGTGTTCAATGCCGCTGCAATTTTTGTGTTTCATCAACACTCTGAAGGTCCACAGATTACAGAATGCCTCCAGATGTGCTTCGGAAACTACTACTAGTCCTCCAGTGTACGATCAAAATGTAGACAGTTTAAGACATTACTCCCATGGAGAAAAGTCCGCATTGTGCTTATTGTGTTCAATGCCGATGCAATTCTTGTGTTTCATCAATACTCTGAAGGTCCACAGATTACAGAATGCTTCCAGGTGTGATTCGGAAACTACTACTAGTCCTCAAGTGTACGATCAAAGTGTAGACAGTTTAAGACAGTACTCCCATGGAGAAAAGTCCGCATGGTGCTTATTGTGTTAAATGCCGATGCAATTTCTGTGTTTCATCAACACTCAGAAGGTCCACAGATTACAGAATGCCTCCAGATGTACTTCGGTAACTGCTACTAATCTTCCAGTGTACAATCAAAGCGTACACAGTTTAAGACATTACTCCCTTGGAGATAAGTCCGCATGGTGCTTATTGTGTTCAATGCCGATGCAGTTATTGTGTTTCATCAACACACTGAAGGTCCACAGATTACAGAATGCCTCCAGATGTGCTTCGGAAACTACTACTAGTCTTCCAGGGAACGATAAAAGCGTAGACAGTTTGAGACATTAATCCCATGGAGAAAAGTCCGCATGGTGCCTATTGTGTTTAATGCCGATGCAATTTTTGTGTTTCATCAACACTCTGAAGGTCCACAGATTACAGAATGCCTCCAGATGTGAATCGGAAACTACCACTAGTCTTCCAGGGAACGATCAAAGCGTAGACAGATTGAGACATTACTCCCATGGAGAAAAGTCCGCATGGTGCTTATTGTGTTCAATGCCGATGCAATTTTTGTGTTTCATCAACACTCCGAAGGTCCACAGATTACAGAATGCATCCAGATATGCTTCGGAAACTACTACTAGTCTTCCAGGGAACGATCAAAGCGTAGACAGTTTAAGACATTACTCCCATGGAGAAAAGTCTGCATGGTGCTTATTGTGTTCAATGCCGATGCAATTTCTCTGTTTCATCTACACTCTGAAGGTCCACAGATTACAGAATGCCTCCAGATGTGCTTCGGAAACTACTACTAGTCTTCCAGTGTACGATCAAAGAGTAGACAGTTTAAGACATTACTCTCATGTAGAAAAGTCCGTATGGTGCCTATTGTGTTCAATGCCGAATCAATTTCTGTGTTTCATCAACACTCTGAAGGACCACAGATTACAGAATGCATCCAGATATGCTTCGGAAACTACTACTAGTCTTCCAGGGAACGATCAAAGCGTAGACAGTTTAAGACATTACTCCCAAGGAGACGAGTCCGCATGGTGCTTATGGTGTTCAATGTCGCTGCAATTTTTGTGTTTCATCAATACTCTGAAGGTCCGCAGATTACAGAATGCTTCCAGATGTGCTTCGGATACTACTACTAGTCCTCCAGTGTACGATCAAAGTGTAGACAGTTTAAGACAGTACTCCCATGGAGAAAAGTCCGCATGGTGCTTATTGTGTTCAATGCCGATGCAATTTCTGTGTTTCATCAACACTCTGAAGGTCCACAGATTACAGAATGCATCCAGAAGTGCTTCGGAAACTACTACTAGTCTTCCAGTGAACGATCAAATCGTAGACACTTTAAGACATTACTCCCATGGAGAAAATTCCGCATGGTGCTTATTGTGTTCAATGCCGCTGCAATTTTTGTGTTTCATCAACACTCTGAAGGTCCACAGATTACAGAATGCTTCCAGGTGTGCTTCGGAAACTACTACTAGTCCTCCAGTGTACGATCAAAGTGTAGACAGTTTAAGACAGTACTCCCATGGAGAAAAGTCCGCATGGTGCTTATTGTGTTCAATGCCGATGCAGTTTTTGTATTTCATCAACACTCTGAACGTCCACAGATTAGAGAATGACTCCAGATGTGCTTCGGAAACTACTACTAGTCGTCCAGGGAACGATCAAAGCGTAGACAGTTTGAGACATTACTCCCATGGAGAAATGTCCGCATGGTGCTTATTGTGTTCAATGCCGATGCAATTTTTGTGTTTCATCAACACTCTGAAGGTCCACAGATTACAGAATGCATCCAGATGCGCTTCGGAATCTACTACTAGTCTTCCAGTGTGCGATCAAAGCGTAGACAGTTTAAGACTTTACTCTCATGGAGAAAAGTCCGCATGGTGCCTATTGTGTTCAATGCCGAATCAATTTCTGTGCTTCATCAACACTCTGAAGGTCCAGAGATAACAGAATGCATCCAGATATGCTTCGGAAACTACTACTAGTCTTCCAGGGAACGATCAAAGCGTACACAGTTTAAGACATTACTCCCAAGGAGAAGAGTCCGCATGTGCTTATTGTGTTCAATGCCGATGCAATATCTGTGTTTCATCAACACTCTGAAGGCCCACAAATTACAGAATGCCTCCAGATGTCCTTCGGAAACTACTGCTAGTCTTCCAGTGAACGATCACAGCGTACACAGTTTAAGACATTACTCTGATGAAGAAAAGTCCGTATGGTGCCTATTGTGTTCAATGCCGAATCAATTTCTGTGTTTCATCAACACTCTGAAGGTCCACAGATAACAGAATGCCTCCAGATGTGCTTCGGAAACTACTACTAGTCTTCCAGGGACGATCAATGCGTAGACAGTTTAAGACATTACTCATAAGGAGAAAAGTCCGCATGGTGCTTATTGTGTTCAATGCCGATGCAATTTCTGTGTTTCATCAACACTCTGAAGGTCCACAGATTACAGAATGCATCCAGAAGTGCTTCGGAAACTACTACTAATCATCCAGTGTACGATCAAAGCGTAGACAGTTTAAGTTATTACTCCCATGGAGAAAAGTCCGCATTGTGCTTATTGTGTTCAATGCCGATGCAATTTTTGTGTTTCATCAATACTCAGAAGGTCCACAGGTTACAGAATGCTTCCAGTTGTGCTTTGGAAACTACTACTAGTCCTAGAGTGTACGATCAAAGTGTAGGCAGTTTAAGACATTACTCCCATGGAGAAAAGTTCGCATGGTGCTTATTGTGTTAAATGCCGATGCAATTTCTGTGTTTCATCAACACTCTGAAGGTCCACAGATTACAGAATGCCTCCAGATGTACTTCGGAAACTGCTACTAGTCTTCCAGTGTACAATCAAAGCGTAGATAGTTTAAGACATTACTCCCATGGAGATAAGTCCGCATGGTGCTTATTGTGTTCAATGCCGATGCAATTTCTGTTTTTCATCAACACTCTGAAGATCCACAGATTACAGAATGCATACAGAAGAGCTTCGGAAACTACTACTAGCCTTCCAGGGAACGATCAAACCGTAGACAATATAAGACATTACTCCCATGGAGAAAAGTCTCCATGGTGTTTATTGTGTTCAATGCCGATGCAATTTCTGTGTTTCATCAACACTCTGAAGATCCACAGATTACAGAATGCATACAGAAGAGCTTCGGAAACTACTACTAGTCTTCCAGTGAACGATCAAAGCGTAGACACATTAAGAAATTACTCCCATGGAGAAAATTCCGCATGGTGCTTATTGTGTTCAATGCCGCTGCAATTTTTGTGTTTCATCAACACTCTGAAGGTCCACAGATTACAGAATGCCTCCAGATGTGCTTCGGAAACTACTACTAGTCTTCCAGTGTACGATCAAAGCGTAGACAGTTTAAGACACTACTCCCATGGAGAAAAGTCCGCATTGTGCTTATTGTGTTCAATGCCGATGCAATTTTTGTGTTTCATCAATACTCTGAAGGTCCACAGATTACAGAATGCTTCCAGATGTGCTTCGGAAACTACTACTAGTCCTCCAGTGTACGAACAAAGTGTAGACAGTTTAAGACAGTACTCCCATGGAGAAAAGTCCGCATGGTGCTTATTGTGTTAAATGCCGATGCAATTTCTGTGTTTCATCAACACTCTGAAGGTCCACAGAGTACAGACTGCCTCCAGATGTACTTCGGTAACTGCTACTAGTCTTCCAGTGTACGTTCAAAGTGTAGACAGTTTAAGACAGTACTCCCATGGAGAAAAGTCCTCATGGTGCTTATTGTGTTAAATGCCGCTGCAATTTTTGTGTTTCATCAACACTCTGAAGGTCCAAAAATTACAGAATGCCTCCAGATGTGCTTCGGAAACTACTACTAGTCTTCCAGTGTACGATCAAAGCGTAGACAGTTTAAGACACTACTCCCATGGAGAAAAGTCCGCATTGTGCTTATTGTGTTCAATGCCGATGCAATTTTTGTGTTTCATCAATACTCTGAAGGTCCACAGATTACAGAATGCTTCCAGATGTGCTTCGGAAACTACTACTAGTCCTCCAGTGTACGATCAAAGTGTAGACTGTTTAAGACAGTACTCCCATGGAGAAAAGTCCGCATGGTGCTTACTGTGTTAAATGCCGATGTAATTTCTGTGTTTCATCAACACTCTGAAGGTCCACAGATTACAGAATGCCTCCAGATGTACTTCGGTAACTGCTACTAGTCTACCAGTGTACGATCAAAATTGTATACAGTTTAAGACAGTACTCCCATGGAGAAAAGTCCGCATGGTGCTTATTGTGTTAAATGCCGACGCAATATCTGTGTTTCATCAACACTCTGAAGGTTCACAGATTACAGAATGCCTCCAGATGTACTTCGGAACCTGCTACTACTCTTCCAGTGTACAATTAAAGCGTAGACAGTTTAAGACATTACTCCCATGGAGAGAAGTCCGCATGGTTCTCATTGTGTTCAATGCCGATGCAGTTTTTGTGTTTCATCAACACTCTGAAGGTTCACAGATTACAGAATGCCTCCAGATGTACTTCGGAAACTGCTACTAGTCTTCCAGTGTACAATCAAAGCGTAGACAGTTTAAGACATTACTCCCATGGAGAGAAGTCCGCATGGTGCTCATTGTGTTCAATGCCGATGCAGTTTTTGTGTTTCATCAACACACTGAAGGTCCACAGATTACAGAATGCCTCCAGATATGCTTCGGAAACTACTACTAGCCTTCCAGGGAACGATCAAAGCGTAGACAATATAAGACATTACTCCCATGAAGAAAAGTCTGCATGGTGTTTATTGTGTTCAATGTCGATGCAATTTCTGTGTTTCATCAACACTCTGAAGGTCCACAGATTACAGAATGCTTCCAGATGTGTTTGGGAAACTACTACTAGTCCTCCAGTGTACGATCAAAGTGTAGACAGTTTAAGACATTACTCCCATGGAGAAAAGTCCGCATGGTGCTTATTGTGTTAAATGCCGATGCAGTTTTTGTGTTTCATCAACACTCTGAACGTCCACAGATTAGAGAATGACTCCAGATGTGCTTCGGAAACAACTACTAGCCTTCCAGGGAACGATCAAAGCGTAGACAGTTTGAGACATTACTCCCATGGAGAAAAGTCCGCATGGTTCTTATTGTGTTCAATGCCGATGCAATTTTTGTGTTTCATCAACACTCTGATGGTCCACAGATTACAGAATGCATCCAGATGTGCTTCGGAAACTTCTACTAGTCTTCCAGTGTACGATCAAAGCGTAGACAGTTTAAGACATTACTCTCATGGAGAAAAGTCCGTATGGTGAATATTGTCTTCAATACCGAATCAATTTCTGTGCTTCATCAACACTCTGAAGAACCAGAGATAACAGAACGCATCCAGATATGCTTCGGAAACTACTACTAGTCTTCCGGGGAACGATCAAAGCGTAGACAGTTTAAGAAATTACTCCCAAGGAGAAGAGTCCGCATGGTGCTTATTGTGTTCAATGCCGATGCAATATCTGTGTTTCATCAACACTCTGATGGTCCACAAATTGCAGAATGCCTCCAGATGTCCTTCGGGAACTACTGCTAGTCTTCCAGTGAACGATCACAGCGTAGGCAGTTTAAGACATTACTCTGATGAAGAAAAGTCCGTATGGTGCCTATTGTGTTCAATGCCGAATCAATTTCTGTGTTTCATCAACACTCTGAAGGTCCACAGATAACAGAATGCCTCCAGATGTGCTTCGGAAACTACTACTAGTCTTCCAGGGACGGTCAAAGCGTAGACAGTTTAAGACATTACTCCCATATAGAAAAGTCCGCATTGTGCTTATTGTGTTCAATGCCGCTGCAAATTTTGTGTTTCGTCAACACTCTGAGGGTCCACAGATTACAGTATGCCTCCAGATGTGCTTCGGAAACTACTACTAGTCCTCCAGTGTACGATCAAAGCGTAGACAGTTTAAGACACTACTCCCATATAGAAAAGTCCGCATTGTGCTTATTGTGTTCAATGCCGCTGCAATTTTTGTGTTTCGTCAACACTCTGAAGGTCCACAGATTACAGTATGCCTCCAGATGTGCTTCGGAAACTACTACTAGTCCTCCAGTGTACGATCAAAATGTAGACAGTTTAAGACACTACTCCCATGGAGAAAAGTCCGCATCGTGCTTATTGTGTTCAATGCCGATGCAATTCTTGTGTTTCATCAATACTCTGAAGGTCCACAGATTACAGAATGCATCCAGAAGTGCTTCGGAAACTACTACTAGTCCTCCAGTGTACGATCAAAGCGTAGACAGTTTAAGACACTACTCCCATATAGAAAAGTCCGCATTGTGCTTATTGTGTTCAATGCCGCTGCAATTTTTGTGTTTCGTCAACACTCTGAAGGTCCACAGATTACAGTATGCCTCCAGATGTGCTTCGGAAACTACTACTAGTCCTCCAGTGTACGATCAAAATGTAGACAGTTTAAGACACTACTCCCATGGAGAAAAGTCCGCATTGTGCTTATTGTGTTCAATGCCGATGCAATTCTTGTGTTTCATCAATACTCTGAAGGTCCACAGATTACAGAATGCTTCCAGGTGTGATTCGGAAACTACTACTAGTCCTCCAGTGTACGATCAAAGTTTAGACAGTTTAAGACAGTACTCCCATGGAGAAAAGTCCGCATGGTGCTTATTGTGTTAAATGCCGATGCAATTTCTGTGTTTCATCAGCACTCAGAACGTCCACAGATTACAGAATACCTCCAGATGTACTTCGGTAACTGCTACTAGTCTTCCAGTGTACAATCAAAGCGTACACAGTTTAAGACATTACTCCCTTGGAGATAAGTCCGCATGGTGCTTATTGTGTTCAATGCCGATGCAGTTATTGTGTTTCATCAACACACTGAAGGTCCACAGATTACAGAATGCCTCCAGATGTACTTCGGTAACTGCTACTAGTCTTCCAGTGTACAATCAAAATGTAGGCAGTTTAAGACACTACTCCCTTGGAGAAAAGTCCGCATTGTGCTTATTGTGTTCAATGCCGCTGCAATTTTTGTGTTTCATCAACACTCTGAAGGTCCACAGATTACAGAATGCCTCCAGATGTGCTTCGGAAACTACTACTAGTCCTCCAGTGTACGATCAAAATGTAGACAGTTTAAGACACTAGTCCCATGGAGAAAAGTCCGCATTGTGCTTATTGTGTTCAATGCCGATGCAATTCTTGTGTTTCATCAATACTCTGAAGGTCCACAGATTACAGAATGCTTCCAGGTGTGATTCGGAAACTACTACTAGTCCTCCAGTGTACGATCAAAGTGTAGACAGTTTAAGACAGTACTCCCATGGAGAAAAGTCCGCATGGTGCTTATTGTGTTAAATGCCGATGCAATTTCTGTGTTTCATCAACACTCAGAAGGTCCACAGATTACAGAATGCCTCCAGATGTACTTCGGTAACTGCTACTAGTCTTCCAGTGTACAATCAAAGCATACACAGTTTAAGACATTACTCTCTTTGAGATAAGTCCGCATGGTGCTTATTGTGTTAAATGCCGATGCAGTTATTGTGTTTCATCAACACACTGAAGGTCCACAGATTACAGAATGCCTCCAGATGTGCTTCGGAAACTACTACTAGTCTTCCAGGGAATGATCAAAGCGTAGACAGTTTGAGACATTAATCCCATGGAGAAAAGTCCGCATGGTGCCTATTGTGTTTAATGCCGATGCAATTTTTGTGTTTCATCAACACTCTGAAGGTCCACAGATTACAGAATGCCTCCAGATGTGAATCGGAAACTACCACTAGTCTTCCAGGGAACGATCAAAGCGTAGGCAGATTGAGACATTACTCCCATGGAGAAAAGTCCGCATGGTGCTTATTGTGTTCAATGCCGATGCAATTTTTGTGTTTCATCAACACTCCGAAGGTCCACAGATTACAGAATGCATCCAGATATGCTTCGGAAACTACTACTAGTCTTCCAGGGAACGATCAAAGCGTAGACAGTTTAAGACATTACTCCCATGGAGAAAAGTCTGCATGGTGCTTATTGTGTTCAATGCCGATGCAATTTCTCTGTTTCATCAACACTCTGAAGGTCCACAGATTACAGAATGCCTCCAGATGTGCTTCGGAAACTACTACTAGTCTTCCAGTGTACGATCAAAGAGTAGACAGTTTAAGACATTACTCTCATGGAGAAAAGTCCGTATGGTGCCTATTGTGTTCAATGCCGAATCAATTTCTGCGTTTCATCAACACTCTGAAGGTCCACAGATTACAGAATGCATCCAGATATGCTTCGGAAACTACTACTAGTCTTCCAGGGAACGATCAAAGCGTAGACAGTTTAAGACATTACTCCCAAGGAGACGAGTCCGCATGGTGCTTATTGTGTTCAACGCCGCTGCAATTTTTGTGTTTCATCAACACTCTGAAGGTCCACAGATTACAGAATGCCTCCAGATGTGCTTCGGAAACTACTACTAGTACTCCAGTGTACGATCAAAGCGTAGACAGTTTAAGACACTACTCCCATGGAGAAAAGTCCGCATTGTGCTTATTGTGTTCAATGCCGATGCAATTCTTGTGTTTCATCAATACTCTGAAGGTCCACAGATTACAGAATGCTTCCAGGTGTGCTTCGGAAACTACTACTAGTCCTCCAGTGTACGATCAAAGTGTAGACAGTTTAAGACAGTACTCCCATGGAGAAAAGTCCGCATGGTGCTTATTGTGTTAAATGCCGATGCAATTTCTGTGTTTCATCAACACTCAGAAGGTCCACAGATTACAGAATGCCTCCAGATGTACTTCGGTAACTGCTACTAGTCTTCCAGTGTACAATCAAAGCGTACACAGTTTAAGACATTACTTCCTTGGAGATAAGTCCGCATGGTGCTTATTGTGTTCAATGCCGATGCAGTTATTGTGTTTCATCAACACAGAAGGTCCACAGATTACAGAATGCCTCCAGATGTGCTTCGGAAACTACTACTAGTCTTCCAGTGTACGATCAGAGCGTAGACAGTTTAAGACATTACTCTCATGGAGAAAAGTCCGTATGGTGCCTATTGTGTTCAATGCTGAATCAATTTCTGTGTTTCATCAACACTCTGAAGGTCCACAGATTACAGAATGCATCCAGATATGCTTCGGAAACTACTACTAGTCTTCCAGGGAACGATCAAAGCGTAGACAGTTTAAGACATTACTCCCAAGGAGACGAGTCCGCATGGTGCTTATTGTGTTCAATGCCGCTGCAATTTTTGTGTTTCATCAATACTTTGAAGGTCCACAGATTACAGGATGCTTCCAGATGTGCTTCGGAAACTACTACTAGTCCTCCAGTGTACGATCAAAGTGTAGACAGTTTAAGACAGTACTCCCATGGAGAAAAGTCCGCATGGTGCTTATTGTGTTAAATGCCGATGCAATTTCTGTGTTTCATCAACACTCTGAAGGTCTACAGAATACAGAACGCATCCAGATGTGCTTCAGAAACTACTACTAGTCTTCCAGGAAACGATCAAAGCGTAGGCAGTTTAAGACATTACTCCCATGGAGAAAAGTCCGCATGGTGCTTATTGTGTTCAATGCCGATGCAGTTTTTGTGTTTCATCAACACTCTGAACGTCCACAGATTAGAGAATGCCTCCAGATGTGCTTCGGAAACTACTACTAGTCTTCCAGGGAACTATCAAAGCGTAGACAGTTTGAGACATTACTCCCATAGAGAAAAGTCTGCATGGTGCTTATTGTGTTCAATGCCGATGCAATTTTTATGTTTCATCAACACTCTGAAGGTCCACAGATTACAGAATGCCTCCAGATGTGCTTCGGAAACTACTACTAGTCTTCCAGTGTAGGATCAAAGCGTAGAAAGTTTAAGACATTACTCTCATGGAGAAAAGTCCGTATGGTGTTTATCGTGTTCAATGCCGAATCAATTTCTGTGTTTCATCAACACTCTGAATGTCCAGAGATAACAGAATGCATCCACATATGCTTCGGAAACTACTACTAGTCTTCCAGGGAACGATCAAAGCGTAGACAGTTTAAGACATTACTCCCAAGGAGAAGAGTCCGCATGGTGCTTATTGTTTTCAATGCCGCTGCAATTTTTGTGTTTCATCAACACTCTGAAGGTCCACAGACTACAGAATGCCTCCAGATGTGCTGCGGAAACTACTACTAGTCTTCCAGTGTACGATCAAAGCGTAGACAGTTTGAGACATTACTCCCATGGAGAAAAGTCCGCATGGTGCTTATTGTGTTCAATGCTGATGCAATTTCTCTGTTTCATCAACACTCTGAAGGTCCACAGATTACAGAATGCCTCCAGATGTGCTTCGGAAACTACTACTAGTCTTCCAGTGTACGATCAAAGCGTAGACAGTTTAAGACATTACTCTCATGGAGAAAAGTCCGTATGGTGCCTATTGTGTTCAAAGCCGAATCAATTTCTGTGTTTCATCAACACTCTGAAGGTCCACAGATTACAGAATGCATCCAGATATGCTTCGGAAACTACTACTAGTCTTCCAGGGAACGATCAAAGCGTAGACAGTTTAAGACATTACTCCCAAGGAGACGAGTCCGCATGGTGCTTATTGTGTTCAATGCCGCTGCAATGTTTGTGTTTCATCAATACTCTGAAGGTCCACAGATTACAGAATGCTTCCAGATGTGCTTCGGAAACTACTACTAGTCCTCCAGTGTACGATCAAAGTGTAGACAGTTTAAGACAGTACTCCCATGGAGAAAAGTCGGCATGGTGCTTATTGTGTTAAATGCCGATGCAATTTCTGTGTTTCAACAACACTCTGAAGGTCCACAGAATACAGAATGCATCCAGATGTGCTTCAGAAACTACTACTAGTCTTCCAGGAAACGATCAAAGCGTAGGCAGTTTAAGACATTACTCCCATGGAGAAAAGTCCGCATGGTGCTATTGTGTTCAGTGCCGATGCAATTTTTGTGTTTCATCAACACTCTGAAGGTCCACAGATTACAGAATGCCTCCAGATGTGCTTCGGAAACTACTACTAGTCTTCCAGTGTACGATCAAAGCGTAGACAGTTTAAGACATTACTCCCATGGAGAAGAGACCGCATGGTGCTTATTGTGTTCAATGCCGATGCAGTTTTTGTGTTTCATCAACACTCTGAACGTCCACAGGTTAGAGAATGCCTCCAGATGTGCTTCGGAAACTACTACTAGTCTTCCAGGGAACTATCAAAGCGTAGACAGTTTGAGACATTACTCCCTTAGAGAAAAGTCTGCATGGTGCTTATTGTGTTCAATGCCGATGCAATTTTTGTGTTTCATCAACACTCTGAAGGTCCACAGATTACAGAATGCCTCCAGATGTGCTTCGGAAACTACTACTAGTCTTCCAGTGTACGATCAAAGCGTAGACAGTTTAAGACATTACTCTCATGGAGAAAAGTCCGTATGGTGCCTATTAAGTTCAATGCCGAATCAATTTCTGTGTTTCATCAACACTCTGAAGGTCCACAGATTACAGAATGCATCCAGATATGCTTCGGAAACTACTACTAGTCTTCCAGGGAACGATCAAAGCGTAGACAGTTTAAGACATTACTCCCAAGGAGACGAGTCCGCATGGTGCTTATTGTGTTCAATGCCGCTGCAATTTTTGTGTTTCACCAATACTCTGAAGGTCCACAGATTACAGAATGCTTCCAGATGTGCTTCGGAAACTACTACTAGTCCTCCAGTGTACGATCAAAGTGTAGAAAGTTTAAGACATTACTCCCATGGAGAAAAGTCCGCATGGTGCTTATTGTGTTAAATGCCGATGCAATTTCTGTGTTTCATCAACACCCTGAAGGTCCAGAGAATACAGAATGCATCCAGATGTGCTTCAGAAACTACTACTAGTCTTCCAGGAAACGATCAAAGCGTAGGCAGTTTAAGACATTACTCCCATGGAGAAAAGTCCGCATGGTGCTTATTGTGTTCAATGCCGATGCAATTGTTGTGTTTCATCAACACTCTGAAGGTCCACAGATTACAGAATGCCTCCAGATGTGCTTCGGAAACTACTACTAGTCTTCCAGTGTACGATCAAAGCGTCGACAGTTTAAGACATTACTCCCATGGAGAAAAGTCCGCATGGTGCTTATTGTGTTCAATGCCGATGCAGTTTTTGTGTTTCATCAACACTCTGAACGTCCACAGGTTAGAGAATGCCTCCAGATGTGCTTCGGAAACTACTACTAGTCTTCCAGGGAACTATCAATGCGTAGACAGTTTGAGACATTACTCCCATAGAGAAAAGTCTGCATGGTGCTTATTGTGTTCAATGCCGATGCAATTTTTGTGTTTCATCAACACTATGAGGTCCACAGATTACAGAATGCCTCCAGATGTGCTTCGGAAACTACTACTAGTCTTCCAGTGTACGATCAAAGCGTAGAAAGTTTAAGACATTACTCTAATGGAGAAAAGTCCGTATGGTGTTTATTGTGTTCAATGCCGAATCAATTTCTGTGTTTCATCAACACTCTGAATGTCCAGAGATAACAGAATGCATCCACATATGCTTCGGAAACTACTACTAGTCTTCCAGTGTACGATCAAAGCGTCGACAGTTTAAGACATTACTCCCAAGGAGAAGAGTCCGCATGGTGCTTATTGTGTTCAATGCCGCTGCAATTTTTGTGGTTCATCAACACTCTGAAGGTCCACAGATTACAGAATGCCTCCAGATGTGCTTCGGAAACTACTACTAGTCTGCCAGTGTACGATCAAAGCGTAGACAGTTTAAGACATTACTCCCCTGGAGAAAAGTCCGCAAGGTGCTTATTGTGTTCAATGCCGATGCAATTTTTGTGTTTCATCAATACTCTGAAGGTACACAGATTACAGAATGCTTCCAGAGGTGCTTCGGAAACTACTACTAGTTTTCTAGTGTACGATCAAAGTGTAGACAGTTTAAGACATTACTCCCATGGAGAAAAGTCTGCATGGTGCTTATTGTGTTAAATGCCGATGCAATTTCTGTGTTTCATCAACACTCTGAAGGTCCACAGATTACAGAGTGCCTCCAGATGTACTTCGGAAACTGAAACTAGTCTTCCAGTGTACAATCAGAGCGTAGACAGTTTAAGACATTACTCCCATGGAGATAAGTCCGCATGGTGCTTATTGTGTTCAATGCCGATGCAATTTTTTGTGTTTCATCAACACACTGAAGGTCCACAGATTACAGAATGCCTCCAGATGTGCTTCGGAAACTACTAATAGTCTTCCAGGTAACGATCAAAGCGAAGACAGTTTGAGACATTACTCCTATGGAGAAAAGTCTGCATGGTGCTTATTGTGTTCAATGCCGATGCAATTTTTGTGTTTCATCAACGCTCTGAAGGTCCACAGATTACAGAATGTATCCAGATATGCTTCGGAATCTACTACTAGCCTTCCAGGGAACGATCACAACGTAGACAATATAAGACATTACTCCCATGGAGAAAAGTCCGCATGGTGCTTATTGTGTTCAATGCCGATGCAGTTTTTGTGTTTCATCAACACTCTGAACGTCCACAGATTAGAGAATGCCTCCAGATGTGCTTCGGAAACTACTACTAGTCTTCCAGGCAACGATCAAAGCGTAGACAGTTTGAGACATTACTCCCATGGAGAAAAGTCCGCATGGTGCTTATTGTGTTCAATGCCGATGCAATTTTTGTGTTTCATCAACACTCTGAAGGTCCACAGATTACATAATGCATCCAGATATGCTTCGGAAACTACTACTAGTCTTCCAGGAAACGATCAAAGCGTAGACAGTTTTAAGACATTACTCCCATGGAGAAAAGACTGGAAGGTGTTTATTGTATTCAATGCCGATTCAATTTCTGTGTGTCATCAACACTCTGAAGGTCCACAGATTACAGAATGCCTCCAGATGTGCTTCGGAAACTACTACTAGTCTTCCAGTGTACGATCAAATCGTAGACAGTTTAAGACATTACTACCATGGAGAAAAGTCCGCATGGCGCTTATTGTGTTCAATGCTGATGCAATTTCTGTGTTTCAACAACACTCTAAAGGTCCAGAGATTACAGAATGCCTCCAGTTGTGCTTCGGAAACTACTACTAGTCTTCCAGTGAACGATCAAATCGTAGACAGTTTAAGACATTACTCCCATGGAGAAAAGTCCACATGGTGCTTATTATGTTCAATGCCGATGCAATGTTTGTGTTTTATCAACACTCTGATGGTTCACAAATTACAGAATGCATCCAGATGTATTTCGGAAACTACTACTAGTCTTCCAGTGTACGATCAAGGCGTAGACAGTTTAAGACATTACTTCCTTGGAGATAAGTCCGGACTGTGCTTATTGTGTTCAATGCCGATGCAATTTTTGTGGGTCATCAGTACTCTGAAGGTCCACAGATTACAGAATGCTTCCAGATGTGCATCGGAATTTACGACTAGTCTTCCAGTGTACGATCAAAGTGTAGACAGTTTAAGACATTACTCCCATGGAAAAAAGTCCGCATGGTGCATATTGTGTTCAATGCCGATGCAGTTTTTGTGTTTCATCAACACTCTGAACGTCCACAGATTACAGAATGCCTCCAAATGTGCTTCGGAAACTACTACTAGTCTTCCAGGGAACGATCAAAGCGTAGACAGTTTGAGACATTACTCCCATGGAGAAAAGTCCGCATGGTGCTTATTGTGTTCAATGCCGATGCAATTTTTGTGTTTCATCAACACTCTGAAGGTCCACAGATTACAGAATGAATCCAGATATGCTTCGGAAGCTACTACTAGTCTTCCAGGGAACGATCAAACTGTTGACAATTTAAGACATTACTCCCATGGAGAAAAGTCTGCATGGTGCTTATTGTGTTCAATGCCGATACAATTTCTGTGCTTCATCAACACTCTGAACGTCCACAGGTTACAGAATGCTTCCAGATGTGCTTCGGAAACTACTACTAGTCCTCTAGTGTACGATCAAATTGTAGACAGTTTAAGACATTACTCTTATGGAGAAAAGTCTGCATGGTGCTTATTGTGTTAAATGCCGATGCAATTTCTGTGTTTCATCAACACTCTGAAGGTCCACAGAATACAGAATGCATCCGAATGTGCTTCAGAAACTACTACTAGTCTTCCAGGAAACGATCAGAGCGTATGCAGTTTAAGACATTACTGCCATGGCGAAAAGTCCGCATGGTGCTTATTGTGTTCAATGCCGACGCTATTTCTGCGTTTCTTCAACACTCTGAAGGTCCACAGATTACAGAATGGCTACAGATGTGCTTCGGAAACTACTACTAGTCTTCCAGTGAACGATCAAATTATAGACAGTTTAAGACATTACTCCCATGGAGAAAAGTCCGCATGGTGCCTATTGTATCCAATGCCGATGCAATTTTTGTGTTTCATCAAGACCCTAAAGGTCCACAGATTACAGAATGCCTCCAGAGGTGCTTCGGAAACTACTACTAGTCTTCCAGTGTACGATCAAAGCGTAGACAGTTTAAGACATTACTCCCATGGAGAAAAGTCCGCATTGTGCTTATTGTGTTCAATGCCGATGCAATTTTTGTACTTCATCATTACTCTGAAGGTCCTCAGATTACAGAATGCTTCCAGATGTGCTTCGGAAACTACTACTAGTATTCCAGTGTACGATCAAAGCGTAGACAGTTTAAGACATTACTCCCATGGAGAAAAGTCCGTATGGTGCTTATTGTGTTCATTGCCGATGCAATTTCTGTGTTTCATCAACACTCTGAAGGTCCACAGATTACAGAATGCCTCCAGATGTGCTTCGGAAACTACTACTAGTCTTCCAGTGTACAATCAAAGCGTAGACAGTTTATGACATTACTCCCATGGAGAAAAGTCCGCATGGTGCTTATTGTGTTCAATGCCGATGCAGTTCTTGTGTTTCATCAACACTCTGAACGTCCACAGATTACAGAATGCCTCCAGATGTGCTTCGGAAACTACTACTTGTCTTCCAGGGAACGATCAAAGCGTAGACAATATAAGACATTACTCCCAAGGAGAAAAGTCTGCATGGTGCTTATTGTGTTCAATGCCGACGCAATTTCTGTGTTTCATCAACACTCTGAAGGTCCACAGAACACTGAATGCATCCAGATGTGCTTCAGAAACTACTACTAGTCTTCCAGGAAACGATCAATGCGTAGGCAGTTTAAGACATTACTCCCATGGAGAGAAGTCCGCATGGTGCTTATTGTGTTCAATGCCGATGCAATTTCTATGTTTCATCAACACTCTGAAGGTCCACTGACTACAGAATGCCTCCAGATGTGCTTCGGAAACTACAACTAGTCTTCCAGTGTACAATCAAAGCGTAGACAGTTTAAGACATTACTCCCATGGAGAAAAGTTCGCATGGTGCTTATTGTGTTCAATGCCGATGCAGTTTTTGTGTTTCGTCAACACTCTGAACGTCCACAGATTACAGAATGCCTCCAGATGTGCTTCGGAAACTACTACTAGTCTTCCAGGTAACGATCAAACGTAGAATGTTTGAGACATTACTCCCATGGAGAAAAGTCCGCATTGTGCATATTGTGTTCAATGCCGAAGCAATTTCTGTGTTTCATCAACACTCTGAAGGTCCACAGATTACAGAATGCCTCCAGATGTGCTTCGGAAACTACTACTAGTCTTCCAGTGTACGATCAAAGCGTAGACAGTTTAAGACATTACTCCCATGGAGAAAAGTCCGCATGGTGCTTATTGTGTTCAATGCCGATGCAATTTTTGTGTTTCATCAACACTCTGAAGGTGCACAGATTACAGAATGTATCCAGATATGCTTCGGAAACTACTACTAGTCTTCCAGGGAACGATCAAAGCGTAGACAATAATGCCGATGCAATTTCTGTGTTTCATCAACACTCTGAAGGTCCACAGATTACAGAATGCCTATAGATGTGCTTCGGAAGCTACTACTAGTCTTCCAGGGAACGATCAAAGCGTAGACAGTTTGAGACATTACTCCCAAGGAGAAACGTCCACATGGTGCTTATTGTGTTCAATGCCGATGCAATTTTTGTGTTTCATCAACACTCTGATGGTCCACAGATTACAGAATGTATCCAGATATGCTTCGGAAACTACTACTAGTCTTCCAGGGAACGATCAAAGCGTAGACAATATTAGATATTACTCCTATGGAGAACAGTCTGCATGGTGCTTATTCTGTTCAATGCCGATGCAATTTCTGTGTTTCATCAATTCTCTGAAGGTCCACAGAATACAGAATGCATCCAGATGTGCTTCAGGAACTACTACTAGTCTTCCAGGAAACGATCAGAGCGTAGGCAGTTTAAGACATTACTCCCATGGAGAAAAGTCCGCATGGTGCTTATTGTGTTCAATGCCGATGCAATTTTTGTGTTTCATCAACACTCTGAAGGTCCACAGTTTACAGAATGCCTCCAGATGTGCTTCGGAAACTACTACTAGTCTTCCAGTGTACGATCAAAGCGTAGACAGTTTAAGACATTACTCCCATGGAGAAAAGTCCGCATTGTGCTTATTGTGTTCAATGAAGATGCAATTTTTGTGTTTCATCAACACTCTGAAGGTCCACAAATTACAGAATGCCTCCAGATGTGCTTCGGAAACTACTACTAGTCTTCCAGTATACAATCAAAGCGTAGACAGTTTAAGACATAACTCCCATGGAGAAAAGTCCGCATGGCGCTTATTGTGTTCAATGCCGATTCAATTTCAGTGTTTCATCAACACTCTGAAGGTCCACAGATTACAGAATGCCAACAGATGTGCTTCGGAAACTACTACTAGTCTTCCAGGGAACGATCAAAGCGTAGACAGGTTGAGACATTACTCCCATGGAGAAAAGTCCGCATGGTGCTTATGGTGTTCAATGCCGATGCAATTTTTGTGTTTCATCAACACTCTGAAGGTGCACAGATTACAGAATGTATCCAGATATGCTTCGGAAACTACTACTAGTCTTCCAGGGAACGATCAATGCGTAGACAATAATGCCGATGCAATTTCTGTGTTTCATCAACACTCTGAAGGTCCACAGAATACAGAATGCATCCGGATGTGCTTCAGAAACTACTACTAGTCTTCCAGGAAACGATCAGAGCGTAGGCAGTTTAAGACATTACTCCCATGGAGAAAAGTCCGCATGGTGCTTATTGTGTTCAATGCCGATGCAATTTTTGTGTTTCATCAACACTCTGAAGGTCCACAGATTACATAATGCCTCCAGATGTGCTTCGGAAACTACTACTAGTCTTCCAGTGTACGATCAAAGCGTAGACAGTTTAAGACATTACTCCCATGGAGAAAAGTCCGCATGGTGCTTATTGTGTTCAATGAGGATGCAGTTTCTATGTTTCATCAACACTCTGAAGGTCCACAAATTACAGAATGCCTCCAGATGTGCTTCGGAAACTACTGCTAGTCTTCCAGTGTACAATCACAACGTAGACAGTTTAAGACATTACTCTCATGGAGAAAAGTCCGCATGGTGCTTATTGTGTTCAATGCCGATTCAATTCCTGTGTTTCATCTACACTCTGAAGGTCCACAGATTACGGAATTCCTCCAGAATTGCTTCGGAAACTACTACTAGTCTTCCAGTGAACGATCAAAGCGTAGACACTTTAAGACATTACTCCCATGGAGAAAATTCCGCATGGTGCTTATTGTGTTCAATGCCGATGCAATTTTTGTCTTTCATCAACACTCTGAAGGTCCACAGATAACAGAATGCCGCCAGATGTGCTTCGGAAACTACTACTAGTCTTCCAGTGTACGATCAAAGCGTAGACAGTTTAAGACATTACTCCCATGGAGAAAAGTCCGCATGGTGCTTATGGGGTTCAATGCCGATGCAATTTCTGTGTTTCATCAACACTCTGAAGGTCCAGAGATTACAGAATGCCTCCAGATGTACTTCGGAAACTACTACTAGTCTTCCAGTGTACAACCAAAGCGTAGACAGTTTAAGACGTTACTCTCATGGAGAAAAGTCCGCATGGTGCTTATTGTGTTCAATGCCGATGCAGTTTTTGTGTTTCATCAACACTCTTAACGTCGACAGATTACAGAATGCCTATAGATGTGCTTCGGAAACTACTACTAGTCTTCCAGGGAACGATCAAAGCGTAGACAGTTTGAGACATTACTCCCATGGAGAAAAGTCCGCATGGTGCTTATTGTGTTCAATGCCGATGCAATTTTTGTGTTTCATCAACACTCTGAAGGTCCACAGATTACAGAATGTATCCAGATATGCTTCGGAAACTACTACTAGTCTTCCAGGGAACGATCAAAGCGTAGACAATATAAGACATTACTCCCATGGAGAAAAGTCCGCATGGTGCTTATTGTGTTCAATGCCGATGCAATTTCTGTGTTTCATCAACACTCTGAAGGTCCGCAGAATACAGAATGCATCCGGATGTGCTTCAGAAACTACTACTAGTCTTCCAGGAAACGATCAGAGCGTATGCAGTTTAAGACATTACTGCCATGGAGAAAAGTCCGCATGGTGCTTATTGTGTTCAATGCCGACGCTATTTCTGTGTTTCATCAACACTCTGAAGGTCCACAGATTACAGAATGCCTACAGATGTGCTTCGGAAACTACTACAAGTCTTCCAGTGAACGATCAAATTATAGACAGTTTAAGACATTACTCCCATGGAGAAAAGTCCGCATGGTGCCTATTGTGTCCAATGCCGATGCAATATTTGTGTTTCATCAAGACTCTGAAGGTCCACAGATTACAGAATGCCTCCAGAGGTGCTTCGGAAACTACTACTAGTCTTCCAGTGTACGATCAAAGCGTAGACAGTTTAAGACATTACTCCCATGGAGAAAAGTCCGCATTGTGCTTATTGTGTTCAATGCCAATGCAATTTTTGTACTTCATCATTACTCTGAAGGTCCTCAGATTACAGAATGCTTCCAGATGTGCTTCGGAAACTACTACTAGTCTTCCAGTGTACGATCAAAGCGTAGAAAGTTTAAGACATTACTCCCATGGAGAAAAGTCCGTATGGTGCTTATTGTGTTCAATGCCGATGCAATTTCTGTGTTTCATCAACACTCTGAAGGTCCACAGATTACAGAATGCCTCCAGATGTGCTTCGGAAACTACTACTAGTCTTCCAGTGTACAATCAAAGCGTAGACAGTTTAAGACATTACTCCCATGGAGAAAAGTCCGCATGTTGCTTATTGTGTTCAATGCCGATGCAGTTCTTGTATTTCATCAACACTCTGAACGTCCACAGATTACTGAATGCCTCCAGATGTGCTTCGGAAACTACTACTTGTCTTCCAGGGAACGAACAAAGCGTAGACAATATAAGACATTACTCCCAAGGAGAAAAGTCTGCATGGTGCTTATTGTGTTCAATGCCGACGCAATTTCTGTGTTTTATCAACACTCTAAAGGTCCACAGAATACTGAATGCATCCAGATGTGCTTCAGAAACTACTACTAGTCTTCCAGGAAACGATCAATGCGTAGGCAGTTTAAGACATTACTCCCATGGAGAGAAGTCCGCATGGTGCTTATTGTGTTCAATGCCGATGCAATTTCTATGTTTCATCAACACTCTGAAGGTCCACTGACTACAGAATGCCTCCAGATGTGCTTCGGAAACTACTACTAGTCTTCCAGTGTACAATCAAAGCGTAGACAGTTTAAGACATTACTCCCATGGAGAAAAGTCCGCATGGTGCTTATTGTGTTCAATGCCGATGCAGTTTTTGTGTTTCATCAACACTCTGAACGTCCACAGATTACAGAATGCCTCCAGATGTGCTTCGGAAACTATTACTAGTCTTCCAGGTAACGATCAAACGTAGAATGTTTGAGACATTACTCCCATGGAGAAAAGTCCGCATTGTGCTTATTGTGTTCAATGCCGACGCAATTTCTGTGTTTCATCAACATTTTGAAGGTCCACAGATTACAGAATTCCTACAGATGTGCTTCGGAAACTACTACTAGTCTTCCAGTGAACGATCAAAGTATAGACAGTTTAAGACATTACTCCCATGGAGAAAAAACCGCATGGTGCTTATTGTGTTCAATGCCGATGCAATTTCTTTGTTTCATCAACACTCTGAAGGTCCACAGATTACAGAATGCCTCCAGATGTGCTTCGGAAACTACTACTAGTCTTCCAGTGTACGATCAAAGCGTACACAGTTTAAGACATTACTCCCATGGAGAAAAGTCCGCATGGTGCTTATTGTGTTCAATGCCGACGCAATTTCTGTGTTTCATCAACACTCTGAAGGTCCACAGATTACAGAATGCCTACAGATGTGCTTCGGAAACTACTACTAGTCTTCAAGTGTACGATCAAAGCGTAGACAGTTTAAGACAATACTCGCATGGAGAAAAGTCCGCATGGTGCTTATTGTGTTCAATGCCGATGCAATTTCTGTGTTTCATCAACACTCTGAAGGTCCACAGATTACAGAATGCCTCCAGATGTGCTTCGGAAACTACTACTAGTCTTCCAGTGTACGATCAAAGCGTAGACAGTTTAAGACATTACTCCCATGGAGAAAAGTCCGCATGGTGCTTATTGTGTTCAATGGCGACGCAATTTCTGTGTTTCATCAACACTCTGAAGGTCCACAGATTACAGAATGCCTACAGATGTGCTTCGGAAACTACTACGAGTCTTCAAGTGTACGATCAAAGCGTAGACAGTTTAAGACATTACTCGCATGGAGAAAAGTCCGCATGGTGCTTATTGTGTTCAATGCCGATGTAATTTTTGTGTTTCATCAAAACTCTGAAGATCCACAGATTACAGAATGCCTCCAGATGTGCTTCGGAAACTAATTCTAGTCTTCCAGTGTACGATCAAAGAGTAGACAGTTTAAGACATTACTGCCATGGAGAATAGTCCGCATGGTGCTTATTGTGTTCAATGCCGATGCAATTTTTGTGTTTCATCAACACTCTGAAGGTCCACAGATTTCAGAATGCCTCCAGATGTGCTTCGGAAACTACTACTACTCTTCCAGGGAACGATCAAAGCGTAGACAGTTTGAGACATTACTCCCATGGAGACAATCCCGCATTGTGCTTATTGTATTCAAAGAGGATGCAATTTTTGTGTTTCATCAACACTCTGAAGGTCCACAGATTACAGAATGCATCCTGATGTGCTTCGAATTCTACTACTAGTCTTAAAGTGAACGTTCAAAGCGTAGACAGTTTAAGACATTACTTTCATGGAGACAAGTCCGCATGGTGCTTATTATGTTCAATGCTTATTCAATTTCTGTGTTTCATCAACACTCTGTAGGTCCACAGATTACAGAATGCCTCCAGATGTGCTTCGGAAGCTACTACTAGTCTTCCAGTGTACGATCTAAGCGAAGACAGTTTAAGACACTACTCCCATGGAGAAAAGTTCGCATGGTGCTTATTGTGTTCAATGCCGATGCAATTTTTGTGTTTCATCAACACTCTGAAGGTCCACAGATTACAGAATGCCTCCAGATGTGCTTCGGAAACTACTTCTAGTCTTCCAGTGTACGATCAAATCGTAGTCAGTTTAAGACATTACTCACATGGAGAAAAGTCCGCATGGTGCTTATTGTGTTCAATGCCGATGCAATTTTTGTGTTTCATCAACATTCTGAAGGTCCACAGATTACAGAAAGCCTCCAGATGTGCTTCGGAAACTACTACTAGTCTTCCAGGGAACGATCAAAGCGTAGACAGTTTAAGACATTACTTCCTTTAGAAAAGTCCGCATGGTGCTTATTGTGTTCAATGCCGATGCAATTTCTGTGTTTCATCAACAATCTGAAGGTCCACAGATTACAGAATGCCTCCAGATGTGCTTCGGAAACTACTACTAGTCTTCCAGTGTACCATCAAAGCGTAGACAGTTTAAGACATTACTCGCATGGAGAAAAGTCCGCATGGTGCTTATTGTGTTCAATGCCGATGCAGTTTTTGTGTTTCATCAACACTCTGAACGTCCACAGATTACAGAATGCCTCCAGAAGTGCTACGGAAACTACTACTTGTCTTCCAGGGAACGATCAAAGCGTAGACAATATAAGACATTACTCCCATGGAGAAAAAAGTCCGCATGGTGCTTATTGTGTTCAATGCCGATGCAATTTTTGTGTTTCATCAAAACACTGACTGTGCACAGATTACAGAATGTATCCAGATATGCTTCGGAAACTACTACTAGTCTTCCAGGGAACGATCAAAGCGTAGATAGTTTAAGACATTACTCTCATTAGAAAAGGCCGCATGGTGCTTATTGTGTTCAATGCTGATGCAATTTCTGTGTTTCATCAACACTCTGAAGGTCCACAGAATACAGAATGCATCCGGATGTGCTTCAGAAACTACTACTAGTCTTCCAGGAAACGATCAGAGCGTATGCAGTTTAAGACATTACTGCCATGGAGAGAAGTCCGCATGGTGCTTATTGTGTTCAATGCCGACGCAATTTCTGTGATTCATCAACACTCTGAAGGTCCACAGATTACAGAATGCCTACAGATGTGCTTCAGAAACTACTACTAGTCTTCCAGTGAACGATCAAAGTATAGACAGTTTAAGACATTACTCCCATGGAGAAAAGTCCGCATGGTGCCTATTGTGTCCAATGCCGATGCAATTTTTGTGTTTCATCAACACTCTGAAGGTCCACAGATTACAGAATGCCTACAGATGTGCTTCGGAAACTACTACTAGTCTTCCAGTGTACGATCAAAGCGAAGACAGTTTAAGACACTACTCCCATGGAGAAAAGTCCGCATGGTGCCTATTGTGTTCAATGCCGACGCAATTTCTGTGTTTCATCAACACTCTGAAGGTCCACAGATTACAGAATTCCTACAGATGTGCTTCGGAAACTACTACTAGTCTTCCAGTGAACGATCAAAGTATAGACAGTTTAAGACATTACTCCCATGGAGAAAAGTCCCATGGTGCTTATTGTGTTCAATGCCGATGCAATTTCTTTGTTTCATCAACACTCTGAAGTTCCACAGATTACAGAATGCCTCCAGATGTGCTTCGGAAACTACTACTAGTCTTCCAGTGTACGATCAAAGCGTACACAGTTTAAGACATTACTCCCATGGAGAAAAGTCCGCATGGTGCTTATTGTGTTCAATGCCGACGCAATTTCTGTGTTTCATCAACACTCTGAAGGTCCACAGATTACATAATGCCTACAGATGTGCTTCGGAAACTACTACTAGTCTTCAAGTGTACGATCAAAGCGTAGACAGTTTAAGACAATACTCGCATGGAGAAAAGTCCGCATGGTGCTTATTGTGTTCAATGCCGATGCAATTTCTGTGTTTCATCAACACTCTGAAGGTCCACAGATTACAGAATGCCTCCAGATGTGCTTCGGAAACTACTACTAGTCTTCCAGTGTACGATCAAAGCGTAGACAGTTTAAGACATTACTCCCATGGAGAAAAGTCCGCATGGTGCTTATTGTGTTCAATGGCGACGCAATTTCTGTGTTTCATCAACACTCTGAAGGTCCACAGATTACAGAATGCCTACAGATGTGCTTCGGAAACTACTACGAGTCTTCAAGTGTACGATCAAAGCGTAGACAGTTTAAGACATTACTCGCATGGAGAAAAGTCCGCATGGTGCTTATTGTGTTCAATGCCGATGTAATTTTTGTGTTTCATCAAAACTCTGAAGATCCACAGATTACAGAATGCCTCCAGATGTGCTTCGGAAACTACTTCTAGTCTTCCAGTGTACGATCAAAGAGTAGACAGTTTAAGACATTACTGCCATGGAGAATAGTCCGCATGGTGCTTATTGTGTTCAATGCCGATGCAATTTTTGTGTTTCATCAACACTCTGAAGGTCCACAGATTTCAGAATGCCTCCAGATGTGCTTCGGAAACTACTACTACTCTTCCAGGGAACGATCAAAGCGTAGACAGTTTGAGACATTACTCCCATGGAGACAATCCCGCATTGTGCTTATTGTATTCAAAGAGGATGCAATTTTTGTGTTTCATCAACACTCTGAAGGTCCACAGATTACAGAATGCATCCTGATGTGCTTCGAATTCTACTACTAGTCTTAAAGTGAACGTTCAAAGCGTAGACAGTTTAAGACATTACTTTCATGGAGAAAAGTCCGCAAGGTGCTTATTATGTTCAATGCCTATTCAATTTCTGTGTTTCATCAACACTCTGTAGGTCCACAGATTACAGAATGCCTCCAGATGTGCTTCGGAAGCTACTACTAGTCTTCCAGTGTACGATCTAAGCGAAGACAGTTTAAGACACTACTCCCATGGAGAAAAGTTCGCATGGTGCTTATTGTGTTCAATGCCGATGCAATTTTTGTGTTTCATCAACACTCTGAAGGTCCACAGATTACAGAATGCCTCCAGATGTGCTTCGGAAACTACTTCTAGTCTTCCAGTGTACGATCAAATCGTAGTCAGTTTAAGACATGTGTTCAATGCCGATGCAATTTCTGTGTTTCATCAACACTCTGAAGTTCCACAGAATACAGAATGCATCCAGATGTGCTTCAGAAACTACTACTAGTCTTCCAGGAAACGATCAATGCGTAGGCAGTTTAAGACATTACTCCCATGGAGAAAAGTCCGCATGGTGCTTATTTTGTTCAATGCCGATGCAATTTCTGTGTTTCATCAACACTCTGAAGGTCCACATATTACAGAATGCCTCCAGATGTACTTCGGGAACTACTGCTGGTCTTCCAGTGAACGATCACAGCGTTGACCATTTAAGACATTACTCTAATGGAAAAAAGTCCGCATGGTGCCTATTGTGTTCAATGCCGATTCAATTTCTGTGTTTCATCAACACTCTGAAGGTCCACAGATAACAGAATGCCTCCAGATGTGCTTCGGAAACTACTACTAGTCTTATAGTGTACGATCAAAGCGTAGACAGTTTAAGACATTACTCCCATGGAGAAAAGTCCGCATTGTGCTTATTGTGTTCAATGCCGATGCAATTTTTGTGCTTCATCAATACTCTGAAGGTCCTCAGATTACAGAATGCTTCCAGATGTGCTTCGGAAACTACTATTAGTCTTCCAGTGTACGATCAAAGCGTAGACAGTTTAAGACATTACTCCCATGGAGAAAAGACCGTATGGTGCTCATTGTGTTCAATGCCGATGCAATTTCTGTGTTTCATCAACACTCTGAAGGTCCACAGATTACAGAATGCCTCCAGATGTGCTTCGGAAACTACTACTAGTCTTCCAATGTACAATCAAAGCGTAGACAGTTTAAGACATTACTCCCATGGAGAAAAGTCCGCATGGTGCTTATTGTGTTCAATGCCGACGCAATTTCTGTGTTTCATCAACACTCTGAAGGTCCACAGAATACTGAATGCATCCAGATGTGCTTCAGAAACTACTACTAGTCTTCCAGGAAACGATCAATGCGTAGGGAGTTTAAGACATTACTCCCATGGAGAGAAGTCCGCATGGTGCTTATTGTGTTCAATGCCGATGCAATTTCTACGTTTCAACAACACTCTGAAGGTCCACAAATTACAGAATGCTTCCAGATGTGCATCGGAAACTACTACTAGTCTTCCAGTGTACGATCAAATCGTAGACAGTTTAAGACATTACTCCCATGGAGAAAAGTCCGCATGGTGCTTATTGTGTTCAATGCCGATGCAATTTCTGTGGTTCATCAACACTCTGAAGGTCCACTGACTACAGAATGCCTCCAGATGTGCTTCGGAAACTACTACTAGTCTTCCAGGGAACGATCAAAACGTGGACAATTTAAGACATTTCTCCTATGGTGAAAAGTCTGCATGGTGCTTATTGTGTTCAATGCCGATGCAATTTCTGTGTTTCATCAACACTCTTAAGGTCCACAGAATACAGATTGCATAAAGATGGGCTTTAGAAACTACTACTAGTCTTCCATCAAACGATCAAAGCGTATGCAGTTTAAGACATTACTGCCATGGAGAAAAGTCCGCATTGTGCTTATTTTGTTCAATGCCGACGCAATTTCTGTGTTTCATCAACACTCTGAAGGTCCACAGATTACAGAATTCCTACAGATATGCTTCGGAAACTACTACTAGTCTTCCAGTGAACGATCAAAGTATAGACAGTTTAAGACATTACTCCCATGGAGAAAAGTCCCATGGTGCTTATTGTGTTCAATGCCGATGAAATTTCTGCGTTTCATCAACACTCTGAAGGTCCACAGATTACAGAATGCCTCCAGATGTGCTTCGGAAACTACTACTAGTTTTCCAGTGTACGATCAATGCGTAGGCAGTGTAAGACATTACTCCCATGGAGAAAAGTCCGCTTGGTGCTTATTGTGTTCAAAGAGGATGCAATTTTTGTGTTTCATCAACACTCTGAAGGTCCACAGATTACAGAATGCATCTTGATGTGCTTCGAATTCTACTACTAGTCTTAAAGTGAACGATCAAAACGTAGACAGTTTAAGACATTACTTTCATGGAGAAAAGTCCGCATGGTGCTTATTATGTTCAATGCCGATTCAATTTCTGGGTTTCATCAACACTCTGTAGGTCCACAGATTACAGAATGCCTCCAGATGTGCTTCGGATACTACTACTAGTCTTCCAGTGTACGATCAAAGCGAAGACAGTTTAAGACACTACTCCCATGGAGAAAAGTTCGCATGGTGCTTATTGTGTTCAATGCCGATGCAATTTTTGTGTTTCATTAACGCTCTGAAGGTCCACAGATAACAGAATGCCTCCAGATGTGCTTCGGAAACTACTACTAGTCTTCCAGGGAACGATGAAAGCGTAGACAGTTTAAGACATTACTCCATTTAGAAAAGTCCGCATGGAGCTTATTGTGTTCAATGCCGATGCAATTTCTGTGTTTCATCAACAATCTGCAGGTCCACAGATTACAGAATGCCTCCAGATGTGCTTCGGAAACTACTACTAGTCTTCCAGTGTACCATCAAAGCGTAGACAGTTTAAGACATTACTCCCATGGAGAAAAGTCCGCATGGTGCTTCTTGTGTTCAATGCCGATGCAGTTTTTGTGTTTCATCAACACTCTGAACGTCCACAGATTACAGAATGCCTCCAGAAGTGCTACGGAAACTACTACTTGTCTTCCAGGGAACGATCAAAGCGTAGACAATATAAGACATTACTCCCATTGAGAAAAGTCCGCATGGTGCTTATTGTGTTCAATGCCGATGCAATTTTTGTGTTTCATCAAAACACTGACTGTGCACAGATTACAGAATGTATCCAGATATGCTTCGGAAACTACTACTAGTCTTCCAGGGAACGATCAAAGCGTAGACAGTTTAAGACATTACTCCCATTAGAAAAGTCCGCATGGCTCTTATTGTGTTCAATGCCGATGCAATTTCTGTGTTTCATCAACACTCTGAACGTCCAGAGATTACAGAATGCCTCCAGATGTGCTCCGGAAACTACTACTTGTCTTCCAGGGAACGATCAAAGCGTAGACAATATAAGACATTACTCCCAAGGAGAAAAGTCCTCATGGTGCTTATTGTGTTCAATGCCGATGCAATTTCTGTGTTTCATCAACACTCTGAAGGTCCACAGAATACAGAATGCATCCATATGTGCTTCAGAAACTACTACTAGTCTTCCAGGAAACGATCAATGCGTAGGCAGTTTAAGACATTACTTCCATGGAGAAAAGTCCGCATGGTGCTTATTTTGTTCAATGCCGATGCAATTTCTGTGTTTCATCAGCACTTTGAAGGTCCACAAATTACAGAATGCCTCCAGATGTACTTCGGGAACTACTGCTGGTCTTCCTGTGAACGATCACAGCGTAGACCATTTAAGACATTACTCTAATGGAAAAAAGTCTGCATGGTGCCTATTGTGTTCAATGCCGATTCAATTTCTGTGTTTCATCAACACTCTGAAGGTCCACAGATAACAGAATGCCTCCAGATGTGCTTCGGAAACTACTACTAGTCTTCCAGTGTACGATCAAAGCGTGGACAGTTTAAGACATTACTCCCATTGAGGAAAGTCCGCATGGTGCTTATTGAGTTCAATGCCGATGGAACTTCTGTGTTTCATCAACACTCTGAAGGCCCAGAGATTACAGATTGCCTCCAGATGTGCTTCAGAAACTACTACTGGTCTTCCAGTGAACGATCAAATCGTAGACAGTTTAAGACATTACCCTCATGGAGATAAGTCCGCATGGTGCATATTGTGTTCAATGCCGATTTAATCCCTATGTTTCATCAACACTCTGAAGGTCCACAGATTACAGAGTTCCTCCAGAAGTGCTTCGGAAACTACTACTAGTCTTCCAGTGAACGATCAAAGCGTAGACACTTTAAGACGTTACTCCCATGGAGAAAATTCCGCATGGTGCGTATTGTGTTCAATGCCGACGCAATTTTTGTGTTTCATCAACACTCTGAAGGTCCACAGATTACAGAATGTATCCAGATATGCTTCGGAAACTACTACTAGTCTTCCAGGGAACGATCAAAGCGTAGACAATAAAAGACATTACTCCCATGGAGAAAAGTCCGCATGGTGCTTATTGTGTTCAATGCCGATTCAATTTCAGTGTTTCATCAACACTCTGAAGGTCCACAGATTACAGAATGCCTCCAGATGTGCTTCGGAAACTGCTACTAGTCTTCCAGGAAACGATCAGACCGTAGGCAGTTTGAGACATTACGCCCATAGAGAAAAGTCCGCATGATGCTTATTGCGTTCAATGCCGATGCAATTTTTGTGTTTCATCATCACTGTGAAGGTCCAAAGATTACAGAATGTATCCAGATATGCTTCGGATACTACTATTAGTCTTCCAGGGAACGATCAAAGCGTAGACAATAAAAGACATTACTCCCATGGAGAAAAGTCTGCATGGTGCTTATTGTGTAAAATGCCGATGCAATTGCAGTGTTTCATCAACACTCTGAAGGTCCACAGAATACAGAATCCATCCGGATGTGCTTCAGAAACTACTACTAGTCTTCCAGGAAACGATCAGAGCGTAGGCAGTTTAAGACATTACTCCCATGGAGAAAAGTCCACATGGTGCTTATTGTGTTCAATGCCGATGCAATTTTTGTGTTTCATCAAAACACTGACTGTGCACAGATTACAGAATGTATCCAGATATGCTTCGGAAACTACTACTAGTCTTCCAGGGAACGATCAAAGCGTAGACAGTTTAAGACATTACTCCCATTAGAAAAGTCCGCATGGCTCTTATTGTGTTCAATGCCGATGCAATTTCTGTGTTTCATCAACACTCTGAACGTCCAGAGATTACAGAATGCCTCCAGATGTGCTTCGGAAACTACTACTTGTCTTCCAGGGAACGATCAAAGCGTAGACAATATAAGACATTACTCCCAAGGAGAAAAGTCCTCATGGTGCTTATTGTGTTCAATGCCGATGCAATTTCTGTGTTTCATCAACACTCTGAAGGTCCACAGAATACAGAATGCATCCAGATGTGCTTCAGACACTACTACTAGTCTTCCAGGAAACGATCAATGCGTAGGCAGTTTAAGACATTACTCCCATGGAGAAAAGTCCGCTTGGTGCTTATTGTGTTCAAAGAGGATGCAATTTTTGTGTTTCATCAACACTCTGAAGGTCCACAGATTACAGAATGCATCTTGATGTGCTTCGAATTCTACTACTAGTCTTAAAGTGAACGATCAAAACGTAGACAGTTTAAGACATTACTTTCATGGAGAAAAGTCCGCATGGTGCTTATTATGTTCAATGCCGATTCAATTTCTAGGTTTCATCAACACTCTGTAGGTCCACAGATTACAGAATGCCTCCAGATGTGCTTCGGAAACTACTACTAGTCTTCCAGTGTACGATCAAAGCGAAGACAGTTTAAGACACTACTCCCATGGAGAAAAGTTCGCATGGTGCTTATTGTGTTCAATGCCGATGCAATTTTTGTGTTTCATCAACGCTCTGAAGGTCCACAGATTACAGAATGCCTCCAGATGTGCTTCGGAAACTACTACTAGTCTTCCAGGGAACGATCAAAGCGTAGACAGTTTAAGACATTACTCCATTTAGAAAAGTCCGCATGGAGCTTATTGTGTTCAATGCCGATGCAATTTCTGTGTTTCATCAACAATCTGCAGGTCCACAGATTACAGAATGCCTCCAGATGTGCTTCGGAAACTACTACTAGTCTTCCAGTGTACCATCAAAGCGTAGACAGTTTAAGACATTACTCCCATGGAGAAAAGTCCGCATGGTGCTTCTTGTGTTCAATGCCGATGCAGTTTTTGTGTTTCATCAACACTCTGAACGTCCACAGATTACAGAATGCCTCCAGAAGTGCTACGGAAACTACTACTTGTCTTCCAGGGAACGATCAAAGCGTAGACAATATAAGACATTACTCCCATTGAGAAAAGTCCGCATGGTGCTTATTGTGTTCAATGCCGATGCAATTTTTGTGTTTCATCAAAACACTGACTGTGCACAGATTACAGAATGTATCCAGATATGCTTCGGAAACTACTACTAGTCTTCCAGGGAACGATCAAAGCGTAGACAGTTTAAGACATTACTCCCATTAGAAAAGTCCGCATGGCTCTTATTGTGTTCAATGCCGATGCAATTTCTGTGTTTCATCAACACTCTGAACGTCCAGAGATTACAGAATGCCTCCAGATGTGCTCCGGAAACTACTACTTGTCTTCCAGGGAACGATCAAAGCGTAGACAATATAAGACATTACTCCCAAGGAGAAAAGTCCTCATGGTGCTTATTGTGTTCAATGCCGATGCAATTTCTGTGTTTCATCAACACTCTGAAGGTCCACAGAATACAGAATGCATCCATATGTGCTTCAGAAACTACTACTAGTCTTCCAGGAAACGATCAATGCGTAGGCAGTTTAAGACATTACTTCCATGGAGAAAAGTCCGCATGGTGCTTATTTTGTTCAATGCCGATGCAATTTCTGTGTTTCATCAGCACTTTGAAGGTCCACAAATTACAGAATGCCTCCAGATGTACTTCGGGAACTACTGCTGGTCTTCCTGTGAACGATCACAGCATAGACCATTTAAGACATTACTCTAATGGAAAAAAGTCCGCATGGTGCCTATTGTGTTCAATGCCGATTCAATTTCTGTGTTTCATCAACACTCTGAAGGTCCACAGATAACAGAATGCCTCCAGATGTGCTTCGGAAACTACTACTAGTCTTCCAGTGTACGATCAAAGCGTGGACAGTTTAAGACATAACTCCCATTGAGGAAAGTCCGCATGGTGCTTATTGAGTTCAATGCCGATGGAACTTCTGTGTTTCATCAACACTCTGAAGGCCCAGAGATTACAGATTGCCTCCAGATGTGCTTCAGAAACTACTACTGGTCTTCCAGTGAACGATCAAATCGTAGACAGCTTAAGACATTACCCTCATGGAGATAAGTCCGCATGGTGCATATTGTGTTCAATGCCGATTTAATCCCTATGTTTCATCAACACTCTGAAGGTCCACAGATTACAGAATTCCTCCAGAAGTGCTTCGGAAACTACTACTAGTCTTCCAGTGAACGATCAAAGCGTAGACACTTTAAGACGTTACTCCCATGGAGAAAATTCCGCATGGTGCGTATTGTGTTCAATGCCGATGCAATTTTTGTGTTTCATCAACACTCTGAAGGTCCACAGATTACAGAATGTATCCAGATATGCTTCGGAAACTACTACTAGTCTTCCAGGGAACGATCAAAGCGTAGACAATAAAAGACATTACTCCCATGGAGAAAAGTCTGCATGGTGCTTATTGTGTTCAATGCCGATGCAATTGCTGTGTTTCATCAACACTCTGAAGGTCCACAGAATACAGAATGCATCCGGATGTGCTTCAGAAACTACTACTAGTCTTCCAGGAAACGATCAGAGCGTAGGCAGTTTAAGACATTACTCCCATGGAGAAAAGTCCGCATGGTGCTTATTGTGTTCAATGCCGATTCAATTTCAGTGTTTCATCAACACTCTGAAGGTCCACAGATTACAGAATGCCTCCAGATGTGCTTCGGAAACTGCTACTATTCTTCCAGGGAACGATCAAAGCGTAGACAGTTTGAGACATTACGCCCATAGAGAAAAGTCCGCATGGTGCTTATTGTGTTCAATGCCGATGCAATTTTTGTGTTTCATCATCACTGTGAAGGTCCAAAGATTACAGAATGTATCCAGATATGCTTCGGATACAACTACTAGTCTTCCAGGGAACGATTAAAGCGTAGACAATAAAAGACATTACTCCCATGGAGAAAAGTCAGCATGGTGCTTATTGTGTTCAATGCCGATGCAATTGCAGTGTTTCATCAACACTCTGAAGGTCCACAGAATACAGAATCCATCCGGATGTGCTTCAGAAACTACTACTAGTCTTCCAGGAAACGATCAGAGCGTAGGCAGTTTAAGACATTACTCCCATGGAGAAAAGTCCGCATGGTGCTTATTGTGTTCAATGCCGATGCAATTTTTGTGTTTCATCAAAACACTGACTGTGCACAGATTACAGAATGTATCCAGATATGCTTCGGAAACTACTACTAGTCTTTCAGGGAACGATCAAAGCGTAGACAGTTTAAGACATTACTCCCATTAGAAAAGTCCGCATGGCTCTTATTGTGTTCAATGCCGATGCAATTTCTGTGTTTCATCAACACTCTGAACGTCCAGAGATTACAGAATGCCTCCAGATGTGCTTCGGAAACTACTACTTGTCTTCCAGGGAACGATCAAAGCGTAGACAATATAAGACATTACTCCCAAGGAGAAAAGTCCGCATGATGCTTATTTTGTTCAATGCCGATGCAATTTCTGTGTTTCATCAACACTTTGAAGGTCCACAAATTACAGAATGCCTCCAGATGTACTTCGGGAACTACTGCTGGTCTTCCTGTGAACGATCACAGCGTAGACCATTTAAGACATTACTCTAATGGAAAGAAGTCCGCATGGTGCCCATTGTGTTCAATGCCGATTCAATTTCTGTGTTTCATCAACACTCTGAAGGTCCACAGATAACAGAATGCCTCCAGATGTGCTTCGGAAACTACTACTAGTCTTCCAGTGTACGATCAAAGCGTAGACAGTTTAAGGCATTACTCCCATGGAGAAAAGTCCCCATTGTGCTTATTGTGTTCAATGCCGATGCAGTTTTTGTGTTTCATCAACACTCTGAACGTCGACAGATTATAGAATGCCTATAGATGTGCTTCAGAAACTACTACTAGTCTTCCTGGGAACGATCAAAGCGTAGACAGTTTGAGACATTACTCTCATGGAAAAAGTCCGCATGGTGCGTATTGTGTTCAATGCCGATGCAATTTTTGTGTTTCATCAACACTCTGAAGGTCCACAGATTACAGAATGTATCCAGATATGCTTCGGAAACTACTACTAGTCTTCCAGGGAACGATCAAAGCGTAGACAATAAAAGACATTACTCCCATGGAGAAAAGTCTGCATGGTGCTTATTGTGTTCAATGCCGATGCAATTGCTGTGTTTCATCAACACTCTGAAGGTCCACAGAATACAGAATGCATCCGGATGTGCTTCAGAAACTACTACTAGTCTTCCAGGAAACGATCAGAGCGTAGGCAGTTTAAGACATTACTCCCATGGAGAAAAGTCCGCATGGTGCTTATTGTGTTCAATGCCGATGCAATTTTTGTGTTTCATCAACGCTCTGAAGGTCCACAGATTACAGAATGCCTCCAGATGTGATTCGGAAACTACTACTAGTCTTCCAGTGTACGATCAAAGCGAAGACAGTTTAAGACATTACTCCCATCGAGAAAAGTCCCCATTGTGCTTATTGTGTTCAATGCCGATGCAATTTTTGTGCTTCATCAATACTCTGAAGGTCCTCAGATTACAGAATGCTCCCAGATGTGCTTCGGAAACTACTACTAGTCTTCCAGTGTACGATCAAAGCGTAGACAGTTTAAGACATTACTCCCATGGAGAAAAGTCCGCATGGTGCTTATTGTGTTCAATGCCGATGCAATTTTTGTGCTTCATCAATACTCTGAAGGTCCTCAGATTACAGAATGCTCCCAGATGTGCTTCGGAAACTACTACTAGTCTTCCAGTGTACGATCAAAGCGTAGACAGTTTAAGACATTACTCCCATGGAGAAAAGTCCGCATGGTGCTTATTGTGTTCAATGCCGATGCAGTTTTTGTGTTTCATCAACACACTGAACGTCGCCAGATTATAGAATGCCTATAGATGTGCTTCGGAAACTACTACTAGTCTTCCAAGGAACGATCAAAGCGTAGACAATATAAGACATTACTCCCATGTAGAAAAGTCTGCATGGTGTTTATTGTGTTCAATGCCGATGCAATTTTTGTGTTTCATCCACACTCTGAAGGTCCACAGATTACAGAATGCCTCCAGATGTGCTTCCGAAACTACTACTAGTTTTCCAGTGTACGATCAATGCGTAGGCAGTGTAAGGCATTACTCCCATGGAGAAAAGTCCGCATGGTGCTTATTTTGTTCAATGCCGATGCAATTTTTGTGTTTCATCAACACTCTGAAGGTACAGATTTCAGAATGCCTCCAGATGTGCTTCGGAAACTACTACTACTCTTCCAGGGAACGATCAAATCGTAGACAGTTTGAGACATTACTCCCATGGAGACAATCCCGCATGGTGCTTATTGTGTTCAAAGAGGATGCAATTTTTGTGTTTCATCAACACTCTGAAGGTCCACAGATTACAGAATGCATCCTGATGTGCTTCGAAAACTACTACTAGTCTTAAAGTGAACGATCAAAGCGTAGAGAGTTTAAGACATTACTCCCTTGGAGAAAAGTCCGCATGGTGCTTATTGTGTTCAATGCCGATGCAGTTTTTGTGTTTCATCAACACTCTGAACGTCCACAGATTACAGAATGCCTCCAGAAGTGCTTCGGAAACTACTACATGTGTTCCAGGGAATGATCAAAGCGTAGACAATATAAGACATTACTCCCATGGAGAAAAGTACGCATGGTGCTTACTCTGTTAAAAGCCGATGCAACTTCTGTGTTTCATCAACTCTCTGAAGGTCCACAGATTACAGAATTCCTCCAGAAGTGCTTCGGAAACTACTACTAGTCTTCCAGTGAACGATCAAAGCGTAGACACTTTAAGAAATTACTCCCTTGGAGAAAAGTCCGCATGGTGCTTATTGTGTTCAATGCCGATGCAGTTTTTGTGTTTCATCATCACTCTGAACGTCCACAGATTACAGAATGCCTCCAGAAGTGCTTCAGAAACTACTACTTGTCTTCCAGGGAACGATCAAAGCGTAGACAATATAAGACATTACTCCCATGGTGAAAAGTACGCATGGTGCTTACTGTGTTAAAAGCCGATGCAACTTCTGTGTTTCATCAACACTGTGAAGGTCCGGAGATTACAGAATGCCTAAAGATGTGCTTCGGAAACTACTGCTAGTCTTCCAGTGTACAATCAAAGCGTAGACAGTTTAAGACATTACTCCCATGGAGAAAAGTCCGCATTGTGCTTATTGTGTTCAATGCCGATTCAATTTCAGTGTTTCATCAACACTCTGAAGGTCCACAGATTGCAGAATGCCTCCAGATGTGCTTCAGAAACTACTACTAGTCTTCCAGGGAACGAACAAAGCGTAGTCAGTTTGAGACATTACTCCCATGGAGAAAAGTCCGCATGGTGCTTATTATGTTCAATGCCGATGCAATTTTTGTGTTTCATCAACACTCTGAAGGTCCGCATAATACAGAATGCTTCCGGATGTTCTTGAGAAACTACTACTAGTCTTCTAGGAAACGATCAGAGCGTAGGCAGTTTAAGACATTACTCCCATGAAGAAAAGTCCGCATTGTGCTTATTGTGTTCAATGCCGGTGCAATTTTTGTGCTTCATCAATACTCTGAAGGTCCTCAGATTACAGAATGCTTCCAGATGTGCTTCGGAAAATACTACTAGTCTTCCAGTGTACGATCAAAGCGTAGACAGTTTAAGACATTACTCCCATGGAGAAAAGTCCGCATTGTGCTTATTGTGTTCAATGCCGATGCAGTTTTTGTGTTTCATCACCACCCTGAACGTCAACAGATTACAGAATGCCTCAAGTTGTGCTTCGGAAACTACTACTTGTCTTCCAGGGAACGATCAAAGCGTAGACAATATAAGACATTACTCCCAAGGAGAAAAGTCTGCATGGTGCTTATTGTGTTCAATGCCGATGCAATTTCTGTGTTTCATCAACACTCTGAAGGTCCACAGATTACAGAATTCCTCCAGAAGTGCTTCGGAAACTACTACTAGTCTTCCAGGGAGCGATCAAAGCGTAGACACTTTAAGACATTACTCCCATGGAGAAAATTCCGCATGGTGTTTATTGTGTTCAATGCCGATGCAATTTTTGTTTTTCATCAACACTCTGAAGGTCCACAGATTACAGAATGCCTCCAGATGTGTTTCGGAAACTACTACTAGTCTTCCAGGGAACGATCAAAGCGTAGACAATATAAGACATTACTCCCATGGAGAAAAGTCGGCATGGTGCTTATTGTGTTAAATGCCGATGCAATTTCTGTGTTTCATCAACAGTCTGAAGGTCCACAGAATACAGAATGCATCCGGATGTGCTTCAGAAACTACTACTAGTCTTCCAGGAAACGATCAGAGCGTAGGCAGTTTAAGACATTACTCCCATGGAGAAAAGTCCGCATGGTGGCTATTGTGTCCAATGCTGATGCAATTTTTGTGTTTCATCAACACTCTGAAGGTCCACAGATTACAGAAAGCCTACAGATGTGCTTCGGAAACTACTACTAGTCTTCCAGTGTACGATCAAAGCGTAAACAGTTTAAGACATTACTCCCATGGAGAAAGGTCCGCATTGTGCTTATTGTGTTCAATCCCGATGCAATTTTTGTGTTTCATCAAAACTCTGAAGGTCCTCAGATTACAGAATGCTTCCAGATGTGCTTCGGAAACTACTACTAGTCTTGCAGTGTACGATCAAAGCGTAGACAGTTTAAGACATTACTCCCATGGAGAAAAGTCCGTATGGGGTTTATTGTGTTCAATGCCGATGCAATTTCTGTTTTTCATCAACACACTGAACGTCCACAGATTACAGAATGCCTCCAGATGTGCTTCGGAAACTACTACTTGTCTTCCAGGGAACGATCAAAGCGTAGACAATTTAAGACATTACTCACAAGGAGAAAAGTCTGCATGGTGCTTATTGTGTTCAATGCCGATGCAATTTCTGTGTTTCATCAACACTCTGAAGGTCCACACAATACAGAATGCATCCGGATGTGCTTCAGAAACTACTACTACTCTTCCAGGGAACGATCAAAGCGTAGACAGTTTGAAACATTACTCCCATGGAGACAACCCGCATGGTGCTTTTTGTGTTCAAAGAGGATGCAATTTTTGTGTTTCATCAACACTCTGAAGGTCCACAGATTACAGAATGCATCCTGATGTGCTTCGAAAACTACTACTAATCTTAAAGTGAACGATCAAAGCGTAGACGGTTTAAGACATTACTCCCTTGGAGAAAAGTCCGCATGGTGGTTATTGTGTTCAATGCCGATGCAGTTTTTGTGTTTCATCAACACTCTGAACGTCCACAGATTACAGAATGCCTCCAGAAGTGCTTCGGAAACTACTACTTGTCTTCCAGGGAATGATCAAAGCGTAGACAATATAAGACATTACTCCCATGTAGAAAAGTACGCATGGTGCTTACTCTGTTAAAAGCCGATGCAACTTCTGTGTTTCATCAACACTCTGAAGGTCCAGAGATTACAGAATGCCTCCAGATGTGCTTCGGAAACTACTACTAGTCTTCCAGTGTACAATCAAAGCGTAGACAGTTTAAGACATTACTCCCATGGAGAAAAGTCCGCATCGTGCTTATTTTGTTCAATGCCGATTCAATTTCAGTGTTTCATCAACACTCTGAAGGTCCACAGATTACAGAATGCCTCCAGATGTGCTTCGGAAACAACTACTAGTCTTCCAGGGAACGATCAAAGCGTAGACAGTTTGAGACATTACTCCCATGGAGAAAAGTCCGCATGGTGCTTATTGTGTTCAATGCCGATGCAATTTTTGTGTTTCATCAACACTCTGAAGGTCCACATAATACAGAATGCATCCGGATGTGCTTCAGAAACTACTAGTAGTCTTCCAGGAAACGATCAGAGCGTAGGCAGTTTAAGACATTACTCCCATGGAGAAAAGTCCGCATTGTGCTTATTGTGTTCAATGCCGGTGCAATTTTTGTGCTTCATCAATACTCTGAAGGTCCTCAGATTACAGAATGCTTCCAGATGTGCTTCGGAAACTACTACTAGTCTTCCAGTGTACGATCAAAGCGTAGACAGTTTAAGACATTACTCCCATGGAGAAAAGTCCGCATGGTGCTTATTGTGTTCAATGCCGATGCAATTTCTGTGTTTCATCAACACTCTGAAGGTCTACAGATTCCAGAATGCCTCCAGATGTGCTTCGGAAACTACTACTAGTCTTCCAGTGTACAATCAAAACGAAAACATTTTAAGACATTACTCCCATGGAGAAAAGTCCGCATGGTGCTTCTTGTGTTCAATGCCGATGCAGTTTTTGGGTTTCATCAACACTCTGAACGTCCACAGATTACAGAATGCCTCAAGTTGTGCTTCGGAAACTACTACTTGTCCTCCAGGGAACGATCAAAGCGTAGACAATATAAGACATTACTCCCAAGGAGAAAAGTCTGCATGGTGCTTATTGTGTTCAATGCCGATGCAATTTCTGTGTTTCATCAACTCTCTGAAGGTCCACAGATTACAGAATTCCTCCAGAAGTGCTTCGGAAACTACTACTAGTCTTCCAGTGAACGATCAAAGCGTAGACACTTTAAGACATTACTCCCATGGAGAAAATTCCGCATGGTGCTTATTGTGTTCAATGCCGATGCAATTTTTGTTTTTCATCAACACTCTGAAGGTCCACAGATTAAAGAATGCCTCCAGATGTGTTTCGGAAACTACTACTACTCTTCCAGGGAACGATCAAAGCGTAGACAATATAAGACATTACTCCCATGGAGAAAAGTCTGCATGGTGCTTATTGTGTTCAATGCCGATGCAATTTTTGTGTTTCATCAACACTCTGAAGGTCCACAGAATACAGAATGCCTCCAGATGTGCTTCGGAAACTACTACTAGTCTTCCAGGAAACGATCAAAGCGTAGAGAGTTTAAGACATTACTCCCTTTAGAAAAGTCCGCATGGTGCTTATTGTGTTCAATGCCGATGCAATATCTGTGTTTCATCAACACTCTGAAGGTCCACAGATTACAGAATGCCTCCAGATGTGCTTCTGAAACTACTACCAGTCTTCCAGTGTACCATCAAAGCGTAGACAGTTTAAGACATCACTCCCTTGGAGAAAAGTCCGCATGGTGCTTATTGTGTTCAATGCCGATGCAGTTTTTGTGTTTCATCATCACTCTGAACGTCCACAGATTACAGAATGCCTCCAGAAGTGCTTCAGAAACTACTACTTGTCTTCCAGGGAACGATCAAAGCGTAGACAATATAAGACATTACTCCCATGGTTAAAAGTACGCATGGTGCTTACTGTGTTAAAAGCCGATGCAACTTCTGTGTTTCATCAACACTGTGAAGGTCCAGAGATTACAGAATGCCTAAAGATGTGCTTCGGAAACTACTGCTAGTCTTCCAGTGTACAATCAAAGCGTAGACAGTTTAAGACATTACTCCCATGGAGAAAAGTCCGCATTGTGCTTATTGTGTTCAATGACGATTCAATTTCAGTGTTTCATCAACACTCTGAAGGTCCACAGATTACAGAATGCCTCCAGATGTGCTTCAGAAACTACTACTAGTCTTCCAGGGAACGATCAAAGCGTAGTCAGTTTGAGACATTACTCCCATGGAGAAAAGTCCGCATGGTGCTTATTATGTTCAATGCCGATGCAATTTTTGTGTTTCATCAACACTCTGAAGGTCCGCATAATACAGAATGCTTCCGGATGTTCTTCAGAAACTACTACTAGTCTTCCAGGAAACTATCAGAGCGTAGGCAGTTTAAGACATTACTCCCATGAAGAAAAGTCCGCATTGTGCTTATTGTGTTCAATGCCGGTGCAATTTTTGTGCTTCATCAATACTCTGAAGGTCCTCAGATTACAGAATGCTTCCAGATGTGCTTTGGAAAATACTACTAGTCTTCCAGTGTACGATCAAAGCGTAGACAGTTTAAGACATTACTCCCATGGAGAAAAGTCCGCATGGTGCTTATTGTGTTCAATGCCGATGCAATTTCTGTGTTTCATCAACACTCTGAAGGTCTACAGATTCCAGAATGCCCCCAGATGTGTTTCGGAAACTACTACTAGTCTTCCAGTGTACAATCAAAACGAAGACAGTTTAAGACATTACTCCCATGGAGAAAAGTCCGCATTGTGCTTATTGTGTTCAATGCCGGTGCAATTTTTGTGCTTCATCAATACTCTGAAGGTCCTCAGATTACAGAATGCTTCCAGATGTGCTTCGGAAAATACTACTAGTCTTCCAGTGTACGATCAAAGCGTAGACAGTTTAAGACATTACTCCCATGGAGAAAAGTCGGCATGGTGCTTATTGTGTTAAATGCCGATGCAATTTCTGTGTTTCATCAACACTCTGAACGTCCACAGAATACAGAATGCATCCGGATGTGCTTCAGAAACTACTACTAGTCTTCCAGGAAACGATCAGAGCGTAGGCAGTTTAAGACATTACTCCCATGGAGAAAAGTCCGCATTGTGCTTATTGTGTTCAATGCCGATGCAATTTTTGTGTTTCATCAACACTCTGAAGGTCCACAGATTACAGAATGCCTACAGATGTGCTTCGGAAACTACTACTAGTCTTCCAGTGTACGATCAAAGCGTAAACAGTTTAAGACATTACTCCCATGGTGAAAGGTCCGCATTGTGCTTATTGTGTTCAATCCCGATGCAATTTTTGTGTTTCATCAAAACTCTGAAGGTCCTCAGATTACAGAATGCTTCCAGATGTGCTTCGGAAACTACTACTAGTCTTGCAGTGTACGATCAAAGCGTAGACAGTTTAAGACATTACTCCCATGGAGAAAAGTCCGTATGGGGTTTATTGTGTTCAATGCCGATGCAATTTCTGTTTTTCATCAACACTCTGAACGTCCAGAGATTACAGAATGCCTCCAGATGTGCTTCGGAAACTACTACTTGTCTTCCAGGGAACGATCAAAGCGTAGACAATTTAAGACATTACTCACAAGGAGAAAAGTCAGCATGGTGCTTATTGTGTTCAATGCCGATGCAATTTCTGTGTTTCATCAACACTCTGAAGGTCCACAGAATACAGAATGCATCCGGATGTGCTTCAGAAACTACTACTACTCTTCCAGGGAACGATCAAAGCGTAGACAGTTTGAGACATTACTTCCATGGAGACAATCCCGCATGGTGCTTATTGTGTTCAAAGAGGATGCAATTTTTGTGTTTCATCAACACTCTGAAGGTCCACAGATTACAGAATGCATCCTGATGTGCTTCGAAAACTACTACTAATCTTAAAGAGAACGATCATAGCGTAGACGGTTTAAGACATTACTCCCTTGGAGAAAAGTCCGCATGGTGGTTATTGTGTTCAATGCCGATGCAGTTTTTGTGTTTCATCAACACTCTGAACGTCCACAGATTACAGAATGCCTCCAGAAGTGCTTCGGAAACTACTACTTGTCTTCCACCGAATGACCAAAGCGTAGACAATATAAGACATTACTCCCATGGAGAAAAGTACGCATGGTGCTTACACTGTTAAAAGCCGATGCAACTTCTGTGTTTCATCAACACTCTGAAGGTCCAGAGATTACAGAATGCCTCCAGATGTGCTTCGGAAACTACTACTAGTCTTCCAGTGTACAATCAAAGCGTAGACAGTTTAAGACATTACTCCCATGGAGAAAAGTCCGCATCGTGCTTATTTTGTTCAATGCCGATTCAATTTCAGTGTTTCATCAACACTCTGAAGGTCCACAGATTACAGAATGCCTCCAGATGTGCTTCGGAAACTACTACTAGTCTTCCAGGGAACGATCAAAGCGTAGACAGTTTGAGACATTACTCCCATGGAGAAAAGTCCGCATGGTGCTTATTGTGTTCAATGCCGATGCAATTTTTGTGTTTCATCAACACTCTGAAGGTCCACATAATACAGAATGCATCCGGATGTGCTTCAGAAACTACTAGTAGTCTTCCAGGAAACGATCAGAGCGTAGGCAGTTTAAGACATTACTCCCATGGAGAAAAGTCCGCATTGTGCTTATTTTGTTCAATGCCGGTGCAATTTTTGTGCTTCATCAATACTCTGAAGGTCCTCAGATTACAGAATGCTTCCAGATGTGTTTCGGAAACTACTACTAGTCTTCCAGTGTACGATCAAAGCGTAGACAGTTTAAGACATTACTCCCATGGAGAAAAGTCCGCATGGTGCTTATTGTGTTCAATGCCGATGCAATTTCTGTGTTTCATCAACACTCTGAAGGTCTACAGATTCCAGAATGCCTCCAGATGTGCTTCGGAAACTACTACTAGTCTTCCAGTGTACAATCAAAACGAAAACATTTTAAGACATTACTCCCATGGAGAAAAGTCCGCATGGTGCTTCTTGTGTTCAATGCCGATGCAGTTTTTGGGTTTCATCAACACTCTGAACGTCCACAGATTACAGAATGCCTCAAGTTGTGCTTCGGAAACTACTACTTGTCTTCCAGGGAACGATCAAAGCGTAGACAATATAAGACATTACTCCCAAGGAGAAAAGTCTGCATGGTGCTTATTGTGTTCAATGCCGATGCAATTTCTGTGTTTCATCAACTCTCTGAAGGTCCACAGATTACAGAATTCCTCCAGAAGTGCTTCGGAAACTACTACTAGTCTTCCAGTGAACGATCAAAGCGTAGACACTTTAAGACATTACTCCCATGGAGAAAATTCCGCATGGTGCTTATTGTGTTCAATGCCGATGCAATTTTTGTTTTTCATCAACACTCTGAAGGTCCACAGATTAAAGAATGCCTCCAGATGTGTTTCGGAAACTACTACTAGTCTTCCAGGGAACGATCAAAGCGTAGACAATATAAGACATTACTCCCATGGAGAAAAGTCTGCATGGTGCTTATTGTGTTCAATGCCGATGCAATTTTTGTGTTTCATCAACACTCTGAAGGTCCACAGAATACAGAATGCCTCCAGATGTGCTTCGGAAACTACTACTAGTCTTCCAGGAAACGATCAAAGCGTAGAGAGTTTAAGACATTACTCCCTTTAGAAAAGTCCGCATGGTGCTTATTGTGTTCAATGCCGATGCAATATCTGTGTTTCATCAACACTCTGAAGGTCCACAGATTACAGAATGCCTCCAGATGTGCTTCTGAAACTACAACCAGTCTTCCAGTGTACCATCAAAGCGTAGACAGTTTTATGACATCACTCCCTTGGAGAAAAGTCCGCATGGTGCTTATTGTGTTCAATGCCGATGCAGTTTTTGTGTTTCATCATCACTCTGAACGTCCACAGATTACAGAATGCCTCCAAAAGTGCTTCAGAAACTACTACTTGTCTTCCAGGGAACGATCAAAGCGTAGGCAATATAAGACATTACTCCCATGGTGAAAAGTACGCATGGTGCTTACTGTGTTAAAAGCCGATGCAACTTCTGTGTTTCATCAACACTGTGAAGGGCCAGAGATTACAGAATGCCTAAAGATGTGCTTCGGAAACTACTACTAGTCTTCCAGTGTACAATCAAAACGTAGACAGTTTAAGACATTACTCCCATGGAGAAAAGTCCGCATGGTGCTTATTGTGTTCAATGCCGATGCAATTTCTGTGTTTCATCAACACTCTGAAGGTCTACAGATTCCAGAATGCCCCCAGATGTGTTTCGGAAACTACTACTAGTCTTCCAGTGTACAATCAAAACGAAGACAGTTTAAGACATTACTCCCATGGAGAAAAGTCCGCATGGTGCTTATTGTGTTCAATGCCGATGCAGTTTTTGTGTTTCATCAACACTCTGATCGTCCACAGATTACAGAATGCCTCAAGTTGTGCTTCGGAAACTACTACTTGTCTTCCAGGGAACGATCAAAGCGTAGACAATATAAGACATTACTCCCAAGGAGAAAAGTCTGCATGGTGCTTATTGTGTTCAATGCCGATGCAATTTCTGTGTTTCATCAACACTCTGAAGGTCCACAGATTACAGAATGCCTCCAGATGTGCTTCGGAAACTACTACTAGTCTTCCAGGGAACGATCAAAGCGTAGACAGTTTGAGACATTACTCCCATGGAGAAAAGTCCGCATGGTGCTTATTGTGTTCAATGCCGATGCAATTTTTGTGTTTCATCAACACTCTGAAGGTCCACATAATACAGAATGCATCCGCATGTGCTTCAGAAACTACTAGTAGTCTTCCAGGAAACGATCAGAGCGTAGGCAGTTTAAGACATTACTCCCATGGAGAAAAGTCCGCATTGTGCTTATTTTGTTCAATGCCGGTGCAATTTTTGTGCTTCATCAATACTCTGAAGGTCCTCAGATTACAGAATGCTTCCAGATGTGTTTCGGAAACTACTACTAGTCTTCCAGTGTACGATCAAAGCGTAGACAGTTTAAGACATTACTCCCATGGAGAAAAGTCCGCATGGTGCTTATTGTGTTCAATGCCGATGCAATTTCTGTGTTTCATCAACACTCTGAAGGTCTACAGATTCCAGAATGCCTCCAGATGTGCTTCGGAAACTACTACTAGTCTTCCAGTGTACAATCAAAACGAAAACATTTTAAGACATTACTCCCATGGAGAAAAGTCCGCATGGTGCTTCTTGTGTTCAATGCCGATGCAGTTTTTGGGTTTCATCAACACTCTGAACGTCCACAGATTACAGAATGCCTCAAGTTGTGCTTCGGAAACTACTACTTGTCTTCCAGGGAACGATCAAAGCGTAGACAATATAAGACATTACTCCCAAGGAGAAAAGTCTGCATGGTGCTTATTGTGTTCAATGCCGATGCAATTTCTGTGTTTCATCAACTCTCTGAAGGTCCACAGATTACAGAATTCCTCCAGAAGTGCTTCGGAAACTACTACTAGTCTTCCAGTGAACGATCAAAGCGTAGACACTTTAAGACATTACTCCCATGGAGAAAATTCCGCATGGTGCTTATTGTGTTCAATGCCGATGCAATTTTTGTTTTTCATCAACACTCTGAAGGTCCACAGATTAAAGAATGCCTCCAGATGTGTTTCGGAAACTACTACTAGTCTTCCAGGGAACGATCAAAGCGTAGACAATATAAGACATTACTCCCATGGAGAAAAGTCTGCATGGTGCTTATTGTGTTCAATGCCGATGCAATTTTTGTGTTTCATCAACACTCTGAAGGTCCACAGAATACAGAATGCCTCCAGATGTGCTTCGGAAACTACTACTAGTCTTCCAGGAAACGATCAAAGCGTAGAGAGTTTAAGACATTACTCCCTTTAGAAAAGTCCGCATGGTGCTTATTGTGTTCAATGCCGATGCAATATCTGTGTTTCATCAACACTCTGAAGGTCCACAGATTACAGAATGCCTCCAGATGTGCTTCTGAAACTACTACCAGTCTTCCAGTGTACCATCAAAGCGTAGACAGTTTTATGACATCACTCCCTTGGAGAAAAGTCCGCATGGTGCTTATTGTGTTCAATGCCGATGCAGTTTTTGTGTTTCATCATCACTCTGAACGTCCACAGATTACAGAATGCCTCCAAAAGTGCTTCAGAAACTACTACTTGTCTTCCAGGGAACGATCAAAGCGTAGGCAATATAAGACATTACTCCCATGGTGAAAAGTACGCATGGTGCTTACTGTGTTAAAAGCCGATGCAACTTCTGTGTTTCATCAACACTGTGAAGGGCCAGAGATTACAGAATGCCTAAAGATGTGCTTCGGAAACTACTACTAGTCTTCCAGTGTACAATCAAAACGTAGACAGTTTAAGACATTACTCCCATGGAGAAAAGTCCGCATGGTGCTTATTGTGTTCAATGCCGATGCAATTTCTGTGTTTCATCAACACTCTGAAGGTCTACAGATTCCAGAATGCCCCCAGATGTGTTTCGGAAACTACTACTAGTCTTCCAGTGTACAATCAAAACGAAGACAGTTTAAGACATTACTCCCATGGAGAAAAGTCCGCATGGTGCTTATTGTGTTCAATGCCGATGCAGTTTTTGTGTTTCATCAACACTCTGATCGTCCACAGATTACAGAATGCCTCAAGTTGTGCTTCGGAAACTACTACTTGTCTTCCAGGGAACGATCAAAGCGTAGACAATATAAGACATTACTCCCAAGGAGAAAAGTCTGCATGGTGCTTATTGTGTTCAATGCCGATGCAATTTCTGTGTTTCATCAACACTCTGAAGGTCCACAGATTACAGAATTCCTCCAGAAGTGCTTCGGAAACTACTACTAGTCTTCCAGGGAACGATCAAGGCGTAGACACTTTAAGACATTACTCCCATGGAGAAAATTCCGCATAGTGTTTATTGTGTTCAATGCCGATGCAATTTTTGTTTTTCATCAACACTCTGAAGGTCCACAGATTACAGAATGCCTCCAGATGTGTTTCGGAAACTACTACTAGTCTTCCAGGGAACGATCAAAGCGTAGACAATATAAGACATTACCCCAATTGAGAAAAGTCGGCATGGTGCTTATTGTGTTAAATGCCGATGCAATTTCTGTGTTTCATCAACACTCTGAAGGTCCACAGATTACAGAATGCCTCCAGATGTGCTTCGGAAACTACTACTGGTCTTCCAGTGTACAATCAAGGCGTTGACAGTTTAAGACGTTACTCCCATGGAGAAAAGTCCGCATGGTGCTTATTGTGTTCAATGCCGATGCAATTTCTGTGCTTCCTCAACACTCTTAAGGTCCACAGAATACAGATTGCATCCAGATGGGCTTTAGAAACTACAACTAGTCTTCCATCAAACGATCAAAGCGTAGGCAGTTTAAGACATTACTGCCATGGAGAAAAGTCCGCATGGTGCTTATTGTGTTCAATGCCAATGAAATTTTGGGTTTCATCAACACTCTGAAGGTCCACAGATTACAGAATGCCTCCAGATGTGCTTCGGAAACTACTACTCCAGTGTACGATCAAAGCGTAGGCAGTTTAAGACATTACTCAAATGGAGAAAAGTCCGCATGGTGCTTATTGTGTTCAATGCCGATGTAATTTTAGTGTTTCATCAACACTCTGAAGGTCCACAGATTACAGAATGCATTAAGATGTGCTTCGGAAACTACTACTAGTTTTCCAGTGAACGATCAAAGCGTAGACAGTTTAAGACATTACTCCCATGGACAAAAGTCCGCATGGTGCTTATTGAGTTCAATGCCGATGCAATTTTTGTGTTTCATCAACACTCTGAAGGTCCACAGATTACAGAATGCATCCAGATGTGCTTCTGAAACTACTACTAGTCTTCCAGTGTACGATCAAAGCGTAGGCAGTTTAAGACATTACTGCCATGGAGAAAAGTCCGCATGGTGCTTATTGTGTTCAATGCCAATGAAATTTTGGGTTTCATCAACACTCTGAAGGTCCACAGATTAAAGAATGCCTCCAGATGTGTTTCGGAAACTACTACTAGTCTTCCAGGGAACGATCAAAGCGTAGACAATATAAGACATTACTCCCATGGAGAAAAGTCTGCATGGTGCTTATTGTGTTCAATGCCGATGCAATTTTTGTGTTTCATCAACACTCTGAAGGTCCACAGAATACAGAATGCCTCCAGATGTGCTTCGGAAACTACTACTAGTCTTCCAGGAAACGATCAAAGCGTAGAGAGTTTAAGACATTACTCCCTTTAGAAAAGTCCGCATGGTGCTTATTGTGTTCAATGCCGATGCAATATCTGTGTTTCATCAACACTCTGAAGGTCCACAGATTACAGAATGCCTCCAGATGTGCTTCTGAAACTACTACCAGTCTTCCAGTGTACCATCAAAGCGTAGACAGTTTTATGACATCACTCCCTTGGAGAAAAGTCCGCATGGTGCTTATTGTGTTCAATGCCGATGCAGTTTTTGTGTTTCATCATCACTCTGAACGTCCACAGATTACAGAATGCCTCCAAAAGTGCTTCAGAAACTACTACTTGTCTTCCAGGGAACGATCAAAGCGTAGGCAATATAAGACATTACTCCCATGGTGAAAAGTACGCATGGTGCTTACTGTGTTAAAAGCCGATGCAACTTCTGTGTTTCATCAACACTGTGAAGGGCCAGAGATTACAGAATGCCTAAAGATGTGCTTCGGAAACTACTACTAGTCTTCCAGTGTACAATCAAAACGTAGACAGTTTAAGACATTACTCCCATGGAGAAAAGTCCGCATGGTGCTTATTGTGTTCAATGCCGATGCAATTTCTGTGTTTCATCAACACTCTGAAGGTCTACAGATTCCAGAATGCCCCCAGATGTGTTTCGGAAACTACTACTAGTCTTCCAGTGTACAATCAAAACGAAGACAGTTTAAGACATTACTCCCATGGAGAAAAGTCCGCATGGTGCTTATTGTGTTCAATGCCGATGCAGTTTTTGTGTTTCATCAACACTCTGATCGTCCACAGATTACAGAATGCCTCAAGTTGTGCTTCGGAAACTACTACTTGTCTTCCAGGGAACGATCAAAGCGTAGACAATATAAGACATTACTCCCAAGGAGAAAAGTCTGCATGGTGCTTATTGTGTTCAATGCCGATGCAATTTCTGTGTTTCATCAACACTCTGAAGGTCCACAGATTACAGAATGCCTCCAGATGTGCTTCGGAAACTACTACTAGTCTTCCAGGGAACGATCAAAGCGTAGACAGTTTGAGACATTACTCCCATGGAGAAAAGTCCGCATGGTGCTTATTGTGTTCAATGCCGATGCAATTTTTGTGTTTCATCAACACTCTGAAGGTCCACATAATACAGAATGCATCCGGATGTGCTTCAGAAACTACTAGTAGTCTTCCAGGAAACGATCAGAGCGTAGGCAGTTTAAGACATTACTCCCATGGAGAAAAGTCCGCATTGTGCTTATTTTGTTCAATGCCGGTGCAATTTTTGTGCTTCATCAATACTCTGAAGGTCCTCAGATTACAGAATGCTTCCAGATGTGTTTCGGAAACTACTACTAGTCTTCCAGTGTACGATCAAAGCGTAGACAGTTTAAGACATTACTCCCATGGAGAAAAGTCCGCATGGTGCTTATTGTGTTCAATGCCGATGCAATTTCTGTGTTTCATCAACACTCTGAAGGTCTACAGATTCCAGAATGCCTCCAGATGTGCTTCGGAAACTACTACTAGTCTTCCAGTGTACAATCAAAACGAAAACATTTTAAGACATTACTCCCATGGAGAAAAGTCCGCATGGTGCTTCTTGTGTTCAATGCCGATGCAGTTTTTGGGTTTCATCAACACTCTGAACGTCCACAGATTACAGAATGCCTCAAGTTGTGCTTCGGAAACTACTACTTGTCTTCCAGGGAACGATCAAAGCGTACACAATATAAGACATTACTCCCAAGGAGAAAAGTCTGCATGGTGCTTATTGTGTTCAATGCCGATGCAATTTCTGTGTTTCATCAACTCTCTGAAGGTCCACAGATTACAGAATTCCTCCAGAAGTGCTTCGGAAACTACTACTAGTCTTCCAGTGAACGATCAAAGCGTAGACACTTTAAGACATTACTCCCATGGAGAAAATTCCGCATGGTGCTTATTGTGTTCAATGCCGATGCAATTTTTGTTTTTCATCAACACTCTGAAGGTCCACAGATTAAAGAATGCCTCCAGATGTGTTTCGGAAACTACTACTAGTCTTCCAGGGAACGATCAAAGCGTAGACAATATAAGACATTACTCCCATGGAGAAAAGTCTGCATGGTGCTTATTGTGTTCAATGCCGATGCAATTTTTGTGTTTCATCAACACTCTGAAGGTCCACAGAATACAGAATGCCTCCAGATGTGCTTCGGAAACTACTACTAGTCTTCCAGGAAACGATCAAAGCGTAGAGAGTTTAAGACATTACTCCCTTTAGAAAAGTCCGCATGGTGCTTATTGTGTTCAATGCCGATGCAATATCTGTGTTTCATCAACACTCTGAAGGTCCACAGATTACAGAATGCCTCCAGATGTGCTTCTGAAACTACTACCAGTCTTCCAGTGTACCATCAAAGCGTAGACAGTTTTATGACATCACTCCCTTGGAGAAAAGTCCGCATGGTGCTTATTGTGTTCAATGCCGATGCAGTTTTTGTGTTTCATCATCACTCTGAACGTCCACAGATTACAGAATGCCTCCAAAAGTGCTTCAGAAACTACTACTTGTCTTCCAGGGAACGATCAAAGCGTAGGCAATATAAGACATTACTCCCATGGTGAAAAGTACGCATGGTGCTTACTGTGTTAAAAGCCGATGCAACTTCTGTGTTTCATCAACACTGTGAAGGGCCAGAGATTACAGAATGCCTAAAGATGTGCTTCGGAAACTACTACTAGTCTTCCAGTGTACAATCAAAACGTAGAAAGTTTAAGACATTACTCCCATGGAGAAAAGTCCGCATGGTGCTTATTGTGTTCAATGCCGATGCAATTTCTGTGTTTCATCAACACTCTGAAGGTCTACAGATTCCAGAATGCCCCCAGATGTGTTTCGGAAACTACTACTAGTCTTCCAGTGTACAATCAAAACGAAGACAGTTTAAGACATTACTCCCATGGAGAAAAGTCCGCATGGTGCTTATTGTGTTCAATGCCGATGCAGTTTTTGTGTTTCATCAACACTCTGATCGTCCACAGATTACAGAATGCCTCAAGTTGTGCTTCGGAAACTACTACTTGTCTTCCAGGGAACGATCAAAGCGTAGACAATATAAGACATTACTCCCAAGGAGAAAAGTCTGCATGGTGCTTATTGTGTTCAATGCCGATGCAATTTCTGTGTTTCATCAACACTCTGAAGGTCCACAGATTACAGAATTCCTCCAGAAGTGCTTCGGAAACTACTACTAGTCTTCCAGGGAACGATCAAAGCGTAGACACTTTAAGACATTACTCCCATGGAGAAAATTCCGCATAGTGTTTATTGTGTTCAATGCCGATGCAATTTTTGTTTTTCATCAACACTCTGAAGGTCCACAGATTACAGAATGCCTCCAGATGTGTTTCGGAAACTACTACTAGTCTTCCAGGGAACGATCAAAGCGTAGACAATATAAGACATTACCCCAATTGAGAAAAGTCGGCATGGTGCTTATTGTGTTAAATGCCGATGCAATTTCTGTGTTTCATCGACACTCTGAAGGTCCACAGATTACAGAATGCCTCCAGATGTGCTTCGGAAACTACTACTGGTCTTCCAGTGTACAATCAAGGCGTTGACAGTTTAAGACGTTACTCCCATGGAGAAAAGTCCGCATGGTGCTTATTGTGTTCAATGCCGATGCAATTTCTGTGCTTCCTCAACACTCTTAAGGTCCACAGAATACAGATTGCATCCAGATGGGCTTTAGAAACTACAACTAGTCTTCCATCAAACGATCAAAGCGTAGGCAGTTTAAGACATTACTGCCATGGAGAAAAGTCCGCATGGTGCTTATTGTGTTCAATGCCAATGAAATTTTGGGTTTCATCAACACTCTGAAGGTCCACAGATTACAGAATGCCTCCAGATGTGCTTCGGAAACTACTACTCCAGTGTACGATCAAAGCGTAGGCAGTTTAAGACATTACTCAAATGGAGAAAAGTCCGCATGGTGCTTATTGTGTTCAATGCCGATGTAATTTTAGTGTTTCATCAAAACTCTGAAGATCCACAGATTACAGAATGCCTCCAGATGTGCTTCGGAAACTACTTCTAGTCTTCCAGTGTACGATCAATGCGTAGGCAGTGTAAGACATTACTCCCATTTAGGAAAGTCCGCATAGTGCTTATTGTGTTCAATGCCGATGCAGTTTCTGTGTTTCATCAACACTCTGAAGGTGCACAGATTACAGAATGCCTCCAGATGTGCTTCGGAAACTACTACCAGTCTTCCAGTGTACGATCAAAGAGTAGACAGTATAAGACATTACTCCCATGGAGAAAAGTCCGCATGGTGCTTATTGTGTTCAATGCCGATCCAATTTTTGTGTTTCATCAACATTCTGAAGGTCCACAGATTACAGAATGCCTCCAGATGTGCTTCGGAAACTACTACCAGTCTTCCAGGGAACGATCAAAGCGTAGACAGTTTAAGACATTACTCTCTTTAGAAAAGTCCTCATGGTGCTTATTGTGTTCAATGCCGATGCAATTTTTGTGTTTCATCAACACTCTGAAGGTCCACAGATTACAGAATGCCTCCAGATGTGCTTCGGAAACTACTACTAGTCTTCCAGTGTACCATCAAAGCGTAGACAGTTTAAGACGTTACTCCCATGGAGAAAAGTCCGCATGGTGCTTATTGTGTTCAATGCCGATGCAGTTTTTGTGTTTCATCAACACTCTGAACGTCCACAGATTACAGAATGCCTCCAGCAGTGCTTCGGAAACTACTACTTGTCTTCCAGGGAACGATCAAAGCGTAGACTATATAAGACATTACTCCCAAGGAGAAAAGTCTGCATGGTGCTTATTGTTTTTAATGCAGATGCAATTTCTGTGTTTCATCAACACTCTGAAGGTCCACAGAATACTGAATGCATCCAGATGTGCTTCAGAAACTACTACTGGTCTTCCAGTGAACGATCAAAGCGTAGACAGTTTAAGACATTACTCTCATGGAGAAAAGGCCGCATGGTGCTTATTGTGTTCAATGCCGACTCAATTCCTGTGTTTCATCAACACTCTGAATGTCCACAGATTACAGAATTCCTCGAGATGTGCTTCAGAAACTACTACTAGTCTTCCAGGAAACGATCAATGCGTAGGCAGTTTAAGACATTACTCCCATGGAGAAAAGTCCGCATGGTGCTTATTGTGTTCAATGCCGATGCAATTTCTATGTTTCATCAATATTCTGAAGGTCCACAGATTACAGAATGCTTCCAGATGTGCTTCGGAAACTACTACTAGTCTTGCAGTGTACGATCAAAGCGTAGACAGTTTAAGACATTACTCCCATGGAGAAAAGTCCGTATGGTGTTTATTGTGTTCAATGCCGATGCAATTTCTGTGTTTCATCAACACTCTGAAGGTCCACAGATTACAGAATGCCTCCAGATGTGCATCGGAAGCTACTACTAGTCTTCCAGTGTACGATCAAAGCGTAGACAGTTTAAGACATTACTCCCAAGGAGAAAAGTCCGCATTGCGCTTATTGTGTTCAATCCCGATGCAATTTTTGAGTTTCATCAATACTCTGAAGCTCCTCAGACTACAGAATGCTTCCAGATGTGCTTCGGAAACTACTACTAGTCTTGCAGTGTACGATCAAAGCGTAGACAGTTTAAGACATTACTCCCATGGAGAAAAGTCCGTATGGTGTTTATTGTGTTCAATGCCGATGCAATTTCTGTGTTTCATCAACACTCTGAAGGTCCACAGATTACAGAATGCCTCCAGATGTGCATCGGAAGCTACTACTAGTCTTCCAGTGTACAATCAAAGCGTAGACAGTTTAAGACATTACTCCCATGGAGAAAAGTCCGCATGGTGCTTATTGTGTTCAATGCCGATGCAGTTTTTGTGTTTCATCAACACTCTGAACGTCCACAGATTACAGAATGCCTCCAGATGTGCTTCGGAAACTACCACTTGTCTTCCAGGGAACGATCAAAGCGTAGACAATATAAGACATTACTCCCAAGGAGAAAAGTCTGCATGGTGCTTATTGTGTTCAATGCCGATGCAATTTCTGTGTTTCATCAACGCTCTGAAGGTCCACAGGATACTGAATGCATCCAGATGTGCTTCAGAAACTACTACTAGTCTTCCAGGAAACGATCAATGCATAGGCAGTATAAGACATTACTCCCATGGAGAAGAGTCTGCATGGTGCTTATTGTGTTCAATGCCGATGCAATTTCTATGTTTCATCAACACTCTGAAGGTCCACAAATTACAGAATGCTTCCAGATGTGCTTCGGAAACTACTATTAGTCTTCCAGTGTACGATCAAATCGTAGACAGTTTAAGACATTACTCCCATGGAGAAAAAACCGCATGGTGCTTATTGTGTTCAATGCCGATGCAATATCTGTGTTTCATCAACACTCTGAAGGTCCACAGATTACAGAATGCCTCCAGATGTGCATCGGAAGCTACTACTAGTCTTCCAGTGTGCGATCAAAGCGTAGACAGTTTGAGACATTACTCCCATGGAGAAAAGTCCGCATGGTGCTTATTGTGTTCAATGCCGATGCAATTTTTGTGTTTCATCAACACTCTGAAGGTCCACATAATACAGAATGCATCCGGATGTGCTTCAGAAACTACTACTAGTCTTCCAGGAAACGATCAGAGCGTATACAGTTTAAGACATTACTCCCATGGAGAAAAGTCCGCATTGTGCTTATTGTGTTCAATGCCGGTGCAATTTTTGTGCTTCATCAATACTCTGAAGGTCCTCAGATTACAGAATGCTTCCAGATGTGCTTCGGAAACTACTACTAGTCTTCCAGTGTACGATCAAAGCGTAGACAGTTTAAGACATTACTCCCATGGAGAAAAGTCCGCATGGTGCTTATTGTGTTCAATGCCGATGCAATTTCTGTGTTTCATCAACACTCTGAAGGTCTACAGATTCCAGAATGCCTCCAGATGTGCTTCGGAAACTACTACTAGTCTTCCAGTGTACGATCAATGCGTAGGCAGTGTAAGACATTACTCCCATGGAGAAAACTCCGCATGGTGCTTATTGTGTTCAATGCCGATGCAGTTTTTGGGTTTCATCAACACTCTGAAGGTCCACAGATTACAGAATGCCTCCAGATGTTCTTCGGAAACTACTACTAGTCTTCCAGTGTACCATCAAAGCGTAGACAGTTTAAGACATTACTCCCTTGGAGAAAAGTACGCATGGTGCTTATTGTGTTCAATGCCGATGCAGTTTTTGTGTTTCATCATCACTCTGAACGTCCGCAGATTACAGAATGCCTCCAGAAGTGCTTCGGAAACTACTACTTGTCTTCCAGGGAAGGATCAAAGCGTAGACAGTTTGAGACATTACTCCCATGGAGAAAAGTCCGCATGGTGCTTATTATGTTCAATGCCGATGCAATTTTTGTGTTTCATCAACACTCTGAAGGTCCACATAATACAGAATGCATCCGGATGTTCTTCAGAAACTACTACTAGTCTTCCAGGAAACGATCAGAGTGTAGGCAGTATAAGACATTACTCCCATGGAGAAAAGTCCGCATTGTGCTTATTGTGTTCAATGCCGGTGCAATTTTTGTGCTTCATCAATACTCTGAAGGTCCTCAGATTACAGAATGCTTCCAGATGTGCTTCGGAAACTACTACTAGTCTTCCAGTGTAAGATCAAAGCGTAGACAGTTTAAGACATTACTCCCATGGAGAAAAGTCCGCATGGTGCTTATTGTGTTCAATGCCGATGCAATTTCTGTGTTTCATGGACACTCTGAAGGTCTACAGATTCCAGAATGCCCCCAGATGTGCTTCGGAAACTACTAAGGGTCTTCCAGTGTACAATCAAAACGAAGACAGTTTAAGACATTACTCCTATGGAGAAAAGTCCGCATGGTGCTTATTGTGTTCAATGCCGATGCAGTTTTTGTGTTTCATCAACACTCTGAACGTCCACAGATTACAGAATGCCTCAAGTTGTGCTTCGGAAACTACTACTTGTCTTCCAGGGAACGATCAAAGCGTAGACAATATAAGACATTACTCCCAAGGAGAAAACTATGCATGGTGCTTATTTTGTTCAATGCCGATGCAATTTCTGTGTTTCATCAACACTCTGAAGGTCCACAGGATACAGAATGCATCCGGATGTGCTTCAGAAACTACTACTAGTCTTCCAGGAAACGATCAGAGCGTAGGCAGTTTAAGACAATACTCCCATGGAGAAAAGTCCGCATGGTGGCTATTGTGTCCAATGCTGATGCAATTTTTGTGTTTCATCAACACTCTGAAGGTCCACAGATTACAGAATGCCTACAGATGTGCTTCGGAAACTACTACTAGTCTTCCAGTGTACGATCAAAGCGTAGACAGTTTGAGACATTACTCCCATGGAGAAAAGTCCGCATGGTGCTTATTGTGTTCAATGCCGATGCAATTTTTGCGTTTCATCAACACTCTGAAGGTCCACATAATACAGAATGCATCCGGATGTGCTTCAGAAACTACTACTAGTCTTCCAGGAAACGATCAGAGCGTATACAGTTTAAGACATTACTCCCATGGAGAAAAGTCCGCATTGTGCTTATTGTGTTCAATGCCGGTGCAATTTTTGTGCTTCATCAATACTCTGAAGGTCCTCAGATTACAGAATGCTTCCAGATGTGCTTCAGAAACTACTACTAGTCTTCCAGTGTGCGATCAAAGCGTAGACAGTTTAAGACATTACTCCCATGGAGAAAAGTCCGCATGGTGCTTATTGTGTTCAATGCCGATGCAATTTCTGTGTTTCATCAACACTCTGAAGGTCTACAGATTCCAGAATGCCTCCAGATGTGCTTCGGAAACTACTACTAGTCTTCCAGTGTACGATCAATGCGTAGGCAGTGTAAGACATTACTCCCATGGAGAAAACTCCGCATGGTGCTTATTGTGTTCAATGCCGATGCAGTTTTTGGGTTTCATCAACACTCTGAACGTCCACAGATTACAGAATGCCTCAAGTTGTGCTTCGGAAACTACTACTTGTCTTCCAGTGAACGATCAAAGCGTAGACAATATAAGACATTACTCCCATGGAGAAAAGTCTGCATGGTGCTTATTGTGTTCAATGCCGATGCAATTTTTGTGTTTCATCAACACTCTGAAGGTCCACAGAATACAGAATGCCTCCAGATGTGCTTCGGAAACTACTACTAGTCTTCCAGGAAACGATCAAAGCGTAGACAGTTTAAGACATTACTCCCTTTAGAAAAGTCCGCATGGTGCTTATTGTGTTCAATGCCGATGCAATTTCTGTGTTTCATCATCACTCTGAAGGTCCACAGATTACAGAATGCCTCCAGATGTTCTTCGGAAACTACTACTAGTCTTCCAGTGTACCATCAAAGTGTAGACAGTTTAAGACATTACTCCCTTGGAGAAAAGTCCGCATGGTGCTTATTGTGTTCAATGCCGATGCAGTTTTTGTGTTTCATCATCACTCTGAACGTCCACAGATTACAGAATGCCTCCAGAAGTGCTTCGGAAACTACTACTTGTCTTCCAGGGAACGATCAAAGCGTAGACAGTTTGAGACATTACTCCCATGGAGAAAAGTCCGCATGGTGCTTATTATGTTCAATGCCGATGCAATTTCTGTGTTTCATCAACACTCTGAAGGTCCACATAATACAGAATGCATCCGGATGTTCTTCAGAAACTACTACTAGTCTTCCAGGAAACGATCAGAGTGTAGGCAGTATAAGACATTACTCCCATGGAGAAAAGTCCGCATTGTGCTTATTGTGTTCAATGCCGGTGCAATTTTTGTGCTTCATCAATACTCTGAAGGTCCTCAGATTACAGAATGCTTCCAGATGTGGTTCGGAAACTACTACTAGTCTTCCAGTGTAAGAACAAAGCGTAGACAGTTTAAGACATTACTCCCATGGAGAAAAGTCCGCATGGTGCTTATTGTGTTCAATGCCGATGCAACTTTTGTGTTTCATCAACACTCTGAAGGTCCACAGAATACAGAATGCCTCCAGATGTGCTTCGGAAACTACTACTAGTCTTCCAGGAAACGATCAAAGCGTAGACAGTTTAAGACATTACTCCCAAGGAGAAAAGTCTGCATGGTGCTTATTGTGTTCAATGCCGATGCAATTTCTGTGTTTCATCAACACTCTGAAGGTCCACAGATTACAGAATTCCTCCAGAAGTGCTTCGGAAACTACTACTAGTCTTCCAGTGAACGATCAAAGCGTAGACAATATAAGACATTACTCCCATGGAGAAAAGTCTGCATGGTGCTTATTGTGTTCAATGCCGATGCAATTTTTGTGTTTCATCAACACTCTGAAGGTCCACAGAATACAGAATGCCTCCAGATGTGCTTCGGAAACTACTACTAGTCTTCCAGGAAACGATCAAAGCGTAGACAGTTTAAGACATTACTCCCTTTAGAAAAGTCCGCATGGTGCTTATTGTGTTCAATGCCGATGCAATTTCTGTGTTTCATCAACACTCTGAAGGTCCACAGATTACAGAATGCCTCCAGATGTTCTTCGGAAACTACTACTAGTCTTCCAGTGTACCATCAAAGCGTAGACAGTTTAAGACATTACTCCCTTGGAGAAAAGTCCGCATGGTGCTTATTGTGTTCAATGCCGATGCAGTTTTTGTGTTTCATCATCACTCTGAACGTCCACAGATTACAGAATGCCTCCAGAAGTGCTTCGGAAACTACTACTTGTCTTCCAGGGAACGATCAAAGCGTAGACAGTTTGAGACATTACTCCCATGGAGAAAAGTCCGCATGGTGCTTATTATGTTCAATGCCGATGCAATTTTTGTGTTTCATCAACACTCTGAAGGTCCACATAATACAGAATGCATCCGGATGTTCTTCAGAAACTACTACTAGTCTTCCAGGAAACGATCAGAGTGTAGGCAGTATAAGACATTACTCCCATGGAGAAAAGTCCGCATTGTGCTTATTGTGTTCAATGCCGGTGCAATTTTTGTGCATCATCAATACTCTGAAGGTCCTCAGATTACAGAATGCTTCCAGATGTGGTTCGGAAACTACTACTAGTCTTCCAGTGTAAGATCAAAGCGTAGACAGTTTAAGACATTACTCCCATGGAGAAAAGTCCGCATGGTGCTTATTGTGTTCAATGCCGATGCAATTTCTGTGTTTCATGGACACTCTGAAGGTCTACAGATTCCAGAATGCCCCCAGATGTGCTTCGGAAACTACTACTAGTCTTCCAGTGTACAATCAAAACGAAGACAGTTTAAGACATTACTCAAATGGAGAAAAGTCCGCATGGTGCTTATTGTGTTCAATGCCGATGCAGTTTTTGTGTTTCATCAACACTCTGAACGCCCACAGATTACAGAATGCCTCAAGTTGTGCTTCGGAAACTACTACTTGTCTTCCAGGGAACGATCAATGCGTAGACAATATAAGACATTACTCCCAAGGAGAAAACTATGCATGGTGCTTATTGTGTTCAATGCCGATGCAATTTCTGTGTTTCGTCAACACTCTGAAGGTCCACAGATTACAGAATTCCTCCAGAAGTGCTTCGGAAACTACTACTAGTCTTCCAGTAAACGATCAAAGCATAGACAATTTAAGACATACTCCCATGGAGAAAAGTCTGCATGGTGCTTATTGTGTTCAATGCCGATGCAATTTCTGTGTTTCATCAACACTCTGAAGGTCCACAGAATACAGAATGCATCCGGATGAGCTTCAGAAACTACTACTAGTCTTCCAGGAAACGATCAGAGCGTAGGCAGTTTAAGACATTACTCCCATGGAGAAAAGTCCGCATGGTGGCTATTGTGTCCAATGCTGATGCAATTTTTGTGTTTCATCAACACTCCGAAGGTCCACAGATTACAGAATGCCTACAGATGTGCTTCGGAAACTACTACTAGTCTTCCAGTGTACGATCAAAGCGTAGACAGTTTAAGACATTACTCCCATGGAGAAAAGTCCGCATTGTGCTTATTGTGTTCAATCCCGATGCAATTTTTGAGTTTCATCAATACTCTGAAGGTCCTCAGATTACAGAATGCTTCCAGATGTGCTTCGGAAACTACTACTAGTCTTGCAGTGTACGATCAAAGCGTAGACAGTTTAAGACATTACTCCCATGGAGAAAAGTCCGTATGGTGTTTATTGTGTTCTATGCCGATGCAATTTCTGTGTTTCATCAACACTCTGAACGTCCACAGATTACAGAATGCCTCCAGATGTGCTTCGGAAACTACTACTTGTCTTCCAGGGAACGATCAAAGCGTAGACAATTTAAGACATTACTCCCAAGGAGAAAAGTCTGCATGGTGCTTATTGTGTTCAATGCCGATGCAATTTCTGTGTTTCATCAACACTCTGAAGGTCCACAGAATACAGAATGCATCCGGATGTGCTTCAGAAACTACTACTAGTCTTCCAGGAAACGATCAGAGCGTAGGCAGTTTAAGACATTACTCCCATGGAGAAAAGTCCGCATGGTGGCTATTGTGTCCAATGCTGATGCAATTTTTGTGTTTCATCAACACTCTGAAGGTCCACAGATTACAGAATGCCTACAGATGTGCTTCGGAAACTACTACTAGTCTTCCAGTGTACGATCAAAGCGTAGACAGTTTAAGACATTACTCCCATGGAGAAAAGTCCGCATGGTGCTTATTGTGTTCAATGCCGATGCAATTTCTGTGTTTCATGGACACTCTGAAGGTCTACAGATTCCAGAATGCCCCCAGATGTGCTTCGGAAACTACTACTAGTCTTCCAGTGTACAATCAAAACGAAGACAGTTTAAGACACTACTCCCATGGAGAAAAGTCAGCATGGTGCTTATTGTGTTCAATGCCGGTGCAGTTTTTGTGTTTCATCAACACTCTGAACGTCCACAGATTACGGAATGCCTCAAGTTGTGCTTCGGAAACTACTACTTGTCTTCCAGGGAACGATCAAAGCGTAGACAATATAAGACATTACTCCCAAGGAGAAAAGTCTGCATGGTGCTTATTGTGTTCAATGCCGATGCAATTTCTGTGTTTCATCAACACTCTGAAGGTCCACAGATTACAGAATTCCTCCAGAAGTGCTTCGGAAACTACTACTAGTCTTCCAGTAAACGATCAAAGCATAGACAATTTAAGACATTACTCCCATGGAGAAAAGTCGGCATGGTGCTTATTGTGTTCAATGCCGATGCAATTTCTGTGTTTCATCAACACTCTGAAGGTCCACAGAATAGAGAATGCATCCGGATGTGCTTCAGAAACTACTACTAGTCTTCCAGGAAACGATCAGAGCGTAAGCAGTTTAAGACATTACTCCCATGGAGAAAAGTCCGCATGGTGGCTATTGTGTCCAATGCTGATGCAATTTTTGTGTTTCATCAACACTCTGAAGGTCCACAGATTACAGAATGCCTACAGATGTGCTTCGGAAACTACTACTAGTCTTCCAGTGTACGATCAAAGCGTAGACAGTTTAAGACATTACTCCCATGGAGAAAAGTCCGCATTGTGCTTATTATGTTCAATCCCGATGCAATTTTTGAGTTTCATCAATACTCTGAAGGTCCTCACATTACAGAATGCTTCCAGATGTGCTTCGGAAACTACTACTAGTCTTGCAGTGTACGATCAAAGCGTAGACAGTTTAAGACATTACCCCCATGGAGAAAAGTCCGTATGGTGTTTATTGTGTTCTATGCCGATGCAATTTCTATGTTTCATCAACACTCTGAACGTCCACAGATTACAGAATGCCTCCAGATGTGCTTCGGAAACTACTACTTGTCTTCCAGGGAACCATCAAAGCGTAGACAATTTAAGACATTACTCCCAAGGAGAAAAGTCTGCATGGTGCTTATTGTGTTCAATGCCGATGCAATTTCTGTGTTTCATCAACACTCTGAAGGTCCACAGAATACAGAATGCATCCGGATGTGCTTCAGAAGCTACTACTAGTCTTCCAGGAAACGATCAGAGCGTAGGCAGTTTAAGACATTACTCCCATGGAGAAAAGTCCGCATGGTGGCTATTGTGTCCAATGCTGATGCAATTTTTGTGTTTCATCAACACTCTGAAGGTCCACAGATTACAGAATGCCTACAGATGTGCTTCGGAAACTACTACTAGTCTTCCAGTGTACGATCAAAGCGTAGACAGTTTAAGACATTACTCCCATGGAGAAAAGTCCGTATGGTGTTTATTGTGTTCAATGCTGATGCAATTTCTGTGTTTCATCAACACTCTGAAGGTCCACAGATTACAGAATGCCTCCAGATGTGCTTCGGAAACTACTACTAGTCTTTCAGTGTACAATCAAAGCGTAGACAGTTTAAGACATTACTCCCATGGAGAAAAGTCCGCATGATGCTTATTGTGTTAAATGCCGATGCAGTTTTTGTGTTTCATCAACACTCTGAACGTCCACAGATTACAGAATGCCTCCAGATGTGCTTCGGAAACTACTACTAGTCTTCCAGGTAACGATCAAACGTAGAATGTTTGAGACATTACTCCCATGGAGAAAAGTCCGCATGGTGCTTATTGTGTTCAAAGCCGATGCAATTTCTGTGTTTCATAAACACTCTGAAGGTCCACAGATTACAGAATGCCTCCAGATGTGCTTCGGAAACTACTACTGGTCTTCCAGTGTACAATCAAGGCGTTGACAGTTTAAGACGTTACTCCCATGGAGAAAAGTCCGTATGGTGCTTATTGTGTTCAATGCCGATGCAATTTCTGTGCTTCCTCAACACTCTTAAGGTCCACAGAATACAGATTGCATCCAGATAGGCTTTAGAAACTACTACTAGTCTTCCATCAAACGATCAAAGCGTAGGAAGTTTAAGACATTACTGCCATAGAGAAAAGTCCGCATGGTGCTTATTGTGTTCAATGCCGATGAAATTTTGGGTTTCATCAACACTCTGAAGGTCCACAGATTACAGAATGCCACCAGATGTGCTTCGGAAACTACTACTCCAGTGTACGATCAAAGCGTAAACAGTTTAAGACATTACTCAAATGGAGAAAAGTCCGCATGGTGCTTATTGTGTTCAATGCCGATGTAATTTTAGTGTTTCATCAAAACTCTGAAGATCCACAGATTACAGAATGCCTCCAGATGTGCTTCGGAAACTACTTCTAGTCTTCCAGTGTAAGATCAATGTGTAAGCAGTGTAAGACATTACTCCCATGGAGAAAACTCCGCATGGTGCTTATTGTGTTCAATGCCGATGCAATTTTTGTGTTTCATCACCACTCTGAAGGTCCACAGATTTCAGAATGCCTCCAGATGTGCTTCGGAAACTACTACTACTCTTCCAGTGTACGATCAAAGCGAAGACAGTTTAAGACACTACTCCCATGGAGAAAAGTTCGCATGGTGCTTATTGTGTTCAATGCCGATGCAGTTTCTGTGTTTCATCAACACTCTGAAGGTCCACAGATTACAGAATGCCTCCAGATGTGCTTCGGAAACTACTACCAGTCTTCCAGTGTACGATCAAAGAGTAGACAGTATAAGACATTACTCCCATGGAGAAAAGTCCGCATGGTGCTTATTGTGTTCAATGCCGATGATATTTTTGTGTTTCATCAACACTCTGAAGGTCCACAGATTACAGAATGCCTCCAGATGTGCTTCGGAAACTACTACTAGTCTTCCAGTGTACCATCTAAGCGTAGACAGTTTAAGACATTACTCCCATGGAGAAAAGTCCGCATGTGGCTTATTGTGTTCAATGCCGATGCAGTTTTTGTGTTTCATCAACACTCTGAACGTCCACAGATTACAGAATGCCTCCAGCAGTGCTTCGGAATCTACTACTTGTCTTCCAGGGAACGATCAAAGCGTAGACTATTTAAGACATTACTCCCAAGGAGAAAAGTCTGCATGGTGCTTATTGTGTTCAATGCCGATGCAATTTCTGTGTTTCATCAACATTCTGAAGGTCCACAGATTACAGAATGCATCCAGATGTGCTTCAGAAACTACTACTGGTCTTCCAGTGAACGATCAAAGCGTAGACAGTTTAAGACATTACTCTCATGGAGAAAAGGCCGCATGGTGCTTATTGTGTTCAATGCCGATTCAATTCCTGTGTTTCATCAACACTCTGAAGGTCCACAGATTACAGAATTCCTCGAGATGTGCTTCAGAAACTACTACTAGTCTTCCAGGAAGCGATCAATGCGTAGGCAGTTTGAGACATTTCTCCCATGGAGAAAAGTCCGCATGGTGCTTATTGTGTTCAATGCCGATGCAATTTCTGTGTTTCATCAACACTCTGAAAGTCCACAGATTACTGAATGCATCCAGATGTGCTTCAGAAACTACTACTAGTCTTCCAGGAAACGATCAATGCGTCGGCAGTTTAAGACATTACTCCCATGGAGAAAAGTCCGCATGGTGCTTATTGTGTTCAATGCCGATGCAATTTCTATGTTTCATCAATATTCTGAAGGTCCACAGATTACAGAATGCTTCCAAATGTGCTTCGAAAACTACTACTAGTCCTGCAGTGTACGATCAACGCGTAGACAGTTTAAGACATTACTCCCATGGAGAAAAGTCCGTATGGTGTTTATTGTGTTCAATGCCGATGCAATTTCTGTGTTTCATCAACACTCTGAAGGTCCACAGATTACAGAATGCCTCCAGATGTGCATCGGAAGCTACTACTAGTCTTCCAGTGTACGATCAAAGCGTAGACAGTTTAAGACATTACTCCCATGGAGAAAAGTATGCATGGTGCTTATTGTGTTCAATGCCGATGCAATTTCTATGTTTCATCAATATTCTGAAGGTCCACAGATTACAGAATGCTTCCAGATGTGCTTCGAAAACTACTACTAGTCCTGCAGTGTACGATCAACGCGTAGACAGTTTAAGACATTACTCCCATGGAGAAAAGTCCGTATGGTGTTTATTGTGTTCAATGCCGATGCAATTTCTGTGTTTCATCAACACTCTGAAGGTCCACAGATTACAGAATGCCTCCAGATGTGCATCGGAAGCTACTACTAGTCTTCCAGTGTACGATCAAAGCGTAGACAGTTTAAGACATTACTATCATGGAGAAAAGTCCGCATTGTGTTTTTTATGTTCAATGCCGATGCAATTTTTGTGTTTCATCAATATTCTGAAGGTCCACAGATTACAGAATGCTTCCAGATGTGCTTCGGAAATTACTGCTAGTCTTCCAGTGTACGATCAAATCGTAGACAGTTTAAGACATTACTCCCATGGAGAAAAGTCCGCATTGTGCTTATTGTGTTCAATCCCGATGCAATTTTTGTGTTTCATCAATACTCTGAAGGTCCTCAGATTACAGAATGCTTCCAGATGTGCTTCGGAAACTACTACTGGTCTTGCAGTGTACGATCAAAGCGTAGACAGTTTAAGACATTACTCCCATGGAGAAAAGTCCGTATGGTGTTTATTGTGTGCAATGCCGATGCAATTTCTGTGTTTCATCAACACTCTGAAGGTCCACAGATTACAGAATGCCTCCAGATGTGCATCGGAAGCTACTACTAGTCTTCCAGTGTACAATCAAAGCGTAGACAGTTTAAGACATTACTCCCATGGAGAAAAGTCCGCATGGTGTTTATTGTGTTCAATGCCGATGCAGTTTTTGTGTTTCATCAACACTCTGAACGTCCACAGATTACAGAATGCCTCCAGATGTGCTTCGGAAACTAATACTTGTCTTCCAGGGAACGATCAAAGCGTAGACAATATAAGACATTACTCCCAAGGAGAAAAGTCTGCATGGTGCTTATTGTGTTCAATGCCGATGCAATTTCTGTGTTTCATCAACACACTGAAGGTCCACAGAGTACTGAATGCATCCAGATGTGCTTCAGAAACTACTACTAGTCTTCCAGGAAACGATCAATGCGTAGGCAGTATAAGACATTACTCCCATGGAGAAAAGTCCGCATGGTGCTTATTGTGTTCAATGCCGATGGAATTTCTATGTTTCGTCAACACTCTGAAGGTCTACAAATTACAGAATGCTTCCAAATGTGCTTCGGAAACTACTATTAGTCCTCCAGTGTACGATCAAATCGTAGACAGTTTAAGACATTACTCCCATGGAGAAAAAACCGCATGGTGCTTATTGTGTTCAATGCCGATGCTATTTCTGTGTTTCATCAACACTCTGAAGGTCCACAGAATACAGAATGCCTCCAGATGTGCTTCGAAAACTACTACTAGTCTTCCAGTGTACAATCAAATCGTAGGCAGTTTAAGACATTACTCCCATGGAGAAAAGTCCGCATGGTGCTTATTGTATTCAATGCCGATGCAATTTTTGTGTTTCATCAACATTCTGAATGTCCACAGATTACAGAATGCCTCCAGATGTGCTTCGGAAACTACTACTAGTCTTCCAGGGAACGATCAACGCGTAGACAGTTTAAGACATTACTCCCTTTAGAAAAGTCCGCATTTTGCTTTTTGTGTTCAATGCCGATGCAATTTTTGTGTTTCATCAACACTCTGAAGGTCCACAGATTACAGAATGCCTCCAGATGTGCTTCGGAAACTACTACTAGTCTTCCAGTGTACCATCAAAGCGTAGACAGTTTAAGACATTACTCCCATGGAGAAAAGTCCGCATGGTGCTTATTGTGTTCAATGCCGATGCAGTTTTTGTGTTTCATCAACACTCTGAACGTCCACAGATTACAGAATGCCTCCAGCAGTGCTTCGGAAACTACTACTTGTCTTCCTTGGAACGATCAAAGCGTAGACAATATAAGACATTACTCCCAAGGAGAAAAGTCTGCATGGTGCTTATTGTGTTCAATGCCGATTAGATTAGATCAGATTAGATTAATACTTGTTCCATAGATCATGAATACGACACTTCGTAATGATGTGGAACGTGTCAAGTTAATAAAAGATGTCTGTACAAGAAATTACATTACACAAAATATTGCATGACACTAATGATTAAGTTTTTTTTTTTTTTTTTATACTTACTTTATATCTAAAAATTCAGCCAATGAGTAGAAGGAGTTGTCATCTAGAAATTCTTTTAATTTATTTTTAAATGTTAGTTGGCTATCTGTCAGGCTTTTGATGCTGTTTGGTAGGTGCCCAAAGACTTTTGTGGCAGCATAATTTACCCCTTTCTGTGCCAAAGTCAGATTTAACCCTGCATAGTGAAGATCATCCTTTCTCCTGGTGTTATAGGTATGCACACTGCTATTACTTTTGAATTGGGTTGGATTATTATCAACAAATTTCATAAGGGAATATATATACTGTGAGGTTACTGTGAGGATCCCTAGATCCTTAAATAGATGTCTGCAGGATGACCGTGGGTGGGCTCCAGCAATTATTCTGATTACACGTTTTTGTGCAATGAATACTTTTCTACTCAACGATGAATTACCCCAGAATATGATGCCATACGAAAGCAGTGAATGAAAGTAGGCATAGTAAGCTAATATACTGAGATTCTTATCACCAAAATTTGCAATAACCCTAATAGCATACGTAGCTGAACTCAGACGTTTCAGCAGACCATCAATGTGTTACTTCCAGTTTAACCTCTCATCAATGGACACCTAAAAATTTTGAAAATTCTACCTTAGCTACAGACTTCTGTTCAAATTCTATATTTATTACTGGAGTTGTGCCATTTACTGTACAGAACTGTATATACTGTGTTTTATCAAAATTTAAAGAGAGTCCGTTTGCTGAGAACCCACTTAATAATTTTGTGAAAAACATCATTTACAATTACATCACTTAATTCTTGGTTTTTGGATGTTATTACTATACTTGTATCATCAGCAAAAAGAACTAACTTTGCATCTTCATCAATGTGGAATGGTAAGTCATTAATGTATATCAAGAACAGTAAAGGACCTAAGACCGAACCCTGTGGGACCCCGTGCTTGATAGCACCCCAGTTTGAGGAATCAGCTGTTTTAACATTACACGAACCACTTATTTCAACTTTCTGCATTCTTCCAGTTAAGTATGAATTAAACCATTTGTGCACTGCCCCACTCAAACCATAATGATTTAGCTTATCTAAAAGAATTCCATGATTTACACAATCAAAGGCCTTTGAGAGATCACAAAAAATACCAATGGGTGATGTCCGGTTATTCAGAGCATTTAATATTTGATCAGTGAAAGCATATATAGTATTTTCTGTTGAAAAGCCTTTCTGAAAACCAAACTGACATTTTGTTAGTACTTAATTTTTACAAATATGGGAGGCTACTCTTGAATACATTACTTTCTCAAAAATTTTTGATAGAGCTGTCAGAAGAGAGATTGGGCGGTAGTTGTTGACATCCGACATATCCCCCTTTTTATGCAATGGTTTTACAATGGCATATTTCAGTCTATCAGGGAAAACACCCTGCTCCAAAGAGCTATTACATACGTGGCTGAGAATTCTACTTATCTGTGGGGAACAAGCTTTAAGTACTTTGCTGGAAATGCCATCAATTCCGTAAGAGCTTTTACTTTTCAGTGAGTTTATTATTTTACTGATTTCAGAGGGAGAGGTTGGTGGAATTACAGCTGTTTCAAACTGTGCAGGTATGGCCTCTTCTATTAATAGCCTTGCCTCTTCTAGTGAAGATCTAGATCCTATTTTCTCCACAACATTTAAAAAATGATTATTCAAAATATTTTCAATTTCTGATTGTTTGTTAGTGCACTTGTCATTCAATTTTATTGCACTAAAGTCTTCCTGTGCTCTTGGTTGCCCTGTTTCCCTTTCAATAATATTCCAAATTGCTTTAATTTTATTATCAGAGTTACTGATCTCAGACATGATACACATGCTTCTGGACTTTTTAATAACTTTTCTTAGTACCGCACAATAGTTTTTATAATATTGAACAATTTCGGGGTCAGTACTCCATCTTGCTGTTAGATACAGTTCTCTTTTGCGGTTGCAAGATATTCTTATTCCTTTAGTTAGCCAAGGTTTTTTATATGTTTTCTTGGAATTATGTTTAACTATTTTCTTGGGAAAACAATTTTCAAATACCCTTAAAAATGTATTGTGAAATAAGTTATATTTCAACTTTGCATCAGGTTCCTTATACACTTCATCCCAGTCTAGCTGCTGTAGGCTTTCCCTAAAGTTTGCAATATTTATATTGTTAATTGAACGCACTGCTTTGAAAGTGTGATTTATTGTACTGCATGGAGCTATGTCATGTACTGTAACAAGCTGTGCACTATGATCTGAAAGACCATTCTCAACAGGATAAGCATTTATGTCCCTAAACTTATCTTGGTCTATAAAAAAGTTATCTATCAATGTACTGCTGTTCTTTGTTATCCGAGTAGGAAAATCAATGACGGAGCTCAAATTGAAAGAACTGAGTAATACTAAAAGGTCATACTTCCTATTACACTCTTTCAGGGAATCAACATTGAAATCCCCACAAATGATAATTTGCTTCCCCCTGTCTGACAGATAGCACAACAAAGCATCCAAGTTTTCCAGAAATAGCCGATGCAATTTCTGTGTTTCATCAACACTCTGAAGGTCCACAGAATACTGAATGCATCCAGATGTGCTTCAGAAACTACTACTAGTCTTCCAGGAAACGATCAATGCGTAGGCAGTTTAAGACATTACTCCTATGGAGAAAAGTCCGCATGGTGCTTATTGTGTTCAATGCCGACGCAATTTCTATGTTTCATCAATATTCTGAAGGTCCACAGATTACAGAATGCTTCCAGATGTGCTTCGGAAACTACTACTAGTCTTGCAGTGTACGATCAAAGCGTAGACAGTTTAAGACATTACTCCCATGGAGAAAAGTCCGTATGGTGTTTATTGTGTTCAATGCCGATGCAATTTCTGTGTTTCATCAACACTCTGAAGGTCCACAGATTACAGAATGCCTCCAGATGTGCATCGGAAGCTACTACTAGTCTTCCAGTGTACGATCAACACGTAGACAGTTTAAGACATTACTCCCATGGAAAAAAGTACGCATAGTGCTTATTGAGTTCAATGCCGATGCAATTTCTGTGTTTCATCAACACTCTGAAGGTCCAGAGATTACAGAATGCCTCCAGATGTGCTTCAGAAACTACTACTGGTCAACCAGTGAACGATCAAAACGTAGACAGTTTAAGACATTACTCTCATGGAGAAAATTCCGCATGGTGCTTATTGTGTTCAATGCCGATGCAATTTTTGTGTTTCAACAACACTCTGAAGGTCCACAGATTACAGAATGCTTCCAGATGAGCTTCTTAATCTACTACTAGTCTTCCAGTGTACGATCAAAGCGTAGACAGTTTAAGACATTACTACCATGGAGAAAAGTCCGCATTGTGTTTATTATGTTCAATTTCCGATGCAATTTTTGTGTTTCATCAATATTCTGAAGGTCCACAGATTACAGAATGCTTCCAGATGTGCTTCGGAAATTACTGCTAGTCTTCCAGTGTACGATCAAATCGTAGACAGTTTAAGACATTACTCCCATGGAGAAAAGTCCGCATTGTGCTTATTGTGTTCAATCCCGATGCAATTTTTGTGTTTCATCAATACTCTGGAGGTCCTCAGATTACAGAATGCTTCCAGATGTGCTTCGGAAACTACTACTAGTCTTGCAGTGTACGATCAAAGCGTAGACAGTTTAAGACATTACTCCCATGGAGAAAAGTCCGTATGGTGTTTATTGTGTTCAATGCCGATGCAATTTCTGTGTTTCATCAAATCTCTGAAGGTCCACAGATTACAGAATGCCTCCAGATGTGCATCGGAAGCTACTACTAGTCTTCCAGTGTACAATCAAAGCGTAGACAATATAAGACATTACTCCCAAGGAAAAAAGTCTGCATGGTGCTAATTGTGTTCAATGCCGATGCAATTTCTGTGTTTCATCAACACTCTGAAGGTCCACAGAATACTGAATGCATCCAGATGTGCTTCAGAAACTACTACTAGTCTTCCAGGAAACGATCAATGCGTAGGCAGTATAAGACATTACTCCCATGGAGAAGAGTCTGCATGGTGCTTATTGTGTTCAATGCCGATGCAATTTTTGTGTTTCATCAACACTCTGAAGGTCCACAGATTACAGAATGCCTCCAGATGTGCTTCGCAAACTACTACTAGCCTTCCAGTGTACCATCAAAGCGTAGACAGTTTAAGACATTACTCCCTTGGAGAAAAGTCCGCATGGTGCTTATTGTGTTCAATGCCGATGCAGTTTTTGTGTTACATCAACACTGTGAACGTCCACAGATTACAGAATGCCTCCAGATGTGCTTCGGAAACTAATACTTGTCTTCCAGGGAACGATCAAAGCGTAGACAATATAAGACATTACTCCCAAGGAGAAGAGTCTGCATGGTGCTAATTGTGTTCAATGCCGATGCAATTTCTGTGTTTCATCAACACTCTGAAGGTCCACAGAATACTGAATGCATCCAGATGTGCTTCAGAAACTACTACTAGTCTTCCAGGAAACGATAAATACGTAGGCAGTATAAGACATTACTCCCATGGAGAAGAGTCTGCATGGTGCTTATTGTGTTCAATGCCGATGCAATTTCTATGTTTCATCAACACTCTGAAGGTCTACAAATTACAGAATGCTTCCAGATGTGCTTCGGAAACTACTATTAGTCTTCCAGTGTACGATCAAATCGTAGACAGTTTAAGACATTACTCCCATGGAGAAAAGTCCGCATGGTGCTTATTGTATTCAATGCCGATGCAATTTTTGTGTTTCATCAACATTCTGAATGTCCACAGATTACAGAATGCCTCCAGATGTGCTTCGGAAACTACTACTAGTCTTCCAGGGAACGATCAACGCGTAGACAGTTTAAGACATTACTCCCTTTAGAAAAATCCGCATGGTGCTTTTTGTGTTCAATGCCGATGCAATTTTTGTGTTTCATCAACACTCTGAAGGTCCACAGATTACAGAATGCCTCCAGATGTGCTTCAGAAACTACTACTGGTCAACCAGTGAACGATCAAATCGTAGACAGTTTAAGACATTACTCCCATGGAGAAAAGTCCGCATGGTGCTTATTGTATTCAATGCCGATGCAATTTTTGTGTTTCATCAACATTCTGAATGTCCACAGATTACAGAATGCCTCCAGATGTGCTTCGGAAACTACTACTAGTCTTCCAGGGAACGATCAACGCGTAGACAGTTTAAGACATTACTCCCTTTAGAAAAATCCGCATGGTGCTTTTTGTGTTCAATGCCGATGCAATTTTTGTGTTTCATCAACACTCTGAAGGTCCACAGATTACAGAATGCCTCCAGATGTGCTTCGGAAACTACTACTAGTCTTCCAGTGTACCATCAAAGCGTAGACAGTTTAAGACATTACTCCCATGGAGAAAAGTCCGCATGGTGCTTATTGTGTTCAATGCCGATGCAGTTTTTGTGTTTCATCAACACTCTGAACGTCCACAGATTACAGAATGCCTCCAGCAGTGCTTCGGAAACTACTACTTGTCTTCCTTGGAACGATCAAAGCGTAGACAATATAAGACATTACTCCCAAGGAGAAAAGTCTGCATGGTGCTTATTGTGTTCAATGCCGATTAGATTAGATTAGATTAGATTAATACTTTTTCCATAGATCATGAATACGACACTTCGTAATGATGTGGAACGTGTCAAGTTAATAAAAGATGTCTGTACAAGAAATTACATTACACAAAATATTGCATGACACTAATGATTAAGTTTTTTTTTTTTTTATACTTACTTTATATCTAAAAATTCAGCCAATGAGTAGAAGGAGTTGTCATCTAGAAATTCTTTTAATTTATTTTTAAATGTTAGTTGGCTATCTGTCAGGCTTTTGATGCTGTTTGGTAGGTGCCCAAAGACTTTTGTGGCAGCATAATTTACCCCTTTCTGTGCCAAAGTCAGATTTAACCCTGCATAGTGAAGATCATCCTTTCTCCTGGTGTTATAGGTATGCACACTGCTATTACTTTTGAATTGGGTTGGATTATTATCAACAAATTTCATAAGGGAATATATATACTGTGAGGTTACTGTGAGGATCCCTAGATCCTTAAATAGATGTCTGCAGGATGACCGTGGGTGGGCTCCAGCAATTATTCTGATTACACGTTTTTGTGCAATGAATACTTTTCTACTCAACGATGAATTACCCCAGAATATGATGCCATACGAAAGCAGTGAATGAAAGTAGGCATAGTAAGCTAATTTACTGAGATTCTTATCACCAAAATTTGCAATAACCCTAATAGCATACGTAGCTGAACTCAGACGTTTCAGCAGACCATCAATGTGTTGCTTCCAGTTTAACCTCTCATCAATGGACACACCAAAAAATTTTGAAAAATCTACCTTAGCTACAGACTTCTGTTCAAATTCTATATTTATTACTGGAGTTGTGCCATTTACTGTACGGAACTGTATATACTGTGTTTTATCAAAATTTAAAGAGAGTCCGTTTGCTGAGAACCCACTTAATAATTTTGTGAAAAACATCATTTACAATTACATCACTTAATTCTTGGTTTTTGGATGTTATTACTATACTTGTATCATCAGCAAAAAGAACTAACTTTGCATCTTCATCAATGTGGAATGGTAAGTCATTAATGTATATCAAGAACAGTAAAGGACCTAAGACCGAACCCTGTGGGACCCCGTGCTTGATAGCAACCCAGTTTGAGGAATCAGCTGTTTTAACATTACACGAACCACTTATTTCAACTTTCTGCATTCTTCCAGTTAAGTATGAATTAAACCATTTGTGCACTGCCCCACTCAAACCATAATGATTTAGCTTATCTAAAAGAATTCCATGATTTACACAATCAAAGGCCTTTGAGAGATCACAAAAAATACCAATGGGTGATGTCCGGTTATTCAGAGCATTTAATATTTGATCAGTGAAAGCATATATAGTATTTTCTGTTGAAAAGCCTTTCTGAAAACCAAACTGACATTTTGTTAGTACTTAATTTTTACAAATATGGGAGGCTACTCTTGAATACATTACTTTCTCAAAAATTTTTGATAGAGCTGTCAGAAGAGAGATTGGGCGGTAGTTGTTGACATCCGACATATCCCCCTTTTTATGCAATGGTTTTACAATGGCATATTTCAGTCTATCAGGGAAAACACCCTGCTCCAAAGAGCTATTACATACGTGGCTGAGAATTCTACTTATCTGTGGGGAACAAGCTTTAAGTACTTTGCTGGAAATGCCATCAATTCCGTAAGAGCTTTTACTTTTCAGTGAGTTTATTATTTTACTGATTTCAGAGGGAGAGGTTGGTGGAATTACAGCTGTTTCAAACTGTGCAGGTATGGCCTCTTCTATTAATAGCCTTGCCTCTTCTAGTGAAGATCTAGATCCTATTTTCTCCACAACATTTAAAAAATGATTATTCAAAATATTTTCAATTTCTGATTGTTTGTTAGTGCACTTGTCATTCAATTTTATTGCACTAAAGTCTTCCTGTGCTCTTGGTTGCCCTGTTTCCCTTTCAATAATATTCCAAATTGCTTTAATTTTATTATCAGAGTTACTGATCTCAGACATGATACACATGCTTCTGGACTTTTTAATATCTTTTCTTAGTACCGCACAATAGTTTTTATAATATTGAACAATTTCGGGGTCAGTACTCCATCTTGCTGTTAGATACAGTTCTCTTTTGCGGTTGCAAGATATTCTTATTCCTTTAGTTAGCCAAGGTCTTTTATATGTTTTCTTGGAATTATGTTTAACTATTTTCTTGGGAAAACAATTTTCAAATACCCTTAAAAATGTATTGTGAAATAAGTTATATTTCAAGTTTGCATCGGGTTCCGTATACACTTCATCCCAGTCTAGCTGCTGTAGGCTTTCCCTAAAGTTTGCAATATTTATATTGTTAATTGAACGCACTGCTTTGAAAGTGTGATTTATTGTACTGCATGGAGCTATGTCATGTACTGTAACAAGCTGTGCACTATGATCTGAAAGACCATTCTCAACAGGATAAGCATTTATGTCCCTAAACTTATCTTGGTCTATAAAAAAGTTATCTATCAATGTACTGCTGTTCTTTGTTATCCGAGTAGGAAAATCAATGACGGAGCTCAAATTGAAAGAACTGAGTAATACTAAAAGGTCATTCTTCCTATTACACTCTTTCAGGGAATCAACATTGAAATCCCCACAAATGATAATTTGCTTCCCCCTGTCTGACAGATAGCACAACAAAGCATCCAAGTTTTCCAGAAATAGCCGATGCAATTTCTGTGTTTCATCAACACTCTGAAGGTCCACAGAATACTGAATGCATCCAGATGTGCTTCAGAAACTACTACTGGTCTTCCAGGAAACGATCAATGCGTAGGCATTTTAAGACATTACTCCCATGGAGAAAAGTCCGCATGGTGCTTATTGTGTTCAATGCCGATGCAATTTCTGTGTTTCATCAACACTCTGAAGGTCCACAGAATACTGAATGCATCCAGATGTGCTTCAGAAACTACTACTAGTCTTCCAGGAAACGATCAATGCGTAGGCAGTATAAGGCATTACTCCCATGGAGAAGAGTCTGCATGGTGCTTATTGTGTTCAATGCCGATGCAATTTCTGTGTTTCATCAACACTCTGAAGGTCCACAGATTACAGAATTCCTCCAGAAGTGCTTCGGAAACCACTACTAGTCTTCCAGTAAACGATCAAAGCATAGACAATTTAAGACATTACTCCCATGGAGAAAAGTCGGCATGGTGTTTCTTGTGCTCAATGCCGATGCAATTTCTGTGTTTCATCAACACTCTGAAGGTCCACAGAATACAGAATGCATCCGGATGTCCTTCAGAAACTACTACTAGTCTGCCAGGAAACGATCAGAGCGTAGGCAGTATAAGACATTACTCCCATGGAGAAAAGTCCGCATGGTGGCTATTGTGTCCAATGCTGATGCAATTTTTGTGTTTCATCAACACTCTGAAGGTCCACAGATTACAGAATGCCTACAGATGTGCTTCGGAAACTACTACTAGTCTTCCAGTGTACGATCAAAGCGTAGACAGTTTAAGACATTACTCCCATGGAGAAAAGTCCGCATTGTGCTTATTATGTTCAATCCCGATGCAATTTTTGAGTTTCATCAATACTCTGAAGGTCCTCAGATTACAGAATGCTTCCAGATGTGCTTCGGAAACTACTACTAGTCTTGCAGTGTACGATCAAAGCGTAGACAGTTTAAGACATTACTCCCATGGAGAAAAGTCCGTATGGTGTTTATTGTGTTCTATGCCGATGCAATTTCTATGTTTCATCAACACTCTGAACGTCCACAGATTACAGAATGCCTCCAGATGTGCTTCGGAAACTACTACTTGTCTTCCAGGGAACGATCAAAGCGTAGACAATTTAAGACATTACTCCCAAGGAGAAAAGTCTGCATGGTGCTTATTGTGTTCAATGCCGATGCAATTTCTGTGTTACATCAACACTCTGAAGGTCCAAAGAATACAGAATGCATCCGGATGTGCTTCAGAAACTACTACTAGTCTTCCAGGAAACGATCAGAGCGTAGGCAGTTTAAGACATTACTCCCATGGAGAAAAGTCCGCATGGTGGCTATTGTGTCCAATGCTGATGCAATTTTTGTGTTTCATCAACACTCTGAAGGTCGACAGATTACAGAATGCCTACAGATGTGCTTCGGAAACTACTACTAGTCTTCCAGTGTACGATCAAAGCGTAGACAGTTTAAGACATTACTCCCATGGAGAAAAGTCCGCATTGTGCTTATTGTGTTCAATCCCGATGCAATTTTTGTGTTTCATCAATACTCTGAAGGTCCTCAGATTACAGAATGCTTCCAGATGTGCTTCGGAAACTACTACGAGTCTTGCAGTGTACGATCAAAGCGTAGACAGTTTAAGACATTACTCCCATGGAGAAAAGTCCGTATGGTGTTTATTGTGTTCAATGCTGATGCAATTTCTGTGTTTCATCAACACTCTGAAGGTCCATAGATTACAGAATGCCTCCAGATGTGCTTCGGAAACTACTACTAGTCTTTCAGTGTACAATCAAAGCGTAGACAGTTTAAGACATTACTCTCCTGGAGAAAAGTCCGCATGGTGCTTATTGTGTTAAATGCCGAACGTGTTAAATGTGTTAAATGCTGAACGTCCACAGATTACAGAATGCCTCCAGATGTGCTTCGGAAACTACTACTAGTCTTCCAGGAAACGATCAAACGTAGAATGTTTGAGACATTACTCCCATGGAGAAAAGTCCGCATGGTGCTTATTGTGTTCAAAGCCGATGCAATTTCTGTGTTTCATAAACACTCTGAAGGTCCACAGATTACAGAATGCCTCCAGATGTGCTTCGGAAACTACTACTGGTCTTCCAGTGTACAATCAAGGCGTTGACAGTTTAAGACGTTACTCCCATGGAGAAAAGTCCGCATGGTGCTTATTGTGTTCAATGCCGATGCAATTTCTGTGTTTCATCAACACTCTGAAGGTCCACAGAATACTGAATGCATCCAGATGTGCTTCAGAAACTACTACTAGTCTTCCAGGAAACGATAAATGCGTAGGCAGTTTAAGACATTACTCCTATGGAGAAAAGTCCGCATGGTGCTTATTGTGTTCAATGCCGATGCAATTTCTATGTTTCATCAATATTCTGAAGGTCCACAGATTACAGAATGCTTCCAGATGTGCTTCGGAAACTACTACTCCAGTGTACGATCAAAGCGTAGACAGTTTAAGACATTACTCCCATGGAGAAAAGTCCGTATGATGTTTATTGTGTTCAATGCCGATGCAATTTCTGTGTTTCATCAACACTCTGAAGGTCCACAGATTACAGAATGCCTCCAGATGTGCATCGGAAGCTACTACTAGTCTTCCAGTGTACGATTAACACGTAGACAGTTTAAGACATTACTCCCATGGAAAAAAGTACGCATAGTGCTTATTGAGTTCAATGCCGATGCAATTTCTGTGTTTCATCAACACTCTGAAGGTCCAGAGATTACAGAATGCCTCCAGATGTGCTTCAGAAACTACTACTGGTCAACCAGTGAACGATCAAAACGTAGACAGTTTAAGACATTACTCCCATGGAGAAAATTCCGCATGGTGCTTATTGTGTTCAATGCCGATGCAATTTTTGTGTTTCAACAACACTCTGAAGGTCCACAGATTACAGAATGCTTCCAGATGAGCTTCTTAATCTACTACTAGTCTTCCAGTGTACGATCAAAGCGTAGACAGTTTAAGACATTACTACCATGGAGAAAAGTCCGCATTGTGTTTATTATGTTCAATGCCGATGCAATTTTTGTGTTTCATCAATATTCTGAAGGTCCACAGATTACAGAATGCTTCCAGATGTGCTTCGGAAATTACTGCTAGTCTTCCAGTGTACGATCAAATCGTAGACATTTTAAGACATTACTCCCATGGAGAAAAGTCCGCACTGTGCTTATTGTGTTCAATCCCGATGCAATTTTTGTGTTTCATCAATACTCTGAAGGTCCTCAGATTACAGAATGCTTCCAGATGTGCTTCGGAAACTACTACTAGTCTTGCAGTGTACGATCAAAGCGTAGACAGTTTAAGACATTACTCCCATGGAGAAAAGTCCGTATGGTGTTTATTGTGTTCAATGCCGATGCAATTTCTGTGTTTCATCAAATCTCTGAAGGTCCACAGATTACAGAATGCCTCCAGATGTGCATCGGAAGCTACTACTAGTCTTCCAGTGTACAATCAAAGCGTAGACAATATAAGACATTACTCCCAAGGACAAAAGTCTGCATGGTGCTAATTGTGTTCAATGCCGATGCAATTTCTGTGTTTCATCAACACTCTGAAGGTCCACAGAATACTGAATGCATCCAGATGTGCTTCAGAAACTACTACTAGTCTTCCAGGAAACGATCAATGCGTAGGCAGTATAAGACATTACTCCCATGGAGAAGAGTCTGCATGCTGCTTATTGTGTTCAATGCCGATGCAATTTTTGTGTTTCATCAACACTCTGAAGGTCCACAGATTACAGAATGCCTCCAGATGTGCTTCGCAAACTACTACTAGCCTTCCAGTGTACCATCAAAGCGTAGACAGTTTAAGACATTACTCCCTTGGAGAAAAGTCCGCATGGTGCTTATTGTGTTCAATGCCGATGCAGTTTTTGTGTTACATCAACACTCTGAACGTCCACAGATTACAGAATGCCTCCAGATGTGCTTCGGAAACTAATACTTGTCTTCCAGGGAACGATCAAAGCGTAGACAATATAAGACATTACTCCCAAGGAGAAGAGTCTGCATGGTGCTAATTGTGTTCAATGCCGATGCAATTTCTGTGTTTCATCAACACTCTGAAGGTCCACAGAATACTGAATGCATCCAGATGTGCTTCAGAAACTACTACTAGTCTTCCAGGAAACGATAAATGCGTAGGCAGTATAAGACATTACTCCCATGGAGAAGAGTCTGCATGGTGCTTATTGTGTTCAATGCCGATGCAATTTCTATGTTTCATCAACACTCTGAAGGTCTACAAATTACAGAATGCTTCCAGATGTGCTTCGGAAACTACTATTAGTCTTCCAGTGTACGATCAAATCGTAGACAGTTTAAGACATTACTCCCATGGAGAAAAGTCCGCATGGTGCTTATTGTATTCAATGCCGATGCAATTTTTGTGTTTCATCAACATTCTGAATGTCCACAGATTACAGAATGCTTCCAGATGTGCTTCAAAAACTACTACTAGTCTTCCAGGGAACGATCAACGCGTAGACAGTTTAAGACATTACTCCCTTTAGAAAAATCCGCATGGTGCTTTTTGTGTTCAATGCCGATGCAATTTTTGTGTTTCATCAACACTCTGAAGGTCCACAGATTACAGAATGCCTCCAGATGTGCTTCAGAAACTACTACTGGTCAACCAGTGAACGATCAAAACGTAGACAGTTTAAGACATTACTCCCATGGAGAAAAGTCCGCATGGTGCTTATTGTATTCAATGCCGATGCAATTTTTGTGTTTCATCAACATTCTGAATGTCCACAGATTACAGAATGCCTCCAGATGTGCTTCGGAAACTACTACTAGTCTTCCAGGGAACGATCAACGCGTAGACAGTTTAAGACATTACTCCCTTTAGAAAAATCCGCATGGTGCTTTTTGTGTTCAATGCCGATGCAATTTTTGTGTTTCATCAACACTCTGAAGGTCCACAGATTACAGAATGCCTCCAGATGTGCTTCGGAAACTACTACTAGTCTTCCAGTGTACCATCAAAGCGTAGACAGTTTAAGACATTACTCCCATGGAGAAAAGTCCGCATGGTGCTTATTGTGTTCAATGCCGATGCAGTTTTTGTGTTTCATCAACACTCTGAACGTCCACAGATTACAGAATGCCTCCAGCAGTGCTTCGGAAACTACTACTTGTCTTCCTTGGAACGATCAAAGCGTAGACAATATAAGACATTACTCCCAAGGAGAAAAGTCTGCATGGTGCTTATTGTGTTCAATGCCGATTAGATTAGATTAGATTAGATTAATACTTGTTCCATAGATCATGAATACGACACTTCGTAATGATGTGGAACGTGTCAAGTTAATAAAAGATGTCTGTACAAGAAATTACATTACACAAAATATTGCATGACACTAATGATTAAGTTTTTTTTTTTATACTTACTTTATATCTAAAAATTCAGCCAATGAGTAGAAGGAGTTGTCATCTAGAAATTCTTTTAATTTATTTTTAAATGTTAGTTGGCTATCTGTCAGGCTTTTGATGCTGTTTGGTAGGTGCCCAAAGACTTTTGTGGCAGCATAATTTACCCCTTTCTGTGCCAAAGTCAGATTTAACCCTGCATAGTGAAGATCATCCTTTCTCCTGGTGTTATAGGTATGCACACTGCTATTACTTTTGAATTGGGTTGGATTATTATCAACAAATTTCATAAGGGAATATATATACTGTGAGGTTACTGTGAGGATCCCTAGATCCTTAAATAGATGTCTGCAGGATGACCGTGGGTGGGCTCCAGCAATTATTCTGATTACACGTTTTTGTGCAATGAATACTTTTCTACTCAACGATGAATTACCCCAGAATATGATGCCATACGAAAGCAGTGAATGAAAGTAGGCATAGTAAGCTAATTTACTGAGATTCTTATCACCAAAATTTGCAATAACCCTAATAGCATACGTAGCTGAACTCAGACGTTTCAGCAGACCATCAATGTGTTGCTTCCAGTTTAACCTCTCATCAATGGACACACCAAAAAATTTTGAAAAATCTACCTTAGCTACAGACTTCTGTTCAAATTCTATATTTATTACTGGAGTTGTGCCATTTACTGTACGGAACTGTATATACTGTGTTTTATCAAAATTTAAAGAGAGTCCGTTTGCTGAGAACCCACTTAATAATTTTGTGAAAAACATCATTTACAATTACATCACTTAATTCTTGGTTTTTGGATGTTATTACTATACTTGTATCATCAGCAAAAAGAACTAACTTTGCATCTTCATCAATGTGGAATGGTAAGTCATTAATGTATATCAAGAACAGTAAAGGACCTAAGACCGAACCCTGTGGGACCCCGTGCTTGATAGCAACCCAGTTTGAGGAATCAGCTGTTTTAACATTACACGAACCACTTATTTCAACTTTCTGCATTCTTCCAGTTAAGTATGAATTAAACCATTTGTGCACTGCCCCACTCAAACCATAATGATTTAGCTTATCTAAAAGAATTCCATGATTTACACAATCAAAGGCCTTTGAGAGATCACAAAAAATACCAATGGGTGATGTCCGGTTATTCAGAGCATTTAATATTTGATCAGTGAAAGCATATATAGTATTTTCTGTTGAAAAGCCTTTCTGAAAACCAAACTGACATTTTGTTAGTACTTAATTTTTACAAATATGGGAGGCTACTCTTGAATACATTACTTTCTCAAAAATTTTTGATAGAGCTGTCAGAAGAGAGATTGGGCGGTAGTTGTTGACATCCGACATATCCCCCTTTTTATGCAATGGTTTTACAATGGCATATTTCAGTCTATCAGGGAAAACACCCTGCTCCAAAGAGCTATTACATACGTGGCTGAGAATTCTACTTATCTGTGGGGAACAAGCTTTAAGTACTTTGCTGGAAATGCCATCAATTCCGTAAGAGCTTTTACTTTTCAGTGAGTTTATTATTTTACTGATTTCAGAGGGAGAGGTTGGTGGAATTACAGCTGTTTCAAACTGTGCAGGTATGGCCTCTTCTATTAATAGCCTTGCCTCTTCTAGTGAAGATCTAGATCCTATTTTCTCCACAACATTTAAAAAATGATTATTCAAAATATTTTAAATTTCTGATTGTTTGTTAGTGCACTTGTCATTCAATTTTATTGCACTAAAGTCTTCCTGTGCTCTTGGTTGCCCTGTTTCCCTTTCAATAATATTCCAAATTGCTTTAATTTTATTATCAGAGTTACTGATCTCAGACATGATACACATGCTTCTGGACTTTTTAATAACTTTTCTTAGTACCGCACAATAGTTTTTATAATATTGAACAATTTCGGGGTCAGTACTCCATCTTGCTGTTAGATACAGTTCTCTTTTGCGGTTGCAAGATATTCTTATTCCTTTAGTTAGCCAAGGTTTTTTATATGTTTTCTTGGAATTATGTTTAACTATTTTCTTGGGAAAACAATTTTCAAATACCCTTAAAAATGTATTGTGAAATAAGTTATATTTCAAGTTTGCATCGGGTTCCGTATACACTTCATCCCAGTCTAGCTGCTGTAGGCTTTCCCTAAAGTTTGCAATATTTATATTGTTAATTGAACGCACTGCTTTGAAAGTGTGATTTATTGTACTGCATGGAGCTATGTCATGTACTGTAACAAGCTGTGCACTATGATCTGAAAGACCATTCTCAACAGGATAAGCATTTATGTCCCTAAACTTATCTTGGTTTATAAAAAAGTTATCTATCAATGTACTGCTGTTCTTTGTTATCCGAGTAGGAAAATCAATGACGGAGCTCAAATTGAAAGAACTGAGTAATACTAAAAGGTCATTCTTCCTATTACACTCTTTCAGGGAATCAACATTGAAATCCCCACAAATGATAATTTGCTTCCCCCTGTCTGACAGATAGCACAACAAAGCATCCAAGTTTTCCAGAAATAGCCGATGCAATTTCTGTGTTTCATCAACACTCTGAAGGTCCACAGAATACTGAATGCATCCAGATGTGCTTCAGAAACTACTACTGGTCTTCCAGGAAACGATCAATGCGTAGGCATTTTAAGACATTACTCCCATGGAGAAAAGTCCGCATGGTGCTTATTGTGTTCAATGCCGATGCAATTTCTGTGTTTCATCAACACTCTGAAGGTCCACAGAATACTGAATGCATCCAGATGTGCTTCAGAAACTACTACTAGTCTTCCAGGAAACGATCAATGCGTAGGCAGTATAAGGCATTACTCCCATGGAGAAGAGTCTGCATGGTGCTTATTGTGTTCAATGCCGATGCAATTTCTGTGTTTCATCAACACTCTGAAGGTCCACAGATTACAGAATTCCTCCAGAAGTGCTTCGGAAACCACTACTAGTCTTCCAGTAAACGATCAAAGCATAGACAATTTAAGACATTACTCCCATGGAGAAAAGTCGGCATGGTGTTTCTTGTGCTCAATGCCGATGCAATTTCTGTGTTTCATCAACACTCTGAAGGTCCACAGAATACAGAATGCATCCGGATGTCCTTCAGAAACTACTACTAGTCTGCCAGGAAACGATCAGAGCGTAGGCAGTATAAGACATTACTCCCATGGAGAAAAGTCCGCATGGTGGCTATTGTGTCCAATGCTGATGCAATTTTTGTGTTTCATCAACACTCTGAAGGTCCACAGATTACAGAATGCCTACAGATGTGCTTCGGAAACTACTACTAGTCTTCCAGTGTACGATCAAAGCGTAGACAGTTTAAGACATTACTCCCATGGAGAAAAGTCCGCATTGTGCTTATTATGTTCAATCCCGATGCAATTTTTGAGTTTCATCAATACTCTGAAGGTCCTCAGATTACAGAATGCTTCCAGATGTGCTTCGGAAACTACTACTAGTCTTGCAGTGTACGATCAAAGCGTAGACAGTTTAAGACATTACTCCCATGGAGAAAAGTCCGTATGGTGTTTATTGTGTTCTATGCCGATGCAATTTCTATGTTTCATCAACACTCTGAACGTCCACAGATTACAGAATGCCTCCAGATGTGCTTCGGAAACTACTACTTGTCTTCCAGGGAACGATCAAAGCGTAGACAATTTAAGACATTACTCCCAAGGACAAAAGTCTGCATGGTGCTTATTGTGTTCAATGCCGATGCAATTTCTGTGTTACATCAACACTCTGAAGGTCCAAAGAATACAGAATGCATCCGGATGTGCTTCAGAAACTACTACTAGTCTTCCAGGAAACGATCAGAGCGTAGGCAGTTTAAGACATTACTCCCATGGAGAAAAGTCCGCATGGTGGCTATTGTGTCCAATGCTGATGCAATTTTTGTGTTTCATCAACACTCTGAAGGTCGACAGATTACAGAATGCCTACAGATGTGCTTCGGAAACTACTACTAGTCTTCCAGTGTACGATCAAAGCCTAGACAGTTTAAGACATTACTCCCATGGAGAAAAGTCCGCATTGTGCTTATTGTGTTCAATCCCGATGCAATTTTTGTGTTTCATCAATACTCTGAAGGTCCTCAGATTACAGAATGCTTCCAGATGTGCTTCGGAAACTACTACGAGTCTTGCAGTGTACGATCAAAGCGTAGACAGTTTAAGACATTACTCCCATGGAGAAAAGTCCGTATGGTGTTTATTGTGTTCAATGCTGATGCAATTTCTGTGTTTCATCAACACTCTGAAGGTCCATAGATTACAGAATGCCTCCAGATGTGCTTCGGAAACTACTACTAGTCTTTCAGTGTACAATCAAAGCGTAGACAGTTTAAGACATTACTCCCATGGAGAAAAGTCCGCATGGTGCTTATTGTGTTAAATGCCGAACGTGTTAAATGTGTTAAATGCTGAACGTCCACAGATTACAGAATGCCTCCAGATGTGCTTCGGAAACTACTACTAGTCTTCCAGGTAACGATCAAACGTAGAATGTTTGAGACATTACTCCCATGGAGAAAAGTCCGCATGGTGCTTATTGTGTTCAAAGCCGATGCAATTTCTGTGTTTCATAAACACTCTGAAGGTCCACAGATTACAGAATGCCTCCAGATGTGCTTCGGAAACTACTACTGGTCTTCCAGTGTACAATCAAGGCGTTGACAGTTTAAGACGTTACTCCCATGGAGAAAAGTCCGCATGGTGCTTATTGTGTTCAATGCCGATGCAATTTCTGTGTTTCATCAACACTCTGAAGGTCCACAGAATACTGAATGCATCCAGATGTGCTTCAGAAACTACTACTAGTCTTCCAGGAAACGATAAATGCGTAGGCAGTTTAAGACATTACTCCTATCTAGAAAAGTCCGCATGGTGCTTATTGTGTTCAATGCCGATGCAATTTCTATGTTTCATCAATATTCTGAAGGTCCACAGATTACAGAATGCTTCCAGATGTGCTTCGGAAACTACTACTCCAGTGTACGATCAAAGCGTAGACAGTTTAAGACATTACTCCCATGGAGAAAAGTCCGTATGATGTTTATTGTGTTCAATGCCGATGCAATTTCTGTGTTTCATCAACACTCTGAAGGTCCACAGATTACAGAATGCCTCCAGATGTGCATCGGAAGCTACTACTAGTCTTCCAGTGTACGATCAACACGTAGACAGTTTAAGACATTACTCCCATGGAAAAAAGTACGCATAGTGCTTATTGAGTTCAATGCCGATGCAATTTCTGTGTTTCATCAACACTCTGAAGGTCCAGAGATTACAGAATGCCTCCAGATGTGCTTCAGAAACTACTACTGGTCAACCAGTGAACGATCAAAACGTAGACAGTTTAAGACATTACTCCCATGGAGAAAATTCCGCATGGTGCTTATTGTGTTCAATGCCGATGCAATTTTTGTGTTTCAACAACACTCTGAAGGTCCACAGATTACAGAATGCTTCCAGATGAGCTTCTTAATCTACTACTAGTCTTCCAGTGTACGATCAAAGCGTAGACAGTTTAAGACATTACTACCATGGAGAAAAGTCCGCATTGTGTTTATTATGTTCAATGCCGATGCAATTTTTGTGTTTCATCAATATTCTGAAGGTCCACAGATTACAGAATGCTTCCAGATGTGCTTCGGAAATTACTGCTAGTCTTCCAGTGTACGATCAAATCGTAGACATTTTAAGACATTACTCCCATGGAGAAAAGTCCGCACTGTGCTTATTGTGATCAATCCCGATGCAATTTTTGTGTTTCATCAATACTCTGAAGGTCCTCAGATTACAGAATGCTTCCAGATGTGCTTCGGAAACTACTACTAGTCTTGCAGTGTACGATCAAAGCGTAGACAGTTTAAGACATTACTCCCATGGAGAAAAGTCCGTATGGTGTTTATTGTGTTCAATGCCGATGCAATTTCTGTGTTTCATCAAATCTCTGAAGGTCCACAGATTACAGAATGCCTCCAGATGTGCATCGGAAGCTACTACTAGTCTTCCAGTGTACAATCAAAGCGTAGACAATATAAGACATTACTCCCAAGGACAAAAGTCTGCATGGTGCTAATTGTGTTCAATGCCGATGCAATTTCTGTGTTTCATCAACACTCTGAAGGTCCACAGAATACTGAATGCATCCAGATGTGCTTCAGAAACTACTACTAGTCTTCCAGGAAACGATCAATGCGTAGGCAGTATAAGACATTACTCCCATGGAGAAGAGTCTGCATGCTGCTTATTGTGTTCAATGCCGATGCAATTTTTGTGTTTCATCAACACTCTGAAGGTCCACAGATTACAGAATGCCTCCAGATGTGCTTCGCAAACTACTACTAGCCTTCCAGTGTACCATCAAAGCGTAGACAGTTTAAGACATTACTCCCTTGGAGAAAAGTCCGCATGGTGCTTATTGTGTTCAATGCCGATGCAGTTTTTGTGTTACATCAACACTCTGAACGTCCACAGATTACAGAATGCCTCCAGATGTGCTTCGGAAACTAATACTTGTCTTCCAGGGAACGATCAAAGCGTAGACAATATAAGACATTACTCCCAAGGAGAAGAGTCTGCATGGTGCTAATTGTGTTCAATGCCGATGCAATTTCTGTGTTTCATCAACACTCTGAAGGTCCACAGAATACTGAATGCATCCAGATGTGCTTCAGAAACTACTACTAGTCTTCCAGGAAACGATAAATGCGTAGGCAGTATAAGACATTACTCCCATGGAGAAGAGTCTGCATGGTGCTTATTGTGTTCAATGCCGATGCAATTTCTATGTTTCATCAACACTCTGAAGGTCTACAAATTACAGAATGCTTCCAGATGTGCTTCGGAAACTACTATTAGTCTTCCAGTGTACGATCAAATCGTAGACAGTTTAAGACATTACTCCCATGGAGAAAAAACCGCATGGTGCTTATTGTGTTCAATGCCGATGCTATTTCTGTGTTTCATCAACACTCTGAAGGTCCACAGAATACAGAATGCCTCCAGATGTGCTTCAAAAACTACTACTAGTCTTCCAGTGTACAATCAAATCGTAGACAGTTTAAGACATTACTCCCATGGAGAAAAGTCCGCATGGTGCTTATTGTATTCAATGCCGATGCAATTTTTGTGTTTCATCAACATTCTGAATGTCCACAGATTACAGAATGCCTCCAGATGTGCTTCGGAAACTACTACTAGTCTTCCAGGGAACGATCAACGCGTAGACAGTTTAAGACATTACTCCCTTTAGAAAAATCCGCATGGTGCTTATTGTGTTCAATGCCGATGCAATTTTTGTGTTTCATCAACACTCTGAAGGTCCACAGATTACAGAATGCCTCCAGATGTGCTTCGGAAACTACTACTAGTCTTCCAGTGTACCATCAAAGCGTAGACAGTTTAAGACATTACTCCCATGGAGAAAAGTCCGCATGGTGCTTATTGTGTTCAATGCCGATGCAGTTTTTGTGTTTCATCAACACTCTGAACGTCCACAGATTACAGAATGCCTCCAGCAGTGCTTCGGAAACTACTACTTGTCTTCCTTGGAACGATCAAAGCGTAGACAATATAAGACATTACTCCCAAGGAGAAAAGTCTGCATGGTGCTTATTGTGTTCAATGCCGATTAGATTAGATTAGATTAGATTAATACTTGTTCCATAGATCATGAATACGACACTTCGTAATGATGTGGAACGTGTCAAGTTAATAAAAGATGTCTGTACAAGAAATTACATTACACAAAATATTGCATGACACTAATGATTAAGTTTTTTTTTTTTATACTTACTTTATATCTAAAAATTCAGCCAATGAGTAGAAGGAGTTGTCATCTAGAAATTCTTTTAATTTATTTTTAAATGTTAGTTGGCTATCTGTCAGGCTTTTGATGCTGTTTGGTAGGTGCCCAAAGACTTTTGTGGCAGCATAATTTACCCCTTTCTGTGCCAAAGTCAGATTTAACCCTGCATAGTGAAGATCATCCTTTCTCCTGGTGTTATAGGTATGCACACTGCTATTACTTTTGAATTGGGTTGGATTATTATCAACAAATTTCATAAGGGAATATATATACTGTGAGGTTACTGTGAGGATCCCTAGATCCTTAAATAGATGTCTGCAGGATGACCGTGGGTGGGCTCCAGCAATTTTTCTGATTACACGTTTTTGTGCAATGAATACTTTTCTACTCAACGATGAATTACCCCAGAATATGATGCCATACGAAAGCAGTGAATGAAAGTAGGCATAGTAAGCTAATTTACTGAGATTCTTATCACCAAAATTTGCAATAACCCTAATAGCATACGTAGCTGAACTCAGACGTTTCAGCAGACCATCAATGTGTTGCTTCCAGTTTAACCTCTCATCAATGGACACACCAAAAAATTTTGAAAATTCTACCTTAGCTACAGACTTCTGTTCAAATTCTATATTTATTACTGGAGTTGTGCCATTTACTGTACGGAACTGTATATACTGTGTTTTATCAAAATTTAAAGAGAGTCCGTTTGCTGAGAACCCACTTAATAATTTTGTGAAAAACATCATTTACAATTACATCACTTAATTCTTGGTTTTTGGATGTTATTACTATACTTGTATCATCAGCAAAAAGAACTAACTTTGCATCTTCATCAATGTGGAATGGTAAGTCATTAATGTATATCAAGAACAGTAAAGGACCTAAGACCGAACCCTGTGGGACCCCGTGCTTGATAGCAACCCAGTTTGAGGAATCAGCTGTTTTAACATTACACGAACCACTTATTTCAACTTTCTGCATTCTTCCAGTTAAGTATGAATTAAACCATTTGTGCACTGCCCCACTCAAACCATAATGATTTAGCTTATCTAAAAGAATTCCATGTTTTACACAATCAAAGGCCTTTGAGAGATCACAAAAAATACCAATGGGTGATGTCCGGTTATTCAGAGCATTTAATATTTGATCAGTGAAAGCATATATAGTATTTTCTGTTGAAAAGCCTTTCTGAAAACCAAACTGACATTTTGTTAGTACTTAATTTTTACAAATATGGGAGGCTACTCTTGAATACATTACTTTCTCAAAAATTTTTGATAGAGCTGTCAGAAGAGAGATTGGGCGGTAGTTGTTGACATCCGACATATCCCCCTTTTTATGCAATGGTTTTACAATGGCATATTTCAGTCTATCAGGGAAAACACCCTGCTCCAAAGAGCTATTACATACGTGGCTGAGAATTCTACTTATCTGTGGGGAACAAGCTTTAAGTACTTTGCTGGAAATGCCATCAATTCCGTAAGAGCTTTTACTTTTCAGTGAGTTTATTATTTTACTGATTTCAGAGGGAGAGGTTGGTGGAATTACAGCTGTTTCAAACTGTGCAGGTATGGCCTCTTCTATTAATAGCCTTGCCTCTTCTAGTGAAGATCTAGATCCTATTTTCTCCACAACATTTAAAAAATGATTATTCAAAATATTTTCAATTTCTGATTGTTTGTTAGTGCACTTGTCATTCAATTTTATTGCACTAAAGTCTTCCTGTGCTCTTGGTTGCCCTGTTTCCCTTTCAATAATATTCCAAATTGCTTTAATTTTATTATCAGAGTTACTGATCTCAGACATGATACACATGCTTCTGGACTTTTTAATAACTTTTCTTAGTACCGCACAATAGTTTTTATAATATTGAACAATTTCGGGGTCAGTACTCCATCTTGCGGTTAGATACAGTTCTCTTTTACGGTTGCAAGATATTCTTATTCCTCTGGTTAGCCAAGGTTTTTTATATGTTTTCTTGGAATTATGTTTAACTATTTTCTTGGGAAAACAATTTTCAAATACCCTTAAAAATGTATTGTGAAATAAGTTATATTTCAAGTTTGCATCGGGTTCCGTATACACTTCATCCCAGTCTAGCTGCTGTAGGCTTTCCCTAAAGTTTGCAATATATATATTGTTAATTGAACGCACTGCTTTGAAAGTGTGATTTATTGTACTGCATGGAGCTATGTCATGTACTGTAACAAGCTGTGCACTATGATCTGAAAGACCATTCTCAACAGGATAAGCATTTATGTACCTAAACTTATCTTGGTCTATAAAAAAGTTATCTATCAATGTACTGCTGTTCTTTGTTATCCGAGTAGGAAAATCAATGACGGAGCTCAAATTGAAAGAACTGAGTAATACTAAAAGGTCATTCTTCCTATTACACTCTTTCAGGGAATCAACATTGAAATCCCCACAAATGATAATTTGCTTCCCCCTGTCTGACAGATAGCACAACAAAGCATCCAAGTTTTCCAGAAATAGCCGATGCAATTTCTGTGTTTCATCAACACTCTGAAGGTCCACAGAATACTGAATGCATCCAGATGTGCTTCAGAAACTACTACTGGTCTTCCAGGAAACGATCAATGCGTAGGCAGTTTAAGACATTACTCCCATGGAGAAAAGTCCGCATGGTGCTTATTGTGTTCAATGCCGATGCAATTTCTGTGTTTCATCAACACTCTGATGGTCCACAGATTACAGAATGCCTCCAGATGTGCTTCGGAAACTACTACTAGTCTTCCAGTGTACCATCAAAGCGTAGACAGTTTAAGACATTACTCCCTTGGAGAAAAGTCCGCATGGTGCTTATTGTGTTCAATGCCGATGCAGTTTTTGTGTTACATCAACACTCTGAACGTCCACAGATTACAGAATGCCTCCAGATGTGCTTCGGAAACTAATACTTGTCTTCCAGGGAACGATCAAAGCGTAGACAATGTAAGACATTACTCCCAAGGAGAAAAGTCTGCATGGTGCTAATTGTGTTCAATGCCGATGCAATTTCCGTGTTTCATCAATACTCTGAAGGTCCACAGAATACTGAATGCATCCAGATGTGCTTCAGAAACTACTACTAGTCTTCCAGGAAACGATCAATGCGTAGGCAGTATAAGACATTACTCCCATGGAGAAGAGTCTGCATGGTGCTTATTGTGTTCAATGCCGATGCAATTTTTGTGTTTCATCAACACTCTGAAGGTCCACAGATTACAGAATGCCTCCAGATGTGCTTAGGAAACTACTACTAGTCTTCCAGTGTACCATCAAAGCGTAGACAGTTTAAGACATTACTCCCATGGAGAAAAGTCCGCATGGTGCTTATTGTGTTCAATGCCGATGCAGTTTTTGTGTTTCATCAACAATCTGAACGTCCACAGATTACAGAATGCCTCCAGCAGTGCTTCGGAAACTACTACTTGCCTTCCTTGGAACGATCAAAGCGTAGACAATATAAGACATCACTCCCAAGGAGAAAAGTCTGCATGGTGGTTATTGTGTGCAATGCCGATGCAATTTCTGTGTTTCATCAACACTCTGAAGGTCCACAGAATACTGAATGCATCCAGATGTGCTTCAGAAACTACTACTGGTCTTCCAGGAAACGATCAATGCGTAGGCATTTTAAGACATTACTCCCATGGAGAAAATTTCGAATGGTGCTTATTGTGTTCAATGCATATGCAATTTTTGTGTTTCATCAACACTCTGAAGGTCCACAGAATACTGAATGCATCCAGATGTGCTTCAGAAACTACTACTAGTCTTCCAGGTAACGATCAATTCGTAGGCAGTTTAACACATTACTCCTATGGAGAAGAGTCTGCATGGTGCTTATTGTGTTCAATGCCGATGCAATTTTTGTGTTTCATCAACACTCTGAAGGTCCACAGATTACAGAATGCCTCCAGATGTGCTTCGGAAACTACTATTAGTCTTCCAGTGTACCATCAAAGCGTAGACAGTTTAAGACATTACTCCCATGGAGAAAAGTCCGCATGGTGCTTATTGTGTTCAATGCCGATGCAGTTTTTGTGTTTCATCAACAATCTGAACGTCCACAGATTACAGAATGCCTCCAGCAGTGCTTCGGAAACTACTACTTGCCTTCCTTGGAACGATCAAAGCGTAGACAATATAAGACATTACTCCCAAGGAGAAAAGTCTGCATGGTGGTTATTGTGTTCAATGGCGATGCAATTTTTGTGTTTCATCAACACTCTGAAGGTCCACAGATTACAGAATGCCTCCAGATGTGCATCGGAAGCTACTACTAGTCTTCCAGTGTACGATCAACGAGTAGACAGTTTAAGACATTACACCCATGGAAAAAAGTACGCATAGTGCTTATTGAGTTCAATGCCGATGCAATTTCTGTGTTTCATCAACACTCTGAAGGTCCAGAGATTACAGAATGCCTCCAGATGTGCTTTAGAAACTACTACTGGTCAACCAGTGAACGATCAAAACGTAGACAGTTTAAGACATTACTCCCATGGAGAAAATTCCGAATGGTGCTTATTGTGTTCATTGCCGATGCAATTTTTGTGTTTCAACAACACTCTGAAGGTCACAGATTGCAGAATGCCTCCAGATGTGCTTCGGAAACTAATACTTGTCTTCCAGGGAACGATCAAAGCGTAGACAATATAAGACATTACTCCCAAAGAGAAAAGTCTGCATGGTGCTTATTGAGTTCAATGCCGATGCAATTTCTGTGTTTCATCAACACTCTGAAGGTCCACAGAATACTGAATGCATCCAGATGTGCTTCAGAAACTACTACTAGTCTTCCAGGAAACGATCAATGCGTAGGCAGTATAAGACATTACTCCCATGGAGAAGAGTCTGCATGGTGCTTATTGTGTTCAATGCCGATGCAATTTTTGTGTTTCATCAACACTCTGAAGGTCCACAGAATACTGAATGCATCCAGATGTGCTTCAGAAACTACTACTGGTCTTCCAGGAAACGATCAATGCGTAGGCATTTTAAGACATTACTCCCATGGAGAAAAGTCCGCATGGTGCTTATTGTGTTCAATGCCGATGCAATATCTGTGTTTCAAACACTCTGAAGGTCCACAGAATACTGAATGCATCCAGATGTGCTTCAGAAACTACTACTAGTCTTCCAGGTAACGATCAATGCGTAGGCAGTTTAAGACATTACTCCTATGGAGAAAAGTCCGCATGGTGCTTACTGTGTTCAATGCCGATGCAATTTCTATGTTTCATCAATATTCTGAAGGTCCACAGATTACAGAATGCTTCCAGATGTGCTTCGGAAACTACTACTAGTCTTGCAGTGTACGATCAAAGCGTAGACAGTTTAAGACATTACTCCCATGGAGAAAAGTCCGTATGGTGTTTATCGTGTTCAATGCCGATGCAATTTCTGTGTTTCATCAACACTCTGAAGGTCCACAGATTACAGAATGCCTCCAGATGTGCATCGGAAGCTACTACTAGTCTTCCAGTGTACGATCAACGCGTAGACAGTTTAAGACATTACTCCCATGGAAAAAAGTACGCATAGTGCTTATTGAGTTCAATGCCGATGCAATTTCTGTGTTTCATCAGCACTCTGAAGGTCCAGAGATTACAGAATGCCTCCAGATGTGCTTCAGAAACTACTACTGGTCAACCAGTCAACGATCAAAACGTAGACAGTTTAAGACATTACTCCCATGGAGAAAATTCCGCATGGTGCTTATTGTGTTCAACGCCGATGCAATTTTTGTGTTTCAACAACACTCTGAAGGTCCACAGATTACAGAATGCCTCCAGGTGAGCTTCTTAATCTACTACTAGTCTTCCAGTGTACGATCAAAGCGTAGACAGTTTAAGACATTACTACCATGGAGGAAAGTCCGCATTGTGTTTATTATGTTCAATGCCGATGCAATTTTTGTGTTTCATCAATATTCTGAAGGTCCACAGATTACAGAATGCTTCCAGATGTGCTACGGAAATTACTGCTAGTCTTCCAGTGTACGATCAAATCGTAGACAGTTTAAGACATTACTCCCATGGAGAAAAGTCCGCATTGTGCTTATTGTGTTCAATCCCGATGCAATTTTTGTGTTTCATCAATACTCTGAAGGTCCTCAGATTACAGAATGCTTCCAGATGTGCTTCGGAAACTACTACTAGTCTTGCAGTGTACGATCAAAGCGTAGACAGTTTAAGACATTACTCCCATGGAGTAAAGTCCGTATGGTGTTTATTGTGTTCAATGCCGATGCAATTTCTGTGTTTCATCAACACTCTGAAGGTCCACAGATTACAGAATGCCTCCAGATGTGCTTCTGAAACTACTACTAGTCTTCCAGTGTACCATCAAAGCGTAGACAGTTTAAGACATTACTCCCTTGGAGAAAAGTCCGCATGGTGCTTATTGTGTTTAATGCCGATGCAGTTTTTGTGTTTCATCAACACTCTGAACGTCCACAGATTACAGAATGCCTCCAGATGTGCTTCGGAAACTACTACTTGTCTTCCAGGGAACGATCAAAGCGTAGACAATATAAGACACTACTCCCAAGGAGAAAAGTCTGCATGGTGCTTATTGTGTTCAATGCCGATGCAATTTCTGTGTTTCATCAACACTCTGAAGCTCCACAGAATACTGAATGCATCCAGATGTGCTTCAGAAACTACTACTAGTCTTCCAGGAAACGATCAATGCGTAGGCAGTATAAGACATTACTCCCATGGAGAAAAAACCGCATGGTGCTTATTGTGTTCAATGCCGATGCTATTTCTGTGTTTCATCAACACTCTGAAGGTCCACAGAATACAGAATGCCTCCAGATGTTCGGAAACTACTACTAGTCTTCCAGTGTACAATCAAAGCGTAGACAGTTTAAGACGGTACTCCTATGGAGAAAAGTCCGCATGGTGCTTATTGTGTTCAATGCCGATGCAGTTTTTGTGTTTCATCAACACTCTGAAGGTCCACAGATTACAGAATGCCTCCAGATGTGCTTCGGAAACTACTACTCCAGTATACGATCAAAGCGTAGACAATTTAAGACATTATTCCCATGGAGAAAAGTCCGCATGGTGCTTATTGTGTTCAATGCCGACGCAATTTCTGTGTTTCATCAACATTCTGAAGGTCCACAGATTACAGAATACCTACAGATGTGCTTCGGAAACTAATACTAGTCTTCAAGTGTACGATCAAAGCGTAGACAGTTTAAGACATTACTCCCATGGAGAAAAGTCCGCATGGTGCTTATTGTGTTCAATGCCGATGCAATTTCTGTGTTTCATCAACACTCTGAAGGTCCACAGATTACAGAATGCCTCCAGATGTGCTTCGGAAACTACTACCAGTCTTCCAGTGTACGATCAAAGATTAGACAGTATAAGACATTACTCCCATGGAGAAAAGTCCGCATGGTGCTTATTGTGTTCAATGCCGATGCAATTTTTGTGTTTCATCAACATTCTGAAGGTCCACAGATTACAGAATGCCTCCAGATGTGCTTCGGAAACTACTACTAGTCTTCCAGGGAACGATTAAAGCGTAGACAGTTTAAGACATTACTCTCATGGAGAAAAGGCCGCACGGTTCTTATTGTGTTCAATGCCGATTCAATTCCTGTGTTTCATCAACACTCTGAAGGTCCACAGATTACAGAATCCCTCGAGATGTGCTTCAGAAACTACTACTAGTCTTCCAGGAAACGATCAATGCGTAGGCAGTTTAAGACATTACTCCCATGGAGAAAAGTCCGCATGGTGCTTATTGTGTTCAATGCCGATGCAATTTCTGTGTTTCATCAACACTCTGAAGGTCCACAGAATACTGAATGCATCCAGATGTGCTTCAGAAGCTACTACTAGTCTTCCAGGAAACGATCAATGCGTAGGCAGTTTAAGACATTACTCCCATGGAGAAAAGTCCGCATGGTGCTTATTGTGTTCAATGCCGATGCAATTTCTGTGTTTCATCAACACTCTGAAGGTCCACAGAATACAGAATGCCTCCAGATGTGCTTCGGAAACTACAACTAGTCTTCCAGTGTACAAACAAAGCGTAGACAGTTTAAGACATTACTCCCTAGGAGAAAAGTCCTCATGGTGCTAATTGTGTTCAATGCCGATGCAGTTTTTGTGTTTCATCAACACTCTGAACGTCCACAGATTACAGAATGCCTCCAGTTGTGCTTCGGAAACTGCTACTAGTCTTCCAGGAAACGATCAAACGTAGAATGTTTGAGACATTACTCCCATTTAGAAATGTCCGCATGGTGCCTATTGTGTTCAATGCCGATGCAATTTTTGTGTTTCATCAACACTCTGAAGGTCCACAGATTACAGAATGCCTCCAGATGTGCTTCGGAAACTACTACTAGTCTTCCAGTGTACCATCAAAGCGTAGACAGTTTAAGACATTACTCCCATGGAGAAAAGTACGCATGGTGCTTATTGTGTTCAATGCCGATGCAGTTTTTGTGTTTCATCAACACTCTGAACGTCCACAGATTACAGAAGGCCTCCAGAAGTGCTTCGGAAGCTACTACTTGTATTCCAGGGAACGATCAAAGGGTAGACAATATAAGACATTACTCCCAAGGAGAAAAGTCTGCATGGTGCTTATTGTGTTCAATGCCGATGCAATTTCTGTGTTTCATCAACACTCTGAAGGTCCACAGAATACTGAATGCATCCAGATGTGCTTCAGAAGCTACTACTAGTCTTCCAGGAAACGATCAACGCGTAGGCAGGTTAAGACATTACTCCCATGGAGAAAAGTCCGCATGGTGCTTATTGTGTTCAATGCCGATGCAATTTCTATGTTTCATCATCACTGTGAAGGTCAACAAATTACAGAATGCCTCCAGATGTGCTTCGGAAACTACTACTAGTCTTGCAGTGTACGATCAAAGCGTAGACAGTTTAAGACATTACTCCCATGGAGAAAAGTCCGCATGATGTTTATTGAGTTCAATGCCAATGCAATTTCTGTGTTTCATCAACACTCTGAAGATCCAGAGATTACAGAATGCCTCCAGATGTGCTTCAGAAACTACTACTTATCAACCAGTGAACGATCAAAACGTAGACAGTTTAAGTCATTACTCCCATGGAGAAAATTCCGCATGGTGCTTATTGTGTTCAATGCCGATGCACTTTTTGTGTTTCAACAACACTCTGAAGGTCCACAGATTACAGAATGCCTCCAGATGTGCTTCGGAAACTACTACTAGTCTTCCAGTGTGCGATCAAAGATTAGACAGTATAAGACATTACTGCCATGGAGAAAAGTCCGCATGGTGCTTATTGTGTTCAATGCCGATGCAGTTTTTGTGTTTCATCAACACTCTGAACGCCCACAGATTACAGAATGCCTCCAGATGTGCTTCGGAAACTACTACTTGTCTTCCAGGGAACGATCAAAGCGTAGACAATATAAGACATTACTCCCAAGGAGAGAATGCTTCCAGATGTGCTTCGGAAACTACTACTAGTCTTCCAGTGTACGATCAAATCGTAGACAGTTTAAGACATTACTCCCATGGAGAAAAGTCCGCATGGTGCTTATTGTGTTCAATGCCGATGCAATTTCTGTGTTTCATCAACACTCTGAAGGTCCACAGAATACAGAATGCCTCCAGATGTGCTTCGGAAACTACTACTAGTCTTCCAGTGTACAATCAAAGCGTAGACAGTTTAAGACATTACTCCCAAGGAGAAAAGTCCGCATGGTGCTTATTGTGTTCAATGCCGACGCAATTTCTGTGTTTCATCAACACTCTGAAGGTCCACAGATTACAGAATGCCTACAGGTGTGCTTCGGAAACTACTGCTAGTCTTCAAGTGTACGATCAAAGCGTAGACAGTTTAAGACATTACTCGCATGGAGAAAAGTCCGCATGGTGCTTATTGTGTTCAATGCCGATGTAATTTTTGTGTTTCATCAAAACTCTGAAGATCCAGAGATTACAGAATGCCTCCAGATGTGCTTCGGAAACTACTTCTAGTCTTCCAGTGTACGATCAATGCGTAGGCAGTGTAAGACATTACTCCCATGGAGAAAACTCCGCATGGTGCTTATTGTGTTCAATGCCGATGCAATTTTTGTGTTTCATCAACACTCTGAAGGTCCACAGATTTCAGAATGCCTCCAGATGTTCTTCGGAAACTACTACTAGTCTTCCAGGGAACGATCAAATCGTAGACAATATAAGACATTACTCCCAAGGAGAAAAGTCTGCATGGTGCTTATTGTGTTCAATGCCGATGCAATTTCTGTGTTTCATCAACACTCTGAAGGTCCACAGAAAACTGAATGCCTCCAGTTGTGCTTCGGAAACTACTACTAGTCTTCCAGTGTACGATCAAATCGTAGACAGTTTAAGACGTTACTCCCATGGAGAAAAGTCCGCATTGTGCTTATTGTGTTCTATGCCGATGCAATTTTTGTGTTTCATCAACACTCGGAAGGTCCACAGATTACAGAATGCCTCCAGATGTGCTTCGGAAACTACTTCTAGTCTTCCAGTGTACGATCAAATCGTAGACAGTTTAACACGTTACTCCCATATAGAAAAGTCCGCATGGTGCTTATTGTGTTTAATGCCGATGCAATTTTTGTGTTTCATCAACACTCTGATGGTCCACAGATTACAAAGTGCATCCAGATGTGCTTCGGAAACTACTACTAGTCTTCCAGGGAACGATCAAAGCGTAGACAGTTTGAGACGTTACTGCCATGGAGAAAAGTCCGCATGGTTCTTATTGTGTTCAAAGCCGATGCAATTTTTGTGTTTCATCAACACTCTGAATTTCCACAGATTACCGAAAGCATCCAGATGTGCTTCGGAAACTACTACAAGTCTTCCAGGGAACGATCAAAGCGTAGACAGTTTAAGACATTACTCCCATGGAGATAAGTTCGCATGGTGCTTATTGTGTTCAATACCGATGCAATATCTGTGTTTCATCAACACTCTGAAGGTCTACAGATTACACAATGCCTCCAGATGTGCTTCGGAAACTACTACTAGTCTTCCAGTGCACGATCAAATCGTAGACAGTTTAAGATGTTACTCCCATGGAGAAAAGTCCGCATTGTGCTTATTGTGTTCAATGCCGATGCAATTTTTGTGTTTCATCAACCCTCTGAAGGTCCACAGATTACAGAATGCCTCCAGATGTGCTTCGGAAACTACTTCTAGTCTTCCAGTGTACGATCAAATCGTAGACAGTTTAAGACGTTACTCCCATATAGAAAAGTCCGCATGGTGCTTATTGTGTTCAATGCCGATGCAATTTTTGTGTTTCATCAACATTCTGAAGGTCCACAGATACAGAATGCCTCCAGATGTGCTTCGGAAACTACTACTAGTCTTCCAGGGAACGATCAAAGTGTAGACAGTTTAAGACATTACTCCCTTTAGAAAAGTCCGCATGGTGCTTATTGTGTTCAATTCCGATGCAATTTTTGTGTTTCATCAACACTCTGAAGGTCCACAGATTACAGAATGCCTCCAGATGTGCTTCGGAAACTACTACTAGTATTCCAGTGTACCATCAAAGCGTAGACAGTTTAAGACATTACTCCCATGGAGAAAAGTCCGCATGGTGCTTATTGTGTTCAATGCCGATGCAGTTTGTGTGTTTCATCAACACTCTGAACGTCCACAGATTACCGAATGCCTCCAGAAGTGCTTCGGTAACTACTACTTGTCTTCCAGGGAACGATCAAAGCGTAGACAATATAAGACATTACTCCCAAGGAGAGAATGCTTCCAGATGTGCTTCGGAAACTACTACTAGTCTTCCAGTGTACGATCAAATCGTAGACAGTTTAAGACATTACTCCCATGGAGAAAAGTCCGCATGGTGCTTATTGTGTTCAATGCCGATGCAATTTCTGTGTTTCATCAACACTCTGAAGGTCCACAGAATACTGAATGCCTCCAGATGTGCTTCGGAAACTACTACTAGTCTTCCAGTGTACGATCAAATCGTAGACAGTTTAAGACGTTACTCCCATGGAGAAAAGTCCGCATTGTGCTTATTGTGTTCTATGCCGATGCAATTTTTGGGTTTCATCAACACTCTGAAGGTCCAAAGATTACAGAATGCCTCCAGATGTGCTTCGGAAACTACTTCTAGTCTTCCAGTGTACGATCAAATCGTAGACAGTTTAAGACGTTACTCCCATATAGAAAAGTCCGCATGGTTCATATTGTGTTCAAAGCCGATGCAATTTTTGTGTTTCATCAACACTCTGAATTTCCACAGATTACCGAAAGCATCCAGATGTGCTTCGGAAACTGCTACAAGTCTTCCAGGGAACGATCAAAGCGTAGACAGTTTAAGACATTACTCCCATGGAGATAAGTTCGCATGGTGCTTATTGTGTTCAATGCCGATGCAATTTCTGTGTTTCATCAACACTCTGAAGGTCTACAGATTACACAATGCCTCCAGATGTGCTTCGGAAACTACTACTAGTCTTCCAGTGAACGATCAAAGCGTAGACAGTTTAAGACATTACCTTCATGGAGAAAAGTCCGCATGGTGCTTATTGTGTTCAATGCCGACGCAATTTCTGTGTTTCATCAACACTCTGAAGGTCCACAGACTACAGAATGCCTACAGGTGTGCTTCGGAATCTACTACTAGTCTTCAAGTGTACGATCAAAGCGTAGACAGTTTAAGACATTACTCGCATGGAGAAAAGTCCGCATGGTGCTTATTGTGTTCAATGCCGATGTAATTTTTGTGTTTCATCAAAACTCTGAAGATCCAGAGATTACAGAATGCCTCCAGATGTGCTTCGGAAACTACTTCTAGTCTTCCAGTGTACGATCAATGCGTAGGCAGTGTAAGACATTACTCCCATGGAGAAAACTCCGCATGGTGCTTATTGTGTTCAATGCCGATGCAATTTTTGTGTTTCATCAACACTCTGAAGGTCCACAGATTTCAAAATGCCTCCAGATGTGCCTCGGAAACTACTACTAGTCTTCCAGGGAACGATCAAAGCGTAGACAATATAAGACATTACTCCCAAGGAGAAAAGTCTGCATGGTGCTTATTGTGTTCAATGCCGATGCAATTTCTGTGTTTCATCAGCACTCTGAAGTTCCACAGAATACTGAATGCCTCCAGATGTGCTTCCGAAACTACTACTAGTCTTCCAGTGTACGATCAAATCGTAGACAGTTTAAGACGTTACTCCCATTGAGAAAAGTCCGCATTGTGCTTATTGTGTTCAATGCCGATGCAATTTTTGTGTTTCATCAACACTCTGAAGGTCCACAGATTACAGAATGCCTCCAGATGTGCTTCGGAAACTACTTCTAGCCTTCCAGTGTACGATCAAATCGTAGACAGTTTAAGACGTTACTCCCATATAGAAAAGTCCGCATGGTGCTTATTGTGTTCAATGCCGATGCAATTTTTGTGTTTCATCAACATTCTGAAGGTCCACAGATTACAGAATGCCTCCAGATGTGCTTCGGAAACTACTACTAGTCTTCCAGGGAACGATCAAAGCGTAGACAGTTTAAGACATTACTCCCTTTAGAAAAGTCCGCATGGTGCTTATTGTGTTCAATGCCGATGCAATTTTTGTGTTTCGTCAACACTCTGAAGGTCCACAGATTACAGAATGCCTCCAGATGTGCTTCTGAAACTACTACTAGTATTCCAGTGTACCATCAAAGCGTAGACAGTTTAAGACATTACTCCCATGGAGAAAAGTCCGCATGGTGCTTATTGTGTTCAATGCCGATGCAGTTTGTGTGTTTCATCAACACTCTGAACGTCCACAGATTACCGAATGCCTCCAGAAGTGCTTCGGTAACTACTACTTGTCTTCCAGGGAACGATCAAAGCGTAGACAATATAAGACATTACTCCCAAGGAGAGAATGCTTCCAGATGTGCTTCGGAAACTACTACTAGTCTTCCAGTGTACGATCAAATCGTAGACAGTTTAAGACATTACTCCCATGGAGAAAAGTCCGCATGGTGCTTATTGTGTTCAATGCCGATGCAATTTCTGTGTTTCATCAACACTCTGAAGGTCCACAGAATACTGAATGCCTCCAGATGTGCTTCGGAAACTACTACTAGTCTTCCAGTGTACGATCAAATCGTAGACAGTTTAAGACGTTACTCCCATGGAGAAAAGTCCGCATTGTGCTTATTGTGTTCTATGCCGATGCAATTTTTGGGTTTCATCAACACTCTGAAGGTCCAAAGATTACAGAATGCCTCCAGATGTGCTTCGGAAACTACTTCTAGTCTTCCAGTGTACGATCAAATCGTAGACAGTTTAAGACGTTACTCCCATATAGAAAAGTCCGCATGGTTCATATTGTGTTCAAAGCCGATGCAATTTTTGTGTTTCATCAACACTCTGAATTTCCACAGATTACCGAAAGCATCCAGATGTGCTTCGGAAACTGCTACAAGTCTTCCAGGGAACGATCAAAGCGTAGACAGTTTAAGACATTACTCCCATGGAGATAAGTTCGCATGGTGCTTATTGTGTTCAATGCCGATGCAATTTCTGTGTTTCATCAACACTCTGAAGGTCTACAGATTACACAATGCCTCCAGATGTGCTTCGGAAACTACTACTAGTCTTCCAGTGAACGATCAAAGCGTAGACAGTTTAAGACATTACCTTCATGGAGAAAAGTCCGCATGGTGCTTATTGTGTTCAATGCCGACGCAATTTCTGTGTTTCATCAACACTCTGAAGGTCCACAGACTACAGAATGCCTACAGGTGTGCTTCGGAATCTACTACTAGTCTTCAAGTGTACGATCAAAGCGTAGACAGTTTAAGACATTACTCGCATGGAGAAAAGTCCGCATGGTGCTTATTGTGTTCAATGCCGATGTAATTTTTGTGTTTCATCAAAACTCTGAAGATCCAGAGATTACAGAATGCCTCCAGATGTGCTTCGGAAACTACTTCTAGTCTTCCAGTGTACGATCAATGCGTAGGCAGTGTAAGACATTACTCCCATGGAGAAAACTCCGCATGGTGCTTATTGTGTTCAATGCCGATGCAATTTTTGTGTTTCATCAACACTCTGAAGGTCCACAGATTTCAAAATGCCTCCAGATGTGCCTCGGAAACTACTACTAGTCTTCCAGGGAACGATCAAAGCGTAGACAATATAAGACATTACTCCCAAGGAGAAAAGTCTGCATGGTGCTTATTGTGTTCAATGCCGATGCAATTTCTGTGTTTCATCAGCACTCTGAAGTTCCACAGAATACTGAATGCCTCCAGATGTGCTTCCGAAACTACTACTAGTCTTCCAGTGTACGATCAAATCGTAGACAGTTTAAGACGTTACTCCCATTGAGAAAAGTCCGCATTGTGCTTATTGTGTTCAATGCCGATGCAATTTTTGTGTTTCATCAACACTCTGAAGGTCCACAGATTACAGAATGCCTCCAGATGTGCTTCGGAAACTACTTCTAGCCTTCCAGTGTACGATCAAATCGTAGACAGTTTAAGACGTTACTCCCATATAGAAAAGTCCGCATGGTGCTTATTGTGTTCAATGCCGATGCAATTTTTGTGTTTCATCAACATTCTGAAGGTCCACAGATTACAGAATGCCTCCAGATGTGCTTCGGAAACTACTACTAGTCTTCCAGGGAACGATCAAAGCGTAGACAGTTTAAGACATTACTCCCTTTAGAAAAGTCCGCATGGTGCTTATTGTGTTCAATGCCGATGCAATTTTTGTGTTTCGTCAACACTCTGAAGGTCCACAGATTACAGAATGCCTCCAGATGTGCTTCTGAAACTACTACTAGTATTCCAGTGTACCATCAAAGCGTAGACAGTTTAAGACATTACTCCCATTGAGAAAAGTCCGCATGGTGCTTATTGTGTTCAATGCCGATGCAGTTTGTGTGTTTCATCAACACTCTGAACGTCCACAGATTACAGAATTCCTCCAGAAGTGCTTCGGAAACTACTACTTGTCCTCCAGGGAACGATCAAAGCGTAGACAATATAAGACATTACTCCCAAGGAGAAAAGTCTGCATGGTGCTTATTGTGTTCAATGCCGATGCAATTTCTGTGTTTCATCAACACTCTGAAGGTCGACAGAATACTGAATGCCTCCAGATGTGCTTCGGAAACTACTACTAGTCTTCCAGTGTACCATCAAAGCGCAGACAGTTTAAGACATTACTCCCATCTAGAAAAATCCGCATGGTGCTTATTGTGTTCAATGCCGATTCAATTCCTGTGTTTCATCAACACTCTGAAGGTCCACAGATTACAGAATTCCTCGAGATGTGCTCCAGAAACTACTACTAGTCTTCCAGGAAACGATCAATGCGTAGGCAGTTTAAGACATTAGTCCCATGGAGAAAAGTCCGCATGGTGCTGATTGTGTTCAATGCCGATGCAATTTCTGTGTTTCATCAACACTCTGAAGGTCCACAGAATACTGAATGCATCCAGATGGACTTCAGAAGCTACTACTAGTCTTCCAGGAAACGATCAATGCTTTGGCAGTTTAAGACATTACTCCCATGGAGAAAAGTCTGCATGGTGCTTATTGTGTTCTATGCCGATGCAATTTTTGTGTTTCATCAACACTCTGAAGGTCCACAGATTACAGAATGCATCCAAATCTGCTTCGGAAACTACTACTAGTCTTCCAGTAAACGATCAAAGCATAGACACTTTAAGACATTACTCCCATTGAGAAAAGTCCACATGGTGCTTGTTGTGTTCAATGCCGATGCAATTTCTGTGTTTCATCAACACTCTGAAGGTCAACAAATTACAGAATGCCTCCAGATGTGCATCGGAAACTACTACTAGTCTTCCAGTGTACGATCAAAGCGTAGACAGTTTAAGACATTACTCCCATGGAGAAAGGTCCGCATGGTGCTTATTGAGTTCAATGCCGATGCAATTTCTGTGTTTCATCAACACTCTGAAGGTCCAGAGATTACAGAATGCCTCCAGATGTGCTTCAGAAACTACTACAGGTCAACCAGTGAACGATGAAATCGTAGACAGTTTAAGACATTACTCCCATGGAGAAAATTCCGCATGGTGCTTATTGTGTTCAATGCCGATGCAATTTTTGTGTTTCAACAACACTCTGAAGGTCCACAGATTACAGAATGCCTCCAGATGTGCTTCGGAAACTACTACTAGTCTTCCAGTGTGCGATCAAAGATTAGACAGTATAAGACATTACTCCCATGGAGAAAAGTCCGCATGGTGCTTATTGTGTTCAATGACGATGCAGTTTTTGTGTTTCATCAACACTCTGAACGTCCACAGATTACAGAATGCCTCCAGATGTGCTTCGGAAACTACTACTTGTCTTCCAGGGAACGTTCAAAGCGTAGACAATATAAGACATTACTCCCAAGGAGAGAATGCTTCCAGATGTGCTTCGGAAACTACTACTAGTCTTCCAGTGTACGATCAAATCGTAGACAGTTTAAGACATTACTCCCATGGAGAAAAGTCCGCATGGTGCTTATTGTGTTCAATGCCGATGCAATTTCTGTGTTTCATCAACACTCTGAAGGTCCACAGAATACAGAATGCCTCCAGATGTGCTTCGGAAACTACTACTAGTCTTCCAGTGTACAATCAAAGCGTAGACAGTTTAAGACATTACTCCCATGGCGAAAAGTCCTCATGGTGCTTATTGTGTTCAATGCCGATGCAGTTTTTGTGTTTCATCAACACTCTGAACGTCCACAGATTACAGAATGCCTCCAGATGTGCTTCGGAAACTACTACTAGTCTTCCAGGTAACGATCAAACGTAGAATGTTTGAGACATTACTCATATGGAGAAAAGTCCGCATGGTGCCTATTGTGTTCAATGCCGATGCAATTTCTGTGTTTCATCAACAATCTGTAGGACCACAGATTACAGAATGCCTCCAGACGTGCTTCGGAAAATACTACAAGTCTTCCAGGGAACGATCAAAGCGTAGACAGTTTAAGACATTACTCCCATGAAGATAAGTTCGCATGGTGCTTATTGTGTTCAATGCCGATGCAATTTCTGTGTTTCATCAACACTCTGAATGTCTACAGATTACACAATGCCTCCAGATGTGCTTCGGAAACTACTACTAGTCTTCCAGTGAACGATCAAAGCGTAGACAGTTTAAGACATTCCTTTCATGGAGAAAAGTCCGCATGGTGCTTATTGTGTTCAATGCCGATTCAATTTCTGTGTTTCATCAACACTCTGTAGGTCCACAGATTACAGAATGCCTCCAGATGTGCTTCGGAAACTACTACTAGTCTTCCAGTGTACGATCAAAGCGTAGACAGTTTAAGACATTACTCCCATGGAGAAAAGTCCGCATGGTGCTTATTGTGTTCAATGCCGATGCAATTTCTATGTTTCATCAACACTCTGAAGGTCCACAAATTACAGAATGCCTCCAGATGTGCTTCGGAAACTACTACTAGTCTTCCAGTGTACGATCAAAGCGTAGACAGTTTAAGACATTACTCCCATGGAGAAAAGTCCTTATGGTGGTTATTGAGTTCAATGCCGATGCAATTTCTGTGTTTCATCAACACTCTGAAGGTCCAGAGATTACAGAATGCCTCCAGATGTGCTTCAGAAACTACTACTGGTCATCCAGTGAACGATCAAAGCGTAGACAGTTTAAGACATTACTCCCATGGAGAAAAGACCACATGGTGCTTATTGTGTTCAATGCCGATGCAGTTTTTCTGTTTCATCAACACTCTGAAAGTCCACAGATTACAGAATGCCTCCAGATGTGCTTCGGAAACTACTACTTGTCTTCCAGGGAACGATCAAAGCGTAGACAATATAAGACATTACTCGCAAGGAGAAAAGTCTGCATGGTGCTTATTGTGTTCAAAGCTGATGCAATTTCTGTGTTTGATCAACACTCTGAAGGTCCACAGAATACTGAATGCATCCAGATGTGCTTCAGAAACTACTACTAGTCTTCCAGGGAACGATCAAAGCGTAGACAGTATAAGACATAACGCCCATGGAGAAAAGTCCGCATGGTGCTTATTGTGTTCAATGCCGATTCAATTTCTGTGTTTCATCAACACTCTGAAGGTCCACAGATTACAGAATACATCCAGATGTGCTTCGGAAACTACAACTAGTCTTCCAGGGAACGATCAAAGCGTAGACTGTTTAAGACATTACTCCCATGGAGAAAAGTCCACATGGTTCTTATTGTGTTTAATGCCGATGCCATTTTTGTGTTTCATCAACACTCTGAAGGTCCACAGATTACTGAATGCATCCAGATGTGCTTCTGAAACTACTACTAGTCTTCCAGGGAACGATCAAACCGTAGACATTTTAAGATATTACTCCCATGGAGAAAAGTCCGCATGTTGCTTATTCTGTTCAATGCCGATTCAATTTCTGTGTTTCAGCACACTCTGAAGGCCCACAGATTACATAATGCATCCAGATGTGCTTCGGAAACTACTACGAGTCTTCTAGGCAACGATCAAAGCGAAGACAGTTTAAGACATTACTCCCATGGAGAAAAGTCTGCATGGTGATTATTGTGTTCAATGCCGATTCAATTTCTGTGTTTCATCACACTCTGAAGGTCCAAAGATTACAGAATGCATCCAGATGTGCTTCGGAAACTACTACTAGTCTTCCAGGGAACGATCAAAGCGTAGACAGTTTAAGACATTACTTCATTGGAGGGAAGTCCGCATAGTACTTATTGTGTTCAATGCCGATGCAATTTCTGTGTTTCATCAACACTCTGAAGGTCCACAGATTACAGAACGCCTCCGGATGTGCTTCGGAAACTACTACTAGTCCTCCTGTGTACGATCACATCGTAGACAGTTTAAGACATTACTCCCATGGAGAAAAGTCCGCATGGTGCTTATTGTGTTCAATGCCGATGCAATTTTTGTGTTTCATCAACACTCTGAAGGTCCACAAATTACAGAATGCCTCCAGATGTGCTTCGGAAACTACTACTGGTCTTGCAGGGAACGATCAAAGCGTAGACAGTTTGAGACATTACTCACAAGGAGAAAAGTCCGCATGGTGCTTATTGTGTTCAATGCCCATGCAATTTTTGTGTTTCATCAACACTCTGAAGGTCAACAGATTACAGAATGCATCCAGATGTGCTTCGGAAACTACTACTAGTCTTCCAGGAAAGGATCAAAGCGTAGACAGTTTAAGACATTACTAGCATGGAGAAAAGTCCGCATGGTGCTCATTGTGTTCAATGCCGATTCAATTTCTGTGTTTCATCAACACTCTGAAGGTCGACAGATTACAGAATACTTCCAGATGTGCTTCGGAAACTACTACTAGTCTTCCAGTGTACGATCAAAGCGTGGACAGTTTAAGACATTACTCCCATTTAGAGAAGTCCGCATGGTGCTTATTGTGTTTAATGCCGATGCAATTTCCTTCTTTCATCAACACTCTGAAGGTCCACAGATTACAGAATGCCTCCAGATGTGCTTCGGAAACTACTAATAGTCATCCAGTGTACGATCAAAGCGTAGACAGTTCAAGACATTACTCCAATGGAGAAAAGTCGGCATGGTGCTTATTGTGTTCAATGCCGATGCAATTTTTGTGTTTCATCAACACTCTGAAGGTCCACAGATTACAGAATGCCTCCAGATGTGCTTCGGAAACTACAACTAGTCTTCCAGGGAACGATCAAAGCGTAGACAGTTTAAGACATTACTCCCATGGAGAAAAGTCCACATGGTGCTTATTGTGTTCAATGCCGATGCCATTTTTGTGTTTCATCTACACTCTGAAGGTCCACAGATTACAGAATGCAGCCAGATGTGCTTCGGAAACTACTACTAGTCTTCCAGGGAACGATCAAAGCGTAGAAGGTTTAAGATATTACTCCCATGGAGAAAAGTGCGCATGGTGCTTATTGTGTTCAATGCCGATTCAATGTCTGTGTTTCATCACACTCTGAAGGTCCACAGATTACAGAATGCCTCCAGATGTGCTTCGAAAACTACTACTAGTCTTCCAGGGAACCATCAAAGCGTAGACAGTTTAAGACATTACTCCCATTTAGGAAAGTCCGCATGGTGCTTATTGTGTTCAATGCCGATGCAATTTCTGTGTTTCATCAACACTCTGAAGGTCCACAGATTACAGAATGCATCCAGATGTGCTTCGGAAACTACTACTAGTCTTCGAGGGAACGATCAAAGCGTAGACAGTTTAAGACATTACTCCCATGGAGAAAAGTCCGCATGGTGCTTATTGTGTTCAATGCCGATGCAATTTCTTTGTCTCATCAACACTCTGAAGGTCCACAGATTACGGAATGCCTCCAGATGTACTTCGGAAACTACTACTAGTCTTCCAGTGTACAATTAAAGTGTAGACAGTTTAAGACACTACTCCCATGGAGAAAAGTCCGCATGGTGCTTATTGTTTTCAATGCCGATGCAATTTTTGTGTTTCATCAACACTCTGAAGGTCCACAGATTACAGAATGCCTCCGGATGTGCTTCAGAAACTACTACTAGTCTCCCAGTGAACGATCAAAGCGCAGACAGTTTAAGACATTACTCCCATGGAGAAATGTACGCATGGTGCTTATTGTGTTCAATGCCGATACAATTTCTGTGTTTCATCAACACTCTGAAGGTCCACAGATTTCAGAGTGCCTAAAGATGTGCTTCGGAAACTACTACTAGTCGTCCAGTGTACGATCAAAGCGTTGACAGTTTAAGACATTACTCCCATCTAGAAAAATCCGCATGGTGCTTATTGTGTTCAATGCCGATGCAATTTTTGTGTTTCATCAACACTATGAAGGTCCACAGATTACAGAATACATCCAGATGTGCTTCGGAAGCTACTACTTGTCTTTTAGGGAACGATCAAAGCGTAGACAGTACAAGACATTACTCCCATGGAAAAAAGTTCGCATGGTGGTTATTGTGTTCAATGCCGATTCAATTTCTGTGTTTCATCAACACTCTGAAGGTCCACAGATTACAGAATGCTTTCAGATGTGCTTCGGAAACTACAACTAGTCTTCCAGGGAACGATCAAAGCGTAGACAGTTTAAGACATTACTCCCATGGAGAAAAGTCCACATGGTGCTTATTGTGTTCAATGCCGATGCCATTTTTGTGTTTCATCAACACTCTGAAGGTCCACAGATTACAGAATGCTGCCAGATGTGCTTCGGGAACTACTACTAGTCTTCCAGGGAACGATCAAAGCGTAGACAGTTTAAGATATTACTCCCATGGAGAATAGTCCGCATGGTGCTTATTGTGTTCAAAGTCGATTCAATTTCTGTGTTTCATCACACTCTGAAGGTCCACAGATTACAGAATGCATCCAGATGTGCTTCGGAAACTACAACTAGTCTTCCAGGGAACGATCAAAGCGTAGACAGTTTAAGATATTACTCCCATGGAGAAAAGTCCGCATGGTGCTTATTGTCTCCAATGCCGATTCAATGTCTGTGTTTCATCACACTCTGAAGGTCCACAGTTTACAGAATGCATCCAGGTGTGCTTCGGAAACTACTACTAGTCTTCCAGGGAACGATCAAAGCGTAGACAGTTTAAGACATAACTCCCATGGAGATAAGTCCACATGGTGCTTATTGTGTTCAATGCCGATGCAATTTTTGTGTTTCATCAACACTCTGAAGGTCCACAGATTACAGAATGCATCCAGATGTGCTTCGGAAACTACTACTAGTCTTCCAGGGAACGATCAAACCGTAGACAGTTTAAGACATTACTCCCATGGAGAAAAGTCCGCATGGTGCTTATTGTGTTCAATGCCGATGCAATTTCAGTGTTTCATCAACACTCTGAAGGTCCACAGATTACAGAACGCCTCCAGATGTGCTTCGGAAACTACTACTAGTCTTCCTGTGTACGATCAAAGCGTAGACAGTTTAAGACGTTACTCCCATGGAGAAAAGTCCCCATGGTGCTTATTGTGTGCAATGCCGATGCAGTTTTTGTGTTTCATCAACACTCTGAACGTCCTCAAATTACGGAATGCCTCCAGATGTTCTTCGGAAACTACTACTAGTCTTCCAGGGATCGATCAAAGCGTAGACAGTTTGAGACATTACTTCCATGGAGAAAAGTCCGCATGGGGCTTATTGTATTCAATGCCGATGCAATTTTTGTGTTTCATCAACACTCTGAAGGTCCACAGATTACAGAGTGCATCCAGATATGCTTCGGAAACTACTACTAGTCTTTCAGGGAACGAACAAAGCGTAGACAGTTTAAGACATTACTCCCATGGAGATAAGTCCACATGGTGCTTATTGTGTTCAATGCCGATGTAATTTTTGTGTTTCATCAACACTCTGAAGGTCCACGGAATACAGAATGCATCAAGATGTGCTTCAGAAACTACTACTAATCTTCCAGGAAACGATCAAAGCGTAGGCAGTTTAAGACATTACTCCCATGGAGAAAAGTCCGCATGGTGCTTATTGTGTTCAATGCAAATGAATTTTTGTGTTTAATCAACACTCTGAAGGTCTACAGATTACAGAATGCATCCAGATGTGCTTCGGAAACTACTACTAGTCTTCCAGTGAACGATCAAAGTGTAAACAGTTTAAGACATTACTCCCATGGAGGAAAGTCCGCATGGGGATTATTGTGTTCAAAGAAGATGCAATTTTTGTGTTTCATCAACACCCTGAAGGTCCACAGATTACAGAATGCATCCATATGTGCTTCGGAAACTACTACTAGTCTTCGAGGGAACGATCAAAGCGTAGACAGTTTAAGACATTACTCCCATGGAGAAAAGTCGGCATGGTGCTTATTGTGTTCAGTGCCGATGCAATTTTTGTGTTTCATCAACACTCTGAAGGTCCACAGATTACAGAATACATCCAGATGTGCTTCGGAAGCTACAACTTCTCTTCCAGGGAACGATCAAAGCGTAGACAATATAAGACATTACTCCCATGGAGAAAAGTTCGCATGGTGGTTATTGTGTTCAATGCCGATGCAATATCTGTGTTTCATCAATACTCTGAAGGTCGACAGATTACAGAATGCTTCCAGATGTGCTTCGGAAACTACTACTAGTCTTCAAGTGTACGATCAAAACGTAGACAGTTTAAGACATTACGCCCATGGGGAAAAGTCTTCATGGTGATTATTGTGTTCAATGCCGATGCAATTTCTGTGTTTCATCTACACCCTGAAGGTCCACAGATTACAGAATGCATCCAGATGTGCTTCGGAAACTACTACTAGTCTTCCAGGGAACGATCAAATCGTAGACAGTTTAAGACATTACTCCCATGGAGGAAAGTCCGCATGGTGCTTATTGTGTTCAATGCCGATGCAATTTTTGTGTTTCATCAACACTTTGAAGGTCCACAGATTACTGAATGCATCCAGATGTGCTTCGGAAACTACTACTAGTCATCCTGTGACCGATCAAAGCGTAGACAGTTTATGACATTACTCCCTTGGAGAAAAGTCCGCATGGTGCTTATTGTGTTCAATGCCGATTCAATTTCTGTGTTTCATCACACTCTGAAGGTCCACAGATTACAGAATGCATCCAGATGTGCTTTTGAAACTACTACTAGTGTTCCAGGGAACGATCAAAGCGTAGACAGTTTAAGACATTACTCCCATGGAGAAAAGTCGGCAAGGTGCTTATTGTGTTCAATGCCGATGCAATTTCTGTGTTTCATCAACACTCTGAAAGTCCACAGTATACAGAACGCCTCCAGATGTGCTTCGGAAACTACTACTAGTCTTCCTGTGTACGATCAAAGCGTAGACAGTTTAAGACATTACTACCATGGAGAAAAGTCTGCATGGTGCTTATTGTGTTCTATGCCGATGCAATTTTTGTGTTTCATCAACACTCTGAAGGTCCACAGATTACAGAATGCATCCAAATCTGCTTCGGAAACTACTACTAGTCTTCCAGTAAACGATCAAAGCATAGACACTTTAAGACATTACTCCCATTGAGAAAAGTCCACATGGTGCTTGTTGTGTTCAATGCCGATGCAATTTCTATGTTTCATCAACACTCTGCAGGTCAACATATTACAGAATGCCTCCAGATGTGCTTCGGAAACTACTACTAGCTTTCCAGTGTACGATCAAAGCGTAGACAGTTTAAGACATTTCTCCCATGGAGAAAAGTCCGCATGGTGCTTATTGTGTTCAATGCCGATGCAATTTTTGTGTTTCATCAACACTCTGAAGGTCCACAAATTACAGAATGCCTCCAGATGTGCTTCGGAAACTACTACTAGTCTTGCAGGGAACGATCAAAGCGTAGACAGTTTAAGACATTACTCCCATGGAGAAAAGTCCGCATGGTGCTTACTGTGTTCAATGCCGACGCAATTTCTATGTTTCATCAACACTCTGAAGGTCCACACATTACACAATGCCTACAGATGTGCTTCGGAAACTACTACTCGTCTTCCAGTGTACGATCAAAGCGTCGACAGTTTAAGAAATTACTCCCATGGAGAAAAGTCCGCATGGTGCTTATTGTGTTCAATGCCGATGCAATGTCTGTGTTTCATCAACACTCTGAAGGTCCACAGATTACAGAATGCCTCCAGATGTGCTTCGGAAACTACTACTAGTCTTCCAGTAAACGATCAAAGCATAGACACTTTAAGACATTACTCCCATTGAGAGAAGTCCACATGGTGCTTGTTGTGTTCAATGCCGATGCAACTTCTGTGTTTCATCAACACTCTGCAGGTCAACATATTACAGAATGCCTCCAGATGTACTTCGGAAACTACTACTAGTTTTCCAGTGTACGATCAAAGCGTAGACAGTTTAAGACATTACTACCATGGAGAAAAGTTCGCATGGTGCTTATTGTGTTCAATGCCGATGCAATTTTTGTGTTTCATCAACACTCTGAAGGTCCACAGATTACAGAATGCCTCCAGATGTGCTTCGGAAACTATTACTAGTCTTCGAGGGAACGATCAAAGCGTAGACAGTTTGAGACATTACTATCATGGAGAAAAGTCTGCAAGGTGCTTATTGAGTTCAATGCCGATGCAATTTTTGTGTTTCATCAACACTGTGAAGGTCCACAGATTACAGAATGCATCCAAATGTGCTTCGGAAACTACTACTAGTCTTCCAGGGAACGATCAAAGCGTAGACAGTTGAAGACATTACTCCCATGGAGAAAAGTCCGCATGGTGCTTATTGTGTTCAATGCCGATTCAATTTCTGTGTTTCAAAACACTCTGAAGGTCCACAGATTACAGAATGCATCCAGATGTGCTTCGGAAACTACTACTAGTCTTCCAGTGAACGATCAAAGCGTAGACAGTTTAAGACATTACTACCATGGAGAAAAGTCCGCATGGTGCTTATTGTGTTCAATGCCGATGCAATTTCTGTGTTTCATCAACACTCTGAAGGTGCACAGATTACAGAATGCCTCCAGATGTGCTTCGGATACTACTACTAGTCTTCCAGTAAACGATCAAAGCATAGACACTTTAAGACATTACTCTCATGGAGAAAAGTCCGCAAGGTGCTTATTGAGTTCAATGCCGACGCAATTTTTGTGTTTCATCAACACTCAGAAGGTCCACAGATTACAGAATGCATCCAAATGTGCTTCGGAAACTACTACTAGTCTTCCAGGGAACGATCAAATCGTAGACAGTTTAAGACAATACTTCAATGGAGAAAAGTCCGCAAGGTGCTTATTGTGTTCAATGCCGATTCAATTTCTGTGTTTCATCACACTGTGAAGGTCCACAGATTTCAGAATGCATCCAAATGTGCTTCGGAAACTACTACTAGTCTTCCAGGGAACGATCAAAGCGTAGACAGTTGAAGACATTACTCCCATGGAGAAAAGTCTGCATGGTGCTTATTGTGTTCAATGCCGATGCAATTTCTGTGTTTCATCAACACTCTGAAGGTCCACAGATTACAGAATGCTTCCAGATGTGCTTCGGAAACTACTACTAGTCTTCAAGTGTACGATCAAAACGTAGACAGTTTAAGACATTACTCCCATGGAGAAAAGTCTTCATGGTGATTATTGTGTTCAATGCCGATGCAATTTCTGTGTTTCATCAACACCCTGAAGGTCCACAGATTACAGAATGCATCCAGATGTGCTTCGGAAACTACTACTCGTCTTCCAGGGAACGATCAAAGCGTAGACAGTTTAAGACATTACTCCCATGGAGGAAAGTCCGCATGGTGCTTATTGTGTCAATGCCGATGCAATTTTTGTGTTTCATCAACACTTTGAAGGTCCAAAGATTACAGAATGCATCCAGATGTGCTTCGGAAACTACTACTAGTCATCCTGTGACCGATCAAAGAGTAGACAGTTTATGACATTACTCCCTTGGAGAAAAGTCCGCATGGTGCTTATTGTGTTCAATGCCGATTCAATTTCTGTGTTTCATCACACTCTGAAGGACCACAGATTACAGAATGCATCCAGATGTGCTTTTGAAACTACTACTAGTGTTCCAGGGAACGATCAAAGCGTAGACAGTTTAAGACATTACTCCCATGGAGAAAAGTCGGCAAGGTGCTTATTGTGTTCAATGCCGATGCAATTTCTGTGTTTCATCAACACTCTGAAAGTCCACAGTATACAGAACGCCTCCAGATGTGCTTCGGAAACTACTACTAGTCTTCCTGTGTACGATCAAATCGTAGACAGTTTAAGACATTACTACCATGGAGAAAAGTCCGCATGGTGCTTATTGTGTTCAATGCCGATGCAATTTTTGTGTTTCATCAACACTCTGAAGGTCCACAAATTACAGAATGCCTCCAGATGTGCTTCGGAAACTACTACTAGTCTTGCAGGGAACGATCAAAGCGTAGACAGTTTAAGACATTACTCCCATGGAGAAAAGTCCGCATGGTGCTTATTGTGTTCAATGCCGACGCAATTTCCATGTTTCATCAACACTCTGATGGTCCACACATTACACAATGCCTACAGATGTGCTTCGGAAACTACTACTAGTCTTCCAGTGTACGATCAAAGCGTCGACAGTTTAAGACATTACTACCATGGAGAAAAGTCCGCATGGTGCTTATTGTGTTCAATGCCGATGCAATGTCTGTGTTTCATCAACACTCTGAAGGTCCACAGATTACAGAATGCCTCCAGATGTGCTTCGGAAACTACTACTAGTCTTCCAGTAAACGATCAAAGCATAGACACTTTAAGACATTACTCCCATTGAGAAAAGTCCACATGGTGCTTGTTGTGTTCAATGCCGATGCAACTTCTGTGTTTCATCAACACTCTGCAAGTCAACATATTACAGAATGCCTCCAGATGTGCTTCGGAAACTACTACTAGTTTTCCAGTGTACGATCAAAGCGTAGACAGTTTAAGACATTACTACCATGGAGAAAAGTTCGCATGGTGCTTATTGTGTTCAATGCCGATGCAATTTTTGTGTTTCATCAACACTCTGAAGGTCCACAGATTACAGAATGCCTCCAGATGTGCTTCGGAAACTACTACTAGTCTTCGAGGGAACGATCAAAGCGTAGACAGTTTGAGACATTACTCTCATGGAGAAAAGTCTGCAAGGTGCTTATTGAGTTCAATGCCGATGCAATTTTTGTGTTTCATCAACACTCTGAAGGTCCGCAGATTACAGAATGCATCCAAATCTGCTTCGGAAACTACTACTAGTCTTCCAGGGAACGATCAAAGCGTAGACAGTTTAAGACATTACTTCCATGGAGAAATGTCCGCATGGTGCTTATTGTGTTCAATGCCGATTCAATTTCTGTGTTTCATCACACTGTGAAGGTCCACAGATTACAGAATGCATCCAAATGTGCTTCGGAAACTACTACTAGTCTTCCAGGGAACGATCAAAGCGTAGACAGTTGAAGACATTACTCCCATGGAGAAAAGTCCGCATGGTGCTTATTGTGTTCAATGCCGATGCAATTTCTGTGTTTCAAAACACTCTGAAGGTCCACAGATTACAGAATGCATCCAGATGTGCTTCGGAAACTACTACTAGTCTTCCAGTGAACGATCAAAGCGTAGACAGTTTAAGACATTACTACCGTGGAGAAAAGTCCGCATGGTGCTTATTGTGTTCAGTGCCGATGCAATTTCTGTGTTTCATCAACACTCTGAAGGTCCACAGATTACAGAATGCCTCCAGATGTGCTTCGGATACTACTACTAGTCTTCCAGTAAACGATCAAAGCATAGACACTTTAAGACATTACTCTCATGGAGAAAAGTCCGCAAGGTGCTTATTGAGTTCAATGCCGATGCAATTTTTGTGATTCATCAACACTCAGAAGGTCCACAGATTACAGAATGCGTCCAAATGTGCTTCGGAATCTACTACTAGTCTTCCAGGGAACGATCAAATCGTAGACAGTTTAAGACATTACTTCAATGGAGAAAAGTCCGCAAGGTGCTTATTGTGTTCAATGCCGATTCAATTTCTGTGTTTCATCACACTGTGAAGGTCCACAGATTACAGAATGCATCCAAATGTGCTTCGGAAACTACTACTAGTCTTCCAGGGAACGATCAAAGCGTAGACAGTTGAAGACATTACTCCCATGGAGAAAAGTCTGCATGGTGCTTATTGTGTTCAATGCCGATGCAATTTCTGTGTTTCATCAACACTCTGAAGGTCCACAGATTACAGAATGCATCCAGATGTGCTTCGGAAACTACTACTAGTCTTCCAGGGAACGATCAAAGCGTAGACAGTTTAAAACATAACTCCCATGGAGAAAAGTCCACATGGTGCTTATTGTGTTCAATGCCGATGCAATTTTTGTGTTTCATCAACACTCTGAAGGTCCACAGATTACAGAATGCATCCAGATGTGCTTCGGAAACTACTACTAGTCTTCCAGGGAACGATCAAACCGTAGACAGTTTAAGACATTACTCCCATGGAGAAAAGTCCGCACGCTGCTTATTGTGTTCAATGCCGATGCAATTTCTGTGTTTCATCAACACTCTGAAGGTCCACAGATTACAGAACGCCTCCAGATGTGCTTCGGAAACTACTACCAGTCTTCCTGTGTACGATCAAAGCGTAGACAGTTTAAGACATTACTCCCATGGAGAAAAGTCCGCATGGTGTTTATTGTGTTCAATGCCGTTGCAATTTCTGTGATTCATCAACACTCTGAAGGTCCAGAGATTACAGAATGACTCAAGATGTGCTTCGGAAACTACTACTAGTCTTTCAGTGTACGATCAAAGCGTAAACAGTTTAGGACATTACTCCCATGGAGAAAAGTCGAATGGTGCTTATTGTGTTCAATGACGATGAAATTTTTGTGTTTCATCAATACTCTCAAGGTCGACAGATTATAGAATGCTTCCAGATGTGCTTCGGAAACTACTACTAGTCTTCCAGTGTACGATCAAAGCGTAGACAGTTTAAGACATTACTCCCATGGAGAAAAGTTCGCATGGTGCTTATTATGTGCAATGCCGATGCAATTTCTTTGTTTCATCAACACTCTGAAGGTCCACAGATTACAAAATGCCTCCAGATGTGCTTCGCAAACTACTACTAGACTTCCAGTGTACAATCAAAGTGTAGACAGTTTAAGACATTACTCCCATGGAGAAATGTCCGCATAGTGCTTATTGTGTTCAATGCCGATGCAGTTTTTGTGTTTCATCAACACTCTGACCGTCCTCAGATTACGGAATGCCTCCAGATGTTCTTCGGAAACTACTACTAGTCTTCCAGGGAACGATCAAAGCGTAGACAGTATAAGACACTACTCCCATGGAGAAAAGTTCGCATGGTGGTTATTGTGTTCAATGCCGATGCAATTTCTGTGTTTCATCAATACTCTGAAGGTCGACAGATTACAGAATGCTTCCAGATGTGCTTCGGAAACTACTAATAGTCTTCAAGTGTACGATCAAAACGTAGACAGTTTAAGACATTACTCCCATGGAGAAAAGTCTTCATGGTGATTATTGTGTTCAATGCCGATGCAATTTCTGTGTTTCATCAACACCCTGAAGGTCCACAGATTACAGAATGCATCCAGATGTGCTTCGGAAACTACTACTAGTCTTCCAGGGAACGATCAAAGCGTAGACAGTTTAAGACATTACTCCCATGGAGGAAAGTCCGCATGGTGCTTATTGTGTCAATGCCGATGCAATTTTTGTGTTTCATCAACACTTTGAAGGTCCACAGATTACAGAATGCATCCAGATGTGCTTCGGAAACTACTACTAGTCATCCTGTGACCGATCAAATAGTAGACAGTTTATGACATTACTCCCTTGGAGAAAAGTCCGCATGGTGCTTATTGTGTTCAATGCCGATTCAATTTCTGTGTTTCATCACACTCCGAAGGTCCACAGATTACAGAATGCATCCAGATGTGCTTTTGAAACTACTACTAGTGTTCCAGGGAACGATCAAAGCGTAGACAGTTTAAGACATTACTCCCATGGAGAAAAGTCGGCAAGGTGCTTATTGTGTTCAATGCCGATGCAATTTCTGTGTTTCATCTACACTCTGAAAGTCCACAGTATACAGAACGCCTCCAGATGTGCTTCGGAAACTACTACTAGTCTTCCTGTGTACGATCAAATCGTAGACAGTTTAAGACATTACTACCATGGGGAAAAGTCCGCATGGTGCTTATTGTGTTCAATGCCGATGCAATTTTTGTGTTTCATCAACACTCTGAAGGTCCACAAATTACAGAATGCCTCCAGATGTGCTTCGGAAACTACTACTAGTCTTGCAGGGAACGATCAAAGCGTAGACAGTTTAAGACATTACTCCCATGGAGAAAAGTCCGCATGGTGCTTATTGTGTTCAATGCCGACGCAATTTCTATGTTTCATCAACACTCTGAAGGTCCACACATTACACAATGCCTACAGATGTGCTTCGGAAACTACTACTAGTCTTCCAGTGTACGATCAAAGCGTCGACAGTTTAAGAAATTACTCCCATGGAGAAAAGTCCGCATGGTGCTTATTGTGTTCAATGCCGATGCAATGTCTGTGTTTCATCAACACTCTGAAGGTCCACAGATTACAGAATGCCTCCAGATGTGCTTCGGAAACTACTACTAGTCTTCCAGTAAACGATCAAAGCATAGACACTTTAAGACATTACTCCCATTGAGAAAAGTCCACATGGTGCTTGTTGTGTTCAATGCCGATGCAACTTCTGTGTTTCATCAACACTCTGCAGGTCAACATATTACAGAATGCCTCCAGATGTGCTTCGGAAACTACTACTAGTTTTCCAGTGTACGATCAAAGCGTAGACTGTTTAAGACATTACTACCATGGAGAAAAGTTCGCATGGTGCTTATTGTGTTCAATGCCGATGCAATTTTTGTGTTTCATCAACACTCTAAAGCTCCACAGATTACAGAATGCCTCCAGATGTGCTTCGGAAACTACTACTAGTCTTCGAGGGAACGATCAAAGCGTAGACAGTTTGAGACATTACTCTCATGGAGAAAAGTCTGCAAGGTGCTTATTGAGTTCAATGCCGATGCAATTTTTGTGTTTCATCAACACTCTGAAGGTCCACAGATTACAGAATGCATCCAAATCTGCTTCGGAAACTACTACTAGTCTTCCAGGGAACGATCAAAGCGTAGACAGTTTAAGACATTACTTCCATGGAGAAAAGAGCGCATGGTGCTTATTGTGTTCAATGCGGATTCAATTTCTGTGTTTCATCACACTGTAAAGGTCCACAGATTACAGAATGCATCCAAATGTGCTTCGGAAACTACTACTAGTCTTCCAGGGAACGATCAAAGCGTAGACAGTTGAAGACATTACTCCCATGGAGAAAAGTCCGCATGGTGCTTATTGTGTTCAATGCCGATGCAATTTCTGTGTTTCAAAACACTCTGAAGGTCCACAGATTACGGAATGCCTCCAGATGTGCTTCGGATACTACTACTAGTCTTCCAGTAAACGATCAAAGCATAGACACTTTGAGACATTACTCTCATGGAGAAAAGTCCGCAAGGTGCTTATTGAGTTCGATGCCGATGTAATTTTTGTGTTTCATCAACACTCAGAAGGTCCACAGATTACAGAATGCATCCAAATGTGCTTCGGAAACTACTACTAGTCTTCCAGGGAACGATCAAATCGTAGACAGTTTAAGGCATTACTTCAATGGAGAAAAGTCCGCAAGGTGCTTATTGTGTTCAATGCCGATTCAATTTCTGTGTTTCATCACACTGTGAAGGTCCACAGATTACAGAATGCAGCCAAATGTGCTTTGGAAACTACTACTAGTCTTCCAGGGAACGATCAAAGCGTAGACAGTTGAGGACATTACTCCCAAGAAGAAAAGCCTGCATGGTGCTTATTGTGTTCAATGCCGATGCAATTTCTGTGTTTCATCAACACTCTGAAGGTCCACAGATTACAGAATGCTTCCAGATGTGCTTCGGAAACTACTACTAGTCTTCCAGGGAACGATCAAAACGTATACAGTTTAAAACATAACTCCCATGGAGAAAAGTCCACATGGTGCTTATTGTGTTCAATGCCGATGCAATTTTTGTGTTTCATCAACACTCTGAAGGTCCACAGATTACAGAATGCATCCAGATGTGCTTCGGAAACTACTACTAGTCTTCCAGGGAACGATCAAACCGTAGACAGTTTAAGACATTACTCCCATGGAGAAAAGTCCGCATGCTGCTTATTGTGTTCAATGCCGATGCAATTTCTGTGTTTCATCAACACTCTGAAGGTCCACAGATTACAGAACGCCTCCAGATGTGCTTCGGAAACTACTACCAGTCTTCCTGTGTACGATCAAAGCGTAGACAGTTTAAGACATTACTCCCATGGAGAAAAGTCCGCATGGTGTTTATTGTGTTCAATGCCGTTGCAATTTCTGTGATTCATCAACACTCTGAAGGTCCAGAGATTACAGAATGACTCAAGATGTGCTTCGGAAACTACTACTAGTCTTTCAGTGTACGATCAAAGCGTAAACAGTTTAGGACATTACTCCCATGGAGAAAAGTCGAATGGTGCTTATTGTGTTCAATGACGATGAAATTTTTGTGTTTCATCAATACTCTCAAGGTCGACAGATTACAGAGTGCGTCCAGATATGCTTCGGAAACTACTACTAGTCTTCCAGGGAACGATCAAACGTAGACAGTTTGAGACATTACTTCCATGGAGAAAACTCCGCATGGTGCTTATTGTATTCAATGCCGATGCAATTTTTGTGTTTCATCAACACTCTGAAGGTCCACAGATTACAGAGTGCGTCCAGATATGCTTCGGAAATTACTACTAGTCTTCCTGGGAACGAACAAAGCGTAGACAGTTTAAGACATTACTACCATGGAGATAAGTCCACATGGTGCTTATTGTTTTCAATGCCGATGCAATTTTTGTGTTTCATCAACACTCTGAAGGTCCACGGAATACAGAATGCATCAAGATGTGCTTCAGAAACTACTACTAATCTTCCAGGAAACGATCAAAGCGTAGGTAGTTTAAGACATTACTCACATGGAGAAAAGTCCGCATGGTGCTTATTGTGTTCAATGCCGATGAATTTTTGTGTTTCATCAACACTCTGAAGGTCCACGGAATACAGAATGCATCAAGATGTGCTTCAGAAACTACTACTAATCTTCCAGGAAACGATCAAAGCGTAGGTAGTTTAAGACATTACTCACATGGAGAAAAGTCCGCATGGTGCTTATTGTGTTCAATGCCGATGAATTTTTGTGTTTCATCAACACTCTGAAGGTCCACAGATTACAGAATGCATCCAGATGTGCTTCTGAAACTACTACTAGTCATCCTGTGACCGATCATAGCGTAGACAGTTTATGACATTACTCCCTTGGAGAAAAGTCCGCATGGTGCTTATTGTGTTCAATGCCGATTCAATTTCTGTGTTTCATCACACTCTGAATGTCCACAGATTACAGAATGCATCCAGATGTGCTTCGGAAACTACTACTAGTGTTCCAGGGAACGATCAAAGCGTAGACAGTTTTAGACATTACTCCCATGGAGAAAAGTCGGCAAGGTGCTTATTGTGTTCATTGCCGATGCAATTTCTGTTTTTCATCAAAACTCTGAAAGTCCACAGTATACAGAACGCCTCCAGATGTGCTTCGGAAACTACTACTAGTCTTCCAGTGTACGATCAAAGCGTAGACAGTTTAAGACATTACTACCATGGAGAAAAGTCCGCATGGTGCTTATTGTGTTCAATGCCGATGCAATTTTTGTGTTTCATCAACACTCTGAAGGTCCACAGATTACAGAAGGCCTCCAGATGTGCTTCGGAAACTACTACTAGTCTTCCAGTAAACGATCAAAGCATAGACACTTTAAGACATTACTCCCATTGAGAAAAGCCCACATGGTGCTTGTTGTGTTCAATGCCGATGCAATTTCTGCGTTTCATCAACACTCTGCAGGTCAACATATTACAGAATGCCTCCAGATGTGCTTCGGAAACTACTACTAGTTTTCCAGTGTACGATCAAAGCGTAGACAGTTTAAGACATTACTCTCATGGAGAAAAGTCCGCAAGGTGCTTATTGAGTTCAATGCCGATGAAATTTTTGTGTTTCATCAACACTCTGAAGGTCCACAGATTACAGAATGCATTCAAATCTGCTTCGGAAACTACTACTAGTCTTCCAGGGAACGATCAAAGCGTAGACAGTTTAAGACATTACTACAATGGAGAAAAGTCCGCATGGTGCTTATTGTGTTCAATGCCGATTCAATTTCTGTGTTTCATCACACTGTGAAGGTCCACAGATTACAGAATGCATCCAAATGTGCTTCGGAAACTACTACTAGTCTTCCAGGGAACGATCAAAGCGTAGACAGTTGAAGACATTACTCCCATGGAGAAAAGTCCGCATGGTGCTTATTGTGTTCAATGCCGATGCAATTTCTGTGTTTCAAAACACTCTGAAGGTCCACAGATTACAGAATGCATCCAGATGGGCTTCGGAAACTACTACTAGTCTTTCAGTGAACGATCAAAGCGTAGACAGTTTAAGACATTACTACCATGGAGAAAAGTCCGCATGGTGCTTATTGTGTTCAATGCCGATGCAATTTCTGTGTTTCATCAACACTCTGAAGGTCCACAGATTACAAAATGCCTCCAGATGTGCTTCGGAAACTACTACTAGTCTTCCAGTAAACGATCAAAGCATAGACACTTTAAGACATTACTCTCATGGAGAAAAGTCCGCAAGGTGCTTATTGAGTTCAATGCAGACGCAATTTTTGTGTTTCATCAACACTCAGAAGGTCCACAGATTACAGAATGCATCCAAATGTACTTCGGAAACTACTACTAGCCTTCCAGTGAACGATCAAAGCGTAGACAGTTTAAGACATTAACCCAATGGAGAAAAGTCCGCAAGGTGCTTATTGTGTTCAATGCCGATTCAATTTCTGTGATTCATCACACTGTGAAGGTCCACAGATTACAGAATGCATCCTGATGTGCTTCGGAAACTACTACTAGACTTCCAGTGTACAATCAAAGTGTAGACAGTTTAAGACATTACTCCCATGGAGAAAAGTCCGCATAGTGCTTATTGTGTTCAATGCCGATGCAGTTTTTGTGTTTCATCAACACTCTGAACGTCCTCAGATTACGGAATGCCTCCAGATGTTCTTTGGAAACTACTACTAGTCTTAAAGGGAACGATCAAAGCGTAGACAGTTTGAGACATTACTTCCATGGAGAAAAGTCCGCATGGTGCTTATTGTATTCAATGCCGATGCAATTTCTGCGTTTCATCAACACTCTGCAGGTTCACAGATTACAGAATGCCTCCAGATGCGCTTCGGAAACTACTACTAGTTTTCCAGTGTACGATCAAAGCGTAGACAGTTTAAGACATTACTACCATGGAGAAAAGTTCGCATGGTGCTTATTGTGTTCAATGCCGATGCAATTTTTGTGTTTCATCAACACTCTGAAGGTTCACAGATTACAGAATGCCTCCAGATGTGCTTCGGAAACTACTACTAGTCCTCGAGGGAACGATCAAAGCGTAGACAGTTTGAGACATTACTCTCATGGAGAAAAGTCCGCAAGGTGCTTATTGAGTTCAATGCCGATGCAATTTTTGTGTTTCATCAACACTCTGAAGTTCCACAGATTACAGAATGCATCCAAATCTGCTTCGGAAACTACTACTAGTCTTCCAGGGAACGATCAAAGCGTAGACAGTTTAAGACATTACTCCAATGGAGAAAAGTCCGCATGGTGCTTATTGTGTTCAATGCCGATTCAATTTCTGTGTTTCATCACACTGTGAAGGTCCACAGATTACAGAATGCATCCAAATGTGCTTCGGAAACTACTACTAGTCTTCCAGGGAACGATCAAAGCGTAGACAGTTGAAGACATTACTCCCATGGAGAAAAGTCCGCATGGTGCTTATTGTGTTCAATGCCGATGCAATTTCTGTGTTTCAAAACACTCTAAAGGTCCACAGATTACAGAATGCATCCAGATGGGCTTCGGAAACTACTACTAATCTTTCAGTGAACGATCAAAGCGTAGACAGTTTAAGACATTACTACCATGGAGAAAAGTCCGCATGGTGCTTATTGTGTTCAATGCCGATGCAATTTCTGTGTTTCATCAACACTCTGAAGGTCCACAGATTACAAAATGCCTCCAGATGTGCTTCGGAAACTACTACTAGTCTTCCAGTAAACGATCAAAGCATAGACACTTTAAGACATTACTCTCATGGAGAAAAGTCCGCAAGGTGCTTATTGAGTTCAATGCAGATGCAATTTTTGTGTTTCATCAACACTCAGAAGGTCCACAGATTACAGAATGCATCCAAATGTACTTCGGAAACTACTACTAGCCTTCCAGGGAACGATCAAAGCGTAGACAGTTTAAGACATTAACCCAATGGAGAAAAGTCCGCAAGGTGCTTATTGTGTTCAATGCCGATTCAATTTCTGTGATTCATCACACTGTGAAGGTCCACAGATTACAGAATGCATCCTGATGTGCTTCGGAAACTACTACTAGGCTTCCAGGGAACGATCAAAGCGTAGACAGTTGAAGACATTACTCCCATGGAGAAAAGTCTGCATGGTGCTTATTGTGTTCAATGCCGATGCAATTTCTGTGTTTCATCAACACTCTGAAGGTCCACAGATTACAGAATGCATCCAGATGTGCTTCGGAAACTACTACTAGTCTTCCAGTGAACGATCAAAGCGTAGACAGTTTAAGACATTACTACCATGGAGAAAAGTCCGCATGGTGCTTATTGTGTTCAATGCAGATGAATTTTCTATGTTTCATCAACACTCTGAAGGTCCACAGATCACAGAATGCCTCCAGATGTACTTCGGAAACTACTAATAGTCTTCCAGTAAACGATCAAAGCATAGATAGTTAAAGGCATTACTCCCATGGAGTAAACTCCACATGGTGCTTGTTGTGTTCAATGCCGATGCAATTTCTGTGTTTCATCAACACTCTGAAGGTCCACAGATTACAGAACGCCTCCAGATGTGCTTCGGAAACTACTACTAGTCTTAAAGTGTGCGATCAAAGCGTAGACAGTTTAAGACATTACTCCCATGGAGTAAACTCCACATGGTGCTTGTTGTGTTCAATGCCGATGTAATTTCTGTGTTTCATCAACACTCTGAAGGTCCACAGATTACAGAACGCCTCCAGATGTGCTTCGGAAACTACTACTAGACTTCCAGTGTACAATCAAAGTGTAGACAGTTTAAGACATTACTCCCATGGAGAAAAGTCCGCATAGTGCTTATTGTGTTCAATGCCGATGCAGTTTTTGTGTTTCATCAACACTCTGAACGTCCTCAGATTACGGAATGCCTCCAGATGTTCTTCGGAAACTACTACTAGTCTTCCAGGGAACGATCAAAGCGTAGACAGTTTGAGACATTACTTCCATGGAGAAAAGTCCGCATGGTGCTTATTGTATTCAATGCCGATGCAACTTTTGTGTTTCATAAACACTCTGAAGGTCCACAGATTACAGAGTGCATCCAGTTATGCTTCGGAAACTACTACTAGTCTTCCAGGGAACGAACAAAGCGTAGACAGTTTAAGACATTACTCCCATGGAGATAAGTCCACATGGTGCTTATTGTGTTCAATGCCGATGCAATTTTTGTGTTTCATCAACACTCTGAAGGTCCACGGAATACAGAATGCATCAAGATGTGCTTCAGAAACTACTACTAATCTTCCAGGAAACGATCAAAGCGTAGGCAGTTTAAGACATTACTCCCATGGAGAAGAGTCCGCATGGTGCTTATTGTGTTCAATGCCGATGAATTTTTGTGTTTCATCAACACTCTGAAGGTCTACAGATTACAGAATGCATCCAGATGTGCTTCGGAAATTACTACTAGTCTTCCAGTGAACGATCAAAGTGTAAACAGTTTAAGACATTACTCCCATGGAGGAAAGTCCGCATGGGGATTATTGTGTTCAAAGAAGATGCAATTTTTGTTTTTCATCAACACCCTGAAGGTCCACAGATTACAGAATGCATCCATATGTGCTTCGGAAACTACTACTAGTCTTCGAGGGAACGATCAAAGCGTAGACAGTTTAAGACATTACTCCCATGGAGAAAAGTCGGCATGGTGCTTATTGTGTTCAGTGCCGATGAAATTTTTGTGTTTCATCAACACTCTGAAGGTCCACAGATTACAGAATACATCCAGATGTGCTTCGGAAGCTACAACTTGTCTTCCAGGGAACGATCAAAGCGTAGACAGTATAAGACATTACTCCCATGGAGAAAAGTTCGCATGGTGGTTATTGTGTTCAATGTAGATGCAATATCTGTGTTTCATCAATACTCTGAAGGTCGACAGATTACAGAATGCTTCCAGATGTGCTTCGGAAACTACTACTAGTCTTCCAGGGAACGATCAAAGCGTAGACAGTTTAAGACATTACACCCATGGAGGAAAGTCCGCATGGTGCTTATTGTGTTCAATGCCGATGCAATTTTTGTGTTTCATCAACACTTTGAAGGTCCACAGATTACAGAATGCATCCGGATGTGCTTCGGAAACTACTACTAGTCATCCTGTGACCGATCAAAGCGTAGACAGTTTATGACATTACTCCCTTGGAGAAAAGTCCGCATGGTGCTTATTGTGTTCAATGCCGATTCAATTTCTGTGTTTCATCACACTCTGAAGGTCCACAGATTACAGAATGCATCCAGATGTGCTTTTGAAACTACTACTAGTGTTCCAGGGAACGATCAAAGCGTAGACAGTTTAAGACATTACTCCCATGGAGAAAAGTCGGCAAGGTGCTTATTGTGTTCAATGCCGATGCAATTTCTGTGTTTCATCAACACTCTGAAAGTCCACAGTATACAGAACGCTTCCAAATGTGCTTCGGAAACTACTACTAGTCTTCCTGTGTACGATCAAAGCGTAGACAGTTTAAGACATTACTACCATGGAGAAAAGTCTGCATGGTGCTTATTGTGTTTAATGCCGATGCAATTTCTGTGTTTCATCAACACTCTGAAGGTCCACAAATTACAGAATGCCTCCAGATGTGCTTCGGAAACTACTACTAGTCTTGCAGGGAACGATCAAAGCGTAGACAGTTTAAGACATTACTCCCATGGAGAAAAGTCCGCATGGTGCTTATTGTTTTCAATGCCGACGCAATTTCTATGTTTCATCAACACTCTGAAGGTCCACACATTATACAATGCCTACAGATGTGCTTCGGAAACTACTACTAGTCTTCCAGTGTACGATCAGAGAGTCGACAGTTTAAGAAATTACTCTCATGGAGAAAAGTCCGCAAGGTGCTTATTGAGTTCAATGCCGATGCAATTTTTGTGTTTCATCAACACTCAGAAGGTCCACAGATTACAGAATGCATCCAAATGTGCTTCGGAAACTACTACTAGTCTTCCAGGGAACGATCAAAGCGTAGACAGTTTAAGACATTACTCCAATGGAGAAAAGTCCGCAAGGTGCTTATTGTGTTCAATGCCGATTCAATTTCTGTGTTTCATGACACTGTGAAGGTCCACAGATTACAGAATGCATCCAAATGTGCTTCGGAAACTACTACTAGTCTTCCAGGGAACGATCAAAGCGTAGACAATTTAAGACATTACTCCCATGGAGAAAAGTCCGCATGGTGCTTATTGTGTTCAATGCCGATGAATTTTTGTGTTTCATCAACACTCTGAAGGTCTACAGATTACAGAATGCATCCAGATGTGCTTCGGAAACTACTACTAGTCTTCCAGTGAACGATCGAAGTGTAAACAGTTTAAGACATAACTCCCATGGAGGAAAGTCCGCATGGTGAATATTGTGTTCAAAGAAGATGCTATTTTTGTGTTTCATCAACACTCTGAAGGTCCACAGATTACAGAATACATCCAGATGTGCTTCGGAAGCTACAACTTGTCTTCCAGGGAACGATCAAAGCGTAGACAGTATAAGACATTACTCCCATGGAGAAAAGTTCGCATGGTGGTTATTGTGTTCAATGCCGATGCAATTTCTGTGTTTCATCAATACTCTGAAGGTCGACAGATTGCAGAATGCTTCCAGATGTGCTTCGGTAACTACTACTAGTCTTCAAGTGTACGATCAAAACGTAAACAGTTTAAGACATTACTCCCATGGAGAAAAGTCTTCATGGTGATTATTGTGTTCAATGCCGATGCAATTTCTGTGTTTCATCAACACCCTGAAGGTCCACAGATTACAGAATGCATCCAGATGTGCTTCGGAAACTACTACTAGTCTTCCAGGGAACGATCAAAGCGTAGACAGTTTAAGACATTACTCCCATGGAGGAAAGTCCGCATGGTGCTTATTGTGTCAATGCCAATGCAATTTTTGTGTTTCATCAACACTTTGAAGGTCCACAGATTACGGAATGCATCCAGATGTGCTTCGGAAACTACTACTAGTCATCCTGTGACCGATCAAAGAGTAGACAGTTTATGACATTACTCCCTTGGAGAAAAGTCCGCATGGTGCTTATTGTGTTCAATGCCGATTCAATTTCTGTGTTGCATCACACTCTGAAGGTCCACAGATTACAGAATGCATCCAAATGTGCTTCGGAAACTACTACTAGTCTACCAGGGAACGATCAAAGCGTAGACAGTTGAAGACATTACTCCCATGGAGAAAAGTCCGCATGGTGCTTATTGTGTTCAATGCCGATGCAATTTCTGTGTTTCAAAACACTCTGAAGGTCCACAGATTACAGAATGCATCCAGATGTGCTTCGGAAACTACTACTAGTCTTGAAGTGAACGATCAAAGCGTAGACAGTTTAAAACATTACTACCATGGAGAAAAGTCCGCATGGTGCTTATTGTGTTCAATGCCGATGCAATTTCTGTGTTTCATCAACACTCTGAAGGTCCACAGATTACAGAATGCCTCCAGATGTGCTTTGGATACTACTACTAGTCTTCCAGTAAACGATCAAAGCATAGACACTTTAAGACATTACTCTCATGGAGAAAAGTCCGCAAAGTGCTTATTGAGTTCAATGCCGATGCAATTTTTGTGTTTCATCAACACTCAGAAGGTCCACAGATTACAGAATGCATCCAAATGTGCTTCGGAAACTACTACTAGTCTTCCAGGGAACGATCAAATCGTAGACAGTTTAAGACATTACTTCAATGGAGAAAAGTCCGCAAGGTGCTTATTGTGTTCAATGCCGATTCAATTTCTGTGTTTCATCACACTGTGAAGGTCCACAGATTACAGAATGCATCCAAATGTGCTTCGGAAACTACTACTAGTCTTCCAGGGAACGATCAGAGCGTAGACAGTTGAAGACATTACTCCCATGGAGAAAAGTCTGCTTGGTGCTTATTGTGTTCAATGCCGATGCAATTTCTGTGTTTCATCAACACTCTGAAGGTCCACAGATTACAGAATGCATCCAGATGTGCTTCGGAAACTACTACTAGTCTTCCAGGGAACGATCAAAGCGTAGACAATTTAAGACATTACTCCCATGGAGAAAAGTCCGCATGGTGCTTATTGTGTTCAATGCCGATGAATTTTTGTGCTTCATCAACACTCTGAAGGTCTACAGATTACAGAATGCATCCAGATGTGCTTCGGAAACTACTACTAGTCTTCCAGTGAACGATCGAAGTGTAAACAGTTTAAGACATAACTCCCATGGAGGAAAGTCCGCATGGTGAATATTGTGTTCAAAGAAGATGCTATTTTTGTGTTTCATCAACACTCTGAAGGTCCACAGATTACAGAATACATCCAGATGTGCTTCGGAAGCTACAACTTGTCTTCCAGGGAACGATCAAAGCGTAGACAGTATAAGACATTACTCCCATGGAGAAAAGTTCGCATGGTGGTTATTGTGTTCAATGCCGATGCAATTTCTGTGTTTCATCAATACTCTGAAGGTCGACAGATTGCAGAATGCTTCCAGATGTGCTTCGGAAACTACTACTAGTCTTCAAGTGTACGATCAAAACGTAAACAGTTTAAGACATTACTCCCATGGAGAAAAGTCTTCATGGTGATTATTGTGTTCAATGCCGATGCAATTTCTGTGTTTCATCAACACCCTGAAGGTCCACAGATTACAGAATGCATCCAGATATGCTTCGGAAACTACTACTAGTCTTCCAGGGAACGATCAAAGCGTAGACAGTTTAAGACATTACTCCCATGGAGGAAAGTCCGCATGGTGCTTATTGTGTCAATGCCGATGCAATTTTTGTGTTTCATCAACACTTTGAAGGTCCACAGATTACGGAATGCATCCAGATGTGCTTCGGAAACTACTACTAGTCATCCTGTGACCGATCAAAGAGTAGACAGTTTATGACATTACTCCCTTGGAGAAAAGTTCGCATGGTGCTTATTGTGTTCAATGCCGATTCAATTTCTGTGTTTCATCACACTCTGAAGGTCCACAGATTACAGAATGCATCCAAATGTGCTTCGGAAACTACTACTAGTCTACCAGGGAACGATCAAAGCGTAGACAGTTGAAGACATTACTCCCATGGAGAAAAGTCCGCATGGTGCTTATTGTGTCCAATGCCGATGCAATTTCTGTGTTTCAAAACACTCTGAAGGTCCACAGATTACAGAATGCATCCAGATGTGCTTCGGAAACTACTACTAGTCTTGAAGTGAACGATAAAAGCGTAGACAGTTTAAAACATTACTACCATGGAGAAAAGTCCGCATGGTGCTTATTGTGTTCAATGCCGATGCAATTTCTGTGTTTCATCAACACTCTGAAGGTCCACAGATTACAGAATGCCTCCAGATGTGCTTCGGATACTACTACTAGTCTTCCAGTAAACGATCAAAGCATAGACACTTTAAGACATTACTCTCATGGAGAAAAGTCCGCAAAGTGCTTATTGAGTTCAATGCCGATGCTATTTTTGTGTTTCATCAACACTCAGAAGGTCCACAGATTACAGAATGCATCCAAATGTGCTTCGGAAACTACTACTAGTCTTCCAGGGAACGATCAAATCGTAGACAGTTTAAGACATTACTTCAATGGAGAAAAGTCCGCAAGGTGCTTATTGTGTTCAATGCCGATTCAATTTCTGTGTTTCATCACACTGTGAAGGTCCACAGATTACAGAATGCATCCAAATGTGCTTCGGAAACTACTACTAGTCTTCCAGGGAACGATCAGAGCGTAGACAGTTGAAGACATTACTCCCATGGAGAAAAGTCTGCATGGTGCTTATTGTGTTCAATGCCGATGCAATTTCTGTGTTTCATCAACACTCTGAAGGTCCACAGATTACAGAATGCATCCAGATGTGCTTCGGAAACTACTACTAGTCTTCCAGGGAACGATCAAAGCGTAGACAGTTTAAGACATAACTCCCATGGAGAAAAGTCCACATGGTGCTTATTGTGTTCAATGCCGATGCAGTTTTTGTGTTTCATCAACACTCTGAAGGTCCACAGAGTACAGAATGCATCCAGATGTGCTTCGGAAACTACTACTAGTCTTCCAGGGAACGATCAAACCGTAGACAGTTTAAGACATTACTCCCATGGAGAAAAGTCCGCATGCTGCTTATTGTGTTCAATGCCGATGCAATTTCTGTGTTTCATCAACACTCTGAAGGTCCACAGATTACAGAACGCCTCCAGATATGCTTCGGAAACTACTACTAGTCTTCCTGTGTACGATCAAAGCAAAGACAGTTTAAGACATTACTTCCATGGAGAAAAGTCCGCATGGTGTTTATTGTGTTCAATGCCGTTGCAATTTCTGTGTTTCATCAACACTCTGAAGGTCCAGAGATTACAGAATGACTCAAGATGTGCTTCGGAAACTACTACTACTCTTTCAGTGTACGATCAAAGCGTAAACAGTTTAGGACATTACTCCCATGGAGAAAAGTCGAATGGTGCTGATTGTGTTCAATGACGATGAAATTTTTGTGTTTCATCTATACTCTCAAGGTCGACAGATTATAGAATGCTTCCAGATGTGCTTCGGAAACTACTACTAGTCTTCCAGTGTACTATCAAAGCGTAGACAGTTTAAGACATTACTCCCATAGAGAAAGGTCCGCATGGTGCTTATTGTGTGCAATGCCGATGCAATTTCTTTGTTTCATCAACACTCTGAAGGTCCCCAGATTACAGAATGCTTCCAGATGTGCTCCGGAAACTACTACTAGTCTTCCAGTGTACGATCAAAGCGTAGACAGGTTAAGACATTACTCCCATGGAGAAAAGTCCGCATGGTGCTTATTGTGTTCAATGCCGATGCAGTTTTTGTGTTTCATCAACACTCTGAAGGTCCACAGATTACAGAATTCTTACATATGTGCTTCGGAAACTACTACTACTCTTCCAGTGTACGATCAAAGCGTAGACAGTTTAAGACATTACACCCATGGAGGAAAGTCCGCATGGTGCTTATTGTGTTCAATGCCGATGCAATTTTTGTGTTTCATCAACACTTTGAAGGTCCACAGATTACAGAATGCATCCGGATGTGCTTCGGAAACTACTACTAGTCATCCTGTGACCGATCAAAGCGTAGACAGTTTATGACATTACTCCCTTGGAGAAAAGTCCGCATGGTGCTTATTGTGTTCAATGCCGATTCAATTTCTGTGTTTCATCACACTCTGAAGGTCCACAGATTACAGAATGCATCCAGATGTGCTTTTGAAACTACTACTAGTGTTCCAGGGAACGATCAAAGCGTAGACAGTTTAAGACATTACTCCCATGGAGAAAAGTCGGCAAGGTGCTTATTGTGTTCAATGCCGATGCAATTTCTGTGTTTCATCAACACTCTGAAAGTCCACAGTATACAGAACGCCTCCAAATGTGCTTCGGAAACTACTACTAGTCTTCCTGTGTACGATCAAAGCGTAGACAGTTTAAGACATTACTACCATGGAGAAAAGTCTGCATGGTGCTTATTGTGTTCAATGCCGATGCAATTTTTGTGTTTCATCAACACTCTGAAGGTCCACAAATTACAGAATGCCTCCAGATGTGCTTCGGAAACTACTACTAGTCTTGCAGGGAACGATCAAAGCGTAGACAGTTTAAGACATTACTCCCATGGAGAAAAGTCCGCATGGTGCTTATTGTTTTCAATGCCGACGCAATTTCTATGTTTCATCAACACTCTGAAGGTCCACACATTATACAATGCCTACAGATGTGCTTCGGAAACTACTACTAGTCTTCCAGTGTACGATCAAAGAGTCGACAGTTTAAGAAATTACTCCCATGGAGAAAAGTCGGCAAGGTGCTTATTGTGTTCAATGCCGATGCAATTTCTGTGTTTCATCAACACTCTGAAGGTCCACAGATTACAGAATGCCTCCAGATGTGCTTCGGAAACTACTACTAGTCTTCCAGTAAACGATCAAAGCATAGACACTTTAAGACATTACTCCCATTGAGAAAAGTCCACATGGTGCTTGTTGTGTTCAATGCCGATGCAATTTCTGTGTTTCATCAACACTCTGCAGGTCAACATATTACAGAATGCCTCCAGATGTGCTTCGGAAACTACTACTAGTTTTCCAGTGTACGATCAAAGCGTAGACAGTTTAAGACATTACTCCCATGGAGAAAAGTCGGCATGGTGCTTATTGTGTTCAATGCCGATGCAATTTTTCTGTTTCATCAACACTCTGAAGGTCCACAGATTACAGAATGCATCCAAATCTGCTTCGGAAACTACTACTAGTCTTCCAGGGAACGATCAAAGCGTAGACAGTTTAAGACATTACTCCAATGGAGAAAAGTCCGCATGGTGCTTATTGTATTCAATGCCGATTCAATTTCTGTGTTTCATCACACTGTGAAGGTCCACAAATTACAGAATGCATCCAAATGTGCTTCGGAAACTGCTACTAGTCTTCCAGGGAACGATCAAAGCGTAGACAGTTGAAGACATTACTCCCATGGAGATAAGTCCGCATGGTGCTTATTGTGTTCAATGCCGATGCAATTTCTGTGTGTCAAAACACTCTGAAGGTCCACAGATTACAGAATGCATCCAGATGTGCTTCGGAAACTACTACTAGTCTACCAGTGAACGATCAAAGCGTAGACAGTTTAAGACATTACTACCATGGAGAAAAGTCCGCATGGTGCTTATTGTGTTCAATGCCGATGCAATTTCTGTGTTTCATCAACACTCTGAAGGTCCACAGATTACAGAATGCCTCCAGATGTGCTTCGGAAACTACTACTAGTCTTCCAGTAAACGATCAAAGCATAGACACTTTAACACATTACTCTCATGGAGAAAAGTCCGCAAGGTGCTTATTGAGTTCAATGCCGATGCAATTTTTGTGTTTCATCAACACTCAGAAGGTCCACAGATTACAGAATGCATCCAAATGTGCTTCGGAAACTACTACTAGTCTTCCAGGGAACGATCAAAGCGTAGACAGTTTAAGACATTACTCCCATGGAGAAAAGTCCGCAAGGTGCTTATTGTGTTCAATGCCGATTCAATTACTGTGTTTCATGACACTGTGAAGGTCCACAGATTACAGAATGCATCCAAATGTGCTTCGGAAACTACTACTAGTCTTCCAGGGAACGATCAAAGCGTAGACAGTTTAAGACATTACTCCCATGGAGAAAAGTCCGCATGGTGCTTATTGTGTTCAATGCCGATGAATTTTTGTGTTTCATCAACACTCTGAAGGTCTACAGATTACAGAATGCATCCAGATGTGCTTCGGAAACTACTACTAGTCTTCCAGTGAACGATCGAAGTGTAAACAGTTTAAGACATAACTCCCATGGAGGAAAGTCCGCATGGTGAATATTGTGTTCAAAGAAGATGCAATTTTTGTGTTTCATCAACACTCTGAAGGTCCACAGATTACAGAATACATCCAGAGGTGCTTCGGAAGCTACAACTTGTCTTCCAGGGAACGATCAAAGCGTAGACAGTATAAGACATTACTCCCATGGAGAAAAGTTCGCATGGTGGTTATTGTGTTCAATGCCGATGCAATTTCTGTGTTTCATCAATACTCTGAAGGTCGACAGATTGCAGAATGCTTCCAGATGTGCTTCGGAAACTACTACTAGTCTTCAAGTGTACGATCAAAACGTAGACAGTTTAAGACATTACTCCCATGGAGAAAAGTCTTCATGGTGATTATTGTGTTCAATGCCGATGCAATTTCTGTGTTTCATCAACACCCTGAAGGTCCACAGATTACAGAATGCATCCAGATGTGCTTCGGAAACTACTACTAGTCTTCCAGTAAACGATCAAAGCATAGACACTTTAAGACATTACTCTCATGGAGAAAAGTCCGCAAAGTGCTTATTGAGTTCAATGCCGATGCAATTTTTGTGTTTCATCAACACTCAGAAGGTCCACAGATTACAGAATGCATCCAAATGTGCTTCGGAAACTACTACTAGTCTTCCAGGGAACGATCAAATCGTAGACAGTTTAAGACATTACTTCAATGGAGAAAAGTCCGCAAGGTGCTTATTGTGTTCAATGCCGATTCAATTTCTGTGTTTCATCACACTGTGAAGGTCCACAGATTACAGAATGCATCCAAATGTGCTTCGGAAACTACTACTAGTCTTCCAGGGAACGATCAGAGCGTAGACAGTTGAAGACATTACTCCCATGGAGAAAAGTCTGCATGGTGCTTATTGTGTTCAATGCCGATGCAATTTCTGTGTTTCATCAACACTCTGAAGGTCCACAGATTACAGAATGCATCCAGATGTGCTTCGGAAACTACTACTAGTCTTCCAGGAAACGATCAAAGCGTAGACAGTTTAAGACATAACTCCCATGGAGAAAAGTCCACATGCTGCTTATTGTGTTCAATGCCGATGCAATTTTTGTGTTTCATCAACACTCTGAAGGTCCACAGATTACAGAATGCATCCAGATGTGCTTCGGAAACTACTACTAGTCTTCCAGGGAACGATCAAACCGTAGACAGTTTAAGACATTACTCCCATGGAGAAAAGTCCGCATGCTGCTTATTGTGTTCAATGCCGATGCAATTTCTGTGTTTCATCAACACTCTGAAGGTCCACAGATTACAGAACGCCTCCAGATATGCTTCGGAAACTACTACTAGTCTTCCTGTGTACGATCAAAGCATAGACAGTTTAAGACATTACTTCCATGGAGAAAAGTCCGCATGGTGTTTATTGTGTTCAATGCCGTTGCAATTTCTGTGTTTCATCAACACTCTGAAGGTCCAGAGATTACAGAATGACTCAAGATGTGCTTCGGAAACTACTACTACTCTTTCAGTGTACGATCAAAGCGTAAACAGTTTAGGACATTACTCCCATGGAGAAAAGTCGAATGGTGCTTATTGTGTTCAATGACGATGAAATTTTTGTGTTTCATCTATACTCTCAAGGTCGACAGATTATAGAATGCTTCCAGATGTGCTTCGGAAACTACTACTAGTCTTCCAGTGTACTATCAAAGCGTAGACAGTTTAAGACATTACTCCCATAGAGAAAGGTCCGCATGGTGCTTATTGTGTGCAATGCCGATGCAATTTCTTTGTTTCATCAACACTCTGAAGGTCCACAGATTACAAAATGCCTCCAGATGTGCTTCGCAAACTACTACTAGACTTCCAGTGTACAATCAAAGTGTAGACAGTTTAGGACATTACTCCCATGGAGAAAAGTCCGCATAGTGCTTATTGTGTTCAATGCCGATGCTATTATTGTGTTTCATCAACACTCTGAAGGTCCACGGAATACAGAATGCATCAAGATGTGCTTCAGAAACTACTACTAATCTTCCAGGAAACGATCAAAGCGTAGGCAGTTTAAGACATTACTCACATGGAGAAAAGTCCGCATGGTGCTTATTGTGTTCAATGCCGATGATTTTTTGTGTTTCATCAACACTCTGAAGGTCCACAGATTACAGAATGCATCCAGATGTGCTTCTGAAACTACTACTAGTCATCCTGTGACCGATCAAAGCGTAGACAGTTTATGACATTACTCCCTTGGAGAAAAGTCCGCATGGTGCTTATTGTGTTCAATGCCGATTCAATTTCTGTGTTTCATCACACTCTGAAGGTCCACAGATTACAGAATGCATCCAGATGTGCTTTTGAAACTACTACTAGTGTTCCAGGGAACGATCAAAGCGTAGACAGTTTTAGACATTACTCCCATGGAGAAAAGTCGGCAAGGTGCTGATTGTGTTCAATGCCGATGCAATTTCTGTTTTTCATCAACACTCTGAAAGTCCACAGTATACAGAACGCCTCCAGATGTGCTTCGGAAACTACTACTAGTCTTCCTGTGTACGATCAAAGCGTAGACAGTTTAAGACATTACTACCATGGAGAAAAGTCCGCATGGTGCTTATTGTGTTCAATGCCGATGCAATTTTTGTGTTTCATCAACACTCTGAAGGTCCACAAATTACAGAATGCCTCCAGATGTGCTTCGGAAACTACTACTAGTCTTGCAGGGAACGATCAAAGCGTAGACAGTTTAAGACATTACTCCCATGGAGAAAAGTCCGCATGGTGCTTATTGTGTTCAATGCCGACGCAATTTCTATGTTTCATCAACACTCTGAAGGTCCACAGATTACACAATGCCTACAGATGTGCTTCGGAAACTACTACTAGTCTTCCAGTGTACGATCAAAGCGTCGACAGTTTAAGAAATTACTCCCATGGAGAAAAGTCCGCATGGTGCTTATTGTGTTCAATGCCGATGCAATTTCTGTGTTTCATCAACACTCTGAAGGTCCACAGATTACAGAATGCCTCCAGATGTGCTTCGGAATCTACTACTAGTCTTCCAGTAAACGATCAAAGCATAGACACTTTAAGACATTACTCCCATTGAGAAAAGCCCACATGGTGCTTATTGTGTTCAATGCCGATGCAATTTCTGTGTTTCATCAACACTCTGAAGGTCCACGGAATACAGAATGCATCAAGATGTGCTTCAGAAACTACTACTAATCTTCCAGGAAACGATCAAAGCGTAGGTAGTTTAAGACATTACTCACATGGAGAAAAGTCCGCATGGTGCTTATTGTGTTCAATGCCGATGAATTTTTGTGTTTCATCAACACTCTGAAGGTCCACAGATTACAGAATGCATCCAGATGTGCTTCTGAAACTACTACTAGTCTTCCTGTGTACGATCAAAGCGTAGACAGTTTAAGACATTACTTCCATGGAGAAAAGTCCGCATGGTGTTTATTGTGTTCAATGCCGTTGCAATTTCTGTGTTTCATCAACACTCTGAAGGTCCAGAGATTACAGAATGACTCAAGATGTGCTTCGGAAACTACTACAAGTCTTTCAGTGTACGATCAAAGCGTAAACAGTTTAGGACATTACTCCCATGGAGAAAAGTCGAATGGTGCTTATTGTGTTCAATGACGATGAAATTTTTGTGTTTCATCAATACTCTCAAGGTCGACAGATTATAGAATGCTTCCAGATGTGCTTCGGAAACTACTACTAGTCTTCCAGTGTACGATCAAAACGTAGACAGTTTAAGACATTACTCCCATGGAGAAAAGTTCGCATGCTGCTTATTGTGTGCAATGCCGATGCAATTTCTTTGTTTCATCAACACTCTGAAGGTCCACAGATTACAAAATGCCTCCAGATGTGCTTCGCAAACTACTACTAGACTTCCAGTGTACAATCAAAGTGTAGACAGTTTAAGACATTACTCCCATGGAGAAAAGTCCGCATAGTGCTTATTGTGTTCAATGCCGATGCAGTTTTTGTGTTTCATCAACACTCTGAACGTCCTCAGATTACGGAATGCCTCCAGATGTTCTTCGGAAACTACTACTAGTCTTCCAGGGAACGATCAAACGTAGACAGTTTGAGACATTACTTCCATGGAGAAAAGTCCGCATGGTGCTTATTGTATTCAATGCCGATGCAATTTTTGTGTTTCATCAACACTCTGAAGGTCCACAGATTACAGAGTGCATCCAGATATGCTTCGGAAACTACTACTAGTCTTCCTGGGAACGAACAAAGCGTAGACAGTTTAAGACATTACTACCATGGAGATAAGTCCACATGGTGCTTATTGTGTTCAATGCCGATGCAATTTTTGTGTTTCATCAACACTCTGAAGGTCCACGGAATACAGAATGCATCAAGATGTGCTTCAGAAACTACTACTAATCTTCCAGGAAACGATCAAAGCGTAGGTAGTTTAAGACATTACTCACATGGAGAAAAGTCCGCATGGTGCTTATTGTGTTCAATGCCGATGAATTTTTGTGTTTCATCAACACTCTGAAGGTCCACAGATTACAGAATGCATCCAGATGTGCTTCTGAAACTACTACTAGTCATCCCGTGACCGATCAAAGCGTAGACAGTTTATGACATTACTCCCTTGGAGAAAAGTCCGCATGGTGCTTATTGTGTTCAATGCCGATTCAATTTCTGTGTTTCATCACACTCTGAAGGTCCACAGATTACAGAATGCATCCAGATATGCTTTTGAAACTACTACTAGTGTTCCAGGGAACGATCAAAGCGTAGACAGTTTTAGACATTACTCCCATGGAGAAAAGTCGGCAAGGTGCTTATTGTGTTCAATGCCGATGCAATTTCTGTTTTTCATCAAAACTCTGAAAGTCCACAGTATACAGAACGCCTCCAGATGTGCTTCGGAAACTACTACTAGTCTTCCTGAGTACGATCAAAGCGTAGACAGTTTAAGACATTACTACCATGGAGAAAAGTCCGCATGGAGCTTATTGTGTTCAATGCCGATGCAATTTTTGTGTTTCATCAACACTCTGAAGGTCCACAGATTACAGAATGCCTCCAGATGTGCTTCGGAAACTACTACTAGTCTTCCAGTAAACGATCAAAGCATAGACACTTTAAGACATTACTCCCATTGAGAAAAGCCCACATGGTGCTTGTTGTGTTCAATGCCGATGCAATTTCTGCGTTTCATCAACACTCTGCAGGTCAACATATTACAGAATGCCTCCAGATGTGCTTCGGAAACTACTACTAGTTTTCCAGTGTACGATCAAAGCGTAGACAGTTTAAGACATTACTACCATGGAGAAAAGTTCGCATGGTGCTTGTTGTGTTCAATGCCGATGCAATTTTTGTGTTTCATCAACACTCTGAAGGTTCACAGATTACAGAATGCCTCCAGATGTGCTTCGGAAACTACTACTAGTCCTCGAGGGAACGATCAAATCGTAGACAGTTTGAGACATTACTCACATGGAGAAAAGTCCACAAGGTGCTTATTGAGTTCAATGCCGATGCAATTTTTGTGTTTCATCAACACTCTGAAGGTCCACAGATTACAGAATGCATCCAAATCTGCTTCGGAAACTACTACTAGTCTTCCAGGGAACGATCAAAGCGTAGACAGTTTAAGACATTACTCCAATGGAGAAAAGTCCGCATGGTGCTTATTGTGTTCAATGCCGATTCAATTTCTGTGTTTCATCACACTGTGAAGGTCCACAGATTACAGAATGCATCCAAATGTGCTTCGGAAACTACTACTAGTCTTCCACGGAACGATCAAAGCGTAGACAGTTGAAGACATTACTCCCATGGAGAAAAGTCCGCATGGTGCTTATTGTGTTCAATGCCGATGCAATTTCTGTGTTTCAAAACACTCTGAAGGTCCACAGATTACAGAATGCATCCAGATGGGCTTCGGAAACTACTACTAGTCTTTCAGTGAACGATCAAAGCGTAGACAGTTTAAGACATTACTACCATGGAGAAAAGTCCGCATGGTGCTTATTGTGTTCAATGCCGATGCAATTTCTGTGTTTCATCAACACTCTGAAGGTCCACAGATTACAAAATGCCTCCAGATGTGCTTCGGAAACTACTACTAGTCTTCCAGTAAACGATCAAAGCATAGACACTTTAAGACATTACTCTCATGGAGAAAATTCCGCAAGGTGCTTATTGAGTTCAATGCAGACGCAATTTTTGTGTTTCATCAACACTCAGAAGGTCCACAGATTACAGAATGCATCCAAATGTACTTCGGAAACTACTACTAGCCTTCCAGGGAACGATCAAAGCGTAGACAGTTTAAGACATTAACCCAATGGAGAAAAGTCCGCAAGGTGCTTATTGTGTTCAATGCCGATTCAATTTCTGTGATTCATCACACTGTGAAGGTCCACAGATTACAGAATGCATCCTGATGTGCTTCGGAAACTACTACTAGTCTTCCAGGGAACGATCAAAGCGTAGACAGTTGAAGACATTACTCCCATGGAGAAAAGTCTGCATGGTGCTTATTGTGTTCAATGCCGATGCAATTTCTGTGTTTCATCAACACTCTGAAGGTCCACAGATTACAGAATGCATCCAGATGTGCTTCGGAAACTACTACTAGTCTTCCAGTGAACGATCAAAGCGTAGACAGTTTAAGACATTACTACCATGGAGAAAAATCCGCATGGTGCTTATTGTGTTCAATGCAGATGAATTTTCTATGTTTCATCAACACTCTGAGGGTCCACAGATCACAGAATGCCTCCAGATGTACTTCGGAAACTACTAATAGTCTTCCAGTAAACGATCAAAGCATAGACAGTTAAAGGCATTACTCCCATGGAGTAAACTCCACATGGTGCTTGTTGTGTTCAATGCCGATGCAATTTCTGTGTTTCATCAACACTCTGAAGGTCCACAGATTACAGAACGCCTCCAGATGTGCTTCGGAAACTACTACTAGTCTTCCAGTGTACGATCAAAGCGTAGACAGTTTAAGACATTACTCCAATGGAGAAAAGTCCGCATAGTGCTTATTGTGTTCAATGCCGATGCAGTTTTTGTGTTTCATCAACACTCTGAACGTCCTCAGATTACGGAATGCCTCCAGATGTTCTTCGGAAACTACTACTAGTCTCCCAGGGAACGATCAAAGCGTAGACAGTTTGAGACATTACTTCCATGGAGAAAAGTCCGCATGGTGCTTATTGTATTCAATGCCGATGCAATTTCTGCGTTTCATCAACACTCTGCAGGTCAACATATTACAGAATGCCTCCAGATGTGCTTCGGAAACTACTACTAGTTTTCCAGTGTACGATCAAAGCGTAGACAGTTTAAGACATTACTACCATGGAGAAAAGTTCGCATGGTGCTTATTGTGTTCAATGCCGATGCAATTTTTGTGTTTCATCAACACTCTGAAGGTTCACAGATTACAGAATGCCTCCAGATGTGCTTCGGAAACTACTACTAGTCTTAAAGTGTACGATCAAAGCGTAGACAGTTTAAGACATTACTCTCATGGAGAAAAGTCCGCATGGTGCTTATTGTGTTCAATGCCGATTCAATTTCTGTGTTTCATCAACACTCTGAAGGTCAAAAGATAACAGAATGCCTCCAGATGTGCTTCGGAAACTACTACTAGACTTCCAGTGCACAATCAAAGTGTAGACAGTTTAAGACATTACTCCCATGGAGAAAAGTCCGCATAGTGCTTATTGTGTTCAATGCCGATGCAGTTTTTGTGTTTCATCAACACTCTGAACGTCCTCAGATTACGGAATGCCTCCAGATGTTCTTCGGAAACTACTACTAGTCTTCCAGGGAACGATCAAAGCGTAGACAGTTTGAGACATTACTTCCATTTAGAAAAGTCCGCATGGTGCTTATTGTATTCAATGCCGATGCAATTTCTGCGTTTCATCAACACTCTGCAGGTCAACATATTACAGAATGCTTCCAGATGTGCTTCGGAAACTACTACTAGTTTTCCAGTGTACGATCAAAGCGTAGACAGTTTAAGACATTACTACCATGGAGAAAAGTTCGCATGGTGCTTATTGTGTTCAATGCCGATGCAATTTTTGTGTTTCATCAACACTCTGAAGGTTCACAGATTACAGAATGCCTCCAGATGTGCTTCGGAAACTACTACTAGTCCTCGAGGGAACGATCAAAGCGTAGACAGTTTGAGACATTACTCTCATGGAGAAAAGTCCGCAAGGTGCTTATTGAGTTCAATGCCGATGCAATTTTTGTGTTTCATCAACACTCTGAAGGTACACAGATTACAGAATGCATCCAAATCTGCTTCGGAAACTACTACTAGTCTTCCATTGAACGATCAAAGCGTAGACAGTTTAAGACATTACTCCAATGGAGAAAAGTCCGCATGGTGCTTATTGTGTTCAATGCCGATTCAATTTCTGTGTTTCATCACACTGTGAAGGTCCACAGATTACAGAATGCATCCAAATGTGCTTCGGAAACTACTACTAGTCTTCCAGGGAACGATCAAAGCGTAGACAGTTGAAGACATTACTCCCATGGAGAAAAGTCCGCATGGTGCTTATTGTGTTCAATGCCGATGCAATTTCTGTGTTTCAAAACACTCTGAAGGTCCACAGATTACAGAATGCATCCAGATGAGCTTCGGAAACTACTACTAATCTTTCAATGAACGATCAAGGCGTAGACAGTTTAAGACATTACTACCATGGAGAAAAGTCGGCATGGTGCTTATTGTGTTCAATGCCGATGCAATTTCTGTGTTTCATCAACACTCTGAAGGTCCACAGATTACAGAATGCCTCCAGATGTGCTTCGGATACTACTACTAGTCTTCCAATAAACGATCAAAGCATAGACACTTTAAGACATTACTCTCATGGAGAAAAGTCCGCAAAGTGCTTATTGAGTTCAATGCCGATGCAATTTTTGTGTTTCATCAACACTCAGAAGGTCCACAGATTACAGAATGCATCCAAATGTGCTTCGGAACCTACTACTAGTCTTCCACTGAACGATCAAATCGTAGACAGTTTAAGACATTACTTCAATGGAGAAAAGTCCGCAAGGTGCTTATTGTGTTCAATGCCGATTCAATTTCTGTGTTTCATCACACTGTGAAGGTCCACAGATTACAGAATGCATCCAAATGTGCTTCGGAAACTACTACTAGTCTTCCAGGGAACGATCAAACCGTAGACAGTTTAAGACATTACTCCCATGGAGAAAAGTCCGCATGGTGCTTATTGTGTTCAATGCCGATTCAATTTCTGTGTTTCATCTATACTCTCAAGGTCGACAGATTATAGAATGCTTCCAGATGTGCTTCGGAAACTACTACTAGTCTTCCAGTGTACTATCAAAGCGTAGACAGTTTAAGACATTACTCCCATAGAGAAAGGTCCGCATGGTGCTTATTGTGTGCAATGCCGATGCAATTTCTTTGTTTCATCAACACTCTGAAGGTCCACAGATTACAAAATGCCTCCAGATGTGCTTCGCAAACTACTACTAGACTTCCAGTGTACAATCAAAGTGTAGACAGTTTAAGACATTACTCCCATGGAGAAAAGTCCGCATAGTGCTTATTGTGTTCAATGCCGATGCAGTTTTTGTGTTTCATCAACACTCTGAACGTCCTCAGATTACGGAATGCCTCCAGATGGTCTTCGGAAACTACTACTAGTCTTCCAGGGAACGATCAAAGCGCAGACAGTTTGAGACATTACTTCCATGGCGAAAAGTCCGCATGGTGCTTATTGTATTCAATGCCGATGCAATTTTTGTGTTTCATCAACACTCTGAAGGTCCACAGATTACAGAGTGCATCCAGATATGCTTCGGAAACTACTACTAGTCTTCCAGGGAACGAACAAAGCGTAGACAGTTTAAGACATTACTCCCATGGAGATAAGTCCACATGGTGCTTATTGTGTTCAATGCCGATGCAATTATTGTGTTTCATCAACACTCTGAAGGTCCACGGAATACAGAATGCATCAAGATGTGCTTCAGAAACTACTACTAATCTTCCAGGAAACGATCAAAGCGTAGGCAGTTTAAGACATTACTCACATGGAGAAAAGTCCGCATGGTGCTTATTGTGTTCAATGCCGATGATTTTTTGTGTTTCATCAACACTCTGAAGGTCCACAGATTACAGAATGCATCCAGATGTGCTTCTAAAACTACTACTAGTCATCCTGTGACCGATCAAAGCGTAGACAGTTTATGACATTACTCCCTTGGAGAAAAGTCCGCATGGTGCTTATTGTGTTCAATGCCGATTCAATTTCTGTGTTTCATCACACTCTGAAGGTCCACAGATTACAGAATGCATCCAGATGTGCTTTTGAAACTACTACTAGTGTTCCAGGGAACGATCAAAGCGTAGACAGTTTTAGACATTACTCCCATGGAGAAAAGTCGGCAAGGTGCTGATTGTGTTCAATGCCGATGCAATTTCTGTTTATCATCAACACTCTGAAAGTCCACAGTATACAGAACGCCTCCAGATGTGCTTCGGAAACTACTACTAGGCTTCCTGTGTACGATCAAAGCGTAGACAGTTTAAGACATTACTACCATGGAGAAAAGTTCGCATGGTGCTTATTGTGTTCAATGCCGATGCAATTTTTGTGTTTCATCAACACTCTGAAGGTCCACAAATTACAGAATGCCTCCAGATGTGCTTCGGAAACTACTACTAGTCTTGCAGGGAACGATCAAAGCGTAGACAGTTTAAGACATTACTCCCATGGAGAAAAGTCCGCATTTTGCTTATTGTGTTCAATGCCGACGCAATTTCTATGTTTCATCAACACTCTGAAGGTCCACAGATTACACAATGCCTACAGATGTGCTTCGGAAACTACTACTAGTCTTCCAGTGTACGATCAAAGCGTCGACAGTTTAAGAAATTACTCCCATGGAGAAAAGTCCGCATGGTGCTTATTGTGTTCAATGCCGATGCAATTTCTGTGTTTCATCAACACTCTGAAGGTCCACAGATTACAGAATGCCTCCAGATGTGCTTCGGAAACTACTACTAGTCTTAAAGTAAACGATCAAAGCATAGACACTTTAAGACATTACTCCCATTGAGAAAAGCCCACATGGTGCTTATTGTGTTCAATGCCGATGCAATTTCTGTGTTTCATCAACACTCTGAAGGTCCACGGAATACAGAATGCATCAAGATGTGCTTCAGAAACTACTACTAATCTTCCAGGAAACGATCAAAGCGTAGGTAGTTTAAGACATTACTCACATGGAGAAAAGTCCGCATGGTGCTTATTGTGTTCAATGCCGATGAATTTTTGTGTTTCATCAACACTCTGAAGGTCCACAGATTACAGAGTGCATCCAGATATGCTTCGGAAACTACTACTAGTCTTCCTGGGAACGAACAAAGCGTAGACAGTTTAAGACATTACTACCATGGAGATAAGTCCACATGGTGCTTATTGTGTTCAATGCCGATGCAATTTTTGTGTTTCATCAACACTCTGAAGGTCCACGGAATACAGAATGCATCAAGATGTGCTTCAGAAACTACTACTAATCTTCCAGGAAACGATCAAAGCGTAGGTAGTTTAAGACATTACTCACATGGAGAAAAGTCCGCATGGTGCTTATTGTGTTCAATGCCGATTAATTTTTGTGTTTCATCAACACTCTGAAGGTCCACAGATTACAGAATGCATCCAGATGTGCTTCTGAAACTACTACTAGTCATCCTGTGACCGATCAAAGCGTAGACAGTTTATGACATTACTCCCTTGGAGAAAAGTCCGCATGGTGCTTATTGTGTTCAATGCCGATTCAATTTCTGTGTTTCATCACACTCTGAAGGTCCACAGATTACAGAATGCATCCAGATGTGCTTTTGAAACTACTACTAGTGTTCCAGGGAACGATCAAAGCGTAGACAGTTTTAGACATTACTCCCATGGAGAAAAGTCGGCAAGGTGCTTATTGTGTTCAATGCCGATGCAATTTCTGTTTTTCATCAAAACTCTGAAAGTCCACAGTATACAGAACGCCTCCAGATGTGCTTCGGAAACTACTACTAGTCTTCCTGAGTACGATCAAAGCGTAGACAGTTGAAGACATTACTCCCATGGAGAAAAGTCCGCATGGTGCTTATTGTGCTCAATGCCGATGCAATTTCTGTGTTTCAAAACACTCTGAAGGTCCACAGATTACAGAATGCATCCAGATGTGCTTCGGAAACTACTACTAGTCTTTCAGTGAACGATCAAAGCGTAGACAGTTTAAGACATTACTACCATGGAGAAAAGTTCGCATGGTGCTTGTTGTGTTCAATGCCGATGCAATTTTTGTGTTTCATCAACACTCTGAAGGTTCACAGACTACAGAATGCCTCCAGATGTGCTTCGGAAACTACTACTAGTCCTCGAGGGAACGATCAAAGCGTAGACAGTTTGAGACATTACTCTCATGGAGAAAAGTCCGCAAGGTGCTTATTGAGTTCAATGCCGATGCAATTTTTGTGTTTCATCAACACTCTGAAGGTCCACAGATTACAGAATGCATCCAAATCTGCTTCGGAAACTACTACTAGTCTTCCAGGGAACGATCAAAGCCCAGACAGTTTAAGACATTACTCCAATGGAGAAAAGTCCGCATGGTGCTTATTGTGTTCAATGCCGATTCAATTTCTGTGTTTCATCACACTGTGAAGGTCCACAGATTACAGAATGCATACAAATGTGCTTCGGAAACTACTACTAGTCTTCCAGGGAACGATCAAAGCGTAGACAGTTGAAGACATTACTCCCATGGAGAAAAGTCCGCATGGTGCTTATTGTGCTCAATGCCGATGCAATTTCTGTGTTTCAAAACACTCTGAAGGTCCACAGATTACAGAATGCATCCAGATGTGCTTCGGAAACTACTACTAGTCTTTCAGTGAACGATCAAAGCGTAGACAGTTTAAGACATTACTACCATGGAGAAAAGTCCGCATGGTGCTTATTGTGTTCAATGCTGATGCAATTTCTGTGTTTCATCAGCACTCTGAAGGTCCACAGATTACAAAATGCCTCCAGATGTGCTTCGGAAACTACTACTAGTCTTCCAGTAAACGATCAAAGCATAGACACTTTAAGACATTACTCTCATGGAGAAAAGTCCGCAAGGTGCTTATTGAGTTCAATGCAGACGCAATTTTTGTGTTTCATCAACACTCAGAAGGTCCACAGATTACAGAATGCATCCAAATGTACTTCGGAAACTACTACTAGCCTTCCAGGGGACGATCAAAGCGTAGACAGTTTAAGACATTAACCCAATGGAGAAAAGCCCGCAAGGTGCTTATTGTGTTCAATGCCGATTTAATTTCTGTGATTCATCACACTGTGAAGGTCCACAGATTACAGAATGCATCCTGATGTGCTTCGGAAACTACTACTAGTCTTCCAGGGAACGATCAAAGCGTAGACAGTTGAAGACATTACTCCCATGGAGAAAAGTCTGCATGGTGCTTATTGTGTTCAATGCCGATGCAATTTCTGTGTTTCATCAACACTCTGAAGGTCCACAGATTACAGAATGCATCCAGATGTGCTTCGGAAACTACTACTAGTCTTCCAGTGAACGATCAAAGCGTAGACAGTTTAAGACATTACTACCATGGAGAAAAATCCGCATGGTGCTTATTGTGTTCAATGCAGATGAATTTTCTATGTTTCATCAACACTCTGAAGGTCCACAGATCACAGAATGCCTCCAGATGTACTTCGGAAACTACTAATAGTCTTCCAGTAAACGATCAAAGCATAGACAGTTAAAGGCATTACTCCCATGGAGTAAACTCCACATGGTGCTTGTTGTGTTCAATGCCGATGCAATTTCTGTGTTTCATCAACACTCTGAAGGTCCACAGATTACAGAACGCCTCCAGATGTGCTTCGGAAACTACTACTAGTCTTAAAGTGTACGATCAAAGCGTAGACAGTTTAAGACATTACTCTCATGGAGAAAAGTCCGCATGGTGCTTATTGTGTTCAATGCCGATTCAATTTCTGTGTTTCATCAACACTCTGAAGGTCAACAGATAACAGAATGCCTCCAGATGTGCTTCGGAAACTACTACTAGACTTCCAGTGTACAATCAAAGTGTAGACAGTTTAAGACATTACTCGCATGGAGAAAAGTCCGCATAGTGCTTATTGTGTTCAATGCCGATGCAGTTTTTGTGTTTCATCAACACTCTGAACGTCCTCAGATTACGGAATGCCTCCAGATGTTCTTCGGAAACTACTACTAGTCTTCCAGGGAACGATCAAAGCGTAGACAGTTTGAGACATTACTTCCATGGAGAAAAGTCCGCATGGTGCTTATTGTATTCAATGCCGATGCAATTTCTGCGTTTCATCAACACTCTGCAGGTCAACATATTACAGAATGCCTCCAGATGTGCTTCGGAAACTACTACTAGTTTTCCAGTGTACGATCAAAGCGTAGACAGTTTAAGACATTACTACCATGGAGAAAAGTTCGCATGGTGCTTATTGTGTTCAATGCCGATGAATTTTTGTGTTTCATCAACACTCTGAAGGTCCACAGATTACAGAGTGCATCCAGATATGCTTCGGAAACTACTACTAGTCTTCCTGGGAACGAACAAAGCGTAGACAGTTTAAGACATTACTACCATGGAGATAAGTCCACATGGTGCTTATTGTGTTCAATGCCGATGCAATTTTTGTGTTTCATCAACACTCTGAAGGTCCACGGAATACAGAATGCATCAAGATGTGCTTCAGAAACTACTACTAATCTTCCAGGAAACGATCAAAGCGTAGGTAGTTTAAGACATTACTCACATGGAGAAAAGTCCGCATGGTGCTTATTGTGTTCAATGCCGATTAATTTTTGTGTTTCATCAACACTCTGAAGGTCCACAGATTACAGAATGCATCCAGATGTGCTTCTGAAACTACTACTAGTCATCCTGTGACCGATCAAAGCGTAGACAGTTTATGACATTACTCCCTTGGAGAAAAGTCCGCATGGTGCTTATTGTGTTCAATGCCGATTCAATTTCTGTGTTTCATCACACTCTGAAGGTCCACAGATTACAGAATGCATCCAGATGTGCTTTTGAAACTACTACTAGTGTTCCAGGGAACGATCAAAGCGTAGACAGTTTTAGACATTACTCCCATGGAGAAAAGTCGGCAAGGTGCTTATTGTGTTCAATGCCGATGCAATTTCTGTTTTTCATCAAAACTCTGAAAGTCCACAGTATACAGAACGCCTCCAGATGTGCTTCGGAAACTACTACTAGTCTTCCTGAGTACGATCAAAGCGTAGACAGTTGAAGACATTACTCCCATGGAGAAAAGTCCGCATGGTGCTTATTGTGCTCAATGCCGATGCAATTTCTGTGTTTCAAAACACTCTGAAGGTCCACAGATTACAGAATGCATCCAGATGTGCTTCGGAAACTACTACTAGTCTTTCAGTGAACGATCAAAGCGTAGACAGTTTAAGACATTACTACCATGGAGAAAAGTTCGCATGGTGCTTGTTGTGTTCAATGCCGATGCAATTTTTGTGTTTCATCAACACTCTGAAGGTTCACAGACTACAGAATGCCTCCAGATGTGCTTCGGAAACTACTACTAGTCCTCGAGGGAACGATCAAAGCGTAGACAGTTTGAGACATTACTCTCATGGAGAAAAGTCCGCAAGGTGCTTATTGAGTTCAATGCCGATGCAATTTTTGTGTTTCATCAACACTCTGAAGGTCCACAGATTACAGAATGCATCCAAATCTGCTTCGGAAACTACTACTAGTCTTCCAGGGAACGATCAAAGCCCAGACAGTTTAAGACATTACTCCAATGGAGAAAAGTCCGCATGGTGCTTATTGTGTTCAATGCCGATTCAATTTCTGTGTTTCATCACACTGTGAAGGTCCACAGATTACAGAATGCATACAAATGTGCTTCGGAAACTACTACTAGTCTTCCAGGGAACGATCAAAGCGTAGACAGTTGAAGACATTACTCCCATGGAGAAAAGTCCGCATGGTGCTTATTGTGCTCAATGCCGATGCAATTTCTGTGTTTCAAAACACTCTGAAGGTCCACAGATTACAGAATGCATCCAGATGTGCTTCGGAAACTACTACTAGTCTTTCAGTGAACGATCAAAGCGTAGACAGTTTAAGACATTACTACCATGGAGAAAAGTCCGCATGGTGCTTATTGTGTTCAATGCTGATGCAATTTCTGTGTTTCATCAGCACTCTGAAGGTCCACAGATTACAAAATGCCTCCAGATGTGCTTCGGAAACTACTACTAGTCTTCCAGTAAACGATCAAAGCATAGACACTTTAAGACATTACTCTCATGGAGAAAAGTCCGCAAGGTGCTTATTGAGTTCAATGCAGACGCAATTTTTGTGTTTCATCAACACTCAGAAGGTCCACAGATTACAGAATGCATCCAAATGTACTTCGGAAACTACTACTAGCCTTCCAGGGGACGATCAAAGCGTAGACAGTTTAAGACATTAACCCAATGGAGAAAAGCCCGCAAGGTGCTTATTGTGTTCAATGCCGATTTAATTTCTGTGATTCATCACACTGTGAAGGTCCACAGATTACAGAATGCATCCTGATGTGCTTCGGAAACTACTACTAGTCTTCCAGGGAACGATCAAAGCGTAGACAGTTGAAGACATTACTCCCATGGAGAAAAGTCTGCATGGTGCTTATTGTGTTCAATGCCGATGCAATTTCTGTGTTTCATCAACACTCTGAAGGTCCACAGATTACAGAATGCATCCAGATGTGCTTCGGAAACTACTACTAGTCTTCCAGTGAACGATCAAAGCGTAGACAGTTTAAGACATTACTACCATGGAGAAAAATCCGCATGGTGCTTATTGTGTTCAATGCAGATGAATTTTCTATGTTTCATCAACACTCTGAAGGTCCACAGATCACAGAATGCCTCCAGATGTACTTCGGAAACTACTAATAGTCTTCCAGTAAACGATCAAAGCATAGACAGTTAAAGGCATTACTCCCATGGAGTAAACTCCACATGGTGCTTGTTGTGTTCAATGCCGATGCAATTTCTGTGTTTCATCAACACTCTGAAGGTCCACAGATTACAGAACGCCTCCAGATGTGCTTCGGAAACTACTACTAGTCTTAAAGTGTACGATCAAAGCGTAGACAGTTTAAGACATTACTCTCATGGAGAAAAGTCCGCATGGTGCTTATTGTGTTCAATGCCGATTCAATTTCTGTGTTTCATCAACACTCTGAAGGTCAACAGATAACAGAATGCCTCCAGATGTGCTTCGGAAACTACTACTAGACTTCCAGTGTACAATCAAAGTGTAGACAGTTTAAGACATTACTCGCATGGAGAAAAGTCCGCATAGTGCTTATTGTGTTCAATGCCGATGCAGTTTTTGTGTTTCATCAACACTCTGAACGTCCTCAGATTACGGAATGCCTCCAGATGTTCTTCGGAAACTACTACTAGTCTTCCAGGGAACGATCAAAGCGTAGACAGTTTGAGACATTACTTCCATGGAGAAAAGTCCGCATGGTGCTTATTGTATTCAATGCCGATGCAATTTCTGCGTTTCATCAACACTCTGCAGGTCAACATATTACAGAATGCCTCCAGATGTGCTTCGGAAACTACTACTAGTTTTCCAGTGTACGATCAAAGCGTAGACAGTTTAAGACATTACTACCATGGAGAAAAGTTCGCATGGTGCTTATTGTGTTCAATGCCGATGCAATTTTTGTGTTTCATCAACACTCTGAAGGTTCACAGATTACAGAATGCCTCCAGATGTGCTTCGGAAACTACTACTAGTCTTAAAGTGTACGATCAAAGCGTAGACAGTTTAAGACATTACTCTCATGGAGAAAAGTCCGCATGGTGCTTATTGTGTTCAATGCCGATTCAATTTCTGTGTTTCATCAACACTCTGAAGGTCAACAGATAACAGAATGCCTCCAGATGTGCTTCGGAAACTACTACTAGACTTCCAGTGTACAATCAAAGTGTAGACAGTTTAAGACATTACTCCCATGGAGAAAAGTCCGCATAGTGCTTATTGTGTTCAATGCCGATGCAGTTTTTGTGTTTCATCAACACTCTGAACGTCCTCAGATTACGGAATGCCTCCAGATGTTCTTCGGAAACTACTACTAGTCTTCCAGGGAACGATCAAAGCGTAGACAGTTTGAGACATTACTTCCATTTAGAAAAGTCCGCATGGTGCTTATTGTATTCAATGCCGATGCAATTTCTGCGTTTCATCAACACTCTGCAGGTCAACATATTACAGAATGCTTCCAGATGTGCTTCGGAAACTACTACTAGTTTTCCAGTGTACGATCAAAGCGTAGACAGTTTAAGACATTACTACCATGGAGAAAAGTTCGCATGGTGCTTATTGTGTTCAATGCCGATGCAATTTTTGTGTTTCATCAACACTCTGAAGGTTCACAGATTACAGAATGCCTCCAGATGGTCTACGGAAACTACTACTAGTCCTCGAGGGAACGATCAAAGCGTAGACAGTTTGAGACATTACTCTCATGGAGAAAAGTCCGCAAGGTGCTTATTGAGTTCAATGCCGATGCAATTTTTGTGTTTCATCAACACTCTGAAGGTCCACAGATTACAGAATGCATCCAAATCTGCTTCGGAAACTACTACTAGTCTTCCAGGGAACGATCAAAGCGTAGACAGTTTAAGACATTACTCCAATGGAGAAAAGTCCGCATGGTGCTTATTGTGTTCAATGCCGATTCAATTTCTGTGTTTCATCACACTGTGAAGGTCCACAGATTACAGAATGCATCCAAATGTGCTTCGGAAACTACTACTAGTCTTCCAGGGAACGATCAAAGCGTAGACAGTTGAAGACATTACTCCCATGGAGAAAAGTCCGCATGGTGCTTATTGTGTTCAATGCCGATGCAATTTCTGTGTTTCAAAACACTCTGAAGGTCCACAGATTACAGAATGCATCCAGATGGGCTTCGGAAACTACTACTAATCTTTCAGTGAACGATCAAGGCGTAGACAGTTTAAGACATTACTACCATGGAGAAAAGTCCGCATGGTGCTTATTGTGTTCAATGCCGATGCAATTTCTGTGTTTCATCAACACTCTGAAGGTCCACAGATTACAAAATGCCTCCAGATGTGCTTCGGAAACTACTACTAGTCTTCCAGTAAACGATCAAAGCATAGACACTTTAAGACATTACTCTCATGGAGAAAAGTCCGCAAGGTGCTTATTGAGTTCAATGCAGATGCAATTTTTGTGTTTCATCAACACTCAGAAGGTCCACAGATTACAGAATGCATCCAAATGTACTTCGGAAACTACTACTAGCCTTCCAGGGAGCGATCAAAGCGTAGACAGTTTAAGACATTAACCCAATGGAGAAAAGTCCGCAAGGTGCCTATTGTGTTCAATGCCGATTCAATTTCCGTGATTCATCACACTGTGAAGGTCCACAGATTACAGAATGCATCCTGATGTGCTTCGGAAACTACTACTAGTCTTCCAGGGAACGATCAAAGCGTAGACAGTTGAAGACATTACTCCCATGGAGAAAAGTCTGCATGGTGCTTATTGTGTTCAATGCCGATGCAATTTCTGTGTTTCATCAACACTCTGAAGGTCCACAGATTACAGAATGCATCCAGATGTGCTTCGGAAACTACTACTAGTCTTCCAGTGAACGATCAAAGCGTAGACAGTTTAAGACATTACTACCATGGAGAAAAGTCCGCATGGTGCTTATTGTGTTCAATGCAGATGAATTTTCTATGTTTCATCAACACTCTGAAGGTCCACAGATCACAGAATTCCTCCAGATGTACTTCGGAAACTACTAATAGTCTTCCAGTAAACGATCAAAGCATAGACAGTTAAAGGCATTACTCCCATGGAGTAAACTCCACATGGTGCTTGTTGTGTTCAATGCCGATGCAATTTCTGTGTTTCATCAACACTCTGAAGGTCCACAGATTACAGAACGCCTCCAGATGTGCTTCGGAAACTACTACTAGTCTTAAAGTGTACGATCAAAGCGTAGACAGTTTAAGACATTACTCCCATGGAGTAAACTCCACATGGTGCTTGTTGTGTTCAATGCCGATGCAATATCTGTGTTTCATCAACACTCTGAAGGGCCACAGATTACAGAACGCCTCCAGATGTGCTTCGGAAACTACTACTAGACTTCCAGTGTACAATCAAAGTGTAGACAGTTTCAGACATTACTCCCATGGAGAAAAGTCCGCATAGTGCTTATTGTGTTCAATGCCGATGCAGTTTTTGTGTTTCATCAACACTCTGAACGTCCTCAGATTACGGAATGCCTCCAGATGTTCTTCGGAAACTACTACTAGTCTTCCAGGGAACGATCAAAGCGTAGACAGTTTGAGACATTACTTCCATGGAGAAAAGTCCGCATGGTGCTTATTGTATTCAATGCCGATGCAATTTTTGTGTTTCATCAACACTCTGAAGGTCCACAGATTACAGAGTGCATCCAGTTATGCTTCGGAAACTACTACTAGTCTTCCAGGGAACGAACAAAGCGTAGACAGTTTAAGACATTACTCCCATGGAGATAAGTCCACATGGTGCTTATTGTGTTCAATGCCGATGCAATTTTTGTGTTTCATCAACACTCTGAAGGTCCACGGAATACAGAATGCATCAAGATGTGCTTCAGAAACTACTAATAATCTTCCAGGAAACGATCAAAGCGTAGGCAGTTTAAGACATTACTCCCATGGAGAAGAGTCCGCATGGTGCTTATTGTGTTCAATGCCGATGAATTTTTGTGTTTCATCAACACTCTGAATGTCTACAGATTACAGAATGCATCCAGATGTGCTTCGGAAACTACTACTAGTCTTCCAGTGAACGATCAAAGTGTAAACAGTTTAAGACATTACTCCCATGGAGGAAAGTCCGCATGGGGATTATTGTGTTCAAAGAAGATGCAATTTTTGTTTTTCATCAACACCCTGAAGGTCCACAGATTACAGAATGCATCCATATGTGCTTCGGAAACTACTACTAGTCTTCGAGGGAACGATCAAAGCGTAGACAGTTTAAGACATTACTCCCATGGAGAAAAGTCGGCATGGTGCTTATTGTGTTCAGTGCCGATGAAATTTTTGTGTTTCATCAACACTCTGAAGGTCCACAGATTACAGAATACATCCAGATGTGCTTCGGAAGCTACAACTTGTCATCCAGGGAACGATCAAAGCGTAGACAGTATAAGACATTACTCCCATGGAGAAAAGTTCGCATGGTGGTTATTGTGTTCAATGTAGATGCAATATCTGTGTTTCATCAATACTCTGAAGGTCGACAGATTACAGAATGCTTCCAGATGTGCTTCGGAAACAACTACTAGTTTTCAAGAGTACGATCAAAGCGTAGACAGTTTAAGACATTACTCCCATGGGGAAAAGTCTTCATGGTGATTATTGTGTTCAATGCCGATGCAATTTTTGTGTTTCATCAACACTTTGAAGGTCCGCAGATTACAGAATGCATCCGGATGTGCTTCGGAAACTACTACTAGTCATCCTGTGACCGATCAAAGCGTAGACAGTTTAAGACATTACTACCATGGAGAAAAATCCGCATGGTGCTTATTGTGTTCAATGCAGATGAATTTTCTATGTTTCATCAACACTCTGAAGGTCCACAGATCACAGAATGCCTCCAGATGTACTTCGGAAACTACTAATAGTCTTCCAGTAAACGATCAAAGCATAGACAGTTAAAGGCATTACTCCCATGGAGTAAACTCCACATGGTGCTTGTTGTGTTCAATGCCGATGCAATTTCTGTGTTTCATCAACACTCTGAAGGTCCACAGATTACAGAACGCCTCCAGATGTGCTTCGGAAACTACTACTAGTCTTAAAGTGTACGATCAAAGCGTAGACAGTTTAAGACATTACTCTCATGGAGAAAAGTCCGCATGGTGCTTATTGTGTTCAATGCCGATTCAATTTCTGTGTTTCATCAACACTCTGAAGGTCAACAGATAACAGAATGCCTCCAGATGTGCTTCGGAAACTACTACTAGACTTCCAGTGTACAATCAAAGTGTAGACAGTTTAAGACATTACTCGCATGGAGAAAAGTCCGCATAGTGCTTATTGTGTTCAATGCCGATGCAGTTTTTGTGTTTCATCAACACTCTGAACGTCCTCAGATTACGGAATGCCTCCAGATTTTCTTCGGAAACTACTACTAGTCTTCCAGGGAACGATCAAAGCGTAGACAGTTTGAGACATTACTTCCATGGAGAAAAGTCCGCATGGTGCTTATTGTATTCAATGCCGATGCAATTTCTGCGTTTCATCAACACTCTGCAGGTCAACATATTACAGAATGCCTCCAGATGTGCTTCGGAAACTACTACTAGTTTTCCAGTGTACGATCAAAGCGTAGACAGTTTAAGACATTACTACCATGGAGAAAAGTTCGCATGGTGCTTATTGTGTTCAATGCCGATGCAATTTTTGTGTTTCATCAACACTCTGAAGGTTCACAGATTACAGAATGCCTCCAGATGTGCTTCGGAAACTACTACTAGTCTTAAAGTGTACGATCAAAGCGTAGACAGTTTAAGACATTACTCTCATGGAGAAAAGTCCGCATGGTGCTTATTGTGTTCAATGCCGATTCAATTTCTGTGTTTCATCAACACTCTGAAGGTCAACAGATAACAGAATGCCTCCAGATGTGCTTCGGAAACTACTACTAGACTTCCAGTGTACAATCAAAGTGTAGACAGTTTAAGACATTACTCCCATGGAGAAAAGTCCGCATAGTGCTTATTGTGTTCAATGCCGATGCAGTTTTTGTGTTTCATCAACACTCTGAACGTCCTCAGATTACGGAATGCCTCCAGATGTTCTTCGGAAACTACTACTAGTCTTCCAGGGAACGATCAAAGCGTAGACAGTTTGAGACATTACTTCCATTTAGAAAAGTCCGCATGGTGCTTATTGTATTCAATGCCGATGCAATTTCTGCGTTTCATCAACACTCTGCAGGTCAACATATTACAGAATGCTTCCAGATGTGCTTCGGAAACTACTACTAGTTTTCCAGTGTACGATCAAAGCGTAGACAGTTTAAGACATTACTATAATGGAGAAAAGTTCGCATGGTGCTTATTGTGTTCAATGCCGATGCAATTTTTGTGTTTCATCAACACTCTGAAGGTTCACAGATTACAGAATGCCTCCAGATGGTCTTCGGAAACTACTACTAGTCCTCGAGGGAACGATCAAAGCGTAGACAGTTTGAGACATTACTCTCATGGAGAAAAGTCCGCAAGGTGCTTATTGAGTTCAATGCCGATGCAATTTTTGTGTTTCATCAACACTCTGAAGGTCCACAGATTACAGAATGCATCCAAATCTGCTTCGGAAACTACTACTAGTCTTCCAGGGAACGATCAAAGCGTAGACAGTTTAAGACATTACTCCAATGGAGAAAAGTCCGCATGGTGCTTATTGTGTTCAATGCCGATTCAATTTCTGTGTTTCATCACACTGTGAAGGTCCACAGATTACAGAATGCATCCAAATGTGCTTCGGAAACTACTACTAGTCTTCCAGGGAACGATCAAAGCGTAGACAGTTGAAGACATTACTCCCATGGAGAAAAGTCCGCATGGTGCTTATTGTGTTCAATGCCGATGCAATTTCTGTGTTTCAAAACACTCTGAAGGTCCACAGATTACAGAATGCATCCAGATGGGCTTCGGAAACTACTACTAATCTTTCAGTGAACGATCAAGGCGTAGACAGTTTAAGACATTACTACCATGGAGAAAAGTCCGCATGGTGCTTATTGTGTTCAATGCCGATGCAATTTCTGTGTTTCATCAACACTCTGAAGGTCCACAGATTACAAAATGCCTCCAGATGTGCTTCGGAAACTACTACTAGTCTTCCAGTGTACGATCAAAGCATAGACACTTTAAGACATTACTCTCATGGAGAAAAGTCCGCAAGATGCTTATTGAGTTCAATGCAGATGCAATTTTTGTGTTTCATCAACACTCAGAAGGTCCACAGATTACAGAATGCATCCAAATGTACTTCGGAAACTACTACTAGCCTTCCAGGGAACGATCAAAGCGTAGACAGTTTAAGACATTAACCCAATGGAGAAAAGTCCGCAAGGTGCTTATTGTGTTCAATGCCGATTCAATTTCCGTGATTCATCACACTGTGAAGGTCCACAGATTACAGAATGCATCCTGATGTGCTTCGGAAACTACTACTAGTCTTCCAGGGAACGATCAAAGCGTAGACAGTTGAAGACATTACTCCCATGGAGAAAAGTCTGCATGGTGCTTATTGTGTTCAATGCCGATGCAATTTCTGTGTTTCATCAACACTCTGAAGGTCCACAGATTACAGAATGCATCCAGATGTGCTTCGGAAACTACTACTAGTCTTCCAGTGAACGATCAAAGCGTAGACAGTTTAAGACATTACTACCATGGAGAAAAGTCCGCATGGTGCTTATTGTGTTCAATGCAGATGAATTTTCTATGTTTCATCAACACTCTGAAGGTCCACAGATCACAGAATTCCTCCAGATGTACTTCGGAAACTACTAATAGTCTTCCAGTAAACGATCAAAGCATAGACAGTTAAAGGCATTACTCCCATGGAGTAAACTCCACATGGTGCTTGTTGTGTTCAATGCCGATGCAATTTCTGTGTTTCATCAACACTCTGAAGGTCCACAGATTACAGAACGCCTCCAGATGTGCTTCGGAAACTACTACTAGTCTTAAAGTGTACGATCAAAGCGTAGACAGTTTAAGACATTACTCCCATGGAGTAAACTCCACATGGTGCTTGTTGTGTTCAATGCCGATGCAATATCTGTGTTTCATCAACACTCTGAAGGTCCACAGATTACAGAACGCCTCCAGATGTGCTTCGGAAACTACTACTAGACTTCCAGTGTACAATCAAAGTGTAGACAGTTTCAGACATTACTCCCATGGAGAAAAGTCCGCATAGTGCTTATTGTGTTCAATGCCGATGCAGTTTTTGTGTTTCATCAACACTCTGAACGTCCTCAGATTACGGAATGCCTCCAGATGTTCTTCGGAAACTACTACTAGTCTTCCAGGGAACGATCAAAGCGTAGACAGTTTGAGACATTACTTCCATGGAGAAAAGTCCGCATGGTGCTTATTGTATTCAATGCCGATGCAATTTTTGTGTTTCATCAACACTCTGAAGGTCCACAGATTACAGAGTGCATCCAGTTATGCTTCGGAAACTACTACTAGTCTTCCAGGGAACGAACAAAGCGTAGACAGTTTAAGACATTACTCCCATGGAGATAAGTCCACATGGTGCTTATTGTGTTCAATGCCGATGCAATTTTTGTGTTTCATCAACACTCTGAAGGTCCACGGAATACAGAATGCATCAAGATGTGCTTCAGAAACTACTACTAATCTTCCAGGAAACGATCAAAGCGTAGGCAGTTTAAGACATTACTCCCATGGAGAAGAGTCCGCATGGTGCTTATTGTGTTCAATGCCGATGAATTTTTGTGTTTCATCAACACTCTGAATGTCTACAGATTACAGAATGCATCCAGATGTGCTTCGGAAACTACTACTAGTCTTCCAGTGAACGATCAAAGTGTAAACAGTTTAAGACATTACTCCCATGGAGGAAAGTCCGCATGGGGATTATTGTGTTCAAAGAAGATGCAATTTTTGTTTTTCATCAACACCCTGAAGGTCCACAGATTACAGAATGCATCCATATGTGCTTCGGAAACTACTACTAGTCTTCGAGGGAACGATCAAAGCGTAGACAGTTTAAGACATTACTCCCATGGAGAAAAGTCGGCATGGTGCTTATTGTGTTCAGTGCCGATGAAATTTTTGTGTTTCATCAACACTCTGAAGGTCCATAGATTACAGAATACATCCAGATGTGCTTCGGAAGCTACAACTTGTCATCCAGGGAACGATCAAAGCGTAGACAGTATAAGACATTACTCCCATGGAGAAAAGTCTTCATGGTGGTTATTGTGTTCAATGTAGATGCAATATCTGTGTTTCATCAATACTCTGAAGGTCGACAGATTACAGAATGCTTCCAGATGTGCTTCGGAAACAACTACTAGTTTTCAAGAGTACGATCAAAGCGTAGACAGTTTAAGACATTACTCCCATGGGGAAAAGTCTTCATGGTGATTATTGTGTTCAATGCCGATGCAATTTTTGTGTTTCATCAACACTTTGAAGGTCCGCAGATTACAGAATGCATCCGGATGTGCTTCGGAAACTACTACTAGTCATCCTGTGACCGATCAAAGCGTAGACAGTTTATGACATTACTCCCTTGGAGAAAAGTCCGCATGGTGCTTATTGTGTTCAATGCCGATTCAATTTCTGTGTTTCATCACACTCTGAAGGTCCACAGATTACAGAATGCATCCAGATGTGCTTTTGAAACTACTACTAGTGTTCCAGGGAACGATCAAAGCGTAGACAGTTTAAGACATTACTCCCATGGAGAAAAGTCGGCAAGGTGCTTATTGTGTTCAATGCCGATGCAATTTCTGTGTTTCATCAACACTCTGAAAGTCCACAGTATACAGAACGCCTCCAAATGTGCTTCGCAAACTACTACTAGTCTTCCTGTGTACGATCAAAGCGTAGACAGTTTAAGACATTACTACCATTTAGAAAAGTCTGCATGGTGCTTATTGTGTTCAATGCCGATGCAATTTTTGTGTTTCATCAACACTCTGAAGGTCCACAAATTACAGAATGCCTCCAGATGTGCTTCGGAAACTACTACTAGTCTTGCAGGGAACGATCGAAGCGTAGACAGTTTAAGACATTACTACCATGGAGAAAAGTCCGCATGGTGCTTATTGTGTTCAATGCCGATGCAATTTCTGTGTTTCATCAACACTCTGAAGGTCCACAGATTACAGAATGCCTCCAGATGTGCTTCGGAAACTACTACTAGTCTTCCAGTAAACGATCAAAGCATAGACACTTTAACACATTACTCTCATGGAGAAAAGTCTGCAAGGTGCTTATTGAGTTCAATGCCGATGCAATTTTTGTGTTTCATCAACACTCAGAAGGTCCACAGATTACAGAATGCATCCAAATGTGCTTTGGAAACTACTACTAGTCTTCCAGGGAACGATCAAAGCGTAGACACTTTAAGACATTACTCCAATGGAGAAAAGTCCGCAAGGTGCTTATTGTGTTCAATGCCGATTCAATTTCTGTGTTTCATGACACTGTGAAGGTCCACAGATTACAGAATGCATCCAAATGTGCTTCGGAAACTACTACTAGTCTTCCAGGGAACGATCAAAGCGTAGACAGTTTAAGACATTACTCCCATGGAGAAAAGTCCGCATGGTGCTTATTGTGTTCAATGCCGATGAATTTTTGTGTTTCATCAACACTCTGAAGGTCTACAGATTACAGAATGCATCCAGATGTGCTTCGGAAACTACTACTAGTCTTCCAGTGAACGATCGAAGTGTAAACAGTTTAAGACATTACTCCCATGGAGGAAAGTCCGCATGGTGATTATTGTGTTCAAAGAAGATGCAATTTTTGTGTTTCATCAACACTCTGAAGGTCCACAGATTACAGAATACATCCAGATGTGCTTCGGAAGCTACAACTTGTCTTCCAGGGTACGATCAAAGCGTAGACAGTATAAGACATTACTCCCATGGAGAAAAGTTCGCATGGTGGTTATTGTGTTCAATGCCGATGTAATTTCTGTGTTTCATCAATACTCTGAAGGTCGACAGATTACAGAATGCTTCCAGATGTGCTTCGGAAACTACTACTAGTCTTCCAGGGAACGATCAAACCATAGACAGTTTAAGACATTACTCCCATGGAGGAAAGTCCGCATGGTGCTTATTGTGTCAATGCCGATGCAATTTTTGTGTTTCATCAACACTTTGAAGGTCCACAGATTACGGAATGCATCCAGATGTGCTTCGGAAACTACTACTAGTCATCCTGTGACCGATCAAAGAGTAGACAGTTTATGACATTACTCCCTTGGAGAAAAGTCCGCATGGTGCTTATTGTGTTCAATGCCGATTCAATTTCTGTGTTTCATCACACTCTGAAGGTCCACAGATTACAGAATGCATCCAAATGTGCTTCGGAAACTACTACTAGTCTTCCAGGGAACGATCAAAGCGTAGACAGTTGAAGACATTACTCCCATGGAGAAAAGTCCGCATGGTGCTTATTGTGTTCAATGCCGATGCAATTTCTGTGTTTCATCAACACTCTGAAGGTCCACAGATTACAGAATGCCTCCAGATGTGCTTCGGATACTACTACTAGTCTTCCAGTAAACGATCAAAGCATAGACACTTTAAGACATTACTCTCATGGAGAAAAGTCCGCAAAGTGCTTATTGAGTTCAATGCCGATGCAATTTTTGTGTTTCATCAACACTCAGAAGGTCCACAGATTACAGAATGCATCCAAATATGCTTCGGAAACTACTACTAGTCTTCCAGGGAACGATCAAATCGTAGACAGTTTAAGACATTACTTCAATGGAGAAAAGTCCGCATGGTGCTTATTGTGTTCAATGCCGATTCAATTTCTGTGTTTCATCACACTGTGAAGGTCCACAGATTACAGAATGCATCTAAATGTGCTTCGGAAACTACTACTAGTCTTCCAGGGAACGATCAAAGCGTAGACAGTTGAAGACATTACTCCCATGGAGAAAAGTCTGCATGGTGCTTATTGTGTTCAATGCCGATGCAATTTCTGTGTTTCATCAACACTCTGAAGGTCCACAGATTACAGAATGCATCCAGATGTGCTTCGGAAACTACTACTAGTCTTCCAGGGAACGATCAAATCGTAGACAGTTTAAGACATAACTCCCATGGAGAAAAGTCCACATGGTGCTTATTGTGTTCAATGCCGATGCAATTTTTGTGTTTCATCAACACTCTGAAGGTCCACAGATTACAGAATGCATCCAGATGTGCTTCGGAAACTACTACTAGTCTTCCAGGGAACGATCAAACCGTAGACAGTTTAAGACATTACTCCCATGGAGAAAAGTCCGCATGCTGCTTATTGTGTTCAATGCCGATGCAATTTCTGTGTTTCATCAACACTCTGAAGGTCCACAGATTACAGAACGCCTCCAGATATGCTTCGGAAACTACTACTAGTCTTCCTGTGTACGATCAAAGCGTAGACAGTTTAAGACATTACTTCCATGGAGAAAAGTCCGCATGGGGTTTATTGTGTTCAATGCCGTTGCAATTTCTGTGTTTGATCAACACTCTGAAGGTCCAGAGATTACAGAATGACTCAAGATGTGCTTCGGAAACTACTACTAGTCTTTCAGTGTACGATCAAAGCGTAAACAGTTTAGGACATTACTCCCATGGAGAAAAGTCGAATGGTGCTTATTGTGTTCAATGACGATGAAATTTTTGTGTTTCATCTATACTCTCAAGGTCGACAGATTATAGAATGCTTCCAGATGTGCTTCGGAAACTACTACTAGTCTTCCAGTGTACTATCAAAGCGTAGACAGTTTAAGACATTACTCCCATAGAGAAAGGTCCGCATGGTGCTTATTGTGTGCAATGCCGATGCAATTTCTTTGTTTCATCAACACTCTGAAGGTCCACAGATTACAAAATGCCTCCAGATGTGCTTCGCAAACTACTACTAGACTTCCAGTGTACAATCAAAGTGTAGACAGTTTAAGACATTACTCCCATGGAGAAAAGTCCGCATAGTGCTTATTGTGTTCAATGCCGATGCAGTTTTTGTGTTTCATCAACACTCTGAACGTCCTCAGATTACGGAATGCCTCCAGATGTTCTTCGGAAACTACTACTAGTCTTCCAGGGAACGATCAAAGCGTAGACAGTTTGAGACATTAATTCCATGGAGAAAAGTCCGCATGGTGCTTATTGTATTCAATGCCGATGCAATTTTTGTGTTTCATCAACACTCTGAAGGTCCACAGATTACAGAGTGCATCCAGTTATGCTTCGGAAACTACTACTAGTCTTCCAGGGAACGAACAAAGCGTAGACAGTTTAAGACATTACTCCCATGGAGATAAGTCCACATGGTGCTTATTGTGTTCAATGCCGATGCAATTTTTGTGTTTCATCAACACTCTGAAGGTCCACGGAATACAGAATGCATCAAGATGTGCTTCAGAAACTACTACTAATCTTCCAGGAAACGATCAAAGCGTAGGCAGTTTAAGACATTACTCCCATGGAGAAGAGTCCGCATGGTGCTTATTGTGTTCAATGCCGATGAATTTTTGTGTTTCATCAACACTCTGAAGGTCTACAGATTACAGAATGCATCCAGATGTGCTTCGGAAACTACTACTAGTCTTCCAGTGAACGATCAAAGTGTAAACAGTTTAAGACATTACTCCCATGGAGGAAAGTCCGCATGGGGATTATTGTGTTCAATGAAGATGCAATTTTTGTTTTTCATCAACACTCTGAAGGTCCACAGATTACAGAATGCATCCATATGTGCTTCGGAAACTACTACTAGTCTTCGAGGGAACGATCAAAGCGTAGACAGTTTAAGACATTACTCCCATGGAGAAAAGTCGGCATGGTGCTTATTGTGTTCAGTGCCGATGAAATTTTTGTGTTTCATCAACACTCTGAAGGTCCACAGATTACAGAATACATCCAGATGTGCTTCGGAAGCTACAACTTGTCTTCCAGGGAACGATCAAAGCGTAGACAGTATAAGACATTACTCCCATGGAGAAAAGTTCGCATGGTGGTTATTGTGTTCAATGTAGATGCAATATCTGTGTTTCATCAATACTCTGAAGGTCGACAGATTACAGAATGCTTCCAGATGTGCTTCGGAAACTACTACTAGTTTTCAAGAGTACGATCAAAGCGTAGACAGTTTAAGACATTACTCCCATGGGGAAAAGTCTTCATGGTGATTATTGTGTTCAATGCCGATGCAATTTTTGTGTTTCATCAACACTTTGAAGGTCCACAGATTACAGAATGCATCCGGATGTGCTTCGGAAACTACTACTAGTCATCCTGTGACCGATCAAAGCGTAGACAGTTTATGACATTACTCCCTTGGAGAAAAGTCCGCATGGTGCTTATTGTGTTCAATGCCGATTCAATTTCTGTGTTTCATCACACTCTGAAGGTCCACAGATTACAGAATGCATCCAGATGTGCTTTTGAAACTACTACTAGTGTTCCAGGGAACGATCAAAGCGTAGACAGTTTAAGACATAACTCCCATGGAGAAAAGTCGGCAATGTGCTTATTGTGTTCAATGCCGATGCAATTTCTGTGTTTCATCAACACTCTGAAAGTCCACAGTATACAGAACGCCTCCAAATGTGCTTCGCAAACTACTACTAGTCTTCCTGTGTACGATCAAAGCGTAGACAGTTTAAGACATTACTACCATTTAGAAAAGTCTGCATGGTGCTTATTGTCTTCAATGCCGATGCAATTTTTGTGTTTCATCAACACTCTGAAGGTCCACAAATTACAGAATGCCTCCAGATGTGCTTCGGAAACTACTACTAGTCTTGCAGGGAACGATCAAAGCGTAGACAGTTTAAGACATTACTCCCATGGAGAAAAGTCCGCATGGTGCTTATTGTTTTCAATGCCGACGCAATTTCTATGTTTCATCAACACCCTGAAGGTCCACACATTATACAATGCCTACAGATGTGCTTCGGAAACTACTACTAGTCTTCCAGTGTACGATCAAAAAGTCGACAGTTTAAGACATTACTACCATGGAGAAAAGTCCGCATGGTGCTTATTGTGTTCAATGCCGATGCAATTTCTGTGTTTCATCAACACTCTGAAGGTCCACAGATTACAGAATGCCTCCAGATGTGCTTCGGAAACTACTACTAGTCTTCCAGTAAACGATCAAAGCATAGACACTTTAAGACATTACTCCCATTGAGAAAAGTCCACATGGTGCTTGTTGTGTTCAATGCCGATGCAATTTCTGTGTTTCATCAACACTCTGCAGGTCAACATATTACAGAATGCCTCCAGATGTGCTTCGGAAACTACTACTAGTTTTCCAGTGTACGATCAAAGCGTAGACGGTTTACAACATTACTCCCATGGAGAAAAGTCCGCATGGTGCTTATTGTGTTCAATGCCGATGCAATTTTTGTGTTTCATCAACACTCTGAAGGTCCACAGATTACAGAATGCATCCAAATCTGCTTCGGAAACTACTACTAGTCTTCCAGGGAACGATCAAAGCGTAGACAGTTTAAGACATTACTCCAATGGAGAAAAGTCCGCATGGTGCTTATTGTATTCAATGCCGATTCTATTTCTGTGTTTCATCACACTGTGAAGGTCCACACATTACAGAATGCATCCAAATGTGCTTCGGAAACTACTACTAGTCTTCCAGTGAACGATCGAAGTGTAAACAGTTTAAGACATTACTCCCATGGAGGAAAGTCCGCATGGTGATCATTGTGTTCAAAGAAGATGCAATTTTTGTGTTTCATCAACACTCTGAAGGTCCACAGATTACAGAATACATCCAGATGTGCTTCGGAAGCTACAACTTGTCTTCCAGGGTACGATCAAAGCGTAGACAGTATAAGACATTACTCCCATGGAGAAAAGTTCGCATGGTGGTTATTGTGTTCAATGCCGATGCAATTTCTGTGTTTCATCAATACTCTGAAGGTCGACAGATTACAGAATGCTTCCAGATGTGCTTCGGAAACTACTACTAGTCTTCAAGTGTACGATCAAAACGTAGACAGTTTAAGACATTACTCCCATGGAGAAAAGTCTTCGTGGTGATTATTGTCTTCAATGCCGATGCAATTTCTGTGTTTCATCAACACCCTGAAGGTCCACAGATTACAGAATGCATCCAGATGTGCTTCGGAAACTACTACTAGTCTTCCAGGGAACGATCAAACCGTAGACAGTTTAAGACATTACTCCCATGGAGGAAAATCCGCATGGTGCTTATTGTGTCAATGCCGATGCAATTTTTGTGTTTCATCAACACTTTGAAGGTCCACAGATTACGGAATGCATCCAGATGTGCTTCGGAAACTACTACTACTCATCCTGTGACCGATCAAAGAGTAGACAGTTTATGACATTACTCCCTTGGAGAAAAGTCCGCATGGTGCTTATTGTGTTCAATGCCGATTCAATTTCTGTGTTTCATCACACTCTGAAGGTCCACAGATTACAGAATGCATCCAAATGTGCTTCGGAAACTACTACTAGTCTTCCAGGGAACGATCAAAGCGTAGACAGTTGAAGACATTACTCCCATGGAGAAAAGTCCGCATGGTGCTTATTGTGTTCAATGCCGATGCAATTTCTGTGTTTCAAAACACTCTGAAGGTCCACAGATTACAGAATGCATCCAGATGTGCTTCGGAAACTACTACTAGTCTTCCAGTGAACGATCAAAGCGTAGACAGTTTAAGACATTACTACCATGGAGAAAAGTCCGCATGGTGCTTATTGTGTTCAATGCCGATGCAATTTCTGTGTTTCATCAACACTCTGAAGGTCCACAGATTACAGAATGCCTCCAGATGTGCTTCGGATACTACTACTAGTCTTCCAGTAAACGATCAAAGCATAGACACTTTAAGACATTACTCTCATGGAGAAAAGTCCGCAAAGTGCTTATTGAGTTCAATGCCGATGCAATTTTTGTGTTTCATCAACACTCAGAAGGTCCACAGATTACAGAATGCATCCAAATGTGCTTCGGAAACTACTACTAGTCTTCCAGGGAACGATCAAATCGTAGACAGTTTAAGACATTACTTCAATGGAGAAAAGTCCGCAAGGTGCTTATTGTGTTCAATTCCGATTCAATTTCTGTGTTTCGTCACACTGTGAAGGTCCACAGATTACAGAATGCATCCAAATGTGCTTTGGAAACTACTACTAGTCTTCCAGGGAACGATCAAAGCGTAGACAGTTGAAGACATTACTCCCATGGAGAAAAGTCTGCATGGTGCTTATTGTGTTCAATGCCGATGCAATTTCTGTGTTTCATCAACACTCTGAAGGTCCACAGATTACAGAATGCATCCAGATGTGCTTCGGAAACTACTACTAGTCTTCCAGGGAACGATCAAAGCGTAGACAGTTTAAGACATAACTCCCATGGAGAAAAGTCCACATGGTGCTTATTGTGTTCAATGCCGATGCAATTTTTGTGTTTCATCAACACTCTGAAGGTCCACAGATTACAGAATGCATCCAGATGTGCTTCGGAAACTATTACTAGTCTTCCAGGGAACGATCAAACCGTAGACAGTTTAAGACTTTACTCCCATGGAGAAAAGTCCGCATGCTGCTTATTGTGTTCAATGCCGATGCAATTTCTGTGTTTCATCAACACTCTGAAGGTCCACAGATTACAGAACGCCTCCAGATATGCTTCGGAAACTACTACTAGTCTTCCTGTGTACGATCAAAGCGTAGACAGTTTAAGACATTACTTCCATGGAGAAAAGTCCGCATGGTGTTTATTGTGTTCAATGCCGTTGCAATTTCTGTGTTTCATCAACACTCTGAAGGTCCAGAGATTACAGAATGACTCAAGATGTGCTTCGGAAACTACTACTAGTCTTTGAGTGTACGATCAAAGCGTAAACAGTTTAGGACATTACTCCCATGGAGAAAAGTCGAATGGTGCTTATTGTGTTCAATGACGATGAAATTTTTGTGTTTCATCTATACTCTCAAGGTCGACAGATTATAGAATGCTTCCAGATGTGCTTCGGAAACTACTACTAGTCTTCCAGTGTACTATCAAAGCGTAGACAGTTTAAGACATTACTCCCATAGAGAAAGGTCCGCATGGTGCTTATTGTGTGCAATGCCGACGCAATTTCTTTGTTTCATCAACACTCTGAAGGTCCACAGATTACAAAATGCCTCCAGATGTGCTTCGCAAACTACTACTAGACTTCCAGTGTACAATCAAAGTGTAGACAGTATAAGACATTACTCCCATGGAGAAAAGTCCGCATAGTGCTTATTGTGTTCTATGCCGATGCAGTTTTTGTGTTTCATCAACACTCTGAACGTCCTCAGATTACGGAATGCCTCCAGATGTTCTTCGGAAACTACTACTAGTCTTCCAGGGAACGATCAAAGCGTAGACAGTTGAAGACATTACTCCCATGGAGAAAAGTCCGCATGGTGTTTATTGTGTTCAATGCCGTTGCAATTTCTGTGTTTCATCAACACTCTGAAGGTCCACGGAGTACAGAATGCATCAAGATATGCTTCAGAAACTACTACTAATCTTCCAGGAAACGATCAAAGCGTAGGCAGTTTAAGACATTACTCACATGGAGAAAAGTCCGCATGGTGCTTATTGTGTTCAATGCCGATGAATTTTTGTGTTTCATCAACACTCTGAAGGTCCAGAGATTACAGAATGCATCCAGATGTGCTTCTGAAACTACTACTAGTCATCCTGTGACCGATCAAAGCGTAGACAGTTTATGACATTACTCCCTTGGAGAAAAGTCCGCATGGTGCTTATTGTGTTCAATGCCGATTCAATTTCTGTGTTTCATCACACTGTGAAGGTCCACAGATTACAGAATGCATCCAAATGTGCTTCGGAAACTACTACTAGTCTTCCAGGGAACGATCAAAACGTAGACAGTTGAAGACATTACTCCCATGGAGAAAAGTCCGCATGGTGCTTATTGTGTTCAATGCCGATGCAATTTCTGTGTTTCATCACACTCTGAAGGTCCACAGATTACAGAATGCATCCAGATGTGCTTTTGAAACTACTACTAGTGTTCCAGGGAACGATCAAAGCGTAGACAGTTTTAGACATTACTCCCATGTAGAAAAGTCGGCAAGGTGCTGATAGTGTTCAATGCCGATGCAATTTCTGTTTTTCATCAACACTCTGAAAGTCCACAGTATACAGAACGCCTCCAGATGTGCTTCGGAAACTACTACTAGTCTTCCTGTGTACGATCAAAGCGTAGACAGTTTAAGACATTACTACCATGGAGAAAAGTCCGCATGGTGCTTATTGTGTTCAATGCCGATGCAATTTTTGTGTTTCATCAACACTCTGAAGGTCCACAAATTACAGAATGCCTCCAGATGTGCTTCGGAAACTACTACTAGTCTTGCAGGGAACGATCAAAGCGTAGACAGTTTAAGACATTACTCCCATGGAGAAAAGTCCGCATGGTGCTTATTGTGTTCAATGCCGACGCAATTTCTATGTTTCATCAACACTCTGAAGGTCCACAGATTACACAATGCCTACAGATGTGCTTCGGAAACTACTACTAGTCTTCCAGTGTACGATCAAAGCGTCGACAGTTTAAGAAATTACTCCCATGGAGAAAAGTCCGCATGGTGCTTATTGTGTTCAATGCCGATGCAATTTCTGTGTTTCATCAACACTCTGAAGGTCCACAGATTACAGAATGCCTCCAGATGTGCTTCGGAAACTACTACTAGTCTTCCAGTAAACGATCAAAGCATAGACACTTTAAGACATTACTCCCATTGAGAAAAGCCCACATGGTGCTTGTTGTGTTCAATGCCGATGCAATTTCTGTGTTTCATCAACACTCTGCAGGTCAACATATTACAGAATGCCTCCAGATGTGCTTCGGAAACTACTACTAGTTTTCCAGTGTACGATCAAAGCGTAGACAGTTTAAGACATTACTACCATGGAGAAAAGTTCGCATGGTGCTTATTGTGTTCAATGCCGATGCAATTTTTGTGTTTCATCAACACTCTGAAGGTCCACAGATTACAGAATGCCTCCAGATGTGCTTCGGAAACTACTACTAGTCTTCGAGGGAACGATCAAAGCGTAGACAGTTTGAGACATTACTCTCATCGAGAAAAGTCCGCAAGGTGCTTATTGAGTTCAATGCCGATGCAATTTTTGTGTTTCATCAACACTCTAAAGGTCCACAGATTACAGAATGCATCCAAATCTGCTTCGGAAACTACTACTAGTCTTCCAGGGAACGATCAAAGCGTAGACAGTTTAAGACATTACTCCAATTGAGAAAAGTCCGCATGGTGCTTATTGTGTTCAATGCCGATTCAATTTCTGTGTTTCATCACACTGTGAAGGTCCACAGATTACAGAATGCATCCAAATGTGCTTCGGAAACTACTACTAGTCTTCCAGGGAACGATCAAAGCGTAGACAGTTGAAGACATTACTCCCATGGAGAAAAGTCCGCATGGTGATTATTGTGTTCAATGCCGATGCAATTTCTGTGTTTCATCAACACTCTGAAGGTCCACAGATTACAAAATGCCTCCAGATGTGCTTCGGAAACTACTACTAGTCTTCCAGTAAACGATCAAAGCATAGACACTTTAAGACATTACTCTCATGGAGAAAAGTCCGCAAGGTGCTCATTGAGTTCAATGCAGATGCAATTTTTGTGTTTCATCAACACTCAGAAGGTCCACAGATTACAGAATGCATCCAAATGTACTTCGGAAACTACTACTAGTCTTCCAGGGAACGATCAAAGCGTAGACAGTTGAAGACATTAACCCAATGGAGGAAAGTCCGCAAGGTGCTTATTGTGTACAATGCCGATTCAATTTCTGTGATTCATCACACTGTGAAGGTCCACAGATTACAGAATGCATCCAAACGTGCTTCGGAAACTACTACTAGTCTTTCAGTGAACGATCAAAGCGTAGACAGTTTAAGACATTACTACCATGGAGAAAAGTTCGCATGGTGCTTATTGTGTTCAATGCCGATGCAATTTTTGTGTTTCATCAACACTCTGAAGGTCCACAGATTACAGAATGCCTCCAGATGTGCTTCGGAAACTACTACTAGTCTTCGAGGGAACGATCAAAGCGTAGACAGTTTGAGACATTACTCTCATGGAGAAAAGTCCGCAAGGTGCTTATTGAGTTCAATGCCGATGCAATTTTTGTGTTTCATCAACACTCTAAAGGTCCATAGATTACAGAATGCATCCAAATCTGCTTCGGAAACTACTACTAGTCTTCCAGGGAACGATCAAAGCGTAGACAGTTTGAGACATTACTCCAATGGAGAAAAGTCCGCATGGTGCTTATTGTGTTCAATGCCGATTCAATTTCTGTGTTTCATCACACTGTGAAGGTCCACAGATTACAGAATGCATCCAAATGTGCTTCGGAAACTACTACTAGTCTTCCAGGGAACGATCAAAGCGTAGACAGTTGAAGACATTACTCCCATGGAGAAAAGTCCGCATGGTGATTATTGTGTTCAATGCCGATGCAATTTCTGTGTTTCACAACACTCTGAAGGTCCACAGATTACAGAATGCATCCAGATGGGCATCGGAAACTACTACTAGTCTTTCAGTGAACGATCAAAGCGTAGACAGTTTAAGACATTACTACCATGGAGAAAAGTCCGCATGGTGCTTATTGTGTTCAATGCCGATGCAATTTCTGTGTTTCATCAACACTCTGAAGGTCCACAGATTACAGAATGCCTCCAGATGTGCTTCGGAAACTACTACTAGTCTTCGAGGGAACGATCAAAGCGTAGACAGTTTGAGACTTTACTCTCATCGAGAAAAGTCCGCAAGGTGCTTATTGAGTTCAATGCCGATGCAATTTTTGTGTTTCATCAACACTCTAAAGGTCCACAGATTACAGAATGCATCCAAATCTGCTTCGGAAACTACTACTAGTCTTTCAGTGAACGATCAAAGCGTAGACAGTTTAAGACATTACTACCATGGAGAAAAGTCCGCATGGTGCTTATTGTGTTCAATGCCGATGCAATTTCTGTGTTTCATCAACACTCTGAAGGTCCACAGATTACAAAATGCCTCCAGATGTGCTTCGGAAACTACTACTAGTCTTCCAGTAAACGATCAAAGCATAGACACTTTAAGACATTACTCTCATGGAGAAAAGTCCGCAAGGTGCTTATTGAGTTCAATGCAGATGCAATTTTTGTGTTTCATCAACACTCAGAAGGTCCACAGATTACAGAATGCATCCAAATGTACTTCGGAAACTACAACTAGTCTTCCAGGGAACGATCAAAGCGTAGACAGTTGAAGACATTAACCCAATGGAGGAAAGTCCGCAAGGTGCTTATTGTGTTCAATGCCGATTCAATTTCTGTGATTCATCACACTGTGAAGGTCCACAGATTACAGAATGCATCCAAACGTGCTTCGGAAACTACTACTAGTCTTTCAGTGAACGATCAAAGCGTAGACAGTTTAAGACATTACTACCATGGAGAAAAGTTCGCATGGTGCTTATTGTGTTCAATGCCGATGCAATTTTTGTGTTTCATCAACACTCTGAAGGTCCACAGATTACAGAATGCCTCCAGATGTGCTTCGGAAACTACTACTAGTCTTCGAGGGAACGATCAAAGCGTAGACAGTTTGAGACATTACTCTCATGGAGAAAAGTCCGCAAGGTGCTTATTGAGTTCAATGCCGATGCAATTTTTGTGTTTCATCAACACTCTAAAGGTCCATAGATTACAGAATGCATCCAAATCTGCTTCGGAAACTACTACTAGTCTTCCAGGGAACGATCAAAGCGTAGACAGTTTGAGACATTACTCCAATGGAGAAAAGTCCGCATGGTGCTTATTGTGTTCAATGCCGATTCAATTTCTGTGTTTCATCACACTGTGAAGGTCCACAGATTACAGAATGCATCCAAATGTGCTTCGGAAACTACTACTAGTCTTCCAGGGAACGATCAAAGCGTAGACAGTTGAAGACATTACTCCCATGGAGAAAAGTCCGCATGGTGATTATTGTGTTCAATGCCGATGCAATTTCTGTGTTTCAAAACACTCTGAAGGTCCACAGATTACAGAATGCATCCAGATGGGCATCGGAAACTACTACTAGTCTTTCAGTGAACGATCAAAGCGTAGACAGTTTAAGACATTACTACCATGGAGAAAAGTCCGCATGGTGCTTATTGTGTTCAATGCCGATGCAATTTCTGTGTTTCATCAACACTCTGAAGGTCCACAGATTACAAAATGCCTCCAGATGTGCTTCGGAAACTACTACTAGTCTTCCAGTAAACGATCAAAGCATAGACACTTTAAGACATTACTCTCATGGAGAAAAGTCCGCAAGGTGCTTATTGAGTTCAATGCAGATGCAATTTTTGTGTTTCATCAACACTCAGAAGGTCCACAGATTACAGAATGCATCCAAATGTACTTCGGAAACTACTACTAGTCTTCCAGGGAACGATCAAAGCGTAGACAGTTGAAGACATTAACCCAATGGAGGAAAGTCCGCAAGGTGCTTATTGTGTTCAATGCCGATTCAATTTCTGTGATTCATCACACTGTGAAGGTCCACAGATTACAGAATGCATCCAAACGTGCTTTGGAAACTACTACTAGTCTTCCAGGGAACGATCAAAGCGTAGACAGTTGAAGACATTACTCCCATGGAGAAAAGTCTGCATGGTGCTTATTGTGTTCAATGCCGATGCAATTTCTGTTTTTCATCAACACTCTGAAGGTCCACAGATTACAGAATGCATCCAGATGTGCTTCGGAAACTACTACTAGTCTTCCAGTGAACGATCAAAGCGTAGACAGTTTAAGACATTACTACCATGGAGAAAAGTCCGCATGGTGCTTATTGTGTTCAATGCAGATGAATTTTCTATGTCTCATCAACACTCTGAAGGTCCACAGATCACAAAATGCCTCCAGATGTACTTCGGAAACTACTAATAGTCTTCCAGTAAACGATCAAAGCATAGACAGTTAAAGGCATTACTCCCATGGAGTAAACTCCACATGGTGCTTGTTGTGTTCAATGCCGATGCAATTTCTGTGTTTCATCAACACTCTGAAGGTCCACAGATTACAGAACGCCTCCAGATGTGCTTCGGAAACTACTACTAGTCTTAAAGTGTACGATCAAAGCGTAGACAGTTTAAGACATTACTCTCATGGAGAAAAGTCCACATGGTGCTTATTGTGTTCAATGCCGATTCAATTTCTGTGTTTCATCAACACTCTGAAGGTCAACAGATAACAGAATGCCTCCAGATGTGCTTCGGAAACTACTACTAGTCTTCCAGTGTACAATCAAAGTGTGGAAAGTTTTACACATTACTCTCATTTAGAAAAGTTCGCATAGTGCTTATTGTGTTCAATGACGATGCAGTTTTTGTGTTTCATCTACACTCTGAACGTCCACAGATTACAGAATGCCTCCAGATGTGCTTCGGAAACTACTACTAGTCTTCCATCGAACGATCAAAGCGTTGACAGTTTGAGACATTACTTCCATGGAGGAAAGTCCGCATGGTGCTTATTGTGTTCAATGCGCGATGAATTTTTGTGTTTCATTAACACTCTGAAGGTCCAAAGATTACAGAATGCATCCAGATGTGCTTCGGAAACTACTACTAGTCTTCCAGTGAACGATCAAAGTGTAGACAGTTTAAAACATTACTCCCATGGAGGAAAGTCCCATGGTGCTTATTGTGTTCAATGCCGATGCAATTTCTTTGTTTCATCAACACTCTGAAGGTCCACAGATTACAGAATGCATCCAGATGTGTTTCGGAACCTACTACTAGTCTTCGAGGGAACGATCAAAGCGTAGACAGTTTAAGACATTACTCCCATAGAGAAAAGTCCGCATGGTGCTTATGGTGTTTAATGCCGATGCAATTTCTGTGTTTCATCATCACTCTGAAGGTCCACAGATTACAGAGTGCATCCAGATGTGCTTCGGAAACTACTACTATTGTTCCAGGGAACGATCAAAGCGTAGACAGTTTAAGACATTACTCCAATGGAGAAAAGTCCTCATGGTGCTTATTGTGTTCAATGTCGATTCAATTTCTGTGTTTAATCACACTGTGAATGTCCACAGATTACAGAATGCATCCAAATGTGCTTCGGAAACTACTACTAGTCTTCCAGGGAACGATCAAAGCGTAGACAGTTGAAGACATTACTCCTATGGAGAAAAGTCCGCATGGTGCTTATTGTGTTCAATGCCGATGCAATTTTTGTGTTTCATCAATACTCTGAAGGTCCACAGAATACAGAATGCTACCAGATGTGCTTCGGAAACTACTACAGGTCTTCCAGTGTACGATTAAAGCGTAGACAGTTTAAGACATTACTCCCATGGAGAAAAGTCCACATGGTGCTTGTTGTGTTCAATGCTGATGCAATTTCTGTGTTTCATCAACACTCTGAAGGTGCACAGATTACAGAATGCATCCAGATGTGCTTCGGAAACTACTACTAGTCTTCCAGTGTACGATCAAAGCGTAGACAGTTTAAGACATTACTACCATGGAGAAAAGTCCGCATGCTGCTTGTTGTGTTTAATGCCGATTCGATTTCTGTGTTTCACCACACTGTGAAGGTAAACAGATTACAGAATGCATCCAAATGTGCTTCGGCAACTACTACTAGTCTTCCAGTGAACGATCAAAGCGTAGACAGTTTAGGACATTACTCCCATGGAGGAAAGTCCGCATGGTGCTTATTCTGTTCAATGCCGATGCAATTTTTGTGTTTCATCAATACTCTGAAGGTCCACAGATTACAGAATGCTTGAAGATGTGCTTCGGAAACTACTACTAGTCTTCCAGTGTACAATCAAAGTGTAGACAGTTTAAGACATTTATCCCATGGAGAAAAGTCCGCATAGTGCTTATTGTGTTCAATGCCGATGCAGTTTTTGTGTTTCATCAACACTCTGAACGTAAACAGATTACAGAATGCCTCCAGATGTGCTTCGGAAAATACTACTAGTCTTCCAGGGAACGATCAAAGCGTTGACAGTTTAAGACATTACTACCATGGAGAAAAGTTCGCATGGTGTTTATTGTGTTCAATGCCGATGCAATTTTTGTGTTTCATCAACACTCTGAAGGTCCACAGATTACAGAATGCCTCCAGATGTGCTTCGGAAACTACTACTAGTCTTCGACGGAACGATCAAAGAATAGACAGTTTGAGACATTACTCTCATGGAGAAAAGTCCGCAAGGTGCTTATTGAGTTCAATGCCGATGCAATTTTTGTGTTTCATCAACACTCTAAAGGTCCACAGATTACAGAATGCATCCAAATCTGCTTCGGAAACTACTACTAGTCTTCCAGGGAACGATCAAAGCGTAGACAGTTTAAGACATTACTCCAATGGAGAAAAGTCCGCATGGTGCTTATTGTGTTCAATGCCGATTCAATTTCTGTGTTTCATCACACTATGAAGGTCCACAGATTACAGAATGCATCCAAATGTGCTTCGGAAACTACTACTAGTCTTCCAGGGAACGATCAAAGCGTAGACAGTTGAAGACATTACTCCCATGGAGAAAAGTCCGCATGGTGCTTATTGTGTTCAATGCCGATGCAATTTCTGTGTTTCAAAACACTTTGAAGGTCCACAGATTACAGAATGCATCCAGATGGGCATCGGAAACTACTACTAGTCTTCCAGTAAACGATCAAAGCATAGACACTTTAAGACATTACTCTCATGGAGAAAAGTCCGCAAGGTGCTTATTGAGTTCAATGCAGATTCAATTTTTGTGTTTCATCAACACTCAGAAGGTCCACAGATTACAGAATGCATCCAAATGTACTTCGGAAACTACTACTAGTCTTCCAGGGAACGATCAAAGCGTAGACAGTTGAAGACATTAACCCAATGGAGAAAAGTCCGCAAGGTGCTTATTGTGTTCAATGCCGATTCAATTTCTGTGATTCATCACACTGTGAAGGTCTACAGATTACAGAATGCATCCAAACGTGCTTCGGAAACTACTACTAGTCTTCCAGGGAACGATCAAAGCGTAGACAGTTGAAGACATTACTCCCATGGAGAAAAGTCTGCATGGTGCTTATTGTGTTCAATGCCGATGCAATTTCTGTTTTTCATCAACACTCTAAAGGTCCACAGATTACAGAATGCATCCAGATGTGCTTCGGAAACTACTACTAGTCTTCCAGTGAACGATCAAAGCGTATACAGTTTAAGACATTACTACCATGGAGAAAAGTACGCATGGTGCTTATTGTGTTCAATGCAGATGAATTTTCTATGTTTCATCAACACTCTGAAGGTCCACAGATCACAGAATGCCTCCAGATGTACTTCGGAAACTACTAATAGTCTTCCAGTAAACGATCAAAGCATAGACAGTTAAAGGCATTACTCCCATGGAGTAAACTCCACATGGTGCTTATTGTGTTCAATGCCGATTCAATTTCTGTGTTTCATCAACACTCTGAAGGTCAACAGATAACAGAATGCCTCCAGATGTGCTTCGGAAACTACTACTAGTCTTCCAGTGTACAATCAAAGTGTGGAAAGTTTTACACATTACTCCCATTTAGAAAAGTTCGCATAGTGCTTATTGTGTTCAATGACGATGCAGTTTTTGTGTTTCATCTACACTCTGAACGTCCACAGATTACAGAATGCCTCCAGCTGTGCTTCGGAAACTACTACTAGTCTTCCATCGAACGATCAAAGCGTTGACAGTTTGAGACATTACTTCCATGGAGGAAAGTCCGCATGGTGCTTATTGTGTTCAATGCCGATGAATTTTTGTGTTTCATTAACACTCTGAAGGTCCAAAGATTACAGAATGCATCCAGATGTGCTTCGGAAACTACTACTAGTCTTCCAGTGAACGATCAAAGCGTCGACAGTTTAAAACATTACTCCCATGGAGGAAAGTCCCATGGTGCTTATTGTGTTCAATGCCGATGCAATTTCTTTGTTTCATCAACACTCTGAAGGTCCACAGATTACAGAATGCATCCAGATGTGTTTCGGAAACTACTACTAGTCTTCGAGGGAACGATCAAAGCGTAGACAGTTTAAGACATTACTCCCATAGAGAAAAGTCCGCATGGTGCTTATGGTGTTTAATGCCGATGCAATTTCTGTGTTTCATCAACACTCTGAAGGTCCACAGATTACAGAATGCATCCAGATGTGCTTCGGAAACTACTACTATTGTTCCAGGGAACGATCAAAGTTTAGACAGTTTAAGACATTACTCCAATGGAGAAAAGTCCTCATGGTGCTTATTGTGTTCAATGTCGATTCAATTTCTGTGTTTCATCACACTGTGAAGGTCCACAGATTACAGAATGCATCCAAATGTGCTTCGGAAACTACTACTAGTCTTCCAGGGAACGATCAAAGCGTAGACAGTTGAAGACATTACTCCTATGGAGAAAAGTCCGCATGGTGCTTGTTGTGTTCAATGCTGATGCAATTTCTGTGTTTCATCAACACTCTGAAGGTGCACAGATTACAGAATGCATCCAGATGTGCTTCGGAAACTACTACTAGTCTTCCAGTGTACGATCAAAGCGTAGACAGTTTAAGACATTACTACCATGGAGAAAAGTCCGCATGGTGCTTGTTGTGTTTAATGCCGATTCGATTTCTGTGTTTCACCACACTGTGAAGGTAAACAGATTACAGAATGCATCCAAATGTGCTTCGGAATCTACTACTAGTCTTCCAGTGAACGATCAAAGCGTAGACAGTTTAGGACATTACTCCCATGGAGGAAAGTCCGCATGGTGCTTATTGTGTTCAATGCCGATGCAATTTTTGTGTTTCATCAATACTCTGAAGGTCCACAGATTACAGAATGCTTGAAGATGTGCTTCGGAAACTACTACTAGTCTTCCAGTGTACAATCAAAGTGTAGACAGTTTAAGACATTTATCCCATGGAGAAAAGTCCGCATAGTGCTTATTGTGTTCAATGCCGATGCAGTTTTTGTGTTTCATCAACACTCTGAACGTAAACAGATTACAGAATGCCTCCAGATGTGCTTCGGAAAATACTACTAGTCTTCCAGGGAACGATCAAAGCGTTGACAGTTTGAGACATTACTTCCATGGAGGAAAGTCCGCATGGTGCTTATTGTGTTCAATGCCGATGCAATTTCGGTGTTTCATCAACATTCTGAAGGTCCACAGAATACAGAATGCATCCAGATGTGCTTCAGAAACTACTACTAGTCTTCCAGGAAACGATCAAAGCGTAGACAGTTTAAGACATTACTACCATTTAGAAAAGCCCGCAAGGTGCTTATTGTGTTCAATGCCGAAACAATTTTTGTGTTTCATCAACACTCTGAAGGTCCACAGCTTACAGAATGCAATAAGATGTGCTTCGGAAACTACTACTAGTCTTCCAGTGAACGATCAAAGCGTAGAAAGTTTAAGACATTACTCCCATGGAGAAAAGTCCGCATGGTGCTTATTGTGTTCAATGCCGATGCAATTTGTTTGTTTCATCAACATTCTGAAGGTCCACAGATTACAGAATGCATCCAGATGTGTTTCGGAAACTACTACTAGTCTTCCAGGAAACGATCAAAGCGTAGACAGTTTAAGACATTACTGCCATGGAGAAAAGCCCGCAAGGTGCTTATTGTGTTCAATGCCGAAACAATTTTTGTGTTTCATCAACACTCTGAAGGTCCACAGCTTACAGAATGCATTAAGATGTGCTTCGAAAACTACTACTAGTCTTCCAGTGAACGATCAAAGCGTAGACAGTTTAAGACATTACTCCCATGGAGGAAAGTCCGCATGGTGCTTATTGTGTTCAATGCCGATGAATTTTTGTGTTTCATTAACACTCTGAAGGTCCAAAGATTACAGAATGCATCCATATGTGCTTCGGAAACTACTACTAGTCTTCCAGTGAACGATCAAAGTGTAGACAGTTTATAACATTACTCCCATGGAGGAAAGTCCCATGGTGCTTATTGTGTTCAATGCCGATGCAATTTCTTTGTTTCATCAACACTCTGAAGGTCCACAGATTACAGAATGCATCCAGATGTGCTTCGGAAACTACTACTATTGTTCCAGGGAACGATCAAAGCGTAGACAGTTTAAGACATTACTCCAATGGAGAAAAGTCCTCATGGTGCTTATTGTGTTCAATGTCGATTCAATTTCTGTGTTTCATCACACTGTGAATGTCCACAGATTACAGAATGCATCCAGATGTGCTTCGGAAACTACTACTAGTCTTCCAGTATACGATCAAAGTGTAGACAGTTTATAACATTTCTCCCATGGAGGAAAGTCGCATGGTGCTTATTGTGTTCAATGCCGATGCAATTTCTTTGTTTCATCAACACTCTGAAGGTCCACAGATTACAGAATGCATCCAGATGTGCTTCGGAAACTACTACTATTGTTCCAGGGAACGATCAAAGCGTAGACAGTTTAAGACATTACCCCAATGGAGAAAAGTCCTCATGGTGCTTATTGTGTTCAATGTCGATTCAATTTCTGTGTTTCATCACACTGTGAAGGTCCACAGAATACAGAATGCATCCAGATGTGCTTCAGAAACTACTACTAGTCTTTCAGGAAACGATCAAAGCGTAGACAGTTCAAGACATTACTACCATGGGGAAAAGCCCCCAAGGTGCTTATTGTGTTCAATGCCGAAACAATTTTTGTGTTTCATCACCACTCTGAAGGTCCACAGCTTACAGAATGCATTAAGATGTGCTTCGGAAACTACTACTAGTCTTCCAGTGAACGATCAAAGCGTGGACAGTTTAAGACATTACTCCCATGGAGAAAAGTCCGCATGGTGCTTATTGTGTTCAATGCCGATGCAATTTCTTTGTTTCATCAACACTCTGAAGGTCCACAGATTACAGAATGCATCCAGATGTGCTTCGGAAACTACTACTAGTCTTCGAGGGAACGATCAAAGCGTAGACAGTTTAAGACATTACTCCCATATAGAAGTCCGCATGGTGATTATTGTGTCCAATGCCGATGCAATTTCTGTTTTTCATCAACACTCTGAAGGTCCACAGATTACAGAATGCATCCAGATGTGCTTCGGAAACTACTACTATTCTTCAAGGGAACGATCAAAGCGTAGACAGTTTAAGACATTACTCCAATGGAGAAAAGTCCGCATGGTGCTTATTGTGTTCAATGCCGATGCAATTTTTGTGTTTCATCAAAACTCTGAAGGTCCACAGATTACGGAATGCATCCAGATGTGCTTCGGAAACTACTACTAGTCTTCCAGTGAACGAACAAAGCGTAGACAGTTTAAGACATTACTACCATGGAGAAAAGTCCGCATGGTGCTTATTGTGCTCAATGCCGATGAAATTTCTATGTTTCATCAACACTCTGAAGGTCCACAGATTACAGAATGCCTCCAGATGTGCTTCTCAAACTACTACTAGTCTTTCAGTAAACGATCAAAGCATAGACATTTTAAGACATTACTCCCATGGAGAAAAGTCCACATGGTGCTTGTTGTGTTCAATGAAGATGCAATTTCTGTGTTTCATCAACTCTCTGAAGGTCCACAGATTACAGAATGCCTCCAGATGAGCTTCGGAAACGACTACTAGTCTTCCAGTGTACGATCAAAGCGTAGACAGTTTAAGACATTACTCAAATGGAGAAAGGTCCAAATGGTGCTTATTGAGTTCAATGCCGATGCAATTTTTGTGTTTCATCAACACTCTGAAAGTCCACAGATTACAGAATGCATCCAGATGTGCTTCGGAAGCTACTACTACTCCTCCAGTGTACGATCAAAGTGTAGACAGTTTAAGACATTACTCACATGGAGGAAAGTCCCATGGTGCTTCTTGTGTTCAATGCCGATGCAATTTCTTTGTTTCATCAACACTCTGAATGTCCACAGATTACAGAAGGCCTCCAGATGTGCTTCGGAAACTACTAGTAGTCTTCCAAGGAACGATCGAATCGTAGACAGTTTAAGACATTACTCCCATGGAGAAAAGTCCGCATGGTGCTTATTGTGTTCAATGCCGATTCAATTTCTGTGTTTCATCAACACTCTGAAGGTCCACAGATTACAGAATGCGTCCATATGTGCTTCGGAAACTACTACTAGTCTTCCAGGGAACGATCAAAGCGTAGACAGTTTGAGACATTACTCCCATGGGGAAAAGTCCGCATGGTGCTTATTGTGTTCAAAGCCGATGCAATTTTTGTGTTTCATCAACACCCTGAAGGTCCACAGATTACAGAATGCATCCAGATGTGCTTCGGAAACTACTACTAGTCTTCCAGGGAACGATCAAAGCGTAGACAGTTTAAGACATTACTCCCATGGAGAAAAGTCCGCATGGTGCTTATAGTGTTCAATGGCGATTAAATTTCTGTGTTTCCTCAACACTCTGAAGGTCCACGGATTACAGAACGCCTCCAGATGTGCTTCGGAAACTACTACTAGTCTTCCAGGGAACGATCAAAGCGTTGACAGTTTTAGACATTACTTCCATGGAGGAAAGTCCGCATGGTGCTTATTGTGTTCAATGCCGATGCAATTTTTGTGTTTCATCAACACTCTGAAGGTCCACAGATTACAGAATGCATCCAGATATGCTTCGGAAACTACTACTAGTCTTCCAGAGAACGATCAAATCGTAGACAGTTTAAGACATTACTCCAATGGAGAAAAGTCCACATGGTGCTTATTGTGTTCAATGCCGATGCAATTTCTGTGTTTCATCAACACCCTGAAGGTCCACAGATTACAGAATGCATCCAGATGTGCTTCGGAAACTACTACTAGTGTTCGAGGGAACGATCAAAGCGTAGACAGTTTAAGACATTACTCCCATAGAGAAGTCCGCATGGTGATTATTGTGTTCAATGCCGATGCAATTTCTGTTTTTCATCAACACTCTGAAGGTCCACAGATTACAGAATGAATCCAGATGTGCTTCTGAAACTGCTACTATTCTTCAAGGGAACGATCAAAGCGTAGACAGTTTAAGACATTACTCCAATGGAGAAAACTCCGCATGGTGCTTATTGTGTTCAATGCCGATGCAATTTCTGTGTTTCATCAACACTCTGAAGGTCCACAGATTACAGAATGCATCCAGATGTAATTCGGAAACTACTACTAGTATTCGAGGGAACGATCAAAGCGTAGACAGTTTGAGACATTACTCAAGTGGAGAAAAGTCCGCATGGTGCTTATTGTGATCAATGCCGATGCAATTTTAGTGTTTCATCAACACTCTGAAGGTCCACAGATTACGGAATGCATCCAGATGTGCTTCGGAAACTACTACTAGTCTTCCAGTGAACGAACAAAGCGTAGACAGTTTAAGACATTACTACCATGGAGAAAAGTCCGCATGGTGCTTATTGTGCTCAATGCAGATGAAATTTCTATGTTTCATCATCACTCTGAAGGTCCACAGATTACAGAATGCCTCCAGATGTGCTTCGCAAACTACTACTAGTCTTCCAGTAAACGATCAAAGCATAGACAGTTTAGGACATTACTCCCATGGAGGAAAGTCCGCATGGTGCTTATTGTGTTCAATGCCGATGCAATTTTTGTGTTTCATCAATACTCTGAAGGTCCACAGATTACAGAATGCTTGAAGATGTGCTTCGGAAACTACTACTAGTCTTCCAGTGTACAATCAAAGTGTAGACAGTTTAAGACATTTATCCCATGGAGAAAAGTCCGCATAGTGCTTATTGTGTCCAATGCCGATGCAGTTTTTGTGTTTCATCAACACTCTGAACGTAAACAGATTACAGAATGCCTCCAGATGTGCTTCGGAAAATACTACTAGTCTTCCAGGGAACGATCAAAGCGTTGACAGTTTGAGACATTACTTCCATGGAGGAAAGTCCGCATGGTGCTTATTGTGTTCAATGCCGATGCAATTTCGGTGTTTCATCAACATTCTGAAGGTCCACAGAATACAGAATGCATCCAGATGTGCTTCAGAAACTACTACTAGTCTTCCAGGAAACGATCAAAGCGTAGACAGTTTAAGACATTACTACCATTTAGAAAAGCCCGCAAGGTGCTTATTGTGTTCAATGCCGAAACAATTTTTGTGTTTCATCAACACTCTGAAGGTCCACAGCTTACAGAATGCATTAAGATGTGCTTCGGAAACTACTACTAGTCTTCCAGTGAACGATCAAAGCGTAGAAAGTTTAAGACATTACTCCCATGGAGAAAAGTCCGCATGGTGCTTATTGTGTTCAATGCCGATGCAATTTGTTTGTTTCATCAACATTCTGAAGGTCCACAGATTACAGAATGCATCCAGATGTGTTTCGGAAACTACTACTAGTCTTCCAGTGAACGATCAAAGCGTAGACAGTTTAAGACATTACTCCCATGGAGGAAAGTCCGCATGGAGCTTATTGTGTTCAATGCCGATGAATTTTTGTGTTTCATTAACACTCTGAAGTTCCAAAGATTACAGAATGCATCCAGATGTGCTTCGGAAACTACTACTAGTCTTCCAGTGAACGATCAAAGTGTAGACAGTTTATAACATTACTCCCATGGAGGAAAGTCCCATGGTGCTTATTGTGTTCAATGCCGATGCAATTTCTTTGTTTCATCAACACTCTGAAGGTCCACAGATTACAGAATGCATCCAGATGTGCTTCGAAAACTACTACTATTGTTCCAGGGAACGATCAAAGCGTAGACAGTTTAAAGCATTACTCCAATGGAGAAAAGTCCTCATGGTGCTTATTGTGTTCAATGTTGATTCAATTTCTGTGTTTCATCACACTGTGAGTGTCCACAGATTACAGAATGCATCCAGATGTGCTTCGGAAACTACTACTAGTCTTCCAGTGAACGATCAAAGTGTAGACAGTTTATAACATTACTCCCATGGAGGAAAGTCGCATGGTGCTTATTGTGTTCAATGCCGATGCAATTTCTTTGTTTCATCAACACTCTGAAGGTCCACAGATTACAGAATGCATCCAGATGTGCTTCGGAAACTACTACTATTGTTCCAGGGAACGATCAAAGCGTAGACAGTTTAAGACATTACTCCAATGGAGAAAAGTCCTCATGGTGCTTATTGTGTTCAATGTCGATTCAATTTCAGTGTTTCATCACACTGTGAAGGTCCACAGAATACAGAAAGCATCCAGATGTGCTTCAGAAACTACTACTAGTCTTTCAGGAAACGATCAAAGCGTAGACAGTTTAAGACATTACTACCATGGAGAAAAGCCCGCAAAGTGCTTATTGTGTTCAATGCCGAAACAATTTTTGTGTTTCATCACCACTCTGAAGGTCCACAGCTTACAGAATGCATTAAGATGTGCTTCGGAAACTACTACTAGTCTTCTAGTGAACGAACAAAGCGTAGACAGTTTAAGACATTACTACCATGGAGAAAAGTCCGCATGGTGCTTATTGTGCTCAATGCAGATGAAATTTCTATGTTTCATCATCACTCTGAAGGTCCACAGATTACAGAATGCCTCCAGATGTGCTTCGCAAACTACTACTAGTCTTCCAGTAAACGATCAAAGCATAGACAGTTTAGGACATTACTCCCATGGAGGAAAGTCCGCATGGTGCTTATTGTGTTCAATGCCGATGCAATTTTTGTGTTTCATCAATATTCTGAAGGTCCACAGATTACAGAATGCATCCAGATGTGCTTCGGAAACTACTACTAGTGTTCGAGGGAACGATCAAAGCGTAGACAGTTTAAGACATTACTCCCATAGAGAAGTCCGCATGGTGATTATTGTGTTCAATGCCGATGCAATTTCTGTTTTTCATCAACACTCTGAAGGTCCACAGATTACAGAATGAATCCAGATGTGCTTCTGAAACTGCTACTATTCTTCAAGGGAACGATCAAAGCGTAGACAGTTTAAGACATTACTCCAATGGAGAAAACTCCGCATGGTGCTTATTGTGTTCAATGCCGATGCAATTTCTGTGTTTCATCAACACTCTGAAGGTCCACAGATTACAGAATGCATCCAGATGTAATTCGGAAACTACTACTAGTATTCGAGGGAACGATCAAAGCGTAGACAGTTTGAGACATTACTCAAGTGGAGAAAAGTCCGCATGGTGCTTATTGTGATCAATGCCGATGCAATTTTTGTGTTTCATCAACACTCTGAAGGTCCACAGATTACGGAATGCATCCAGATGTGCTTCGGAAACTACTACTAGTCTTCCAGTGAACGAACAAAGCGTAGACAGTTTAAGACATTACTACCATGGAGAAGAGTCCGCATGGTGCCTATTGTGCTCAATGCAGATGAAATTTCTATGTTTCATCATCACTCTGAAGGTCCACAGATTACAGAATGCCTCCAGATGTGCTTCGCAAACTACTACTAGTCTTCCAGTAAACGATCAAAGCATAGACAGTTTAGGACATTACTCCCATGGAGGAAAGTCCGCATGGTGCTTATTGTGTTCAATGCCGATGCAATTTTTGTGTTTCATCAATACTCTGAAGGTCCACAGATTACAGAATGCTTGAAGATGTGCTTCGGAAACTACTACTAGTCTTCCAGTGTACAATCAAAGTGTAGACAGTTTAAGACATTTATCCCATGGAGAAAAGTCCGCATAGTGCTTATTGTGTTCAATGCCGATGCAGTTTTTGAGTTTCATCAACACTCTGAACGTAAACAGATTACAGAATGCCTCCAGATGTGCTTCGGAAAATACTACTAGTCTTCCAGGGAACGATCAAAGCGTTGACAGTTTGAGACATTACTTCCATGGAGGAAAGTCCGCATGGTGCTTATTGTGTTCAATGCCGATGCAATTTCGGTGTTTCATCAACATTCTGAAGGTCCACAGAATACAGAATGCATCCAGATGTGCTTCAGAAACTACTACTAGTCTTCCAGGAAACGATCAAAGCGTAGACAGTTTAAGACATTACTACCATTTAGAAAAGCCCGCAAGGTGCTTATTGTGTTCAATGCCGAAACAATTTTTGTGTTTCATCAACACTCTGAAGGTCCACAGCTTACAGAATGCATTAAGATGTGCTTCGGAAACTACTACTAGTCTTCCAGTGAACGATCAAAGCGTAGAAAGTTTAAGACATTACTCCCATGGAGAAAAGTCCGCATGGTGCTTATTGTGTTCAATGCCGATGCAATTTGTTTGTTTCATCAACATTCTGAAGGTCCACAGATTACAGAATGCATCCAGATGTGTTTCGGAAACTACTACTAGTCTTCCAGTGAACGATCAAAGCGTAGACAGTTTAAGACATTACTCCCATGGAGGAAAGTCCGCATGGAGCTTATTGTGTTCAATGCCGATGAATTTTTGTGTTTCATTAACACTCTGAAGGTCCAAAGATTACAGAATGCATCCAGATGTGCTTCGGAAACTACTACTAGTCTTCCAGTGAACGATCAAAGTGTAGACAGTTTATAACATTACTCCCATGGAGGAAAGTCCCATGGTGCTTATTGTGTTCAATGCCGATGCAATTTCTTTGTTTCATCAACACTCTGAAGGTCCACAGATTACAGAATGCATCCAGATGTGCTTCGAAAACTACTACTATTGTTCCAGGGAACGATCAAAGCGTAGACAGTTTAAAACATTACTCCAATGGAGAAAAGTCCTCATGGTGCTTATTGTGTTCAATGTCGATTCAATTTCTGTGTTTCATCACACTGTGAGTGTCCACAGATTACAGAATGCATCCAGATGTGCTTCGGAAACTACTACTAGACTTCCAGTGAACGATCAAAGTGTAGACAGTTTATAACATTACTCCCATGGAGGAAAGTCGCATGGTGCTTATTGTGTTCAATGCCGATGCAATTTCTTTGTTTCATCAACACTCTGAAGGTCCACAGATTACAGAATGCATCCAGATGTGCTTCGGAAACTACTACTATTGTTCCAGGGAACGATCAAAGCGTAGACAGTTTAAGACATTACTCCAATGGAGAAAAGTCCTCATGGTGCTTATTGTGTTCAATGTCGATTCAATTTTTTGTGTTTCATCACACTGTGAAGGTCCACAGAATACAGAAAGCATCCAGATGTGCTTCAGAAACTACTACTAGTCTTTCAGGAAACGATCAAAGCGTAGACAGTTTGAGACATTACTACCATGGAGAAAAGCCCGCAAGGTGCTTATTGTGTTCAATGCCGAAACAATTTTTGTGTTTCATCACCACTCTGAAGGTCCACAGCTTACAGAATGCATTAAGATGTGCTTCGGAAACTACTACTAGTCTTCCAGCGAACGATCAAAGCGTGGACAGTTTAAGACATTACTCCCATGGAGAAAAGTTCGCATGGTGCTTATTGTGTTCGATGCCGATGCAATTTCTGTGTTTCATCAACACTCTGAAGGTCCACAGATTACAGAATGCATCCAGATGTGCTTCGGAAACTACTACTAGTCTTCGAGGGAACGATCAAAGCGTAGACAGTTTAAGACATTACTCCCATATAGAAGTCCGCATGGTGATTATTGTGTTCAATGCCGATGCAATTTCTGTTTTTCATCAACACTCTGAAGGTCCACAGATTACAGAATGCATCCAGATGTGCTTCGGAAACTACTACTATTCTTCAAGGGAACGATCAAAGCGTAGACAGTTTAAGACATTACTCCAATTGAGAAAAGTCCGCATGGTGCTTATTGTGTTCAATGCCGATGCAATTTCTGTGTTTCATCAACACTCTGAAGGTCCACAGATTACAGAATGCGTCCATATGTGGTTCGGAAACTACTACTAGTCTTCCAGGGAACGATCAAAGCGTAGACAGTTTGAGACATTACTCCCATGGAGAAAAGTCCGCACGGTGCTTATTGTGTTCAATGCCGATGCAATTTTTGTGTTTCATCAACACTCTGAAGGTCCACAGATTACAGAATGCATCCAGATGTGCTTCGGAAACTACTACTAGTCTTCCAGTGAACGAACAAAGCGTAGACAGTTTAAGACATTACTACCATGGAGAAAAGTCCGCATGGTGCTTATTGTGCTCAATGCAGATGAAATTTCTATGTTTCATCAACACTCTGAAGGTCCACAGATTACAGAATGCCTCCAGATGTGCTTCTCAAACTACTACTAGTCTTAAAGTAAACGATCAAAGCATAGACATTTTAAGACATTACTCCCATGGAGAAAAGTCCACATGGTGCTTGTTGTGTTCAATGAAGATACAATTTCTGTGTTTCATCAACACTCTGAAGGTCCACAGATTACAGAATGCCTCCAGATGTGCTTCGGAAACGACTACTAGTCTTCCAGTGTACGATCAAAGCGTAGACAGTTTAAGACATTACTCAAATGGAGAAAGGTCCGCATGGTGCTTATTGAGTTCAATGCCGATGCAATTTTTGTGTTTCATCAACACTCTGAAGGTCCACAGATTACAGAATGCATCCAGATGTGCTTCGGAAACTACTACTAGTCTTCCAGTGAATGATCAAAGCGTAGACAGTTTAAGACATTACTCCCATGGAGAAAAGTCCGCATGGTGCTTATTGTGTTCAATGCCGATTCAATTTCTGTGTTTCATCACACTCTGAAAGTCCACAGATTACACAATGCCTACAGATGTGCTTCGGAAACTACTACTAGTCTTCCAGTGTACGATCAAAGAATAGACAGTTTAAGATATTACTCCCATGAAAAAGTCCGCATGGTGCTTATTGTGTTCAATGCCGATGCATTTTCTGTGTTTCATCAACTCTCTGAAGGTCCACAGATTACAGAATGCCTCCAGATGTGCTTCGTAAACTACTACTAGTCTTCCAGCGTACGATCAAACCGTAGACAGTATAAGACATTACTCCCATGTTGAAAAATCCGCATGGTGCTTATTGTGTTCAACGCCGATGCCATTTCTGTCTTTTATCAACACTCTAAAGGTCCACAGAATACAGAATGCATCCAGATGTGCTTCAGAAACTACTACTAGTTTTCCAGGAAACGATCAAAGCGTAGACAGTTTGAGACATTACTCCCATGGAGAGAAGTCCGCATGCTGCTTATTGTGTTTAATGCTGATGCAATTTTTGTGTTTCATCAACACTCTGAAAGTCCACAGATTACAGAATGCATCCAGATGTGCTTCGGAAGCTACTACTACTCCTCCAGTGTACGATCATAGTGTAGACAGTTTAAGACATTACTCACATGGAGGAAAGTCCCATGGTGCTTATTGTGTTCAATGCCGATGCAATTTCTTTGTTTCATCAACACTCTGAATGTCCACAGATTACAGAAGGCTTCCAGATGTGCTTCGGAAACTACTAGTAGTCTTCCAAGGAACGATCGAATCGTAGACAGTTTAAGACATTACTCCCATGGAGAAAAGTCCGCATGGTGCTTATAGTGTTCAATGCCGATTAAATATCTGTGTTTCCTCAACACTCTGAAGGTCCACGGATTACAGAACGTCTCCAGATGTGCTTCGGAAACTACTACTAGTCTTCCAGGGAACGATCAAAGCGTTGACAGTTTTAGACATTACTTCCATGGAGGAAAGTCCGCATGGTGCTTATTGTGTTCAATGCCGATGCAATTTTTGTGTTTCATCAACACTCTGAAGGTCCACAGATTACAGAATGCATCCAGATATGCTTCGGAAACTACTACTAGTCTTCCAGAGAACGATCAAATCGTAGACAGTTTAAGACATTACTCCCATGAAGAAAAGTCCACATGGTGCTTATTGTGTTCAATGCCGATGCAATTTCGGTGTTTCATCAACATTCTGAAGGTCCACAGAATACAAAATGCATCCAGATGTGCTTCAGAAACTACTAATAGTCTTCCAGGAAACGATCAAAGCGTAGACAGTTTAAGATATTACTCCCATGGAGAAAAGTCCGCATGGTGCTTGTTGTGTTCAACGAAGATGCAATTTCTGTGTATCATCAACACTCTGAAGGTCCACAGATTACAGAAGGCCTCCAGATGTGCTTCGGAAACGGCTACTAGTCTACCAGTGTACGATCAAAGCGTAGACAGTTTAAGACATTACTCCCACGGAGAAAAGTCCGCATGGTGCTTATTGAGTTCAATGCCGATGCTATTTTTGTGTTTCATCAACACTCTGAAGGCCACAGATTACAGAATTTATCCAGATGTGCTTCGGAAACTACTACTATTCTTCCAGGGAACGATCAAAGCGTAGACAGTTTAAGACATTACTCGCATGGAGAAAAGTGCGCATGGTGCTTATTGTGTTCAATGCCGATGCAATTTCTGTGTTTCATCAACACTCTGAAGGTCCACAGATTACAGAATGCATCCAGATGTGCTTCGGAAACTACTACTAGTCTTCGAGGGAACGATCAAAGCGTAGACAGTTTAGGACATTACTTCCATAGAGAAAAGTCCGCATGGTGCTTATTGTGTTCAATGCCGATGCAATTTCTGTGTTTCATCAACACCCTGAAGGTCCACAGATTACAGAATGCATCCAGATGTGCTTCGGAAACTACTACTAGTGTTCGAGGGAACGATCAAAGCGTAGACAGTTTAAGACATTACTCCCATAGAGAAGTCCGCATGGTGATTATTGTGTTCAATGCCGATGCAATTTCTGTTTTTCATCAACACTCTGAAGGTCCACAGATTACAGAATGAATCCAGATGTGCTTCTGAAACTGCTACTATTCTTCAAGGGAACGATCAAAGCGTAGACAGTATAAGACATTACTCCAATGGAGAAAACTCCGCATGGTGCTTATTGTGTTCAATGCCGATGCAATTTCTGTGTTTCATCAACACTCTGAAGGTCCACAGATTACAGAATGCATCCAGATGTAATTCGGAAACTACTACTAGTATTCGAGGGAACGATCAAAGCGTAGACAGTTTGAGACATTACTCAAGTGGAGAAAAGTCCGCATGGTGCTTATTGTGATCAATGCCGATGCAATTTTTGTGTTTCATCAACACTCTGAAGGTCCACAGATTACGGAATGCATCCAGATGTGCTTCGGAAACTACTACTAGTCTTCCAGTGAACGAACAAAGCGTAGACAGTTTAAGACATTACTACCATGGAGAAGAGTCCGCATGGTGCCTATTGTGCTCAATGCAGATGAAATTTCTATGTTTCATCATCACTCTGAAGGTCCACAGATTACAGAATGCCTCCAGATGTGCTTCGCAAACTACTACTAGTCTTCCAGTAAACGATCAAAGCATAGACAGTTTAGGACATTACTCCCATGGAGGAAAGTCCGCATGGTGCTTATTGTGTTCAATGCCGATGCAATTTTTGTGTTTCATCAATACTCTGAAGGTCCACAGATTACAGAATGCTTGAAGATGTGCTTCGGAAACTACTACTAGTCTTCCAGTGTACAATCAAAGTGTAGACAGTTTAAGACATTTATCCCATGGAGAAAAGTCCGCATAGTGCTTATTGTGTTCAATGCCGATGCAGTTTTTGAGTTTCATCAACACTCTGAACGTAAACAGATTACAGAATGCCTCCAGATGTGCTTCGGAAAATACTACTAGTCTTCCAGGGAACGATCAAAGCGTTGACAGTTTGAGACATTACTTCCATGGAGGAAAGTCCGCATGGTGCTTATTGTGTTCAATGCCGATGCAATTTCGGTGTTTCATCAACATTCTGAAGGTCCACAGAATACAGAATGCATCCAGATGTGCTTCAGAAACTACTACTAGTCTTCCAGGAAACGATCAAAGCGTAGACAGTTTAAGACATTACTACCATTTAGAAAAGCCCGCAAGGTGCTTATTGTGTTCAATGCCGAAACAATTTTTGTGTTTCATCAACACTCTGAAGGTCCACAGCTTACAGAATGCATTAAGATGTGCTTCGGAAACTACTACTAGTCTTCCAGTGAACGATCAAAGCGTAGAAAGTTTAAGACATTACTCCCATGGAGAAAAGTCCGCATGGTGCTTATTGTGTTCAATGCCGATGCAATTTGTTTGTTTCATCAACATTCTGAAGGTCCACAGATTACAGAATGCATCCAGATGTGTTTCGGAAACTACTACTAGTCTTCCAGTGAACGATCAAAGCGTAGACAGTTTAAGACATTACTCCCATGGAGGAAAGTCCGCATGGAGCTTATTGTGTTCAATGCCGATGAATTTTTGTGTTTCATTAACACTCTGAAGGTCCAAAGATTACAGAATGCATCCAGATGTGCTTCGGAAACTACTACTAGTCTTCCAGTGAACGATCAAAGTGTAGACAGTTTATAACATTACTCCCATGGAGGAAAGTCCCATGGTGCTTATTGTGTTCAATGCCGATGCAATTTCTTTGTTTCATCAACACTCTGAAGGTCCACAGATTACAGAATGCATCCAGATGTGCTTCGAAAACTACTACTATTGTTCCAGGGAACGATCAAAGCGTAGACAGTTTAAAACATTACTCCAATGGAGAAAAGTCCTCATGGTGCTTATTGTGTTCAATGTCGATTCAATTTCTGTGTTTCATCACACTGTGAGTGTCCACAGATTACAGAATGCATCCAGATGTGCTTCGGAAACTACTACTAGACTTCCAGTGAACGATCAAAGTGTAGACAGTTTATAACATTACTCCCATGGAGGAAAGTCGCATGGTGCTTATTGTGTTCAATGCCGATGCAATTTCTTTGTTTCATCAACACTCTGAAGGTCCACAGATTACAGAATGCATCCAGATGTGCTTCGGAAACTACTACTATTGTTCCAGGGAACGATCAAAGCGTAGACAGTTTAAGACATTACTCCAATGGAGAAAAGTCCTCATGGTGCTTATTGTGTTCAATGTCGATTCAATTTTTTGTGTTTCATCACACTGTGAAGGTCCACAGAATACAGAAAGCATCCAGATGTGCTTCAGAAACTACTACTAGTCTTTCAGGAAACGATCAAAGCGTAGACAGTTTGAGACATTACTACCATGGAGAAAAGCCCGCAAGGTGCTTATTGTGTTCAATGCCGAAACAATTTTTGTGTTTCATCACCACTCTGAAGGTCCACAGCTTACAGAATGCATTAAGATGTGCTTCGGAAACTACTACTAGTCTTCCAGCGAACGATCAAAGCGTGGACAGTTTAAGACATTACTCCCATGGAGAAAAGTTCGCATGGTGCTTATTGTGTTCGATGCCGATGCAATTTCTGTGTTTCATCAACACTCTGAAGGTCCACAGATTACAGAATGCATCCAGATGTGCTTCGGAAACTACTACTAGTCTTCGAGGGAACGATCAAAGCGTAGACAGTTTAAGACATTACTCCCATATAGAAGTCCGCATGGTGATTATTGTGTTCAATGCCGATGCAATTTCTGTTTTTCATCAACACTCTGAAGGTCCACAGATTACAGAATGCATCCAGATGTGCTTCGGAAACTACTACTATTCTTCAAGGGAACGATCAAAGCGTAGACAGTTTAAGACATTACTCCAATGGAGAAAAGTCCGCATGGTGCTTATTGTGTTCAATGCCGATGCAATTTCTGTGTTTCATCAACACTCTGAAGGTCCACAGATTACAGAATGCGTCCATATGTGGTTCGGAAACTACTACTAGTCTTCCAGGGAACGATCAAAGCGTAGACAGTTTGAGACATTACTCCCATGGAGAAAAGTCCGCACGGTGCTTATTGTGTTCAATGCCGATGCAATTTTTGTGTTTCATCAACACTCTGAAGGTCCACAGATTACAGAATGCATCCAGATGTGCTTCGGAAACTACTACTAGTCTTCCAGTGAACGAACAAAGCGTAGACAGTTTAAGACATTACTACCATGGAGAAAAGTCCGCATGGTGCTTATTGTGCTCAATGCAGATGAAATTTCTATGTTTCATCAACACTCTGAAGGTCCACAGATTACAGAATGCCTCCAGATGTGCTTCTCAAACTACTACTAGTCTTAAAGTAAACGATCAAAGCATAGACATTTTAAGACATTACTCCCATGGAGAAAAGTCCACATGGTGCTTGTTGTGTTCAATGAAGATGCAATTTCTGTGTTTCATCAACACTCTGAAGGTCCACAGATTACAGAATGCCTCCAGATGTGCTTCGGAAACGACTACTAGTCTTCCAGTGTACGATCAAAGCGTAGACAGTTTAAGACATTACTCAAATGGAGAAAGGTCCGCATGGTGCTTATTGAGTTCAATGCCGATGCAATTTTTGTGTTTCATCAACACTCTGAAGGTCCACAGATTACAGAATGCATCCAGATGTGCTTCGGAAACTACTACTAGTCTTCCAGTGAATGATCAAAGCGTAGACAGTTTAAGACATTACTCCCATGGAGAAAAGTCCGCATGGTGCTTATTGTGTTCAATGCCGATTCAATTTCTGTGTTTCATCACACTCTGAAAGTCCACAGATTACACAATGCCTACAGATGTGCTTCGGAAACTACTACTAGTCTTCCAGTGTACGATCAAAGAATAGACAGTTTAAGATATTACTCCCATGAAAAAGTCCGCATGGTGCTTATTGTGTTCAATGCCGATGCATTTTCTGTGTTTCATCAACTCTCTGAAGGTCCACAGATTACAGAATGCCTCCAGATGTGCTTCGTAAACTACTACTAGTCTTCCAGCGTACGATCAAACCGTAGACAGTATAAGACATTACTCCCATGTTGAAAAATCCGCATGGTGCTTATTGTGTTCAACGCCGATGCCATTTCTGTCTTTTATCAACACTCTAAAGGTCCACAGAATACAGAATGCATCCAGATGTGCTTCAGAAACTACTACTAGTTTTCCAGGAAACGATCAAAGCGTAGACAGTTTGAGACATTACTCCCATGGAGAGAAGTCCGCATGCTGCTTATTGTGTTTAATGCTGATGCAATTTTTGTGTTTCATCAACACTCTGAAAGTCCACAGATTACAGAATGCATCCAGATGTGCTTCGGAAGCTACTACTACTCCTCCAGTGTACGATCAAAGTGTAGACAGTTTAAGACATTACTCACATGGAGGAAAGTCCCATGGTGCTTATTGTGTTCAATGCCGATGCAATTTCTTTGTTTCATCAACACTCTGAATGTCCACAGATTACAGAAGGCTTCCAGATGTGCTTCGGAAACTACTAGTAGTCTTCCAAGGAACGATCGAATCGTAGACAGTTTAAGACATTACTCCCATGGAGAAAAGTCCGCATGGTGCTTATAGTGTTCAATGCCGATTAAATATCTGTGTTTCCTCAACACTCTGAAGGTCCACGGATTACAGAACGTCTCCAGATGTGCTTCGGAAACTACTACTAGTCTTCCAGGGAACGATCAAAGCGTTGACAGTTTTAGACATTACTTCCATGGAGGAAAGTCCGCATGGTGCTTATTGTGTTCAATGCCGATGCAATTTTTGTGTTTCATCAACACTCTGAAGGTCCACAGATTACAGAATGCATCCAGATATGCTTCGGAAACTACTACTAGTCTTCCAGAGAACGATCAAATCGTAGACAGTTTAAGACATTACTCCCATGAAGAAAAGTCCACATGGTGCTTATTGTGTTCAATGCCGATGCAATTTCGGTGTTTCATCAACATTCTGAAGGTCCACAGAATACAAAATGCATCCAGATGTGCTTCAGAAACTACTAATAGTCTGCCAGGAAACGATCAAAGCGTAGACAGTTTAAGATATTACTCCCATGGAGAAAAGTCCGCATGGTGCTTGTTGTGTTCAACGAAGATGCAATTTCTGTGTATCATCAACACTCTGAAGGTCCACAGATTACAGAAGGCCTCCAGATGTGCTTCGGAAACGGCTACTAGTCTTCCAGTGTACGATCAAAGCGTAGACAGTTTAAGACATTACTCCCACGGAGAAAAGTCCGCATGGTGCTTATTGAGTTCAATGCCGATGCTATTTTTGTGTTTCATCAACACTCTGAAGGCCACAGATTACAGAATTTATCCAGATGTGCTTCGGAAACTACTACTATTCTTCCAGGGAACGATCAAAGCGTAGACAGTTTAAGACATTACTCGCATGGAGAAAAGTGCGCATGGTGCTTATTGTGTTCAATGCCGATGCAATTTCTGTGTTTCATCAACACTCTGAAGGTCCACAGATTACAGAATGCATCCAGATGTGCTTCGGAAACTACTACTAGTCTTCGAGGGAACGATCAAAGCGTAGACAGTTTAGGACATTACTTCCATAGAGAAAAGTCCGCATGGTGCTTATTGTGTTCAATGCCGATGCAATTTCTGTGTTTCATCAACACCCTGAAGGTCCACAGATTACAGAATGCATCCAGATGTGCTTCGGAAACTACTACTAGTGTTCGAGGGAACGATCAAAGCGTAGACAGTTTAAGACATTACTCCCATAGAGAAGTCCGCATGGTGATTATTGTGTTCAATGCCGATGCAATTTCTGTTTTTCATCAACACTCTGAAGGTCCACAGATTACAGAATGAATCCAGATGTGCTTCTGAACCTGCTACTATTCTTCAAGGGAACGATCAAAGCGTAGACAGTATAAGACATTACTCCAATGGAGAAAACTCCGCATGGTGCTTATTGTGTTCAATGCCGATGCAATTTCTGTGTTTCATCAACACTCTGAAGGTCCACAGATTACAGAATGCATCCAGATGTAATTCGGAAACTACTACTAGTATTCGAGGGAACGATCAAAGCGTAGACAGTTTGAGACATTACTCAAGTGGAGAAAAGTCCGCATGGTGCTTATTGTGATCAATGCCGATGCAATTTTTGTGTTTCATCAACACTCTGAAGGTCCACAGATTACGGAATGCATCCAGATGTGTTTCGGAAACTACTACTAGTCTTCCAGTGAACGAACAAAGCGTAGACAGTTTAAGACATTACTACCATGGAGAAGAGTCCGCATGGTGCCTATTGTGCTCAATGCAGATGAAATTTCTATGTTTCATCATCACTCTGAAGGTCCACAGATTACAGAATGCCTCCAGATGTGCTTCGCAAACTACTACTAGTCTTCCAGTAAACGATCAAAGCATAGACAGTTTAGGACATTACTCCCATGGAGGAAAGTCCGCATGGTGCTTATTGTGTTCAATGCCGATGCAATTTTTGTGTTTCATCAATACTCTGAAGGTCCACAGATTACAGAATGCTTGAAGATGTGCTTCGGAAACTACTACTAGTCTTCCAGTGTACAATCAAAGTGTAGACAGTTTAAGACATTTATCCCATGGAGAAAAGTCCGCATAGTGCTTATTGTGTTCAATGCCGATGCAGTTTTTGTGTTTCATCAACACTCTGAACGTAAACAGATTACAGAATGCCTCCAGATGTGCTTCGGAAAATACTACTAGTCTTCCAGGGAACGATCAAAGCGTTGACAGTTTGAGACATTACTTCCATGGAGGAAAGTCCGCATGGTGCTTATTGTGTTCAATGCCGATGCAATTTCGGTGTTTCATCAACATTCTGAAGGTCCACAGAATACAGAATGCATCCAGATGTGCTTCAGAAACTACTACTAGTCTTCCAGGAAACGATCAAAGCGTAGACAGTTTAAGACATTACTACCATTTAGAAAAGCCCGCAAGGTGCTTATTGTGTTCAATGCCGAAACAATTTTTGTGTTTCATCAACACTCTGAAGGTCCACAGCTTACAGAATGCATTAAGATGTGCTTCGGAAACTACTACTAGTCTTCCAGTGAACGATCAAAGCGTAGAAAGTTTAAGACATTACTCCCATGGAGAAAAGTCCGCATGGTGCTTATTGTGTTCAATGCCGATGCAATTTGTTTGTTTCATCAACATTCTGAAGGTCCACAGATTACAGAATGCATCCAGATGTGTTTCGGAAACTACTACTAGTCTTCCAGGAAACGATCAAAGCGTAGACAGTTTAAGACATTACTGCCATGGAGAAAAGCCCGCAACGTGCTTATTGTGTTCAATGCCGAAACAATTATTGTGTTTCATCAACACTCTGAAGGTCCACAGCTTACAGAATGCATTAAGATGTGCTTCGAAAACTACTACTAGTCTTCCAGTGAACGATCAAAGCGTAGACAGTTTAAGACATTACTCCTATGGAGGAAAGTCCGCATGGTGCTTATTGTGTTCAATGCCGATGAATTTTTGTGTTTCATTAACACTCTGAAGATCCAAAGATTACAGAATGCATCCAGATGTGCTTCGGAAACTACTACTAGTCTTCCAGTGAACGATCAAAGTGTAGACAGTTTATAACATTACTCCCATGGAGGAAAGTCCCATGGTGCTTATTGTGTTCAATGCCGATGCAATTTCTTTGTTTCATCAACACTCTGAAGGTCCACAGATTACAGAATGCATCCAGATGTGCTTCGGAAACTACTACTATTGTTCCAGGGAACGATCAAAGCGTAGACAGTTTAAAACATTACTCCAATGGAGAAAAGTCCTCATGGTGCTTATTGTGTTCAATGTCGATTCAATTTCTGTGTTTCATCACACTGTGAGTGTCCACAGATTACAGAATGCATCCAGATGTGCTTCGGAAACTACTACTAGTCTTCCAGTGAACGATCAAAGTGTAGACAGTTTATAACATTACTCCCATGGAGTTAAGTCGCATGGTGCTTATTGTGTTCAATGCCGATGCAATTTCTTTGTTTCATCAACACTCTGAAGGTCCACAGATTACAGAATGCATCCAGATGTGCTTCGGAAACTACTACTATTGTTCCAGGGAACGATCAAAGCGTAGACAGTTTAAGACATTACTCCAATGGAGAAAAGTCCTCATGGTGCTTATTGTGTTCAATGTCGATTCAATTTCTGTGTTTCATCACACTGTGAAGGTCCACAGAATACAGAATGCATCCAGATGTGCTTCAGAAACTACTACTAGTCTTTCAGGAAACGATCAAAGCGTAGACAGTTTAAGACATTACTACCATGGAGAAAAGCCCGCAAGGTGCTTATTGTGTTCAATGCCGAAACAATTTTTGTGTTTCATCACCACTCTGAAGGTCCACAGCTTACAGAATGCATTAAGATGTGCTTCGGAAACTACTACTAGTCTTCCAGTGAACGATCAAAGCGTGGACAGTTTAAGACATTACTCCCATGGAGAAAAGTCCGCATGGTGCTTATTGTGTTCAATGCCGATGCAATTTCTGTGTTTCATCAACACTCTGAAGGTCCACAGATTACAGAATGCATCCAGATGTGCTTCGGAAACTACTACTAGTCTTCGAGGGAACGATCAAAGCGTAGACAGTTTAAGACATTACTCCCATATAGAAGTCCGCATGGTGATTATTGTGTTCAATGCCGATGCAATTTCTGTTTTTCATCAACACTCTGAAGGTCCACAGATTACAGAATGCATCCAGATGTGCTTCGGAAACTACTACTATTCTTCAAGGGAACGATCAAAGCGTAGACAGTTTAAGACATTACTCCAATGGAGAAAAGTCCGCATGGTGCTTATTGTGTTCAATGCCGATGCAATTTTTGTGTTTCATCAAAACTCTGAAGGTCCACAGATTACGGAATGCATCCAGATGTGCTTCGGAAACTACTACTAGTCTTCCAGTGAACGAACAAAGCGTAGACAGTTTAAGACATTACTACCATGGAGAAAAGTCCGCATGGTGCTTATTGTGCTCAATGCAGATGAAATTTCTATGTATCATCAACACTCTGAAGGTCCACAGATTACAGAATGCCTCCAGATGTGCTTCTCAAACTACTACTAGTCTTCCAGTAAACGATCAAAGCATAGACATTTTAAGACATTACTCCCATGGAGAAAAGTCCACATGGTGCTTGTTGTGTTCAATGAAGATGCAATTTCTGTGTTTCATCAACACTCTGAAGGTCCACAGATTACAGAATGCCTCCAGATGTGCTTCGGAAACGACTACTAGTCTTCCAGTGTACGATCAAAGCGTAGACAGTTTAAGACATTACTCAAATGGAGAAAGGTCCGCATGGTGCTTATTGAGTTCAATGCCGATGCAATTTTTGTGTTTCATCAACACTCTGAAGGTCCACAGATTACAGAATGCATCCAGATAGTCTTCCAGTGAATGATCAAAGCGTAGACAGTTTAAGACATTACTCCCATGGAGAAAAGTCCGCATGGTGCTTATTGTGTTCAATGCCGATTCAATTTCTGTGTTTCATCACACTCTGAAAGTCCACAGATTACACAATGCCTACAGATGTGCTTCTGAAACTACTACTAGTCTTCCAGTGTACGATCAAAGAATAGACAGTTTAAGATATTACTCCCATGAAAAAGTCCGCATGGTGCTTATTGTGTTCAATGCCGATGCATTTTCTGTGTTTCATCAACTCTCTGAAGGTCCACAGATTACAGAATGCCTCCAGATGTGCTTCGTAAACTACTACTAGTCTTCCAGCGTACGATCAAACCGTAGACAGTATAAGACATTACTCCCATTGAGAAAAATCCGCATGGTGCTTATTGTGTTCAACGCCGATGCCATTCCTGTCTTTTATCAACACTCTAAAGGTCCACAGAATACAGAATGCATCCAGATGTGCTTCAGAAACTACTACTAGTTTTCCAAGAAACGATCAAAGCGTAGACAGTTTGAGACATTACTCCCAAGGAGAGAAGTCCGCATGCTGCTTATTGTGTTCAATGCTGATGCAATTTTTGTGTTTCATCAACACTCTGAAAGTCCACAGATTACAGAATGCATCCAGATGTGCTTCGGAAGCTACTACTACTCCTCCAGTGTACGATCAAAGTGTAGACAGTTTAAGACATTACTCACATGGAGGAAAGTCCCATGGTGCTTATTGTGTTCAATGCCGATACAATTTCTTTGTTTCATCAACACTCTGAATGTCCACAGATTACAGAAGGCCTCCAGATGTGCTTCGGAAACTACTAGTAGTCTTCCAAGGAACGATCGAATCGTAGACAGTTTAAGACATTACTCCCATGGAGAAAAGTCCGCATGGTGCTTATTGTGTTCAATGCCGATTCAATTTCTGTGTTTCATCAACACTCTGAAGGTCCACAGATTACAGAATGCGTCCATATGTGCTTCGGAAACTACTACTAGTCTTCCAGGGAACGATCAAAGCGTAGACAGTTTGAGACATTACTCCCATGGGGAAAAGTCCGCATGGTGCTTATTGTGTTCAAAGCCTATGCAATTTTTGTGTTTCATCAACACCCTGAAGGTCCACAGAATACAGAATGCATCCAGATGTGCTTCGGAAACTACTACTAGTCTTCCAGGGAACGATCAAAGCGTAGACAGTTTAAGACATTACTCCCATGGAGAAAAGTCCGCATGGTGCTTGTTGTGTTCAACGAAGATGCAATTTCTGTGTATCATCAACACTCTGAAGGTCCACAGATTACAGAAGGCCTCCAGATGTGCTTCGGAAACGGCTACTAGTCTTCCAGTGTACGATCAAAGCGTAGACAGTTTAAGACATTACTCCCACGGAGAAAAGTCCGCATGGTGCTTATTGAGTTCAATGCCGATGCTATTTTTGTGTTTCATCAACACTCTGAAGGCCACAGATTACAGAATTTATCCAGATGTGCTTCGGAAACTACTACTATTCTTCCAGGGAACGATCAAAGCGTAGACAGTTTAAGACATTACTCGCATGGAGAAAAGTGCGCATGGTGCTTATTGTGTTCAATGCCGATGCAATTTCTGTGTTTCATCAACACTCTGAAGGTCCACAGATTACAGAATGCATCCAGATGTGCTTCGGAAACTACTACTAGTCTTCGAGGGAACGATCAAAGCGTAGACAGTTTCGGACATTACTCCCATAGAGAAAAGTCCGCATGGTGCTTATTGTGTTCAATGCCGATGCAATTTCTGTGTTTCATCAACACCCTAAAGGTCCACAGATTACAGAATGCATCCAGATGTGCTTCGGAAACTACTACTAGTGTTCGAGGGAACGATCAAAGCGTAGACAGTTTAAGACATTACTCCCATAGAGAAGTCTGCATGGTGATTATTGTGTTCAATGCCGATGCAATTTCTGTTTTTCATCAACACTCTGAAGGTCCACAGATTACAGAATGAATCCAGATGTGCTTCTGAAACTGCTACTATTCTTCAAGGGAACGATCAAAGCGTAGACAGTTTAAGACATTACTCCAATGGAGAAAACTCCGCATGGTGCTTATTGTGTTCAATGCCGATGCAATTTCTGTGTTTCATCAACACTCTGAAGGTCCACAGATTACAGAATGCATCCAGATGTAATTCGGATACTACTACTAGTATTCGAGGGAACGATCAAAGCGTAGACAGTTTGAGTCATTACTCCTGTGGAGAAAAGTCCGCATGGTGCTTATTGTGATCAATCCCGATGCAATTTTTGTGTTTCATCAACACTCTGAAGGTCCACAGATTACAAAATGCATCCAGATGTGCTTCGGAAACTACTACTAGTCTTCCAGTGAACGAACAAAGCGTAGACAGTTTAAGACATTACTACCATGGAGAAAAGTCCGCATGGTGCTTATTGTGCTCAATGCAGATGAAATTTCTATGTTTCATCATCACTCTGAAGGTCCACAGATTACAGAATGCCTCCAGATGTGCTTCGCAAACTACTACTAGTCTTCCAGTAAACGATCAAGGCATAGACATTTTAAGACATTACTCCCATGGAGAAAAGTCCACACGGTGCTTGTTGTGTTCAATGAAGATGCAATATCTGTGTTTCATCAACACTCTGAAGGTCCACAGATTACAGAATGTCTCCAGATGTGCTTCGGAAACTACTACTAGTCTTCCAGCGTACGATCAAACCGTAGACAGTATAAGACATTACTCCCATGGAGAAAAATCCGCATGGTGCTTATTGTGTTCAACGCCGATGCCATTTCTGTCTTTTATCAGCATTCTAAAGGTCCACAGAATACAGAATGCATCCAGATGTGCTTCAGAAACTACTACTAGTTTTCCAGGAAACGATCAAAGCGTAGACAGTTTGAGACATTACTCCCATGGAGAGAAGTCCGCATGCTGCTTATTGTGTTCAATGCTGATGCAATTTTTGTGTTTCATCAACACTCTGAAAGTCCACAGATTACAGAATGCATCCAGATGTGCTTCGGAAGCTACTACTACTCCTCCAGTGTACGATCAAAGTGTAGACAGTTTAAGACATTACTCACATGGAGGAAAGTCCCATGGTGCTTATTGTGTTCAATGCCGATGCAATTTCTTTGTTTCATCAACACTCTGAATGTCCACAGATTACAGAAGGCCTCCAGATGTGCTTCGGAAACTACTAGTAGTCTTCCAAGGAACGATCGAATCGTAGACAGTTTAAGACATTACTCCCATGGAGAAAAGTCCGCATGGTGCTTATTGTGTTCAATGCCGATTCAATTTCTGTGTTTCATCAACACTCTGAAGGTCCACAGATTACAGAATGCGTCCATATGTGCTTCGGAAACTGCTACTAGTCTTCCTGGGAACGATCAAAGCGTAGACAATTTGAGACATTACTCCCATGGGGAAAAGTCCGCATGGTGCTTATTGTGTTCAAAGCCGATGCAATTTTTGTGTTTCATCAACACCCTGAAGGTCCACAGATTACAGAATGCATCCAGATGTGCTTCGGAAACTACTACTAGTCTTCCAGGGAACGATCAAAGCGTAGACAGTTTAAGACATTACTCCCATGGAGAAAAGTCCGCATGGTGCTTATAGTGTTCAATGCCGATTAAATTTCTGTGTTTCCTCAACACTCTGAAGGTCCACGGATTACAGAACGCCTCCAGATGTGCTTCGGAAACTACTACTAGTCTTCCAGGGAACGATCAAAGCGTTGACAGTTTTAGACATTACTTCCATGGAGGAAAGTCCGCATGGTGCTTATTGTGTTCAATGCCGATGCAATTTTTGAGTTTCATCAACACTCTGAAGGTCCACAGATTACAGAATGCATCCAGATATGCTTCGGAAACTACTACTAGTCTTCCAGAGAACGATCAAATCGTAGACAGTTTATGACATTACTCCCATGGAGAAAAGTCCACATGGTGCTTATTGTGTTCAATGCCGATGCAATTTCGGTGTTTCATCAACATTCTGAAGGTCCACAGAATACAAAATGCATCCAGATGTGCTTCAGAAACTACTAATAGTCTTCCAGGAAACGATCAAAGCGTAGACAGTTTAAGACATTACTCCCATGGAGAAAAGTTCGCATGGTGCATGTTGTGTTCAACGAAGATGCAATTTCTGTGTATCATCAACACTCTGAAGGTCCACAGATTACAGAAGGCCTCCAGATGTCCTTCGGAAACTACTACTAGTGTTCGGGGGAACGATCAAAGCGTAGACAGTTTAAGACATTACTCCCATAGAGAAGTCCGCATGGTGATTATTGTGTTCAATGCCGATGCAATTTCTGTTTTTCATCAACACTCTGAAGGTCCACAGATTACAGAATGAATCCAGATGTGCTTCTGAAACTGCTACTATTCTTCAAGGGAACGATCAAAGCGTAGACAGTTTAAGACATTACTCCAATGGAGAAAACTCCGCATGGTGCTTATTGTGTTCAATGCCGATGCAATTTCTGTGTTTCATCAACACTCTGAAGGTCCACAGATTACAGAATGCATCCAGATGTAATTCGGAAACTACTACTAGTATTCGAGGGAACGATCAAAGCGTAGACAGTTTGAGACATTACTCCAGTGGAGAAAAGTCCGCATGGTGCTTATTGTGATCAATGCCTATGCAATTTTTGTGTTTCATCAACACTCTGAAGGTCCACAGATTACGGAATGCATCCAGATGTGCTTCGGAAACTACTACTAGTCTTCCAGTGAACGAACAAAGCGTAGACAGTTTAAGACATTACTACCATGGAGAAAAGTCCGCATGGTGCTTATTGTGCTCAATGCAGATGAAATTTCTATGTTTCATCATCACTCTGAAGGTCCACAGATTACAGAATGCCTCCAGATGTGCTTCGCAAACTACTACTAGTCTTCCAGTAAACGATCAAAGCATAGACATTTTAAGACATTACTCCCATGGAGAAAAGTCCACACGGTGCTTGTTGTGTTCAATGAAGATGCAATATCTGTGTTTCATCAACACTCTGAAGGTCCACAGATTACAGAATGCATCCAGATGTGCTTCGGAAACTACTACTAGTCTTCGAGGGAACGATCAAAGCGTAGACAGTTTAAGACATTACTCCCATATAGAAGTCCGCATGGTGATTATTGTGTTCAATGCCGATGCAATTTCTGTTTTTCATCAACACTCTGAAGGTCCACAGATTACAGAATGCATGCAGATGTGCTTCGGAAACTACTACTATTCTTCAAGGGAACGATCAAAGCGTAGACAGTTTAAGACATTACTCCAATGGAGAAAAGTCCGCATGGTGCTTATTGTGTTCAATGCCGATGCAATTTTTGTGTTTCATCAAAACTCTGAAGGTCCACAGATTACGGAATGCATCCAGATGTGCTTCGGAAACTACTACTAGTCTTCCAGTGAACGAACAAAGCGTAGACAGTTTAAGACATTACTACCATGGAGAAAAGTCCGCATGGTGCTTATTGTGCTCAATGCAGATGAAATTTCTATGTTTCATCAACACTCTGAAGGTCCACAGATTACAGAATGCCTCCAGATGTGCTTCTCAAACTACTACTAGTCTTCCAGTAAACGATCAAAGCATAGACATTTTAAGACATTACTCCCATGGAGAAAATTCCACATGGTGCTTGTTGTGTTCAATGAAGATGCAATTTCTGTGTTTCATCAACACTCTGAAGGTCCACAGATTACAGAATGCCTCCAGATGTGCTTCGGAAACGACTACTAGTCTTCCAGTGTACGATCAAAGCGTAGACAGTTTAAGACATTACTCAAATGGAGAAAGGTCCGCATGGTGCTTATTGAGTTCAATGCCGATGCAATTTTTGTGTTTCATCAACACTCTGAAGGTCCACAGATTACAGAATGCATCCAGATGTGCTTCGGAAACTACTACTAGTCTTCCAGTGAATGATCAAAGCGTAGACAGTTTAAGACATTACTCCCATGGAGAAAAGTCCGCATGGTGCTTATTGTGTTCAATGCCGATTCAATTTCTGTGTTTCATCACACTCTGAAAGTCCACAGATTACACAATGCCTACAGATGTGCTTCGGAAACTACTACTAGTCTTCCAGTGTACGATCAAAGAATAGACAGTTTAAGATATTACTCCCATGAAAAAGTCCGCATGGTGCTTATTGTGTTCAATGCCGATGCATTTTCTGTGTTTCATCAACTCTCTGAAGGTCCACAGATTACAGAATGCCTCCAGATGTGCTTCGTAAACTACTACTAGTCTTCCAGCGTACGATCAAACCGTAGACAGTATAAGACATTACTCCCATTGAGAAAAATCCGCATGGTGCTTATTGTGTTCAACGCCGATGCCATTTCTGTCTTTTATCAACACTCTAAAGGTCCACAGAATACAGAATGCATCCAGATGTGCTTCAGAAACTACTACTAGTTTTCCAGGAAACGATCAAAGCGTAGACAGTTTGAGACATTACTCCCAAGGAGAGAAGTCCGCATGCTGCTTATTGTGTTCAATGCAGATGCAATTTTTGTGTTTCATCAACACTCTGAAAGTCCACAGATTACAGAATGCATCCAGATGTGCTTCGGAAGCTACTACTACTCCTCCAGTGTACGATCAAAGTGTAGACAGTTTAAGACATTACTCACATGGAGGAAAGTCCCAAGGTGCTTATTGTGTTCAATGCCGATACAATTTCTTTGTTTCATCAACACTCTGAATGTCCACAGATTACAGAAGGCCTCCAGATGTGCTTCGGAAACTACTAGTAGTCTTCCAAGGAACGATCGAATCGTAGACAGTTTAAGACATTACTCCCATGGAGAAAAGTCCGCATGGTGCTTATTGTGTTCAATGCCGATTCAATTTCTGTGTTTCATCAACACTCTGAAGGTCCACAGATTACAGAATGCGTCCATATGTGCTTCGGAAACTACTACTAGTCTTCCAGGGAACGATCAAAGCGTAGACAGTTTGAGACATTACTCCCATGGGGAAAAGTCCGCATGGTGCTTATTGTGTTCAAAGCCTATGCAATTTTTGTGTTTCATCAACACCCTGAAGGTCCACAGATTACAGAATGCATCCAGATGTGCTTCGGAAACTACTACTAGTCTTCCAGGGAACGATCAAAGCGTAGACAGTTTAAGACATTACTCCCATGGAGAAAAGTCCGCATGGTGCTTATAGTGTTCAATGCCGATTAAATTTCTGTGTTTCCTCAACACTCTGAAGGTCCACGGATTACAGAACGCCTCTAGATGTGCTTCGGAAACTACTACTAGTCTTCCAGGGAACGATCAAAGCGTTGACAGTTTTAGACATTACTTCCATGGAGGAAAGTCCGCATGGTGCTTATTGTGTTCAATGCCAATGCAATTTTTGTGTTTCTTCAACACTCTGAAGGTCCACAGATTACAGAATGCATCCAGATATGCTTCTGAAACTACTACTAGTCTTCCAGAGAACGATCAAATCGTAGACAGTTTAAGACATTACTCCCATGGAGAAAAGTCCACATGGTGCTTATTGTGTTCAATGCCGATGCAATTTCGGTGTTTCATCAACATTCTGAAGGTCCACAGAATACAAAATGCATCCAGATGTGCTTCAGAAACTACTAATAGTCTTCCAGGAAACGATCAAAGCGTAGACAGTTTAAGACATTACTCCCATGGAGAAAAGTCCGCATGGTGCTTGTTGTGTTCAACGAAGATGCAATTTCTGTGTATCATCAACACTCTGAAGGTCCACAGATTACAGAAGGCCTCCAGATGTGCTTCGGAAACGGCTACTAGTCTTCCAGTGTACGATCAAAGCGTAGACAGTTTAAGACATTACTCCCACGGAGAAAAGTCCGCATGGTGCTTATTGAGTTCAATGCCGATGCTATTTTTGTGTTTCATCAACACTCTGAAGGCCACAGATTACAGAATTTATCCAGATGTGCTTCGGAAACTACTACTATTCTTCCAGGGAACGATCAAAGCGTAGACAGTTTAAGACATTACTCGCATGGAGAAAAGTGCGCATGGTGCTTATTGTGTTCAATGCCGATGCAATTTCTGTGTTTCATCAACACTCTGAAGGTCCACAGATTACAGAATGCATCCAGATGTGCTTCGGAAACTACTACTAGTCTTCGAGGGAACGATCAAAGCGTAGACAGTTTAGGACATTACTCCCATAGAGAAAAGTCCGCATGGTGCTTATTGTGTTCAATGCCGATGCAATTTCTGTGTTTCATCAACACCCTGAAGGTCCACAGATTACAGAATGCATCCAGATGTGCTTCGGAAACTACTACTAGTGTTCGAGGGAACGATCAAAGCGTAGACAGTTTAAGACATTACTCCCATAGAGAAGTCCGCATGGTGATTATTGTGTTCAATGCCGATGCAATTTCTGTTTTTCATCAACACTCTGAAGGTCCACAGATTACAGAATGAATCCAGATGTGCTTCTGAAACTGCTACTATTCTTCAAGGGAACGATCAAAGCGTAGACAGTTTAAGACATTACTCCAATGGAGAAAACTCCGCATGGTGCTTATTCTGTTCAATGCCGATGCAATTTCTGTGTTTCATCAACACTCTGAAGGTCCACAGATTACAGAATGCATCCAGATGTAATTCGGATACTACTACTAGTATTCGAGGGAACGATCAAAGCGTAGACAGTTTGAGTCATTACTCCTGTGGAGAAAAGACCGCATGGTGCTTATTGTGATCAATGCCGATCCAATTTTTGTGTTTCATCAACACTCTGAAGGTCCACAGATTACGGAATGCATCCAGATATGCTTCGGAAACTACTACTAGTCTTCCAGTGAACGAACAAGGCGTAGACAGTTTAAGACATTACTACCATGGAGAAAAGTCCGCATGGTGCTTATTGTGCTCAATGCAGATGAAATTCCTATGTTTCATCATCACTCTGAAGGTCCACAGATTACAGAATGCCTCCAGATGTGCTTCGCATACTAGTCTTCCAGTAAACGATCAAAGCATAGACATTTTAAGACATTACTCCCATGGAGAAAAGTCCACACGGTGCTTGTTGTGTTCAATGAAGATGCAATATCTGTGTTTCATCAACACTCTGAAGGTCCACAGATTACAGAATGTCTCCAGATGTGCTTCGGAAACTACTACTAGTCTTCCAGCGTACGATCAAACCGTAGACAGTATAAGACATTACTCCCATGGAGAAAAATCCGCATGGTGCTTATTGTGTTCAACGCCGATGCCATTTCTGTCTTTTATCAGCACTCTAAAGGTCCACAGAATACAGAATGCATCCAGATGTGCTTCAGAAACTACTACTAGTTTTCCAGGAAACGATCAAAGCGTAGACAGTTTGAGACATTACTCCCATGGAGAGAAGTCCGCATGCTGCTTATTGTGTTCAATGCTGATGCAATTTTTGTGTTTCATCAACACTCTGAAAGTCCACAGATTACAGAATGCATCCAGATGTGCTTCGGAAGCTACTACTACTCCTCCAGTGTACGATCAAAGTGTAGACAGTTTAAGACATTACTCACATGGAGGAAAGTCCCATGGTGCTTATTGTGTTCAATGCCGATGCAATTTCTTTGTTTCATCAACACTCTGAATGTCCACAGATTACAGAAGGCCTCCAGATGTGCTTCGGAAACTACTAGTAGTCTTCCAAGGAACGATCGAATCGTAGACAGTTTAAGACATTACTCCCATGGAGAAAAGTCCGCATGGTGCTTATTGTGTTCAATGCCGATTCAATTTCTGTGTTTCATCAACACTCTGAAGGTCCACAGATTACAGAATGCGTCCATATGTGCTTCGGAAACTACTACTAGTCTTCCAGGGAACGATCAAAGCGTAGACAGTTTGAGACATTACTCCCATGGGGAAAAGTCCGCATTGTGCTTATTGTGTTCAAAGCCGATGCAATTTTTGTGTTTCATCAACACCCTGAAGGTCCACAGATTACAGAATGCATCCAGATGTGCTTCGGAAACTACTACTAGTCTTCCAGGGAACAATCAAAGCGTAGACAGTTTAAGACATTACTCCCATGGAGAAAAGTCCGCATGGTGCTTATAGTGTTCAATGCCGATTAAATTTCTGTGTTTCCTCAACACTCTGAAGGTCCACGGATTACAGAACGCCTCCAGATGTGCTTCGGAAACTACTACTAGTCTTCCAGCGAACGATCAAAGCGTTGACAGTTTTAGACATTACTTCCATGGAGGAAAGTCCGCATGGTGCTTATTGTGTTCAATGCCGATGCAATTTTTGAGTTTCATCAACACTCTGAAGGTCCACAGATTACAGAATGCATCCAGATATGCTTCGGAAACTACTACTAGTCTTCCAGAGAACGATCAAATCGTAGACAGTTTAAGACATTACTCCCATGGAGAAAAGTCCACATGGTGCTTATTGTGTTCAATGCCGATGCAATTTCGGTGTTTCATCAACATTCTGAAGGTCCACAGAATACAAAATGCATCCAGATGTGCTTCAGAAACTACTAATAGTCTTCCAGGAAACGATCAAAGCGTAGACAGTTTAAGACATTACTCCCATGGAGAAAAGTCCGCATGGTGCTTGTTGTGTTCAACGAAGATGCAATTTCTGTGTATCATCAACACTCTGAAGGTCCACAGATTACAGAAGGCCTCCAGATGTGCTTCGGAAACGGCTACTAGTCTTCCAGTGTACGATCAAAGCGTAGACAGTTTAAGACATTACTCCCACGGAGAAAAGTCCGCATGGTGCTTATTGAGTTCAATGTCGATGCTATTTTTGTGTTTCATCAACACTCTGAAGGCCACAGATTACAGAATTTATCCAGATGTGCTTCGGAAACTACTACTATTCTTCCAGGGAACGATCAAAGCGTAGACAGTTTAAGACATTTCTCCCATGGAGAAAAGTGCGCATGGTGCTTATTGTGTTCAATGCCGATGCAATTTCTGTGTTTCATCAACACTCTGAAGGTCCACAGATTACAGAATGCATCCAGATGTGCTTCGGAAACTACTACTAGTCTTCGAGGGAACGATCAAAGCGTAGACAGTTTAGGACATTACTCCCATAGAGAAAAGTCCGCATGGTGCTTATTGTGTTCAATGCCGATGCAATTTCTGTGTTTCATCAACAACCTGAAGGTCCACAGATTACAGAATGCATCCAGATGTGCTTCGGAAACTACTACTAGTGTTCGGGGGAACGATCAAAGCGTAGACAGTTTAAGACATTACTCCCATAGAGAAGTCCGCATGGTGATTATTGTGTTCAATGCCGATGCAATTTCTGTTTTTCATCAACACTCTGAAGGTCCACAGATTACAGAATGAATCCAGATGTGCTTCTGAAACTGCTACTATTCTTCAAGGGAACGATCAAAGCGTAGACAGTTTAAGACATTACTCCAATGGAGAAAACTCCGCATGGTGCTTATTGTGTTCAATGCCGATGCAATTTCTGTGTTTCATCAACACTCTGAAGGTCCACAGATTACAGAATGCATCCAGATGTAATTCGGAAACTACTACTAGTATTCGAGGGAACGATCAAAGCGTAGACAGTTTGAGACATTACTCCAGTGGAGAAAAGTCCGAATGGTGCTTATTGTGATCAATGCCTATGCAATTTTTGTGTTTCATCAACACTCTGAAGGTCCACAGATTACGGAATGCATCCAGATGTGCTTCGGAAACTACTAGTAGTCTTCCAGTGAACGAACAAAGCGTAGACAGTTTAAGACATTACTACCATGGAGAAAAGTCCGCATGGTGCTTATTGTGCTCAATGCAGATGAAATTTCTATGTTTCATCATCACTCTGAAGGTCCACAGATTACAGAATGCCTCCAGATGTGCTTCGCAAACTACTACTAGTCTTCCAGTAAACGATCAAAGCATAGACATTTTAAGACATTACTCCCATGGAGAAAAGTTCACACGGTGCTCGTTGTGTTCAATGAAGATGCAATATCTGTGTTTCATCAACACTCTGAAGGTCCACAGATTACAGAATGTCTCCAGATGTGCATCGGAAACTACTACTAGTCTTCCAGTGTACGATCAAAGCATAGACAGTTTAAGACATTACTCCCATGGAGAAAAGTCCGCATGGTGCTTATTGTGTTCAATGCCGATGCACTTTTTGTGTTTCATCAACACTGTGAAGGTCCACAGATTACAGAATGCATCCAGATGTGCTTCGGAAACTACTACTAGTCTTCCAGTGAATGATCAAAGCGTAGACAGTTTAAGACATTACTCCCATGGAGAAAAGTCCGCATGGTGCTTATTGTGTCCAATGCCGATTCAATTTCTGTGTTTCATCACACTCTGAAGTCCACAGATTACACAATGCCTACAGATGTGCTTCGGAAACTACTACTAGTCTTCCAGTGTACGATCAAAGAATAGACAGTTTAAGATATTACTCCCATGGAAAAAAGTCCGCATGGTGCTTATTGTGTTCAATGCCGATGCAATTTCTGTGTTTCATCAACACTCTGAAGGTCCACAGATTACAGAATGCCTCCAGATGTGCTTCGGAAACTACTACTAGTCTTCCAGCGTACGATCAAACCGTAGACAGTATAAGACATTACTCCCATGGAGAAAAATCCGCATGGTGCTTATTGTGTTCAACGCCGATGCCATTTCTGTCTTTTATCAACACTCTAAAGGTCCACAGAATACAGAATGCATCCAGATGTGCTTCAGAAACTACTACTAGTTTTCCAGGAAACGATCAAAGCGTAGACAGTTTGAGACGTTACTCCCAAGGAGAGAAGTCCGCATGCTGCTTATTGTGTTCAATGCTGATGCAATTTTTGTGTTTCATCAACACTCTGAAGGTCCACAGATTACAGAATGCATCCAGATGTGCTTCGGAAGCTACTACTAGTCCTCCAGTTTACGATCAAAGTGTAGACAGTTTAAGACATTACTCCCATGGAGAAAAATCCGCATGGTGCTTATTTTGTTCAACGCCGATGCCATTTCTGTCTTTTATCAACACTCTAAAGGTCCACAGAATACAGAATGCATCCAGATGTGCTTCAGAAACTACTACTAGTTTTCCAGGAAACGATCAAAGCGTAGACAGTATAAGACATTACTCCCATGGAGAAAAATCCGCATGGTGCTTATTGTGTTCAACGCCGATGCCATTTCTGTCTTTTATCAACACTCTAAAGGTCCACAGAATACAGAATGCATCCAGATGTGCTTCAGAAACTACTACTAGTCTTCCAGTGTACGATCAAAGCGTAGACAGTTTAAGACATTACTCCCATGGAGAAAAGTCCGCATGGTGCTTATTGTGTTCAATGCCGATGCAATTTTTGTGTTTCATCAACACTGTGAAGGTCCACAGATTACAGAATGCATCCAGATGTGCTTCGGAAACTACTAGTAGTCTTCCAAGGAACGATCGAATCGTAGACAGTTTAAGACATTACTCCAATGGAGAAAAGTCCGCATGGTGCTTTTTGTGCTCAATGAAGATTCAATTTCTGTGTTTCATCAACACTCTGAAGGTCCACAGATTACAGAATGCGTCCATATGTGGTTCGGAAACTACTACTAGTCTTCCAGGGAACGATCAAAGCGTAGACAGTTTGAGACATTACTCCCATGGAGAAAAGTCCGCACGGTGCTTATTGTGTTCAATGCCGATGCAATTTTTGTGTTTCATCAACACCCTGAAGGTCCACAGATTACAGAATGCATCCAGATGTGCTTCGGAAACTACTACTAGTCTTCCAGGGAACGATCAAAGCGTAGACAGTTTAAGACATTACTCCCATGGAGAAATATCCGCATTGTGCTTATAGTGTTCAATGCCGATTAAATTTCTGTGTTTCCTCAACACTCTGAAGGTCCACAGATTACAGAATGCCTCCAGATGTGCTTCGGAAACTACTACTAGTCTTCCAGGGAACGATCAAAGCGTTGACAGTTTGAGACATTACTTCCATGGAGGAAAGTCCGCATGGTGCTTATTGTGTTCAATGCCGATGCAATTTTTGTGTTTCATCAACACTCTGAAGGTCCACAGATTACAGAATGCATCCAGATATGCTTCGGAAACTACTACTAGTCTTCCAGAGAACGATCAAATCGTAGACAGTTTAAGACATTACTCCCATGGAGAAAAGTCCACATGGTGCTTATTGTGTTTGATGCCGATGCAATTTCGGTGTTTCATCAACATTCTGAAGGTCCACAGAATACAGAATGCATCCAGATGTGCTTCAGAAACTACTAATAGTCTTCCAGGAAACGATCAAAGCGTAGACAGTTTAAGACATTACTCCCATGGAGAAAAGTCCGCATGGTGCTTGTTGTGTTCAATGAAGATGCAATTTCTGTGTTTCATCAACACTCTGAAGGTCCACAGATTACAGAATGCCTCCAGATGTGCTTCGGAAACTACTACTAGTCTTCCAGTGTACGATCAAAGCGTAGACAGTTTAAGACATTACTCCCACGGAGAAAAGTCCGCATGGTGCTTATTGAGTTCAATGCCGATGCAATTTTTGTGTTTCATCAACACTCTGAAGGTCCACAGATTACAGAATGCATCCAGATGTGCTTCGGAAACTACTACTAGTCTTCCAGTGTACGATCAAAGCGTAGACAGTTTAAGACATTACTCCCACGGAGAAAAGTCCGCATGGTGCTTATTGAGTTCAATGCCGATGCAATTTTTGTGTTTCATCAACACTCTGAAGGTCCACAGATTACAGAATGCATCCAGATGTGCTTCGGAAACTACTACTATTCTTCCAGGGAACGATCAAAGCGTAGATAGTTTAAGACAATACTCGCATGGAGAAAAGTGCGCATGGTGCTTATTGTGTTCAATGCCGATGCCATTTCTGTGTTTCATCAACACTCTGAAGGTCCACAGATTACAGAATGCAGCCAGATGTGCTTCGGAAACTACTACTAGTCCTCGAGGGAACGATCAAAGCGTAGACAGTTTAGGACATTACTCCCATAGAGAAAAGTCCGCATGGTGCTTATTGTGTTCAATGCGGATGCAATTTTTGTGTTTCATCAACACTCTGAAGGTCCACAGATTACAGAATTCATCCAGATGTGATTCGGAAACTACTACTAGTCTTTCAGTGAACGATCAATGCGTAGACTGTTTAAGACATTACTACCATGGAGAAAAGTCCGCATGGTTCTTATTGTGTTCAATGCCGATGCAATTTCTATGTTTCATCTACACTCTGAAGGTCCACAGATTACAGAATGCCTCCAGATGTGCTTCGGAAACTACTACTAGTCTTCCAGTAAACGATCATAACATAGACAGTTTAAAACATTACTCCCATGGAGAAAACTCCACATGGTGCTTGTTGTGTTCAATGCCGATGCAATTTCTGTGTTTCATCAACACTGTGAAGGACCACAGATTACAGAAGGCCTCCAGATGTGCTTCGGAAACCACTACTAGTTTTCCAGTGTACGATCAAAGCGTAGACAGTTTAAGACATTACTCAAATGGAGAGAAGACCGCATGGTGCTTATTGTGTTTAATGACGATTAAATTTCTGTGTTTCGTCAACACTATGAAGGTCCACAGATTACAGAATGCCTCCAGATGTGCTTCGGAAACTACTACTAGTCTTCCAGTGTACGATCAAAGCGTAGACAGTTTAAGACATTACTCCCATGGAGAAAAATCCGCATGGTGCTTATTGTGTTCAATGCCGAAGAATTTCTGTGTTTCATCAACACTCTGAAGGACCACAGATTACACAATGCCTACAGATGTGCTTCGGAAACTACTACTAGTCTTCCAGTGTACGATCAAAGAATAGACAGTTTAAGACATTACTCCCATGGAAAAAAGTCCGCATGGTGCTTATTGTGTTCAATGCCGATGCAATTTTTGTGTTTCATCAACACTCTGAAGGTCCACAGATTACAGAATGCATCCAGATGTGCTTCGGAAACTACTACTAGTCTTCGAGGGAACGATCAAAGCGTAGACAGTTTAGGACATTACTCCCATAGAGAAAAGTCCGCATGGTGCTTATTGTGTTCAATGCCGATTCAATTTCTGTGTTTCATCACACTCTGAAGTCCACAGATTACACAATGCCTACAGATGTGCTTCGGAAACTACTACTAGTCTTCCAGTGTACGATCAAAGAATAGACAGTTTAAGATATTACTCCCATGGAAAAAAGTCCGCATGGTGCTTATTGTGTTCAATGCCGATGCAATTTCTGTGTTTCATCAACACTCTGAAGGTCCACAGATTACAGAATGAATCCAGATGTGCTTCGGAAACTACTACTAGTCTTCCAGTGTACGATCAAAGCGTAGACAGTTTAAGACATTACTCCCATGGAGAAAAGTCCGCATGGTGCTTATTGAGTTCAATGCCGATGCAATTTTTGTGTTTCATCAACACTGTGAAGGTCCACAGATTACAGAATGCATCCAGATGTGCTTCGGAAACTACTACTAGTCTTCCAGTGAATGATCAAAGCGTAGACAGTTTAAGACATTACTCCCATGGAGAAAAGTCCGCATGGTGCTTATTGTGTTCAATGCTGATGCAATTTTTGTGTTTCATCAACACTCTGAAAGTCCACAGATTACAGAATGCATCCAGATGTGCTTCGGAAGCTACTACTAGTCCTCCAGTTTACGATCAAAGTGTAGACATTTTAAGACATTACTCACATGGAGAAAAGTCCCATGGTGCTTATTGTGTTCAATGCAGATGCAATTTCTTTGTTTCATCAACACTCTGAATGTCCACAGATTACAGAAGGCATCCAGATGTGCTTCGGAAACTACTAGTAGTCTTCCAAGGAACGATCGAATCGTAGACAGTTTAAGACATTACTCCCATGGAGAAAAGTCCGCATGGTGCTTATTGTGCTCAATGCCGATTCAATTTCTGTGTTTCATCAACACTCTGAAGGTCCACAGATTACAGAATGCGTCCATATGTGGTTCGGAAACTACTACTAGTCTTCCAGGGAACGATCAAAGCGTAGACAGTTTGAGACATTACTCCCATGGAGAAAAGTCCGCACGGTGCTTATTGTGTTCAATGCCGATGCAATTTTTGTGTTTCATCAACACCCTGAAGGTCCACAGATTACAGAATGCATCCAGATGTGCTTCGGAAACTACTACTAGTCTTCCAGGGAACGATCAAAGCGTAGACAGTTTAAGACATTACTCCCATGGAGAAAAGTCCGCATTGTGCTTATAGTGTTCAATGCCGATTAAATTTCTGTGTTCCCTCAACACTCTGAAGGTCCACAGATTACAGAATGCCTCCAGATGTGCTTCGGAAACTACTACTAGTCTTCCAGGGAACGATCAAAGCGTTGACAGTTTGAGACATTACTTCCATGGAGGAAGGTCCGCATGGTGCTTATTGTGTTCAATGCCGATGCAATTTTTGTGTTTCATCAACACTCTGAAGGTCCACAGATTACAGAATGCATCCAGATATGCTTCGGAAACTACTACTAGTCTTCCAGAGAACGATCAAATCGTAGACAGTTTAAGACATTACTCCCATGGAGAAAAGTCCACATGGTGCTTATTGTGTTCGATGCCGATGCAATTTCGGTGTTTCATCAACATTCTGAAGGTCCACAGAATACAGAATGCATCCAGATGTGCTTCAGAAACTACTAATAGTCTTCCAGGAAACGATCAAAGCGTAGACAGTTTAAGACATTACTCCCATGGAGAAAAGTCCGCATGGTGCTTGTTGTGTTCAATGAAGATGCAATTTCTGTGTTTCATCAACACTCTGAAGGTCCACAGATTACAGAATGCCTCCAGATGTGCTTCGGAAACTACTACTAGTTTTCCAGTGTACGATCAAAGCGTAGACAGTTTAAGACATTACTCCCACGGAGAAAAGTCCGCATGGTGCTTATTGAGTTCAATGCCGATGCAATTTTTGTGTTTCATCAACACTCTGAAGGTCCACAGATTACAGAATGCCTCCAGATGTGCTTCGGGAACTACTACTATTCTTCCAGGGAACGATCAAAGCGTAGATAGTTTAAGACATTACTCGCATGGAGAAAAGTGCGCATGGTGCTTATTGTGTTCAATGCCGATGCCATTTCTGGGTTTCATCAACACTCTGAAGGTCCACAGATTACAGAATGCATCCAGATGTGCTTCGGAAACAACTACTAGTCCTCGAGGGAACGATCAAAGCGTACACAGTTTAGGACATTACTCCCATAGAGAAAAGTCCGCATGGTGCTTATTGTGTTCAATGCCGATGCAATTTTTGTGTTTCATCAACACTCTGAAGGTCCACAGATTACAGAATTCATCCAGATGTGATTCGGAAACTACTACTAGTCTTTCAGTGAACGATCAATGCGTAGACAGTTTAAGACATTACTACCATGGAGAAAAGTCCGCATGGTTCTTATTGTGTTCAATGCCGATGCAATTTCTATGTTTCATCAACACTCTGAAGGTCCACAGATTACAGAATGCCTCCAGATGTGCTTCGGAAACTACTACTAGTCTTCCAGTAAACGATCATAACATAGACAGTTTAAAACATTACTCCCATGGAGAAAACTAAACATGGTGCTTGTTGTGTTCAATGCCGATGCAATTTCTGTGTTTCATCAACACTCTGAAGGTCCACAGATTACAGAAGGCCTCCAGATGTGCTTCGGAAACCACTACTAGTCTTCCAGTGTACGATCAAAGCGTAGACAGTTTAAGACATTACTCAAATGGAGAAAAGACCGCATGGTGCTTATTGTGTTTAATGACGATTAAATTTCTGTGTTTCGTCAACACTATGAAGGTCCACAGATAACAGAATGCCTCCAGATGTGCTTCGGAAACTACTACTAGTCTTCCAGTGTACGATCAAAGCGTAGACAGTTTAAGACATTACTCCCATGGAGAAAAGTCCGCATGGTGCTTATTGTGTTCAATGCCGAAGCAATTTCTGTGTTTCATCAACACTCTGAAGGTCCACAGATTACACAATGCCTTCAGATGTGCTTCGGAAACTACTACTAGTCTTCCAGTGTACGATCAAAGAATAGACAGTTTAAGACATTACTCCCATGGAAAAAAGTCCGCATGGTGCTTATTGTGTTCAATGCCGATGCAATTTTTGTGTTTCATCAACACTCTGAAGGTCCACAGATTACAGAATGCCTCCAGATGTGCTTCGTAAACTACTACTAGTCTGCCAGCGTACGATCAAACCGTAGACAGTATAAGACATTACTCCCATGGAGAAAAATCAGCATGGTGCTTATTGTGTTCAACGCCGATGCCATTTCTGTCTTTTATCAACACTCTAAAGGTCCACAGAATACAGAATGCTTCAGAAACTACTACTAGTTTTCCAGGAAACGATCAAAGCGTAGACAGTTTGAGACATTACTCCCATGGAGAGAAGTCCGCATGCTGCATATTGTGTTCAATGCTGATGCAATTTTTGTGTTTCATCAAGACTCTGAAAGTCCAAAGATTACAGAATGCATCCAGATGTGCTTCGGAAACTACTACTAGTCTTCCAGTGTACGATCAAAGTGTAGACAGTTTAAGACATTACCCACACAGAGGAAAGTCCCATGGTGCTATTTGTGTTCAATGCCGATGCAATTTCTTTGTTTCATCAACACTCTGAATGTCCACAGGTTACAGAAGGCATCCAGATGTGCTTCGGAAACTACTACTAGTCTTCCAAGGAACGATCGATTCGTAGACAGTTTAAGACATTACTCCCATGGAGAAAAGTCCGCATGGTGCTTATTGTGTTCAATGCCGATTCAATTTCTGTGTTTCATCAACACTCTGAAGGTCCACAGATTACAGAATGCGTCCATATGTGCTTCGGAAACTACTACTAGTCTTCCAGGGAACGATCAAAGCGTAGACAGTTTGAGACATTACTCCCATGGAGAAAAGTCCGCATGGTGCTTATTGTTGTCAAAGCAGATGCAATTTTTGTGTTTCATCAACACCCTGAAGGTCCACAGATTACAGAATGCATCCAGATGTGCTTCGGAAACTACTACTAGTCTTCTAGGGAACGATCAAAGCGTAGACAGTTTAAGACATTACTCCCATGGAGAAAAGTCCGCATGGTGCTTATAGTGTTCAATGCCGATTAAATTACTGTGTTTCCTCAACACTCTGAAGGTCCACAGATTACAGAATGCATCCAGATGTGCTTCGGAAACTACTACTAGTCTTCCAGGGAACGATCAAAGCGTTGACAGTTTGAGACATTAATTCCATGGAGGAAAGTCCGCATGGTGCTTATTATGTTCAATGCCGATGCAATTTTTGTGTTTCATCAACACTCTGAAGGTCCACAGATTACAGAATGCATCCAGATATGCTTCGGAAACTACTACTAGTCTTCCAGAAAACGATCAAATCGTAGACAGTTTAAGACATTACTCCCATGGAGAAAAGTCCACATGGGGCTTATTGTGTTCAATGCCGATGCAATTTCGGTGTTTCATCAACATTCTGAAGGTCCACAGAATACAGAATGCATCCAGATGTGCTTCAGAAACTACTAATAGTCTTCCAGGAAACGATCAAAGCGTAGACAGTTTAAGACATTACTCCCATGGAGAAAAGTCCGCATGGTGCTTATTGTGTTCAATGCCGATGAATTTTTGTGTTTCATTAACACTCTGAAGGTCCACAGATTACAGAATGCATCCAGATGTGCTTCGGAAAATACTACTAGTCTTCCAGGGAACGATCAAAGCGTTGACAGTTTGAGACATTAATTCCATGGAGGAAAGTCCGCATGGTGCTTATTGTGTTCAATGCCGATGCAATTTTTGTGTTTCATCAACACTCTGAAGGTCCACAGATTACAGAATGCATCCAGATATGCTTCGGAAACTACTACTAGTCTTCCAGAAAACGATCAAATCGTAGACAGTTTAAGACATTACTCCCATGGAGAAAAGTCCACATGGGGCTTATTGTGTTCAATGCCGATGCAATTTCGGTGTTTCATCAACATTCTGAAGGTCCACAGAATACAGAATGCATCCAGATGTGCTTCAGAAACTACTAATAGTCTTCCAGGAAACGATCAAAGCGTAGACAGTTTAAGACATTACTACCATGGAGAAAAGTCCACATGGTTCTTATTGTGTTCAATGCCGATGCAATTTCTATGTTTCATCAACACTCTGAAGGTCCACAGATTACAGAATGCCTCCAGATGTGCTTCGGAAACTACTACTAGTCTTCCAGTAAACGATCATAACATAGACAGTTTAAAACATTACTCCCATGGAGAAAACTAAACATGGTGCTTGTTGTGTTCAATGCCGATGCAATTTCTGTGTTTCATCAACACTCTGAAGGTCCACAGATTACAGAAGGCCTCCAGATGTGCTTCGGAAACCACTACTAGTCTTCCAGTGTACGATCAAAGCGTAGACAGTTTAAGACATTACTCAAATGGAGAGAAGACCGCATGGTGCTTATTGTGTTTAATGACGATTAAATTTCTGTGTTTCGTCAACACTATGAAGGTCCACAGATTACAGAATGCCTTTCAGATGTGCTTCGGAAACTACTACTAGTCTTCCAGTGTACGATCAAAGCGTAGACAGTTTAAGACATTACTCCCATGGAGAAAAGTCCGCATGGTGCTTATTGTGTTCAATGCCGAAGCAATTTCTGTGTTTCATCAACACTCTGAAGGTCCACAGATTACACAATGCCTACAGATGTGCTTCGGAAACTACTACTAGTCTTCCAGTGTACGATCAAAGAATAGACAGTTTAAGACATTACTCCCATGGAAAAAAGTCCGCATGGTGCTTATTGTGTTCAATGCCGATGCAATTTTTGTGTTTCATCAACACTCTGAAGGTCCACAGATTACAGAATGCCTCCAGATGTGCTTCGTAAACTACTACTAGTCTTCCAGCGTACGATCAAACCGTAGACAGTATAAGACATTACTCCCATGGAGAAAAATCAGCATGGTGCTTATTGTGTTCAACGCCGATGCCATTTCTGTCTTTTATCAACACTCTAAAGGTCCACAGAATACAGAATGCTTCAGAAACTACTACTAGTTTTCCAGGAAACGATCAAAGCGTAGACAGTTTGAGACATTACTCCCATGGAGAGAAGTCCGCATGCTGCATATTGTGTTCAATGCTGATGCAATTTTTGTGTTTCATCAAGACTCTGAAAGTCCAAAGATTACAGAATGCATCCAGATGTGCTTCGGAAACTACTACTAGTCTTCCAGTGTACGATCAAAGTGTAGACAGTTTAAGACATTACCCACACAGAGGAAAGTCCCATGGTGCTATTTGTGTTCAATGCCGATGCAATTTCTTTGTTTCATCAACACTCTGAATGTCCACAGATTACAGAAGGCATCCAGATGTGCTTCGGAAACTACTACTAGTCTTCCAAGGAACGATCGATTCGTAGACAGTTTAAGACATTACTCCCATGGAGAAAAGTCCGCATGGTGCTTATTGTGTTCAATGCCGATTCAATTTCTGTGTTTCATCAACACTCTGAAGGTCCACAGATTACAGAATGCGTCCATATGTGCTTCGGAAACTACTACTAGTCTTCCAGGGAACGATCAAAGCGTAGACAGTTTGAGACATTACTCCCATGGAGAAAAGTCCGCATGGTGCTTATTGTTGTCAAAGCAGATGCAATTTTTGTGTTTCATCAACACCCTGAAGGTCCACAGATTACAGAATGCATCCAGATGTGCTTCGGAAACTACTACTAGTCTTCTAGGGAACGATCAAAGCGTAGACAGTTTAAGACATTACTCCCATGGAGAAAAGTCCGCATGGTGCTTATAGTGTTCAATGCCGATTAAATTACTGTGTTTCCTCAACACTCTGAAGGTCCACAGATTACAGAATGCATCCAGATGTGCTTCGGAAACTACTACTAGTCTTCCAGGGAACGATCAAAGCGTTGACAGTTTGAGACATTAATTCCATGGAGGAAAGTCCGCATGGTGCTTATTATGTTCAATGCCGATGCAATTTTTGTGTTTCATCAACACTCTGAAGGTCCACAGATTACAGAATGCATCCAGATATGCTTCGGAAACTACTACTAGTCTTCCAGAAAACGATCAAATCGTAGACAGTTTAAGACATTACTCCCATGGAGAAAAGTCCACATGGGGCTTATTGTGTTCAATGCCGATGCAATTTCGGTGTTTCATCAACATTCTGAAGGTCCACAGAATACAGAATGCATCCAGATGTGCTTCAGAAACTACTAATAGTCTTCCAGGAAACGATCAAAGCGTAGACAGTTTAAGACATTACTCCCATGGAGAAAAGTCCGCATGGTGCTTATTGTGTTCAATGCCGATGAATTTTTGTGTTTCATTAACACTCTGAAGGTCCACAGATTACAGAATGCATCCAGATGTGCTTCGGAAAATACTACTAGTCTTCCAGGGAACGATCAAAGCGTTGACAGTTTGAGACATTAATTCCATGGAGGAAAGTCCGCATGGTGCTTATTGTGTTCAATGCCGATGCAATTTTTGTGTTTCATCAACACTCTGAAGGTCCACAGATTACAGAATGCATCCAGATATGCTTCGGAAACTACTACTAGTCTTCCAGAAAACGATCAAATCGTAGACAGTTTAAGACATTACTCCCATGGAGAAAAGTCCACATGGGGCTTATTGTGTTCAATGCCGATGCAATTTCGGTGTTTCATCAACATTCTGAAGGTCCACAGAATACAGAATGCATCCAGATGTGCTTCAGAAACTACTAATAGTCTTCCAGGAAACGATCAAAGCGTAGACAGTTTAAGACATTACTACCATGGAGAAAAGTCCGCATGGTTCTTATTGTGTTCAATGCCGATGCAATTTCTATGTTTCATCAACACTCTGAAGGTCCACAGATTACAGAATGCCTCCAGATGTGCTTCGGAAACTACTACTAGTCTTCCAGTAAACGATCATAACATAGACAGTTTAAAACATTACTCCCATGGAGAAAACTAAACATGGTGCTTGTTGTGTTCAATGCCGATGCAATTTCTGTGTTTCATCAACACTCTGAAGGTCCACAGATTACAGAAGGCCTCCAGATGTGCTTCGGAAACCACTACTAGTCTTCCAGTGTACGATCAAAGCGTAGACAGTTTAAGACATTACTCAAATGGAGAGAAGACCGCATGGTGCTTATTGTGTTTAATGACGATTAAATTTCTGTGTTTCGTCAACACTATGAAGGTCCACAGATTACAGAATGCCTTTCAGATGTGCTTCGGAAACTACTACTAGTCTTCCAGTGTACGATCAAAGCGTAGACAGTTTAAGACATTACTCCCATGGAGAAAAGTCCGCATGGTGCTTATTGTGTTCAATGCCGAAGCAATTTCTGTGTTTCATCAACACTCTGAAGGTCCACAGATTACACAATGCCTACAGATGTGCTTCGGAAACTACTACTAGTCTTCCAGTGTACGATCAAAGAATAGACAGTTTAAGACATTACTCCCATGGAAAAAAGTCCGCATGGTGCTTATTGTGTTCAATGCCGATGCAATTTTTGTGTTTCATCAACACTCTGAAGGTCCACAGATTACAGAATGCCTCCAGATGTGCTTCGTAAACTACTACTAGTCTTCCAGCGTACGATCAAACCGTAGACAGTATAAGACATTACTCCCATGGAGAAAAATCAGCATGGTGCTTATTGTGTTCAACGCCGATGCCATTTCTGTCTTTTATCAACACTCTAAAGGTCCACAGAATACAGAATGCTTCAGAAACTACTACTAGTTTTCCAGGAAACGATCAAAGCGTAGACAATTTGAGACATTACTCCCATGGAGAGAAGTCCGCATGCTGCATATTGTGTTCAATGCTGATGCAATTTTTGTGTTTCATCAAGACTCTGAAAGTCCAAAGATTACAGAATGCATCCAGATGTGCTTCGGAAACTACTACTAGTCTTCCAGTGTACGATCAAAGTGTAGACAGTTTAAGACATTACCCACACAGAGGAAAGTCCCATGGTGCTTATTGTGTTCAATGCCGATGCAATTTCTTTGTTTCATCAACACTCTGAATGTCCACCGATTACAGAAGGCATCCAGATGTGCTTCGGAAACTACTACTAGTCTTCCAAGGAACGATCGATTCGTAGACAGTTTAAGACATTACTCCCATGGAGAAAAGTCCGCATGGTGCTTATTGTGTTCAATGCCGATTCAATTTCTGTGTTTCATCAACACTCTGAAGGTCCACAGATTACAGAATGCGTCCATATGTGCTTCGGAAACTACTACTAGTCTTCCAGGGAACGATCAAAGCGTAGACAGTTTGAGACATTACTCCCATGGAGAAAAGTCCGCATGGTGCTTATTGTTGTCAAAGCAGATGCAATTTTTGTGTTTCATCAACACCCTGACGGTCCACAGATTACAGAATGCATCCAGATGTGCTTCGGAAACTACTACTAGTCTTCCAGGGAACGATCAAAGCGTAGACAGTTTAAGACATTACTCCCATGGAGAAAAGTCCGCATGGTGCTTATAGTGTTCAATGCCGATTAAATAACTGTGTTTCCTCAACACTCTGAAGGTCCACAGATTACAGAATGCCTCCAGATGTGCTTCGGAAACTACTACTAGTCTTCCAGGGAACGATCAAAGCGTTGACAGTTTGAGACATTAATTCCATGGAGGAAAGTCCGCATGGTGCTTATTGTGTTCAATGCCGATGCAATTTTTGTGTTTCATCAACACTCTGAAGGTCCACAGATTACAGAATGCATCCAGATATGCTTCGGAAACTACTACTAGTCTTCCAGAAAACGATCAAATCGTAGACAGATTAAGACATTACTCCCATGGAGAAAAGTCCACATGGGGCTTATTGTGTTCAATGCCGATGCAATTTCGGTGTTTCATCAACATTCTGAAGGTCCACAGAATACAGAATGCATCCAGATGTGCTTCAGAAACTACTAATAGTCTTCCAGGAAACGATCAAAGCGTAGACAGTTTAAGACATTACTCCCATGGAGAAAAGTCCGCATGGTGCTTATTGTGTTCAATGCCGATGAATTTTTGTGTTTCATTAACACTCTGAAGGTCCGCAGATTACAGAATGCATCCAGATGTGCTTCGGAAACTACTACTAGTCTTCCAGTGAACGATCAAAGTGTAGACAGTTTAAAACATTACTCCCAATGGAGGAAAGTCCCATGGTGCTTATTGTGTTCAATGCCGATGCAATTTCTTTGTTTCATCAACACTCTGAAGGACCACAGATTACAGAATGCCTCCAGATGTGCTTCGGAAACTACTACTAGTCTTCCAGTAAACGATCAAAGCATAGACATTTTAAGACATTACTCCCATGGAGAAAAGTCCACATGGTGCTTGTTGTGTTTAATGAAGATGCAATTTCTGTGTTTCATCAACACTCTGAAGGTCCACAGATTACAGAATGCCTCCAGATGTGCTTCGGAAACTACTACTAGTCTTCCAGTGTACGATCAAAGCGTAGACAGGTTAAGACATTACTCCCATGGAGATAAGTCCGCATGGTGCTTATTGAGTTCAATGCCGATGCAATTTTTGTGTTTAATCAACACTCTGAAGGTCCACAGATTACAGAATGCATCCAGATGTGCTTCGGAAACTACTACTATTCTTCCAGGGAACGATCAAAGCGTAGACAGTTTAAGACATTACTCCCATGGAGAAAAGTGCGCATGTTGCTTATTGTGTTCAATGCCGATGCAATGTTTGTGTTTCATCAACACTCTGAAGGTCCACAGATTACAGAATGCATCCAGATGTGATTCGGAAACTACTACTAGTCTTTCAGTGAACGATCAAAGCGTAGACAATTTAAGACATTACTACCATGGAGAAAAGTCCGCATGGTTCTTATTGTGTTCAATGCCGATGTAATTTCTATGTTTCATCAACACTCTGAAGGTCCACAGATTACAGAATGCCTCCAGATGTGCTTCGGAAACTACTACTAGTCTTCCAGTAAACGACCATAACATAGACAGTTTAAAACATTACTCCCATGGAGAAAACTCCACATGGTGCTTGTTGTGTTCAATGCCGATGCAATTTCTGTGTTTCATCAACTCTCTGAAGGTCCACAGATTACTGAAGGCCTCCAGATGTGCTTCATAAACGGCTACTAGTCTTCCAGTGTTCGATCAAAGCGTAGACAGTTTAAGACATTACTCTAATGGAGAGAAGACCGCATGGTGCTTATTGTGTTCAATGACGATTAAATTTCTGTGTTTCATCAACACTATGAAGGTCCACAGATTACAGAATGTCTCCAGATGTGCTTCGGAAACTACTACTAGTCTTCCAGTGTACGATCAAAGCGTAGACAGTTTAAGACATTACTCCCATGGAGAAAAGTCCGCATGGTGCTTATTGTGTTCAATGCCGAAGCAATTTCTGTGTTTCATCAACACTCTGAAGGTCAACAGATTACACAATGCCTACAGATGTGCTTCGGAAACTACTACTAGTCTTCCAGTGTACGATCAAAGAATATACAGTTTAAGACATTACTCTCATGGAAAAAACTCCGCATGGTGCTTATTGTGTTCAATGCCGATGCAATTTCTGTGTTTCATCAAAACTCTGAAGGTCCACAGATTACAGAATGCCTCCAGATGTGCTTCGGAAACTACTAATAGTCTTCGAGGGAACGATCAAAGTGTAGACAGTTTAGGACATTACTCCCATAGAGAAAAGTCCGCATGGTGCTTATTGTGTTCAATGCCGAAACAATTTTTGTGTTTCATCAACACTCTGAAGGTCCACAGCTTACAGAATGCATTAAGATGTGCTTCGGAAACTACTACTAGTCTTCCAGTGTACGATCAAAGTGTAGACAGTTTAAGACATTACTCACTTGGAGGAAAGTCCCATGGTGCTTATTGTGTTCAATGCCGATGCAATTTCTTTGTTTCATCAACACTCTGAATGTCCACAGATTACAGAATGCATCCAGATGTGCTTCGGAAACTACTACTAGTCTTCCAGGGAACGATCAAAGCGTGGACAGTTTAAGACATTACACCCATGGAGAAAAGTCCGCATTGTGCTTATAGTGTTCAATGCCGATTAAATTTCTGTGTTTCCTCAACACTCTGAAGGTCCACAGATTACAGAATGCCTCCAGATGTGCTTCGGAAACTACTACTAGTCTTCCAGGGAACGATCAAAGCGTTGACAGTTTGAGACATTACTTCCATGGAGGAAAGTCCGCATGGTGCTTATTGTGTTCAATGCCGATGCAATTTTTGTGTTTCATCAACACTCTGAAGGTCCACAGATTACAGAATGCATCCAGATGTGCTTCGGAAACTACTACTAGTCTTCCAGAGAACGATCAAATCGTAGACAGTTTAAGACATTACTCCCATGGAGAAAAGTCAACATGGTGCTTATTGTGTTCGATGCCGATGCAATTTCGGTGTTTCATCAACATTCTGAAGGTCCACAGAATACAGAATGCATCCAGATGTGCTTCAGAAACTACTAATAGTCTTCCAGGAAACGATCAAAGCGTAGACAGTTTAAGACATTACTCCCATGGAGAAAAGTCCGCATGGTGCTTGTTGTGTTCAATGAAGATGCAATTTCTGTGTTTCATCAACACTCTGAAGGTCCACAGATTACAGAATGCCTCCACATGTGTTTCGGAAACTACTACTAGTCTTCCAGTGTACGATCAAAGCGTAGATAGTTTAAGACATTACTCCACGGAGAAAAGTCCGCATGGTGCTTATTGAGTTCAATGCCGATGCAATTTTTGTGTTTCATCAACACTCTGAAGGTCCACAGAATACAGAATGCATCCAGATGTGCTTCGGAAACTACTACTATTCTTCCAGGGAACGATCAAAGCGTAGATAGTTTAAGACATTACTCGCATGGAGAAAAGTGCGCATGGTGCTTATTGTGTTCAATGCCGATGCCATTTCTGTGTTTCATCAACACTCTGAAGGTCCACAGATTACAGAATGCATCCAGATGTGCTTCGGAAACTACTACTAGTCTTCGAGGGAACGATCAAAGCGTAGACAGTTTAGGACATTACTCCCATAGAGAAAAGTCCGCATGGTGCTTATTGTGTTCAATGCCGATGCAATTTTTATGTTTCATCAACACTCTGAAGGTCCACAGATTACAGAATTCATCCAGATGTGATTCGGAAACTACTACTAGTCTTTCAGTGAACGATCAAAGCGTAGACAATTTAAGACATTACTACCATGGAGAAAAGTCCGCATGGTTCATATTGTGTTCAATGCCGATGTAATTTCTATGTTTCATCAACACTCTGAAGGTCCACAGATTACAGAATGCCTCCAGATGTGCTTCGGAAACTACTACTAGTCTTCCAGTAAACGACCATAACATAGACAGTTTAAAACATTACTCCCATGGAGAAAACTCCACATGGTGCTTGTTGTGTTCAATGCCGATGCAATTTCTGTGTTTCATCAACACTCTGAAGGTCCACAGATTACTGAAGGCCTCCAGATGTGCTTCGGAAACGGCTACTAGTCTTCCAGTGTACGATCAAAGCGTAGACAGTTTAAGACATTACTCTAATGGAGAGAAGACCGCATGGTGCTTATTGTGTTCAATGACGATTAAATTTCTGTGTTTCATCAACACTATGAAGGTCCACAGATTACAGAATGTCTCCAGATGTGCTTCGGAAACTACTACTAGTCTTCCAGTGTACGATCAAAGCGTAGACAGTTTAAGACATTACTCCCATGGAGAAAAGTCCGCATGGTGCTTATTGTGTTCAATGCCGAAGCAATTTCTGTGTTTCATCAACACTCTGAAGGTCAACAGATTACACAATGCCTACAGATGTGCTTCGGAAACTACTACTAGTCTTCCAGTGTACGATCAAAGAATATACAGTTTAAGACATTACTCTCATGGAAAAAACTCCGCATGGTGCTTATTGTGTTCAATGCCGATGCAATTTCTGTGTTTCATCAAAACTCTGAAGGTCCACAGATTACAGAATGCCTCCAGATGTGCTTCGGAAACTACTAATAGTCTTCGAGGGAACGATCAAAGTGTAGACAGTTTAGGACATTACTCCCATAGAGAAAAGTCCGCATGGTGCTTATTGTGTTCAATGCCGAAACAATTTTTGTGTTTCATCAACACTCTGAAGGTCCACAGCTTACAGAATGCATTAAGATGTGCTTCGGAAACTACTACTAGTCTTCCAGTGTACGATCAAAGTGTAGACAGTTTAAGACATTACTCACTTGGAGGAAAGTCCCATGGTGCTTATTGTGTTCAATGCCGATGCAATTTCTTTGTTTCATCAACACTCTGAATGTCCACAGATTACAGAATGCATCCAGATGTGCTTCGGAAACTACTACTAGTCTTCCAGGTTACGATCAAAGCGTGGACAGTTTAAGACATTACTCCCATGGAGAAAAGTCCGCATTGTGCTTATAGTGTTCAATGCCGATTAAATTTCTGTGTTTCCTCAACACTCTGAAGGTCCACAGATTACAGAATGCCTCCAGATGTGCTTCGGAAACTACTACTAGTCTTCCAGGGAACGATCAAAGCGTTGACAGTTTGAGACATTACTTCCATGGAGGAAAGTCCGCATGGTGCTTATTGTGTTCAATGCCGATGCAATTTTTGTGTTTCATCAACACTCTGAAGGTCCACAGATTACAGAATGCATCCACATGTGCTTCGGAAACTACTACTAGTCTTCCAGAGAACGATCAAATCGTAGATAGTTTAAGACATTACTCCACGGAGAAAAGTCCGCATGGTGCTTATTGAGTTCAATGCCGATGCAATTTTTGTGTTTCATCAACACTCTGAAGGTCCACAGGTTACAGAATGCATCCAGATGTGCTTCGGAAACTACTACTATTCTTCCAGGGAACGATCAAAGCGTAGATAATTTAAGACATTACTCGCATGGAGAAAAGTGCGCATGGTGCTTATTGTGTTCAATGCCGATGCCATTTCTGTGTTTCATCAACACTCTGAAGGTCCACAGATTACAGAATGCATCCAGATGTGCTTCGGAAACTACTACTAGTCTTCGAGGGAACGATCAAAGCGTAGACAGTTTAGGACATTACTCCCATAGAGAAAAGTCCGCATGGTGCTTATTGTGTTCAATGCCGATGCAATTTTTGTGTTTCATCAACACTCTGAAGGTCCACAGATTACAGAATTCATCCAGATGTGATTCGGCAACTACTACTAGTCTTTCAGTGAACGATCAATGCGTAGACAGTTTAAGACATTACTACCATGGAGAAAAGTCCGCATGGTTCTTATTGTGTTCAATGCCGATGCAATTTCTATGTTTCATCAACACTCTGAAGGTCCACAGATTACAGAATGCCTCCAGATGTGCTTCGGAAACTACTACTAGTCTTCCAGTAAACGATCATAACATAGACAGTTTAAAACATTACTCCCATGGAGAAAACTCCACATGGTGCTTGTTGTGTTCAATGCCGATGCAATTTCTGTGTTTCATCAACACTCTGAAGGTCCACAGATTACAGAAATCCTCCAGATGTGCTTCGGAAACCACTACTAGTCTTCCAGTGTACGATCAAAGCGTAGACAGTTTAAGACATTACTCAAATGGAGAGAAGACCGCATGGTGCTTATTGTGTTTAATGACGATTAAATTTCTGTGTTTCATCAACACTATGAAGGTCCACAGATTACAGAATGCCTCCAGATGTGCTTCGGAAACTACTACTAGTCTTCCAGTGTACGATCAAAGCGTAGACAGTTTAAGACATTACTGCCATGGAGAAAAGTCCGCATGGTGCTTATTGTGTTCAATGCCAAAGCAATTTCTGTGTTTCATCAACACTCTGAAGGTCCACAGATTACACAATGCCTACAGATGTGCTTCGGAAACTACTACTAGTCTTCCAGTGTACGATCAAAGAATAGACAGTTTAAGACATTACTCCCATGGAAAAAAGTCCGTATGGTGCTTATTGTGTTCAATGCCGATGCAATTTCTGTGTTTCATCAACACTCTGAAGGTCCACAGATTACAGAATGCCTCCAGATGTGCTTCGTAAACTACTACTAGTCTTCCAGCGTACGATCAAACCGTAGACAGTATAAGACATTACTCCCATGGAGAAAAATCCGCATGGTGCTTATTGTGTTCAACGCCGATGCCATTTCTGTCTTTTATCAACACTCTACAGGTCCACAGAATACAGAATGCTTCAGAAACTACTACTAGTTTTCCAGGAAACGATCAAAGCGAAGACAGTTTGAGACATTACTCCCATGGAGAGAAGTCCGCATGCTGCTTATTGTGTTCAATGCTGATGCAATTTTTGTGTTTCATCAAGACTCTGAAAGTCCAAAGATTACAGAATGCATCCAGATGTGCTTCGGAAACTACTACTAGTTTTCCAGTGTACGATCAAATTGTAGACAGTTTAAGACATTACCCACACAGAGGAAAGTCCCATGGTGCTTATTGTGTTCAATGCCGATGCAATTTCTTTGTTTCCTCAACACTCTGAATGTCCACAGATTACAGAAGGCATCCAGATGTGCTTCGGAAACTACTACTAGTCTTCCAAGGAACGATCGAATCGTAGACAGTTTAAGACATTACTCCCATGGAGAAAAGTCCGCATGGTGCTTATTGTGTTCAATGCCGATTCAAATTCTGTGTTTCATCAACACTCTGAAGGTCCACAGATTACAGAATGCCTCCAGATGTGCTTCGGAAACTACTACTAGTCTTCCAGGGAACGATCAAAACGCAGACAGTTTGAGACATTACTCCCATGGAGAAAAGTCCGCATGGTGCTTATTGTTGTCAAAGCAGATGCAATTTTTGTGTTTCATCAACACCCTGAAGGTCCACAGATTACAGAATGCATCCAGATGTGCTTCGGAAACTACTACTAGTCTTCCAGGGAACGATCAAAGCGTAGACAGTTTAAGACATTACTCCCATGGAGAAAAGTCCGCATGGTGCTTATAGTGTTCAATGCCGATTAAATTTCTGTGTTTCCTCAACACTCTGAAGGTCCACAGATTACAGAATGCCTCCAGATGTGCTTCGGAAACTACTACTAGTCTTCCAGGGAACGATCAAAGCGTTGACAGTTTGAGACATTACTTCCATGGAGGAAAGTCCGCATGGTGCTTATTGTGTTCAATGCCGATGCAATTTTTGTGTTTCATCAACACTCTGAAGGTCCACAGATTACAGAATGCATCCAGATGTGCTTCAGAAACTACTAATAGTCTTCCAGGAAACGATCAAAGCGTAGACAGTTTAAGACATTACTCCCATGGAGAAAAGTCCGCATGGTGCTTATTGTGTTCAATGCCGATGAATTTTTGTGTTTCATTAACACTCTGAAGGTCCACAGATTACAGAATGCATCCAGATGTGCTTCGGAAACTACTACTAGTCTTCCAGTGAACGATCAAAGTGCAGACAGTTTAAAACATTACTCCCATGGAGGAAAGTCCCATGGTGCTTATTGTGTTCAATGCCGATGCAATTTCTTTGTTTCATCAACACTCTGAAGGACCACAGATTACAGAATGCCTCCAGATGTGCTTCGGAAACTACTACTAGTCTTCCAGTAAACGATCAAAGCGTAGACAGTTTAAGACATTACTCCCATGGAGAAAAGTCCGCATAGTGCTTATTGTGTTCAATGCCGATTCAATTTCTGTGTTTCATCACACTCTGAAGGTCCACAGATTACAGAATGCATCCAGATGTGCTTCGAAAACTACTACTAGCCTTCCAGGGAACGATCAAAGCGTAGACAGTTTAAGACATTACTCCCATGGAGAAAAGTCCGCATGGTGCTTATTGAGTTCAATGCCGATGCAATTTCTGTGTTTCATCAACACTCTGAAGGTCCACTGATTACAGAATGCATCCAGATGTGCTTTGGAAACTACTACTAGTCTTCCAGGGAACGATCAAAGCGTAGACAGTTTAAGACATTACTACCATGGAGAAAAGTCCGCATGGTGCTTATTGTGTTCAATGCCGATTCAATTTCTGTGTTTCATCACACTCTGAACGTCCACAGATTACAGAATGCATCCAGATTTGCTTCGGAAATTACTACTAGTCTTCCAGGGAACGATCAAAGCGTAGACAGTTTAAGACATTACTCCCATGGAGAAAAGTCCGCATGGTGCTTATTGTGTTCAATGCCGATGCAATTTCTGTGTTTCATCGACACTCTGAAGGTCCACAGATTACAGAATGCATGCAGATGTGCTTCGGAAACTACTAGTAGTCTTCCAAGGAACGATCGAATCGTAGACAGTTTAAGACATTACTCCCATGGAGAAAAGTCCGCATGGTGCTTATTGTGTTCAATGCCGATTCAATTTCTGTGTTTCATCAACACTCTGAAGGTCCACAGATTACAGAATGCGTCCATATGTGCTTCGGAAACTACTACTAGTCTTCCAGGGAACGATCAAAGCGTAGACAGTTTAAGACATTACTCCCATGGAGAGAAGTCCGCATGGTGCCTATTGTGTTCAATGCCAATGCAATATCTGTGTTTCATCAACACTCTGAAGGTCCACAGATTACAGAATGCCTCCAGATGTGCTTCGGAAACTACTGCTAGTCTTCCAGTGAACGATCACAGCGTAGACAGTTTAAGACATTACTCTCATGGAGAAAGTCCGCATGGTGCTTATAGTGTTCAATGCCGATTAAATATCTGTGTTTCCTCAACACTCTGAAGGGCCACAGATTACAGAATGCCTCCATATCTGCTTCGGAAACTACTATTAGTCCTCCAGTGTACGATCAAAGCGTAGACAGTTTAAGACATTACTCCCATGGAGAAAAGTCCGCATGGTGCTTATTGTGTTCAATGCCGACGCAATTTCTGTGTTTCATCAACACCCTGAAGGTCCACAGATTACACAATGCCTACATAAGTGCTTCGGAAACTACTACTAGTCTTCCAGTGTACGATCAAATCGTAGACAGTTTAAGACATTACTCCCATGGAGAAAAGTCCGCATGGTGCTTATTGTGTTCAATGCCGATGCAATTTCTGTGTTTCATCAAAATTCTGAAGCTCCACTGATTACAGAATGCCTCCAGATGTGCTTCGGAAACTACTACTAGTCTTCCAGTAAACGATCAAAGCATAGACAGTTTAAGACATTACTCCCATGGAGAAAAGACCACATGGTGGTTGTTGTGTTCAATGCCGATGCAATTTTTGTGTTTCATCAACACTCTGAAGGTCCACAGATTACAGAATGCCTCCAGATGTGCTTCGGAAACTACTACTAGTCTTCCAGGTTACGATCAAAGCGTAGACAGTTTGAGACATTACTTCCATGGAGAAAAGTCCGCATGGTGCTTATTGAGTTCAATGCCGATGCAATTTTTGTGTTTCATAAACACCCCGATGGTCCACAGATTACAGAATGCCTCCAGATGTGCTTCGGAAACTACTACTAGTCTTCCAGGGAACGATCATAGCGTAGACAGTTTAAGACATTACTCCCATGGACAATAGTCCCCATGGTGCTTATTGTGTTCAATGCCGATTCAATTTCTGTGTTTCATCACACTCTGATGGTGCACAGATTACAGAATGCATCCAGATGTGCTTCGGAAACTACTACTAGTCTTATAGGGAGCGATCAAAGCGTAGACAGTTGAAGACATTACTCCCATGGACAATAGTCCCCATGGTGCTTATTGTGTTCAATGCCGATTCAATTTCTGTGTTTCATCAACACTCTGAAGGTCCACAGATTACAGAATGCGTCCATATGTGCTTCGGAAACTACTACTAGTCTTCCAGGGAACGATCAAAGCGTAGACAGTTTAAGACATTACTCCCATGGAGAGAAGTCCGCATGGTGCCTATTGTGTTCAATGCCAATGCAATATCTGTGTTTCATCAACACTCTGAAGGTCCACAGATTACAGAATGCCTCCAGATGTGCTTCGGAAACTACTGCTAGTCTTCCAGTGAACGATCACAGCGTAGACAGTTTAAGACATTACTCTCATGGAGAAAAGTCCGCATGGTGCTTATAGTGTTCAATGCCGATTAAATATCTGTGTTTCCTCAACACTCTGAAGGGCCACAGATTACAGAATGCCTCCATATCTGCTTCGAAAACTACTATTAGTCCTCCAGTGTACGATCAAAGCGTAGACAGTTTAAGACATTACTCCCATGGAGAAAAGTCCGCATGGTGCTTATTGTGTTCAATGCCGACGCAATTTCTGTGTTTCATCAACACCCTGAAGGTCCACAGATTACACAATGCCTACATAAGTGCTTCGAAAACTACTACTAGTCTTCCAGTGTACGATCAAATCGTAGACAGTTTAAGACATTACTCCCATGGAGAAAAGTCCGCATGGTGCTTATTGTGTTCAATGCCGATGCAATTTCTGTGTTTCATCAAAATTCTGAAGCTCCACTGATTACAGAATGCCTCCAGATGTGCTTCGGAAACTACTACTAGTCTTCCAGTAAACGATCAAAGCATAGACAGTTTAAGACATTACTCCCATGGAGAAAAGACCACATGGTGCTTGTTGTGTTCAATGCCGATGCAATTTTTGTGTTTCATCAACACTCTGAAGATCCACAGATTACAGAATGCCTCCAGATGTGCTTCGGAAACTACTACTAGTCTTCCAGGTTACGATCAAAGCGTAGACAGTTTTAGACATTACTTCCATGGAGAAAAGTCCGCATGGTGCTTATTGAGTTCAATGCCGATGCAATTTTTGTGTTTCATAAACACCCCGATGGTCCACAGATTACAGAATGCCTCCAGATGTGCTTCGGAAACTACTACTAGTCTTCCAGGGAACGATCATAGCGTAGACAGTTTAAGACATTACTCCCATGGACAATAGTCCCCATGGTGCTTATTGTGTTCAATGCCGATTCAATTTCTGTGTTTCATCACACTCTGATGGTGCACAGATTACAGAATGCATCCAGATGTGCTTCGGAAACTACTACTAGTCTTATAGGGAGCGATCAAAGCGTAGACAGTTGAAGACATTACTCCCATGGAGAAAAGTCCGCATGGTGCTTATTGTGTTCAATGCCGATTCAATTTCTGTGTTTCATCACACTCTGAAGGTCCACAGATTACAGAATGCCTCTAGATGTGCTTCGGAAACTACTACTAGTCTTCCAGTGTACGATCAAAGCGTAGACAGTTTAAGACATTACTCCCATGGAGAAAAGTCCGCATGGTTCTTATTGTGTTCAATGCCGATGCAATTTCTGTGTTTCATCACACTCTGAAGGTCCACAGATTACAGAATGCATCCAGATGTGCTTCGGAAACTACTACTAGTCTTCGAGGGAACGATCAAAGCGTAGACAGTTTAAGGCATTACTCCCACGGAGAAAAGTCCGCATGGTGCTTATTGTGGTCAAGCCGATACAATTTTTGTGTTTCATCAACAATCTGAAGGTCCAAAGATTACAGAATGCATCCAGATAAACTTCTGAAACTACTACTAGTCGTCCAGTGAACGATCAAAGCGTAGACAGTTTAAGACATTACTACCATGGAGAAAAGTCCGCATGGTGCTTATTGTGTTCAATGCCGATGCAATTTCTATGTTTCATCAACACTCTGAAGGTCCACAGATTACAGAATGCCTCCAGATGTGCTTCGGAAACTACTACTAGTCTTCCAGTAAACGATCAAAGCATAGACACTTTAAGACATTACTCCCATGGATAAAACTCCACATGGTGCTTGTTGTGTTCAATGCCGATGCAATTTCTGTGTTTCATCAACACTCTGAAGGTCCACAGATAACAGAATGCCTCCAGATGTGCTTCGGAAACTACTACTAGTCTTCCAGTGTACGATCAAAGCGTAGACAGTTTAAGACATTACTCCCATGGAGAAAAGTCCGCATGGTTCTTATTGTGTTCAATGCCGATGCAATTTTAGTGTTTCATCAACACTCTGATGGTCCAGAGATCACAGAATGCCTCCAGATGTGCTTCGGAAACTACTACTAGTCTTCCTGTGAACGATCAAAACGTAGACAGTTTGAGACATTACTCCCATGGTGAAAAGCCCGCATGGTGCTTATTGTGTTCAATGTCGATTCAATTCCTGTGTTTCATCAACACTCTGAAGGTCCACAGATTACAGAATGCCTCCAGAAGTGCTTCGGAAACTACTACTAGTCTTCCAGTGAACGATCAGAATCGTAGACACTTTAAGACATTACTCCCATGGGGAAAAGTCCCCATGGTGCTTATTGTGTTCAATGCCGATGCAATTTTTGTGTTTCATCAACACTCTGAAGGTCCACAGATTACAGAATGCCTCCAGATGTGCTTCGGAAACTGCTACTAGTCTTACAGTGTACGATCAAATCGTAGACAGTTTAGGACATTACATTCATGGAGAAAAGTCCGCATGGTGCTTATTGTGTTCAATGCCGATGCAATTTTTGTGTTTCATCAATACTCTGAATGTCCACAGATTACAGAATGCTTCCAGATGTGCTTTGGAAACTACTACTGGTCCTCCAGTGTACGATTAAAGCGTAGACAGTTTAAGACATTACTCCCATGGAGAAAAGTCCGCATGGTTCTTATTGTGTTCAATGCCGATGCAATTTTAGTGTTTCATCAACACTCTGATGGTCCAGAGATCACAGAATGCCTCCAGATGTGCTTCGGAAACTACTACTAGTCTTCCTGTGAACGATCAAAGCGTAGACAGTTTAAGACATTACTCCCATGGTGAAAAGCCCGCATGGTGCTTATTGTGTTCACTGCCGATTCAATTCCTGTGTTTCATCAACACTCTGAAGGTCCACAGATTACAGAATGCCTCAAGAAGTGCTTCGGAAACTACTACTAGTCTTCCAGTGAACGATCAAAATCGTAGACACTTTAAGACATTACTCCCATTTGGAAAAGCCCCCATGGTGCTTATTATGTTCAATTCCGATGCAATTTCTGTGTTTCATCAACACTCTGAAGGTCCACAGATTACAGAATGCCTCCAGATGTGCTTCGGAAACTACTACTAGTCTTCCGGTAAACGATCAAAGCATAGACAGTTTAAGACACTACTCCCATGGAGAAAAGACCACATGGAGCTTGTTGTGTTCAATGCCTATGCAATTTCTGTGTTTCATCAACACTCTGAAGGTCCAAAGATTACAGAATGCCTCCAGATGTGCTTCGGAAACTACTACTAGTCTTCCAGTGTACGATCAAAGCGTAGACAGTTTAAGACATTACTACCATGGAGAAAAGCCCGCATGGTGCTTATTGTGTTCAATGCCGATTCAATTCCTGTGTTTCATCAACACTCTGAAGGTCCACAGATTACAGAATGTCTCCAGATGTGCTTCGGAAACTACTACTAGTCTTCCAGGGAACGATCAAAGCGTAGTCAGTTTGAGACATTACTCCCATGGAGAAAAGTAAGCATGGTGCTTATTGCGTTCAATGCCGATGAAATTTTTGTGTTTCTTCAACACTCTGAAGGTCCACAGATTACAGAATGCATCCAGCTGTGCTTCTGAAACTACTACTAGTCTTCCAGTGAACGATCAAAGCGTAGACAGTTTAAGACATTACTGTCATGGAGAAAAGTCCGCATGGTGCGTATTGTGTTCAATGCCGATGCAATTTCTATGTTTCATCAACACTCTGAAGGCCCACAGATTACAGAATGCCTCCAGATGTGCTTCGGAACCTACTACTAGTCTTCCAGTAAACGATCAAAGCATAGACAGTTTAAGACATTACTCCCATGGAGAAAACTCCACATGGTGATTGTTGTGTTCAATGCCGATACAATTTCTGTGTTTCATCAACACTCTGAAGGTCCACAGATAACAGAATGCCTCCAGATGTACTTCGGAAACTACTACTAGTCTTCCAGTGTACGATCAAAGCGTAGACCGTTTAAGACATTACTCCCATGGAGAAAAGTCTGCATGGTTCTTATTGTGTTCAATGCCGACGCAATTTTTGTGTTTCATCAACACTCTGAAGGACCAGAGATCACAGCATGCCTCCAGATGTGCTTCGGAAACTACTACTAGTCTTAAAGTGAACGATCAAAGCGTAGACAGTTTAAGACATTACTCCCATGGAGAAAAGTCCGCATGGTGCTTATTGTGTTCAATGCCGATTCAATTCCTGTGTTTCATCAACACTCTGAAGGTCCACAGATTACAGAATGCCTCCAGATGTGCTTCGGAAACTACTACTAGTCTTCCAGGGAACGATAAAAGCGTAGACAGTTTAAGACATTACTCCCATGGAGAAAAGTCCGCATGGTGCTTATTGTGTTCAATGCCGATGCAATTTTTGTGTTTCATCAACACTCTGAAGGTCCACAGATTACAGAATGCCTCCAGAAGTGCTTCGGAAACTAGTACTAGTCTTCCAGTGAACGATCAAAGCGTAGACACTTTAAGACATTACTCCCATGGGGAAAAGTCCCCATGGTGCTTATTGTATTCAATGCCGATGCAATTTCTGTCTTTTATCAACACTCTGAAGGTCCACAGATTACACAATGCCTACAGATGTGCTTCGGAAACTACTTCTAGTCTTCCAGTGAACGATCAAAGCGTAGACAGTTTAAGACATTACTTCCATGGAGAAAAGTCCGCATGGTGTTTATTGTGTTCAATGCCGATGCAATTTCTGTGTTTCATCAACACTCTGAAGGTCCACAGATTACAGAATGAATCCAGATGAGCTTCGGAAACTACTACTAGTCTTCCAGTAAACGATCAAAGCATAGACAGTTAAAGACATTACTCCCATGGAGAAAAGACCACATGGAGCTTGTTGTGTTCAATGCCGAAGCAATTTCTGTGATTCATCAACACTCTGAAGGTCCAGGTATTACAGAATGCCTCCAGATGTGCTTTGCAAACTACTACTAGTCTTCCTGTGAACGATGAAAGCGTAGACAGTTTAAGACACTACTCCCATGGAGAAAAGTCCGCATGGTGCTTATTGTGTTCAATGAAGATTCAATTCCTGTGTTTCATCAACACTCTGAATGTCCACAGATTACAGAATGCCTTCAGGAGTGCTTCAGAAACTCCTACTAGTCTTACAGGGAACGATCAAAGCGTAGACAGTTTAGGACATTACTCCCATGTAGAAAAGCCCGCATGGTGCTTATTGTGTTCAATGCCGACGCAATTTCTGTGTTTCATCAACACTGAAGTTCCACAGATTACACAATGCCTGCAGATGTGCTTCGGAAACTACTACTAGTCTTCCAGTGTACGATCAAAGCGTAGACAGTTTAAGACATTACTCCCTTGGAGAAAAGTCCGCATTGTGCTTATTGTGTTCAATGCCGATGCGATTTCTGTGTTTCATCAACACTCGGAAGGTCCACAGATTACCGAATGCCTCCAAATGTGCTTCCGAAAGTACTACTAGTCTTCCAGTAAACGATCAAAGCATAGGAAGGTTAAGACATTACTCCCATGGAGAAAACACCACATGGTGCTTGTTGTGTTCAATGCCGATGCAATTTCTGTGTTTCGTCAACACTCTGAAGGTCCACAGATTACAGAATGCCTTCAGATGTGCTTCGGAAACTACTACTAGTCTTCCAGTGTACGATCAAAGCGTAGACAGTTTAAGACATTACTACCATGGAGAAAAGCCCCCATGGTGCTTATTGTGTTCAATGCCGATGCAATTTTTGTGTTTCATCAACACTCTGAAGGTCCACAGATTACAGAATGCCTCCAGATGTGCTTCAGAAACTACTACTAGTCTTCCAGGGAACGATCAAAGCGTAGACAGTTTGAGACATTACTCCCATGGAGAAAAGTCCACATGGTGCTTATTGAGTTCAATGCCGATGCAATTTTTGTGTTTCATCAACACTCTGAAGGTCCACAGATTACAGAATGCATCCAGATGTGCTTCGGAAACTACTACTAGTCTTCCAGTAAACGATCAAAGCGTAGACAGTTTAAGACATTACTCCCATGGAGAAAAGTCCGCACGGTGCTTATTGTGTTCAATGCCGATTGAATGTCTGTGTTTCATTACACTCTGAAGGTCCACAGATTACAGAATGCATCCAGATGTGCTTCGGCAACTACTACTAGTCTTCCAGGGAACAATCAAAGCGTAGACAGTTTAAGACATTACTCCCATGGAGAAAAGTCCGCATGGTGCATATTGTGTTCAATGCCGATGTAATTTTTGTGTTTCATCAACACTCTGAAGGTCCACAGATTAAAGAATGCATCCAGATGTGCTTCGGAAACTATTACTAGTCTTCCAGGGAACGATCAAAGCGTAGACAGTTTAAGACATTACTCCCATGGAGAAAAATCCGCATGGTGTTTATTGTGTTCAATGCCGATGCAATTTCTGTGTTTCATCAACACTCTGAAGGACCACAGATTACAGAATGCCTCCAGATGTGCTACGGAAACTACTGGTAGTCTTCCAGTGAACGATCACAGTGTAGACAGTTTAAGACATTACTCCCATGGAGAAAAGTCCGCATGGTGCTTATTGTGTTCAATGCCGACGCAATTTTTGTGTTTCATCAACACTCTGAAGGTCCACAGATTACAGAATGCCTCCAGAAGTGCTTCGGAAACTACTACTAGTCTTCCAGTGAACTATCAAAGCGTAGACAGTTTAAGACATTACTCCCATGGAGAAAAGTCCGCATGGTGTTTATTGTGTTCAATGTCGATGCAATTTCTGTGTTTCATCAACACTCTGAAGGTCCACAGATTACAGAATGAATCCAGATGTGCTTCGGAAACTACTACTAGTCTTCCAGTAAACGATCAAAGCATAGACAGTTGAAGACATTACTCCCATGGAGAAAAGACCACATGGAGCTTGTTGTGTTCAATGCCGATGCAATTTCTGTGATTCATCAAAACTCTGAAGGTCCAGAGATTACAAAATGCCTCCAGATGTGCTTCGGAAACTACTACTAGTCTTCCAGTGTACGATCAAAGCGTAGACAGTTTAAGACATTACTCCCATGGAGAAAAGTCCGAATTGTGCTTATTGTGTTCAATGCCGATGCAATTTCTGTGTTTCATCAACACTCGGAAGGTCCACAGGTTACCGAATGCCTCCAGATGTGCTTCCGAAAGTACTACTAGTCTTCCAGTAAACGATCAAAGCATAGGAAGGTTAAGACATTACTCCCATGGAGAAAACACCACATGGTGCTTGTTGTGTTCAATGCCGATGCAATTTCTGTGTTTCATCAACACTCTGAAGGACCACAGATTACAGAATGCCTTCAGATGTGCTTCGGAAACTACTACTAGTCTTCCAGTGTACGATCAAAGCGTAGACAGTTTAAGACATTACTACCATGGAAAAAAGCCCCCATGGTGCTTATTGTGTTCAATGCCGATGCAATTTTTGTGTTTCATCAACACTCTGAAGGTCCACAGATTACAGAATGCCTCCAGATGTGCTTCAGAAACTACTACTAGTCTTCCAGGGAACGATCAAAGCGTAGACAGTTTACGACATTACTCCCATGTAGAAAAGCCCGCATGGTGCTTATCGTGTTCAATGACCGACGCAATTTCTGTGTTTCATCAACACTGAAGTTCCACAGATTACACAGTGCCTGCAGATGTGCTTCGGAAACTACTACTAGTCTTCCAGTGTACGATCAAAGCGTAGACAGTTTAAGACATTACTCCCATGGAGAAAAGTCCGCATTGTGCTTATTGTGTTCAATGCCGATGCAATTTCTGTGTTTCATCAACACTCTGAAGGTCCACAGATTACAGAATGCCTTCAGATGTGCTTCGGAAACTACTACTAGTCTTCCAGTGTACGATCAAAGCGTAGACAGTTTAAGACATTACTACCATGGAGAAAAGTCCGCATGGTTCTTATTGTGTTCAATGCCGATGCAATTTTTGTGTTTCATCAACACTCTGAAGGTCCAGAGATCACAGAATGCCTCCAGATGTGCTTCGGAAACTACTACTAGTCTTCTAGTGAACGATCAAAGCGTAGACATTTTAAGACATTACTCCCATGGAGAAAAGTCCGCATGGTGCTTATTGTGTTCAATGCCGATTCAATTCCTGTGTTTCATCAACACTCTGAAGGTCCACAGATTACAGAATGCCTCCAGAAGTGCTTCGGAAACTACTACTAGTCTTCCAGTGAACGATCAAAGCGTAGACACTTTAAGACATTACCCCCATGGGGAAAAGTCCCCATGGTGCTTATTGTGTTCAATGCCGATGCAATTTTTGTGTTTCATCAACACTGAAGGTCCACAGATTACAGAATGCCTCCAGATGTGCTTCGGAAACTACTACTAGTCTTACAGTGTACGATCAAATATTAGACAGTTTGGGACATTACTGTCATGGAGAAAAGTCCGCATGGTGCTTATTGTGTTCAATGCCGATGCAATTTTTGTGTCTCATCAATACTCTGAATGTCCACAGTTTACAGAATGCATCCAGATGTGCTTCGGAAACTACTACTGGTCCTCCAGTGTACGATTAAAGCGTAGACAGTTTAAGATATTACTCCCATGGAGAAAAGTCCGCATGGTGCTTATTGTGTTCAATGCCGATGCAATTTTTGTGTTTCATCAACACTCTGAAGGTCCACAGATTACAGAATGCCTCCACAAGTGCTTCGGAAACTAGTACTAGTCTTCCAGTGAACGATCAATGCGTAGACACTTTAAGACATTACTCCCATGGGGAAAAGTCCCCATGGTGCTTATTGTGTTCAATGCCGATGCAATTTCTGTCTTTCATCAACACTCTGAAGGTCCACAGATTACACAATACCTACAGATGTGCTTCGGAAACTACTTCTAGTCTTCCAGTGAACGATCAAAGCGTAGACAGTTTAAGACATTACTCCCATGGAGAAAAGTCCGCATGGTGTTTATTGTGTTCAATGCCGATGCAATTTCTGTGTTTCATCAACACTCTGAAGGTCCACAGATTACAGAATGAATCCAGATGAGCTTCGGAAACTACTACTAGTCTTCCAGTAAACGATCAAAGCATAGACAGTTAAAGACATTACTCCCATGGAGAAAAGACCACATGGAGCTTGTTGTGTTCAATGCCGAAGCAATTTCTGTGATTCATCAACACTCTGAAGGTCCAGGTATTACAGAATGCCTCCAGATGTGCTTTGCAAACTACTACTAGTCTTCCTGTGAACGATCAAAGCGTAGACAGTTTAAGACACTACTCCCATGGAGAAAAGTCCGCATGGTGCTTATTGTGTTCAATGAAGATTCAATTCCTGTGTTTCATCAACACTCTGAATGTCCACAGATTACAGAATGCCTCCAGGAGTGCTTCAGAAACTCCTACTAGTCTTACAGGGAACGATCAAAGCGTAGACAGTTTAGGACATTACTCCCATGTAGAAAAGCCCGCATGGTGCTTACTGTGTTCAATGCCGACGCAATTTCTGTGTTTCATCAACACTGAAGTTCCACAGATTACACAATGCCTGCAGATGTGCTTCGGAAACTACTACTAGTCTTCCAGTGTACGATCAAAGCGTAGACAGTTTAAGACATTACTCCCATGGAGAAAAGTCCGCATTGTGCTTATTGTGTTCAATGCCGATGCGATTTCTGTGTTTCATCAACACTCGGAAGGTCCACAGATTACCGAATGCCTCCAGATGTGCTTCCGAAATTACTACTAGTCTTCCAGTAAACGATCAAAGCATAGGAAGGTTAAGACATTACTCCCATGGAGAAAACACCACATGGTGCTTGTTGTGTTCAATGCCGATGCAGTTTCTGTGTTTCATCAACACTCTGAAGGTCCACAGATTACAGAATGCCTTCAGATGTGCTTCGGAAACTACTACTAGTCTTCCAGTGTACGATCAAAGCGTAGACAGTTTAAGACATTACTACCATGGAGAAAAGCCCCCATGGTGCTTATTGTGTTCAATGCCGATGCAATTTTTGTGTTTCATCAACACTCTGAAGGTCCACAGATTACAGAATGCCTCCAGATGTGCTTCAGAAACTACTACTAGTCTTCCAGGGAACGATCAAAGCGTAGACAGTTTGAGACATTACTCCCATGGAGAAAAGTCCGCATGGTGCTTATTGAGTTCAATGCCGATGCAATTTTTGTGTTTCATCAACACTCTGAAGGTCCACAGATTACAGAATGCATCCAGATGTGCTTCGGAAACTACTACTAGTCTTCCAGTAAACGATCAAAGCGTAGACAGTTTAAGACATTACTCCCATGGAGAAAAGTCCGCACGGTGCTTATTGTGTTCAATGCCGATTGAATGTCTGTGTTTCATTACACTCTGAAGGTCCACAGATTACAGAATGCATCCAGATGTGCTTCGGCAACTACTACTAGTCTTCCAGGGAACAATCAAAGCGTAGACAGTTTAAGACATTACTCCCATGGAGAAAAGTCCGCATGGTGCTTATTGTGTTCAATGCCGATGTAATTTTTGTGTTTCATCAACACTCTGAAGGTCCACAGATTAAAGAATGCATCCAGATGTGCTTCGGAAACTATTACTAGTCTTCCAGGGAACGATCAAAGCGTAGACAGTTTAAGACATTACTCCCATGGAGAAAAATCCGCATGGTGTTTATTGTGTTCAATGCCGATGCAATTTCTGTGTTTCATCAACACTCTGAAGGACCACAGATTACAGAATGCCTCCAGATGTGCTACGGAAACTACTGGTAGTCTTCCAGTGAACGATCACAGTGTAGACAGTTTAAGACATTACTCCCATGGAGAAAAGTCCGCATGGTGCTTATTGTGTTCAATGCCGACGCAATTTTTGTGTTTCATCAACACTCTGAAGGTCCACAGATTACAGAATGCCTCCAGAAGTGCTTCGGAAACTACTACTAGTCTTCCAGTGAACTATCAAAGCGTAGACAGTTTAAGACATTACTCCCATGGAGAAAAGTCCGCATGGTGTTTATTGTGTTCAATGCCGATGCAATTTCTGTGTTTCATCAACACTCTGAAGGTCCACAGATTACAGAATGAATCCAGATGTGCTTCGGAAACTACTACTAGTCTTCCAGTAAACGATCAAAGCATAGACAGTTGATGACATTACTCCCATGGAGAATAGACCACATGGAGCTTGTTGTGTTCAATGCCGATGCAATTTCTGTGATTCATCAAAACTCTGAAGGTCCAGAGATTACAGAATGCCTCCAGATGTGCTTTGGAAACTACTACTAGTCTTCCTGTGAACGATCAAAGCGTGACAGTTTAAGACATTACTCCCATGGAGAAAAGTCCGCATGATGCTTATTATGTTCAATTCCGATGCCATTTCTGTGTTTTATCAACACTGTGAAGGTCCACAGATTACAGAATGCCTCCAGATGTGCTCCGGAAACTACTACTAGTCTTCCAGTAAACGATCAAAGCATAGACAGTTTAAGACATTACTCCCATGGAGAAAAGACCACATGGAGCTTATTGTGTTCAATGCCGATGCAATTTCTGTGTTTCATCAACACTCTGAAGGTCCACAGATTACAGAATGCCTCCACATGTGCTTCGGAAACTACTACTAGTCTTCCAGTGTACGATCAAATCGTAGACAGTTTAAGACATTACTACAATGGAGAAAAGCCGGCATGTTGCTGATTGTGTTCAATGCCGAGGCAATTTTTGTGTTTCATCAACACTCTGAAGGTCCACAGATTACAGAATGTCTATAGATGTGCTTCGGAAACTACTACTAGTCTCCCAGGGAACGATCAAATTGTAGTCAGTTTGAGACATTACTCCCATGGAGAAAAGTCCGCATGGTGCTTATTGAGTTCAATGCCGATGCAATTTTTGTGTTTCATCAACACTCTGAAGGTCCACAGATTACAGAATGAATCCAGCTGTGCTTCCGAAACTACTACTAGTCTTCCAGTAAACGATCAAAGCGTAGACAGTTTAAGACATTACTCCCATGGAGAAAAGTCCGCATGGTGCTTATTGTGTTCAATGCCGATGCAATTTTTGTGTTTCATCAACACTCTGAAGGTCCAGAGATCACAGAATGCCTCCAGATGTGCTTCGGAAACTACTACTAGTCTTCCAGTGAACGATCAAAGCGTAGATAATTTAAGACATTACTCCCATGGAGAAAAGTCCGCATGGTGCTTATTATGTTCAATGCCGATTCAATTCTTGTGTTTCATCAACACTCTGAAGGTCCACAGATTACAGAATGCCTCCAGATGTGCTTCGGAAATTACTACTAGTCTTCCAGTGTACGATCAAAGCGTAGACAGTTTAAGACATTACTACCATGGCGAAAAGCCCGCATGGTGCTGATTGTGTTCAATGCCGAGACAATTTTTGTGTTTCATCAACACTCTGAAGGTAAACAGATTACAGAATGCATCCAGCTGTGCTTCTGAAACTACTACTAGTCTTCCAGTGAACGATCAAAGCGTAGACAGTTTAAGACATTACTCCCATGGAGAAAAGTCCGCATGGTGCTTATTGTGTTCAATGCCGATGCAATTTCTATGTTTCATCAACACTCTGAAGGTGCACAGATTACAGAATGCCTCCAGATGTGCTTCGGAAACTACTACTAGTCTTCCAGTAAACGATCAAAGCATAGACAGTTTAAGACTTTATTCCCATGGAGGAAACTCCACATGGTGCTTGTTGTGTTCAATGCCGATACAATTTCTGTGTTTCATCAACACTCTGAAGGTCCACAGATAACAGAATGCCTCCAGATGTGCTTCGGAAACTACTACTAGTCTTCCAGTGTACGATCAAAGCGTAGACAGTTTAAGACATTACTCCCATGGAAAAAAGTCCGCATGGTTCTTATTGTGTTCAATGCCGATACAATTTTTGTGTTTCATCAACACTCTGAAGGTCCAGAGATCACAGAATGCCTCCAGATGTGCTTCGGAAACTACTACTAGTCTTCCAGTGAACGATCAAAGCGTAGACAGTTTAAGACATTACTCCCATGGAGAAAAGTCCGCATGGTGCTTATTGTGTTCAATGCCGATTCAATTCCTGTGTTGCATCAACACTCTGAAGGTCCACAGATTACAGAATGCCTCCAGAAGTGCTTCGGAAACTACTACTAGTCTTCCAGTGAACGATCAAAGCGTAGACACTTTAAGACATTACTCCCATGTTGAAAAGTCCCCATGGTGCTTATTGTGTTCAATGCCGATGCAATTTTTGTTTTTCATCAACACTCTGAAGGTCCAGAGATTACAGAATGCCTCCAGATGTGCTTCGGAAACTACTACTAGTCTTACAGTGTACGATCAAATCGTAGCCAGTTTAGGACATTACTGTCATGGAGAGAGGTCCGCATGGTGCTTATTGTGTTCAATGCCGATGCAATTTTTGTGTCTCATCAATACTCTGAATGTCCACAGATTACAGAATGCTTCCAGATGTGCTTCGGAAACTACTGCTGGTCCTCCAGTGTACGATTAAAGCGTAGACAGTTTAAGATATTACTCCCAAGGAGAAAAGGCCACATGGTGCATATTGTGTTCAATGCCGATGCAATTTCGGTGTTTCATCAACAGTCTGAAGGTCCACAGAATACAGAATGCATCCAGATGTGTTTCGGAAACTACTACTAGTCTTCCAGGGAACGATCAAAGCGTAGACAGTTTGAGACATTACTTCCATGGAGAAAAGTCCGCATGGTGCTTATAGTGTTCAATGCCGATTAAATTTCTGTGTTTCATCAACACTCTGAAGGTCCACAGATGAAAGAATGAGTCCAGATGTGCTTCGGAAACAACTACTAGTCTTCCAGTGTACGATCAAAGCGTAGATAGTGTAAGACTTTACTCCCATGGAGAAAAGTCCGCATGGTGCTTATAGTGTTTAATGCCGATTAAATTTCTGTGTTTCATCAACACTCTGAAGGTCCACAGATTACAGAATGCCTCCAGATGTGCATCGGAGACTACTACTAGTCTACCAGTGTACGATCAAAGCGTAGACAGTTTAGGACATTACTCCCATGGAGAAAAGTCCGCGTGGTGCATATTGTGTTCAATGCCGACGCAATTTCTGTGTTTCATCAACACTCTGAAGTTCCACAGATTACACAATGCCTACAGATGTGCTTCGGAAACTACTACTAGTCTTCCAGTGTACGATCAAAGCGTAGACAGTTTAAGACATTATTCCCATGGAGAAAAGTCCGCATGGTGCTTATTGTGTTCAATGCCGATTGAATTTCTGTGTTTCATTACACTCTGAAGGTCCACAGATTGCAGAATGCATCCAGATGTGCTTCGGAAACTACTACTAGTCTTCCAGGGAACAATCAAAGCGTAGACAGTTTAAGACATTACTCCCATGGAGAAAAGTCCGCATGGTGCTTATTGTGTTCAATGCCGATGTAATTTTTGTGTTTCATCAACACTCTGAAGGTCCACAGATGAAAGAAAGCATCCAGATGTGCTTCGGAAACTACTACTAGTCTTCCAGGGAACGATCAAAGCGTAGACAGTTTAAGACATTACTCCCATGGAGAAAAATCCGCATGGTGCTTATTGTGTTCAATGCCGATGCAATATCTGTGTTTTATCAACACTCTGAAGGTCCACAGATTACAGAATGCCTCCAGATGTGCTTCGGAAACTACTGGTAGTCTTCCAGTGAACGATCACAGCGTAGACAGTTTAAGACATTAGTCCCATGGAGAAAAGTCGGCATGGTGCTTATTGTGTTCAATGCCGACGCAATTTCTGTGTTTCATCAACACTCTGAAGGTCCACAGGTTACACAATGCCTACAGATGTGCTTCGGAAACTACTACTAGTCTTCCAGTGAACGATCAAAGCGTAGACAGTTTAAGACATTACTCCCATGGAGAAAAGTCCGCATGGTGTTTATTGTGTTCAATGCCGATGCAATTTCTGTGTTTCATCAACACTCTGAAGGTCCACAGATTACAGAATGTCTCCAGATGTGCTTCGGAAACTACTACTAGTCTCCCAGGGAACGATAAAAGCGTAGTCAGTTTGAGACATTACTCCCATGGAGAAAAGTCCGCATGGTGCTTATTGAGTTCAACGCCGATGCAATTTTTGTGTTTCATCAACACTCTGAAGGTCCACAGATTACAGAATGCATCCAGCTGTGCTTCTGAAACTACTACTAGTCTTCCAGTGAACGATCAAAGCGTAGACAGCTTAAGACATTACTCCCATGGAGAAAAGTCCGCATGGTGCTTATTGTGTTCAATGCCGATGCAATTTCTATGTTTCATCAACACTCTGAAGGTCCACAGATTACAGAATGCCTCCAGATGTGCTTCGGAAACTACTACTAGTCTTCCAGTAAACGATCAAAGCATAGACAGTTTAAGACTTTATTCCCATGGAGAAAACTCCACATGGTGCTTGTTGTGTTCAATGCCGATACAATTTCTGTGTTTCATCAACACTCTGAAGGTCCACAGATAACAGAATGCCTCCAGATGTGCTTCGGAAACTACTACTAGTCTTCCAGTGTACGATCAAAGCGTAGACAGTTTAAGACATTACTCCCATGGAAAAAAGTCCGCATGGTTCTTATTGTGTTCAATGCCGATGCAATTTTTGTGTTTCATCAACACTCTGAAGGTCCAGAGATCACAGAATGCCTCCAGATGTGCTTCGGAAACTACTACTAGTCTTCCAGTGAACGATCAAAGCGTAGACAGTTTAAGACATTACTCCCATGGAGAAAAGTCCGCATGGTGCTTATTGTGTTCAATGCCGATTCAATTCCTGTGTTGCATCAACACTCTGAAGGTCCACAGATTACAGAATGAGTCCAGATGTGCTTCGGAAACTACTACTAGTCTTCCAGTGTACGATCACAGCGTAGACAGTGTAAGACATTACTCCCATGGAGTAAAGTCCGCATGGTTCTTATTGTGTTCAATGCCGATGCAATTTTTGTTTTTCATCAACACTCTGCAGGTCCAGAGATTACAGAATGCCTCCAGATGTGCTTCGGAAACTACTACTAGTCTTACAGTGTACGATCAAATCGTAGACAGTTTAGGACATTACTGTCATGGAGAAAAGTCCGCATGGTGCTCATTGTGTTCAATGCCGATGCAATTTTTGTGTCTCATCAACACTCTGAATGTCGACAGATTACAGAATGCTTCCAGATGTGCTTCGGAAACTACTACTGGTCCTCCAGTGTACGATTAAAGCGTAGACAGTTTAAGATATTACTCCCATGGAGGAAAGGCCACATGGTGCATATTGTGTTCAATGCCGATGCAATTTCGGTGTTTCATCAACACTCTGAAGGTCCACAGAATACAGAATGCATCCAGATGTGCTTCGGAAACTACTACTAGTCTTCCAGGGAACGATCAAAGCGTAGACAGTTTGAGACATTACTTCCATGGAGAAAAGTCCGCATGGTGCTTATTGTGTTCAATGCAGATGCATGTTTTGTGTTTCATCAACACTCTGAAGGTCCACAGATTACAGAATGCATGCAGATATGCTTCGGAAACTACTACTAGTCTTCCAGGGAACGATCAAAGCGTAGACAGTTTAAGACATTACTCCCATGGTGAAAAGTCCGCATGGTGCTTATAGTGTTCAATGCCGATTAAATATCTGTGTTTCATCAACACTCTGAAGGTCCACAGATTACAGAATGAGTCCAGATGTGCTTCGGAAACTACTACTAGTCTTCCAGTGTACGATCACAGCGTAGACAGTGTAAGACATTACTCCCATGGAGTAAAGTCCGCATGGTGCTTATTGTGTCCAATGCCGATTCAATTCCTGTGTTTCATCAACACTCTGAATGTCCACAGATTACAGAATGCCTCCTGGAGTGCTTCAGAAACTACTACTAGTCTTACAGTTAACGATCAAAGCGTAGACAGTTTAGGACATTACTCCCATGTAGAAAAGTCCGCATGGTGCTTATTGTGTTCAATTCCGATGCAATGTTTGTGTTTCATCAATACTCTGAAGGTCCACAGATTACAGAATGCTTCCAGATGTGCTTCGGAAAGTACTACTGGTCTTCCAGTGTACGATCAAAGCGTAGACAGTTTAAGACATTACTCCCATGGAGAAAAATCCGCATGGTGCTTATTGTGTTCAATGACGATGCAATATCTGTGTTTTATCAACACTCTGAAGGTCCACAGATTACAGAATGCCTCCAGATATGCTTCAGAAACTACTGGTAGTCTTCCAGTGAACGATCACAGCGTAGACAGTTTAAGACATTAGTCCCATGGAGAAAAGTCCGCATGGTGCTTATTGTGTTCAATGCCGACGCAATTTCTGTGTTTCATCAACACTCTGAAGGTCCACAGATTACACAATGCCTACAGATGTGCTTCGGAAACTACTACTAGTCTTCCAGTGAACGATCAAAGCGTAGACAGTTTAAGACATTACTCCCATGGAGAAAAGTCCGCATGGTGTTTATTGTGTTCAATGCCGATGCAATTTCTGTGTTTCATCAACACTCTGAAGGTCCACAGATTACAGAATGAATCCAGATGAGCTTCGGAAACTACTACTAGTCTTCCAGTAAAAGAACAAAGCATAGACAGTTGAAGACATTACTCCCATGGAGAAAAGACCACATGGAGCTTGTTGTGTTCAATGCCGATGCAATTTCTGTGATTCATCAACACTCTGAAGGTCCAGAGTTTACAGAATGCCTCCAGATGTGCTTTGGAAACTACTACTAGTCTTCCTGTGAACGATCAAAGCGTAGACAGTTTAAGACATTACTCCCATGGAGAAAAGTCCGCATGGTGCTTATTATGTTCAATTCCGATGCAATTTCTGTGTTTCATCAACACTCTGAAGGTCCACAGATTACAGAATGCCTCCAGATGTGCTTCGGAAACTACTACTAGTCTAACAGTGTACGATCAAATCGTAGACAGTTTAGGACATTACTGTCATGGAGAAAAGTCCGCATGGTGCTTATTGTGTTCAATGCCGTTGCAATTTCGGTGTTTCATCAACACTCTGAAGGTCCACAGAATACAGAATGCATCCAGATGTGCTTCGGAAACTACTACTAGTCTTCCAGGGAACGATCAATGCGTAGACTGTTTAAGACATTAGTCTCATGGAGAAAAGTCCGCATGGTGCTTATAGTGTTTAATGCCGATTAAATTTCTGTGTTTCATCAACACTCGGAAGGTCCACAGATTACAGAATGCCTCCAGATGTGCATCGGAGACTACTACTAGTCTTCCAGTGTACGATCAAAGCGTAGACAGTTTAGGACATTACTGCCATGGAGAAAAGTCCGCGTGGTGCATATTGTGTTCAATGCCGACGCAATTTCTGTGTTTCATCAACACTCTGAAGTTCCACAGATTACACAATGCCTACAGATGTGCTTCGGAAACTACTACTAGTCTTCCGGTGTACGATCAAAGCGTAGACAGTTTAAGACATTACTCCCATGGAGAAAAGTCCGCATGGTGCTTATTGTGTTCAATGCCGATTGAATTTCTTTGTTTCATTACACTCTGAAGGTCCACAGATTACAGAATGCATCCAGATGTGCTTTGGAAACTACTACTAGTCTTCCAGGGAACAATCAAAGCGTAGACAGTTTAAGACATTACTCCCATGGAGAAAAGTCCGCATGGTGCTTATTGTGTTCAACGCCGATGTAATTTTTGTGTTTCATCACCACTCTGAAGGTCCACAGATGAAAGAATGCATCCAGATGTGCTTCGGATACTACTACTAGTCTTCCAGGGAACGATCAAAGCGTAGACAGTTTAAGACATTACTCCCATGGAGAAAAATCCGCATGGTGCTTATTGTGTTCAATGCCGATGCAATATCTGTGTTTTATCAACACTCTGAAGGTCCACAGATTACAGAATGCCTCCAGATGTGCTTCGGAAACTACTGGTAGTCTTCCAGTGAACGATCACAGCGTAGACTGTTTAAAACATTAGTCCCATGGAGAAAAGTCCGCATGGTGCTTATTGTGTTCAATGCCGACGCAATTTCTGTGTTTCATCAACACTCTGAAGGTCCACAGATTACACAATGCCTACAGATGTGCTTCGGAAACTACTACTAGTCTTCCAGTGAACGATCAAAGCGTAGACAGTTTAAGACATTACTCCCATGGAGAAAAGTCCGCATGGTGTTTATTGTGTTCAATGCCGATGCAATTTCTGTGTTTCATCAACACTCTGAAGGTCCACAGATTACAGAATGAATCCAGATGTGCTTCGGAAACTACTACTAGTCTTCCAGTAAACGAACAAAGCATAGACAGTTGAAGACATTACTCCCATGGAGTAAAGACCACATGGAGCTTGTTGTGTTCAATGCCGATGCAATTTCTGTGATTCATCAACACTCTGAAGGTCCAGAGATTACAGAATGCCTCCAGATGTGCTTTGGAAACTACTACTAGTCTTCCTGTGAACGATCAAAGCGTAGACAGTTTAAGACATTACTCCCATGGAGAAAAGTCCGCATGGTGCTTATTATGTTCAATTCCGATGCAATTTCTGTGTTTCATCAACACTCTGAAGGTCCACAGATTACAGAATGAGTCCAGATGTGCTTCGGAAACTACTACTAGTCTTTCAGTGTACGATCAAAGCGTAGACAGTGTAAGACATTACTCCCATGGAGAAAAGTCCGCATGGTGCTTATTGTGTTCAATGCCGCCGCAATTTCTGTGTTTCATCAACACTCTGAAGGTCCACAGATTACACAATGCCTCCAGATGTGCTTCGGAAACTACTACTAGTCTTACAGTGTACGATCAAATCGTAGCCAGTTTAGGACATTACTGTCATGGAGAAAAGTCCGCATGGTGCTTATTGTGTTCAATGCCGATGCAATTTTTGTGTCTCATCAATACTCTGAATGTCCACAGATTACACAATGCTTCCAGATGTGCTTCGGAAACTACTACTGGTCCTCCAGTGTACGATTAAAGCGTAGACAGTTTAAGATATTACTCCCATGGAGAAAAGGCCACATGCTGCATATTGTGTTCAATGCCGATGCAATTTCGGTGTTTCATCAACACTCTGAAGGTCCACAGAATACAGAATGCATCCAGATGTGCTTCGGAAACTACTACTAGTCTTCCAGGGAACGATCAAATCGTAGACAGTTTGAGACATTACTTCCATGGAGAAAAGTCCGCATGGTGCTTATTGTGTTCAATGCAGATGCATTTTTTGTGTTTCATCAACACTCTGAAGGTCCACAGATTACAGAATGCATCCAGATATGCTTCGGAAACTACTACTAGTCTTCCAGGGAACGATCAAAGCGTAGACAGTTTAAGACATTACTCCCATGGTGAAAAGTCCGCATGGTGCTTATAGTGTTCAATGCCGATTAAATATCTGTGTTTCATCAACACTCTGAAGGTCCACAGATCACAGAATGAGTCCAGATGTGCTTCGGAAACTACTACTAGTCTTCCAGTGTACGATCAAAGCGTAGACAGTGTAAGACATTACTCCCATGGAGAAAAGTCCGCATGGTGCTTATTGTGTTCAATGCCGACGCAATTTCTGTGTTTCATCAACACTCTAAAGGTCCACAGATTACACAATGCCTACAGATGTGCTTCGGAAACTACTACTAGTCTTCCAGTGAACGATCAAAGCGTAGACAGTTTAAGACATTACTCCCATGGAGAAAAGTCCGCATGGTGTTTATTGTGTTCAATGCCGATGCAATTTCTGTGTTTCATCAACACACTGAAGGTACACAGATTACAGAATGAATCCAGATGTGCTTCGGAAACTACTACTAGTCTTCCAGTAAACGATCAAAGCATAGACAGTTGAAGACATTACTCCCATGGATAAAAGACCACATGGAGCTTGTTGTGTTCAATGCCGATGCATTTTCTGTGATTCATCAACACTCTGAACGTCCAGAGATTACAGAATGCCTCCAGATGTGCTTTGGAAACTACAACTAGTCTTCCTGTGAACGATCAAAGCGTAGACAGTTTAAGACATTACTCCCATGGAGTAATGTCCGCATGGTGCTTATTGTGTTCAATGCCGATTCAATTCCTGTGTTTCATCAACACTCTGAATGTCCACAGATTACAGATTGCCTCCACGAGTGCTTCAGAAACTACTACTAGTCTTACAGTTAACGATCAAAACGTAGACAGTTTAGGACATTACTCCCATGTAGAAAAGTCCGCATGGTGCTTATTGTGTTCAATTCCGATGCAATTTTTGTGTTTCATCAATACTCTGAAGGTCCACAGATTACAGAATGCTTCCAGATGTGCTTCGGAAAGTACTACTGGTCTTCCAGTGTACGATCAAAGCGTAGACAGTTTAAGACATTACTCCCATGGAGAAGAGTCCACATGGTGCTTATTGTGTTCAATGCCGTTGCAATTTCGGTGTTTCATCAACACTCTGAAGGTCCACAGAATACAGAATGCATCCAGATGTGCTTCGGAAACTACTACTAGTGTTCCAGGGAACGATCAAAGCGTAGACTGTTTAAGACATTAGTCTCATGGAGAAAAGTCCGCATGGTGCTTATAGTGTTTAATGCCGATTAAATTTCTGTGTTTCATCAACACTCTGAAGGTCCACAGATTACAGAATGCCTCCAGATGTGCATCGGAGACTACTACTAGTCTTCCAGTGTACGATCAAAGCGTAGACAGTTTAGGACATTACTCCCATGGAGTAAAGTCCGCATGGTGCTTATTGTGTTCAATGCCGACGCAATTTCTGTGTTTCATCAACACTCTGAAGTTCCACAGATTACACAATGCCTACAGATGTGCTTCGGAAACTACTACTAGTCTTCCAGTGTACGATCAAAACGTAGACAGTTTAAGACGTTACTCCCATGGCGAAAAGTCCGCATGGTGCTTATTGTGTTCAATGCCGATTGAATTTCTGTGTTTCATTACACTCTAAAGGTCCACAGATTACAGAATGCATCCAGATGTGCTTCGGAAACTACTACTAGTCTTCCAGGGAACAATCAAAGCGTAGACAGTTTAAGACATTACTCCCATGGAGAAAAGTCCGCATGGTGCTTATTGTTTTCAATGCCGATATAATTTTTGTGTTTCATCAACACTCTGAAGGTCCACAGATGAAAGAATGCATCCAGATGTGCTTCGGAAACTACTACTAGTCTTCCAGGGAACGATCAAAGCGTAGACAGTTTAAGTCATTACTCCCATGGAGAAAAATCCGCATGGTGCTTATTGTGTTCAATGCCGATGCAATATCTAAGTTTTATCAACACTCTGAGGGTCCACAGATTACAGAATGAGTCCAGATGAGCTTCGGAAACTACTGGTAGTCTTCCAGTGAACGATAACAGCGTAGACAGTTTAAGTCATTATTCCCATGGAGAAAAGTCCGCATGGTGTTTATTGTGTTCAATGCCGATGCAATTTCTGTGTTTCATCAACACACTGAAGGTACACAGATTACAGAATGAATCCAGATGTGCTTCGGAAACTACTACTAGTCTTCCAGTAAACGATCAAAGCATAGACAGTTGAAGACATTACTCCCATGGATAAAAGACCACATGGAGCTTGTTGTGTTCAATGCCGATGCATTTTCTGTGATTCATCAACACTCTGAACGTCCAGAGATTACAGAATGCCTCCAGATGTGCTTTGGAAACTACAACTAGTCTTCCTGTGAACGATCAAAGCGTAGACAGTTTAAGACATTACTCCCATGGAGTAATGTCCGCATGGTGCTTATTGTGTTCAATGCCGATTCAATTCCTGTGTTTCATCAACACTCTGAATGTCCACAGATTACAGATTGCCTCCACGAGTGCTTCAGAAGCTACTACTAGTCTTACAGTTAACGATCAAAACGTAGACAGTTTAGGACATTACTCCCATGTAGAAAAGTCCGCATGGTGCTTATTGTGTTCAATTCCGATGCAATTTTTGTGTTTCATCAATACTCTGAAGGTCCACAGATTACAGAATGCTTCCAGATGTGCTTCGGAAAGTACTACTGGTCTTCCAGTGTACGATCAAAGCGTAGACAGTTTAAGACATTACTCCCATGGAGAAGAGTCCACATGGTGCTTATTGTGTTCAATGCCGTTGCAATTTCGGTGTTTCATCAACACTCTGAAGGTCCACAGAATACAGAATGCATCCAGATGTGCTTCGGAAACTACTACTAGTGTTCCAGGGAACGATCAAAGCGTAGACTGTTTAAGACATTAGTCTCATGGAGAAAAGTCCGCATGGTGCTTATAGTGTTTAATGCCGATTAAATTTCTGTGTTTCATCAACACTCTGAAGGTCCACAGATTACAGAATGCCTCCAGATGTGCATCGGAGACTACTACTAGTCTTCCAGTGTACGATCAAAGCGTAGACAGTTTAGGACATTACTCCCATGGAGTAAAGTCCGCATGGTGCTTATTGTGTTCAATGCCGACGCAATTTCTGTGTTTCATCAACACTCTGAAGTTCCACAGATTACACAATGCCTACAGATGTGCTTCGGAAACTACTACTAGTCTTCCAGTGAACGATCAAAGCGTAGACAGTTTAAGACATTACTCCCATGGAGAAAAGTCCGCACGGTGTTAATTGTGTTCAATGCCGATGCAATTTCTGTGTTTCATCAACACTCTGCAGGTTCACAGATTACAGAATGAATCCAGATGTGCTTCGGAAAACTACTACTAGTCTTCCAGTAAACGAACAAAGCATAGACAGTTGAAGACATTACTCCCATGGAGATAAGACCACATGGAGCTTGTTGTGTTCAATGCCGATGCAATTTCTGTGATTCATCAACACTCTGTAGGTCCAATGATTACAGAATGCCTCCAGATGTGCTTTGGAAACTACTACTAGTCTTCCTGTGAACGATCAAAGCGTAGACAGTATAAGACATTACTCCCATAGAGAAAAGTCCGCATGGTGCTTATTATGTTCAATTCCGATGCAATTTCTGTGTTTCATCAACACTCTGAAGGTCCACAGATTACAGAATGCCTCCAGATGTGCTTCGGAAACTACTACTAGTCTTCCAGTAAACGATTAAACATAGACAGTTTAAGACATTACTCCCATGGAGAAAAGACCACATGGAGCTTATTGTGTTCAATGCCGATGCAATTTCTGTGTTTCATCAACACTCTGAAGGTCCACAGCATACAGAATGCCTCCAGATGTGCTTCGGAAACTACTACTAGTCTTCCAATGTACGATCAAAGCGTAGACAGTTTAAGACATTACTACCATGGAGAAAAGCCCGTATGGTGCTGATTGTGTTCAATGCCGAGACAATTTTTGTGTTTCATCAATACTCTGAAGGTCCACAGATTACAGAATGCTTCCAGATGTGCTTCGGAAAGTACTACTGGTCTTCCAGTGTACGATCAAAGCGTAGACAGTTTAAGGCATTACTCCCATCAGAAAAGTTCGCATGGTGCTTATTGTGTTCAAAGCCGATGCAATTTTTGTGTTTCATCAACACGCTGAAGGTCCACAGATTTCAGAATGCATCCAGATATGCATCGGAAACTACTACTAGTCTTCCAGTGAACGATCAAAGCGTAGACAGTGTAAGACATTACTCCCATGGAAAAGAGTCCGCATGGTGCTTATTGTGTTCAATGCCGATGCAATTTCGATGTTTCATCAACACTCTGAAAGTCCACAGATTACAGAATGCCTCCAGATGTGCTTCGGAAACTTCTACTAGTCTTCCAGTAAACGATCAAAGCATAGACAGTTTAAGACTTTATTCCCATGGAGAAACCTCCACATGGTGTTTGTTGTGTTCAATGCCGATACAATTTCTGTGTTTCATCAACACTCTGAAGGTCCACAGATAACAGAATGCCTCCAGATGTGCTTCGGAAACTACTACTAGTCTTCCAGTGTACGATCAAAGCGTAGACAGTTTAAGACATTACTCCCATGGAGTAATGTCCGCATGGTGCTTATTGTGTTCAATTCCGATGCAATTTCTGTGTTTCATCAACACTCTGAAGGTCCACAGATTACAGAATGAGTCCAGATGTGCTTCGGAAACTACTACTAGTCTTCCAGGGAACGATCAAATCGTAGACAGTTTGAGACATTACTTCCATGGAGAAAAGTCCGCATGGTGCTTATTGTGTTCAATGCAGATGCATTTTTTGTGTTTCATCAACACTCTGAAGGTCCACAGATTACAGAATGCATCCAGATATGCTTCGGAAACTACTACTAGTCTTCCAGGGAACGATCAAAGCGTAGACAGTTTAAGACATTACTCCCATGATGAAAAGTCCGCATGGTGCTTATAGTGTTCAATGCCGATTAAATATCAGTGTTTCATCAACACTCTGAAGGTCCACAGATCACAGAATGAGTCCAGATGTGCTTCGGAAACTACTACTAGTCTTCCAGTGTACGATCAAAGCGTAGACAGTGTAAGACATTACTCCCATGGAGAAAAGTCCGCATGGTGCTTATTGTGTTCAATGCCGACGCAATTTCTGTGTTTCATCAACACTCTAAAGGTCCACAGATTACAGAATGAATCCAGATGTGCTTCGGAAACTACTACTAGTCTTCCAGTAAACGATCAAAGCATAGCCAGTTGAAGACATTACTCCCATGGATAAAAGACCACATGGAGCTTGTTGTGTTCAATGCCGATGCATTTTCTGTGATTCATCAACACTCTGAACGTCCAGAGATTACAGAATGCCTCCAGATGTGCTTTGGAAACTACAACTAGTCTTCCTGTGAACGATCAAAGCGTAGACAGTTTAAGACATTACTCCCATGGAGTAATGTCCGCATGGTGCTTATTGTGTTCAATGCCGATTCAATTCCTGTGTTTCATCAACACTCTGAATGTCCACAGATTACAGAATGCCTCCACGAGTGCTTCAGAAACTACTACTAGTCTTACAGTTAACGATCAAAACGTAGACAGTTTAGGACATTACTCCCATGTAGAAAAGTCCGCATGGTGCTTATTGTGTTCAATTCCGATGCAATTTTTGTGTTTCATCAATACTCTGAAGGTCCACAGATTACAGAATGCTTCCAGATGTGCTTCGGAAAGTACTACTGGTCTTCCAGTGTACGATCAAAGCGTAGACAGTTTAAGACATTACTCCCATGGAGAAAAGTCCACATGGTGCTTATTGTGTTCAATGCCGTTGCAATTTCGGTGTTTCATCAACACTCTGAAGGTCCACAGAATACAGAATGCATCCAGATGTGCTTCGGAAACTACTACTAGTCTTCCAGGGAACGATCAAAGCGTAGACTGTTTAAGACATTAGTCTCATGGAGAAAAGTCCGCATGGTGCTTATAGTGTTTAATGCCGATTAAATTTCTGTGTTTCATCAACACTCTGAAGGTCCACAGATTACAGAATGCCTCCAGATGTGCATCGGAGACTACTACTAGTCTTCCAGTGTACGATCAAAGCGTAGACAGTTTAGGACATTACTCCCATGGAGTAAAGTCCGCATGGTGCTTATTGTGATCAATGCCGACGCAATTTCTGTGTTTCATCAACACTCTGAAGTTCCACAGATTACACAATGCCTACATATGTGCTTCGGAAACTACTACTAGTCTTCCAGTGTACGATCAAAGCGTAGACAGTTTAAGACATTACTCCCATGGAGAAAAGTCCGCATGGTGCTTATTGTGTTCAATGCCGATTGAATTTCTGTGTTTCATTACACTCTGAAGGTCCACAGATTACAGAATGCATCCAGATGTGCTTCGGAAACTACTACTAGTCTTCCAGGGAACAATCAAAGCGTAGACAGTTTAAGACATTACTCCCATGGAGAAAAGTCCGCATGGTGCTTATTATGTTCAATTCCGATGCAATTTCTGTGTTTCATCAACACTCTGAAGGTCCACAGATTACAGAATGCCTCCAGATGTGCTTCGGAAACTACTACTAGTCTTCCAGTAAACGATCAAAGCATAGACAGTTTAAGACATTACTCCCATGGAGAAAAGACCACATGGAGCTTATTGTCTTCAATGCCGATGCAATTTCTGTGTTTCATCAACACTCTGAAGGTCCACAGCATACAGAATGCCTCCAGATGTGCTTCGGAAACTACTACTAGTCTTCCAATGTACGATCAAAGCGTAGACAGTTTAAGACATTACTACCATGGAGAAAAGCCCGTATGGTGCTGATTGTGTTCAATGCCGAGACAATTTTTGTGTTTCATCAACACTCTGAAGGTCCACAGATTACAGAATGTCTCCAGATGTGCTTCGGAAACTACTACTAGTCTCCCAGGGGACGATCAAAGCGTAGTCAGTTTGAGACATTACTCCCATGGAGAAAAGTCCGCATGGTGCTTATTGAGTTAAACGCCGATGCAATTTTTGTGTATCATCAACACTCTGGAGGTCCACAGATTACAGAATGCATCCAGCTGTGCTTCTGAAACTACTACTAGTCTTCCAGTGAACGATCAAAGCGTAGACAGTTTAAGACATTACTCCCATGGAAAAGAGTCCGCATGGTGCTTATTGTGTTCAATGCCGATGCAATTTCTATGTTTCATCAACACTCTGAAAGTCCACAGATTACAGAATGCCTCCAGATGTGCTTCGGAAACTTCTACTAGTCTTCCAGTAAACGATCAAAGCATAGACAGTTTAAGACTTTATTCCCATGGAGAAAACTCCACATGGTGTTTGTTGTGTTCAATGCCGATACAATTTCTGTGTTTCATCAACACTCTGAAGGTCCACAGATAACAGAATGCCTCCAGATGTGCTTCGGAAACTACTACTAGTCTTCCAGTGTACGATCAAAGCGTAGACAGTTTAAGACATTACTCCCATGGAGAAAAGTCCGCATGGTTCTTATTGCGTTCAATGCCGATGCAATTTTTGTGTTTCATCAACACTCTGAAGGTCCAGAGATCACAGAATGCCTCCAGATGTGCTTCGGAAACTACTACTAGTCTTCCAGTGAACGATCAAAGCGTAGACAGTTTAAGACATTACTCCCATGGAGAAAAGTCCGCATGGTGCTTATTGTGTTCAATGCCGATTCAATTCCTGTGTTTCATCAACACTCTGAAGGTCCACAGATTACAGAATGCCTCCAGAAGTGCTTCGGAAACTACTACTAGTCTTCCAGTGAACGATCAAAGCGTAGACACTTTAAGACATTACTCCAATGGGAAAAAGTCCCCATGGTGCTTATTGTGTTCAATGCCGATGCAATTTTTGTGTTTCATCAACACTCTGAAGGTCCAGAGATTACAGAATGCCTCCAGATGTGCTTCGGAAACTACTACTAGTCTTACAGTGTACGATCAAATCGTAGACAGTTTAGGACATTACTGTCATGGAGAAAAGTCCGCATGGTGCTTATTGTGTTCAATGACGATGCAATTTTTGTGTCTCATCAATACTCTGCATGTCCACAGATTACAGAATGCTCCCAGATGTGCTTCGGAAACTACTACTGGTCCTCCAGTGTACGATTAAAGCGTAGACAGTTGAAGATATTACTCCCATGGAGAAAAGGCCACATGGTGCGTATTGTGTTCAATGCCGATGCAATTTCGGTGTTTCATCAACACTCTGAAGGTCCACAGAATACAGAGTGCATCCAGATGTGCTTCGGAAACTACTACTAGTCTTCCAGGGAACGATCAAAGCGTAGACAGTTTGAGACATTACTTCCATGGAGAAGAGTCCGCATGGTGCTTATTGTGTTCAATGCAGATGCAATTTTTGTGTTTCATCAACACTCTGCAGGTTCACAGATTACAGAATGAATCCAGATGTGCTTCGGAAACTACTACTAGTCTTCCAGTAAACGAACAAAGCATAGACAGTTGAAGACATTACTCCCATGGAGAAAAGACCACATGGAGCTTGTTGTGTTCAATGCCGATGCAATTTCTGTGATTCATCAACACTCTGAAGGTCCAGAGATTACAGAATGCCTCCAGATGTGCTTTGGAAACTACTACTAGTCTTCCTGTGAACGACCAAAGCGTAGACAGTATAAGACATTACTCCCATGGAGAAAAGTCCGCATGGTGCTTATTATGTTCAATTCCGATGCAATTTCTGTGTTTCATCAACACTCTGAAGGTCCACAGATTACAGAATGCCTCCAGATGTGCTTCGGAAACTACTACTAGTCTTCCAGTAAACGATCAAAGCATAGACAGTTTAAGACAATACTCCCATGGAGAAAAGACCACATGGAGCTTATTGTGTTCAATGCCGATGCAATTTCTGTGTTTCATCAACACTCTGAAGGTCCACAGAATACAGAATGCCTCCAGATGTGCTTCGGAAACTACTACTAGTCTTCCAATGTACGATCAAAGCGTAGACAGTTTAAGACACTACTACCATGGAGAAAAGCCCGTATGGTGCTGATTGTGTTCAATGCCGAGACAATTTTTGTGTTTCATCAACACTCTGAAGGTCCACAGATTACAGAATGTCTCCAGATGTGCTTTGGAAACTACTACTAGTCTCCCAGGGGACGATCAAAGCGTAGTCAGTTTGAGACTTTACTCCCATGGAGAAAAGTCCGCATGGTGCTTATTGGGTTAGACGCCGATGCAATTTTTGTGTATCATCAACACTCTGGAGGTCCACAGATTACAGAATGCATCCAGCTGTGCTTCTGAAACTACTACTAGTCTTCCAGTGAACGATCAAAGCGTAGACAGTTTAAGACATTACTCCCATGGAAAAGAGTCCGCATGGTGCTTATTGTGTTCAATGCCGATGCAATTTCTATGTTTCATCAACACTCTGAAAGTCCACAGATTACAGAATGCCTCCAGATGTGCTTCGGAAACTTCTACTAGTCTTCCAGTAAACGATCAAAGCATAGACAGTTTAAGACTTTATTCCCATGGAGAAAACTCCACATGTTGCTTGTTGTGTTCAATGCCGATACAATTTCTGTGTTTCATCAACACTCTGAAGGTCCACAGATAACAGAATGCCTCCAGATGTGCTTCGGAAACTACTACTAGTCTTCCAGTGTACGATCAAAGCGTAGACAGTTTAAGACATTACTCCCATGGAGAAAAGTCCGCATGGTTCTTATTGCGTTCAATGCCGATGCAATATTTGTGTTTCATCAACACTCTGAAGGTCCAGAGATCACAGAATGCCTCCAGATGTGCTTCGGAAACTACTACTAGTCTTCCAGTGAACGATCAAAGCGTAGACAGTTTAAGACATTACTCCCATGGAGAAAAGTCCGCATGGTGCTTATAGTGTTCAATGCCGATTCAATTCCTGTGTTTCATCAACACTCTGAAGGTCCACAGATTACAGAATGCCTCCAGAAGTGCTTCGGAAACTACTACTAGTCTTCCAGTGAACGATCAAAGCGTAGACACTTTAAGACATTACTCCCATGGGAAAAAGTCCCCATGGTGCTTATTGTGTTCAATGCCGATGCAATTTTTGTGTTTCATCAACACTCTGAAGGTCCAGAGATTACAGAATGCCTCCAGATGTGCTGCGGAAACTACTACTAGTCTTACAGTGTACGATCAAATCGTAGACAGTTTAGGACATTACTGTCATGGAGAAAAGTCCGCATGGTGCTTATTGTGTTCAATGCCGATGCAATTTTTGTGTCTCATCAATACTCTGAATGTCCACAGATTACAGAATGCTCCCAGATGTGCTTCGGAAACTACTACTGGTCCTCCAGTGTACGATTAAAGCGTAGACAGTTGAAGATATTACTCCCATGGAGAAAAGGCCACATGGTGCATATTGTGTTCAATGCCGATGCAATTTCGGTGTTTCATCAACACTCCGAAGGTCCACAGAATACAGAGTGCATCCAGATGTGCTTCGGAAACTACTACTAGTCTTCCAGGGAACGATCAAAGCGTAGACAGTTTGAGACATTACTTCCATGGAGAAGAGTCCGCATGGTGCTTATTGTGTTCAATGCAGATGCAATTTTTGTGTTTCATCAACACTCTGCAGGTTCACAGATTACAGAATGAATCCAGATGTGCTTCGGAAACTACTACTAGTCTTCCAGTAAACGAACAAAGCATAGACAGTTGAAGACATTACTCCCATGGAGAAAAGACCACATGGAGCTTGTTGTGTTCAATGCCGATGCAATTTCTGTGATTCATCAACACTCTGAAGGTCCAGAGATTACAGAATGCCTCCAGATGTGCTTTGGAAACTACTACTAGTCTTCCTGTGAACGATCAAAGCATAGACAGTTTAAGACATTACTCCCATGGAGAAAAGACCACATGGAGCTTATTGTGTTCAATGCCGATGCAATTTCTGTGTTTCATCAACACTCTGAAGGTCCACAGAATAAAGAATGCCTCCAGATGTGCTTCGGAAACTACTACTAGTCTTCCAATGTACGATCAAAGCGTAGACAGTTTAAGACATTACTACCATGGAGAAAAGCCCGTATGGTGCTGATTGTGTTCAATGCCGAGACAATTTTTGTGTTTCATCAACACTCTGAAGGTCCACAGATTACAGAATGTCTCCAGATGTGCTTGGGAAACTACTACTAGTATCCCAGGGGACGATCAAAGCGTAGTCAGTTTGAGACATTACTCCCATGGAGAAAAGTCCGCATGGTGCTTATTGAGTTAAACGCCGATGCAATTTTTGTGTATCATCAACACTCTGGAGGTCCACAGATTACAGAATGCATCCAGCAGTGCTTCTGAAACTACTACTAGTCTTCCAGTGAACGATCAAAGCGTAGACAGTTTAAGACATTACTCCCATGGAAAAGAGTCCGCATGGTGCTTATTGTGTTCAATGCCGATGCAATTTCTATGTTTCATCAACACTCTGAAAGTCCACAGATTACAGAATGCCTCCAGATGTGCTTCGGAAACTTCTACTAGTCTTCCAGTAAACGATCAAAGCATAGACAGTTTAAGACTTTATTCCCATGGAGAAAACTCCACATGTTGCTTGTTGTGTTCAATGCCGATACAATTTCTGTGTTTCATCAACACTCTGAAGGTCCACAGATAACAGAATGCCTCCAGATGTGCTTCGGAAACTACTACTAGTCTTCCAGTGTACGATCAAAGCGTAGACAGTTTAAGACATTACTCCCATGGAGAAAAGTCCGCATGGTTCTTATTGCGTTCAATGCCGATGCAATTTTTGTGTTTCATCAACACTCTGAAGGTCCAGAGATCACAGAATGCCTCCAGATGTGCTTCGGAAACTACTACTAGTCTTCCAGTGAACGATCAAAGCGTAGACAGTTTAAGACATTACTCCCATGGAGAAAAGTCCGCATGGTGCTTATAGTGTTCAATGCCGATTCAATTCCTGTGTTTCATCAACACTCTGAAGGTCCACAGATTACAGAATGCCTCCAGAAGTGCTTCGGAAACTACTACTAGTCTTCCAGTGAACGATCAAAGCGTAGACACTTTAAGACATTACTCCCATGGGAAAAAGTCCCCATGGTGCTTATTGTGTTCAATGCCGATGCAATTTTTGTGTTTCATCAACACTCTGAAGGTCCAGAGATTACAGAATGCCTCCAGATGTGCTTCGGAAACTACTACTAGTCTTACAGTGTACGATCAAATCGTAGACAGTTTAGGACATTACTGTCATGGAGAAAAGTCCGCATGGTGCTTATTGTGTTCAATGCCGATGCAATTTTTGTGTCTCATCAATACTCTGAATGTCCACAGATTACAGAATGCTCCCAGATGTGCTTCGGAAACTACTACTGGTCCTCCAGTGTACGATTAAAGCGTAGACAGTTGAAGATATTACTCCCATGGAGAAAAGGCCACATGGTGCATATTGTGTTCAATGCCGATGCAATTTCGGTGTTTCATCAACACTCCGAAGGTCCACAGAATACAGAGTGCATCCAGATGTGCTTCGGAAACTACTACTAGTCTTCCAGGGAACGATCAAAGCGTAGACAGTTTGAGACATTACTTCCATGGAGAAGAGTCCGCATGGTGCTTATTGTGTTCAATGCAGATGCAATTTTTGTGTTTCATCAACACTCTGCAGGTTCACAGATTACAGAATGAATCCAGATGTGCTTCGGAAACTACTACTAGTCTTCCAGTAAACGAACAAAGCATAGACAGTTGAAGACATTACTCCCATGGAGAAAAGACCACATGGAGCTTGTTGTGTTCAATGCCGATGCAATTTCTGTGATTCATCAACACTCTGAAGGTCCAGAGATTACAGAATGCCTCCAGATGTGCTTTGGAAACTACTACTAGTCTTCCTGTGAACGATCAAAGCATAGACAGTTTAAGACATTACTCCCATGGAGAAAAGACCACATGGAGCTTATTGTGTTCAATGCCGATGCAATTTCTGTGTTTCATCAACACTCTGAAGGTCCACAGAATAAAGAATGCCTCCAGATGTGCTTCGGAAACTACTACTAGTCTTCCAATGTACGATCAAAGCGTAGACAGTTTAAGACATTACTACCATGGAGAAAAGCCCGTATGGTGCTGATTGTGTTCAATGCCGAGACAATTTTTGTGTTTCATCAACACTCTGAAGGTCCACAGATTACAGAATGTCTCCAGATGTGCTTGGGAAACTACTACTAGTATCCCAGGGGACGATCAAAGCGTAGTCAGTTTGAGACATTACTCCCATGGAGAAAAGTCCGCATGGTGCTTATTGAGTTAAACGCCGATGCAATTTTTGTGTATCATCAACACTCTGGAGGTCCACAGATTACAGAATGCATCCAGCAGTGCTTCTGAAACTACTACTAGTCTTCCAGTGAACGATCAAAGCGTAGACAGTTTAAGACATTACTCCCATGGAAAAGAGTCCGCATGGTGCTTATTGTGTTCAATGCCGATGCAATTTCTATGTTTCATCAACACTCTGAAAGTCCACAGATTACAGAATGCCTCCAGATGTGCTTCGGAAACTTCTACTAGTCTTCCAGTAAACGATCAAAGCATAGACAGTTTAAGACTTTATTCCCATGGAGATAACTTCACATGGTGCTTGTTGTGTTCAATGCCGATACAATTTCTGTGTTTCATCAACACTCTGAAGGTCCACAGATAACAGAATGCCTCCAGATGTGCTTCGGAAACTACTACTAGTCTTCCAGTGTACGATCAAAGCGTAGACAGTTTAAGACATTACTCCCATGGAGAAAAGTCCGCATGGTTCTTATTGCGTTCAATGCCGATGCAATTTTTGTGTTTCATCAACACTCCGAAGGTCCAGAGATCACAGAATGCCTCCAGATGTGCTTCGGAAACTACTACTAGTCTTCCAGTGAACGATCAAAGCGTAGACAGTTTAAGACATTACTCCCATGGAGAAAAGTCCGCATGGTGCTTATTGTGTTCAATGCCGATTCAATTCCTGTGTTTCATCAACACTCTGAAGGTCCACAGATTACAGAATGCCTCCAGAAGTGCTTCGGAAACTACTACTAGTCTTCCAGTGAACGATCAAAGCGTAGACACTTTAAGACATTACTCCCATGGTAAAAAGTCCCCATGGTGCATATTGTGTTCAATGCCGATGCAATTTCGGTGTTTCATCAACACTCTGAAGGTCCACAGAATACAGAGTGCATCCAGATGTGCTTCGGAAACTACTACTAGTCTTCCAGTAAACGATCAAAGCATAGACAGTTGAAGACATTACTCCCATGGAGATAAGACCACATGGAGCTTGTTGTGTTCAATTCCGATGCAATTTTTGTGTTTCATCAATACTCTGAAGGTCCACAGATTACAGAATGCTTCCAGATGTGCTTCGGAAAGTACTACTGGTCTTCCAGTGTACGATCAAAGCGTAGACAGTTTAAGACATTACTCCCATGGAGAAAAGTACACATGGTGCTTATTGTGTTCAATGCCGTTGCAATTTCGGTGTTTCATCAACACTCTGAAGGTCCACAGAATACAGAATCCATCCAGATGTGCTTCGGAAACTACTACTAGTCTTCCAGGGAACGATCAAAGCGTAGACTGTTTAAGACATTAGTCTCATGGAGAAAAGTCCGCATGGTGCTTATAGTGTTTAATGCCGATTAAATTTCTGTGTTTCATCAACACTCTGAAGGTCCACAGATTACAGAATGCCTCCAGAAGTGCTTCGGAAAGTACTACTGGTCTTCCAGTGTACGATCAAAGCGTAGACAGTTTAAGACATTACTCCCATGGAGAAAAGTACACATGGTGCTTATTGTGTTCAATGCCGTTGCAATTTCGGTGTTTCATCAACACTCTGAAGGTCCACAGAATACAGAATGCATCCAGATGTGCTTCGGAAACTACTACTAGTCTTCCAGGGAACGATCAAAGCGTAGACTGTTTAAGACATTAGTCTCATGGAGAAAAGTCCGCATGGTGCTTATAGTGTTTAATGCCGATTAAATTTCTGTGTTTCATCAACACTCTGAAGGTCCACAGATTACAGAATGCCTCCAGAAGTGCTTCGGAAACTACTACTAGTCTTCCAGTGAACGATCAAAGCGTAGACACTTTAAGACATTACTCCCATAAGAAAAAGTCCCCATGGTGCTTATTGTGTTCAATGCCGATGCAATTTTTGTGTTTCATCAACACTCTGAAGGTCCAGAGATTACAGAATGCCTCCAGATGTGCTTCGAAAACTACTACTAGTCTTACAGTGTACGATCAAATCGTAGACAGTTTAGGACATTACTGTCATGGAGAAAAGTCCGCATGGTGCTTATTGTGTTCAATGCCGATGCAATTTTTGTGTCTCATCAATACTCTGAATGTCCACAGTTTACAGAATGCTCCCAGATGTGCTTCGGAAACTACTACTGGTCCTCCAGTGTACGATTAAAGCGTAGACAGTTGAAGATATTACTCCCATGGAGAAAAGGCCACATGGTGCATATTGTGTTCAATGCCGATGCAATTTCGGTGTTTCATCAACACTCTGAAGGTCCACAGAATACAGAGTGCATCCAGATGTGCTTCGGAAACTACTACTAGTCTTCCAGGGAACGATCAAAGCGTAGACAGTTTGAGACATTACTTCCATGGAGAAGAGTCCGCATGGTGCTTATTGTGTTCAATGCAGATGCAATTTTTGTGTTTCATCAACACTCTGAAGGTCCACAGATTACAGAGTGCATCCAGATGTGCTTCGGAAACTACTACTAGTCTTCCAGTAAACGATCAAAGCATAGACAGTTGAAGACATTACTCCCATGGAGAAAAGACCACATGGAGCTTGTTGTGTTCAATTCCGATGCAATTTTTGTGTTTCATCAATACTCTGAAGGTCCACAGATTACAGAATGCTTCCAGATGTGCTTCGGAAAGTACTACTGGTCTTCCAGTGTACGATCAAAGCGTAGACAGTTTAAGACATTACTCCCATGGAGAAAAGTACACATGGTGCTTATTGTGTTCAATGCCGTTGCAATTTCGGTGTTTCATCAACACTCTGAAGGTCCACAGAATACAGAATCCATCCAGATGTGCTTCGGAAACTACTACTAGTCTTCCAGGGAACGATCAAAGCGTAGACTGTTTAAGACATTAGTCTCATGGAGAAAAGTCCGCATGGTGCTTATAGTGTTTAATGCCGATTAAATTTCTGTGTTTCATCAACACTCTGAAGGTCCACAGATTACAGAATGCCTCCAGAAGTGCTTCGGAAAGTACTACTGGTCTTCCAGTGTACGATCAAAGCGTAGACAGTTTAAGACATTACTCCCATGGAGAAAAGTACACATGGTGCTTATTGTGTTCAATGCCGTTGCAATTTCGGTGTTTCATCAACACTCTGAAGGTCCACAGAATACAGAATGCATCCAGATGTGCTTCGGAAACTACTACTAGTCTTCCAGGGAACGATCAAAGCGTAGACTGTTTAAGACATTAGTCTCATGGAGAAAAGTCCGCATGGTGCTTATAGTGTTTAATGCCGATTAAATTTCTGTGTTTCATCAACACTCTGAAGGTCCACAGATTACAGAATGCCTCCAGAAGTGCTTCGGAAACTACTACTAGTCTTCCAGTGAACGATCAAAGCGTAGACACTTTAAGACATTACTCCCATGGGAAAAAGTCCCCATGGTGCTTATTGTGTTCAAAGCCGATGCAATTTTTGTGTTTCATCAACACTCTGAAGGTCCAGAGATTACAGAATGCCTCCAGATGTGCTTCGGAAACTACTACTAGTCTTACAGTGTACGATCAAATCGTAGACAGTTTAGGACATTACTGTCATGGAGAAAAGTCCGCATGGTGCTTATTGTGTTCAATGCCGATGCAATTTTTGTGTCTCATCAATACTCTGAATGTCCACAGATTACAGAATGCTCCCAGATGTGCTTCGGAAACTACTACTGGTCCTCCAGTGTACGATTAAAGCGTAGACAGTTGAAGATATTACTCCCATGGAGAAAAGGCCACATGGTGCATATTGTGTTCAATGCCGATGCAATTTCGGTGTTTCATCAACACTCTGAAGGTCCACAGAATACAGAGTGCATCCAGATGTGCTTCGGAAACTACTACTAGTCTTCCAGGGAACGATCAAAGCGTAGACAGTTTGAGACATTACTTCCATGGAGAAGAGTCCGCATGGTGCTTATTGTGTTCAATGCAGATGCAATTTTTGTGTTTCATCAACACTCTGAAGGTCCACAGATTACAGAATGAATCCAGATGTGCTTCGGAAACTACTACTAGTCTTCCAGTAAACGATCAAAGCATAGACAGTTGAAGACATTACTCCCATGGAGAAAAGACCACATGGAGCTTGTTGTGTTCAATGCCGATGCATTTTCTGTGATTCATCAACACTCTGAAGGTCCACAGATTACAGAATGCCTTCAGATTTGCTTCGGAAACTACTACTAGTCTTCCAGTGTACGATCAAAGCGTAGACAGTTTAAGACATTACTACCATGGAGAAAAGCCCCCATGGTGCTTGTTGTGTTCAATGCCGATGCATTTTTTGTGTTTCATCAACACTCTGAATTTCCACAGATTACAGAATGCCTCCAGATGTGCTTCGGAAACTACTGGTAGTCTTCCAGTGAACGATCACAGCGTAGACAGTTTAAGACATTACTCCCATGGAGAAAAGTCCGCATGGTGCTGATTGTGTTCAATGCCGAGACAATTTTTGTGTTTCATCAACACTCTGAAGGTCCACAGATTACAGAATGTCTCCAGATGTGCTTCGGAAACTACTACTAGTCTCCCAGGGAACGATCAAAGCGTAGTCAGTTTGAGACATTACTCCCATGGAGAAAAGTCCACATGGTGCCTATTGAGTTCAACGCCGATGCAATTATTGTGTTTCATCAACACTCTGAAGGTCCACAGATTACAGAATGCATCCAGCTGTGCTTCTGAAACTACTACTAGTCTTCCAGTGAACGATCAAAGCGTAGACAGTTTAAGACATTACTCCCATGGAGAAAAGTCCGCATGGTGCTTATTGTGTTCAATGCCGATGCAATTACTATGTTTCATCAACACTCTGAAGGTCCACAGATTACAGAATGCCTCCAGATGTGCTTCGGAAACTACTACTAGTCTTCCAGTAAACGATCAAAGCATAGACAGTTTAAGACTTTATTCCCATGGAGAAAACTCCACATGGTGCTTGTTGTGTTCAATGCCGATACAATTTCTGTGTTTCATCAACACTCTGAAGGTCCACAGATAACAGAATGCCTCCAGATGTGCTACGGAAACTACTACTAGTCTTCCAGTGTACGATCAAAGCGTAGACAGTTTAAGACATTACTCCCATGGTGAAAAGTCCGCATGGTTCTTATTGCGTTCAATGCCGATGCAATTTTTGTGTTTCATCAACACTCTGAAGGTCCAGAGATCACAGAATGCCTCCAGATGTGCTTCGGAAACTAATACTAGTCTTCCAGTGAACGATCAAAGCGTAGACAGTTTAAGACATTACTCCCATGGAGAAAAGCCCGCATGGTGCTTATTGTGTTCAATGCCGATTCAATTCCTGTGTTTCATCAACACTCTGAAGGTCCACAGATTGCAGAATGCCTCCAGAAGTGCTTCGGAAACTACTACTAGTCTTCCAGTGAACGATCAAAGCGTAGACACTTTAAGACATTACTCCCATGGGGAAAAGTCCCCATGGTGCTTATTGTGTTCAATGCCGATGCAATTTTTGTGTTTCATCAACACTCTGAAGGTCCAGAGATTACAGAATGCCTCCAGATGTGCTTCGGAAACTACTACTAGTCTTACAGTGTACGATCAAATCGTAGACAGTTTAGGCCATTACTGTCATGGAGAAAAGTCCGCATGGTGCTTATTGTGCTCAATGCCGATGCAATTTTTGTGTCTCATCAATACTATGAATGTCCACAGATTACAGAATGCTTCCAGATGTGCTTCGGAAACTACTACTGGTCCTCCAGTGTACGATTAAAGCGTAGACAGTTTAAGATATTACTCCCATGGAGAAAAGGCCACATGGTGCATATTGTGTTCAATGCCGATGCAATTTCGGTGTTTCATCAACACTCTGAAGGTCCACAGATTACAGAATGAGTCCAGATGTGCTTCGGAAACTACTACTAGTCTTCCAGTGTACGATCAAAGCGTAGACAGTGTAAGACATTACTCCCATGGAGAAAAGTCCGCATGGTGCTTATTGAGTTCAATGCCGATGCAATTTTTGTGTTTCATCAACACTCTGAAGGTCCACAGATTACAGAATGCACCCAGATGTGCTTTGGAAACTACTACTAGTCTCCCAGGGAACGATCAAAGCGTAGACAGTTTAAGACATTACTCCCATGGAGAAAAGTCCGCATGGTGCTTATTGTGTTGAATGCCGAAGCAATTTCTGTGTTTTATCAACACTCTGAAGGTCGACAGATTACAGAGTGCATCCAGATGTGCTTCGGAAACTACTACTAGTCTTCCAGTGAACGATCAAAGCGTAGACAGTTTGAGACATTACTCCTATTGAGAAAAGTCCGCATGGTGCTTATTGTGTTCAAAGCCGATGTAATTTTTGTGTTTCATCAACACTCTGAAGGTCCACAGATTACAGAATGCATCCAGATGTGCTTCAGAAACTACTACTAGTCTTGCAGGGAACGATCAAAGCGTAGACAGTTTAAGACATTATTCCCATGGAGAAAAATCCGCATGGTGCTTATTGTGTTCAATGCCGATGCAATATCTGTGTTTTATCAACACTCTGAAGGTCCACAGATTACAGAATGCCTCCAGATGTGCTGCGGAAACTACTGGTAGTCTTCCAGTGAACGATCACAGCGTAGACAGTTTAAGACATTACTCTCATGGAGAAAAGTCCGCATGGTGCTTATAGTGTACAATGACGATTCAATTTCTGTGTTTCATCAACACTCTAAAGGTCCACAGATTACAGAATGCCTCCAGATGTGCTCCGGAAGTTATTACTAGTCTTCCAGTGTACGATCAAAGCGTAGACAGTTTAAGACACTACTCCCATGGAGAAAAGTCCGCATGGTGCTTATTGTGTTAAATGCCGGTGCAATTTCTGTGTTTCATCAACAATCTGAAGGTCCACAGATTACAGAATGCCTCCAGATGTGCTTCGGAAACTACTTCTAGCCTTCCAGTGTACAATCAAGGTCTAGACAGTTTAAGACATTACTCCTATGGAGAAAAGTCCGCATAGTGTTTATTGTGTGCAATGCCGATGCAGTTTTTGTGTTTCATCAACACTCTGAACGTCCACAGATTACAGAATGCATCCAGATGTGCTTCGGAAACTACTACTAGTCTTCCAGGGAACGATCAAAGCGTAGACAGTTTGAGACATTACTTCCATGGAGAAAAGTCCGCATGGTGCTTATTGTGTTCAATGCAGATGCAATTTTTGTGTTTCATCAACACTCTGAAGCTCCACAGATTACAGAATGCATTCAGATATGCTTCGGAAACTACTACTAGTCTTCCAGGGAACGATCAAAGCGTAGACAATTTAAGACATTACTCCCATGGTGAAAAGTCCGCATGGTGCTTATAGTGTTCAATGCCGATTACATTTCTGTGTTTCATCAACACTCTGAAGATCCACAGATTACAGAATGAGTCCAGATGTGCTTCGGAAACTACTACTAGTCTTCCAGTGTACGATCAAAGCGTAGACAGTGTAAGACATTACTCCCATGGAGAAAAGTCCGCATGGTGCTTATTGTGTTCGATGCCGACGCAATTTCTGTGTTTCATCAACACTCTGAAGGTCCACAGATTACACGATACCTACAGATGTGCTTCGGAAACTACTACTAGTCTTCCAGTGAACGATCAAAGCGTAGACAGTTTAAGACATTACTCCCATGGAGAAAAGTCCGCATGGTGTTTATTGTGTTCAATGCCGATGCAATCTCTGTGTTTCATCAACACTCTGAAGGTCCACAGATTACAGAATGAATCCAGATGTGCTTCGGAAACTACTACTAGTCTTCCAGTAAACGATCAAAGCATAGACAGTTGAAGACATTACTCCCATGGAGAAAAGACCACATGGAGCATGTTGCGTTCAATGCCGATGCATTTTCTGTGATTCATCAACACTCTGAAGGTCCAGAGATTACAGAATGCCTCCAGATGTGCTTTGGAAACTACTACTAGTCTTCCTGTGAACGATCAAAGCGTAGACAGTTTATGACATTACTCCCATGGAGAAAAGTCCGCATGGTGCTTATTGTGTTCAATGCCGATTCAATTCCTGTGTTTCATCATTACTTTGAATGTCCACAGATTACAGAATGCCTCCAGGAGTGCTTCAGAAACTACTACTAGTCTTACAGTTAACGATCAAAGCGTAGACAGTTTAGGACATTACTCCCATGTAGAAAAGTCCGCATGGTGCTTATTGTGTTCAATTCCGATGCAATTTTTGTTTTTCATCAATACTCTGAAGGTCCACAGATTACAGAATGCTTCCAGATGTGCTTCGGATAGTACTACTGGTCTTCCAGTGTACGATCAAAGCGTAGACAGTTTAAGACATTACTCCCATGGGGAAAAGTCCACATGGTGCTTATTGTGTTCATTGCCGTTGCAATTTCGGTGTTTCATCAACACTCTGAAGGTCCACAGAATACAGAATGCATCCAGATGTGCTTCGGAAACTACTACTAGTCTTCCAGGAAACGATCAAAGCGTAGTCTGTTTAAGACATTAGTCTCATGGAGAAAAGTCCGCATGGTTGCTTATAGTGTTTAATGTCGATTAAATTTCTGTGTTTCATCAACACTCTGAAGGTCCACAGATTATAGAATGCCTCCAGATGTGCATCGGAAACTACTACTAGTCTTCCAGTGTACGATCATAGCGTAGACAGTTTAAGGCATTACTCCCATGGAGAAAAGTCCGCATGGTGCTTATTGTGTTCAATGCCGACGCAATTTCTGTGTTTCATCAACACTCTGAAGTTCCACAGATTGCACAATGCCTACAGATGTGCTTCGGAAACTACTACTAGTCTTCCAGTGTACGATCAGAGCGTAGACAGTTTAAGACATTACTCCCATGGAGAAAAGTCCGCATTGTGCTTATTATGTTCAATGCCGATGCAATTTCTGTGTTTCATCAAACTCGGAAGGTCCACAGATTACCGAATGCCTCCAGATGTGCTTCCGAAAGTACTACTAGTCTTCCAGTAAACGATCAAAGCATAGGAAGTTTAAGACATTACTCCCATGGAGAAAAGACCACATGGAGATTGTTGTGTTCAATGCCGATGCAATTTCTGTGTTTCATTAACACTCTGAATGTCCACAGATTACAGAATGCCTTCAGATGTGCTTCGGAAACTACTACTAGTGTTCCAGTGTAGGATCATAGCGTAGACAGTTTAAGACATTACTACCATGGAGAAAAGCCCCCATGGTGCTTATTGTGTTCAATGCCGATGCAATTTTTGTGTTTCATCAACACTCTGAAGGTCCACAGATTACAGAATGCATCCAGATGTGCTTCGGCAACTACTACTAGTCTTCCAGGGAACAATCAAAGCGTCGACAGTTTAAGACATTACTCCCATGGAGAAAAGTCCGCATGGTGCTTATTGTGTTCAATGCCGATGTAATTTTTGTGTTTCATCAACACTCTGAAGGTCCATAGATTAAAGAATGCATCCAGATGTGCTTCGGAAACTATTACAAGTCTTCCAGGGAACGATCAAAGCGTAGACAGTTTAAGACATTACTCCCATGGAGAAAAATCCGCATGGTGCTTATTGTGTTCAATGCCGATGCAATATCTGTGTTTCATCAACACTCTGAAGTTCCACAGATTGCACAATGCCTCCAGATGTGCTTCGGAAACTACTGGTATTTTTCCAGTGCACGATCACAGCGTAGACAGTTTAAGACATTACTCTCATGGAGAAAAGTCCGCATGGTGCTTATAGTATTCAATGACGATTCAATTTCTGTGTTTCATCCACACTCTAAAGGTCCACAGATTACAGAATACCTCCAGATGTGCTTCGGAATCTACTACTGGTCTTCCAGGGAACGATCAAAGCATAGACAGTTTAAGACTCTACTCCCATGGAGAAAAGTCCGCATAGTGTATATTGTGTTCAATGCCGATGCAGTTTTTGTGTTTCATCAACACTCTGAACCTCCACAGATTACAGAATGCCTCCAGGAGTGCTTCGGAAACTACTACTGGTCTTCCAGTGAACGATCAAAGCGTAGACACTTTAAGACATTACTCCCATGGAGAAAAGTCCCCATGGTGCTTATTGTGTTCAATGCCGATGCAATTTTTGTGTTTCATCAACACTCTGAAGGTCCACAGATTACAGAATGATTCCAGATGTGCTTCAGAAACAACTACTAGTCTTACAGTGTACGATCAAAGCGTAGACAGTTTAGGACATTACTCCCATGGAGAAAAGTCCGCATGGTGCTTATTGTGTTCAATGCCGATGCAATTTTTGTGTTTCATCAATACTCTGAAGGTCCACAGATTACAGAAAGCTTCCATATGTGCTTCGGAAATTACTACTGGTCTTCCAGTGTACGATCAAAGTGTAGACAGTTTAAGACATTACTCCCATGGAGAAAAGTCCACATGGTGCTTATTGTGTTCAATGCCGTTGCAATTTCGGTGTTTCATCAACACTCTGAAAGTCCACAGAATACAGAATGCATCCAGATGTGCTTCGGAAACTACTACTATTCTTGCAGGGAACGATCAAAGCGTAGACAGTTTGAGACATTACTTCCATGGAGAAAAGTCCGCATGGTGCTTATTGTGTTCAATGCCGATGCTATTTTTCAGTTTCATCAACACTCTGAAGGTCCACAGATTACAGAATGCATCCAGATATGCTTCGGCAACTACTACTAGTCTTCCAGGGAACAATCAAAGCGTCGACAGTTTAAGACATTACTCGCATGGAGAAAAGTCCGCATGGTGCTTATTGTGTTCAATGCCGATGTAATTTTTGTGTTTCATCAACACTCTGAATGTCCACAGATTAAAGAATGCATCCAGATGAGCTTCGGAAACTATTACAAGTCTTCCAGGGAACGATCAAAGCGTAGACAGTTTAAGACATTACTCCCATGGAGAAAAATCCGCATGGAGCTTATTGTGTTCAATGCCGATGCAATATCTGTGTTTTATCAACACTCTGAAGGTCCACAGATTACAGAATGCCTCCAGATGTGCTTCGGAAACTACTGGTAGTTTTCCAGTGAACAATCACAGCGTAGACAGTTTAAGACATTACTCTCATGGAGAAAAGTCCGCATGGTGCTTATAGTATTCAATGACGATTCAATTTCTGTGTTTCATCCATACTCTAAAGGTCCACAGATTACAGAATACCTCCAGATGTGCTTCGGAATCTACTACTAATCTTCCAGGGAACGATCAAAGTGTAGACAGTTTAAGACACTACTCCCATGGAGAAAAGTCCGCATAGTGTTTATTGTGTTCAATGCCGATGCAGTTTTTGTGTTTCATCAACACTCTGAACGTCCACAGATTACAGAATGCCTCCAGGAGTGCTTCGGAAACTACTACTAGTCTTCCAGTGAACGATCAAAGCGTAGACACTTTAATACATTACTCCCATATAGAAAAGTCCCCATGGTGCTTATTGTGTTCAATGCCGATGCAATTTTTGTGTTTCATCAACACTCTGAAGGTCCACAGATTTACAGAATGATTCCAGATGTGCTTCAGAAACAACTACTAGTCTTACAGTGTACGATTAAAGCGTAGACAGTTTAGGACATTACTCCCATGGAGAAAAGTCCGCATGGTGCTTATTGTGTTCAATGCCGATGCTATTTTTCTGTTTCATCAACACTCTGAAGGTCCACAGATTACAGAATGCTTCCAGATATGCTTCGGAAACTACTACTAGTCTTCCAGGGAACGATCAAAACGTAGGCAGTTTAAGACATTACTCTCATGGAGAAAAGTCCGGATGATGCTTATAGTGTTCAATGGCGATTACATTTCTGTGTTTCATCAACACTCAGAAGGTCCACAGATTACAGAATGCCTCCAGATGTGCATCGGAAACTACTACTACTCTTCCAGTTAACGATCAAAGCGTAGACAGTTTAAGACATTACTCCCATGGAGAAAAGTCCGCATGGTGCTTATTGTGTTCAATGCCGATCCAATTTCTGTGTTTCATCAACACTTTGAAGTTCCACAGATTACACAATGCCAAAAATGTGCTTCGGAAACTACTACTAGTCTTCCAGTATACGATCAAAGCGAAGACAGTTTAAGACATTACTCCCAAGGAGAAAAGTCCGCATGGTGATTATTGTGTTCAATGCCGATGCAATTTCTGTGTTTCATCAACACTCTGAAGGTCCACAGATTACAGACTGCCTCCAGATGTGCTTCCGAAAGTACTACTAGTCTTCCAGTAAACGATCAAAGCATAGAAAGTTTAAGACATTACTCCCATGGAGAAAAGTCCGCATGGTGCTCATTGTGTTCAATGCCGATGCAATTTTTGTGTTTCATCAACACTCAGATGGTCCACAGATTACAGAATGCATCCAGATGTGCTTCGGAAACTACTACTAGTCTTCCACAGAACGATCAAAGCGTAGACAGTTTATGACATTACGCCCATGGAGAAAAGTCCGCATGGTGCTTATTGTGTTCAATGCCGATTAAATTTCTGTGTTTCATCACACTCTGAAGTTCCACAGATTACAGAATGCATCCAGATGTGCTTCGGAAACTACTACTAGTCTTCCAGGGAACGATCAAAGCGTAGACAGTTTAAGACATTACTAACATGGAGAAAAGTCCGCATGGTGATTATTGTGTTCAATGCCGATGCCACTTCTATGTTTCATCAACACTCTGAAGTTCCACAGATTACAGAATGCATCCAGCTGTGCTTCGGAAACTACTACTAGTCTTCAAGGGAACGATCAAAGCGTAGACAGTTTAAGATATTACTCCCATGGAGAAACGTCCGCATGGTGCTTATTGTGTTCAATGCCGATGCAATTTTTGTGTTTCATTAACACTCTGAAGGTCCACAGATTACAGAATGCATCCAGATGTGCTTCGGAAACTACTACTAGTGTTCTAGTGAACGGTCAAAGCGTAGACAGTTTAAGACATTACTACCATGGAGAAAAGTCCGCATGGTGCTTATTGTGTTCAATGCCAATGCAATTTCTATGTTTCATCAACACTATGAAGGTCCACAGATTACAGAATTCCTCCAGATGTGCTTCGGAAACTACTACTAGTCTTCCAGTAAACGATCAAAGCATAGACAGTCTAAGACATTACTCCCATGGAGAAAACTGCACATGGTGCTTGTTGTGTTCATTGCCGATGCAATTTCTGTGTTTCATCAACACTCTGATGGTCCACAGATTACAGAACGCCTCCAGATGTGCTTCGGAAACTACTACTAGTCTTGCAGTGTACGATCAAAGCGTAGACACTTTAAGACATTACTCTCATGGAGAAAAGTCCGCATGGTGCGTATTGTCTTCAATGCCGATTCAATTCCTGTGTTTCATCAACACTCTGAAGGTCCACAGATTACAGAATGCCTCCAGAAGTGCTTCGGAAACAACTACCAGTCTTCCAGTGAACGATCAAAGCGTAGACAGTTTAAGACATTACTCCCATGGAGAAAAGTCCCCATGGTGCTACTTGTGTTCAATGCCGAGGCAATTTTTGTGTTTCATCAACACTCTGAAGGTCCACAGATTACAGAATGCCTCCAGATGTGCTTCGGAAACTACTACTAGTCTTCCAGGGAACGATCAAAGCGTAGACAGTTTGAGACATTACTCCCATGGAGAAAGGTCCGCATGGTGCTACTTGTGTTCAATGCCGATGCAATTTTTGTGTTTCATCAACACTCTGAAGGCCCACAGATTACAGAATGCCTCCAGATGTGCTTCCGAAACTACTACTAGTCTTCCAGGGAACGATCAAAGCGTAGACAGTTTGAGACATTACTCCCATGGAGAAAAGTCCGCATGGTGCTTATTGAGTTCAATGTCGATGCAATTTTTGTGTTTCATCAACACTCTGAAGGTCCACAGATTACAGAATGCATCCAGATGTGCTTCGGAAACTACTACTAGTCTTCCAGGGAACGATCAAAGCGTAGACAGTTTATGACATTACGCCCATGGAGAAAAGACCGCATGGTGCTTATTGTGTTCAATGCCGATTCAATTTCTGTGTTTCATCACACTCTGAAGGTCCACAGATTACAGAATGCATCCAGATGTGCTTCGGAAACTACTACTAGTCTTCCAGGGAACGATCAAAGCGTAGACAGTTTAAGACATTACTAACATGGAGAAAAGTCCGCATGGTGATTATTGTGTTCAATGCCGATGCCATTTCTATGTTTCATCAACACTCTGAAGGTCCACAGATTACAGAATGCATCCAGCTGTGCTTCGGAAACTACTACTAGTCTTCAAGGGAACGATCAAAGCGTAGACAGTTTAAGATATTACTCCCATGGAGAAACGTCCGCATGGTGCTTATTGTGTTCAATGCCGATGCAATTTTTGTGTTTCATTAACACTCTGAAGGTCCACAGATTACAGAATGCATCCAGATGTGCTTCGGAAACTACTACTAGTCTTCCAGTGAACGATCAAAGCGTAGACAGTATAAGACATTACTACCATGGAGAAAAGTCCGAATGGTGCTTATTGTGTTCAATGCCGATGCAATTTCTATGTTTCATCAACACTCTGAAGGTCCACAGATTACAGAATGCCTCCAGATGTGCTTCGGAAACTACTACTAGTCTTCCAGTAAACGATCAAAGCATAGACAGTTTAAGACATTACTCCCATGGAGAAAACTGCACATGGTGCTTGTTGTGTTCATTGCCGATGCAATTTCTGTGTTTCATCAACACTCTGATGGTCCACAGATTACAGAACGCCTCCAGATGTGCTTCGGAAACTACTACTAGTCTTCCAGTGTACGATCAAAACGTAGACAGTTTAAGACATTACTCTCATGGAGAAAAGTCCGCATGGTGCTTATTGTCTTCAATGCCGATTCAATTCCTGTGTTTCATCAACACTCTGAAGGTCCACAGATTACAGAATGCCTCCAGAAGTGCTTCGGAAACAACTACCAGTCTTCCAGTGAACGATCAAAGCGTAGACAGTTTAAGACATTACTCCCATGGAGAAAAGTCCCCATGGTGCTACTTGTGTTCAATGCCGATACAACTTTTGTGTTTCATCAACACTCTGAAGGTCCACAGATTACAGAATGCCTCCAGATGTGCTTCGGAAACTACTACTAGTCTTCTAGTGTAGGATCAAAGCGTAGACAGTTTAGGACATTACTCCCATGGAGAAAAGTCGGCATGGTGCTTATTGTGTTCAATGCCGATGCAATTTTTGTGTTTCATCAATACTCTGAAGGTACACAGATTACAGAATGCTCCCAGATGTGCTTCGGAAACTACTACTGGTCTTCCAGTGTACGATCAAAGCGTAGACAGTTTGAGACATTACTCCCATGGAGAAAAGTCCACATGGTGCTTATTGTGTTCAATGCCGATGCAATTTCGGTGTTTCATCAACACTCTGAAGGTCCACAGATTACAGAATGCATCCAGATGTGCTTCGGAAACTACTACTAGTCTCCCAGGGAACGATCAAAGCGTAGACAGTTTAAGACATTACTCCCATGGAGAAAAGTCCGCATGGTGCTTATTGTGTTGAATGCCGAAGCAATTTCTGTGTTTTATCAACACTCTGAAGGTCGACAGATTACAGAATGCATCCAGATGTGCTTCGGAAACTACTACTAGTCTTCCAGTGAACGACCAAAGCGTAGACAGTTTGAGACATTACTCCCATTGAGAAAAGTCCGCACGGTGCTTATTGTGTTCAAAGCCGATGTAATTTTTGTGTTTCATCAACACTCTGAAGGTCCACAGATTACAGAATGCATAAAGATGTGCTTCAGAAACTACTACTAGTCTTCCAGGGAACGATCAAAGCGTAGACAGTTTAAGACATAACACCCATCTAGAAAAGTCCACATGGTGCTTATTGTGTTCAATGCCGATGCAATTTCGGTGTTTCATCAACACTCTGAAGGTCCACAGATTACAGAATGCATCCAGATGTGATTCGGAAACTACTACTAGTCTCCCAGGGAACGATCAAAGCGTAGACAGTTTAAGACATTACTCCCATGGAGAAAAGTCCGCATGGTGCTTATTGTGTTGAATGCCGAAGCAATTTCTGTGTTTTATCAACACTCTGAAGGTCGACAGATCACAGAATGCATCCAGATGTGCTTCGGAAACTACTACTAGTCTTACAGTGTACGATCAAAGCGTAGACAGTTTAGGACATTACTCCCATGGAGAAAAGTCCGCATGGTGCTTATTGTGTTCAATGCCGATGCAATTTTTGTGTTTCATCAATACTCTAAAGGTCCACAGATTACAGAATGCTTCCAGATGTGCTTCGGAAATTACTACTGGTCTTCCAGTGTACGATCAAAGTGTAGACAGTTTAAGACATTACTCCCATGGAGAAAAGTCCACATGGTGCTTATTGTGTTCAATGCCGTTGCAATTTCGGTGTTTCATCAACACTCTGAAGGTCCACAGAATACAGAATGCATCCAGATGTGCTTCGGAAACTACTACTAGTCTTCCAGGGAACGATCAAAGCGTAGACAGTTTGAGACATTACTTCCATGGAGAAAAGTCCGCATGGCGCTTATTGTGTTCAATGCCGATGCTATTTTTCTGTTTCATCAACACTCTGAAGGTCCACAGATTACAGAATGCATCCAGATATGCTTCGGAAACTACTACTAGTCTTCCAGGGAACGATCAAAACGTAGGCAGTTTAAGACATTACTCTCATGGAGAAAAGTCCGGATGATGCTTATAGTGTTTAATGCCGATTAAATTTCTGTGTTTCATCAACACTCAGAAGGTCCACAGATTACAGAATGCCTCCAGATGTGCATCGGAAACTACTACTAGTCTTCCAGTTAACGATCAAAGCGTAGACAGTTTAAGACATTACTCCCATGGAGAAAAGTCCGCATGGTGCTTATTGTGTTCAATGCCGACGCAATTTCTGTGTTACATCAACACTCTGAAGTTCCACAGATTACACAATGCCTACAGATGTGCTTCGGAAACTACTACTAGTCTTCCAGTGTACGATCAAAGCGTAGACAGTTTAAGACATTACTCCCATGGAGAAAAGTCCGCATGGTGATTATTGTGTTCAATGCCGATGCAATTTCTGTGTTTCATCAACACTCTGAAGGTCCACAGATTACAGAGTGCCTCCAGATGTGCTTCCGAAAGTACTACTAGTCTTCCAGTAAACGATCAAAGCATAGAAAGTTTAAGACATTACTCCCATGGAGAAAAGACCACATGGTGCTTGTTGTGTTCAATGCCGATGCAATTTCTGTGTTTCATCAACACTCTGAAGGTCCACAGGGTACAGAATGCCTTCAGATGTGCTTCGGAAACTACTAATAGTCTTCCAGTGTACGATCAAAGCGCAGACAGTTTAAGACATTACTACCACGGAGAAAAGCCCGCATGGTGCTTATTGTGTTCAATTCCGATGCAATTTTTGTGTTTCATCAACACTCAGATGGTCCACAGATTACAGAATGCCTCCAGATGTGCTCCAGAAACTACTACTAGTCTTCCAGGGAACGATCAAAGCGTACACAGTTTGAGACATTACTCCCATGGAGAAAAGTCCGCATGGTGCTTATTGAGTTCAATGTCGATGCAATTTTTGTGTTTCATCAACACTCTGAAGGTCCACAGATAACAGAATGCATCCAGATATGCTTCGGAAACTACTACTAGTCTTCCAGGGAACGATCAAAGCGTAGACAGTTTATGACATTACGCCCATGGAGAAAAGACCGCATGGTGTTTATTGTGTTCAATGCCGATTCAATTTCTGTGTTTCATCACACTCTGAAGGGCCACAGATTACAGAATGCATCCAGATGTGCTTCGCAAACTACTACTAGTCTTCCAGGGAACGATCAAAGCGTAGACAGTTTAAGACATTACTAACATGGAGAAAAGTCCGCATGGTGATTATTGTGTTCAATGCCGATGCCATTTCTATGTTTCATCAACACTCTGAAGGTCCACAGATTACAGAATGCATCCAGCTGTGCTTCGGAAACTACTACTAGTCTTCAAGGGAACGATCAAAGCGTAGACAGTTTAAGATATTACTCCCATGGAGAAACGTCCGCATGGTGCTTATTGTGTTCAATGCCGATGCAATTTTTGTGTTTCATTAACGCTCTGAAGGTCCACAGATTACAGAATGCATCCAGATGTGCTTCGGAAACTACTACTAATCTTCCAGTGAACGATCAAAGCGTAGACAGTTTAAGACATTACTACCATGGAGAAAAGTCCGCATGGTGCTTATTGTGTTCAATGCCGATGCAATTTCTATGTTTCATCAACACCCTGAAGGTCCACAGATTACAGAATGCCTCCAGATGTGCTTCAGAATCTACTACTAGCCTTCCAGTAAACGATCAAAGCATAGACAGTTTAAGACATTACTTCCATGGAGAAAACTGCACATCTTGCTTGTTGTGTTCATTGCCGATGCAATTTCTATGTTTCATCAACACTCTGATGGTCCACAAATTACAGAACGCCTCCAAATGTGCTTCGGAAACTACTAGTAGTCTTCCAGTCTACGATCAAAGCGTAGACAGTTTAAGACATTACTCTCATGGAGAAAAGTCCGTATGGTGCTTATTGTCTTCAATGCCGATTCAATTCCTGTGTTTCATCAACACTCTGAAGGTCCACAGATTACAGAATGCCTCCAGAAGTGCTTCGGAAACAACTACCAGTCTTCCAGTGAACGATCAAAGCGTAGACAGTTGTGACATTACTCCCATGGAGAAGGGTCCCCATGGTGCTACTTGTGTTCAATGCCGATGCAATTTTTGTGTTTCATCAACACTCTGAAGGTCCACAGATTACAGAATGCCTCCAGATGTGCTTCGGAAACTACTACTAGTCTTACAGTGTACGATCAAAGCGTAGACAGTTTAGGACATTACTCCCATGGAGAAAAGTCCGCATGGTGCTTATTGTGTTCAATGCCGATGCAATTTTTGTGTTTCATCAATACTCTGAAGGTCCACAGATTACAGAATGCTTCCAGATGTGCTTCGGAAACTACTACTGGTCTTCCAGTGTACGATCAAAGCGTAGACAGTTTGAGACATTACTCCCATGGAGAAAAGTCCACATGGTGCTTATTGTGTTCAATGCCGATGCAATTTCGGTGTTTCATCAACACTCTGAAGGTCCACAGAATAGAGAATGCATCCAGATGTGCTTCGGAAACTACTACTAGTCTTCCAGGGAACGATCAAAGCGTAGACAGTTTGAGACATTACTCCCATGGAGAAAGGTCCGCATGGTGCTACTTGTGTTCAATGCCGATGCAATTTTTGTGTTTCATCAACACTCTGAAGGTCCACAGATTACAGAATGCCTCCAGATGTGCTTCGGAAACTACTACTAGTCTTACAGTGTACGATCAAAGCGTAGACAGTTTAGGACATTACTCCCATGGAGAAAAGTCTTCATGGTGCTTATTGTGTTCAATGCCGATGCAATTTTTGTGTTTCTTCAATACTCTGAAGGTTCACAGATTACAGCATGCTTCCAGATGTGCTTCGGAAACTACTACTGGTCTTCCAGTGTACGATCAAAACGTAGACAGTTTAAGACATTAGTCCCATGGAGAAAAGTCAACATGGTGCTTATTGTGTTCAATGCCGATGCAATTTCGGTGTTTCATCAACACTCTGAAGGTCCACAGAATACAGAATGCATCCAGATGTGCTTCGGAAACTAGTACTAGTGTTCCAGGGAACGATCAAAGCGTAGACAGTTTGAGACATTACTCCCATGGAGAAAGGTCCGCATGGTGCTTATTGTGTTCAATGCCGATGCAATTTTTGTGTTTCATCAACACTCTGAAGGTCCACAGATTACAGAATGCATCCAGATATGCTTCGGAAGCAACTACTAGTCTTCCAGAGAACGATCAAAGCGTAGACAGTTTGAGACATTACTCCCATTGAGAAAAGTCCGCAAGGTGCTTATTGTGTTCAAAGCCGATTTAATTTTTGTGTTTCATCAACACTCTGAAGGTCCACAGATTACAGAATGCATCCAGATGTGCTTCAGAAACTACTACTAGTCTACCAGGGAATGATCAAAGCGTAGACAGTTTAAGACATTACTCTCATGGAGAAAAGTCCGCATGGTGCTTATAGTGTTCAATGACGATTCAATTTCTGTGTTTCATCAACACTCTACAGGTCCACAGATTAAGGATAGCCTCCAGATGTGCTGCGGAAACTACTGGTAGTCTTCCAGTGAACGATCACAGCGTAGACAGTTTAAGATATTACTCTCATGGAGAAAAGTCCGCATGGTTCTTATAGTGTTCAATGACGATTCAATTTCTGTGTTTCATCAACACTCTAAAGGTCCACAGATTACAGAATGCCTCCAGATGTGCTCCGGAAACTATTACTAGTCTTCCAGTGTACGATCAAAGCGTAGACAGTTTAAGACATTACTCCCATGGAGAAAAGTCCACATGGTGCTTATTGTGTTCAATGCCGATGCAATTTCGGTGTTTCATCAACACTCTGAAGGTCCACAGAATACAGAATGCATCCAGATGTGCTTCGGAAACTACTACTAGTCTTCCAGTAAACGATCAAAGCATAGACAGTTTAAGACATTACTCCCATGGAGAAAACTGCACATGGTGCTTGTTGTGTTCAATGCTGATGCAATTTCTGTGTTTTATCAACACTCTGATGGTCCACAGATTACAGAACGCCTCCAGATGTGCTTCGGAAACTACTACTAGCCTTCCAGTGTACGATCAAAGCGTAGACAGTTTAAGACATTACTCTCATGGAGAAAAGCCCGCATGGTGCTTATTGTCTTCAATGCCGATTCAATTCCTGTGTTTCATCAACACTCTGAAGGTCCACAGATTACAGAATGCCTCCAGATGTGCTTCGGAAACTACTACTAGTCTTACAGTGTACGATCAAAGCGTAGACAGTTTAGGACATTACTCCCATGGAGAAAAGTCCGCATAGTGCTTATTGTGTTCAATGCCGATGCAATTTTTGTGTTTCTTCAATACTCTGAAGGTCCACAGATTACAGAATGCTTCGAGATGTGCTTCGGAAACTACTACTGGTCTTCCAGTGTACGATCAAAGCGTAGACAGTTTAAGACATTACTCCCATGGAGAAAAGACCACATGGTGCTTGTTGTGTTCAATGCCGATGCAATTTCTGTGTTTCATCAACACTCTGAAGGTCCACAGGTTACAGAATGCCTTCAGATGTGCTTCGGAAACTACTAATAGTCTTCCAGTGTACGATCAAAGCGCAGACAGTTTAAGACATTACTACCATGGAGAAAAGCCCGCATGGTGCTTATTGTGTTCAATGCCGATGCAATTTTTGTGTTTCATCAACACTCAGAAGGTCCACAGATTACAGAATGCCTCCAGATGTGCATCGGAAACTACTACTAGTCTTCCAGTTAACGATCAAAACGTTGACAGTTTAAGACATTACTCCCATAGAGAAAAGTCCGCATGGTGCTTATTGTGTTCAATGTCGACGCAATTTCTGTGTTTCATCAACACTCTGAAGTTCCACAGATTACACAATGCCTACAGATGTGCTTCGGAAACTACTACTAGTCTTCCAGTGTACGATCAAAGCGTAGACAGTTTAAGACATTACTCCCATGGAGAAAAGTCCGCATGGTGATTATTGTGTTCAATGCCGATGCAATTTCTGTGTTTCATCAACACTCTGAAGGTCCACAGATTACAGAGTGCCTCCAGATGTGCTTCCGAAAGTACTACTAGTCTTCCAGTAAACGATCAAAGCATAGAAAGTTTAAGACATTACTCCCATGGAGAAAAGACCACATGGTGCTTGTTGTGTTCAATGCCGATGCAATTTCTGTGTTTCATCAACACTCTGAAGGTCCACAGGTTACAGAATGCCTTCAGATGTGCTTCGGAAACTACTAATAGTCTTCCAGTGTACGATCAAAGCGCAGACAGTTTAAGACATTACTACCATGGAGAAAAGCCCGCATGGTGCTTATTGTGTTCAATGCCGATGCAATTTTTGTGTTTCATCAACACTCAGATGGTCCACAGATTACAGAATGCCTCGAGATGTGCTCCAGAAACTACTAATGGTCTTCCAGGGAACGATCAAAGCATAGACAGTTTGAGACATTACTCCCATGGAGAAAAGTCCGCATGGTGCTTATTGAGTTCAATGTCGATGCAATTTTTGTGTTTCATCAACACTCTGAAGGTCCACAGAATAGAGAATGCATCCAGATGTGCTTCGGAAACTACTACTAGTCTTCCAGGGAACGATCAAAGCGTAGACAGTTTGAGACATTACTCCCATGGAGAAAGGTCCGCATGGTGCTACTTGTGTTCAATGCCGATGCAATTTTTGTGTTTCATCAACACTCTGAAGGTCCACAGATTACAGAATGCCTCCAGATGTGCTTCGGAAACTACTACTAGTCTTACAGTGTACGATCAAAGCATAGACAGTTTAGGACATTACTCCCATGGAGAAAAGTCCACATGGTGCTTATTGTGTTCAATGCCGATGCAATTTCGGTGTTTCATCAACACTCTGAAGGTCCACAGAATACAGAATGCATCCAGATGTGCTTCGGAAACTAGTACTAGTCTTCCAGGGAACGATCAAAGCGTAGACAGTTTGTGACATTACTCCCATGGAGAAAGGTCCGCATGGTGCTTATTGTGTTCAATGCCGATGCAATTTTTGTGTTTCATCAACACTCTGAAGGTCCACAGATTACAGAATGCATCCAGATATGCTTCGGAAACAACTACTAGTCTTCCAGAGAACGATCAAAGCGTAGACAGTTTGAGACATTACTCCCATTGCGAAAAGTCCGGATGATGCTTATAGTGTTCAATGCCGATGCAATTTCTGTGTTTCATCAACACTCTGAAGGTCCACAGATTACAGAGTGCCTCCAGATGTGCTTCCGAAAGTACCACTAGTCTTCCAGTAAACGATCAAAGCATAGAAAGTTTAAGACATTACTCCCATGGAGAAAAGACCACATGGTGCTTGTTGTGTTCAATGCCGATGCAATTTCTGTGTTTCATCAACACTCTGAAGGTCCACAGGTTACAGAATGCCTTCAGATGTGCTTCGGAAACTACTAATAGTCTTCCAGTGTACGATCAAAGCGCAGACAGTTTAAGACATTACTACCATGGAGAAAAGCCCGCATGGTGCTTATTGTGTTCAATGCCGATGCAATTTTTGTGTTTCATCAACACTCAGATGGTCCACAGATTACAGAATGCCTCGAGATGTTCTCCAGAAACTACTACTAGTCTTCCAGGGAACGATCAAAGCGTAGACAGTTTGAGACATTACTCCCATGGAGAAAAGTCCGCATGGTGCTTATTGAGTTCAATGTCGATGCAATTTTTGTGTTTCATCAACACTCTGAAGGTCCACAGATTACAGAATGCATCCAGATGTGCTTCGGAAACTACTACTAGTCTTCCAGGGAACGATCAAAGCGTAGACAGTTTATGACATTACGCCCATGGAGAAAAGACCGCATGGTGCTTATTGTGTTCAATGCCGATTCAATTTCTGTGTTTCATCACACTCTGAAGGTCCACAGATTACAGAATGCATCCAGATGTGCTTCGCAAACTTCTACTAGTCTTCCAGGGAACGATCAAAGCGTAGACAGTTTAAGACATTACTAACATGGAGAAAAGTCCGCATGGTGATTATTGTGTTCAATGCCGATGCCATTTCTATGTTTCATCAACACTCTGAAGGTCCACAGATTACAGAATGCATCCAGCTGTGCTTCGGAAACTACTACTAGTCTTCAAGGGAACGATCAAAGCATAGACAGTTTAAGACATTACTTCCATGGAGAAAACTGCAAATGGTGCTTGTTGTGTTCATTGCCGATGCAATTTCTGTGTTTCATTAACACTCTGATGGTCCACAGATTACAGAACGCCTCCAGATGTGCTTCGGAAACTACTAGTAGTCTTCCAGTGTACGATCAAAGCGTAGACAGTTTAAGACATTACTCTCATGGAGAAAAGTCCGCATGGTGCTTATTGTCTTCAATGCCGATTCAATTCCTGTGTTTCATCAACACTCTGAAGGTCCACAGATTACAGAATGCCTCCAGAAGTGCTTCGGAAACAACTACCAGTCTTCCAGTGAACGATCAAAGCGTAGACAGTTTAAGACATTACTCCAATGGAGAAGGGTCCCCATGGTGCTACTTGTGTTCAATGCCGATGCAATTTTTGTGTTTCATCAACACTCTGAAGGCCCACAGATTACAGAATGCCTCCAGATGTGCTTCGGAAACTACTACTAGTCTTACAGTGTACGATCAAAGCGTAGACAGTTTAGGACATTACTCCCATGGAGAAAAGTCCGCATGGTGCTTATTGTGTTCAATGCCGATGCAATTTTTGTGTTTCATCAATACTCTGAAGGTCCACAGATTACAGAATGCTTCCAGATGTGCTTCGGAAACTACTACTGGTCTTCCAGTGTACGATCAAAGCGTAGACAGTTTGAGACATTACTCCCATGGAGAAAAGTCCACATGGTGCTTATTGTGTTCAATGCCGATGCAATTTCGGTGTTTCATCAACACTCTGAAGGTCCACAGAATAGAGAATGCATCCAGATGTGCTTCGGAAACTACTACTAGTCTTCCAGGGAACGATCAAAGCGTAGACAGTTTGAGACATTACTCCCATGGAGAAAGGTCCGCATGGTGCTACTTGTGTTCTATGCCGATGCAATTTTTGTGTTTCATCAACACTCTGAAGGTCCACAGAATACAGAATGCATCCAGATGTGCTTCGGAAACTAGTACTAGTCATCCAGGGAACGATCAAAGCGTAGACAGTTTGAGACATTACTCCCATTGAGATAGGTCCGCATGGTGCTTATTGTGTTCAATGCCGATGCAATTTTTGTGTTTCATCAACACTCTGAATTTCCACAGATTACAGAATGCATCCAGATATGCTTCGGAAACAACTACTAGTCTTCCAGGGAACGATCAAAGCGTAGACAGTTTGAGACATTACTCCCATTGAGAAAAGTCCGCATGGTGCTTATTGTGTTCAAAACCGATTTAATTTTTGTGTTTCATCAACACTCTGAAGGTCCACAGATTACAGAATGCATCCAGATGTGCTTCTGAAACTACTACTAGTCTACCAGGGAACGATCAAAGCGTAGACAGTTTAAGACATTACTCTCATGGAGAAAAGTCCGCATGGTGCTTATAGTGTTCAATGACGATTCAATTTCTGTGTTTCATCAACACTGTCAAGGTCCACAGATTACAGAATGCCTCCAGATGTGCTGCGGAAACTACTGGTAGTCTTCCAGTGAACGATCACAGCGTAGACAGTTTAAGACATTACTCTCATGGAGAAAAGTCCGCATGGTGCTTATAGTGTTCAATGACGATTCAATTTCTGTGTTTCATCAACACTCTAAAGGTCCACAGATTACAGAATGCCTCCAGATGGGCTCCGGAAACTATTACTAGTCTTCCAGTGTACGATCAAAGCGTAGACAGTTTAAGACATTACTCCCATGGAGAAAAGTCCACATGGTGCTTATTGTGTTCAATGCCGATGCAATTTCGGTGTTTCATCAACACTCTGAAGGTCCACAGAATACAGAATGCATACAGATGTGGTTCGGAAACTACTACTAGTCTTCCAGTAAACGATCAAAGCATAGACAGTTTAAGACATTACTCCCATGGAGAAAACTGCACATGGTGCTTGTTGTGTTCAATGCTGATGCAATTTCTGTGTTTCATCAACAATCTGATGGTCCACAGATTACAGAACGCCTCCAGATGTGCTTCGGAAACTACTACTAGCCTTCCAGTGTACGATCAAAGCGTAGATAGTTTAAGACATTACTCTCGTGGAGAAAAGTCCGCATGGTGCTTATTGTCTTCAATGCCGATTCAATTCCTGTGTTTCATCAACACTCTGAAGGTCCACAGATTACAGAATGCCTCCAGATGTGCTTCGGAAACTACTACTAGTCTTACAGTGTACGATCAAAGCGTAGACAGTTTAGGACATTACTCCAATGGAGAAAAGTCCGCATGGTGCTTATTGTGTTCAATGCCGATGCAATTTTTGTCTTTCTTCAATACTCTGAAGGTCCACAGATTACAGAATGCTTCGAGATGTGCTTCGGAAACTACTACTGGTCTTCCAGTGTACGATCAAAGCGTAGACAGTTTAAGACATTACTCCCATGGAGAAAAGTCCACATGGTGCTTATTGTGTTCAATGCCGATGCAATTTCGGTGTTTCATCAACACTCTGAAGGTCCACAGAATACAGAATGCATCCAGATGTGCTTCGGAAACTACTACTAGTCTTCCAGGGAACGATCAAAACGTAGACAGTTTGAGACATTACTCCCATGGAGAAAGGTCCGCATGGTGCTTATTGTGTTCAATGCCGATGCAATTTTTGTGTTTCATCAACACTCTGAAGGTCCACAGATTACAGAATGCATCCAGATATGCTTCGGAAACAACTACTAGTCTTCCAGGGAACGATCAAAGCGTAGACAGATTAAGTCAATACACCCATCTAGAAAAGTCCACATGGTGCTTATTGTGTTCAAAGCCGATGTAATTTTTGTGTTTTGTCAACACTCTGAAGGTCCACAGATTACAGAATGCATCCAGATGTGCTTCAGAAACTACTACTAGTCTTCCAGGGAACGATCAAAGCGTAGACAGTTTAAGACATACTCCCATGGAGAAAAATCCGCACGGTGCTTATTGTGTTCAATGCCGATGCAATATCTGTGTTTTATCAACACTCTGAAGGTCCACAGATTACAGAATGCCTCCAGATGTGCTGCGGAAACTACTGGTAGTCTTCCAGTGAACGATCACAGCGTAGACAGTTTAAGACATTACTCTCATGGAGAAAAGTCCGCATGGTGCTTATAGTGTTCAATGACGATTCAATTTCTGTGTTTCATCAACACTCTAAAGGTCCACAGATTACAGAATGCCTCCAGATGTGCTCCGGAAACTATTACTAGTCTTCCAGTGTACGATCAAATCGTAGACAGTTTAAGACACTACTCCCATGGAGAAAAGTCCGCATGGTGCTTATTGTGTTAAATGCCGATGCAGTTTTTGTGTTTCATCAACACTCTGAACGTCCACAGATTACAGAATGCCTCCAGATGTGCTTCAGGAACTACTACTAGTCTTCCAGGGAACGATCAAAGCGTAGACAGTTTGAGACATTACTCCCATGGAGAAAGGTCCGCATGGTGCTACTTGTGTTCTATGCCGATGCAATTTCGGTGTTTCATCAACACTCTGAAGGTCCACAGAATACAGAATGCATCCAGATGTGCTTCGGAAACTAGTACTAGTCTTCCAGGGAACGATCAAAGCGTAGACAGTTTGAGACATTACTCCCATGGAGAAAGGTCCGCATGGTGCTTATTGTGTTCAATGCCGATGCAATTTTTGTGTTTCATCAACACTCTGAAGGTCCACAGATTACATAATGCATCCAGATATGCTTCGGAAACAACTACTAGTCTTCCAGGGAACGATCAAAGCGTAGACAGTTTGAGACATTACTCCCATTGAGAAAAGTCCGCATGGTGCTTATTGTGTTCAAAGCCGATTTAATTTTTGTGTTTCATCAACACTCTGAAGGTCCACAGATTACAGAATGCATCCAGATGTGCTTCAGAAACTACTACTAGTCTACCAGGGAACGATCAAAGCGTAGACAGTTTAAGACATTACTCTCATGGAGAAAAGTCCGCATGGTGCTTATAGTGTTCAATGACGATTCAATTTCTGTGTTTCATCAACACTCTAAAGGTCCACAGATTACAGAATGCCTCCAGATGTGCTCCGGAAACTATTACTAGTCTTCCAGTGTACGATCAAAGCGTAGACAGTTTAAGACATTACTCCCATGGAGAAAAGTCCACATGGTGCATATTGTGTTCAATGCCGATGCAATTTCGGTGTTTCATCAACACTCTGAAGGTCCACAGAATACAGAATGCATCCAGATGTTCTTCGGAAACTACTACTAGTCTTCCAGTAAACGATCAAAGCATAGACAGTTTAAGACATTACTCCCATGGAGAAAACTGCACATGGTGCTTGTTGTGTTCAATGCTGATGCAATTTCTGTGTTTCATCAACACTCTGATGGTCCACAGATTACAGAACGCCTCCAGATGTGCTTCGGAAACTACTACTAGCCTTCCAGTGTACGATCAAAGCGTAGACAGTTTAAGACATTACTCTCATGGAGAAAAGTCCGCATGGTGCTTATTGTCTTCAATGCCGATTCAATTCCTGTGTTTCATCAACACTCTGAAGGTCCACAGATTACAGAATGCCTCCAGATGTGCTTCGGAAACTTCTACTAGTCTTACAGTGTGCGATCAAAGCGTAGACAGTTTAGGACATTACTCCCATGGAGAAAAGTCCGCATGGTGCTTATTGTGTTCAATGCCGATGCAATTTTTGTGTTTCTTCAATACTCTGAAGGTCCACAGATTACAGAATGCTTCGAGATGTGCTTCGGAAACTACTACTGGTCTTCCAGTGTACGATCAAAGCGTAGACAGTTTAAGACATTACTCCCATGGAGAAAAGTCCACATGGTGCTTATTGTGTTCAATGCCGATGCAATTTCGGTGTTTCATCAACACTCTGAAGGTCCACAGAATACAGAATGCATCCAGATGTGCTTCGGAAACTACTACTAGTCTTCCAGGGAACGATCAAAACGTAGACAGTTTGAGACATTACTCCCATGGAGAAAGGTCCGCATGGTCCTTATTGTGTTCAATGCCGATGCAATTTTTGTGTTTCATCAACACTCTGAAGGTCCACAGATTACAGAATGCATCCAGATATGCTTCGGAAACAACTACTAGTCTTCCAGGGAACGATCAAAGCGTAGGCAGATTAAGTCAATACACCCATCTAGAAAAGTCCACAAGGTGCTTATTGTGTTCAATGCCGATGCAATTTCGGTGTTTCATCAACACTCTGAAGGTCCACAGAATACAGAATGCCTCCAGATGTGCTTCTTAAACTAGTACTACTCTTCCAGGGATCGATCAAAGCGTAGACAGTTTAAGACATTACTCCCATGGAGAAAAGTCCGCATGGTGCTTATTGTGTTGAATGCCGAAGCAATTTCTGTGTTTTATCAACACTCTGAAGGTCGACAGATTACAGAATGCATCCAGGTGTGTTTCGGAAACTACTACTAGTCTGCCAGTGAACGATCAAAGCGTAGACAGTTTGAGACATTACTCCTATTGAGAAAAGTCCGCATGGTGCTTATTGTGTTCAAAGCCGATGTAATTTTTGTGTTTTGTCAACACTCTGAAGGTCCACAGATTACAGAATGCATCCAGATATGCTTCGGAAACTACTCGTAGTCTTCCAGTGAACGATCACAGCGTAGACAGTTTAAGACATTACTCTCATGGAGAAAAGTCCGCATGGTGCTTATAGTGTTCAATGACGATTCAATTTCTGTGTTCATCAACACTCTAAAGGTCCACAGATTACAGAATGCCTCCAGATGTGCTCCGGAAACTATTACTAGTCTTCCAGTGTACGATCAAATCGTAGACAGTTTAAGACACTACTCCCATGGAGAAAAGTCCGCATGGTGCTTATTGTGTTAAATGCCGATGCAGTTTTTGTGTTTCATCAACACTCTGAACGTCCACAGATTACAGAATGCCTCCAGATGTGCTTCAGGAACTACTACTAGTCTTCCAGGGAACGATCAAAGCGTAGACAGTTTGAGATATTACTTCCATGGAGAAAAGTCCGCATGGTGCTTATTGTGTTCAATGCCGATGAAATTTTTGTGTTTCATCAACACTCTGAAGGTCCACAGATTACAGAATGCATCCAGATATGCTTCGGAAACTACTACTAGTCTTCCAGGGAACGATCAAAGCGAAGAGAGTTTAAGACATTACTCCCATGGAGAAAAGTCCATATGGTGCTTATTGTGTTCAATGCCGATGCAATTTCTGTGTTTCATCAACACTCTGAAGGTCCACAGAATACAGAATGCATCCAGATGTGCTTCAGAAACTACTACTAGTCTTCCAGGAAATGATCAAAGCGTAGGCAGTTTATGACATTACTCCCATGGAGAAAAGTCCTCATGGTGCTTATTGTGTTCAGTGCCGATGAATTTTTGTGTTTCATCAACACTCTGAAGGTCCACAGATTACAGAATGCATCCAGATATGCTTCGGAAACAACTACTAGTCTTCCAGGGAACGATCAAAGCGTAGACATTTTAAGACATAACTCCCATGGAGAAAAGTTCACATGGTGCTGATTGTGTTCAATGCCGATGCAATTTCGGTGTTTCATCAACACTCTGAAGGTCCACAGAATACAGAATGCATCCAGATGTGCTTCAGAAACTACTACTAATCTTCCAGAAAACGATCAATGCGTAGGCAGTTTAAGACATTATTCACATGGAGAAAAGTCCGCATGGTGCTTATTGTGTTCAATGCCGATGAATTTTTGTGTTTCATCAACACTCTGAAGGTCCACAGATTACAGAATGCATCCAGATGTGCTTTGGAAACTACTACTAGTCTTCCAGTAAAAGATGAAAGCATAGGCAGTTTAAGACATTACTCCCATGGAGCAAAGTCCACATGGTGCTTGTTGTGTTCAATGCCGATGCAATTTCTGTGTATCATCCACACTCTGAAGGTACCCAGATTACAGAATGCCTCCAGATGTGCTTCTGAAACTACTACTAGTCCTCCAGTGTACGATCAAAGTGTAGACAGTTTAGGACATTACTCCAATGGAGAAAAGTCCGCATGGTGCTTATTGTCTTCAATGCCGATTCAATTCCTGTGTTTCATCAACACTCTGAAGGTCCACAGATTACAGAATGCCTCCAGATGTGCTTCGGAAACTACTACTAGTCTTACAGTGTACGATCAAAGCGTAGGCAGTTTAAGACATTACTCTCATGGAGAAAAGTCCGCATGGTGCTTATTGTCTTCAATGCCGATTCAATACCTGTGTTTCATCAACACTCTGAAGGTCCACAGATTACAGAATGCCTCCAGATGTGCTTCGGAAACTACTACTAGTCTTACAGTGTACGATCAAAGCGTAGACAGTTTAGGACATTACTCCCATGGAGAAAAGTCCGCATGGTGCTTATTGTGTTAAATGCCGATGCAGTTTTTGTGTTTCATCAACACTCTGAACGTCCACAGATTACAGAATGCCTCCAGATGTGCTTCAGGAACTACTACTAGTCTTCCAGGGAACGATCAAAGCGTAGACAGTTTGAGACATTACTCCCATGGAGAAAGGTCCGCATGGTGCTACTTGTGTTCTATGCCGATGCAATTTCGGTGTTTCATCAACACTCTGAAGGTCCACAGAATACAGAATGCATCCAGATGTGCTTCGGAAACTAGTACTAGTCTTCCAGGGAACGATCAAAGCGTAGACAGTTTGAGACATTACTCCCATGGAGAAAGGTCCGCATGGTGCTTATTGTGTTCAATGCCGATGCAATTTTTGTGTTTCATCAACACTCTGAAGGTCCACAGATTACATAATGCATCCAGATATGCTTCGGAAACAACTACTAGTCTTCCAGGGAACGATCAAAGCGTAGACAGTTTGAGACATTACTCCCATTGAGAAAAGTCCGCATGGTGCTTATTGTGTTCAAAGCCGATTTAATTTTTGTGTTTCATCAACACTCTGAAGGTCCACAGATTACAGAATGCATCCAGATGTGCTTCAGAAACTACTACTAGTCTACCAGGGAACGATCAAAGCGTAGACAGTTTAAGACATTACTCTCATGGAGAAAAGTCCGCATGGTGCTTATAGTGTTCAATGACGATTCAATTTCTGTGTTTCATCAACACTCTAAAGGTCCACAGATTACAGAATGCCTCCAGATGTGCTCCGGAAACTATTACTAGTCTTCCAGTGTACGATCAAAGCGTAGACAGTTTAAGACATTACTCCCATGGAGAAAAGTCCACATGGTGCATATTGTGTTCAATGCCGATGCAATTTCGGTGTTTCATCAACACTCTGAAGGTCCACAGAATACAGAATGCATCCAGATGTTCTTCGGAAACTACTACTAGTCTTCCAGTAAACGATCAAAGCATAGACAGTTTAAGACATTACTCCCATGGAGAAAACTGCACATGGTGCTTGTTGTGTTCAATGCTGATGCAATTTCTGTGTTTCATCAACACTCTGATGGTCCACAGATTACAGAACGCCTCCAGATGTGCTTCGGAAACTACTACTAGCCTTCCAGTGTACGATCAAAGCGTAGACAGTTTAAGACATTACTCTCATGGAGAAAAGTCCGCATGGTGCTTATTGTCTTCAATGCCGATTCAATTCCTGTGTTTCATCAACACTCTGAAGGTCCACAGATTACAGAATGCCTCCAGATGTGCTTCGGAAACTTCTACTAGTCTTACAGTGTGCGATCAAAGCGTAGACAGTTTAGGACATTACTCCCATGGAGAAAAGTCCGCATGGTGCTTATTGTGTTCAATGCCGATGCAATTTTTGTGTTTCTTCAATACTCTGAAGGTCCACAGATTACAGAATGCTTCGAGATGTGCTTCGGAAACTACTACTGGTCTTCCAGTGTACGATCAAAGCGTAGACAGTTTAAGACATTACTCCCATGGAGAAAAGTCCACATGGTGCTTATTGTGTTCAATGCCGATGCAATTTCGGTGTTTCATCAACACTCTGAAGGTCCACAGAATACAGAATGCATCCAGATGTGCTTCGGAAACTACTACTAGTCTTCCAGGGAACGATCAAAACGTAGACAGTTTGAGACATTACTCCCATGGAGAAAGGTCCGCATGGTCCTTATTGTGTTCAATGCCGATGCAATTTTTGTGTTTCATCAACACTCTGAAGGTCCACAGATTACAGAATGCATCCAGATATGCTTCGGAAACAACTACTAGTCTTCCAGGGAACGATCAAAGCGTAGGCAGATTAAGTCAATACACCCATCTAGAAAAGTCCACAAGGTGCTTATTGTGTTCAATGCCGATGCAATTTCGGTGTTTCATCAACACTCTGAAGGTCCACAGAATACAGAATGCCTCCAGATGTGCTTCTTAAACTAGTACTACTCTTCCAGGGATCGATCAAAGCGTAGACAGTTTAAGACATTACTCCCATGGAGAAAAGTCCGCATGGTGCTTATTGTGTTGAATGCCGAAGCAATTTCTGTGTTTTATCAACACTCTGAAGGTCGACAGATTACAGAATGCATCCAGGTGTGTTTCGGAAACTACTACTAGTCTGCCAGTGAACGATCAAAGCGTAGACAGTTTGAGACATTACTCCTATTGAGAAAAGTCCGCATGGTGCTTATTGTGTTCAAAGCCGATGTAATTTTTGTGTTTTGTCAACACTCTGAAGGTCCACAGATTACAGAATGCATCCAGATATGCTTCGGAAACTACTCGTAGTCTTCCAGTGAACGATCACAGCGTAGACAGTTTAAGACATTACTCTCATGGAGAAAAGTCCGCATGGTGCTTATAGTGTTCAATGACGATTCAATTTCTGTGTTCATCAACACTCTAAAGGTCCACAGATTACAGAATGCCTCCAGATGTGCTCCGGAAACTATTACTAGTCTTCCAGTGTACGATCAAATCGTAGACAGTTTAAGACACTACTCCCATGGAGAAAAGTCCGCATGGTGCTTATTGTGTTAAATGCCGATGCAGTTTTTGTGTTTCATCAACACTCTGAACGTCCACAGATTACAGAATGCCTCCAGATGTGCTTCAGGAACTACTACTAGTCTTCCAGGGAACGATCAAAGCGTAGACAGTTTGAGATATTACTTCCATGGAGAAAAGTCCGCATGGTGCTTATTGTGTTCAATGCCGATGAAATTTTTGTGTTTCATCAACACTCTGAAGGTCCACAGATTACAGAATGCATCCAGATATGCTTCGGAAACTACTACTAGTCTTCCAGGGAACGATCAAAGCGAAGAGAGTTTAAGACATTACTCCCATGGAGAAGAGTCCATATGGTGCTTATTGTGTTCAATGCCGATGCAATTTCTGTGTTTCATCAACACTCTGAAGGTCCACAGAATACAGAATGCATCCAGATGTGCTTCAGAAACTACTACTAGTCTTCCAGGAAATGATCAAAGCGTAGGCAGTTTATGACATTACTCCCATGGAGAAAAGTCCTCATGGTGCTTATTGTGTTCAGTGCCGATGAATTTTTGTGTTTCATCAACACTCTGAAGGTCCACAGATTACAGAATGCATCCAGATATGCTTCGGAAACAACTACTAGTCTTCCAGGGAACGATCAAAGCGTAGACATTTTAAGACATAACTCCCATGGAGAAAAGTTCACATGGTGCTGATTGTGTTCAATGCCGATGCAATTTCGGTGTTTCATCAACACTCTGAAGGTCCACAGAATACAGAATGCATCCAGATGTGCTTCAGAAACTACTACTAATCTTCCAGAAAACGATCAATGCGTAGGCAGTTTAAGACATTATTCACATGGAGAAAAGTCCGCATGGTGCTTATTGTGTTCAATGCCGATGAATTTTTGTGTTTCATCAACACTCTGAAGGTCCACAGATTACAGAATGCATCCAGATGTGCTTTGGAAACTACTACTAGTCTTCCAGTAAAAGATGAAAGCATAGGCAGTTTAAGACATTACTCCCATGGAGCAAAGTCCACATGGTGCTTGTTGTGTTCAATGCCGATGCAATTTCTGTGTATCATCCACACTCTGAAGGTACCCAGATTACAGAATGCCTCCAGATGTGCTTCTGAAACTACTACTAGTCCTCCAGTGTACGATCAAAGTGTAGACAGTTTAGGACATTACTCCAATGGAGAAAAGTCCGCATGGTGCTTATTGTCTTCAATGCCGATTCAATTCCTGTGTTTCATCAACACTCTGAAGGTCCACAGATTACAGAATGCCTCCAGATGTGCTTCGGAAACTACTACTAGTCTTACAGTGTACGATCAAAGCGTAGGCAGTTTAAGACATTACTCTCATGGAGAAAAGTCCGCATGGTGCTTATTGTCTTCAATGCCGATTCAATACCTGTGTTTCATCAACACTCTGAAGGTCCACAGATTACAGAATGCCTCCAGATGTGCTTCGGAAACTACTACTAGTCTTACAGTGTACGATCAAAGCGTAGACAGTTTAGGACATTACTCCCATGGAGAAAAGTCCGCATGGTGCTTATTGTGTTCAATGCCGATGCAATTTTTGTGTTTCTTCAATACTCTGAAGGTCCACAGATTACAGAATGCTTCCAGATGTGCTTCGGAAACTACTACTGGTCTTCCAGTGTACGATCAAAGCGTAGACACTTTAAGACATTACTCCCATGGAGAAAAGTCCACATGCTGCTTATTGTGTTCAATGCCGATGCAATTTCGGTGTTTCATCCATACTCTGAAGGTCCACAGAATACAGAATGCATCCAGATGTGCTTCGGAAACTACTACTAGTCTTCCAGGGAACAATCAAAGCGTAGACAGTTTGAGACATTACTCCCATGGAGAAAGGTCCGCATGGTGCTTATTGTGCTCAATGCCGAAGCAATTTTTGAGTTCCTTCAACACTCTGAAGGTCCACAGATTACAGAATGCATCCAGATATGCTTCGGAAACAACTACTAGTCTTAGAGGGAACGATCAAAGCGTAGACAGTTTAAGACCTAACACCCATCTAGAAAAGTCAACATGGTTCTTATTGTGTTCAATGATGCTGTAATTTCGGTGTTTCATCAACACTCTGAAGGTCCACAGATTACAGAATGCACCCAGATGTGCTTTGGAAACTACTACTAGTCTCCCAGGGAACGATCAAAGCGTAGACAGTTTAAGACATTACTCCCATGGAGAAAAGTCCGCATGGTGCTTATTGTGTTGAATGCCGAAGCAATTTCTGTGTTTTATCAACACTCTGAAGGTCGACAGATTACAGAGTGCATCCAGATGTGCTTCGGAAACTACTACTAGTCTTCCAGTGAACGATCAAAGCGTAGACAGTTTGAGACATTACTCCTATTGAGAAAAGTCCGCATGGTGCTTATTGTGTTCAAAGCCGATGTAATTTTTGTGTTTCATCAACACTCTGAAGGTCCACAGATTACAGAATGCATCCAGATGTGCTTCAGAAACTACTACTAGTCTTGCAGGGAACGATCAAAGCGTAGACAGTTTAAGACATTATTCCCATGGAGAAAAATCCGCATGGTGCTTATTGTGTTCAATGCCGATGCAATATCTGTGTTTTATCAACACTCTGAAGGTCCACAGATTACAGAATGCCTCCAGATGTGCTGCGGAAACTACTGGTAGTCTTCCAGTGAACGATCACAGCGTAGACAGTTTAAGACATTACTCTCATGGAGAAAAGTCCGCATGGTGCTTATAGTGTACAATGACGATTCAATTTCTGTGTTTCATCAACACTCTAAAGATCCACAGATTACAGAATGCCTCCAGATGTGCTCCGGAAATTATTACTAGTCTTCCAGTGTACGATCAAAGCGTAGACAGTTTAAGACACTACTCCCATGGAGAAAAGTCCGCATGGTGCTTATTGTGTTAAATGCCGGTGCAATTTCTGTGTTTCATCAACAATCTGAAGGTCCACAGATTACAGAATGCCTCCAGATGTGCTTCGGAAACTACTACTAGCCTTCCAGTGTACAATCAAGGTCTAGACAGTTTAAGACATTACTCCTATGGAGAAAAGTCCGCATAGTGTTTATTGTGTGCAATGCCGATGCAGTTTTTGTGTTTCATCAACACTCTGAACGTCCACAGATTACAGAATGCCACCAGATGTGCTTCAGGAACTACTACTAGTCTTCCAGGCAACGATCAAAGCGTAGACAGTTTGAGACATTACTTCCATGGAGAAAAGTCCGCATGGTGCTTATTGTGTTCAATGCCGATGAAATTTTTGTGTTTCATCAACACTCTGAAGGTCCACAGATTACAGAATGCATCCAGATATGCTTCGGAAACTACTACTAGTCTTCCAGGGAACGATCAAAGCGAAGAGAGTTTAAGACATTACTCCCATGGAGAAAAGTCCATATGGTGCTTATTGTGTTCAATGCCGATGCAATTTCTGTGTTTCATCAACACTCTGAAGGTCCACAGAATACAGAATGCATCCAGATGTGCTTCAGAAACTACTACTAGTCTTCCGGGAAATGATCAAAGCGTAGGCAGTTTATGACATTACTCCCATGGAGAAAAGTCCTCACGGTGCTTATTGTGTTCAATGCCGATGAATTTTTGTGTTTCATCAACACTCTGAAGGTCCACAGATTACAGAATGCATCCAGATATGCTTCGGAAACAACTACTAGTCTTCCAGGGAACGATCAAAGCGTAGACAGTTTAAGACATTACTCCCATGGAGAAAAGTCCGCATGGTGCTTATTGTGTTGAATGCCGAAGCAATTTCTGTGTTATATCAACACTCTGAAGGTCGACAGATTACAGAATGCATCCAGATGTGCTTCGGAAACTACTACTAGTCTTCCAGTGCACGATCAAAGCGTAGACAGTTTGAGACATTATTCCTATTGAGAAAAGTCCGCATGGTGCTTATTGTGTTCAAAGCCGATGTAATTTTTGTGTTTCATCAACACTCTGAAGGTCCACAGATTACAGAATGCATCCATATGTGCTTCAGAAACTACTACTAGTCTTGCAGGGAACGATCAAAGCGTAGACAGTTTAAGACATTACTCCCATGGAGAAAAATCCGCATGGTGCTTATTGTGATCAATGCCGATGCAATATCTGTGTTTTATCAACACTCTGAAGGTCCACAGATTACAGAATGCCTCCAGATGTGCTGCGGAAACTACTGGTAGTCTTCCAGTGAACGATCACAGCGTAGACAGTTTAAGACATTACTCTCATGGAGAAAAGTCCGCATGGTGCTTATAGTGTACAATGACGATTCAATTTCTGTGTTTCATCAACACTCTAAAGGTCCACAGATTACAGAATGCCACCAGATGTGCTCCGGAAACTATTACTAGTCTTCCAGTGTACGATCAAAGCGTAGACAGTTTAAGACACTACTCCCATGGAGAAAAGTCCGCATGGTGCTTATTGTGTTAAATGCCGATGCAATTTCTGTGTTTCATCAACAATCTGAAGGTCCACAGATTACTGAATGCCTCCCGATGTGCTTCGGAAACTACTACTAGCCTTCCAGTGTACAATCAAGGTCTAGACAGTTTAAGACATTACTCCTATGGAGAAAAGTCCGCATAGTGTTTATTGTGTGCAATGCCGATGCAGTTTTTGTGTTTCATCAACACTCTGAACGTCCACAGATTACAGAATGCCACCAGATGTGCTTCAGGAACTACTACTAGTCTTCCAGGCAACGATCAAAGCGTAGACAGTTTGAGACATTACTTCCATGGAGAAAAGTCCGCATGGTGCTTATTGTGTTCAATGCCGATGAAATTTTTGTGTTTCATCAACACTCTGAAGGTCCACAGATTACAGAATGCATCCAGATATGCTTCGGAAACTACTATTAGTCTTCCAGGCAACGATCAAAGCGAAGAGAGTTTAAGACATTACTCCCATGGAGAAAAGTCCATATGGTGCTTATTGTGTTCAATGCCGATGCAATTTCTGTGTTTCATCAACACTCTGAAGGTCCACAGAATACAGAATGCATCCAGATGTGCTTCAGAAACTACTACTAGTCTTCCACGAAATGATCAAAGCGTAGGCAGTTTATGACATTACTCCCATGGAGAAAAGTCCTCATGGTGCTTATTGTGTTCAATGCCGATGAATTCTTGTGTTTCATCAACACTCTGAAGGTCCACAGATTACAGAATGCATCCAGATATGCTTCGGAAACAACTACTAGTCTTCCAGGGAACGATCAAAGCGTAGACAGTTTAAGACATAACTCCCATGGAGAAAAGTCCACATGGTGCTTATTGTGTTCAATGCCGATGCAATTTCGGTGTTTCATCAACACTCTGAAGGTCCACAGAATACAGAATGCATCCAGATGTGCTTCAGAAACTACTACTAATCTTCCAGGAAACGATCAATGCGTAGGCAGTTTAAGACATTACTCCCATGGAGAAAAGTCCGCATGGTGCTTATTGTGTTCAATGCCGATGAATTTTTGTGTTTCATCAACACTCTGAAGGTCCACAGATTACAGAATGCATCCAGATGTGCTTCGGAAACTACTACTAGTCTTCCAGTAAACGATGAAAGCATAGACAGTTTAAGACATTACTCCCATGGAGCAAAGTCCACATGGTGCTTGTTGTGTTCAATGCCGATGCAATTTCTGTGTTTCATCCACACTCTGAAGGTACACAGATTACAGAATGCCTCCAGATGTGCTTCGGAAACTACTACTAGTCTTCCAGTGTACGATCAAAGTGTAGACAGTTTAAGACATTACTACCATGGAGAAAAGCCCGCATGGTGCATATTGTGTTCAATGCCGATGCAATTTTTGTGTTTCATCAACACTCTGAAGGTCCACAGATTACAGAATGCATCCAGATGTGCTTTGGAAACTACTACTAGTCTTCCAGGGAACGATCAAAGCGTAGACAGTTTAAGACATTACTCCCATGGAGAAAAGTCCGCATGATGCTTATTGAGTTCAATGCCGATGCAATTTTTGTGTTTCATCAACACTCTGAAGGTCCACAGATTACAGAATGCATCCAGATGTGCTTCGGTAACTACTACTAGTCTTCCAGGGAACGATCAAAGCGTAGACAGTTTAAGACATTACTGCCATGGAGAAAAGTCCGCATGGTGCTTATTGTGGTCAATGCCGATTCAATTTCTGTGTTTCATCACACTCTGAAGGTTCACAGATTACAGAATGCATCCAGATGTGTTTCGGAATCTACTATTAGTCTTCCAGGGAACGATCAAAGCCTAGACAGTTTAAGACATTACTCCCATGGAGAAAAGTCAGCATGGTGCTTATTGTGTTCAATGCCGAAGCAATTTCTGTGTTTCATCAACACTCTGAAGGTCCACAGATTACAGAATGCATCCAGATGTGCATCGGAAACTACTACTAGTCTTCGAGGGAAAGATCAAAGCGTAGACAGTTTAAGACATTACTCCCATGGAGAAAAGTCCGCATTGTGCTTATTGTGTTCAATGCCGATGCAATTTTTGTGTTTCATCAACACTCTGAAGGGCCACAGATTACAGAATGCATCCAGATGTGCTTCGGAAACTACTACTAGTCTTCCAGTGAACGATCAAAGCGTAGACAGTTTAAGACATTACTACAATGGAGAATAGCCCGAATGGTGCTTATTGTGTTCAATGCCGATGCAATTTCTATGTTTCATCAACACTCTGGAGGTCCAGAGATTACAGAAAGCCACCAGATGTGCTTCGGAAACTACTCCTAGTCTTCCAGTAAACGATCAAAGTATAGACAGTTTAAGACATTACTCCCATGGAGAAAAGTCCGCATGGTGCTTATTGTGTTCAATGCCGATGAATTTTTGTGTTTCATCAACACTCTGTAGGTCCACAGATTACAGAATGCATCCAGATGTGCTTCGGAATCTACTACTAGTCTTCCAGTAAACGATGAAAGCATAGACAGTTTAAGACATTACTCCCATGGAGAAAAGTCAGCATGGTGCTTATTGTGTTCAATGCCGAAGCAGTTTCCGTGTTTCATCAACACTCTGAAGGTCCACAGATTACAGAATGCATCCAGATGTGCTTCAGAAACTACTACTAGTCTTCCAGGAAACGATCAAAGCGTAGGCAGTTTATGACATTACTCCCATGGAAAAAAGTCCTCATGGTGCTTATTGTGTTCAATGCCGATGAATTTTTGTGTTTCATCAACACTCTGAAGGACCTCAGATTACAGAATGCATCGAGATGTGCTTCGGAAACTACTACTAGTCTTCCAGGAACGATCAAAGCGTAGACAGTTTGAGACATTACTTCCATGGAGAAAAGTCCGCAAGGTGCTTATTGTGTTCAATGCCGATGCAATTTTTGTGTTTCATCAACACTCTGAAGGTCCACAGATTACAGATTGCATCCAGATATGCTTCGGAAACTACTACTAGTCTTCCAGGGAATGATCAAAGCGTAGACAGTTTAAGACATTACTCCCAAGGAGAAAAGTCCACATGGTGCTTATTGTGTTCAATGCCGATGCAATTTCTGTGTGTCATCAACACTCTGAAGGTCCACAGAATACAGAATGCATCCAGAAGTGCTTCAGAAACTACTACTTGTCCTCCAGGAAACGATCAAAGCGTAGGCAGTATAAGACATTACTCCCATGGAGAAAAGTCCGCATGGTGCTTATTGCGTTCAATTCCAATGCAATATCTGTGTTTCATCAACACTCTGAAGGTCCACAGATTACAGAATGCCTCCAGATGTGCTTTGGAAACTACTACTAGTCTTCCAGGGAACGATCAAAGCGTAGACAGTTTAAGACATTACTCCCATGGAGAAAAGTCCGCATGATGCTTATTGAGTTCAATGCCGATGCAATTTTTGTGTTTCATCAACACTCTGAAGGTCCACAGATTACAGAATGCATCCAGATGTGCTTCGGAAACTACTACTAGTCTTCCAGGGAACGATCAAAGCGTAGACAGTTTAAGACATTACTCCCATGGAGAAAAGTCCGCATGGTGCTTATTGTGTTCAATGCCGATTCAATTTCTGTGTTTCATCACACTCTGAAGGTTCACAGATTACAGAATGCTTCCAGATGTGTTTCGGAATCTACTATTAGTCTTCCAGGGAACGATCAAAGCGTAGACAGTTTAAGACATTACTCCCATGGAGAAAAGTCAGCATGGTGCTTATTGTGTTCAATGCCGAAGCAATTTCTGTGTTTCATCAACACTCTGAAGGTCCACAGATTACAGAATGCATCCAGATGTGCATCGGAAACTACTACTAGTCTTCGAGGGAAAGATCAAAGCGTAGACAGTTTAAGACATTACTCCCATGGAGAAAAGTCCGCATTGTGCTTATTGTGTTCAATGCCGATGCAATTTTTGTGTTTCATCAACACTCTGAAGGGCCACAGATTACAGAATGCATCCAGATGTGCTTCGGAAACTACTACTAGTCTTCCAGTGAACGTTCAAAGCGTAGACAGTTTAAGACATTACTACAATGGAGAATAGCCCGCATGGTGCTTATTGTGTTCAATGCCGATGCAATTTCTATGTTTCATCAACACTCTGGAGGTCCAGAGATTACAGAATGCCACCAGATGTGCTTCGGAAACTACTCCTAGTTTTCCAGTAAACGATCAAAGTATAGACAGTTTAAGACATTACTCCCATGGAGAAAAGTCCGCATGGTGCTTATTGTGTTCAATGCCGATGAATTTTTGTGTTTCATCAACACTCTGTAGGTCCACAGATTACAGAATGCATCCAGATGTGCTTCGGAATCTACTACTAGTCTTCCAGTAAACGATGAAAGCATAGACAGTTTAAGACATTACTCCCATGGAGAAAAGTCAGCATGGTGCTTATTGTGTTCAATGCCGAAGCAATTTCCGTGTTTCATCAACACTCTGAAGGTCCACAGACTACAGAATGCATCCAGATGTGCTTCAGAAACTACTACTAGTCTTCCAGTGAACGATCAAAGTGTAGACAGTTTAAGACATTACTCCCATGGAGAAAAGTCCGCATGGTGCTTATTGTGTTCAATGCCGATGCAATATCTGTGTTTCATCAACACTCTGAAGGTCCACAGATTACAGAATGCCTCCAGATGTGCTTCGGGAACTACTACTAGTCTCCCAGTGTACGATCAAAGCGTAGACAGTTTAAGATATTACTCCCAAGGAGAAAAGTCCGCATGGTGCTTATTGTGTTCAATGCCGAGGCAATTTCTGTGTTTCATCAACACTCTGAAGGTCCACAGATTACACAATGCCTACAGATGTGCTTCGGAAACTACTACTAGTCTTCCAGTGTACGAACAAAGCGTAGACAGTTTAAGACATTACTCCCAAGGCGAAAAGTACGCATGGTGCTTATTGTGTTCAACGCCGAAGCCATTTCTGTGTTTCATCAACACTCTGAAGGTCCACGGAATACAGAATGCATCCAGATGTGCTTCAGAGACTATTACTAGTCTTCCAGGAAACGATCAAAGCGTAGGCAGTTTAAGACATTACTTCATGGAGAAAAGTACGCATGTTGCTTATTGTGTTCAATGCCGCTGCAATTTCTGTGTTTCATCAACACTCTGAAGGTCCGCAGAATACACAATGCATCCAGATGTGCTTCCGAAACTTCCACTAGTCTTCCAGGAAACGATCAAAGCGTAGGCAGTTTAAGACATTACTCCCATGGATAAAAGTCCGCATGGTGCCTATTGTGTTCAAGCCCGATGAATTTTTGTGTTTCATCAACACTCTGAAGGACCTCAGATTACAGAATGCATCGCGATGTGCTTCGGAAACTACTACTAGTCTTCCAGGAACGATCAAAGCGTAGACAGTTTGAGACATTACTTCCATGGAGAAAAGTCCGCAAGGTGCTCATTGTGTTCAATGCCGATGCAATTTTTGTGTTTCATCAACACTCTGAAGGTCCACAGATTACAAATTGCATCCAGATATGCTTGGGAAACTACTACTAGTCTTCCAGGGAATGATCAAAGCGTAGACAGTTTAAGACATTACTCCCAAGGAGAAAAGTCCACATGGTGCTTATTGTGTTCAATGCCGATGCAATTTCTGTGTTTCATCAACACTGTGAAGGTCCACAAAATACAGAATGCATCCAGATGTGCTTCAGAAACTACTACTAGTCCTCCAGGAAACGATCAAAGCGTAGGCAGTATAAGACATTACTCCCATGGAGAAAAGTCCGCATGGTGCTTATTGCGTTCAATTCCGATGCAATATCTGTGTTTCATCAACACTCTGAAGGTCCACAGATTACAGAATGCCTCCAGATGTGCTTCGGAAACTACTGCTAGTCTTCCAGTGAACGATCACAGCGTAGACAGTTTAAGACATTACTCTCATGGAGAAAAGTCCGCATGGTGCTTATAGTGTTCAATGACGATTAAATTTCTGTGTTTCATCAACACTATGAAGGTCCACAGATTACAGAATGCCTCCAGATGTGCTTCGGAAACTACTACTTGTCTTCCAGTGTACGATCAAAGCGTAGACAGTTTAAGACATTACTCCCATGGAGAAAAGTCCGCATGGTGCTTATTGTGTTCAATGCCGCTGCAATTTCTGTGTTTCATCAACACTCTGAAGGTCCACAGAATACAGAATGCATCTAGATGTGCTTCAGAAACTACTACTAGTCATCCAGGAAACGATCAAAGCGTAGGCAGTTTGAGACATTACCCCATGGAGAAAAGTACGCATTTTGCTTATTGTGTTCAATGCCGCTGCAATTTCTGTGTTTCATCAACACTCTGAAGGTCCACAGAATACAGAATGCATCCAGATGTGCTTCCGAAACTTCCACTAGTCTTCCAGGAAACGATCAAAGCGTAGGCAGTTTAAGATATTACTCCCATGGAGAAAAGTCCGCATGGTGCCTATTGTGTTCAAGCCCGATGAATTTTTGTGTTTCATCAACACTCTGAAGGACCTCAGATTACAGAATGCATCGAGATGTGCTTCGGAAACTACAACTAGTCTTCCAGGAACGATCAAAGCGTAGACAGTTTGAGACATTACTTCCATGGAGAAAAGTCCGCAAGGTGCTTATTGTGTTCAATGCCGATGCAATTTTTGTGTTTCATCAACACTCTGAAGGTCCACAGATTACAGATTGCATCCAGATATGCTTCGGAAACTACTACTAGTCTTCCAGGGAATGATCAAAGCGTAGAAAGTTTAAGACATTACTCCCAAGGAGAAAAGTCCACATGGTGCTTATTGTGTTCAATGCCGATGCAATTTCTGTGTTTCATCAACACTCTGAAGGTCCACAGAATACAGAATGCATCCAGATGTGCTTCAGAAACTACTACTTGTCCTCCAGGAAACGATCAAAGCGTAGGCAGTATAAGACATTACTCCCATGGAGAAAAGTCCGCATGGTGCTTATTGCGTTCAATTCCAATGCAATATCTGTGTTTCATCAACACTCTGAAGGTCCACAGATTACAGAATGCCTCCAGATGTGCTTCGGAAACTACTGCTAGTCTTCCAGTGAACGATCACAGCGTAGACAGTTTAAGACATTACTCTCATGGAGAAAAGTCCGCATGGTGCTTATAGTGTTCAATGACGATTAAATTTCTGTGTTTCATCAACACTATGAAGGTCCACAGATTACAGAATGCCTCCAGATGTGCTTCGGAAACTACTACTTGTCTTCCAGTGTACGATCAAAGCGTAGACAGTTTAAGACATTACTCCCATGGAGAAAAGACCGCATGGTGCTTATTGTGTTCAATGCCGCTGCAATTTCTGTGTTTCATCAACACTCTGAAGGTCCACAGAATACGGAATGCATCTAGATGTGCTTCAGAACCTACTACTAGTCATCCAGGAAACGATCAAAGCGTAGGCAGTTTGAGACATTACTCCCATGGAGAAAAGTCTACATGGTGCTTATTGTGTTCAAAGCCGATGCAATTTTTGTGTTTCATCAACACCCTGATTTTCCACAGATTACAGAATGCATCCAGATGTGCATCGGAAACTACTACTAGTCTTCCAGGGAACGATCAAAGCTTAGACAGTTTAAACACTACTCCCATGGAGAAAAGTCCGCAAGGTGCTTATTGTTTTCAATGCCGATGCAATTTTTGTGTTTCATCAACACTCTGAAGGGCCACAGATTACAGAATGCATCCAGATGTGCTTCGGAAACTACTACTAGTCTTCCAGTGAACGATCAAAGCGTAGACAGTTTAAGACATTACTACAATGGAGAATAGTCCGCATGGTGCTTATTGTGTTCAATGCCGATGCAATTTCTATGTTTCATCAACACTCTGAAGGTCCACTGATTACAGAATGCCACCAGATGTGCTTCGGGAACTACTCCTAGTCTTCCAGTAAACGATCAAAGCATAGACAGTTTAAGACATTACTCCCATGGAGAAAACTCCACATGGTGCTTGTTGTGTTCAATGCCGATGCAATTTCTGTGTTTCAGCAGCACTATGAAGGTCCACAGATTACAGAATGCCTCGTGATGTGCTTCGGGAACGACTGGTAGTCTTCCAGTGAACGATTACAGCGTAGACAGTTTAAGACATTTCTCTCATGGAGTAAACTCCGCATGGTGGTTATAGTGTTCAATGACGATTCAATGACTCTAAAGGTCCACAGATTACAGAATGCTTCCAGATGTGCTTCGAAAGCTATTACTAGTCTTCAAGGGAACGATCAAATTGTTGACAGTTTGAGACATTACTCCCATGGAGAAAAGTCCGCATGGTGCTTATTGTGTTCAATGCCGATGCAATTTTTGTGTTTCATCAACACTCTGTTGGTCCACAGATTACAGAATGCCTCCAGATGTGCTTCGGAAACTACTACTAGTCTTCCAGGGAACGATCAAAGCGTAGACAGTTTGAGACATTACTTCCATGGAGAAAAGTCCGCATGGTGTTTATTGTGTTCAATGCCGATGCAATTTTTGTGTTTCATCAACACTCTGAAGGTCCACAGATTACAGAATGCATCCAGATATGCTTCAGAAACTACTACTAGTCTTCCAGGGAACGATCAAAGCGTAGAGAATTTAAGACATTACTCCTGTGGAGAAAAGTCGACATGGTGCTTATTGTGTTCAATGCCGATGCAATTTCCGTGTTTCATCAACACTCTGAAAGTCCACAGAATACAGAATGCATCCAGATGTGCTTCAGAAACTACTACTAGTCTTCCAGGAAACGATCAAAGCGTAGGCAGTTTATGACATTACTCCCATGGAGAAAAGTCCTCATGGTGCTTATTGTGTTCAATGCCGATGAATTTTTGTGTTTCATCAACACACTGAAGGTCCACAGATTACAGAATGCGTCCAGATGTGCTTCGGAAACTACTACCAGTCTTCCAGTGAACGGTCAAAGTGTAGACAGTTTAAGACATTACTCTTATGGAGAAAAGTCCGCATGGTGCATATTGTGTTCAATGCCGATGCAATATCTGTGTTTCGTCAACACCCTGAAGGTCCACAGATTACAGAATGCCTCCAGATGTGCCTCGGAAACTACTGCTTGTCTTCCAGTGAACGATCACAGCGTATACAGTTTAAGACATTACTCTCATGGAGAAAAGTCCGCATGGTGCTTATAGTGTTCAATGCCGATTAAATTTCTGTGTTTCATCAACACTCTGAAGGTCCACAGATTACAGAATGCCTCCAGATGTGCTTCGGAAACTACTACTAGTCTTCCAGTGTACGATCAAAGCGTAGAGAGTTTAAGACATTACTCCCATGGAGAAAAGTCCGCATGGTGCTTATTGTGTTCAATGCCGACGCAATTTATATGTTTCATCAACACTCTGAACATCCACAGATTACACAGTGCCTACAGATGTGCTTCGGAAACTACTACTAGTCTTCCAGTGTACGATCAAAGCGTAGACAGTTTAAGACATTACTCCCAAGGAGAAAAGTACGCATGGTGCATATTGTGTTCAACGCCGAAGCTATTTCTATGTTTCATCAACACTCTGAAGGTCCAATAAATTCAGAATGAATCCAGATGTGCTTCAGAAACTACTACTAGTCTTCCAGGAAACGATCAAAGCGTAGGCAGTTTAAGACATTACCCCATGGAGAAAAGTCTACATGGTGCTTATTGTGTTCAATGCCGATGCAATATCTGTGTTTCATCAACACCCTGAAGGTCCACAGATTACAGAATGCCTCCAGATGTGCCTCGGAAACTACTGCTTGTCTTCCAGTGAACGATCACAGCGTATACAGTTTAAGACATTACTCTCATGGAGAAAAGTCCGCATGGTGCTTATAGTGTTCAATGCCGATTAAATTTCTGTGTTTCATCAACACTCTGAAGGTCCACAGATTACAGAATGCCTCCAGATGTGCTTCGGAAACTACTACTAGTCATCCAGGAAACGATCAAAGCGTAGGCAGTTTGAGACATTACTCCCATGGAGAAAAGTCTACATGGTGCTTATTGTGTTCAAAGCCGATGCAATTTTTGTGTTTCATCAACACTCTGAAGGGCCACAGATTACAGAATGCATCCAGATGTGCTTCGGAAACTACTACTAGTCTTCCAGTGAACGATCAAAGCGTAGACAGTTTAAGACATTACTCCCATGGAGAAAAGTCCGCATGGTGCTTCTTGTGTTCAATGCCGACGCAATTTATATGTTTCATCAACACTCTGAACATCCACAGATTACACAGTGCCTACAGATGTGCTTCGGAAACTACTACTAGTCTTCCAGTGTACGATCAAAGCGTAGACAGTTTAAGACATTACTCCCAAGGAGAAAAGTACGCATGGTGCATATTGTGTTCAACGCCGAAGCCATTTCTATGTTTCATCAACACTCTGAAGGTCCAATAAATTCAGAATGCATCCAGATGTGCTTCAGAAACTACTACTAGTCTTCCAGGAAACGATCAAAGCGTAGGCAGTTTAAGACATTACCCCATGGAGAAAAGTCTACATGGTGCTTATTGTGTTCAATGCCGATGCAATATCTGTGTTTCATCAACACCCTGAAGGTCCACAGATTACAGAATGCCTCCAGATGTGCCTCGGAAACTACTGCTTGTCTTCCAGTGAACGATCACAGCGTATACAGTTTAAGACATTACTCTCATGGAGAAAAGTCCGCATGGTGCTTATAGTGTTCAATGCCGATTAAATTTCTGTGTTTCATCAACACTCTGAAGGTCCACAGATTACAGAATGCCTCCAGATGTGCTTCGGAAACTACTACTAGTCATCCAGGAAACGATCAAAGCGTAGGCAGTTTGAGACATTACTCCCATGGAGAAAAGTCTACACGGTGCTTATTGTGTTCAAAGCCGATGCAATTTTTGTGTTTCATCAACACCCTGATTTTCCACAGATTACAGAATGCATCCAGATGTGCATCGGAAACTACTACTAGTCTTCCAGGGAACGATCAAAGCTTACACAGTTTAAGACACTACTCCCATGGAGAAAAGTCCGCAAGGTGCTTATTGTTTTCAATGCCGATGCAATTTTTGTGTTTCATCAACACTCTGAAGGGCCACAGATTACAGAATGCATCCAGATGTGCTTCGGAAACTACTACTAGTCTTCCAGTGAACGATCAAAGCGTAGACAGTTTAAGACATTACTACAATGGAGAATAGTCCGCATGGTGCTTATTGTGTTCAATGCCGACGCAATTTCTATGTTTCATCAACACTCTGAAGGTCCACAGATTACAGAATGCCACCAGATGTGCTTCGGGAACTACTCCTAGTCTTCCAGTAAACGATCAAAGCATAGACAGTTTAAGACATTACTCCCATGGAGAAAACTCCACATGGTGCTTGTTGTGTTCAATGCCGATGCAATTTCTGTGTTTCAGCAGCACTATGAAGGTCCACAGATTACAGAATGCATCCAGATGTGCTTCCGAAACTTCCACTAGTCTTCCAGGAAACGATCAAAGCGTGGGCAGTTTAAGATATTACTCCCATGGAGAAAAGTCCGCATGGTGCCTATTGTGTTCAATGCCGATGCCATTTCTGTGTTTCATCAACAATCTGAAGGTCCACAGATTACAGAATGCCTCCAGATGTGCTTCGGAATCTATTACTAGTCTTCCAGGGAACGATCAAATAGTTGACAGTTTGAGACATTACTCCCATGGAGAAAAGTCCGCATGGTGCTTATTGAGTTCAATGCCGATGCAATTTTTGTGTTTCATCAACACTCTGTTGGTCCACAGATTACAGAATGCATCCAGATGTGCTTCGGAAACTACTACTAGTCTTCCAGGGAACGATCAAAGCGTAGACAGTTTGAGACATTACTTCCATGGAGAAAATCCGCATGGTGTTTATTGTGTTCAATGCCGATGCAATTTTTGTGTTTCATCAACACTCTGAAGGTCCACAGATTACAGAATGCATCCAGATATGCTTCGGAAACTACTACTAGTCTTGCAGGGAACGATCAAAGCGTAGAGAATTTAAGACATTACTCCTGTGGAGAAAAGTCGACATGGTGCTTATTGTGTTCAATGCCGATGCAATTTCCGTGTTTCATCAACACTCTGAAAGTCCACAGAATACAGAATGCATCCAGATGTGCTTCAGAAACTACTATTAGTCTTCCAGGAAACGATCAAAGCGTAGGCAGTTTATGACATTACTCCCATGGAGAAAAGTCCTCATGGTGCTTATTGTGTTCAATGCCGATGAATTTTTGTGTGTCATCAACACTCTGAAGGTCCACAGATTACAGAATGCGTCCAGATGTGCTTCGGAAACTACTACCAGTCTTCCAGTGAACGGTCAAAGTGTAGACAGTTTAAGACATTACTCTTATGGAGAAAAGTCCGCATGGTGCTTATTGTGTTCAATACCGCTGCATTTCTGTGTTTCATCAACACTCTGAAGGTCCACAGAATACAGAATGCATCTAGATGTGCTTCAGAAACTACTACTAGTCATCCAGGAAACGATCAAAGCGTAGGCAGTTTGAGACATTACCCCATGGAGAAAAGTACGCATGTTGCTTATTGTGTTCAATGCCGCTGCAATTTCTGTGTTTCATCAACACTCTGAAGGTCCACAGAATACAGAATGCATCCAGATGTGCTTCCGAAACTTCCACTAGTCTTCCAGGAAACGATCAAAGCGTGGGCAGTTTAAGATATTACTCCCATGGAGAAAAGTCCGCATGGTGCCTATTGTGTTCAAGCCCGATGAATTTTTGTGTTTCATCAACACTCTGAAGGACCTCAGATTACAGAATGCATCGAGATGTGCTTCGGAAACTACTACTAGTCTTCCAGGAACGATCAAAGCGTAGACAGTTTAAGACATTACTCCCAAGGAGAAAAGTACGCATGGTGCTTATAGTGTTCAATGCCGATTCAATTTCTGTGTTTCATCAACACTCTGAAGGTAAACAGATTACAGAATGCCTCCAGATGTGCTTCGGAAACTACTACTAGTCTTCCAGTCAACGATCAAAGCGTAGGCAGTTTGAGACATTACTCCCATGGAGAAAAGTCTACATGGTGCTTATTGTGTTCAAAGCCGATGCAATTTTTGTGTTTCATCAACACCCTGATTTTCCACACATTACAGAATGCATCCAGATGTGCATCGGAAACTACTACTAGTCTTCCAGGGAACGATCAAAGCTTAGACAGTTTAAGACACTACTCCCATGGAGAAAAGTCCGCAAGGTGCTTATTGTTTTCAATGCCGATGCAATTTTTGTGTTTCATCAACACTCTGAAGGGCCACAGATTACAGAATGCATCCAGATGTGCTTCGGAAACTACTACTAGTCTTCCAGTGAACGATCAAAGCGTAGACAGTTTAAGACATTACTACAATGGAGAATAGTCCGCATGGTGCTTATTGTGTTCAATGCCGATGCAATTTCTATGTTTCATCAACACTCTGAAGGTCCACAGATTACAGAGTGCCACCAGATGTGCTTCGGGAACTACTCCTAGTCTTCCAGTAAACGATCAAAGCATAGAAAATTTAAGACATAACTCCCATGGAGAAAACTCCACATTGTGCTTGTTGTGTTCAATGCCGATGCAATTTCTGTGTTTCAGCAGCACTATGAAGGTCCACAGATTACAGAATGCCTCGTGATGTGCTTCGGGAACGACTGGTAGTCTTCCAGTGAACGATTACAGCGTAGACAGTTTAAGACATGTCACCCATGGAGTAAACTCCGCATGGTGGTTATAATGTCCAATGACGATTCAATGACTCTAAAGGTCCACAGATTACAGAATGCTTCCAGATGTGCTTCGAAAGCTATTACTAGTCTTCCAGGGAACGATCAAATTGTTGACAGTTTGAGACATTACTCCCATGGAGAAAAGTCCGCATGGTGCTTATTGAGTTCAATGCCGATGCAATTTTTGTGTTTCATCAACACTCTGTTGGTCCACAGATTACAGAATGCATCCAGATGTGCTTCGGAAACTACTACTAGTCTTCCAGGGAACGATCAAAGCGTAGACAGTTTGAGACATTACTTCCATGGAGAAAAGACCGCATGGTGTTTATTGTGTTCAATGCCGATGCAATTTTTGTGTTTCATCAACACTCTGAAGGTCCACAGATTACAGAATGCATCCAGATATGCTTCGGAAACTACTACTAGTCTTCCAGGGAACGATCAAAGCGTAGAGAATTTAAGACATTACTCCTGTGGAGAAAAGTCGACATGGTGCTTATTGTGTTCAATGCCGATGCAATTTCCGTGTTTCATCAACACTCTGAAAGTCCACAGAATACAGAATGCATCCAGATGTGCTTCAGAAACTACTACTAGTCTTCCAGGAAACGATCAAATCGTAGGCAGTTTATGACATTACTCCCATGGAGAAAAGACCTCATGGTGCTTATTGTGTTCAATGCCGATGAATTTTTGTGTTTCATCAACACTCTGAAGGTCCACAGATTACAGAATGCGTCCAGATGTGCTTCGGAAACTACTACCAGTCTTCCAGTGAACGGTCAAAGTGTAGACAGTTTAAGACATTACTCTTATGGAGAAAAGTCCGCATGGTGCTTATTGTGTTCAATGCCGATGCAATATCTGTGTTTCATCAACACCCTGAAGGTCCACAGATTACAGAATGCCTCCAGATGTGCCTCGGAAACTACTGCTTGTCTTCCAGTGAACGATCACAGCGTATACAGTTTAAGACATTACTCTCATGGAGAAAAGTCCGCATGGTGCTTATAGTGTTCAATGCCGATTAAATTTCTGTGTTTCATCAACACTCTGAAGGTCCACAGATTACAGAATGCCTCCAGATGTGCTTCGGAAACTACTACTAGTCTTCCAGTGTACGATCAAAGCGTAGACAGTTTAAGACATTACTCCCATGGAGAAAAGTCCGCATGGTGCTTATTGTGTTCAATGCCGACGCAATTTATATGTTTCATCAACACTCTGAACATCCACAGATTACACAGTGCCTACAGATGTGCTTCGGAAACTACTACTAGTCTTCCAGTGTACGATCAAAGCGTAGACAGTTTAAGACATTACTCCCAAGGAGAAAAGTACGCATGGTGCATATTGTGTTCAACGCCGAAGCCATTTCTATGTTTCATCAACACTCTGAAGGTCCAATAAATTCAGAATGCATCCAGATGTGCTTCAGAAACTACTACTAGTCTTCCAGGAATCGATCAAAGCGTAGGCAGTTTAAGACATTACCCCATGGAGAAAAGTCTGCATGTTGCTTATTGTGTTCAATGCCGCTGCAATTTCCGTGTTTCATCAACACTCTGAAGGTCCACAGAATACAGAATACATCCAGATGTGCTTCAGAAACTTCCACTAGTCTTCCAGGAAACGATCAGAGCGTAGGCAGTTTAAGACATTACTCCCATGGAGAAAAGTCCGCATGGTGCCTATTGTGTTCAAGCCCGATGAATTTTTGTGTTTCATCAACACTATGAAGGTCCACATATTACAGAATGCATCCAGATGTCCTTCGGAAACTACTAGTAGTGTTCCAGTGAACGATAAAAGTGTGGACAGTTTAAGACATTACTCCCATGGAGAAAAGTCAGCATTGTGCTTATTGTGTTCAATGCCGAAGCAATTTTTGTGTTTCATCAACACTCTGAAGGTCCACAGACTTCAGAGCGCCTGAAGATGTGCTTCGGAAACAACTACTAGTCTTCCAGGGAACGATCAAATCGTAGACAGTTTAAGACATTACTCCCATTAGAAAAAGTCCGCATGGTGCTTATTGTGTTCAATGCCGATTAAATTTCTGTGTTTCATCAACACTCTGAAGGTCCACAGATTACAGAATACATCCAGATGTGCTTCAGAAACTACTACTAGTCTTCCAGGGAACGATCAAAGCGTAGACAGTTTAAGACATTGCTCCCATGGAGAAAAGTCCGCATGGTGCTTATTGTGTTCAATGCCGATGCAATTTCTGTGTTTCATCAACACTCTGAAGGACCACAGATTACAGAATGCATCGAGATGTGCTTCGGAAACTACTACTAGTCTTCCAGGGAACGATCAAAGCGTAGACAGTTTGAGACATTACTTCCATGGAGAAAAGTCCGCATGGTGCTTATTGTGTTCAATGCCGATGCAATTTTTGTGTTTCATCAACACTCTGAAGGTCCACAGATTACAGAATGCATCCAGATATGCTTCGGAAACTACTACTAGTCTTCCAGGGAATGATCAAAGCGTAGACAGTTTAAGACATTACTCTCATGGAGAAAAGTCCGCATGGTGCTTATTGTGTTCAACGCCGAAGCCATTTCTGTGTTTCATCAACACTCTGAATGTCCACAGAATACAGAATGCATCCAGATGTGCTTCAGAAACTACTACTAGTCTTCCAGGAAACGATCAAAGCGTAGGCAGTTTAAGACATTACTCCCATGGAGAAAAGTCCGCATGGTGCTTATTTTGTTCAAAGCCGATGTAATTTTTGTGTTTCATTAACGCTCTGAAGGTCCACAGCTTACAGAATGCATCCAGATGTGCTTCGGGAACTACTACTAGTCTTCCAGGGAACGATCAAACCGTAGACCGTTTAAGACATTACTCCCATGGAGAAAAGTCCGCATGGTGCTTATTGTGTTCAATGCCGATGCAATATCTGTGTTTTAACAAAACACTGAAGGTCCACAGATTACAGAATGCCTCCAGATGTGCTTCGGAAACTACTACTAGTCTTCCAGGGAACAATCAAAACGTAGACAGTTTAAGACATTACTCCCATGGAGAAAAGTCAACATGGTGCTTAATGTGTTCAATGCCGATTCAATTTCTGTGTTTCATCAACACTCTGAAGGTAAACAGATTTCAGAATGCCTCCAGATGTGCTTCGGAAACTACTGCTACTCTTCCAGTCAACGATCAAAGCGTAGACATTTCGTGACATTACTCCCATGGAAAAAAGTCTACATGGTGCTTATTGTGTTCAAAGCCGATGCAATTTCTGTGTTTCAAAACACTCTGAAGGTCCACAGTTTACAGAATGCATCCAGATATGCTTCGGAAACTACTACTAGTCTTCCAGGGAATGATCAAACCGTAGAGAATTTAAGACATTACTCCTATGGAGAAAAGTCGACATGGTGCTTATTGTATTCAATGCCGATGCAATTTTCGTGTTTCATCAACACTCTGAAGGTCCACAGAATAAGGAATGCATCCAGATGTGCTTCAGAAACTACTACTAGTCTTCCAGGAAATGATCAATGCGTAGGTAGTTTATGACATTACTCCCATGGAGAAAAGTCCTCATGGTGCTTATTGTGTTCAATGCCGATGAATTTTTGTGTTTCATCAACACTCTGAAGGTCCACAGATTACAGAATGCGTCCAGATGTGCTTCGGAAACTACTACCAGTCTTCCAGTGAACGGTCAAAGTGTAGACAGTTTAAGACATTACTCCCATGGAGAAAAGTCCGCATGGTGCTTATTGTGTTCAATGCCGATGCAATATCTGTGTTTCATCAACACTCTGAAGGTCCACAGATTACAGAATGTCTCCAGATGTGCCTCGGAAACTACTGCTAGTCTTCCAGTGAACGATCACAGCGTATACAGTTTAAGACATTACTCTCATGGAGAAAAGTCCGCATGGTGAATATAGTGTTCAATGCCGATTACATTTCTGTGTTTCATCAACACTCTGAAGGTCCACAGATTACAGAATGCCTCCAGATGTGCTTCGGAAACTACTACTAGTCTTCCAGTGTACGATCAAAGCGTAGACAGTTTAAGACATTACTCCCATGGAGAAAAGTCGGCATGGTGCTTATTGTGTTCAGTGCCGACGCAACTTCTGTGTTTCATCAACACTCTGAACATCCACAGATTACACAGTGCCTACAGATGTGCTTCGGAAACTACTGCTAGTCTTCCAGTGTACGATCAAAGCGTAGACAGTTTAAGACATTACTCCCAAGGAGAAAAGTACGCATGGTGCTTATTGTGTTCAACGCCGAAGCCATTTCTATGTTTCATCAACACCCTGAAGGTCCACTAAATTCAGAATGCACCCAGATGTGCTTCTGAAACTACTACTAGTCTTCCAGGAAACGATCAAAGTGTAGGCAGTTTAAGACATTACCCCATGGAGAAAAGTCCGCATGTTGCTTATTGTGTTCAATGCCGCTGCAATTTCTGTGTTTCATCAACACTCTGAAGGTCCACAGAATACAGAATGCATCCAGATGTGCTTCAGAAACTTCCACTGGTCTTCCAGGAAACGATCAAAGCGTAGGCAGTTTAAGACATTACTCCCATGGAGAAAAGTCCGCGTGGTGCCTATTGTGTTCAAGCCCGATGAATTTTTGTGTTTCATCAACACTATGAAGGTCCACATATTACAGAATGCATCCAGATGTCCTTCGGAAACTACTAGTAGTGTTCCAGTGAACGATAAAAGTGTGGACAGTTTAAGACATTACTCCCATCGAGAAAAGTCCGCATGGTGCTTATTTAGTTCAATTCCGAAGCAATTTTTGTGTTTCATCAACACTCTGAAGGTAAACAGATTTCAGAACGCCTGAAGATGTGCTTCGGAAACAACTACTAGTCTTCCAGGGAACGATCAAATCGTAGACAGTTTAAGACATTACTCCCATTAGAAAAAGTCCGCATGGTGCTTATTGTGTTCAATGGCGATTAAATTTCTGTGTTTCACCAACACTCTGAAGGTCCACAGATTACAGAATACATCCAGATGTGCTTCAGAAACTACTACTAGTCTTCCAGGGAACGATCAAAGCGTAGACAGTTTAAGACATTACTCCCATGGAGAAAAGTCCGCATGGTGCTTATTGTGTTCAATGCCGATGCAATTTCTGTGTTTCATCAACACTCTGAAGGACCACAGATTACAGAATGCATCGAGATGTGCTTCGGAAACTACTACTAGTCTTCCAGGGAACGATCAAAGCGTAGACAGTTTGAGACATTACTTCCATGGCGAAAAGTCCGCATGGTGCTTATTGTGTTCAATGCCGATGCAATTTTTGTGTTTCATCAACACTCTGAAGGTCCACAGATTACAGAATGCATCCAGATATGCTTCGGAAACTACTACTAGTCTTCCAGGGAATGATCAGAGCGTAGACAGTTTAAGACATTACTCTCATATTGAAAAGTCCGCATGGTGCTTATTGTGTTCAACGCCGAAGCCATTTCTGTGTTTCATCAACACTCTGAAGGTCCACAGAGCACAGAATGCATCCAGATGTGCTTCAGAAGCTACTACTAGTCTTCCAGGAAACGATCAAAGCGTAGGCAGTTTAAGACATTACTCCCATGGAGAAAAGTCCGCATGGTGCTTAGTGTGTTCAATGCCGCTGCAATTTCTGTGTTTCATCAACACTCTGAAGGTCCACAGAATACAGAATGCATCTAGATGTGCTTCAGAAACTACTACTAGTCTTCCAGGAAACGATCAAAGCGTAGGCAGTTTGAAACATTTCTCCCAAGGAGAAAAGTCCGCATGGTGCTTATTGTGTTCAAAGCCGATGTAATTTTTGTGTTTTATCAACACTCTGAAGGTCCACAGATTACAGAATGCATCCAGATGTGCTTCGGAAACTACTACTAGTCTTCCAGGTACCGATCAAACCGTAGACCGTTTAAGACATTACTCCCATGGAGAAAAGTCCGCATGGTGCTTATTGTGTTCAATGCCGATGCAATATCTGTGTTTTAACAAAACACTGAAGGTCCACAGATTACAGAATGCCTCCAGATGTGCTTCGGAAACTACTACTAGTCTTCCAGTCAACGATCAAAGCGTAGACAGTTTGTGACATTACTCCCATGGAGAAACGTCTACATGGTACTTACTGTGTTCAAAGCCGATGCAATTTTTGTGTTTCATCAACACCCTGATTGTCCACAGATTACAGAATGCATCCAGATGTGCATCAGAAACTACTACTAGTCTTCCAGGGAACGATCAAAGCGTAGACAGTAAAAGACACTACTCCCATGGAGAAAAGTCCGCATGGTGCTTATTGTTTTCAATGCCGATGCAATTTTTGTGATTCATCAACACTCTGAAGGTCCATATATTACAGAATGCTTCCAGATGTGCTTCGGAAACTACTACTAGTCTTCCAGTGTACGATCAAAGTGAAGACAATTTAAGACATTACTCCCATGGAGAAAAGTCCGCATGGTGCTTATTGTGTTCAATGCCGATGCAATTTTTGTGTTTCATCAACACTCTGAAGGACCACAGATTACAGAATGCATCCGGATGTGCTTCGGAAACTACTACTGGTCTTCCAGTGTACGATCAAAGCGTAGACAGTTGAAGACATTACTCTCATGGAGAACAGTCCGCATGGTGCCTATTGTGTTCAATGCCGATGCAATTTTTGTGTTTCATCAACACTCTGAAGGTATACACATTACAGAATGCCTGCAGATGTGCTTCGGATACTGCTACTAGTTTTCCAGTGTACGATCAAAGCGTAGACAGTTTAAGACATTACTCCCATGGAGAAAAGTCCGCATGGTGCTTATTGCGTTCAATTCCGATGCAATTTTTGTGTTTCATCGACACTCTGAAGGTCCACAGATCACAGAATGCATCCAGATGTGCTTCGGAAACTACTACTAGTCTTCCAGGTAACAATCAAAGCGTAGACAGTTTAAGACATTACTCCCATGGAGAAAAGTCCGCATGGTGCTTATTGTGTTCAATGCCGAATCCATTTCTGTGTTTCATCAACACTCTGAGGGTCCAGAGATTACAGAATGCATCCAGATGTGCTTCGGAAACTACTACTAGTCTTCCAGTGTACGATAAAAGCGTAGACAGTTTAAGACATTACTCCCATGCAGAAAAGTCCGCATGGTGCTTATTGTGTTCAATGCAGATGCAGTTTTTGTGTTTCATCAACACTCTGAAGGTCCATAGATTACAGAATGCCTCCAGATGTGCTTCGAAAACTACTACTAGCCTTCCAGTGTACGATCAAAGCGTAGACAGTTTCAGACATTACTCCCATGGAGAAAAGTCCGCATGGTGCTTATTGTGTTCAATGCCGACGCAATTTCTGTGTTTCATCAACACTCTGAAGGTCCACGGAATACAGAATGCATCCAGATGTGCTTCAGAAACCACTACTAGTCTTCCAGGAAACGATCAAAGCGTAGGCAGTTTAAGACATTACCCCACGGAGAAAAGTCCGCATGTTGCTTATTGTGTTCAATGCCGCTGCAATTTCTGTGTTTCATCAACACTCTGAAGGTCCACAGAATACAGAATGCATCCAGATGTGCTTCAGAAACTTCCACTAGTCTACCAGGAAAGGATCAAAGCGTAGGCAGTTTAAGACATTACTCCCATGGAGAAAAGTCCGCATGGTGCCTATTGTGTTCAAGCCCGATGAATTTTTGTGTTTCATCAACACTATGAAGCCTCACAGATTACAGAATACATCCAGATGTGCTTCAGAAACTACTACTAGTCTTCCAGGGAACGATGAAAGCGTAGACGGTTTAAGACATTACTCCCATGGAGAAAAGTCCGCATGGTGCTTATTGTGTTCAATGCCGATGCAATTTCTGTGTTTCATCAACACTCTGAAGGACTACAGATTAGAGAATGCATCGAGATGTGCTTCGGAAACTACTACTAGTCTTCCAGGGAACGATCAAAGCGTAGACAGTTTGAGACATTACTTCCATGGGGAAAAGTCCGCATGGTGCTTATTGTGTTCAATGCCGACGAAATTTTTGTGTTTCATCAACACTCTGAAGGTCCACAGATTACAGAATGCATCCAGATATGCTTCGGAAACTACTACTAGTTTTCCAGGGAATGATCAAAGCGTAGACAGTTTAAGACATTACTCCCAAGGAGAAAAGTCCACATGGTGCTTATTGTGTTCAATGCCGATGCAATTTCTGTTTTTCATCAACACTCTGAAGGTCCACAGAATACAGAATGCATCCAGATGTGCTTCAGAAACTACTACTAGTCTTCCAGGAAACGATCAAAGCGTAGGCAGTTTAAGGCATTACTCCCATGGAGAAAAGTCTGCATGGTGCATATTGTGTTCAATGCCGATGCAATTTCTGTGTTTCATCAACACTCTGAAGGTCCATAGATTACAGAAAGCATACAGATGTTCTTCGGAAACTACTACTAGTCTTCCAGTGAACGATCAAAGCGTAGACAGTTTGAGACATTACTCCCATGGAGAAAAGTGCGCATGGTGTTTATTGTGTTCATAGCCGATGTAATTTTTGTGTTTCATCAACACTCTGAAGGTCCACAGATTACAGAATGCCTCCAGATGTGCTTCGGAAACTACTACTAGTCTTCCAGGAAACGATCAAAGCGTAGGCAGTTTAAGGCATTACTCCCATGGAGAAAAGTCTGCATGGTGCATATTGTGTTCAATGCCGATGCAATTTCTGTGTTTCATCAACACTCTGAAGGTCCATAGATTACAGAATGCATACAGATGTTCTTCGGAAACTACTACTAGTCTTCCAGGGAGCGATCAAAGCATAGACAGTTTAAGACATTACTCCCATGGAGAAAAGTCCGCATGGTGCTTATAGTGTTCAATGCCGATTCAATTTCTGTGTTTCATCAACACTCTAAGGGTCCACAGATTACAGAATGCATCTAGATGTGCTTCAGAAACTACTACTAGTCTTCCTGTGCACGATCAAAGCGTAGACAGTTTAAGACATTACCCCCATGGGGAAAAGACCGCATGGTGCTTATTGTGTTCAATGCCGACGCAATTTCTCTGTTTCATCAGCACTCTGAAGGTCCACAGATTACACAATGCCTACAGATGTGCTTCGGAAGCTACTACTAGTCTTCCAGTGTACGATCAAAGCGTAGACAGTTTGAGACATTACTCCCATGGAGAAAAGTCCGCATGGTGCTTATTGTGTTCAATGCCGATGCAATTTTTGTTTTTCATCAACACTCTGAAGGTCCACAGATTACAGAATGCCTCCAGATGTGCTTCGGAAACTATTGCTAGTCTTCCAGAGTACGATCAAACCGTAGACAGTATAAGACATTACTCCCAAGGAGAAAAGTCCGCAAGGTGCTTATTGTGTTCAACGCCGAAGCCATTTCTGTGTTTCATAAACACTCTGAAGGTCCACAGAATACAGAATGCATCCAGATGTGCTTCAGAAACTACTACTAGTCTTCCAGGAAACGATCAAAGCGTAGGCAGTTTAAGACATTACTCCCATGGAGAAAAGTCCGCATGGTGCTTATTGTGTTCAATGCCGCTGCAATTTCTGTGTTTCATCAACACTCTGAAGGTCCACAGAATACAGAATGCATCTAGATGTGCTTCAGAAACTACTACTAGTCTTCCAGGAAACGATCAAAGCGTAGGCAGTTTAAGACATTACTCCCATGGAGAAAAGTCCGCATGGTGCCTATTGTGTACAATGCCGATGAATTTTTGTGTTTCATCAACACGATGAAGGTCCACAGATTACAGAATGCATCCAGATGTGCTTCGGAAAATACTACTAGTGTTCCAGTGAACTATTAAAGTGTAGACAGTTTAAGACATTACTCCCATGGAGAAAAGTCCGCATGGTGCTTATTGTTTTCAATGCCGATGCAATTTTTGTGTTTCATCAACACTCTGAAGGACCACAGATTACAGAATGCATCCGGATGTGCTTCGGAAACTACTACTGGTCTTCCAGTGTACGATCAAAACGTAGACAGTTGAAGACATTACTCTCATGGAGAACAGTCCGCATGGTGCCTATTGTGTTCAATGCCGATGCAATTTTTGTGTTTCATCAACACTCTGAAGGTATACACATTACAGAATGCCTGCAGATGTGCTTCGGATACTGCTACTAGTTTTCCAGTGTACGATCAAAGCGTAGACAGTTTAAGACATTACTCCCATGGAGAAAAGTCCGCATGGTGCTTATTGCGTTCAATTCCGATGCAATTTTTGTGTTTCATCGACACTCTGAAGGTCCACAGATCACAGAATGCATCCAGATGTGCTTCGGAAACTACTACTAGTCTTCCAGGTAACAATCAAAGCGTAGACAGTTTAAGACATTACTCCCATGGAGAAAAGTCCGCATGGTGCTTATTGTGTTCAATGCCGAATCCATTTCTGTGTTTCATCAACACTCTGAGGGTCCAGAGATTACAGAATGCATCCAGATGTGCTTCGGAAACTACTACTAGTCTTCAAGTGTACGATAAAAGCGTAGACAGTTTAAGACATTACTCCCATGCAGAAAAGTCCGCATGGTGCTTATTGTGTTCAATGCAGATGCAGTTTTTGTGTTTCATCAACACTCTGAAGGTCCATAGATTACAGAATGCCTCCAGATGTGCTTCGAAAACTACTACTAGCCTTCCAGTGTACGATCAAAGCGTAGACAGTTTCAGACATTACTCCCATGGAGAAAAGTCCGCATGGTGCTTATTGTGTTCAATGCCGCTGCAATTTCTGTGTTTCATCAACACTCTGAAGGTCCACAGAATACAGAATGCATCCAGATGTGCTTCAGAAACTTCCACTAGTCTACCAGGAAAGGATCAAAGCGTAGGCAGTTTAAGACATTACTCCCATGGAGAAAAGTCCGCATGGTGCCTATTGTGTTCAAGCCCGATGAATTTTTGTGTTTCATCAACACTATGAAGCCTCACAGATTACAGAATACATCCAGATGTGCTTCAGAAACTACTACTAGTCTTCCAGGGAACGATGAAAGCGTAGACGGTTTAAGACATTACTCCCATGGAGAAAAGTCCGCATGGTGCTTATTGTGTTCAATGCCGATGCAATTTCTGTGTTTCATCAACACTCTGAAGGACTACAGATTGGAGAATGCATCGAGATGTGCTTCGGAAACTACTACTAGTCTTCCAGGGAACGATCAAAGCGTAGACAGTTTGAGACATTACTTCCATGGAGAAAAGTCCGCATGGTGCTTATTGTGTTCAATGCCGACGAAATTTTTGTGTTGCATCAACACTCTGAAGGTCCACAGATTACAGAATGCATCCAGATATGCTTCGGAAACTATTACTAGTTTTTCAGGGAATGATCAAAGCGTAGACAGTTTAAGACATTACTCCCAAGGAGAAAAGTCAACATGGTGCTTATTGTGTTCAATGCCGATGCAATTTCTGTTTTTCATCAACACTCTGAAGGTCCACAGAATACAGAATGCATCCAGATGTGCTTCAGAAACTACTACTAGTCTTCCAGGAAACGATCAAAGCGTAGGCAGTTTAAGGCATTACTCCCATGGAGAAAAGTCTGCATGGTGCATATTGTGTTCAATGCCGATGCAATTTCTGTGTTTCATCAACACTCTGAAGGTCCATAGATTACAGAATGCATACAGATGTTCTTCGGAAACTACTACTAGTCTTCCAGTGAACGATCAAAGCGTAGACAGTTTGAGACATTACTCCCATGGAGAAAAGTGCGCATGGTGTTTATTGTGTTCATAGCCGATGTAATTTTTGTGTTTCATCAACACTCTGAAGGTCCACAGATTACAGAATGCCTCCAGATGTGATTCGGAAACTACTACTAGTCTTCCAGGGAACGATCAAAGCATAGACAGTTTAAGACATTACTCCCATGGAGAAAAGTCCGCATGGTGCTTATAGTGTTCAATGCCGATTCAATTTCTGTGTTTCATCAACACTCTAAAGGTCCACAGATTACAGAATGCATCTAGATGTGCTTCAGAAACTACTACTAGTCTTCCTGTGCACGATCAAAGCGTAGACAGTTTAAGACATTACCCCCATGGGGAAAAGACCGCATGGTGCTTATTGTGTTCAATGCCGACGCAATTTCTCTGTTTCATCAGCACTCTGAAGGTCCACAGATTACACAATGCCTACAGATGTGCTTCGGAAGCTACTACTAGTCTTCCAGTGTACGATCAAAGCGTAGACAGTTTGAGACATTACTCCCATGGAGAAAAGTCCGCATGGTGCTTATTGTGTTCAATGCCGATGCAATTTTTGTTTTTCATCAACACTCTGAAGGTCCACAGATTACAGAATGCCTCCAGATGTGCTTCGGAAACTATTGCTAGTCTTCCAGAGTACGATCAAACCGTAGACAGTATAAGACATTACTCCCAAGGAGAAAAGTCCGCAAGGTGCTTATTGTGTTCAACGCCGAAGCCATTTCTGTGTTTCATAAACACTCTGAAGGTCCACAGAATACAGAATGCATCCAGATGTGCTTCAGAAACTACTACTAGTCTTCCAGGAAACGATCAAAGCGTAGGCAGTTTAAGACATTGCTCCTATGGAGAAAAGTCCGCATGGTGCTTATTGTGTTCAATGCCGCTGCAATTTCTGTGTTTCATCAACACTCTGAAGGTCCACAGAATACAGAATGCATCTAGATGTGCTTCAGAAACTACTACTAGTCTTCCAGGAAACGATCAAAGCGTAGGCAGTTTAAGACATTACTCCCATGGAGAAAAGTCCGCATGGTGCCTATTGTGTACAATGCCGATGAATTTTTGTGTTTCATCAACACGATGAAGGTCCACAGATTACAGAATGCATCCAGATGTGCTTCGGAAAATACTACTAGTGTTCCAGTGAACTATTAAAGTGTAGACAGTTTAAGACATTACTCCCATGGAGAAAAGTCTGCATGGTGCTTATTGTGTTCAATGCGGATGCAATTTCTGTGTTTCATCAACACTCTGAAGGTCCATAGATTACAGAATGCATACAGATGTGCTTCGGAAACTACTACTAGTCTTCCAGTGAACGATCAAATCGTAGACAGTTTGAGACATTACTAACATGGAGAAAAGTCCGCATGGTGCTTATTGTGTTCAAAGCCGATTCAATTTCTGTGTTTCATCAACACTCTAAAGGTCCACAGATTACAGAATGCCTCCAGATGTGCTACGGAAACTACTACTAGTCTTCCTGTGAACGATCAAAGCGTAGACAGTTTAAGCTATTACTCCCATGGAGAAAAGTCGGCATGGTGCTTATTGTGTTCAATGCCGATTCAATTGCTGTGTTTCATCAGCACTCTGAAGGTCCACAGATTACAGAATGCCTCCAGGAGTGCTTCAGGAACTACTACTAGTCTTACAGTGTACGATCAAAGCGTAGACAGTTTAAGACATTACTCAAATGGAGAAAAGTCCGCATGGTGCTTATTGTGTTCAATGCCGATGCAATTTCTGTGTTTCATCAACACTCTGAAGGTAAACAGATTACAGAATGCCTCCAGATGTGCTTCGGAAACTACTACTAGTCTTCCAGTCAACGATCAAAGCGTAGGCAGTTTGAGACATTACTCCCATGGAAAAAAGTCTACATGGTGCTCATTGTGTTCAAAGCCGAAGCAATTTTTGTGTTTCATCAACACCCTGATTGTCCACAGATTACAGAATGCATCCAGATGTGCATCGGAAACTACTACTAGTCTTCCAGGGAACGATCAAAGCTTAGACAGTTTAAGACACTACTCCCACGGAGAAAAGTCCGCAAGGTGCTTATTGTTTTCAATGCCTATACAATTTTTGTGTTTTATCAACACTCTCAAGGTCCACAGATTACAGAATGCCTCCAGACGTGCTTCGGAAACTACTACTAGTCTTCCAGTGTACGATCAAAACGTAGACAGTTAAAGACATTACTCCCGTGGAGAAAAGTCCACATGGTGCTTATTGTGTTCAATGCCGATGCAATTTTTGTGTTTCGTCAACACTCAGAAGGTCCTCAGATGACAGAATGCATCCAGATGTGCTTCGGAAACTACTACTAGTCTTCCAGTGTACGATCAAAGCGTAGACTGTTTAAGACATTACTCCCATGGAGATAAGTCCGCATGGTGCTTATTGTGTTCAATGCCGATGCAATATCTGTGTTTCATCAACACTCTAAAGGTCCACAGATTACAGAATGCCTCCAGATGTGCTTCGGAAACTACTACTGGTCTTCCTGTGAACGATCAAGGCGTAGACAGTTTAAGACATTACTCCCATGGAGGAAAGTCCGCATGGTGCTTATTGTGTTCAATGCTGATGCAATTTCTGTGTTTCATCAACACTCTGAAGGTAAACAGATTACAGAATGCCTACAGATGTGCTTCGGAAACTGCTACTAGTTTTCCAGTGTACGATCAAAGCGTAGACAGTTTAAGACATTACTCCCATGGAGAAAAGTCAGCATGGTGCTTATTGTGTTCAATGCCGAATCAATTTCTGTGTTTCATCAACACTCTGAGGGTCCAGAGATTACAGAATGCATCCAGATGTGCTTCGGAAACTACTACTGGTCTTCCAGTGTACGATAAAAGCGTAGACAGTTTAAGACATTACTCCCATGGAGAAAAGTCCGCATGGTGCTTATTGTGTTCAATGCAGATGCAATTTTTGTGTTTCATCAACACTCTGAAGGTCCATAGATTACAGAATGCCTCCAGATGTGCTTCGAAAACTACTACTAGCCTTCCAGTGTACGATCAAAGCGTAGACAGTTTCAGACATTACTCCCATGGAGAAAAGTCCGCATGGTGCTTATTGTGTTTAATGCCGACGCAATTTCTGTGTTTCATCAACACTCTGAAGGTCCACAGAATACAGAATGCATCCAGATGTGCTTCAGAAACTACCACTAGTCTTCCAGGAAACGATCAAAGCGTAGGCAGTTTAAGCCATTACCCCATGGAGAAAACTCCGCATGTTGCGTATTGTGTTCAATGCCGCTGCAATTTCTGTGTTTCATCACCACTCTGAAGGTCCGCAGAATACAGAATGCATCCACATGTGCTTCAGAAACTTCCACTAGTCTACCAGGAAACGATCAAATCGTAGACAGTTTAAGACATTACTCCGATTAGAAAAAGTCCGCAAGGTGCTTATTGTGTTCAATGCCGATGAAATTTCTGTGTTTCATCAACACTCTGAAGGTCCACAGATTACAGAATACATCCAGATGTGCTTCAGAAACTACTACTAGTCTTCCAGGGAACGATCAAAGCGTGGACAGTTTAAGACATTACTCCCATGGAGAAAAGTCCGAATGGTGCTTATTGTGTTCAATGCCGATGCAATTTCTGTGTTTCGTCAACACTCTGAAGGACCACAGATTACAGAATGCATCGAGATGTGCTTCGGAAACTACTACTAGTCTTCCAGGGAACGATCAAAGCGTAGACAGTTTGACACATTACTTCCATGGAGAAAAGTCCGCATGGTGCTTATAGTGTTCAATGACGATTAAATTTCTGTGTTTCATCAACACTATGGAGGTCCACAGATTACAGAATGCCTCCAGATGTGCTTCGGAAACTACTACTAGTCTTCCAGTGTACGATCAAAGCGTAGACAGTTTAAGACATTACTCCCATGGAGAAAAGTCCGCATGGTGCTTATTGTGTTTAATGCCGACGCAATTTCTGTGTTTAATCAACACTCTGAAGGTCCACAGATTACACAATGCCTACAGATGTGCTTCGGAAGCTACTACTAGTCTTCCAGTGTACGATCAAAGCGTAGACCGTTGAAGACATTACTCCCATGGAGAAAAGTCCGCATGGTGCTTATTGTGTTCAATGCCGATGCAATTTTTGTGTTTCATCAACACTCCGAAGGTCCACAGATTACAGAATGCATCCAGATGTGCTTCGGAAACTATTACTAGTCTTCCAGTGTACGATCAAAGCGTAGACAGTATAAGACATTACTCCCATGGAGAAAAGTCCGCATGGTGCTTATTGTGTTCAACGCCGAAGCCATTTCTGTGTTTCATCAACACTCTGAAGGTCCACAGAATACAGAATGCATCCAGATGTGCTTCACAAACTACTACTAGTCTTCCAGGAAACGATCAAAGCGTAGGCAGTTTAAGACATTACTCCAATGGAGAAAAGTCTGCATGGTGCTTATTGTGTTCAATGCCGCTGCAATTTCTGTGTTTCATCAACACTCTGAAGGTCCACAGAGTACAGAATGCATCTAGATGTGCTTCAGAAACTACTACTAGTCTTCCACGAAACGATCAAAGCGTAGGCAGTTTAAGACATTACTCCCATGGAGAAAAGTCCGCATGGTGCCTATTGTGTTCAATGCCGATGAATTATTGTGTTTCATCAACACTATGAAGGTCCACAGATTACAGAATGCATCCAGATCTGCTTCGGAAAATACTACTAGTGTTCCAGTGAACTATCAAAGTGTAGAGAGTTTAAGACATTACTCCCATGGAGAAAAGTCCGCATGGTGTTTATTGTGTTCATAGCCGATGTAATTTTTGTGTTTCATCAACACTCTGAAGGTATACAGATTACAGAATGCATCCAGATGTGCTTCGGAAACTACTACTAGTCTTCCAGGGAACGATCAAAGCGTAGACAGTTTGACACATTACTTCCATGGAGAAAAGTCCGCATGGTGCTTATAGTGTTCAATGACGATTAAATTTCTGTGTTTCATCAACACTATGGAGGTCCACAGATTACAGAATGCCTCCAGATGTGCTTCGGAAACTACTACTAGTCTTCCAGTGTACGATCAAAGCGTAGACAGTTTAAGACATTACTCCCATGGAGAAAAGTCCGCATGGTGCTTATTGTGTTTAATGCCGACGCAATTTCTGTGTTTAATCAACACTCTGAAGGTCCACAGATTACACAATGCCTACAGATGTGCTTCGGAAGCTACTACTAGTCTTCCAGTGTACGATCAAAGCGTAGACCGTTGAAGACATTACTCCCATGGAGCAAAGTCCGCATGGTGCTTATTGTGTTCAATGCCGATGCAATTTTTGTGTTTCATCAACACTCCGAAGGTCCACAGATTACAGAATGCATCCAGATGTGCTTCGGAAACTATTACTAGTCTTCCAGTGTACGATCAAAGCGTAGACAGTATAAGACATTACTCCCATGGAGAAAAGTCCGCATGGTGCTTATTGTGTTCAACGCCGAAGCCATTTCTGTGTTTCATCAACACTCTGAAGGTCCACAGAATACAGAATGCATCCAGATGTGCTTCACAAACTACTACTAGTCTTCCAGGAAACGATCAAAGCGTAGGCAGTTTAAGACATTACTCCAATGGAGAAAAGTCTGCATGGTGCTTATTGTGTTCAATGCCGCTGCAATTTCTGTGTTTCATCAACACTCTGAAGGTCCACAGAGTACAGAATGCATCTAGATGTGCTTCAGAAACTACTACTAGTCTTCCACGAAACGATCAAAGCGTAGGCAGTTTAAGACATTACTCCCATGGAGAAAAGTCCGCATGGTGCCTATTGTGTTCAATGCCGATGAATTATTGTGTTTCATCAACACTATGAAGGTCCACAGATTACAGAATGCATCCAGATCTGCTTCGGAAAATACTACTAGTGTTCCAGTGAACTATCAAAGTGTAGAGAGTTTAAGACATTACTCCCATGGAGAAAAGTCCGCATGGTTCTTATTGCGTTCAATGCCGATGCAATTTTTGTGTTTCATCAACACTCCGAAGGTCCAGAGATCACAGAATGCCTCCAGATGTGCTTCGGAAACTACTACTAGTCTTCCAGTGAACGATCAAAGCGTAGACAGTTTAAGACATTACTCCCATGGAGAAAAGTCCGCATGGTGCTTATTGTGTTCAATGCCGACGCAATTACTGCGTTTCATCAACACTCTGAAGGTCGACAGATTACACGATGCCTACTGATGTGCTTCGGAAGCTACTACTAGTCTTCCAGTGTACGATCAAAGCGTAGACTGTTGAAGACCTTACTCCCATGGAGAAAAGTACGCATGGTGCTTAATGTGTTCAATGCCGATGCAATTTTTGTGTTTCATCAACACTCTGAAGGTCCACAGATTACAGAATGCCTCCAGATGTGCTTCGGAAACTATTACTAGTCTTCCAGAGTATGATCAAAGCGTAGACAGTATAAGACATTACTCCCAAGGAGAAAAGTCCGCAAGGTGCTTGTTGTGTTCAATGCAGATGCAATTTTTGTGTTTCATCAACACTCTGAAGGTCCATAGATTACAGAATGCCTCCAGATGTGCTTCGAAAACTACTACTAGCCTTCCAGTGTACGATCAAAGCGTAGACAGTTTCAGACATTACTCCCATGGAGAAAAGTCCGCATGGTGCTTATTGTGTTCAATGCCGACGCAATTTCTGTGTTTCATCAACACTCTGAAGGTCCACGGAATACAGAATGCATCCAGATGTGCTTCAGAAACTACTACTAGTCTTCCAGGAAACAATCAAAGCGTAGGCAGTTTAAGACATTACCCACGGAGAAAAGTCCGCATGTTGCGTATTGTGTTCAATGCCGCTGCAATTTCTGTGTTTCATCAACACTCTGAAGGTCCGCAGAATACAGAATGCATCCAGATGTGCTTCAGAAACTTCCACTAGTCTACCAGGAAACGATCAAAGCGTAGGCAGTTTAAGACATTACTCCCATGGAGAAAAGCCCGCATAGTGCCTATTGTGTTCAAGCCCGATGAATTTTTGTGTTTCATCAACACTATGAAGGTCCACAGATTACAGAATGCATCCAGATGTGCTTCGGAAACTACTTTTAGTGTTCCAGTGAACGATAAAAGTGTAGACAGTTTAAGACATTACTCCCATGGAGAAAAGTCCGCATGGTGCTTATTGTGTTCAATGCCGATGCAATTTTTGTGTTTCATCAACACTCTGAAGGTCCACAGATTTCAGAACGTCTAGAGATGTGCATCGGAAACAACTACTAGTCTTCCATTGAACGATCAAATCGTAGACAGTTTAAGACATTACTCCGATTAGAAAAAGTCCGCAAGGTGCTTATTGTGTTCAATGCCGATGAAATTTCTGTGTTTCATCAACACTCTGAAGGTCCACAGATTACAGAATACATCCAGATGTGCTTCAGAAACTACTACTAGTCTTCCAGGGAACGATCAAAGCGTGGACAGTTTAAGACATTACTCCCATGGAGAAAAGTCCGAATGGTGCTTATTGTGTTCAATGCCGATTCAATTGCTGTGTTTCATCAGCACTCTGAAGGTCCACAGATTACAGAATGCCTCCAGGAGTGCTTCAGGAACTACTACTAGTCTTACAGTGTACGATCAAAGCGTAGACAGTTTAAGACATTACTCCCATGGAGAAAAGTCCGCATGGTGCTTATTGTGTTCAATGCCGATGCAATTTCTGTGTTTCATCAACACTCTGAAGGTAAACAGATTACAGAATGCCTCCAGATGTGCTTCGGAAACTACTACTAGTCTTCCAGTCAACGATCAAAGCGTAGGCAGTTTGAGACATTACTCCCATGGAAAAAAGTCTACATGGTGCTCATTGTGTTCAAAGCCGAAGCAATTTTTGTGTTTCATCAACACCCTGATTGTCCACAGATTACAGAATGCATCCAGATGTGCATCGGAAACTACTACTAGTCTTCCAGGGAACGATCAAAGCTTAGACAGTTTAAGACACTACTCCCACGGAGAAAAGTCCGCAAGGTGCTTATTGTTTTCAATGCCTATACAATTTTTGTGTTTTATCAACACTCTCAAGGTCCACAGATTACAGAATGCCTCCAGACGTGCTTCGGAAACTACTACTAGTCTTCCAGTGTACGATCAAAACGTAGACAGTTAAAGACATTACTCCCATGGAGAAAAGTCCACATGGTGCTTATTGTGTTCAATGCCGATGCAATTTTTGTGTTTCGTCAACACTCAGAAGGTCCTCAGATGACAGAATGCATCCAGATGTGCTTCGGAAACTACTACTAGTCTTCCAGTGTACGATCAAAGCGTAGACTGTTTAAGACATTACTCCCATGGAGATAAGTCCGCATGGTGCTTATTGTGTTCAATGCCGATGCAATATCTGTGTTTCATCAACACTCTAAAGGTCCACAGATTACAGAATGCCTCCAGATGTGCTTCGGAAACTACTACTAGTCTTCCTGTGAACGATCAAGGCGTAGACAGTTTAAGACATTACTCCCATGGAGGAAAGTCCGCATGGTGCTTATTGTGTTCAATGCTGATGCAATTTCTGTGTTTCATCAACACTCTGAAGGTAAACAGATTACAGAATGCCTACAGATGTGCTTCGGAAACTGCTACTAGTTTTCCAGTGTACGATCAAAGCGTAGACAGTTTAAGACATTACTCCCATGGAGAAAAGTCAGCATGGTGCTTATTGTGTTCAATGCCGAATCAATTTCTGTGTTTCATCAACACTCTGAGGGTCCAGAGATTACAGAATGCATCCAGATGTGCTTCGGAAACTACTACTGGTCTTCCAGTGTACGATAAAAGCGTAGACAGTTTAAGACATTACTCCCATGGAGAAAAGTCCGCATGGTGATTATTGTGTTCAATGCAGATGCAATTTTTGTGTTTCATCAACACTCTGAAGGTCCATAGATTACAGAATGCCTCCAGATGTGCTTCGAAAACTACTACTAGCCTTCCAGTGTACGATCAAAGCGTAGACAGTTTCAGACATTACTCCCATGGAGAAAAGTCCGCATGGTGCTTATTGTGTTTAATGCCGACGCAATTTCTGTGTTTCATCAACACTCTGAAGGTCCACGGAATACAGAATGCATCCAGATGTGCTTCAGAAACTACTACTAGTCTTCCAGGAAACGATCAAAGCGTAGGCAGTTTAAGACATTACCCCACGGAGAAAAGTCCGCATGTTGCGTATTGTGTTCAATGCCGCTGCAATTTCTGTGTTTCATCACCACTCTGAAGGTCCGCAGAATACAGAATGCATCCACATGTGCTTCAGAAACTTCCACTAGTCTACCAGGAAACGATCAAAGCGTAGGCAGTTTAAGACATTACTCCCATGGAGAAAAGCCCGCATAGTGCCTATTGTGTTCAAGCCCGATGAATTTTTGTGTTTCATCAACACTATGAAGGTCCACAGATTACAGAATGCATCCAGATGTGCTTCGGAAACTACTTTTAGTGTTCCAGTGAACGATAAAAGTGTAGACAGTTTAAGACATTACTCCCATGTAGAAAAGTCCGCATGGTGCTTATTGTGTTCAATGCCGATGCAATTTTTGTGTTTCATCAACACTCTGAAGGTCCACAGATTTCAGAACGTCTAGAGATGTGCATCGGAAACAACTACTAGTCTTCCATTGAACGATCAAATCGTAGACAGTTTAAGACATTACTCCGATTAGAAAAAGTCCGCAAGGTGCTTATTGTGTTCAATGCCGATGAAATTTCTGTGTTTCATCAACACTCTGAAGGTCCACAGATTACAGAATACATCCAGATGTGCTTCAGAAACTACTACTAGTCTTCCAGGGAACGATCAAAGCGTGGACAGTTTAAGACATTACTCCCATGGAGAAAAGTCCGAATGGTGCTTATTGTGTTCAATGCCGATGCAATTTCTGTGTTTCGTCAACACTCTGAAGGACCACAGATTACAGAATGCATCGAGATGTGCTTCGGAAACTACTACTAGTCTTCCAGGGAACGATCAAAGCGTAGACAGTTTGACACATTACTTCCATGGAGAAAAGTCCGCATGGTGCTTATAGTGTTCAATGACGATTAAATTTCTGTGTTTCATCAACACTATGGAGGTCCACAGATTACAGAATGCCTCCAGATGTGCTTCGGAAACTACTACTAGTCTTCCAGTGTACGATCAAAGCGTAGACAGTTTAAGACATTACTCCCATGGAGAAAAGTCCGCATGGTGCTTATTGTGTTTAATGCCGTCGCAATTTCTGTGTTTAATCAACACTCTGAAGGTCCACAGATTACACAATGCCTACAGATGTGCTTCGGAAGCTACTACTAGTCTTCCAGTGTACGATCAAAGCGTAGACCGTTGAAGACATTACTCCCATGGAGAAAAGTCCGCATGGTGCTTATTGTGTTCAATGCCGATGCAATTTTTGTGTTTCATCAACACTCCGAAGGTCCACAGATTACAGAATGCATCCAGATGTGCTTCGGAAACTATTACTAGTCTTCCAGTGTACGATCAAAGCGTAGACAGTATAAGACATTACTCCCATGGAGAAAGGTCCGCATGGTGCTTATTGTGTTCAACGCCGAAGCCATTTCTGTGTTTCATCAACACTCTGAAGGTCCACAGAATACAGAATGCATCCAGATGTGCTTCAGAAACTACTACTAGTCTTCCAGGGAACGATCAAAGCGTAGGCAGTTTAAGACATTACTCCAATGGAGAAAAGTCTGCATGGTGCTTATTGTGTTCAATGCCGCTGCAATTTCTGTGTTTCATCAACACTCTGAAGGTCCACAGAGTACAGAATGCATCTAGATGTGCTTCAGAAACTACTACTAGTCTTCCACGAAACGATCAAAGCGTAGGCAGTTTAAGACATTACTCCCATGGAGAAAAGTCCGCATGGTGCCTATTGTGTTCAATGCCGATGAATTATTGTGTTTCATCAACACTATGAAGGTCCACAGATTACAGAATGCATCCAGATCTGCTTCGGAAAATACTACTAGTGTTCCAGTGAACTATCAAAGTGTAGAGAGTTTAAGACATTACTCCCATGGAGAAAAGTCCGCATGGTGTTTATTGTGTTCATAGCCGATGTAATTTTTGTGTTTCATCAACACTCTGAAGGTATACAGATTACAGAATGCATCCAGATGTGCTTCGGAAACTACTACTAGTCTTCCAGGGAACGATGAAAGCGTAGACAGTTTAAGACATTACTCCCATGGAGAAAAGTCCGCATGGTGCTTATTGTGTTCAATGCCGACGCAATTTCTGTGTTTCATCAACACTCTGAAGGTCGACAGATTACACGATGCCTACTGATGTGATTCGGAAGCTACTACTAGTCTTCCAGTGTACGATCAAAGCGTAGACTGTTGAAGACCTTACTCCCATGGAGAAAAGTACGCATGGTGCTTAATGTGTTCAATGCCGATGCAATTTTTGTGTTTCATCAACACTCTGAAGGTCCACAGATTACAGAATGCCTCCAGATGTGCTTCGGAAACTATTACTAGTCTTCCAGAGTATGATCAAAGCGTAGACAGTATAAGACATTACTCCCAAGGAGAAAAGTCCGCAAGGTGCTTGTTGTGTTCAATGCAGATGCAATTTTTGTGTTTCATCAACACTCTGAAGGTCCATAGATTACAGAATGCCTCCAGATGTGCTTCGAAAACTACTACTAGCCTTCCAGTGTACGATCAAAGCGTAGACAGTTTCAGACATTACTCCCATGGAGAAAAGTCCGCATGGTGCTTATTGTGTTCAATGCCGACGCAATTTCTGTGTTTCATCAACACTCTGAAGGTCCACGGAATACAGAATGCATCCAGATGTGCTTCAGAAACTACTACTAGTCTTCCAGGAAACAATCAAAGCGTAGGCAGTTTAAGACATTACCCACGGAGAAAAGTCCGCATGTTGCGTATTGTGTTCAATGCCGCTGCAATTTCTGTGTTTCATCAACACTCTGAAGGACCACAGATTACAGAATGCATCGAGATGTGCTTCGGAAACTACTACTAGTCTTCCAGGGAACGATCAAAGCGTAGACAGTTTGACACATTACTTCCATGGAGAAAAGTCCGCATGGTGCTTATAGTGTTCAATGACGATTAAATTTCTGTGTTTCATCAACACTATGGAGGTCCACAGATTACAGAATGCCTCCAGATGTGCTTCGGAAACTACTACTAGTCTTCCAGTGTACGATCAAAGCGTAGACAGTTTAAGACATTACTCCCATGGAGAAAAGTCCGCATGGTGCTTATTGTGTTTAATGCCGTCGCAATTTCTGTGTTTAATCAACACTCTGAAGGTCCACAGATTACACAATGCCTACAGATGTGCTTCGGAAGCTACTACTAGTCTTCCAGTGTACGATCAAAGCGTAGACCGTTGAAGACATTACTCCCATGGAGAAAAGTCCGCATGGTGCTTATTGTGTTCAATGCCGATGCAATTTTTGTGTTTCATCAACACTCCGAAGGTCCACAGATTACAGAATGCATCCAGATGTGCTTCGGAAACTATTACTAGTCTTCCAGTGTACGATCAAAGCGTAGACAGTATAAGACATTACTCCCATGGAGAAAGGTCCGCATGGTGCTTATTGTGTTCAACGCCGAAGCCATTTCTGTGTTTCATCAACACTCTGAAGGTCCACAGAATACAGAATGCATCCAGATGTGCTTCAGAAACTACTACTAGTCTTCCAGGAAACGATCAAAGCGTAGGCAGTTTAAGACATTACTCCAATGGAGAAAAGTCTGCATGGTGCTTATTGTGTTCAATGCCGCTGCAATTTCTGTGTTTCATCAACACTCTGAAGGTCCACAGAGTACAGAATGCATCTAGATGTGCTTCAGAAACTACTACTAGTCTTCCACGAAACGATCAAAGCGTAGGCAGTTTAAGACATTACTCCCATGGAGAAAAGTCCGCATGGTGCCTATTGTGTTCAATGCCGATGAATTATTGTGTTTCATCAACACTATGAAGGTCCACAGATTACAGAATGCATCCAGATCTGCTTCGGAAAATACTACTAGTGTTCCAGTGAACTATCAAAGTGTAGAGAGTTTAAGACATTACTCCCATGGAGAAAAGTCCGCATGGTGTTTATTGTGTTCATAGCCGATGTAATTTTTGTGTTTCATCAACACTCTGAAGGTATACAGATTACAGAATGCATCCAGATGTGCTTCGGAAACTACTACTAGTCTTCCAGGGAACGATGAAAGCGTAGACAGTTTAAGACATTACTCCCATGGAGAAAAGTCCGCATGGTGCTTATTGTGTTCAATGCCGACGCAATTTCTGTGTTTCATCAACACTCTGAAGGTCGACAGATTACACGATGCCTACTGATGTGATTCGGAAGCTACTACTAGTCTTCCAGTGTACGATCAAAGCGTAGACTGTTGAAGACCTTACTCCCATGGAGAAAAGTACGCATGGTGCTTAATGTGTTCAATGCCGATGCAATTTTTGTGTTTCATCAACACTCTGAAGGTCCACAGATTACAGAATGCCTCCAGATGTGCTTCGGAAACTATTACTAGTCTTCCAGAGTATGATCAAAGCGTAGACAGTATAAGACATTACTCCCAAGGAGAAAAGTCCGCAAGGTGCTTGTTGTGTTCAATGCAGATGCAATTTTTGTGTTTCATCAACACTCTGAAGGTCCATAGATTACAGAATGCCTCCAGATGTGCTTCGAAAACTACTACTAGCCTTCCAGTGTACGATCAAAGCGTAGACAGTTTCAGACATTACTCCCATGGAGAAAAGTCCGCATGGTGCTTATTGTGTTCAATGCCGACGCAATTTCTGTGTTTCATCAACACTCTGAAGGTCCACGGAATACAGAATGCATCCAGATGTGCTTCAGAAACTACTACTAGTCTTCCAGGAAACAATCAAAGCGGAGCCAGTTTAAGACATTACCCACGGAGAAAAGTCCGCATGTTGCGTATTGTGTTCAATGCCGCTGCAATTTCTGTGTTTCATCAACACTCTGAAGGTCCGCAGAATACAGAATGCATCCAGATGTGCTTCAGAAACTTCCACTAGTCTACCAGGAAACGATCAAAGCGTAGGCAGTTTAAGACATTACTCCCATGGAGAAAAGCCCGCATAGTGCCTATTGTGTTCAAGCCCGATGAATTTTTGTGTTTCATCAACACTATGAAGGTCCACAGATTACAGAATGCATCCAGATGTGCTTCGGAAACTACTTTTAGTGTTCCAGTGAACGATAAAAGTGTAGACAGTTTAAGACATTACTCCCATGGAGAAAAGTCCGCATGGTGCTTATTGTGTTCAATGCCGATGCAATTTTTGTGTTTCATCAACACTCTGAAGGTCCACAGATTTCAGAACGTCTAGAGATGTGCATCGGAAACAACTACTAGTCTTCCATTGAACGATCAAATCGTAGACAGTTTAAGACATTACTCCGATTAGAAAAAGTCCGCAAGGTGCTTATTGTGTTCAATGCCGATGAAATTTCTGTGTTTCATCAACACTCTGAAGGTCCACAGATTACAGAATACATCCAGATGTGCTTCAGAAACTACTACTAGTCTTCCAGGGAACGATCAAAGCGTGGACAGTTTAAGACATTACTCCCATGGAGAAAAGTCCGAATGGTGCTTATTGTGTTCAATGCCGATGCAATTTCTGTGTTTCGTCAACACTCTGAAGGACCCCAGATTACAGAATGCATCGAGATGTGCTTCGGAAACTACTACTAGTCTTCCAGGGACCGATCAAAGCGTAGACAATTTGACACATTACTTCCATGGAGAAAAGTCCGCATGGTTCTTATAGTGTTCAATGACGATTAAATTTCTGTGTTTCATCAACACTATGGAGGTCCACAGATTACAGAATGCCTCCAGATGTGCTTCGGAAACTACTACTAGTCTTCCAGTGTACGATCAAAGCGTAGACAGTTTAAGACATTACTCCCATGGAGAAAAGTTCGCATGGTGCTTATTGTGTTTAATGCCGACGCAATTTCTGTGTTTAATCAACACTCTGAAGGTCCACAGATTACACAATGCCTACAGATGTGCTTCGGAAGCTACTACTAGTCTTCCAGTGTACGATCAAAGCGTAGACCGTTGAAGACTTTACTCCCATGGAGAAAAGTCCGCATGGTGCTTATTGTGTTCAATGCCGATGCAATTTTTGTGTTTCATCAACACTCTGAAGGTCCACAGATTACAGAATGCATCCAGATGTGCTTCGGAAATTATTACTAGTCTTCCAGTGTACGATCAAAGCGTAGACAGTATAAGACATTACTCCCATGGAGAAAAGTCCGCATGGTGCTTATTGTGTTCAACGCCGAAGCCATTTCTGTGTTTCATCAACACTCTGAAGGTCCACAGAATACAGAATGCATCCAGATGTGCTTCAGAAACTACTACTAGTCTTCCTGGAAACGATCAAAGCGTAGGCAGTTTAAGACATTACTCCCATGGAGAAAAGTCCGCATGGTGCCTATTGTGTTCAATGCCGATGAATTTTTGTGTTTCATCAACACTATGAAGGTCCACAGATTACAGAATGCATCCAGATCTGCTTCGGAAAATACTACTAGTGTTCCAGTGAACTATCAAAGTGTAGACAGTTTAAGACATTACTCCCATGGAGAAAAGTCCGCATGGTGTTTATTGTGTTCATAGCCGATGTAATTTTTGTGTATCATCAACACTCTGAAGGTATACAGATTACAGAATGCATCCAGATGTGCTTCGGAAACTACTACTAGTCTTCCACGGAACGATCAAAGCGTAGACAGTTGAAGACATTACTCCCATGGAGAAAAGTCCGCATGGTGCTTATAGTGTTCAATGCCGATTCAATTTCTGTGTTCCATCATCACTCTAAAGGTCTACAGATTACAGAATACCTCCAGATGTGCTTCGGAAACTACTACTAGTCTTCCAGGGAACGATCAAAGCGTAGACAGTTTAAGACATTACTCCCATGGAGAAAAGTCCGCATGGTGACTATTGTGTTCAATGCCGATGAATTTTTGTGTTTCATCAACACGATGAAGGTCCACAGATTACAGAATGCATCCAGATGTGCTTCGGAAACTACTACTAGTGTTCCAGTGAACTATGAAAGTGTAGACAGTTTAAGACATTACTCCCATGGAGAAAAGTCCGCATGGTGCTTATTGTGTACAATGCCGATGCAATTTCTGTGTTTCATCAACACTCAGAAGGTCCACAGATTACAGAATGCATACAGATGTGCTTCGGAAACTACTACTAGTCTTCCAGTGAACGATCAAAGCGTAGACAGTTTGAGACATTACTAACATGGAGAAAAGTCCGCATGGTGCTTATTGTGTTCAAAGCCGATGTAATTTTTGTGTTTCATCAACACTCTGAAGGTCCACAGATTACAGAATGCCTCCAGATGTGCTTCGGAAACTACTACTAGTCTTCCAGGGAACGATCAAAGCGTAGACAGTTTAAGACATTACTCCCATGGAGAAAAGTCCGCATGGTGCTTATAGTGTTCAATGCCGATTCAATTTCTGTGTTTCATCAACACTCTAAAGGTCCACAGATTACAGAATGCCTGCAGATGTGCTTCGGAAACTACTACTAGTCTTCCTGTGAACGATCAAAGCGTAGACAGTTTAAGCTATTACTCCCATGGAGAAAAGTCCGCATGGTACTTATTGTGTTCAATGCCGATTGAATTCCTGTGTTTCATCAGCACTCTGAAGGTCCACAGATTACAGAATGCCTCCAGGAGTGCTTCAGAAACTACTACTAGTCTTACAGTGTACGATCCAAGCGTAGACAGTTTAAGACATTACTCCCATGGAGAAAATTCCACATGGTGCTTATTTTGTCCAATGCCGATGCAATTTCTGTGTTTCATCAACACTCTGAAGGTAAACAGATTACAGAATGCCTCCAGATGTGCTTCGGAAACTACTACCAGTCTTCCAGTCAACGATCAAAGCGTAGGCAGTTTGAGACATTACTCCCATGGAGAAAAGTCAACATGGTGCTCATTGTGTTCAAAGCCGATGCAATTTTTGTGTTTCATCAACACCCTGATTGTCCACAGATTACAGAATGCATCCAGGTGTGCATCGGAAACTACTACTAGTCTTCCAGGGAACGATCAAAGCTTAGACAGTTTAAGACACTACTCCCACGGACAAAAGTCCGCAAGGTGCTTATTGTTTTCAATGCCGATGCACTTTTTGTGTTTCATCAACACTCTCAAGGTCCACAGATTACAGAATGCCTCCAGACGTGCTTCGTAAACTACTACTAGTCTTCCAGTGTACGATCAAAACGTAGACAGTTAAAGACATTGCTCCCATGGAGAAAAGTCCACATGGTGCTTATTTTGTTCAATGCCGATGCAATTTCTGTGTTTCATCAACACTCTGAAGGTAAACAGATACAGAATGCCTCCACATGTGCTTCGGAAACTACTACTAGTCTTCCAGTCAACGATCAAAGCGTAGGCAGTTTGAGACATTACTCCCATGGAGAAAAGTCTACATGGTGCTCATTGTGTTCAAAGCCGATGCAATTTTTGAGTTTCATCAACACCCTGATTGTCCACAGATTACAGAATGCATCCAGATGTGCTTCAGAAACTACTACTAGTCTTCCAGGGAATGATCAAAGCGTAGACAGTTTAAGACATTACTCTAATGGAGAAAAGTCCGCATGGTGCTTAATGTGTTCAATGCCGATTCAATTTCTGTGTTTCATCAACACTCTGAGGGTCCAGAGATTATAGAATGCATCCAGATGTGCTTCGGAAACTACTACTAGTCTTCCAGTGTACGATCAAAGCGTAGACAGTTTAAGACATTACTCCCATGTAGAAAAGTCCGCATGGTGTTTATTGTGTTCAATGCCGATGCAATTTTTGTGTTTCATCAACATTCTAAAGGTCCACAGATTACAGAATGCCTCCAGATGTGCTTCGGAAACTATTACTAGTCTTCCAGTGTACGATCAAAGCGTAGACAGTTTAAGACATTAATCTCATGTAGAAAAGTCCGCATGGTGCTTATTGTGTTCAATGCCGATGCAATTTCTGTGTTTCATCAACACTCGGAAGGTCCACAGATTACAGAATGCATACATATGTGCTTAGGAAACTACTACTAGTCTTCCAGTGAACGATCAAAGCGTAGACAGTTTGAGACATTACTAACATGGAGAAAAGTCCGCATGGTGCTTATTGTGTTCAAAGCCGATGTAATTTTTGTGTTTCATCAACACTCTGAAGGTCCACAGATTACAGAATGCCTCCAGATGTGCTTCGGAAACTACTACTAGTCTTCCAGGGAACGATCAAAGCGTAGACAGTTTAAGACATTACTCCCATGGAGAAAAGTCCGCATGGTGCTTATAGTGTTCAATGCCGATTCAATTTCTGTGTTTCATCAACACTCTAAAGGTCCACAGATTACAGAATGCCTCCAGATGTGCTTCGGAAACTACTACTAGTCTTCCTGTGAACGATCAAAGCGTAGACAGTTTAAGCTATTACTCCCATGGAGAAAAGCCCGCATGGTGCTTATTGTGTTCAAAGCCGATGCAATTTTTGTGTTTCATCAACACCCTGATTGTCCACAGATTACAGAATGCATCCAGATGTGCATCGGAAACTACTACTAGTCTTCCAGGGAACGATCAAAGCGTAGACAGTTTAAGACACTACTCCCATGGAGAAAAGTCCGCATGGTGCTTATTGTTTTCAATGCCGATGCAATTTTTGTGATTCATCAACACTCTGAAGGTCCATAGATTACAAAATGCCTCCAGATGTGCTTCGGAAACTGCTACTAGTCTTCCAGTGTACGATCATAACGTACACAATTTAAGAAATTACTCCCATGGAGTAAAGTCTGCATGGTGCTTATTGTGTTCAATGCCGATGCAATTTTTGTGTTTCATCAACACTCTGAAGGTCCTCAGATTACAGAATGCATCCAGATGTGCTTCGGATACTACTACTAGTCTTCCAGTGTACGATCAAAGCGTAGACTGTTTAAGACATTACTCCCATAGAGAAAATTCCGTATGGTGCTTGTTGTGTTCAATGTCGATGTAATTTTTGTGTTTCATCAACACTCTGACGGTCCACAGATTGCAGAATGCATCCGGATGTGCTTCGGAAACTACTACTAATCATCCAGTGTACGATCAAAGCGTAGACAGTTGAAGACATTACTCCCATGCAGAAAATTCCGCATGGTGCTTATTGTGTTCACTGCCGATGCAATTTTTGTGTTTCATCAACACTCTGAAGGTCAACACATTACAGAATGCCTCCAGATGTGCTTCGGAAACTGCTACTAGTTTTCCAGTGTACGATCAAAGCGTAGACTATTTAAGACATTACTCCCATGGAGAAAAGTCCGCATGGTGCTTATTGTGTTCAATGCCGATAAAATATCTGTGTTTCATCAACACTCTGAAGGTAAACAGATTACAGAATGCCTCCACATGTGCTTCGGAAACTACTACTAGTCTTCCAGTCTACGATCAAAGCGTAGGCAGTTTGAGACATTACTCCCATGGAGAAAAGTCTACATGGTGCTCATTGTGTTCAAAGCCAATGCAATTTTTGTGTTTCATCAACACCCTGATTGTCCACAGAATACAGAATGCATCCAGATGTGCTTCAGAAACTACTACTAGTCTTCCAGGGAATGATCAAAGCGTAGACAGTTTAAGACATTACTCTAATGGAGAAAAGTCCGCATGGTGCTTAATGTGTTCAATGCCGATTCAATTTCTGTGTTTCATCAACACTCTGAGGGTCCAGAGATTACAGAATGCATCCAGATGTGCTTCGGAAACTACTACTAGTCTTCCAGTGTACGATCAAAGCGTAGACAGTTTAAGACATTACTCCAAAGTAGAAAAGTCCGCATGGTGTTTATTGTGTTCAATGCCGATGCAATTTTTGTGTTTCATCAACATTCTGAAGGTCCACAGATTACAGAATGCCTCCAGATGTGCTTCGGAAACTATTACTAGTCTTCCAGTGTACGATCAAAGCGTAGACAGTTTGAGACATTAATCTCACGTAGAAAAGTCCGCATGGTGCTTATTGTGTTCAATGCCGATGCAATTTCTGTGTTTCATCAACACTCTGAAGGTCCACAGATTACAGAATGCATACAGATATGCTTCGGAAACTACTACTAGTCTTCCAGTGAACGATCAAAGCGTAGACAGTTTGAGACATTACTAACATGGAGAAAAGTCCGCATGGTGCTTATTGTGTTCAAAGCCGATGTAATTTTTGTGATTCATCAACACTCTGAAGGTCCACAGATTACAGAATGCCTCCAGATGTGCTTCGGAAACTACTACTAGTCTTCCAGGGAACGATCAAAGCGTAGACAGTTTAAGACATTACTCCCATGGAGAAAAGTCTGCATGGTGCTTATAGTGTTCAATGCCGATTCAATTTCTGTGTTTCATCAACACTCTAAAGGTCCACAGATTACAGAATGCCTCCAGATGTGCTTCGGAAACTACTACTAGTCTTCCAGTGTACGATCAAAGCGTACACAATTTAAGACATTACTCCCATGGAGAAAAGTCCGCATGGTGCTTATTGTGTTCAATGCCGATGCAAGTTTTGCGTTCCATCAACACTCTGAATGTCCACAGATTACAGAATGCCTCCAGATATGCTTCGGAAACTACTATTAGTCATCCGGGGAACTATCAAAGCGTAGACAGTTTAAGACATTACTCCCATGCTGAAAAGTCCGCATGGTGCTTATTGTGTTCAATGCCGATTCAATTCCTGTGTTTCATCAACACTCTGAAGCTCCACAGATTACAGAATGCCTACAGACGTTCTTCGGAAACTACTACTAGTCTTCCAGTGTACGATCAAAGCGTAGACAGTTTAAGACATTACTCCCATGGAGAAAAGTCCGCATGGTGCTTATTGTGTTCAATGCCGATGCAATTTCTGTGTTTCATCAACACTCTGAAGGTAAACAGATTACAGAATGCCTCCAGATGTGCTTCGGAAACTACTGCTACTCTTCCAGTCAACGATCAATGCGTAGACAGTTTGAGACATTACTCCCATGGAGAAAAGTCTACATGGTGCTTATTGTGTTCAAAGCCGATGCAATTTTTGTGTTTCATCAACACCCTGATTGTCCACAGATTACAGAATGCATCCAGATGTGCATCGGAAACTACTACTAGTCTTCCAGGGAACGATCAAAGCGTAGACAGTTTAAGACACTAGTCCCTTGGAGAAAAGTCCGCATGGTGCTTATTGTTTTCAATGCCGATGCAATTTCTGTGATTCATCAACACTCTGAAGGTCCTCAGGTTACAGAATGCATCCAGATGTGCTTCGGAAACTACTACTAGTCTTCCAGCGTACGATCAAAGCGTAGACTGTTTAAGACATTACTCCCATATAGAAAATTCCGTATGGAGCTTATTGTGTTCAATGCCGATGCAATTTTTGTGTTTCATCAACACTCTGAAGGTCCACAGATTACAGAATGCATCCGGATGTGCTTCAGAAACTACTACTGGTCTTCCAGTGTACGATCAAAGCGTAGACAGTTGAAGACACTACTCCCATGGAGAACAGTCCGCATGGTGCCTATTGTGTTCAATGCCGATGCAATTTTTGTGTTTCATCAACACTCTGAAGGTCCACACATTACAGAATGCCTCCAGATGTGCTTCGGAAACAGCTACTAGTTTTCCAGTGTACGATCAAAGCGTAGACAGTTTAAGACATTACTCCCATGGAGAAAAGTCCGCATGGTGCTTATTGCGTTCAATTGCGATGCAATTTTTGTGTTTCATCAACACTCTGAAGGTCCACAGATTACAGAATGCATCCAGATGTGCTTCGGAAACTACTACTAGTCTTCCAGGGAACAATCAAAGCGTAGACAGTTTAACACATTACTCCCATGCAGAAAAGTCAGTATCGTGTTTATTGTGTCCAAGCCGATGCAATTTTTGTGTTTCATCAACACTCTGAATGTCCACAGATTTCAGAATGCCTCCAGATGTGCTTCGGAAACTACTACTAGTCTTCCAGGGAACGATCAAAGCGTAGACAGTTTAAGACATTACCCCCATGGGGAAAAGTCCGCATGGTGCTTATTGTGTTCAATGCCGAATCAATTTCTGTGTTTCCTCAACACTCTGAGGGTCCAGAGATTACAGAATGCATCCAGATGTGCTTCGGAAACTACTACTAGTCTTCCAGTGTACGATAATAGCGTAGACAGTTTAAGACATTACTCCCATGGAGAAAAGTCCGCATGGTGCTTATTGTGTTCAATGCAGATGCAATTTTTGTGTTTCATCAACACTCTGAAGGTCCATAGATTACAGAATGCCTCCAGATGTGCTTCGAAAACTACTACTAGTCCTCCAGTGTACGATCAAAGCGTAGACCCTTTAAGACATTACTCCCACGGAGAAAAGGCTGCTTGGTGCTTATTGTGTTCAATGCCGATGCAATTTTTGTGTTTCATCAACACTCTGAAGGTCTACAGGTTGCAGAATGCATCCAGATGTGCTTCGGAACCTACTACTAGTCATCGAGTGTACGATCAAAGCGTAGACAGATTAAGACATTACTCCCATATAGAAAATACAGCATGGTGCTTATTGTGTTCAATGCGTATGCAATTTATGTGTTTCATCAACGCTCTGGAGGTCCACAGATTACAGAATGCATCCAGATGTGCTACGGAAACTACTACTAGTCTTCCAGTATACGACCATAGCGTAGACAGTTTAAGACATTACTCCCATGGAGAAAAGTCCGCATGGTGCTTATTGTGTTCAATGCCGATGCAATTTTTGTGTTTCATCAACACTCTAAAGGTCCACAGATTACAGAATGCCTCCAGATGTGCTTCGGAAACTACTGCTAGTCTTCCAGTGTACGATCAAAGCGTAGACAGTTTAAGACATTAATCTCATGTAGAAAAGTCCGCATGGTGCTTATTGTGTTCAATGCCGATGCAATTTTTCGGTTTCATCAACACTCTGAAGGTCCACAGATTACAGAATGCCCCCAGATGTGCTTCGGAATCTACTACTCGTCTTCCAGTAAACGATCTAAGCATAGACAATTTAAGACATTACTGCCATGGAGAAAAGTCCGCATGGTGCTTATTGTGTTCAATGCCGATTCAATTTCTGCGTTTCATCAACACTCTGAAGGTCGACAGATTGCAGAATGCATCCAGATGTGCTTCAGAAACTTTTACTAGTCTTCCAGGGAACGATCAAAGCGTAGACAGTTTAAGACATTTCTCCCATGGAGAAAAGTCCGCATGGTGCTTATTGTGTTCAGTGCCGATTCAATTTCTGTGTGTCATCAACACTCTGAAGGTCCACAGATTACAGAATGCATCCAGATGTGCTTCGGATACTACTACTAGTCATCCAGGGAACGATCAAACCGTAGACAGTTTAAGACATTACACCCATGGGGAAAAGTCCGCATGGTGCTTATTGTGTTCATTGCCGATTCAATTTTTGTGTTTCATCAACACTCTGAAGGTCCACAGATTACAGAATGCATCCAGATGTGCTTCGGAAACTACTACTAGTCTTCCAGGGAACGATTAAATCGTAGACAGTTTAAGACATTACTCACCATGGAGAAAAGTCCGCATGGTGCTTATTGTGTTCAATGCCGATTCAATATCTGTATTTCATCAACACTCTGAAGGTCCACAGATTACAGAATGCATCCAGATGCTCTTAGGAAATTACTACTAGTCTTCCAGGGAACGATCAAAGCGTAGACAATTTAAGACATTACTACCATGGAGAAAACTCCGAATGGTGCTTATTGTGTTCAATGCCAATTCAATTTCAGTGTTTCATTAACACTCTGAAGGTCCACAAATTACAGGATGCCTCCAGATGTGCTTCGGAAACAACTACTAGTCTTCCAGTGTATGATCAAAGCGTAGACAGTTTAAGACAATACTCCCAAGGAGATAAATCCGCAAGGTGATTATTGTGTTCAATGCCGATGCAATTATTGTGTTTCATCAACACTCTGAAGGACCACAGATTACAGAATGCCTCCACATGTGCTTCGGAAACTACTACTAGTCTTCCAGGGAGCGATCAAAGCGTAGACAGTTTAAGACATTACTCCCATGGAGAAAAGTCCGCATGGTGCTTATTGTGTTCAATGCCGATGCAATTTTTGTGTTTCATCAACACTCTGAAGGTCCACAGATTACAGAATGCATCCAGATGTGCTTCGGAAATTACTTCTAGTCTTCCAGGGAACGATCAAAGCGTAGACAGTTTTAGACATTACTCCCATGGAGAAAAGTCCGCATGGTGCTTATTGTGTTCAATGCCAATTCTATTTCTGTGTTTCATCAACACTCTGAAGGTCCACAGATTACAGAATGCCTCCAGATGTGCTTCGGAAACTACTACTAGTCTTCCAGTTCACGATCAAAGCGTAGACAGGTTAAGACATTACTCCCATGGAGAAGAATCCGCATTTGTGCTTATTGTGTTCAATGTCAATGCAATTTTTGTGTTTCATCAACACTCTGAAGGTCCACAGATTACAGAATGCCTCCAGATGTTCTTCGGAAACTACTACTAGTCTTCCAGGAAACGATCAAAGCGTAGACAGTTTAAGACATTACTCCCATGGAGAAAAGTCCGCATGGTGCTTATTGTGTTCAATGCCGATGCAATTTTTGTGTTTCATCAACACTCTGAAGGTCCACAGATTACAGAATGCATCCAGATGTGCTTCAGAAACTACTACTAGTCTTCCATTGAACGATCAAAGCGTAGACAATTTAAGACATTACTCCCATGGAGAAAGCACCGCATGGTGCTTATTGTGTTCAATGCCGCTGAATTTCTGTGTTTCATCAACACTCTGAAGTTCCACAGAATACAGAATGCTTCCAGATGTGCTTCGGAAACTACTACTAGTCTTCCACGGATCGATCAAAGCGTAGACAATTTAAGACATTACTCCCATGGAGAAAAGTCCTCATGGTGCTTATTGTGTTCAATGCCTATTCAATTTCTGTGTTTCATCAACACACTGTAGCTCCACAGATTACAGAATGCATCCAGATGTGCTTCGGATACTACTAATAGTCTTCCAGGGAACGCACAAAGCGTAGACAGTTTAAGACATTACTCCCATGGAGAAAAGTCCGCATGGTGCTTATTGTGTTCAATGCCAATTCAATTTCTGTGTTTCATCAACACTCTGAAGGTCCACAGATTACAGAATGCATCCAGATGTGCTTCGGAAACTACTACTAGTCTTCCAGGGAACGATCAAAGCGTAGACAGTTTAAGACATTACTCCCATGGAGAAAAGTCCGCATGGTGCATATTGCGTTCAATGCCGATGCAATTTTTGTGTTTCATCAACACTCTGAAGGTCCACAGATTACAGAATGCATCCAGATGTGCTTCAGAAACTACTACTAGTCTTCCAGGGAACGATCAAAGCGTGGACAGTTTAATACATTACTCCGCTGGAGAAAAGTGCGCATGGTGCTTATTGTGTTCAATGCCGATTCAATTTCTGTATTTCATCAACACTCTGAAGGTCCACAGATTACAGAATGCATCCAGATCTGCTTCGGAAACTATTACTAGTCTTCCAGGGAACGATCAAAGCGTAGACAGTTTAAGACATTACTGCCATGGAGAAAAGTCCGCATTGTGCTTATCGTGTTCAAAGACGATTCAATTTCAGTGTTTCATCAACACTCTGACGGTCCACAGATTACAGAATGCCTCCAGATGTGCTTCGGAAACTACTACTAGTCTTCCAGTGTACGATCAAAGCGTAGACAGTTTAAGACATTACTCCCATTAAGAAGAATCCGCATTGGTGCTTAATGTGTTCAATGTCGATGCAATTTTTGTGTTTCATCAACACTCTGAAGGTCCACAGATTACTGAATGCCTCCAGATGTGCTTCGGAAACTACTACTAGTCTTCCAGGAAACGATCAAGGCGTAGACAGTTTAAGACATTACTCCCATGGAGAAAAGCCCGCATGGTGCTTATTGTGTTCAATGCTGATGCAATTTTTGTGTTTCATCAGCACTCTGAAGGTCCACAGATTACAGAATGCATCCAGATGTGCTTCAGAAACTACTACTAGTCTTCCATTGAACGATCAAAGCGTAGACAGTTTAAGACATTACTCCCATGGAGAAAGTACCGCATGGTGCTTATTGTGTTCAATGCCGATGCAATTTTTGTGTTTCATCAACACTCTGAAGGTCCACAGATTACAGAATGCATCCAGATGTGCTTCGGAAACTACTACTAGTCTTCCAGGGAACGATCAAAGCGTAGACAGTTTAAGACATTACTCCCATGGAGAAAAGTCTGCATGGTGCATATTGCGTTCAATGCCGATGCAATTTTTGTGTTTCATCAACACTCTGAAGGTCCACAGATTACAGAATGCTTCCAGATGTGCTTCGGAAACTACTACTAGTCTTCCACGGATCGATCAAAGCGTAGACAATTTAAGACATTACTCCCATGGAGAGAAGTCCTCATGGTGCTTATTCTGTTCAATGCCTATTCCATTTCTGTGTTTCATCAACACACTGAAGCTCCACAGATTACAGAATGCATCCAGATGTGCTTCAGATACTACTACTAGTCTTCCAGGGAACGATCAAAACCTAGACAGTTTAAGACATTACTCCCATGGAGAAAAGTCCGCATGGTGCTTATTGTGTTCAATGCCGATTCAATTTCTGTGTTTCATCAACACTCTGAAGGTCCAAGGATTACAGAATGCATCCATATGTGCTTCGGAAACTTCTACTAGTCTTCCAGGGAACGATCAAAGCGTAGACAGTTTAAGACATTACTCCCATTTAGAAAAGTCCATATGGTGCTTACTGTGTTCAATGCCGATTCAATATCTGTATTTCATCAACACTCTGAAGGTCCACAGATTACAGAATGCATCCAGATGTGCTTCGGAAACTACTACTAGTCTTCCAGGGAACGATCAAAGCGTAGACAGTTTAAGACATTACTCCTATGGAGAAAAATCCGCATGGTGCTTATTGTGTTCAATGCCGATTCAATTTCAGTGTTTCATCAACACTCTGAAGGTCTACAGATTACAGAATGCCTCCAGATGTGCTTCGGAAACTACTACTAGTCTTCCAGTGTACGATCAAAGCGTAGACAGTTTAAGACATTACTCCCATGGAGAAAAATCCGCATTGGTGCTTATTGTGTTCAATGACGATGCAATTTTTGTGTTTCATCAACACTCTGAAGGTCCACAGATTACAGAATGCCTCCAGATGTGCTTCGGAAACTACTACTAGTCTTCCAGGGAACGATCAAAGCGTAGACAGTTTAAGACATTACTCCAATGGAGATAAGTCCGCATGGTGCTTATTGTGTTCAATGCCGATTCAATTTTTCTGTTTCATCAACACTCTAAAGGTCCACAGATTACAGAATGAATCCAGATGTGCTTCAGAAACTACTACTAGTCTTCCATTGAACGATCAAACGTAGACAGTTTAAGACATTACTCCCATGAAGAAAAGTCCGCATGGTGCTTATTGTGTTCAATGCCGATTCAATTTTTGTGTTTCATCAACACTCTAAAGGTCCACAGATTACAGAATGCATCCAGATGTGCTTCGGCACCTATTTCTCGTCTTCCAGTGTACGATCAAAGCGTAGACAGTTTAAGACATTACTCCCATTTAGAAAAGTCCGCTTGGTGCTTATTGTGTTCAATGCCGATTCAATTTCTGTGTTTCATCTACACTCTGAAGGTCCACAGATTACAGAATGCATCCAGATGTGCTTCGGAAACTACTACTCGTCTTCCAGTGTACGATCAAAGCTTAGACAGTTTAAGACATTACTCCCATTGAGAAACGTCCGCATGGTGCTTATTGTGTTCAATGCCGATTCAATTTCTGCATTTCATCAACACTCTGAAGGTCCACAGATTACAGAATGCATCCAGATGTGCTTCGGAACCTACTACTAGTCTTCCAGGCAACGATCAAAGCGTAGACAGTTTATACATTACTCCCATGGAGAAAAGTCCGCATGGTTCTTATTGTGTTCAATGCCAATTCAATTTCAGTGTTTCATTAACACTCTGAAGGTCCTCAGATTACAGAATGCATCCAGATGTGCTTCGGAAACTACTACTAGTCTTCCAGTGTACGATCAAAGCGTAGACAGTTTAAGACATTACTCCCAAGGAGAAAAATCCGCATGGTGATTATTGTGTACAATGCCGATGCTATTTTTGTGTTTCATCAACACTCTGAAGGACCACAGATTACAGAATGCCTCCAGATGTGCTTCGGAAACTACTACTAGTCTTCCAGGGAACGATCGAAGCGTAGACAGTTTAAGACATTACTCCCATGGAGAAAAGTCCGCATGGTGCTTATTGTGTTCAATGCCGATGCAATTTTTGTGTTTCATCAACACTCTGAAGGTCCACAGATTACAGAATGCATCCATATGTGCTTCAGAAACTACTACTAGTCTTGTACGGAACGATCAAAGCGTAGACACTTTGCGACATTACTCCCATGGAGAAAAGTCAGCATGGTGCTTATTGTGCTCAATGCCGATGATATTTTTGTGTTTCATCAACACTCTGAAGGTACTCTGATTACAGAATGCATCCTGATGTGCTTCGGAAACTACTACTCGTCTTCCAGTGTACGATCAAAGCGTAGACAGTTTAAGACATTACTCCCATGGAGAAAAGTCCGCAAGGTGCTTATTGTGTTCAATGCCGATTTAATTTCTGTATTTCATCAACACTCTGAAGGTCCACAGATTACAGAATGCATCCAGATCTGCTTCGGAAACTACTACTAGTCTTCCAGGGAACGATCAAAGCGTAGACAGTTTAAGACATTACTGCCATGGAGAAAAGTCCGCATTGTGCTTATCGTGTTCAAAGACGATTCAATTTCAGTGTTTCATCAACACTCTGACGGTCCACAGATTACAGAATGCCTCCAGATGTGCTTCGGAAACTACTACTAGTCTTCCAGTGTACGATCAAAGCGTAGACAGTTTAAGACATTACTCCCATTAAGAAGAATCCGCATTGGTGCTTAATGTGTTCAATGTCGATGCAATTTTTGTGTTTCATCAACACTCTGAAGGTCCACAGATTACAGAATGCCTCCAGATGTGCTTCGGAAACTACTACTAGTCTTCCAGGAAACGATCAAGGCGTAGACAGTTTAAGACATTACTCCCATGGAGAAAAGCCCGCATGGTGCTTATTGTGTTCAATGCTGATGCAATTTTTGTGTTTCATCAGCACTCTGAAGGTCCACAGATTACAGAATGCATCCAGATGTGCTTCAGAAACTACTACTAGTCTTCCATTGAACGATCAAAGCGTAGACAGTTTAAGACATTACTCCCATGGAGAAAGTACCGCATGGTGCTTATTGTGTTCAATGCCGATGCAATTTTTGTGTTTCATCAACACTCTGAAGGTCCACAGATTACAGAATGCATCCAGATGTGCTTCGGAAACTACTACTAGTCTTCCAGGGAACGATCAAAGCGTAGACAGTTTAAGACATTACTCCCATGGAGAAAAGTCTGCATGGTGCATATTGCGTTCAATGCCGATGCAATTTTTGTGTTTCATCAACACTCTGAAGGTCCACAGATTACAGAATGCTTCCAGATGTGCTTCGGAAACTACTACTAGTCTTCCACGGATCGATCAAAGCGTAGACAATTTAAGACATTACTCCCATGGAGAGAAGTCCTCATGGTGCTTATTCTGTTCAATGCCTATTCCATTTCTGTGTTTCATCAACAAACTGAAGCTCCACAGATTACAGAATGCATCCAGATGTGCTTCAGATACTACTACTAGTCTTCCAGGGAACGATCAAAACCTAGACAGTTTAAGACATTACTCCCATGGAGAAAAGTCCGCATGGTGCTTATTGTGTTCAATGCCGATTCAATTTCTGTGTTTCATCAACACTCTGAAGGTCCAAGGATTACAGAATGCATCCAGATGTGCTTCGGAAACGTCTACTAGTCTTCCAGGGAACGATCAAAGCGTAGACAGTTTAAGACATTACTCCCATTTAGAAAAGTCCATATGGTGCTTATTGTGTTCAATGCCGATTCAATATCTGTATTTCATCAACACTCTGAAGGTCCACAGATTACAGAATGCATCCAGATGTGCTTCGGAAACTACTACTAGTCTTCCAGGGATCGATCAAAGCGTAGACAGTTTAAGACATTACTCAAATGGAGAAAAGTCCGCATGGTGCTTATTGTGTTCAATGCCGATTCAATTTCTGTGTTTCATCAGCACTCTGAAGGTCCACAGATTACAGAATGAATCCAGATGTGCTTCGGAAACTACTACTAGTCTTCCAGGGAACGATCAAAGCGTAGACAGTTTAAGACATTACTCCCATGGAGAAAAGTCCGCATGGTGCTTATTGTGTTCAATGCCGATTCCATTTCTGTGTTCCATCAACACTCTGAAGTTCCACAGATTACAGAATGCATCCTGATGTGCTTCGGAAACTACTACTAGTCTTCCAGGGAACGATCAAAGCGTAGACAATTTAAGAAATTACTCCCATGGAGAAAAGTCCGCATGGTGCTCATTGTGCCCAATGCCGATGCAATTTTTGTGTTTCATCAACACTCTGAAGGCCCTCAGATTACAGAATGCATCCTGATGTGCTTCGGAAAATACTACTCGTCTTCCAGTGTACGATCAAAGCGTAGATAGTTTAAGACATTACTCCCATGGAGAAAAGTTCGCATGGTGCTTATTGTGTTCAATGCGGATGCAATTTGTGTGTTTCATCAACACTCTAAAGGTCCACAGATTACAGAATGCCTTCAGATGTGCTTCGGAAACTACTACTAGTCTTCCAGTGTACGATCAATGCGTAGACAGTTTAAGACATTACTCCCATGGAGAAAAGTCCACATGGTGCTTGTTGTGTTTCAATGCCGATGCAATCTCTGTGTTTCATCAACACTCTGAAGTTCCAGAGATTACAGAATGCATCAAGATGTGCTTCAGAAACTTTGACTAGTCTTCCAGGGAACGATCAAAACGTAGACAGTTTAAGACATTTCTCCCATGGAGAAAAGTCCGCATGGTGCTTATTGTGTTCAATGCCGATTCAATTTCTGTGTTTCATTAACACTCTGAAGGTCCACAGATTACAGAATGCATCCAGATGTGCTTCGGAAACTACTACTAGTCTTCCAGGGATCGATTAAATCGTAGACAGTTTAAGACATTACTCCAATGGAGAAAAGTCCGCATGGTGCTTATTGTGTTCAATGCCGATGCAATTTCTGTGTTTCATCAACATTCTGAAGGTCCACTGATTACAGAATGCATCCAGATGTGCTCCTGAAACTACTACTAGTCTTCCAGGGAACGATCAAAGCGTAGACAGTTTAAGACATTACTCCCATTGAGAAAAGTCCGCATGCTGCTTATTGTGCTCAATGCCGATGCAATTTTTGTGTTTCATCAACACTCTGAAGGTCGTCAGATTACAGAATGCATCCAGATGTGCTTCGGCACCTACTTCTAGTCTTCCAGTGTACGATCAAAGCGTAGACAGTTTAAGACATTACTCCCATTTAGAAAAGTCCGCTTGGTGCTTATTGTGTTCAATGCCGATTCAATTTCTGTGTTTCATCAACACTCTGAAGGTCCACAGATTACAGAATGCATCCAGATGTGCTTCAGAAACTACTACTAGTCTTCCAGGGAACGATCAAAGCGTAGACAGTTTAAGGCATTACTCCCATGGAGAAAAGTGCGCATGGTGCTTATTGTGTTCAATGCCGATTCAATTTCTGTGTTTCATCAACACTCTGAAGGTCCAAAGATTACAGAATGCATCCATATGTGCTTCGGAAACTACTACTAGTCTTCCAGGCAACGATCAAAGCGTAGACAGTTTAAGACATTACTCCCATGGAGAAAAGTCCGCATGGTGCTCATTGTGCTCATAGCCGATGCAATTTTAGTGTTTCATCAACACGCTGAAGGTCCTCAGATTACAGAATGCATCCAGCTGTGCTTCGGAAACTACTACTCGTCTTCCAGTGTACGATCAAAGCTTAGACAGTTTAAGACATTACTCCCATTGAGAAAAGTCCGCATGGTGCTTATTGTGTTCAATGCCGATTCAATTTCTGTATTTCATCAACACTCTGAAGGTCCACAGATTACAGAATGCATCCAGATGTGCTTCCGAAATTACTTCTAGTCTTCCAGGGAACGATCAAAGCGTAGACAATTTAAGACATTACTCCCATGGAGAAAAGTCCGCATGGTTCTTATTGTGTTCAATGCCAATTCAATTTCAGTGTTTCATGAACACTCTGAAGGTCCACAGATTACAGAATGCCTCCAGATGTGCTTCGGAAACTACTACTAGTCTTCCAGTGTACGATCAAAGCGTAGCCAGTTTAAGACATTACTCCCAAGGAGAAAAATCCGCATGGTGATTATTGTGTTCAATGCCGATGCAATTTTTGTGTTTCATCAACACTCTGAAGGACCACAGATTACAGAATGCCTCCAGATGTGCTTCGGAAACTACTACTAGTCTTCCAGGGAACGATCAAAGCGTAGACAGTTTAAGACATTACTCCCATGGAGAAAAGTCCGCATGGTGCTTATTGTGTTCAATGCCGATGCAATTTTTGTGTTTCATCAACACTTTGAAAGTCCACAGATTACAGAATGCATCCATATGTGCTTCAGAAGCTACTACTAGTCTTGTACGGAACGATCAAAACGTAGACAGTTTAAGACATTACTCCCATGGACAAAAGTCTGCATGGTGCTTATTGTGTTAAATGCTGATTCCATTTCTATGTTTCATCAACACTCTGAATTTCCACAGATTACAGAATGCATCCAGATGTGCTTCGGAAACTACTACTAGTCTTCCAGGGATCGATCAAAGCGTAGACAGTTTAAGACATTACTCCCATGGAGAAAAGTCCGCATGGTGGTTATTGTGTTCAATGCCGATGCAATTTTTGTGTTTCATCAACACTCTGAAGGTCCACAGATTACAGAATGCATCCAGATGGGCTTCGGAAACTACGACTAGTCTTCCTGTGTACGATCAAAGCATAGACACATTAAGACGTTACTCCCATGTAGAAAAGTCCGCATGGTGCTTATTGTGTTCAATGCCGATGCAATTTCTGTGTTTCATCAACACTCTGACGGTCCACAGATTACAGAATGCATCCAGATGTGCTTCGGAAACTACTACTAGTCTTCCAGTGTACGATCAAAGCGTAGACAGGTTAAGACTCTACTCCTATGGAGACAAGTCCGCATGGTGCTTATTGTGTTCAATGCCGATGCAATTTTAGTGTTTCATCAACACTCTGAAGGTCCACAGATTACAGAATGCATCCAGATGTGACTCTTAAACTACTACTAATCTTAAAGTGAACTATCAAAGCGTAGACAGTTTAAGACATTACTCCCATGGAGAAAAGTTCGTATGGTGCTTATTGTGTTCAATGCCGATGCCTTTCTTTTTGTTTCATCAACACTCTGAAGGTCCACAGATTACAGAATGCCTCCAAATGTGCTTCGGAAACTACTACTAGTCTTCCTGTGAACGATCAATGCGTAGACAGTTTAAGACATTGCTCCCATAGAGAAAATTAGGCATGGTGCTTATTGTGTTCAAAGCCGATGCAATTTTTGTGTTTCATCAACACTCTGAAGGTCCACAGATTACAGAATGCATCCAGATGTGCTTCGAAAACTACTACTAGTCTCCCAGTGTACAATCAAAGCATAGACAGTTTAAGACATTACTGCCATGAAGAGAAGTCCGCATGGTGGTTATGTTGTTCAATGCCGATGCAATTTTTGTGTTTCATCAACACTCTAAAGGTCCACAGATTACAGAATGGATCCAGATGTGCTTCGGAAACTACTACTAGTCTTCCAATGAACGATCAAAGCGTAGACATTTTAAGACATTACTCCCATGGAGAAAAGTCCGCTTGGTGTTAATTGTGTTCAATGCCGATGCCATTTTTGTGTTTCATCAACACTCTGAAGGTCCACAGATTTCAGAACGCCTAAAGATATGTTTCGGAAACTACTACTATTCTTCCAGGGAACGATCAAAGCGTAGACAGTTTAAGACATTACTCCCTTTAGAAAAGTCCGCATGGTGCTTATTGTGTTCAATGCCGATGCAATTTCTGTGTTTCGTCAACACTCTGAAGGTCCAAAGATTACAGAATGAGTCCAGATGTGCTTCAGAAACTACTACTAGTCTTCCACGGAAGGATCAAGGCGTAGGCAGTTTGAGATATTACTGCCATGGAGAAAAGTCCGCATGGTGCTTATTGTGTTCAATGCCGATTCAATTTCTGTGTTTCATCAACACTCTGAAGGTCCACAAATTACAGAATGACTCCAGATGTGCTTCGGAAACTATTACTAGTCTTCCAATGATCGATCAAAGCGTAGACATTTTAAGACATTACTCCCATGGAGAAAAGTCCGCATGGTGTTTATTGTGTTCAATGCCGATTCCATTTTTGTGTTTCATCAACACTCTGAAGGTCCACAGATTTCAGAACGCCTAAAGATATGTTTCGGAAACTACTACTAGTCTTCCAGGGAACGATCAAAGCGTAGACAGTTTAAGACATTACTCCCTTTAGAAAAGTCCGCATGGTGCTTATTGTCTTCAATGCCGATGCAATTTCTGTGTTTCATCAACACTCTGAAGGTCCAAAGATTACAGAATGAGTCGAGATGTGCTTCATAAACTACTTCTAGTCTTCCACGGAAGGATCAAGGCGTAGGCAGTTTGAGACATTACTGCCATGGAGAAAAGTCCGCATGGTGCTTATTGTGTTCAATGCCGATTCAATTTCTGTGTTTCATCAACACTCTGAAGGTCCACAGATTACAGAATGCATCCAGATGTGCTTCGGAAACTACTACTTGTCTTCCAGGGAACGATCAAAGCGTAGACAGTTTAAGACATTACTCTCATGGAGAAAAGTTCGCATGGTGCTTATTGTGTTCAGTGCCGATTCAATTTTTGTGTTTCATCAACACTCTGAAGGTTCCCCAGATTACAGAACGCTTCCAGATGTGCTTCGGAAACTACTACTAGTCTTCCAGTGTACGATCAAAGCGTAGACAGTTTAAGACATTACTCCCATGGAAAAAAATCCGCATGGTGCTTATTGTGCTCAGTGCCGATGCAATTTTTGTGTTTCATCAACACTCTGAAGGTCCCCAGATTACAGAATGCTTCCAGATGTGCTTCGGAAAGTACTACTAGTCTTCCAGTGTACGATCAAAGCGTAGACGGTTTAAGACATTACTCCCATGGAGAAAAGTCCGCATGGTGCTTATTGTGTTCAATGCCGATGCAATTTTTGAGTTTCATCAACACTCTGAAGGTCCACAGATTACAGAATGCTTCCAGATGTGCTTCGGAAACTACTACTATTCTTCCAGTGTACGATCAAAGCGTAGACAGTGTAAGACATTACTCCCATGGAAAAAAATCCGCATGGTGCTTATTGTGCTCAGTGCCGATGCAATTTTTGTGTTTCATCAACACTCTGAAGGTCCCCAGATTACAGAATGCTTCCAGATGTGCTTCGGAAACTACTACTAGTCTTCCAGTGTACGATCAAAGCGTAGACTGTTTAAGACATTACTCCCATGGAGAAAAGTCCACATGGTGCTTATTGTGTTCAATGCCGATGCAATTTTTGTGTTTCATCAACCCTCTGAAGCTCCACAAATTACAGAATGCTTCCAGTTGTGCATCGGAAACTACTACTAGTCTTCCAGTGTACGATCAAAGAGTAGACAGTTTAGGACATTACTCCCATGTGAAAAGTCCGCATGGTGCTTATTGTGTTCAATGCCGATGCAATTTTTGTGTTTCATCACACTCTGAAGGTCCACAGATTACAGAATGCATCCAGATGTGACTCTTAAACTACTACTAATCTTAAAGTGAACTAGCAAAGCGTAGACAGTTTAAGACATTACTAACATGGAGAAAAGTCCGTATGGTGCTTATTGTGTTCAATGCCGATGCCATTTTTTTCTTTCATCAACACTCTTAAAGTCCACAGATTACAGAATGCATCCAGATGGGCTTCGGAAACTACGACTAGTCTTCCAGTGTACGATCAAAGCGTAGACACTTTAAGACGTTACTCCCATGGCGAAAAGTCCGCATGGTGGTTAATTTGAAGGTCCACAGATTACAGAACGCATCCAGATGGGCTTCGGAAACTACGACTAGTCTTCCAGTGTACGATCAAAGCGTAGACACTTTAAGACGTTACTCCCATGTAGAAAAGTCCGCATGGTGTTTATTGTGTTCAATGCCGATGAAATTTCTGTGTTTCATCAACACTCTGAAGGTCCACAGATTACAGAATGCATCCAGATGTGCTTCGGAAACTACTACTAGTCTTCCAGGGAACGATCAAAGCGTTGACAGTTTAAGACATTACTCCCATGGAGAGCAGTTCGCATGCTGCTTATTGTGTTCAATGCCGATTCAATTTTTGTGTTTCATCAGCACTCTGAAGGTCCACAAATTACAGAATGCTTTCAGTTGTGCATCGGAAACTACTACTAGTCTTCCAGTGTACGATCAAAGCGTAGACAGTTTAAGACATTACTCCCATGTAGAAAAGTCCGCATGGTGTTTATTGTGTTCAATGCCGATGCAATTTCTATGTTTCATCAACACTCTGAAGGTCCACAGATTACAGAATGCATCCAGATGTGCTTCGCAAACTACTACTAGTCTTCCAGTGTACGATCAAAGCGTAGGCAGTTTAAGACATTACCCGTATGGAGACAAGTCCGCATGGTGCTTATTGTGTTCAATGCCGATGCAAATTTTGTGTTTCATCAACACTCTGAAGGTCCACAGATTACAGAATGCCTCCAGATGTGCTTCGGAAACTACTACTAGTCTTCCAGGGAACGATCAAAGCGTAGACAGTTTAAGACATTACTCCCATGGAGAAAATCCGTATGGTGCCTATTGTATTCAATGCCGATGCAATTTTTGTGTTTCATCAACACTCTGAAGGTCCACAGATTACAGAATGCATCCAGATGTGCTTCTTAAACTACTACTAATCTTAAAGTGAACTATCAAAGCGTAGACAGTTTAAGACATTACTCCCATAGAGAAAATTCCGCATGGTGCTTAATGTGTTCAATGCCGATGTAATTTTGGTGTTTCATCAACACTCTGAAGGTCCACAGATTACAGAATGCATCCAGATGTGCTTCGGAAACTACTACTAGTCTTCCGGGGAACGATCACACCGTAGACAGCTTAAGACATTACTCTCATGTAGAAAAGTCCGCATGGTGGTTAATTTGTTCAATGCCGATGCAATTTTTGTGTTTCATCAACACTCTGAAGGTCCACAGATTACAGAATGCATCCAGATGTGCTTCGGAAACTACTACTAGTCTTCCAGGGAACGATAAAAGCGTAGACAGTTTAAGACATTACTCCCATGGAGAAAAGTCTGCATGGTGGTTAATTTGTTCAATGCCGATGCAATTTTTGTGTTTCATCAACACTCTGAAGGTCCACAGATTACAGAATGCACCAGATGGGCTTCGGAAACTACGACTAGTCTTCCTGTGTACGATCAAAGCATAGACACATTAAGACGTTACTCCCATGTAGAAAAGTCCGCATGGTGCTTATTGTGTTCAATGCCGATGCAATTTCTGTGTTTCATCAACACTCTGACGGTCCACAGATTACAGAATGCATCCAGATGTGCTTCGGAAACTACTACTAGTCTTCCAGTGTACGATCAAAGCGTAGACAGGTTAAGACTCTACTCCTATGGAGACAAGTCCGCATGGTGCTTATTGTGTTCAATGCCGATGCAATTTTAGTGTTTCATCAACACTCTGAAGGTCCACAGATTACAGAATGCATCCAGATGTGACTCTTAAACTACTACTAATCTTAAAGTGAACTATCAAAGCGTAGACAGTTTAAGACATTACTCCCATGGAGAAAAGTTCGTATGGTGCTTATTGTGTTCAATGCCGATGCCTTTCTTTTTGTTTCATCAACACTCTGAAGGTCCACAGATTACAGAATGCCTCCAGATGTGCTTCGGAAACTACTACTAGTCTTCCTGTGAACGATCAATGCGTAGACAGTTTAAGACATTGCTCCCATAGAGAAAATTCCGCATGGTGCTTATTGTGTTCAAAGCCGATGCAATTTTTGTGTTTCATCAACACTCTGAAGGTCCACAGATTACAGAATGCATCCAGATGTGCTTCGAAAACTACTACTAGTCTTCCAGTGTACAATCAAAGCATAGACAGTTTAAGACATTACTGCCATGAAGAGAAGTCCGCATGGTGGTTATGTTGTTCAATGCCGATGCAATTTTTGTGTTTCATCAACACTCTAAAGGTCCACAGATTACAGAATGGATCCAGATGTGCTTCGGAAACTACTACTAGTCTTCCAATGAACGATCAAAGCGTAGACATTTTAAGACATTACTCCCATGGAGAAAAGTCCGCTTGGTGTTAATTGTGTTCAATGCCGATGCCATTTTTGTGTTTCATCAACACTCTGAAGGTCCACAGATTTCAGAACGCCTAAAGATATGTTTCGGAAACTACTACTATTCTTCCAGGGAACGATCAAAGCGTAGACAGTTTAAGACATTACTCCCTTTAGAAAAGTCCGCATGGTGCTTATTGTGTTCAATGCCGATGCAATTTCTGTGTTTCGTCAACACTCTGAAGGTCCAAAGATTACAGAATGAGTCCAGATGTGCTTCAGAAACTACTACTAGTCTTCCACGGAAGGATCAAGGCGTAGGCAGTTTGAGACATTACTGCCATGGAGAAAAGTCCGCATGGTGCTTATTGTGTTCAATGCCGATTCAATTTCTGTGTTTCATCAACACTCTGAAGGTCCACAAATTACAGAATGACTCCAGATGTGCTTCGGAAACTACTACTAGTCTTCCAATGATCGATCAAAGCGTAGACATTTTAAGACATTACTCCCATGGAGAAAAGTCCGCATGGTGTTTATTGTGTTCAATGCCGATTCCATTTTTGTGTTTCATCAACACTCTGAAGGTCCACAGATTTCAGAACGCCTAAAGATATGTTTCGGAAACTACTACTAGTCTTCCAGGGAACGATCAAAGCGTAGACAGTTTAAGACATTACTCCCTTTAGAAAAGTCCGCATGGTGCTTATTGTCTTCAATGCCGATGCAATTTCTGTGTTTCATCAACACTCTGAAGGTCCAAAGATTACAGAATGAGTCGAGATGTGCTTCATAAACTACTTCTAGTCTTCCACGGAAGGATCAAGGCGTAGGCAGTTTGAGACATTACTGCCATGGAGAAAAGTCCGCATGGTGCTTATTGTGTTCAATGCCGATTCAATTTCTGTGTTTCATCAACACTCTGAAGGTCCACAGATTACAGAATGCATCCAGATGTGCTTCGGAAACTACTACTTGTCTTCCAGGGAACGATCAAAGCGTAGACAGTTTAAGACATTACTCTCATGGAGAAAAGTTCACATGGTGCTTATTGTGTTCAGTGCCGATTCAATTTTTGTGTTTCATCAACACTCTGAAGGTCCACAGATTACAGAACGCTTCCAGATGTGCTTCGGAAACTACTACTAGTCTTCCAGTGTACGATCAAAGCGTAGACAGTTTAAGACATTACTCCCATGGAAACAAATCCGCATGGTGCTTATTGTGCTCAGTGCCGATGCAATTTTTGTGTTTCATCAACACTCTGAAGGTCCCCAGATTACAGAATGCTTCCAGATGTGCTTCGGAAAGTACTACTAGTCTTCCAGTGTACGATCAAAGCGTAGACAGTTTAAGACATTACTCCCATGGAGAAAAGTCCGCATGGTGCTTATTGTGTTCAATGCCGATGCAATTTTTGTGTTTCATCAACACTCTGAAGGTCCACAGATTACAGAATGCTTCCAGATGTGCTTCGGAAACTACTACTATTCTTCCAGTGTACGATCAAAGCGTAGACAGTGTAAGACATTACTCCCATGGAAAAAAATCGGCATGGTGCTTATTGTGCTCAGTGCCGATGCAATTTTTGTGTTTCATCAACACTCTGAAGGTCCCCAGATTACAGAATGCTTCCAGATGTGCTTCGGAAACTACTACTAGTCTTCCAGTGTACGATCAAAGCGTAAACTGTTTAAGACATTACTCCCATGGAGAAAAGTCCACATGGTGCTTATTGTGTTCAATGCCGATGCAATTTTTGTGTTTCATCAACCCTCTGAAGGTCCACAAATTTCAGAATGCTTCCAGTTGTGCATCGGAAACTACTACTAGTCTTCCAGTGTACGATCAAAGAGTAGACAGTTTAAGACATTACTCCCATGTGAAAAGTCCGCATGGTGCTTATTGTGTTCAATGCCGATGCAATTTTTGTGTTTCATCACACTCTGAAGGTCCACAGATTACAGAATGCATCCAGATGTGACTCTTAAACTACTACTAATCTTAAAGTGAACTAGCAAAGCGTAGACAGTTTAAGACATTACTAACATGGAGAAAAGTCCGTATGGTGCTTATTGTGTTCAATGCCGATGCCATTTTTTTCTTTCATCAACACTCTGAGAGTCCACAGATTACAGAATGCATCCAGATGGGCTTCGGAAACTACGACTAGTCTTCCAGTGTACGATCAAAGCGTAGACACTTTAAGACGTTACTCCCATGGCGAAAAGTCCGCATGGTGGTTAATTTGAAGGTCCACAGATTACAGAATGCATCCAGATGGGCTTCGGAAACTACGACTAGTCTTCCAGTGTACGATCAAAGCGTAGACATTTTAAGACGTTACTCCCATGTAGAAAAGTACGCATGGTGTTTATTGTGTTCAATGCCGATGAAATTTCTGTGTTTCATCAACACTCTGAAGGTCCACAGATTACAGAATGCATCCAGATGTGCTTCGGAAACTACTACTAGTCTTCCAGGGAACGATCAAAGCGTTGACAGTTTAAGACATTACTCCCATGGAGAGCAGTTCGCATGCTGCTTATTGTGTTCAATGCCGATTTAATTTTTGTGTTTCATCAGCACTCTGAAGGTCCACAAATTACAGAGTGCTTTCAGTTGTGCATCGGAAACTACTACTAGTCTTCAAGTGTACGATCAAAGCGTAGACAGTTTAAGACATTACTCCCATGGAGACAAGACCGCATGGTGCTTATTGAGTTCAATGCCGATGCAATTTTTGTGTTTCATCAACATTCTGATAGTCCACAGATTACAGAATGCATGCAGATGTGCTTCTTAAACTACTACTAATCTTAAAGTGTACTATCAAAGCGTAGACAGTTTAAGACATTACTCCCATAGAGAAAATACCGCATGATGCTTATTGTGTTCAATGCCGATGCAATTTTTGTGTTTCATCAACACTCTGAAGGTCCCCAGATTACAGAATGCTTCCAGATGTGCTTCGGAAACTACTACTAGTTTTCCAGTGTACGATCAAAGCGTAGACAGTTTAAGACATTACTCCCTTGTAGAAAAGTCCGGATGGTGCTTATTGTGTTCAATGCCGATGTAATTTTTGTGTTTCATCAACACTCTGAAGGTCCGCAGATTACAGAATTCTTACATATGTGCTTCGGAAACTACTACTATTCTTCCCGTGTACGATCAAAGCGTCGACAGTTTAAGACATTACTCCCTTGGAGAAAAATCCGCATGGTGCTTATTGTGTTCAATGCCGATGCACTTTTTGTGTTTCATCAACACTCTGAAGGTCCTCAGATTACAGAATGCATCCAGATGCGCATCGGTAACTACTACTAGCCTTACAGTGTACGATCAAAGCGTAGACAGTTTAAGACATTACTCCCATAGAGAAAATTCCGCATGGTGCTTATTGTGTTCAATGCAGATGCAATTTTTGTGTTTCATCAACACTCTGAAGGTCCACAAATTACAGAATGCATCCAGATATGCTTCGAAAACTACTACTATTCTTCCAGTGTACGATCAAAACGTAGACAGTTTAAGACATTACTCCCTTGGAGAAAAATCCTCATGGTGCTTATTGTGTTCAATGCTGATGCACTTTTTGTGTTTCATCAACACTCTGAAGGTCCACAGATTACAGAATGCATCCAGATGTGCTTGGGAAACTACTACTATTCTTCCAGTGTACGATCAAAGCGTAGACAGTTTAAGACATTACTCCCATGGAGACAAGCCCGCATGGTGCTTATTGTGTTCAATGCGGATGCTATTTTTCTGTTTCATCAACACTGTGAAAGTCCACAGATTACAGAATGCATCCAGATGTGCTTCTTAAACTACTACTAATCTTAAAGTGAACTATCAAAGCGTAGACAGTTTAAGACATTACTCCCATAGAGAAAATTCCGCATGGTGCTTATTGTGTTCAATGCCGATGCAATTTTTGTGTTTCATCAACACTCTGAAGGTCCACAGATTACAGAATGCATCCAGATGTGCTTCGGAAACTACTACTAGTCTTCCAGGGAACGATCAAAGCGTAGACAGTTTAAGACATTACTTCCATGGAGAAAAGTCCGCATGGTGGTTAATTTGTTCAATCCCGATGCAATTTTTGTGTTTCATCAACACTCTGAAGGTCCACAGATTACAGAATGCATCCAGATGTGCTTCGGAAACTACTACTAGTCTTCAAGTGTACGATCAAAGCGTAGACAGTTGAAGACATTACTCCCATGGAGACAAGCCCGCATGGTGCTTATTGTGTTCTATGCCGATGCAATTTTTGTGTTTCATCAACACTCTGATAGTCCACAGATTACAGAATGCATCCAGATGTGCTCCTTAAACTACTACTAATCTTAAAGTGAACTATTAAAGCGTAGACAGCTTAAGACATTACTCCCATAGAGAAAATTCCGCATGATGCTTATTGTGTTCAATGCCGATGCAATTTTTGTGTTTCATCAACACTCTGAAGGTCCCCAGGTTACAGAATGCTTCCAGATAAGCTTCGGAAACTACTACTAGTCTTCCAGTGTAGGATCAAAGCGTAGACAGTTTAAGACATTACTCCCATGGAGAAAAGTCCGCATGGCGCTTATTGTGTTCAATGCCGATGCAATTTTTGTTTTTCATCAACACTCTGAAGGTCCACAGATTACAGAATTCTTACATATGTGCTTCGGAAACTACTACTATTCTTCCAGTGTACAATCAAAGCCTAGACAGTTTAAGACATTACTCCCTTGGAGAAAAATCCGCATGGTGCTTATTGTGTTCAATGCCGATGCACTTTTTTGTTTCATCAACACTGTGAGGGTCCTCAGATTACAGAATGCATCCAGATGCGCAGCGGAAACTACTACTAGTCTTCCAGTGTACGATCAAAGCGTAGACAGTTTAAGACATTACTCCCATTGAGAAAATTCAACATGGTGCTTATTGTGTTCAATGCCGATGCAATTTTTGTGTTTCATCAACATTCTGATAGTCCGCAGATTACAGAATGCATCCAGATGTGCTTCTTAAACTACTACTAATCTTAAAGTGAACTATCAAAGCGTAGACAGTTTAAGACATTACTCCCATAGAGAAAATTCCGCATGATGCTTATTGTGTTCAATGCCGATGCAATTTTTGTGTATCATCAACACTCTGAAGGTCCCCAGATTACAGAATGCATCCAGATGTGCTTCGGAAACTACTACTAGTCTTCCAGTGTACGATCAAATCGTAGACAGTTTAAGACATTATTCCCATGGAGACAAGTCAGCATGGTGCTTATTGTGTTCAACGCCGATGCAATTTTTGTGTTTCATCAACACTCTGAAAGTCCACAGATTACAGAATGCATCCAGATGTGCTTCTTAAACTACTACTAATCTTAAAGTGAACTATCAAAGCGTAGACAGTTTAAGACATTACTCCCATAGAGAAAATTCCGCATGATGCTTATTGTGTTCAATGCCGATGCAATTTTCGTGTTTCATCAACACTCTGAAGGTCCCCAGATTACAGAATGCTTCCAGATGTGCTTCGGAAACTACTACTAGTCTTCCAGTGTACGATCAAAGCGTAGACAGTTTAAGACATTACTCCCATGGAGAAAAGTCCGCATGGTGCTTATTGTGTTCAATGCCGATGTAATTTTTGTGTTTCATCAACACTCTGAAGGTCCACAGATTACAGAATTCTTACATATGTGCTTCGGAAACTACTACTATTCTTCCAGTGTACGATCAAAGCGTCGGCAGTTTAAGACATTACTCCCTTGGAGAAAAATCCGCATGGTGCTTATTGTGTTCAATGCCGATGCACTGTTTGTGTTTCATCAACACTCTGAAGGTCCTCAGATTACAGAATGCATCCAGATGCGCATCGGAAACTACTACTAGTCTTACAGTGTACGAACAAATCGTAGACAGTTTAAGACATTACTCCCATAGAGAAAATTCCGCATGGTGCTTATTGTGTTCAATGCAGATGCAATTTTTGTGTTTCATCAACACTCTGAAGGTCCCCAGATTACAGAATGCATCCAGATGTGCTTCGGAAACTACTACTATTCTTCCAGTGTACGATCAAAGCGTAGACAGTTTAAGACATTACTCCCATGGAGACAAGCCCGCATGGTGCTTATTGTGTTCAATGCCGATGCAATTTTTCTGTTTCATCAACACTCTGAAAGTCCACAGATTACAGAATGCATCCAGATGTGCTTCTTAAACTACTACTAATCTTAAAGTGAACTATCAAAGCGTAGACAGTTTAAGACATTACTCCCATAGAGAAAATTCCGCATGGTGCTTATTGTGTTCAATGCCGATGCAATTTTTGTGTTTCATCAACACTCTGAAGGTCCACAGATTACAGAATGCATCCAGATGTGCTTCGGAAACTACTACTAGTCTTCCAGGGAACGATCAAAGCGTAGACAGTTTAAGACATTACTCCCATGGAGAAAAGTCCGCATGGTGGTTAATTTGTTCAATCCCGATGCAAATTTTGTGTTTCATCAACACTCTGAAGGTCCACAGATTACAGAATGCATCCAGATGTGCTTCGGAAACTACTACTAGTCTTCAAGTGTACGATCAAAGCGTAGACAGTTTAAGACATTACTCCCATGGAGACAAGTCCGCATGGTGCTTTTTGTGTTCAATGCCGATGCAATTTTTGTGTTTCATCAACACTCTGATAGTCCACAGATTACAGAATGCATCCAGATGTGCTCCTTAAACTACTACTAATCTTAAAGTGAACTATTAAAGCGTAGACAGTTTAAGACATTACTCCCATAGAGAAAATTCCGCATGATGCTTATTGTGTTCAATGCCGATGCAATTTTTGTGTTTAATCAACACTCTGAAGGTCCCCAGGTTACAGAATGCTTCCAGATATGCTTCGGAAACTACTACTAGTCTTCCAATGTAGGATCAAAGCGTAGACAGTTTAAGACACTACTCCCATGGAGGAAAGTCCGCATGGCGCTTATTGTGTTCAATGCCGATGCAATTCTTGTTTTTCATCAACACTCTGAAGGTCCACAGATTACAGAATTCTTACATATGTGCTTCGCAAACTACTACTAGTCTTCTAGTGTACGATCAAATCGTTGACAGTTTAAGACATTATTCCCATGGAGACAAGTCAGCATGGTGCTTATTGTGTTCAACGCCGATGCAATTTTTGTGTTTCATCAACATTCTGATAGTCCGCAGATTACAGAATGCATCCAGATGTGCTTCTTAAACTACTACTAATCTTAAAGTGAACTATCAAAGCGTAGACAGTTTAAGACATTACTCCCATAGAGAAAATTCCGCATGATGCTTATTGTGTTCAATGCCGATGCAATTTTTGTGTATCATCAACACTCTGAAGGTCCCCAGATTACAGAATGCATCCAGATGTGCTTCGGAAACTACTACTAGTCTTCCAGTGTACGATCAAATCGTAGACAGTTTAAGACATTATTCCCATGGAGACAAGTCAGCATGGTGCTTATTGTGTTCAACGCCGATGCAATTTTTGTGTTTCATCAACACTCTGAAAGTCCACAGATTACAGAATGCATCCAGATGTGCTTCTTAAACTACTACTAATCTTAAAGTGAACTATCAAAGCGTAGACAGTTTAAGACATTACTCCCATAGAGAAAATTCCGCATGGTGCTTATTGTGTTCAATGCCGATGCAATTTTTGTGTTTCATCAACACTCTGAAGGTCCACAGATTACAGAATGCATCCAGATGTGCTTCGGAAACTACTACTAGTCTTCCAGGGAACGATCAAAGCGCAGACAGTTTACGACATTACTCCCTTGGAGACAAGTCCGCATGGTGCTTATTGTGTTCAATGCCGATGCAATTTTTGTGTTTCATCAACATTCTGATAGTCCACAGATTACAGAATGCATCCAGATGTGCTTCTTAAACTACTACTAATCTTAAAGTGAACTATCAAAGCGTAGACAGTTTAAGACATTACTCCCATAGAGAAAATTCCGCATGATGCTTATTGTGTTCAATGCCGATGCAATTTTTGTGTTTCATCAACACTCTGAAGGTCCCCAGATTACAGAATGCATCCAGATGTGCTTCGGAAACTACTACTAGTCTTCCAGTGTACGATCAAAGCGTAGACAGTTTAAGACATTACTCCCATGGAGAAAAGTCCGCATGGTGCTTATTGTGTTCAATGCCGATGTAATTTTTGTGTTTCATCAACACTCTGAAGGTACACAGATTACAGAATTCTTACATATGTGCTTCGGAAACTACTACTATTCTTCCAGTGTACGATCAAAGCGTAGACAGTTTAAGACATTACTCCCATAGAGAAAATTCCGCATGGTGCTTATTGTGTTCAATGCAGATGCAATTTTTGTGTTTCATCAACACTCTGAAGGTCCCCAGATTACAGAATGCATCCAGATGTGCTTCGGAAACTACTACTATTCTTCCAGTGTACGATCAAAGCGTAGACAGTTTAAGACATTACTCCCATGGAGACAAGCCCGCATGGTGCTTATTGTGTTCAATGCCGATTCAATTTTTCTGTTTCATCAACACTCTGAAAGTCCACAGATTACAGAATGCATCCAGATGTGCTTCTTAAACTACTACTAATCTTAAAGTGAACTATCAAAGCGTAACCAGTTTAAGACATTACTCCCATAGAGAAAATTCCGCATGGTGCTTATTGTGTTCAATGCCGATGCAATTTTTGTGTTTCATCAACACTCTGATGGTCCACAGATTACAGAATGCATCCAGATGTGCTTCGGAAACTACTACTAGTCTTCCAGGGAACGATCAAAGCGTAGACAGTTTAAGACATTACTCCCATAAAGAAAAGTCCCCATGGTGGTTAATTTGTTCAATCCCGATGCAATTTTTGTGTTTCATCAACACTCTGAAGATCCACAGATTACAGAATGCATCCAGATGTGCTTCTTAAACTACTAATAATCTTAAAGTGAACTATCAAAGCGTAGACAGTTTAAGACATTACTCCCATAGAGAAAATTCCGCATGGTGCTTATTGTGTTCAATGCCGATGCAATTTTTGTGTTTCATCAACACTCTGAAGGTCCACAGATTACAGAATGCATCCAGATGTGCTTCGGAAACTACTACTAGTCTTCCAGGGAACGATCAAAGCGTAGACAGTTTAAGACATTACTCCCATAGAGAAAATTCCGCGTGGTGCTTATTGTGTTCAATGCCGATGCAATTTTTGTGTTTCATCAACACTCTGAAGGTCCACAGATTACAGAATGCATCCAGATGTGCTTCGGAAACTACTACTAGTCTTCCAGGGAACGATCAAAGCGTAGACAGTTTAAGACATTACTCCCATGGAGACAAGTCCGCATGCTGCTTATTGTGTTCAATGCCGATGCAATTTTTGTGTTTCATCAACATTCTGATAGTCCACAGATTACAGAATGCATCCAGATGTGCTTCTTAAACTACTACTAATCTTAAAGTGAACTATCAAAGCGTAGACAGTTTAAGACATTACTCCCATAGAGTAAATTCCGCATGATGCTTATTGTGTTCAATGCCGATGCAATTTTTGTGTTTCATCAACACTCTGAAGGTCCCCAGATTACAGAATGCTTCCAGATGTGCTTCGGAAACTACTACTAGTCTTCCAGTGTACGATCAAATCGTAGACAGTTTAAGACATTACTCCCATGGAGAAAAGTCCGCATGGTGCTTATTGTGTTCAATGCCGATGTAATTTTTGTGTTTCATCAACACTCTGAAGGTCCACAGATTACAGAATTCTTACATATGTGCTTCGGAAACTACTACTATTCTTCCAGTGTACGATCAAAGCGTCGGCAGTTTAAGACATTACTCCCTTGGAGAAAAATCCGCATGGTGCTTATTGTGTTCAATGCCGATGCACTGTTTGTGTTTCATCAACACTCTGAAGGTCCTCAGATTACAGAATGCATCCAGATGCGCATCGGAAACTACTACTAGTCTTACAGTGTACGAACAAATCGTAGACAGTTTAAGACATTACTCCCATAGAGAAAATTCCGCATGGTGCTTATTGTGTTCAATGCAGATGCAATTTTTGTGTTTCATCAACACTCTGAAGGTCCCCAGATTACAGAATGCATCCAGATGTGCTTCGGAAACTACTACTATTCTTCCAGTGTACGATCAAAGCGTAGACAGTTTAAGACATTACTCCCATGGAGACAAGCCCGCATGGTGCTTATTGTGTTCAATGCCGATGCAATTTTTCTGTTTCATCAACACTCTGAAAGTCCACAGATTACAGAATGCATCCAGATGTGCTTCTTAAACTACTACTAATCTTAAAGTGAACTATCAAAGCGTAGACAGTTTAAGACATTACTCCCATAGAGAAAATTCCGCATGGTGCTTATTGTGTTCAATGCCGATGCAATTTTTGTGTTTCATCAACACTCTGAAGGTCCACAGATTACAGAATGCATCCAGATGTGCTTCGGAAACTACTACTAGTCTTCCAGGGAACGATCAAAGCGTAGACAGTTTAAGACATTACTCCCATGGAGAAAAGTCCGCATGGTGGTTAATTTTTTCAATCCCGATGCAAATTTTGTGTTTCATCAACACTCTGAAGGTCCACAGATTACAGAATGCATCCAGATGTGCTTCGGAAACTACTACTAGTCTTCAAGTGTACGATAAAAGCGTAGACAGTTTAAGACATTACTCCCATGGAGACAAGTCCGCATGGTGCTTTTTGTGTTCAATGCCGATGCAATTTTTGTGTTTCATCAACACTCTGATAGTCCACAGATTACAGAATGCATCCAGATGTGCTCCTTAAACTACTACTAATCTTAAAGTGAACTATTAAAGCGTAGACAGTTTAAGACATTACTCCCATAGAGAAAATTCCGCATGATGCTTATTGTGTTCAATGCCGATGCAATTTTTGTGTTTAATCAACACTCTGAAGGTCCCCAGGTTACAGAATGCTTCCAGATATGCTTCGGAAACTACTACTAGTCTTCCAATGTAGGATCAAAGCGTAGACAGTTTAAGACATTACTCCCATGGAGGAAAGTCCGCATGGCGCTTATTGTGTTCAATGCCGATGCAATTCTTGTTTTTCATCAACACTCTGAAGGTCCACAGATTACAGAATTCTTACATATGTGCTTCGCAAACTACTACTATTCTTCCAGTGTACAATCAAAGCCTAGACAGTTTAAGACATTACTCCCTTGGAGAAAAATCCGCATGGTGCTTATTGTGTTCAATGCCGATGCACTTTTTTGTTTCATCAACACTCTGAAGGTCCAAAGATTACAGAATGCATCCAGATGTGCTACGGAAACTACTACTACTCTTCCAGGGAACGATCAAAGCGTAGACAGTTTAAGACATTACTCCCATGGAGAAAAGTCCGCATGGTGGTTAATTTGTTTAATGCCGATGCAATTTTTGTGTTTCATCAACACTCTGAAGGTCCACAGATTACAGAATGCATCCAGATGTGCTTCGGAAACTACTACTAGTCTTCAAGTGTACGATCAAAGCGTAGACAGTTTAAGACATTACTCCCATGGAGACAAGTCCGCATGGTGCTTATTGTGTTCAATGCCGATGCAATTTTTGTGTTTCATCAACACTCTGATAGTCCACAGATTACAGAATGCATCCAGATGTGCTTCGGAAACTACTACTAGTCTTCCAGTGTACGATCAAAGCGTAGACAGTCTAAGACATTACTCCTATGGAGACAAGTCCGCATGGTGCTTATTGTGATCAATGATGATGCAATTATTGTGTTTCATCAACACTCTGAAGGTCCACAGATTACAGAATGCATCCAGATGTGTCTCTTATCTACTACTAATCTTAAAGTGAACTATCAAAGCGTAGACAGTTTAAGAAATTACTCCCATGGAGAAAAGTCCGAATGGTGCTTATTGTGTTCAATGCCGATGCCATTTTTTTCTTTCATCAACACTCTGAAGGTCCTCAGATTACAGAATGCATCCAGATGCGCATCGGAAACTACTACTAGTCTTACAGTGTACGACCAAAGCGTAGACAGTTTAAGACATTACTCCCATAGAGAAAATTCCGCATGGTGCTTATTGTGTTCAATGCAGATGCAATTTTTGTGTTTCATCAACACTCTGAAGGTCCACAGATTACAGAATGCATCCAGATGTGCTTCGGAAACTACTACTATTCTTCCAGTGTACGATCAAAGCGTAGACAGTTTAAGACATTACTCCCATGGAGACAAGCCCGCATGGTGCTTATTGTGTTCAATGCCGATTCAATTTTTCTGTTTCATCAACACTCTGAAAGTCCACAGATTACAGAATGCATCCAGATGTGCTTCTTAAACTACTACTAATCTTAAAGTGAACTATCAAAGCGTAACCAGTTTAAGACATTACTCCCATAGAGAAAATTCCGCATGGTGCTTATTGTGTTCAATGCCGATGCAATTTTTGTGTTTCATCAACACTCTGATGGTCCACAGATTACAGAATGCATCCAGATGTGCTTCGGAAACTACTACTAGTCTTCCAGGGAACGATCAAAGCGTAGACAGTTTAAGACATTACTCCCATAAACAAAAGTCCGCATGGTGGTTAATTTGTTCAATCCCGATGCAATTTTTGTGTTTCATCAACACTCTGAAGATCCACAGATTACAGAATGCATCCAGATGTGCTTCTTAAACTACTAATAATCTTAAAGTGAACTATCAAAGCGTAGACAGTTTAAGACATTACTCCCATAGAGAAAATTCCGCATGGTGCTTATTGTGTTCAATGCCGATGCAATTTTTGTGTTTCATCAACACTCTGAAGGTCCACAGATTACAGAATGCATCCAGATGTGCTTCGGAAACTACTACTAGTCTTCCAGGGAACGATCAAAGCGTAGACAGTTTAAGACATTACTCCCATAGAGAAAATTCCGCGTGGTGCTTATTGTGTTCAATGCCGATGCAATTTTTGTGTTTCATTAACACTCTGAAGGTCCACAGATTACAGAATGCATCCAGATGTGCTTCGGAAACTACTACTAGTCTTCCAGGGAACGATCAAAGCGTAGACAGTTTAAGATATTACTCCCATGGAGACAAGTCCGCATGCTGCTTATTGTGTTCAATGCCGATGCAATTTTTGTGTTTCATCAACATTCTGATAGTCCACAGATTACAGAATGCATCCAGATGTGCTTCTTAAACTACTACTAATCTTAAAGTGAACTATCAAAGCATAGACAGTTTAAGACATTACTCCCATAGAGTAAATTCCGCATGATGCTTATTGTGTTCAATGCCGATGCAATTTTTGTGTTTCATCAACACTCTGAAGGTCCCCAGATTACAGAATGCTTCCAGATGTGCTTCGGAAACTACTACTAGTCTTCCAGTGTACGATCAAAGCGTAGACAGTTTAAGACATTACTCCCATGGAGAAAAGTCCGCATGGTGCTTATTGTGTTCAATGCCGATGTAATTTTTGTGTTTCATCAACACTCTGAAGGTCCACAGATTACAGAAGTCTTACATATGTGCCTCGGAAACTACTACTATTCTTCCAGTGTACGATCAAAGCGTCGGCAGTTTAAGACATTACTCCCTTGGAGAAAAATCCGCATGGTGCTTATTGTGTTCAATGCCGATGCACTTTTTGTGTTTCATCAACACTCTGAAGGTCCTCAGATTACAGAATGCATCCAGATGCGCATCGGAAACTACTACTAGTCTTACAGTGTACGAACAAAGCGTAGACAGTTTAAGACATTACTCCCATAGAGAAAATTCCGCATGGTGCTTATTGTGTTCAATGCAGATGCAATTTTTCTGTTTCATCAACACTCTGAAAGTCCACAGATTACAGAATGCATCCAGATGTGCTTCTTAAACTACTACTAATCTTAAAGTGAACTATCAAAGCGTAGACAGTTTAAGACATTACTCCCATAGAGAAAATTCCGCATGGTGCTTATTGTGTTCAATGCCGATGCAATTTTTGTGTTTCACCAACACTCTGAAGGTCCACAGATTACAGAATGCATCCAGATGTGCTTCGGAAACTGCTACTAGTCTTCCAGGGAACGATCAAAGCGTAGACAGTTTAAGACATTACTCCCATGGAGAAAAGTCCGCATGGTGGTTAATTTGTTCAATCCCGATGCAATTTTTGTGTTTCATCAACACTCTGAAGGTCCACAGATTACAGAATGCATCCAGATGTGCTTCGGAAACTACTACTAGTCTTCAAGTGTACGATAAAAGCGTAGACAGTTTAAGACATTACTCCCATGGAGACAAGTCCGCATGGTGCTTTTTGTGTTCAATGCCGATGCAATTTTTGTGTTTCATCAACACTCTGATAGTCCACAGATTACAGAATGCATCCAGATGTGCTCCTTAAACTACTACTAATCTTAAAGTGAACTATTAAAGCGTAGACAGTTTAAGACATTACTCCCATAGAGAAAATTCCGTATGGTGCTTATTGTGTTCAATGCCGATGCAATTTTTGTTTTTCATCAACACTCTCAAGGTCCACAGATTACAGAATTCTTACATATGTGCTTCGCAAACTACTACTATTCTTCCAGTGTACGATCAAAGCGTAGACAGTTTAAGACATTACTCCTATGGAGACAAGTCCGCATGGTGCTTATTGTGATCAATGATGATGCAATTATTGTGTTTCATCAACACTCTGAAGGTCCACAGATTACAGAATGCATCCAGATGTGTCTCTTATCTACTACTAATCTTAAAGTGAACTATCAAAGCGTAGACAGTTTAAGAAATTAATCCCATGGAGAAAAGTCCGTATGGTGCTTATTGTGTTCAATGCCGATGCAATTTTTGTTTTTCATCAACACTCTCAAGGTCCACAGATTACAGAATTCTTACATATGTGCTTCGCAAACTACTACTATTCTTCCAGTGTACAATCAAAGCCTAGACCGTTTAAGACATTACTCCCTTGGAGAAAAATCCGCATGGTGCTTATTGTGTTCAATGCCGATGCACTTTTTTGTTTCATCAACACTCTGAAGGTCCAAAGATTACAGAATGCATCCAGATGTGCTACGGAAACTACTACTACTCTTCCAGGGAACGATCAAAGCGTAGACAGTTTAAGACATTACTCCCATGGAGAGAAGTCCGCATGGTGGTTAATTTGTTTAATGCCGATGCAATTTTTGTGTTTCATCAACACTCTGAAGGTCCACAGATTACAGAATGCATCCAGATGTGCTTCGGAAACTACTACTAGTCTTCAAGTGTACGATCAAAGCGTAGACAGTATAAGACATTACTCCCATGGAGACAAGTCCGCATGGTGCTTATTGTGTTCAATGCCGATGCAATTTTTGTGTTTCATCAACACTCTGATAGTCCACAGATTACAGAATGCATCCAGATGTGCTTCGGAAACTACTACTAGTCTTCAAGTGTACGATCAAAGCGTAGACAGTTTAAGACATTACTCCCATGGAGACAAGTCCGCATGGTGCTTATTGTGTTCAATGCCGATGCCATTTTTTTCTTTCATCAACACTCTGAAGGTCCACAGATTACAGAATGCATCCAGATGTGCTTCGGAAACTACTACTAGTCTTCCAGTGTACGATCAAAGCGTAGACAGTTTAAGACATTACTCCCATAGAGAAAAATCCGCATGGTGCTTATTGTGTTCAATGCCGATGCAATTTTTGTGTTTCATCAACACTCTGAAGGTCCACAGATTACAGAATGCATCCAGATGTGCTTCGAAAACTACTACTAGTCTCCCTGTGTATAATGAAAGCGTAGACAGTTTAAGACATTACTCCCATGAAGAGAAGTCCGCATGGTGGTTATTGTGTTCAATGCCGATGCCATTTTTGTGTTTCATCAACACTCTGAAGGTCCACAGATTTCAGAACGCCTAAAGATATGCTTCGGAAACTACTACTAGTCTCCAGGGAACAATCAAAGCGTAGACAGTTTAAGACATTAATCCCTTTAGAAAAGTCCGCATGGTGCTTATTGTGTTCAATGCCGATGCAATTTCTGAGTTTCATCAACACTCTGAAGGTCCACAGATTACAGAACGCTTCCAGATGTGCTTCGGAAACTACTACTAGTCTTCCAGTGTACGATTAAAGCGTAGACAGTTTAAGACATTACTCCCATGAAGAAAAGTCCGCATGGTGCTTATTGTATTCAGTGCCGAGGCAATTTTTGTGTTTCATCAACACTCTGAAGGTCCACAGACTACAGAATGCTTCCAGATGTGCTTCGGAAACTACTACTAGTCTTCCAGTGTACGATCAAAGCGTAGACAGTTTAAGACATTACTCCCATGGAGAAAAGTCCGCATGGTACTTATTGTGTTCAATGCCGATGCAATTTTTGTGTTTCATCAACACTCTGAAGGTCCCCAGATTACAGAATGCTTCCAGATGTGCTTCGGAAACTACTACTAGTCTTCCAGTGTACGATCAAAGCGTAGACAGTTTAAGACATTACTCCCTTATAGAAAAATCCGCATGGTGCTTATTGTGTTCAATGCCGATGCACTTTTTGTGTTACATCAACACTCTGAAGTTCCTCAGATTACAGAATGCATCCAGATGCGCATCGGAAACTACTACTAGTCTTCCAGTGTACGATCAAAGCGTAGACAGTTTAAGACATTACTCCCATAGAGAAAATTCCGCATGGTGCTTATTGTGTTCAATGAAGATGCAATTTTTGTGTTTCATCAACACTCTGAAGGTCCACAGATTACACAATGCATCCAGATGTGCTTCGGAAACTACTACTAGTCTTCCAGTGTACGATCAAAGCGTAGACAGCTTAAGACATTATTCCCATGGAGACAAGACCGCATGGTGCTTATTGTGTTCAACGCCGATGCAATTTTTGTGTTTCATCAACACTCTGAAAGTTCACAGATTACAGAATGCATCCAGATGAGCTTCTTAAACTACTACTAATCTTAAAGTGAACTACCAAAGCGTAGACAGTTTAAGACATTACTCCCATAGAGAAAATTCCGCATGGTGCTTATTGTGTTCAATGCCGATGCAATTTTTGTGTTTCATCAACACTCTGAAGGTCCACAGATTACAGAATGCATCCAGATGTGCTTCGGAAACTACTACTAGTCTTCCAGTGTACGATCAAAGCGTAGACAGTTTAAGACATTACTCCCATGGAGAAAAGTCCTCATGGTGGTTAATTTTTTCAATGCCGATGCAAATTTTGTGTTTCATCAACTCTCTGAAGGTCCACAGATTACAGAATGCATCCAGATGTGCTTCGGAAACTACTACTAGTCTTCCAGGGAACGATCAAAGCGTAGTCAGTTTAAGACAGTACTCCCATGGAGACAAGTCCGCATGGTGCTTATTGTGTTCAATGCCGATGCAATTTTTGTGTTTCATCAACATTCTGATAGTCCACAGATTACAGAATGCATCCAGATGTGCTTCTTAAACTACTACTAATCTTAAAGTGAACTATCAAAGCGTAGACAGTTTAAGACATTACACCCATAGATAAAATTCCGCACGATGCTTATTGTGTTCAATGCCGATGGAATTTTTGTGTTTCATCAACACTCTGAAGGTCCCCAGATTACAGAATGCTTCCAGATGTGCTTCGGAAACTACTACTAGTCTTCCAGTGTACGATCAAAGCGTAGACAGTTTAATAAAAATTACTCCCATGGAGATAAGTCCGCATGGTGCTTATTGTGTTCAATGCCGATGCACTTCTTGTGTTTCATCAACACTCTGAAGGTCCTCAGATTACAGAATGCATCCAGATGCGCATCGGAAACTACTACTAGGCTTACAGTGTACGATCAAATCGTAGACAGTTTAAGACATTACTCCCATAGAGAAAATTCCGCATGGTGCTTATTGTGTTCAATGCAGATGCAATTTTTGTGTTTCATCAACACTCTGAAGGTCCACAGATTACAGAATGCATCCAGATGTGCTTCGGAAACTACTACTAGTCTTCCAGTGTACGATTAAAGCGTAGACAGTTTAAGACATTACTCCCTTGGAGAAAATTCCGCATGGTGCTTATAGTGTTCAATGCCGATGCACTTTTTGTGTTTCATCAACACTCTGAAGGTCCACAGATTACAGAATGCATCGAGATGCGCATCGGAAACTACTACTAGTCTTCCAGTGTACGATCAAAGCGTAGACAGTTTAAGACATAACTCGCATTGAGAAAATTCCGCATGGTGCTTATTGTGTTCAATGCAGATGCAATTTTTGTGTTTCATCATCACTCTGAGGGTCCACAGATTACAGAATGCATCCAGATGTGCTTCGGAAACTACTACTATTCTTCCAGTGTACGATCAAAGCGTAGACAGTTTAAGACATTACTCCCATGGAGACAAGCCCGCATGGTGCTTATTGTGTTCAATGCTGATGAAATTTTTCTGTTTCATCAACACTCTGAAAGTCCACAGATTACAGAATGCATCCAGATGTGCTTCTGAAACTACTACTAATCTTAAAGTGAACTATCAAAGCGTAGACAGTTTAAGACATTACTCCCATAGAGAAAATTCCGCATGGTGCTTATTGTGTTCAATGCCGATGCAATTTTTGTGTTTCATCAACACTCTGAAGGTCCACAGATTACAGAACGCTTCCAGATGTGCTTCGGAAACTACTACTAGTCTTCCAGTGTACGATTAAAGCGTAGACAGTTTAAGACATTACTCCCATGAAGAAAAGTCCGCATGGTGCTTATTGTATTCAGTGCCGATGCAATTTTTGTGTTTCATCAACACTCTGAAGGTCCACAGACTACAGAATGCTTCCAGATGTGCTTCGGAAACTACTACTAGTCTTCCAGTGTACGATCAAAGCGTAGACAGTTTAAGACATTACTCCCATGGAGAAAAGTCCGCATGGTACTTATTGTGTTCAATGCCGATGCAATTTTTGTCTTTCATCAACACTCTGAAGGTCCCCAGATTACAGAATGCTTCCAGATGTGCTTCGGAAACTACTACTAGTCTTCCAGTGTACGATCAAAGCGTAGACAGTTTAAGACATTACTCCCTTATAGAAAAATCCGCATGGTGCTTATTGTGTTCAATGCCGATGCACTTTTTGTGTTACATCAACACTCTGAAGTTCCTCAGATTACAGAATGCATCCAGATGCGCATCGGAAACTACTACTAGTCTTCCAGTGTACGATCAAAGCGTAGACAGTTTAAGACAATACTCCCATAGAGAAAATTCCGCATGGTGCTTATTGTGTTCAATGAAGATGCAATTTTTGTGTTTCATCAACACTCTGAAGGTCCACAGATTACAGAATGCATCCAGATGTGCTCCGGAAACTACTACTAGTCTTCCAGTGTACGATCAAAGCGTAGACAGTTTAAGACATTATTCCCATGGAGACAAGTCCGCATGATGCTTATTGTGTTCAACGCCGATGCAATTTTTGTGTTTCATCAACACTCTGAAAGTTCACAGATTACAGAATGCATCCAGATGAGCTTCTTAAACTACTACTAATCTTAAAGTGAACTACCAAAGCGTAGACAGTTTAAGACATTACTCCCATAGAGAAAATTCCGCATGGTGCTTATTGTGTTCAATGCCGATGCAATTTTTGTGTTTCATCAACACTCTGAAGGTCCACAGATTACAGAATGCATCCAGATGTGCTTCGGAAACTACTACTAGTCTTCCAGTGTACGATCAAAGCGTAGACAGTTTAAGACATTACTCCCATGGAGAAAAGTCCGCATGTTGGTTAATTTGTTCAATCCCGATGCAATTTTTGTGTTTCATCAACACTCTGAAGGTCCACAGATTACAGAATGCATCCAGATGTGCTTCGGAAACTACTACTAGTCTTCAAGTGTACGATCAAAGCGTAGACAGTTTAAGACATTACTCCCATGGAGACAAGTCCGCATGGTGCTTATTGTGTTCAATGCCGATGCAATTTTTGTGTTTCATCAACAGTCTGACAGTCCACAGATTACAGAATGCATCCAGATGTGCTTCTTAAACTACTACTAATCTTAAAGTGAACTATGAAAGCGTAGACAGTTTAAGACATTACTCCCATAGAGAAAATTCCGCATGATGCTTATTGTGTTCAATGCCGATGCAATTTTTGAGTTTCATCAACACTCTGAAGGTCCCCAGATTACAGAATGCTTCCAGATATGCTTCGGAAACTACTACTAGTCTTCCAGTGTACGATCAAAGCGTACACAGTTTAAGACATTACTCCCATGGAGAAAAGTCCGCATGGTGCTTATTGTGTTCAATGCCGATGCAATTTTTGTGTTTCATCAACACTCTGAAGGTCCTCAGATTACAGAATGCATCCAGATGCGCATCGGAAACTACTACTAGTCTTACAGTGTACGATCAAAGCGTAGACAGTTTAAGAGATTACTCCCATAGAGAAAATTCCACATGGTGATTATTGTGTTTAATGCAGATGCAATTTTTGTGTTTCATCAACACTCTGAAGGTCCACAGATTACAGAATGCATCCAGATGTGCTTCGGAAACTACTACTAGTCTTCCAGGGAACGATCAAAGCGTAGACAGTTTAAGACATTACTCCCATGGAGAAAAGTCCGCATGTTGGTTAATTTGTTCAATCCCGATGCAATTTTTGTGTTTCATCAACACTCTGAAGGTCCACAGATTACAGAATGCTTCCAGATGTGCTTCGGAAACTACTACTAGTCTTCAAGTGTACGATCAAAGCGTAGACAGTTTAAGACATTACTCCCATGGAGACAAGTCCGCATGGTGCTTATTGTGTTCAATGCCGATGCAATTTTTGTGTTTCATCAACACTCTGATAGTCCACAGATTACAGAATGCATCCAGATGTGCTTCTTAAACTACTACTAATCTTAAAGTGAACTATGAAAGCGTAGACAGTTTAAGACATTACTCCCATAGAGAAAATTCCGCAATATGCTTATTGTGTTCAATGCCGATGCAATTTTTGGGTTTCATCAACACTCTGAAGGTCCCCAGATTACAGAATGCTTCCAGATATGCTTCGGAAACTACTACTAGTCTTCCAGTGTACGATCAAAGCGTACACAGTTTAAGACATTACTCCCATGGAGAAAAGTCCGCATGGTGCTTATTGTGTTCAATGCCGATGCAATTTTTGTGTTTCATCAACACTCTGAAGGTCCTCAGATTACAGAATGCATCCAGATGCGCATCGGAAACTACTACTAGTCTTACAGTGTACGATCAAAGCGTAGACAGTTTAAGAGATTACTCCCATAGAGAAAATTCCACATGGTGATTATTGTGTTTAATGCAGATGCAATTTTTGTGTTTCATCAACACTCTGAAGGTCCACAGATTACAGAATGCATCCAGATGTGCTTCGGAAACTACTACTAGTCTTCCAGGGAACGATCGAAGCGTAGACAGTTTAAGACATTACTCCCATCGAGAAAAGTCCGCATGGTGGTTAATTTGTTCAATGCCGATGCAATTTCTGTGTTTCATCAACACTCTGAAGGTATACAGATTACAGAATGCATCCAGATGTGCTTCGGAAACTCTTACTAGTCTTCAAGTGTACGTTCAAAGCGTAGACATTTTAAGACATTACTCCCATGGAGACAAGTCCGCATGGTGCTTATTGTGTTCAATGCCGATGCAATTTTGGTGTTTTATCAACATTCTGATAGTCCACAGATTACAGAATGCATCCAGATGTGCTTCTTAAACTACTACTAATCTTAAAGTGAACTATCAAAGCGTAGACAGTTTAAGACATTACTCCCATAGAGAAAATTCCGCATGATGATTATTGTGTTCAATGCCGATGCAATTTTTGTGTTTCATCAACACTCTGAAGGCCCACAGATTACAGAATGCATCGAGATGCGCATCGGAAACTACTACTAGTCTTCCAGTGTACGATCAAAGCGTAGACAGTTTAAGACATAACTCGCATTAAGAAAATTCCGCATGGTGCTTATTGTGTTCAATGCATATGCAATTTTTGTGTTTCATCAACACTCTGAAGGTCCACAGATTACAGAATGCATCCAGATGTGCTTCGGAAACTACTACTATTCTTCCAGTGTACGATCAAAGCGTAGACAGTTTAAGACATTACTCCCATGGAGACAAGCCCGCATGGTGCTTATTGTGTTCAATGCTGATGAAATTTTTCTGTTTCATCAACACTCTGAAAGTCCACAGATTACAGAATGCATCCAGATGTGCTTCTGAAACTACTACTAATCTTAAAGTGAACTATCAAAGCGTAGACAGTTTAAGACATTACTCCCATAGAGAAAATTCCGCATGGTGCTTATTGTGTTCAATGCCGATGCAATTTTTGTGTTTCATCAACACTCTGAAGGTCCACAGATTACAGAATGCATCCAGATGTGCTTCGGAAGCTACTACTAGTCTTCCAGGGAACGATCAAAGCGTAGACAGTTTAAGACATTACTCCCATGGAGAAAAGTCCGCATGTTGGTTAATTTGTTCAATCCCGATGCAATTTTTGTGTTTCATCAACACTCTGAAGGTCCACAGATTACAGAATGCATCCAGATGTGCTTCGGAAACTACTACTAGTCTTCAAGTGTACGATCAAAGCGTACACAGTTTAAGACATTACTCCCATGGAGAAAAGTCCGCATGGTGCTTATTGTGTTCATTGCCGATGCAATTTTTGTGTTTCATCAACTCTCTGAAGGTCCTCAGATTACAGAATGCATCCAGATGCGCATCGGGAACTACTACTAGTCTTACAGTGTACGATCAAAGCGTAGACAGTTTAAGAGATTACTCCCATAGAGAAAATTCCACATGGTGATTATTGTGTTTAATGCAGATGCAATTTTTGTGTTTCATCAACACCCTGAAGGTCCACAGATTACAGAATGCATCCAGATGTGCTTCGGAAACTACTACTAGTCTTCCAGGGAACGATCAAAGCGTAGACAGTTTAAGACATTACTCCCATCGAGAAAAGTCCGCATGGTGGTTAATTTGTTCAATGCCGATGCAATTTTTGTGTTTCATCAACACTCTGAAAGTCCCCAGATTACAGAATGCTTCCAGATGTGCTTCGGAAACTACTAGTAGTCTTCCAGTGTACGATCAAAGCGGTGACAGTTTAAGACATTACTCCCATGGAGATAAGTCCGCATGGTGCTTATTGTGTTCAATGCCGATGTAATTTTTGTGTTTCATCAACACTCTGAAGGTCCACATATTACAGAATGCATCCAGATGTGCTTCGGAAACTACTACTATTCTCCCAGTGTACGATCAAAGCGTAGACAGTTTAAGACATTACTCCCATGGAGACAAGCCCGCATGGTGCTTATTGTGTTCAATGCTGATGAAATTTTTCTGTTTCATCAACACTCTGAAAGTCCACAGATTACAGAATGCATCCAGATGTGCTTCTGAAACTACTACTAATCTTAAAGTGAACTATCAAAGCGTAGACAGTTTAAGACATTACTCCCATGGAGAAAATTTCGCGTGGTGCTTATTGTGTTCAATGCCGATGCAATTTTTGTGTTTCATCAACACTCTGAAGGTCCACAGATTACAGAATGCATCCAGATGTGCTTCGGAAGCTACTACTAGTCTTCCAGGGAGCGATCAAAGCGTAGACAGTTTAAGACATTACTCCCATGGAGAAAAGTCCGCATGTTGGTTAATTTGTTCAATCCCGATGCAATTTTTGTGTTTCATCAACACTCTGAAGGTCCACAGATTACAGAATGCATCCAGATGTGCTTCGGAAACTACTACTAGTCTTCAAGTGTACGATCAAAGCGTAGACAGTTTAAGACATTACTCCCATGGAGACAAGTCCGCATGGTGCTTATTGTGTTCAATGCCGATGCAATTTTTGTGTTTCATCAACAGTCTGACAGTCCACAGATTACAGAATGCATCCAGATGTGCTTCTTAAACTACTACTAATCTTAAAGTGAACTATGAAAGCGTAGACAGTTTAAGACATTACTCCCATAGAGAAAATTCCGCATGATGCTTATTGTGTTCAATGCCGATGCAATTTTTGAGTTTCATCAACACTCTGAAGGTCCCCAGATTACAGAATGCTTCCAGATATGCTTCGGAAACTACTACTAGTCTTCCAGTGTACGATCAAAGCGTACACAGTTTAAGACATTACTCCCATGGAGAAAAGTCCGCATGGTGCTTATTGTGTTCAATGCCGATGCAATTTTTGTGTTTCATCAACACTCTGAAGGTCCTCAGATTACAGAATGCATCCAGATGCGCATCGGAAACTACTACTAGTCTTACAGTGTACGATCAAAGCGTAGACAGTTTAAGAGATTACTCCCATAGAGAAAATTCCACATGGTGATTATTGTGTTTAATGCAGATGCAATTTTTGTGTTTCATCAACACTCTGAAGGTCCACAGATTACAGAATGCATCCAGATGTGCTTCGGAAACTACTACTAGTCTTCCAGGGAACGATCAAAGCGTAGACAGTTTAAGACATTACTCCCATCGAGAAAAGTCCGAATGGTGGTTAATTTGTTCAATGCCGATGCAATTTTTGTGTTTCATCAACACTCTGAAGGTCCACAGATTACAGAATGCATCCTGATGTGCTTCGGAAACTACTACTAGTCTTCAAGTGTACGTTCAAAGCGTAGACAGTTTAAGACATAACTCCCATGGAGACAAGTCCGCATGGTGCTTATTGTGTTCAATGCCGATGCAATTTTGGTGTTTCATCAACATTCTGATAGTCCACAGATTACAGAATGCATCCAGATGTGCTTCGGAAGCTACTACTAGTCTTCCAGGGAACGATCAAAGCGTAGACAGTTTAAGACATTACTCCCATGGAGAAAAGTCCGCATGTTGGTTAATTTGTTCAATCCCGATGCAATTTTTGTGTTTCATCAACACTCTGAAGGTCCACAGATTACAGAATGCATCCAGATGTGCTTCGGAAACTACTACTAGTCTTCAAGTGTACGATCAAAGCGTAGACAGTTTAAGACATTACTCCCGTGGAGACAAGTCCGCATGGTGCTTATTGTGTTCAATGCTGATGTAATTTTTGTGTTTCATCAACACTCTGAAGGTCCACAGATTACAGAATTCTTACATATGTGCTTCGGAAACTACTACTATTTTTCCAGTGTACGATCAAAGTGTAGACAGTTTAAGACATTACTCCCATGGAGACAAGCCCGCATGGTGCTTATTGTGTTCAATGCTGATGAAATTTTTCTGTTTCATCAACACTCTGAAAGTCCACAGATTACAGAATGCATCCAGATGTGCTTCGGAAACTACTACTAGTCTTCCAGGGAACGATCAAAGCGTAGACAGTTTAAGACATTACTCCCATCGAGAAAAGTCCGCATGGTGGTTAATTTGTTCAATGCCGATGCAATTTTTGTGTTTCATCAACACTCTGATAGTCCTCAGATTACAGAATGCATCCAGATGTGCTTCTTAAACTACTACTAATCTTAAAGTGAACTATGAAAGCGTAGACAGTTTAAGACATTACTCCCATAGAGAAAATTCCGCATGATGCTTATTGTGTTCAATGCCGATGCAATTTTTGTGTTTCATCAACACTCTGAAGGTCCCCAGATTACAGAATGCTTCCAGATGTGCTTCGGAAACTACTACTAGTCTTCCAGTGTACGATCAAAGCGGTGACAGTGTAAGACATTACTCCCATGGAGAAAAGTCCGCATGGTGCTTATTGTGTTCAACGCTGATGTAATTTTTGTGTTTCATCAACACTCTGAAGGTCCACAGATTACAGAATTCTTACATATGTGCTTCGGAAACTACTACTAGTCTTCAAGTGTACGATCAAAGCGTAGACAGTTTAAGACATTACTCCCGTGGAGACAAGTCCGCATGGTGCTTATTGTGTTCAATGCCGATGCAATTTTTGTGTTTCATCAACACTCTGATAGTCCTCAGATTACAGAATGCATCCAGATGTGCTTCTTAAACTACTACTAATCTTAAAGTGAACTATGAAAGCGTAGACAGTTTAAGACATTACTCCCATAGAGAAAATTCCGCATGATGCTTATTGTGTTCAATGCCGATGCAATTTTTGGGTTTCATCAACACTCTGAAGGTCCCCAGATTACAGAATGCTTCCAGATATGCTTCGGAAACTACTACTAGTCTTCCAGTGTACGATCAAAGCGTACACAGTTTAAGACATTACTCCCATGGAGAAAAGTCCGCATGGTGCTTATTGTGTTCAATGCCGATGCAATTTTTGTGTTTCATCAACACTCTGAAGGTCCTCAGATTACAGAATGCATCCAGATGCGCATCGGAAACTACTACTAGTCTTACAGTGTACGATCAAAGCGTAGACAGTTTAAGAGATTACTCCCATAGAGAAAATTCCACATGGTGATTATTGTGTTTAATGCAGATGCAATTTTTGTGTTTCATCAACACTCTGAAGGTCCACAGATTACAGAATGCATCCAGATGTGCTTCGGAAACTACTACTAGTCTTCCAGGGAACGATCGAAGCGTAGACAGTTTAAGACATTACTCCCATCGAGAAAAGTCCGCATGGTGGTTAATTTGTTCAATGCCGATGCAATTTCTGTGTTTCATCAACACTCTGAAGGTATACAGATTACAGAATGCATCCAGATGTGCTTCGGAAACTCTTACTAGTCTTCAAGTGTACGTTCAAAGCGTAGACATTTTAAGACATTACTCCCATGGAGACAAGTCCGCATGGTGCTTATTGTGTTCAATGCCGATGCAATTTTGGTGTTTTATCAACATTCTGATAGTCCACAGATTACAGAATGCATCCAGATGTGCTTCTTAAACTACTACTAATCTTAAAGTGAACTATCAAAGCGTAGACAGTTTAAGACATTACTCCCATAGAGAAAATTCCGCATGATGATTATTGTGTTCAATGCCGATGCAATTTTTGTGTTTCATCAACACTCTGAAGGCCCACAGATTACAGAATGCATCGAGATGCGCATCGGAAACTACTACTAGTCTTCCAGTGTACGATCAAAGCGTAGACAGTTTAAGACATAACTCGCATTAAGAAAATTCCGCATGGTGCTTATTGTGTTCAATGCATATGCAATTTTTGTGTTTCATCAACACTCTGAAGGTCCACAGATTACAGAATGCATCCAGATGTGCTTCGGAAACTACTACTATTCTTCCAGTGTACGATCAAAGCGTAGACAGTTTAAGACATTACTCCCATGGAGACAAGCCCGCATGGTGCTTATTGTGTTCAATGCTGATGAAATTTTTCTGTTTCATCAACACTCTGAAAGTCCACAGATTACAGAATGCATCCAGATGTGCTTCTGAAACTACTACTAATCTTAAAGTGAACTATCAAAGCGTAGACAGTTTAAGACATTACTCCCATAGAGAAAATTCCGCATGGTGCTTATTGTGTTCAATGCCGATGCAATTTTTGTGTTTCATCAACACTCTGAAGGTCCACAGATTACAGAATGCATCCAGATGTGCTTCGGAAGCTACTACTAGTCTTCCAGGGAACGATCAAAGCGTAGACAGTTTAAGACATTACTCCCATGGAGAAAAGTCCGCATGTTGGTTAATTTGTTCAATCCCGATGCAATTTTTGTGTTTCATCAACACTCTGAAGGTCCACAGATTACAGAATGCATCCAGATGTGCTTCGGAAACTACTACTAGTCTTCAAGTGTACGATCAAAGCGTACACAGTTTAAGACATTACTCCCATGGAGAAAAGTCCGCATGGTGCTTATTGTGTTCATTGCCGATGCAATTTTTGTGTTTCATCAACTCTCTGAAGGTCCTCAGATTACAGAATGCATCCAGATGCGCATCGGGAACTACTACTAGTCTTACAGTGTACGATCAAAGCGTAGACAGTTTAAGAGATTACTCCCATAGAGAAAATTCCACATGGTGATTATTGTGTTTAATGCAGATGCAATTTTTGTGTTTCATCAACACCCTGAAGGTCCACAGATTACAGAATGCATCCAGATGTGCTTCGGAAACTACTACTAGTCTTCCAGGGAACGATCAAAGCGTAGACAGTTTAAGACATTACTCCCATCGAGAAAAGTCCGCATGGTGGTTAATTTGTTCAATGCCGATGCAATTTTTGTGTTTCATCAACACTCTGAAAGTCCCCAGATTACAGAATGCTTCCAGATGTGCTTCGGAAACTACTAGTAGTCTTCCAGTGTACGATCAAAGCGGTGACAGTTTAAGACATTACTCCCATGGAGATAAGTCCGCATGGTGCTTATTGTGTTCAATGCCGATGTAATTTTTGTGTTTCATCAACACTCTGAAGGTCCACATATTACAGAATGCATCCAGATGTGCTTCGGAAACTACTACTATTCTCCCAGTGTACGATCAAAGCGTAGACAGTTTAAGACATTACTCCCATGGAGACAAGCCCGCATGGTGCTTATTGTGTTCAATGCTGATGAAATTTTTCTGTTTCATCAACACTCTGAAAGTCCACAGATTACAGAATGCATCCAGATGTGCTTCTGAAACTACTACTAATCTTAAAGTGAACTATCAAAGCGTAGACAGTTTAAGACATTACTCCCATGGAGAAAATTTCGCGTGGTGCTTATTGTGTTCAATGCCGATGCAATTTTTGTGTTTCATCAACACTCTGAAGGTCCACAGATTACAGAATGCATCCAGATGTGCTTCGGAAGCTACTACTAGTCTTCCAGGGAGCGATCAAAGCGTAGACAGTTTAAGACATTACTCCCATGGAGAAAAGTCCGCATGTTGGTTAATTTGTTCAATCCCGATGCAATTTTTGTGTTTCATCAACACTCTGAAGGTCCACAGATTACAGAATGCATCCAGATGTGCTTCGGAAACTACTACTAGTCTTCAAGTGTACGATCAAAGCGTAGACAGTTTAAGACATTACTCCCATGGAGACAAGTCCGCATGGTGCTTATTGTGTTCAATGCCGATGCAATTTTTGTGTTTCATCAACAGTCTGACAGTCCACAGATTACAGAATGCATCCAGATGTGCTTCTTAAACTACTACTAATCTTAAAGTGAACTATGAAAGCGTAGACAGTTTAAGACATTACTCCCATAGAGAAAATTCCGCATGATGCTTATTGTGTTCAATGCCGATGCAATTTTTGAGTTTCATCAACACTCTGAAGGTCCCCAGATTACAGAATGCTTCCAGATATGCTTCGGAAACTACTACTAGTCTTCCAGTGTACGATCAAAGCGTACACAGTTTAAGACATTACTCCCATGGAGAAAAGTCCGCATGGTGCTTATTGTGTTCAATGCCGATGCAATTTTTGTGTTTCATCAACACTCTGAAGGTCCTCAGATTACAGAATGCATCCAGATGCGCATCGGAAACTACTACTAGTCTTACAGTGTACGATCAAAGCGTAGACAGTTTAAGAGATTACTCCCATAGAGAAAATTCCACATGGTGATTATTGTGTTTAATGCAGATGCAATTTTTGTGTTTCATCAACACTCTGAAGGTCCACAGATTACAGAATGCATCCAGATGTGCTTCGGAAACTACTACTAGTCTTCCAGGGAACGATCAAAGCGTAGACAGTTTAAGACATTACTCCCATCGAGAAAAGTCCGCATGGTGGTTAATTTGTTCAATGCCGATGCAATTTTTGTGTTTCATCAACACTCTGAAGGTCCACAGATTACAGAATGCATCCTGATGTGCTTCGGAAACTACTACTAGTCTTCAAGTGTACGTTCAAAGCGTAGACAGTTTAAGACATAACTCCCATGGAGACAAGTCCGCATGGTGCTTATTGTGTTCAATGCCGATGCAATTTTGGTGTTTCATCAACATTCTGATAGTCCACAGATTACAGAATGCATCCAGATGTGCTTCGGAAGCTACTACTAGTCTTCCAGGGAACGATCAAAGCGTAGACAGTTTAAGACATTACTCCCATGGAGAAAAGTCCGCATGTTGGTTAATTTGTTCAATCCCGATGCAATTTTTGTGTTTCATCAACACTCTGAAGGTCCACAGATTACAGAATGCATCCAGATGTGCTTCGGAAACTACTACTAGTCTTCAAGTGTACGATCAAAGCGTAGACAGTTTAAGACATTACTCCCGTGGAGACAAGTCCGCATGGTGCTTATTGTGTTCAATGCTGATGTAATTTTTGTGTTTCATCAACACTCTGAAGGTCCACAGATTACAGAATTCTTACATATGTGCTTCGGAAACTACTACTATTTTTCCAGTGTACGATCAAAGTGTAGACAGTTTAAGACATTACTCCCATGGAGACAAGCCCGCATGGTGCTTATTGTGTTCAATGCTGATGAAATTTTTCTGTTTCATCAACACTCTGAAAGTCCACAGATTACAGAATGCATCCAGATGTGCTTCGGAAACTACTACTAGTCTTCCAGGGAACGATCAAAGCGTAGACAGTTTAAGACATTACTCCCATCGAGAAAAGTCCGCATGGTGGTTAATTTGTTCAATGCCGATGCAATTTTTGTGTTTCATCAACACTCTGATAGTCCTCAGATTACAGAATGCATCCAGATGTGCTTCTTAAACTACTACTAATCTTAAAGTGAACTATGAAAGCGTAGACAGTTTAAGACATTACTCCCATAGAGAAAATTCCGCATGATGCTTATTGTGTTCAATGCCGATGCAATTTTTGTGTTTCATCAACACTCTGAAGGTCCCCAGATTACAGAATGCTTCCAGATGTGCTTCGGAAACTACTACTAGTCTTCCAGTGTACGATCAAAGCGGTGACAGTGTAAGACATTACTCCCATGGAGAAAAGTCCGCATGGTGCTTATTGTGTTCAACGCTGATGTAATTTTTGTGTTTCATCAACACTCTGAAGGTCCACAGATTACAGAATTCTTACATATGTGCTTCGGAAACTACTACTAGTCTTCAAGTGTACGATCAAAGCGTAGACAGTTTAAGACATTACTCCCGTGGAGACAAGTCCGCATGGTGCTTATTGTGTTCAATGCCGATGCAATTTTTGTGTTTCATCAACACTCTGATAGTCCTCAGATTACAGAATGCATCCAGATGTGCTTCTTAAACTACTACTAATCTTAAAGTGAACTATGAAAGCGTAGACAGTTTAAGACATTACTCCCATAGAGAAAATTCCGCATGATGCTTATTGTGTTCAATGCCGATGCAATTTTTGGGTTTCATCAACACTCTGAAGGTCCCCAGATTACAGAATGCTTCCAGATATGCTTCGGAAACTACTACTAGTCTTCCAGTGTACGATCAAAGCGTACACAGTTTAAGACATTACTCCCATGGAGAAAAGTCCGCATGGTGCTTATTGTGTTCATTGCCGATGCAATTTTTGTGTTTCATCAACACTCTGAAGGTCCTCAGATTACAGAATGCATCCAGATGCGCATCGGAAACTACTACTAGTCTTACAGTGTACGATCAAAGCGTAGACAGTTTAAGAGATTACTCCCATAGAGAAAATTCCACATGGTGATTATTGTGTTTAATGCAGATGCAATTTTTGTGTTTCATCAACACTCTGAAGGTCCACAGATTACAGAATGCATCCAGATGTGCTTCGGAAACTACTACTAGTCTTCCAGGGAACGATCAAAGCGTAGACAGTTTAAGACATTACTCCCATCGAGAAAAGTCCGCATGGTGGTTAATTTGTTCAATGCCGATGCAATTTTTGTGTTTCATCAACACTCTGAAAGTCCCCAGATTACAGAATGCTTCCAGATGTGCTTCGGAAACTACTACTAGTCTACCAGTGTACGATCAAAGCGGTGACAGTTTAAGACATTACTCCCATGGAGATAAGTCCGCATGGTGCTTATTGTGTTCAATGCCGATGTAATTTTTGTGTTTCATCAACACTCTGAAGGTCCACAGATTACAGAATGCATCAAGATGTGCTTCGGAAACTACTACTATTCTTCCAGTGTACGATCAAAGCGTAGACAGTTTAAGACATTACTCCCATGGAGACAAGCCCGCATGGTGCTTATTGTGTTCAATGCTGATGAAATTTTTCTGTTTCATCAACACTCTGAAAGTCCACAGATTACAGAATGCATCCAGATGTGCTTCTGAAACTACTACTAATCTTAAAGTGAACTATCAAAGCGTAGACAGTTTAAGAGATTACTCCCATGGAGAAAATTCCGCGTGGTGCTTATTGTGTTCAATGCCGATGCAATTTTTGTGTTTCATCAACACTCTGAAGGTCCACAGATTACAGAATGCATCCAGATGTGCTTCGGAAACTACTACTAGTCTTCAAGTGTACGATCAAAGCGTAGACAGTTTAAGACATTACTCCCATGGAGACAAGTCCGCATGGTGCTTATTGTGTTCAATGCCGATGCAATTTTTGTGTTTCATCAACACTCTGATAGTCCACAGATTACAGAATGCATCCAGATGTGCTTCTTAAACTACTACTAATCTTAAAGTGAACTATGAAAGCGTAGACAGTTTAAGACATTACTCCCATAGAGAAAATTCCGCATGATGCTTATTGTGTTCAATGCCGATGCAATTTTTGGGTTTCATCAACACTCTGAAGGTCCCCAGATTACAGAATGCTTCCAGATATGCTTCGGAAACTACTACTAGTCTTCCAGTGTACGATCAAAGCGTACACAGTTTAAGACATTACTCCCATGGAGAAAAGTCCGCATGGTGCTTATTGTGTTCAATGCCGATGCAATTTTTGTGTTTCATCAACACTCTGAAGGTCCTCAGATTACAGAATGCATCCAGATGCGCATCGGAAACTACTACTAGTCTTACAGTGTACGATCAAAGCGTAGACAGTTTAAGAGATTACTCCCATAGAGAAAATTCCACATGGTGATTATTGTGTTTAATGCAGATGCAATTTTTGTGTTTCATCAACACTCTGAAGGTCCACAGATTACAGAATGCATCCAGATGTGCTTCGGAAACTACTACTAGTCTTCCAGGGAACGATCAAAGCGTAGACAGTTTAAGACATTACTCCCATCGAGAAAAGTCCGCATGGTGGTTAATTTGTTCAATGCCGATGCAATTTTTGTGTTTCATCAACACTCTGAAGGTCCACAGATTACAGAATGCATCCAGATGTGCTTCGGAAACTACTACTAGTCTTCAAGTGTACGTTCAAAGCGTAGACAGTTTAAGACATTACTCCCATGGAGACAAGTCCGCATGGTGCTTATTGTGTTCAATGCCGATGCAATTTTGGTGTTTCATCAACATTTTGATAGTCCACAGATTACAGAATGCATCCAGATGTGCTTCTTAAACTACTACTAATCTTAAAGTGAACTATCAAAGCGTAGACAGTTTAAGTCATTACTCCCATAGAGAAAATTCCGCATGATGCTTATTGTGTTCAATGCCGATGCAATTTTTGTGTTTCATCAACACTCTGAAGGTCCCCAGATTACAGAATGCTTCCAGATGTGCTTCGGAAACTACTACTAGTCTTCCAGTGTACGATCAAAGCGGTGACAGTTTAAGACATTACTCCCATGGAGAAAAGTCCGCATGGTGCTTATTGTGTTCAATGCTGATGTAATTTTTGTGTTTCATCAACACTCTGAAGGTCCACAGATTACAGAATTCTTACATATGTGCTTCGGAAACTACTACTATTCTTCCAGTGTACGATCAAAGCGTAGACAGTTTAAGACATTACCCCATTGGAGAAAAATCCGCATGGTGCTTATTGTATTCAATGCCGATGCACTTTTTGTGTTTCATCACCACTCTGAAGATCCTCAGATTACAGAATGCATCCAGATGCGCATCGGAAACTACTACTAGTCTTACAGTGTACGATCAAAGCGTAGACAGTTTAAGACATTACTCCCATAGAGAAAATTCCGCATGGTGCATATTGTGTTCAATGCCGATGCAATTTTTCTGTTTCATCAACACTCTGAAAGTCCACAGATTACAGAATGCATCCAGATGTGCTTCTTAAACTACTACTAGTCTTAAAGTGAACTATCAAAGCGTAGACAGTTTAAGACATTACTCCCATAGAGAAAATTCCGCATGGTGCTTATTGTGTTCAATGCCGATGCAATTTTTGTGTTTCATCAACACTCTGAAGGTCCACAGATTACAGAATGCATCCAGATGTGCTTCGGAAACTACTACTAATCTTCCAGGGAACGATCAAAGCGTAGACAGTTTAAGACATTACTCCCATGGACAAAAGTCCGCATGGTGGTTAATTTGTTCAATCCCGATGCAATTTTTGTGTTTCATCAACACTCTGAAGGTCCACAGATTACAGAATGCATCCAGATGTGCTTCGGAAACTACTACTAGTCTTCAAGTGTACGATCAAAGCATAGACAGGTTAAGACATTACTCCCATGGAGACAAGTCCGCATGGTGCTTATTGTGTTCAATGCCGATGCAATTTTTGTGTTTCATCAACACTCTGATAGTCTACAGATTACAGAATGCATCCAGATGTGCTTCTTAAACTACTACTAATCTTAAAGTGAACTATCAAAGCGTAGACAGTTTAAGACATTACTCCCATAGAGAAAATTCCGCATGATGCTTATTGTGTTCAATGCCGATGCAATTTTTGTGTTTCATCAACACTCTGAAGGTCCCCAGATTACAGAATGCTTCCAGATATGCTTCGGAAACTACTACTAGTCTTCCAGTGTACGATCAAAGCGTAGACAGTTTAAGACATTACTCCCATGGAGACAAGTCCGCATGGTGCTTATTGTGTTCAATGCCGATGCACTTTTTGTGTTTCATCAACACTCTGAAGGTCCTCAGATTACAGAATGCATCCAGATGCGCATCGGAAACTACTACTAGTCTTCCAGTGTACGATCAAATGGTAGACAGTTTAAGACATTACTCCCATAGAGAAAATTCCGCATGGTGCTTATTGTGTTCAATGCCGATGCAATTTTTGTGTTTCATCAACACTCTGAAGGTCCAAAGATTACAGAATGCATCCAGATGTGCTTCGGAAACTACTACTAGTCTTCCAGGGAACGATCAAATCGTAGACAGTTTAAGACACTACTCCCATGGCGAAAAGTCCCCATGGTGGTTAATTTGTTCAATGCCGATGCAATTTTTGTGTTTCATCAACACTCTGAAGGTCCACAGATTACAGAATGCATCCAGATGGGCTTCGGAAACTACGACTAGTCTTCCAGTGTACGATCAAAGCGTAGACACTTTAAGACGTTACTCCCATGTAGAAAAGTCCACATGGTGTTTATTGCGTTCAATGCCGACGCAATTTCTGTGTTTCATCAACACTCTGAAGGTCCACAGATTACAGAATGCATCCAGATGTGCTTCGGAAACTACTACTAGTCTTCCAGTGTACGATCAAAGCGTAGACAGTTTAAGACATTACTCCTATGGAGAAAAGTCAGCATGGTGCTTATTGTGTTCAATGCCGATGCAATTTTTGTGTTTCATCAACACTCTGAAGGGCCACAGATTACAGAATGCATCCAGATGTGACTCTTAAACTACTACTAATCTTAAAGTGAACTATCAAAGCGTAGACAGTTTAAGACATTACTCCCATGTAGAAAAGTCCGTATGGTGCTTATTGTGTTCAATGCCGATGCCATTTTTTTCTTTCATCAACACTCTGAAGGTCCACAGTTTACAGAATGCCTCCAGATGTGCTTCGGATACTACTACTAGTCTTCCTGTGAACCATCAATGCGTAGACAGTTTAAGACATTACTCCCATAGAGAAAATTCCGCATGGTGCTTATTGTGTTGAATGCCGATGTAATTTTTGTGTTTCATCAACACTCTGAAGGTCCACAGATTACAGAATGCATCCAGATGTGCTTCGAAAACTACAACTAGTCTTCCAGTGTACAATCAAAGCGTAGACAGTTTAAGACATTACTCCCATGAAGAGAAGTACGCATGGTGGTTATGTTGTTCCATGCCGATGCAATTTTTGTGTTTCATCAACACTCTAAAGGTCCACAGATTACAGAATGGATCCAGATGTGCTTTGGAAACTACTATTAGTCTTCCAGGATCGATCAAAGCGTAGACAGTTTAAGACATTACTCCCATGGAGACAAGTCCGCATGGTGCTTATTGTGTTCAATGCCGATGCAATTTTTGTGTTTCATCAACATTCTGATAGTCTACAGATTACAGAATGCATCCAGATGTGCTTCTTAAACTACTGCTAATCTTAAAATGAACTATCAAAGCGTAGACAGATTAAGACATTACTCCCATAGAGAAAATTCCGCATGATGCTTATTGTGTTCAATGCCGATGCAATTTTTGTGTTTCATCAACACTCTGAAGGTCCCCAGATTACAGAATGCTTCCAGATATGCTTCGGAAACTACTACTAGTCTTCCAGTGTACGATCAAAGCGTAGACAGTTTAAGACATTACTCCAATGGAGAAAAGTCCGCATGGTGCTTATTGTGTTCAATGCCGATGCAATTTTTGTGTTTCATCAACACTCTGAAAGTCCACAGATTACATAATGCATCCAGATGTGCTTCGGAAACTACTACTATTCTTCCAGTGTACGATCAAAGCGTAGACAGTGTAAGAAATTACTCCCTTGGAGAAAAATCCGCATGGTGCTTATTGTGTTCAATGCCGATGCACTTTTTGTGTTTCATCAACACTCTGAAGGTCCTCAGATTACAGAATGCATCCAGATGCGCATCGGAAACTACTACTAGTCTTCCAGTGTACGATCAAAGGGTAGACAGTTTAAGACATTACTCCCATAGAGAAAATTCCGCATGGTGCTTATTGTGTTCAATGCCGATGCAATTGTTGTGTTTCATCAACAGTCTGAAGATCCAAAGATTACAGAATGCATCCAGATGTGCTTCGGAAACTACTACTAGTCTTCCAGGGAACGATCAAAGCGTAGACAGTTTAAGACATTACTACCATGGAGAAAAGTCCACATGGTGGTTAATTTGTTTAATGCCGATGCAATTTTTGTGTTTCATCAACACTCTGAAGGTCCACAGATTACAGAATGCATCCAGATGTGCTTCGGAAACTACTACTATTCTTCAAGTGTACGATCAAAGCGTAGACAGTTTAAGACATTACTCCCATGGAGAAAAGTCCGCATGGTGTTTATTGTGCTCAATGCCGATGCAATTTTTGTGTTTCATCAACACTCTGAAGGTCCTCAGATTACAGAATGCATCCTGATGTGTTTCGGAAACTACTACTCGTCTTCCAGTCTACGATCAAAGCGTAGACAGTTTAAGACATTACTCCCATGGAGAAAAGTTCGCATGGTGCTTATTGTGTTCAATGCCGTTGCTATTTTTGTGTTTCATCAACACTCTGAAGGTCCACAGATTACAGAATGCTTAAAGATGTGCTTCGGAAAGTACTACTCCTGTGTACGATCAAAGTGTAGACAGTTTAAGACATTACTCCCATAGAGAAAATTCGGCATGGTGCTTATTGTGTCAATGCCGATGCAATTTTTGTGTTTCATCAACACTCTGAAGGTCCTCAGATTACAGAATGCATCCTGATGTGCTTCCAAAACTACTACTAGTCTTCCAGTGTACGATCAAAGCGTAGGCAGTTTATGACATTATTCCCATGGAGAAAAGTCCGCATGGTGCTTATTGTGTTCAATGCCGGTGCAATTTTTGTGTTTCATGAACACTCTGAAGGTCCACAGATTACAGAATGCCTCCAGATGTGCTTCGGAAACTACTACTAGTCTTCCAGGGATCGATCAAAGCGTAGACAGTTTGAGACATTACTCCCATGGAGAAAAGTCCGCATGGTGCTTATTGTGTTCAATGCCGATTCAATTTCTGTGTTTCATCAACACTCCGAAGGTCCACAGATTACAGAATGCCTCCAGACGTGCATCGGAAACTACTAGTAGTCTTCCAGTGAACGATCAATACCTAGGCAGTTTAAGACACTACTCCCATGGAGAAATGTCCGCATGGTGTTTATTGTGTTCAATGCCGATGCCATTTTTGTGTTTCATCAACACTCTGAAGGTCCACAGATTTCAGAACGCCTAAAGATATGCTTCGGAAACTACTACTAGTCTTCCAGGGAAAGATCAAAGCGTAGACAGTTTAAGACATTACTCCCGTTAGAAAAGTGCGCATGGTGCTTATTGTGTTCAATGCCGATGCAATTTCTGTGTTTCATCAACACCCTGGAGGTCCAAAGATTACAGAATGCATCCAGATGTGCTTCGGAAACTACTACTAGTCTTTCAGTGTACGATCAAAGCTTAGACAGTTTAAGACATTACTCCCATGGAGAAAAGTCCGCATGGTGCTTATTGTGCTCAATGCCGATGCATTTTTTGTGTTTCATCAACACTCTGAAGGTCCGCAGATTACAGAATGCCTCCAGATGTGCTTCGTAAACTACTACAAGTCTTCCAGTGTACGATCAAATCGTAGACAGTTTAAGACATTACTCCCATGGAGAAATGTCCGCATGGTGCTTATTGTGTTCAAAGTCGATGCAATTTTTGTGTTTTATTAACACTCTGAAGGTCCACAGATTACAGAATGCATCCAGATGTGCTTCGGAAACTACTATTAGTCTTCCAGTCAACGATCAAAGCGTAGACAGTTTAAGGCATTACTCTCATGGAGAAAAGTCCGCATGGTGCTTATTGTGTTCAATGCCGATTCAATTTTTGTGTTTCATCAACACTCTGAAGGTCCACAGATTACATAATGCATCCAGATGTGCTTCGGAAACTACTACTATTCTTCCAGTGTACGATAAAAGCGTAGACAGTTTAAGACATTACTGCCATGGAGAAAAATTTGCATCGTGCTTATTGTGTTCAATGCCGATGCAATTTGTGTGTTTCATCAACACTCTGAGGGTCTACAGATTACAGAATGTATCCAGATGTGCTTCGGAAACTACTACTAGTCTTCCAGTGTACGATCAAAGCTTAGACAGTTTAAGACATAACTCCCATGGAGAAAAGTCCGCATGGTGCTTATTGTGCTCAATGCCGATGCATTTTTTGTGTTTCATCAACACTCTGAAGGTCCACAGATTACAGAATGCCTCCAGAGGTGCTTCGGAAACTACTACTAGTCTTCCAGTGTACGATCAAATCGTAGACAGTTTAAGACATTACTCCCATGGAGAAAAGTCCGCATGGTGCTTATTGTGTTCAATGCCGATGCAATTTTTGTGTTTCATCAACACTCTGAAGGTCCACAGATTACATAATGCCTCCAGATGTGCTTCGGAAACTACTACTAGTCTTCCAGTGTACGATCAAACCGTAGACAGTTTAAGACATTATTCCCATGGAGAAAAGTCCGCATGGTGCTTATTGTGTTCAAAGTCGATGCAATTTTTGTGTTTCATTAACACTCTGAAGGTCCACAGATTACAGAATGCATCCAGATGTGCTTCGGAAACTACTATTAGTCTTCCAGTCAACGATCAAAGCGTAGACAGTTTAAGGCATTACTCTCGTGGAGAAAAGTCCGCATGTTGCTTATTGTGTTCAATGCCGATTCAATATTTGTGTTTCATCAACAATCTGAAGGTCCACAGATTACAGAATGCATCCAGATGTGCTTCGGAAACTACTACTAGTCTTCCAGTGGACGATCAAAACATTGACAGTTTAAGACACTACTCCCATGGAGAAAAGTCCGCATGGTGCTTATTGTGCTCAATGCCGATGCAATTTTTGTGTTTCATCAACACTCTGAAGGTCCTCAGATTACAGAATGCATCCTGATGTGCTTCGGAAACTACTACTCGTCTTCCAGTGTACGATCACAGCGTAGACAGTTTAAGACATTACTCCCATAGAGAAAACTCCGCATGGTGCTACTGTGTTCAATGCCGATGCAATTTTTGTGTTTCATCAACACTCTGAAGGTACTCAGATTACAGAATGCATCCAGATGTGCTTCCGAAACTACTACTAGTCTTCCAATGTACGATCAAAGCGTAGACAGTGTAAGACATTATTCCCATGGAGAAAAGTCCGCATGGTGCTTATTGTGTTCAATGACGATGCAATTTTTGTTTTTCATCAACACCCTGATGGTCCACAGATTACAGAATGCGTCCAGATGTACTTCCGAAACTACTACTAGTCTTCCAGTGAACGATCAAAACCTGTGCAGTTTAAGACACTACTCCCATGGAGAAAAGTCCGCATGGTGCTTATTGTGCTCAACACCGATGAAATTTTTGTGTTTCATCAACACTCTGAAGGTCCTGAGATTACAGAATGCATCCTGATGTGCTTCGGAAACTACTACTCGTCTGCCAGTGTCCGATCAAAGCGTACACATTTTAAGACATTACTCCCGTGGAGAAAAGTTCGCATGGTGCTTATTGTGTTAAATGCCGATGCAATTTTTGTGTTTCACCAACACTCTGAAGGTCCACAGATTACAGAATGCTTCCAGATGTGCTTCGGAAACTCCTACTAGTCTTCCAGTGCGCGATCAAAGCGTAGACAGTTTAAGACATTACTCCCATAGAGAAAATTCCGCATGGTGCTTATTGTGTTCAATACTGATACAATTTTTGTGTTTCATCAACATTCTGAATGTCCACAGATTACAGAATGCTTCCAGATGTGTTTCGGAAACTACTACCAGTCTCCCATCGAACGATCAAAGCGCAGACAGTTTAAGACATTACTCCCACGGAGAAAAGTCCGCATGGTGCTTATTGTGTTCAATGCCGATGCAATTTTTGTGTTTCATCAACACTCTGAAGGTCCTCAGATTACAGAATGCATCCAGATGTGCTTCCGAAACTACTACTAGTCTTCCAATGTACGATCAAAGTGTAGACAGTGTAAGACATTATTCTCATGGAGAAAAGTCCGCATGGTGCTTATTGTGTTTAATGCCGATGCAATTTTTGTGTTTCATCAACACACTGAAGGTCCACAGATTACAGAATGCCTAAAGATGTGCTTCGGAAACTACTACTAGTGTTCCAGGGAACGATCAAAGCGTAGACAGTTTAAGACATTACTCCCATGGAGAAAAGTCCGCATGGTGCTTATTGTGTTTAATGCCGATGCAATTTTTTGTTTCATCGACACTCTGAAGGTCCACAGATTACAGAATGCATTAAGATGTGCTTCGGAAACTACTACTGGTCTTCCAGTGTACGATAAAAGCGTAGACAGTTTAAGACATTACTCCCTTGGAGAAAAGTCCGCATGGTGTTTATTGTGTTTATTGCCGATGCAATTTTTGTGTTTCATCAACTTTCGGAAGATCCACAGATTACAGAATGCCTCCAGATGTGTTTCGGAAACTACTACTAATCATCCAGTGTACGATCAAAGCGTAGACAGTTTAAGACATTACTCCCATGGAGAAAAGTCCGCATGGTGCTCATTGTGTTCAATGCCGATGCAATTTTTGTGTTTCATCAACACCGTGAAGGTCCACAGATTACAGAATGCCTAGAGATGTGCTTCGGAAACTACTACCAGTCTTCCAGTGTACGATCAAAGCGTAGACAGTTTAAGACATTACTCCCTTGGAGAAAAGTCCGCATGGTGCTTATTGTGTTTAATGCCGCTGCAATTTTTGTGTTTCATCAACACTCGGAAGATCCACAGATTACAGAATGCCTCCAGATGTGCTTCGGAAACTACTACTAATCTTCCAGTGTACGATCAAAGCGTAGACAATTTAAGACATTACTCCCATGGAGGAAAGTCCGCATGGTGCTTATTGTGTTCAATGCCGATTCAATTTCTGTGTTTCATCAACACTCTGAAGGTCCACAGATTACAGAATGCCTCCAGATGTGCTTCGGAAACTACTACTAGTCTTCCAGTGAACGATCAAAACCTAGGCAGTTTAAGACACTACTCCCATGGAGAAAAGTCCGCATGGTGCTTATTGTGCTCAATGCCGATGCAATTTTTTGTTTCATCGACACTCTGAAGGTCCACAGATTACAGAATGCATTAAGATGTGCTTCGGAAACTACTACTGGTCTTCCAGTGTACGATCAAAGCGTACACATTTTAAGACATTACTCCCGTGGAGAAAAGTTCGCATGGTGCTTATTGTGTTCAATGCCGATGCAATTTTTGTGTTTCACCAACACTCTGAAGGTCCACAGATTACAGAATGCTTCCAGATGTGCTTCGGAAACTACTACTAGTCTTCCAGTGCGCGATCAAAGCGTAGACAGTTTAAGACATTACTCCCATACAGAAAATTCCGCATGGTTCTTATTGTGTTCAATACTGATACAATTTTTGTGTTTCATCAACATTCTGAATGTCCACAGATTACAGAATGCTTCCAGATGTGTTTCGGAAACTACTACCAGTCTCCCATCGAACGATCAAAGCGCAGACAGTTTAAGACATTACTCCCATGGAGAAAAGTCCGCATGGTGCTTATTGTGTTCAATGCCGATGCAATTTTTGTGTTTCATCAACACTCTGAAGGTCCTCAGATTACAGAATGCATCCAGATGTGCTTCCGAAACTACTACTAGACTTCCAATGTACGATCAAAGCGTAGACAGTGTAAGACATTATTCTTATGGAGAAAAGTCCGCATGGCGCTTATTGTGTTCAATGCCGATGCAATTTTTGTGTTTCATCAACACTCTGAAGGTCCACAGATTACAGAATGCATCCAGATGTGCTTCGGAAACTACTACTAGTCTTCCAGTGTACGATCAAAGCGTAGACAGTTTAAGACATTACTCCCATGGAGAAAAGTCCGCATGGTGCTCATTGTGTTCAATGCCGATGCAATTTTTGTGTTTCATCAACACTCTGAAGGTCCACAGATTACAGAATGCTTCCAGATGTGCTTCGGAAACTACTACTAGTCTTCCAGTGTACGATCAAAGCGTAGACAGCTTAAGACATTACTCCCATAGAGAAAATTCCGCTTGGTGCTATTGTGTTCAATGCCGATGCAATTTTTGTGTTTCATCAACACTCAGAAGGTCCTCAGATTACAGAATGCATCCAGATGTGCTTCCGAAACTACTACTAGTCGTCCAATGTACGATCAAAGCGTAGACAGTGTAAGACATTATTCTCATGGAGACAAGTCCGCATGGTGCTCATTGTGTTCAATGCCGATGCAATTTTTGTGTTTCATCAACACCCTGAAGGTCCACAGATTACAGATTGCCTAAAGATGTGCTTCGGATACTACTACTAGTCTTCCAGGGAACGATCAAAGCGTAGACAGTTTAAGACATTACTCCCATGGAGAAAAGTCCGCATGGTGCTTATTGTGTTCAATGCCGATGCAATTTTTTGTTTCATCGACACTCTGAAGGTGCACAGATTACAGAATGCATTAAGATGTGCTTAGGAAACTACTACTGGTCTTCCAGTGTACGATAAAAGCGTAGACAGTTTAAGACATTACTCCCTTGGAGAAAAGTCCGCATGGTGTTTATTGTGTTCAAAGTCGATGCAATTTTTGTGTTTCATTAACACTCTGAAGGTCCACAGATTACAGAATGCATCCAGATGTGCTTCGGAGACTACTATTAGTCTTCCAGTCAACGATCAAAGCGTAGACAGTTTAAGGCATTACTCTCATGGAGAAAAGTCCGCATGGTGCTTATTGTGTTCAATGCCGATTCAATTTCTGTGTTTCATCAACACTCTGAAGGTCCACAGATTACAGAATGCTTCCAGATGTGCTTCGGAAACTACTACTAGTCTTCCAGTGTACGATCAAAGCGTAGACAGCTTAAGACATTACTCCCATAGAGAAAATTCCGCTTGGTGCTATTGTGTTCAATGCCGATGCAATTTTTGTGTTTCATCAACACTCTGAAGGTCCTCAGATTACAGAATGCATCCAGATGTGCTTCCGAAACTACTACTAGTCTTCCAATGTACGATCAAAGCGTAGACAGTGTAAGACATTATTCTCATGGAGAAAAGTCCGCATGGTGCTCATTGTGTTCAATGCCGATGCAATTTTTGTGTTTCATCAACACCCTGAAGGTCCACAGATTACAGATTGCCTAAAGATGTGCTTCGGATACTACTGCTAGTCTTCCAGTGGACGATCAAAACATTGACAGTTTAAGACACTACACCCATGGAGAAAAGTCCGCATGGTGCTTATTGTGCTCAATGCCGATGCAATTTTTGTGTTTCATCAACACTCTGAAGGTCCTCAGATTACAGAATGCATCCTGATGTGCTTCGGAAACTACTACTCGTCTTCCAGGGAACGATCAAAGCGTAGACAGTTTAAGACACTACTCCCATGGAGAAAAGTCCGCATTGTGCTTATTGTCTTCAATGCCGATGCATTTTTTGTGTTTCATCAACACCCTGAAGGTCCTCAGATTACAGAATGCATCCTGATGTGCTTCGGAAACTACTACTCGTCTTCCAGTGTACGATCACAGCGTAGACAGTTTAAGACATTACTCCCATAGAGAAAATTCCGCATGGTGCTACTGTGTTCAATGCCGATGCAATTTTTGTGTTTCATCAACACTCTGAAGGTACTCAGATTACAGAATGCATCCAGATGTGCTTCCGAAACTACTACTAGTCTTCCAATGTACGATCAAAGCGTAGACAGTGTAAGACATTATTCCCATGGAGAAAGGTCCGCATGGTGCTTATTGTGTTCAATGCCGATGCAATTTTTGTTTTTCATCAACACCCTGATGGTCCACAGATTACAGAATGCATCCAGATGTACTTCCGAAACTACTACTTGTCTTCCAGTGAACGATCAAAACCTGTGCAGTTTAAGACACTACTCCCATGGAGAAAAGTCCGCATGGTGCTTATTGTGCTCAACGCCGATGCAATTTTTGTGTTTCATCAACACTCTGAAGGTCCTCAGATTACAGAATGCATCCTGATGTGCTTCTGAAACTACTACTCGTCTGCCAGTGTCCGATCAAAGCGTACACATATTAAGACATTACTCCCGTGGAGAAAAGTTCGCAAGGTGCTTATTGTGTTCAATGCCGATGCAATTTTTGTGTTTCACCAACACTCTGAAGGTCCACAGATTACAGAATGCTTCCAGATGTGCTTCGGAAACTCCTACTAGTCTTCCAGTGCGCGATCAAAGCGTAGACAGTTTAAGACATTACTCCCATAGAGAAGATTCCGCATGGTGCTTATTGTGTTCAATACTGATACAATTTTTGTGTTTCATCAACATTCTGAATGTCCACAGATTACAGAATGCTTCCAGATGTGTTTCGGAAACTACTACCAGTCTCCCATCGAACGATCAAAGCGCAGACAGTTTAAGACATCACTCCCATGGAGAAAAGTCTGCATGGTGCTTATTGTGTTCAATGCCGATGCAATTTTTGTGTTTCATCAACACTCTGAAGGTCCTCAGATTACAGAATGCATCCAGATGTGCTTCCGAAACTACTACTAGTCTTCCAATGTACGATCAAAGCGTAGACAGTGTAAGCCATTATTCTCATGGAGGAAAGTCCGCATGGTGCTTATTGTGTTTAATGCCGATGCAATTTTTGTGTTTCATCAACACCCTGAAGGTCCACAGATTACAGAATGCCTCCAGATGTGCTTCGGAAACTACTACTAGTCTTCCAGGGAACGATCAAAGCGTAGACAGTTTAAGACATTACTCCCATGGAGAAAAGTCCGCATGGTGCTTATTGTGTTCAATGCCGATGCAATTTTTTGTTTCATCGACACTCTGAAGGTCCACAGATTACATAATGCATTAAGATGTGCTTCGGAAACTACTACTGGTCTTCCAGTGTACGATAAAAGCGTAGACAGTTTAAGACATTACTCCCTTGGAGAAAAGTCCGCATGGTGTTTATTGTGTTTATTGCCGATGCAATTTTTGTGTTTCATCAACTTTCGGAAGATCCACAGATTACAGAATGCCTCCAGATGTGTTTCGGAAACTACTACTAATCATCCAGTGTACGATCAAAGCGTAGACAGTTTAAGACATTACTCCCATGGAGAAAAGTCCGCATGGTGCTCATTGTGTTCAATGCCGATGCAATTTTTGTGTTTCATCAACACCGTGAGGGTCCACAGATTACAGAATGCCTCCAGATGTGCTTCGGAAACTACTACCAGTCTTCCAGTGTACGATCAAAGCGTAGACAGTTTAAGACATTACTCCCTTGGAGAAAAGTCCGCATGGTGCTTATTGTGTTTAATGCCGCTGCAAATTTTGTGTTTCATCAACACTCGGAAGATCCACAGATTACAGAATGCCTCCAGATGTGCTTCGGAAACTACTACTAATCTTCCAGTGTACGATCAAAACGTAGACAGTTTAAGACATTACTCCCATGGAGGAAAGTCCGCATGGTGCTTATTGTGTTCAATGCCGATTCAATTTCTGTGTTTCATCAACACTCTGAAGGTCCACAGATTACAGAATGCCTCCAGATGTGCTTCGGAAACTACTACTAGTCTTCCAGTGAACGATCAAAACCTAGGCAGTTTAAGACACTACTCCCATGGAGAAAAGTCCGCATGGTGCTTATTGTGCTCAATGCCGATGCAATTTTTGTGTTTCATCAACACTCTGAAGGTCCTCAGATTACAGAATGCATCCTGATGTGCTTCGGAAACTACTACTCGTCTGCCAGTGTCCGATCAAAGCGTACACATTTTAAGACATTACTCCCGTGGAGAAAAGTTCGCATGGTGCTTATTGTGTTCAATGCCGATGCAATTTTTGTGTTTCACCAACACTCTGAAGGTCCACAGATTACAGAATGCTTCCAGATGTGCTTCGGAAACTACTACTAGTCTTCCAGTGCGCGATCAAAGCGTAGACAGTTTAAGACATTACTCCCATAGAGAAAATTCCACATGGTTCTTATTGTGTTCAATACTGATACAATTTTTGTGTTTCATCAACATTCTGAATGTCCACAGATTACAGAATGCTTCCAGATGTGTTTCGGAAACTACTACCAGTCTCCCATCGAACGATCAAAGCGCAGACAGTTTAAGACATTACTCCCATGGAGAAAAGTCCGCATGGTGCTTATTGTGTTCAATGCCGATGCAATTTTTGTGTTTCATCAACACTCTGAAGGTCCTCAGATTACAGAATGCATCCAGATGTGCTTCCGAAACTACTACTAGTCTTCCAATGTACGATCAAAGCGTAGACAGTGTAAGACATTATTCTTATGGAGAAAAGTCCGCATGGTGCTTATTGTGTTTAATGCCGATGCAATTTTTGTGTTTCATCAACACCCTGAAGGTCCACAGATTACAGAATGCCTAAAGATGTGCTTCGGAAACTATTACTGGTCTTCCAGTGTACGATAAAAGCGTAGACAGTTTAAGACATTACTCCCTTGGAGAAAAGTCCGCATGGTGTTTATTGTGTTTATTGCCTATGCAATTTTTGTGTTTCATCAACTTTCGGAAGATGCACAGATTACAGAATGCCTCCAGATGTGTTTCGGAAACTACTACTAATCTTCCAGTGTACGATCAAAGCGTAGACAGTTTAAGACATTACTCCCATGGAGAAAAGTCCGCATGGTGCTCATTGTGTTCAATGCCGATGCAACTTTCGTGTTTCATCAACTTTCGGAAGATCCACAGATTACAGAATGCCTCCAGGTGTGCTTCGGAAACTACTACTAATCTTCCAGTGTACGATCAAGTCGTAGACAGTTTAAGACATTACTCCCATGGAGAAAAGTCCGCATGGTGCTTATTGTGTTCAATGCCGATGCAGTTTTTGTGTTTCATCAACACTCTGAAGGTCCTCAGATTACAGAATGCATCCAGATGTGGTTCCGAAACTACTACTAGTCTTCCAGTCTACGATCAAAGCGTAGACAGTTTAAGACATTATTCCCATGGAGAAAAGTCCGCATGGTGCTTATTGTGTTCAATGCCGATGCAATTTTTGTGTTTCATCAACACTCTGAAGGTCCACAGATTTCAGAATGCCTCCAGATGTGCTTCGGAAACTACGACTAGTCTTCCAGGGAACGATCAAAGCGTAGACAGTTTAAGACCTTACTCCCATGGAGAAAAGTTCGCATGGTGCTTATTGTGTTCAATGTCGATGCTATTTTTGTGTTTCATCAACACTCTGCAGGTCCACAGATTACAGAATGCTTCCAGATGTGCTTCGGAAACTACTACTAGTCTTCCAGTGTACGATCAAAGCGTAGACAGCTTAAGACATTACTCCCATAGAGAAAATTCAGCTTGGTGCTACTGTGTTCAATGCCGATGCAATTTTTGTGTTTCATCAACACTCTGAAGGTCCTCAGATTACAGAATGCATCCAGATGTGCTTCCGAAACTACTACTAGTCTTCCAATGTACGATCAAAGCGTAGACAGTGTAAGACATTATTCTCATGGAGAAAAGTCCGCATGGAGCTTATTGTGTTCAATGCCGATGCAATTTTTGTGTTTCATCAACACCCTGAAGGTCCACAGATTACAGAATGCCTAAAGGTGTGCTTCGGAAACTACTACTCGTCTTCCAGGGAACGATCAAAGCGTAGACAGTTTAAGACAATACTCCCATGGAGAAAAGTCCGCATGGTGCTTATTGTGTTCAATGCCGCTGCCATTTTTGTGTTTCATCGACACTCTGAAGGTCCACAGATTACAGAATGCCTCCAGATGTGCTTCAGAAACTACTACTAGTCTTCCAGTGTACGATAAAAGTGTAGACAGTTTAAGACATTACTCCCTTGGAGAAAAGTCCGCATGGTGTTTATTGTGTTTATTGCCGATGCAATTTTTGTGTTTCATCAACTTTCGGAAGATCCACAGATTACAGAATGCCTCCAGATGTGCTTCAGAAACTACTACTAATCATCCAGTGTACGATCAAAGCGTAGACAGTTTAAGACATTACTCCCATGGAGAAAAGTCCGCATGGTGCTCATTGTGTTCAATGCCGATGCAATTTTTGTGTTTCATCAACATTCTGAATGTGCACAGATTACAGAATGCCTCCAGATGTGCTTCGGAAACTACTACTAGTCTTCCATCGAAGGATCAAACGTAGACAGTTTAAGACATTACTCCCATGGAGAAAAGTCCTCATGGTTCTTATTGTGTTCCATGCCGCTGCAATTCTGTGTTTCATCAACACTCTGAAGGTCCCCAGATTACAGAATGCTTCCAGATGTGCTTCGGAAACTACTACTAGTCTTCCTGTGTACGATCAAAGCGTAGACAGTTTAAGACATTACTCCCTTATAGAAAAATCCGCATGGTGCTTATTGTGTTCAATGCCGATGCACTTTTTGTGTTACATCAACACTCTGAAGTTCCTCAGATTACAGAATGCATCCAGATGCGCATCGGAAACTACTACTAGTCTTCCAGTGTACGATCAAAGCGTAGACAGTTTAAGACATTACTCCCATAGAGAAAATTCCGCATGGTGCTTATTGTGTTCAATGAAGATACAATTTTTGTGTTTCATCAACACTCTGAAGGTCCACAGATTACAGAATGCATCCAGATGTGCTTCCGAAACTACTACTAGTCTTCCAGTGTACGATCAAAGTGTAAACAGTTTAAGACATTACTCCCATGGTGAAAAGTTCGCATGGAGCTTATTGTGCTCAATGCCGATGCAATTTTTGTGTTCCATCAACACTCTAAAGGTCCACAGATTACAGAAAGTCTCCAGATGTGCTTTGGAAACTACTACTAGTCTTGCAGTGAACGATCAAAGCCTAGACAGTTTAAGACACTACTCCAATAGAGAAAATTCCACATGGTGCTTATTGTGTTCAATCCCGATTCAATTTTTGGGTTTCATCAACACTCTGAAGATCCACAGATTACAGAATGCCTCCAGATGTGCTTCTTAAACTACTACTAGTCTTCCAGTGTATGATCAAAGCGTAGACAGTTTAAGACATTACTCCCATGGAGAAAAGTCCGCATGGTGCTTATTGTGTTTAATGCCTTTGCAATTTTTGTGTTTCATCAACATTCTGAATGTCCACAGATTACAGTATGCCTCCAGATGTTCTTCGGAAACTACTACCAGTCTTCCATCGAATGATCAAAGCGTAGACAGTTTAAGACATTACTCCCATGGAGAAAAGTCCGCATGGTGCTTATTGTGTTCAATGCCGATGCATTTTTTGTATTTCACCAACCCTCTGAAGGTCCACAGATTACAGAATGCCACCAGATGTGCTTCGGAAACTACTACTAGTCTTCCAGTGTACGATCAAATCGTAGACAGTTTAAGACATTACTCCCATGGAGAAAAGTCCGCATGGTGCTTATTGTGTTCAAAGTCGATGCAATATTTGCGTTTCAACACTCTGAAGTCCACAGATTACAGAATGCATCCCGATGTGCTTCGGAAACTACTATTAGTCTTCCATTGAACGATCAAAGCGTAGACAGTTTAAGGCATTACTCTCATGGAGAAAAGTCCCCATTGTGCTTATTGTGTTCAATCCCGATGCAATTTTTGGGTTTCATCAACACTCTGAAGATCCACAGATTACAGAATGCCTCCAGATGTGCTTCTTAAACTACTACTAGTCTTCCAGTGTACGATCAAAGCGTAGACAGTTTAAGACATTACTCCCATGGAGAAAAGTCCGCATGGTGCTTATTGTGTTTAATGCCTTTGCAATTTTTGTGTTTCATCAACATTCTGAATGTCCACAGATTACAGAATGCCTCCAGATGTGCTTCGGAAACTACTACTAGTCTTCCAGTGTACGATCAAAGCGTAGACTGTTTAAGACATTACTCCCATAGAGAAAATTCCGTATGGTGCTTATTGTGTTCAATGCCGATTCAATTTCTGTGTTTCATCAACACTCTGAAGGTCCACAGATTACAGAATGCCTCCAGATGTGCTTCGGAAACTACTACTAGTCTTCCAGTGAACGATCAAAACCTAGGCAGTTTAAGACACTACTCCCATGGAGAAAAGTCCGCATTTTGCTTATTGTGCTCAATGCCGATGCAATTTTTGTGTTTCATCAACACTCTGAAGGTCCTCAGATTACAGAATGCATCCTGATGTGCTTCGGAAACTACTACTCGTCTGCCAGTGTCCGATCAAAGCGTATACAGTTTAAGACATTACTCCCGTGGAGAAAAGTTCGCATGGTGCTTATTGTGTTCAATGCCGATGCAATTTTTGTGTTTCATCAACACTCTGAAGGTCCACAGAGTACAGAATGCTTCCAGATGTGCTTCGGAAACTACTACTAGTCTTCCAGTGCGCGATCAAAGCGTAGACAGTTTAAGACATTACTCCCATAGAGAAAATTCCGCATGGTGCTTATTGTGTTCAATGGTGATACAATTTTTGTGTTTCATCGACATTTTGAATGTCCACAGATTACAGAATGCCTCCAGATGTGTTTCGGAAACTACTACCAGTCTCCCATCGAACGATCAAATCGCAGACAGTTTAAGACATTACTCCCATGGAGAAAAGTCAACATGGTGCTTATGGTGTTCAATGCCGATGCAATTTTTGTGTTTCATCAACACTCTGAAGGACCACAGATTACAGAATCACTCCAGATGTGCTTCGGAAACTACTACTAGTCTTCCAGTGTACGATCAAATTGTAGACAGTTTAAGACATACTCCCATGGAGAAAAGTTCGCATGGTGCTTATTGTGTTCAATGCCGATGCAATTTTTGGGTTTCATCAACACTTTGAAGGTTCTCAGATAACAGAATGCATCCAGATGTGCTTCCGAAACTACTACTAGTCTTCCAATGTACGATCAAAGCGTAGACAGTGTAAGACATTATTCTCATGGAGAAAAGTCCGCATGGTGCTTATTGTGTTTAATGCCGATGCAATTTTTGTGTTTCATCAACACCCTGAAGGACCACAGATTACAGAATGCCTAAAGATGTGCTTCGGAAACTACTACTAGTCTTCCAGGGAACGATCAAAGCGTAGACAGTTTAAGACATTACTCCCATGGAGAAAAGTCCGCATGGTGCTTATTGTGTTCAATGCCGATGCAATTTTTGTGTTTCATCGACACTCTGAAGGTCCACAGATTACAGAATGCATTAAGATGTGCTTCGGAAACTACTACTAGTCTTCCAGTGTACGATAAAAGCGTAGACAGCTTAAGACATTACTCCCTTGGAGAAAAGTCCGCATTATGTTTATTGTGTTTATTGCCGATGCAATTTTTGTGTTTCATCAACTTTCGGAAGATCCACAGATTACAGTATGCCTCCAGATGTGCTTCGGAAACTACTACTAATCTTCCAGTGTACGATCAAAGCGTAGACAGTTTAAGACATTACTCCCATGGAGAAAAGTCCGCATGGTGCTCATTGTGTTCAATGCCGATGCAATTCTTGTGTTTCATCAACACCCTGAAGGTCCACAGATTACAGAATGCATTAAGATGTGCTTCGGAAGCTACTAATAGTCTTCCAGTGTACGATCAAAGCGTAGACAGTTTAAGACATTACTCCCTTGGAGAAAAGTCAGCATGGTGCTTATTGTGTTTAATACCGCTGCAATTTTTGTGTTTCATCAACACTCTGAATGTCGACAGATTACAGAATGCCTCCAGATGTGCTTCGGAAACTACTACTAGTCTTCCAGGGAACGATCAAAGCGTAGACAGTTTAAGACATTACTCCCATGGAGAAAAGTCCGCATGGTGCTTATTGTGTTCAATGCCGATTCAATTTCTGTGTTTCATCAACACTCTGAAGGTCCACAGATTACAGAATGCCTCCAGATGTGCTTCAGAAACTACTACTAGTCTTCCAGTGAACGATCAAATCCTAGGCAGTTTAAGACACTACTCCCATGGAGAAAATTCCGCATGGTGCTTATTGTGCTCAATGCCGATGCAATTTTTCTGTTTCATCAACACACTGAAGGCCTTCAGATTACAGAATGCATCCTGATGTGCTTCGGAAACTACTACTCGTCTGCCAGTGTCCGATCAAAGCGTACACAGTTTAAGACATTACTCCCGTGGAGAAAAGTTCGCATGGTGCTTATTGTGTTCAATGCCGATGCAATTTTTGTGTTTCATCAACACTCTGAAAGTCCACAGATTACAGAATGCTTCCAGATGTGCTTCGGAAACTACTACTAGTCTTCCAGTGCGCGATCAAAGCGTAGACAGTTTAAGACATTACTCCCATAGAGAAAATTCCGCATGGTGCTTATTGTGTTCAATGCTGATACAATTTTTGTGTTTCATCAACATTCTGAATGTCCACAGATTACAGAATGAATCCAGATGTGCTTCGGAAACTACTACCAGTCTCCCATCGACGATCAAAGCGCAGACAGTTTAAGACATTAATCCCATGGTGAAAAGTCAGCATGGTGCTTGTTGTGTTCAATGCCGATGCAATTTTTGTGTTTCATCAACACTCTGAAGGTCCACAGATGACAGAATGCCTCCAGATGTGCTTCGGAAACTACTACTAGTCTTCCAGTGTGCGATCAAATTGTAGACAGTTTAAGACATACTCCCATGGAGAAAAGTTCGCATGGTGCTTATTGTGTTCAATGCCGATGCAATTTTTGTGTTTCATTAACACTCTGAAGGTCCTCAGATTACAGAATGCATCCTGATGTGCTTCGGAAACTACTACTCGCCTTCCAGTGTACGATCAAAGCGTAGACAGTTTAAGACATTACTCCCATGGAGAAAAGTTCGCATGGTGCTTATTGTGTTCAATGCCGATGCAATTTTTGTGTTTCATCAACACTCTGAAGGTCCACAGATCACAGAATGCCTCCAGCTGTGCTTCGGAAACAACTACTGGTCTTCCAGTGTACGATCAAATCGTAGACAGTTTAAGACATTACTCCCATTTAGAAAAGTCCGTATGGTGCTTATTGTGAGTCAATGCCGATGCAATTTTTGTGTTTCATCAACACTCTGAAGGTCCACAGATTACAGAATGCCTCCAGATGTGCTTCGGAAACTTCTACTAGTCTTTCAGTGTACGATCAAAGCGTAGACAGTTGAAGACATTACTCCCATGGAGAAAAGTCGGCATGGTGCTTATTGTGTTCAAAGTCGATGCAATTTTTGTGTTTCAACACTCTGAAGTCCACAGATTACAGAATGCATCCCGATGTGCTTCGGAAACTACTATTAGTCTTCCATTGAACGATCAAAGCGTAGACAGTTTAAGGCATTACTCTCATGGAGAAAAGTCCCCATGGTGCTTATTGTGTTCAATGCCGATTCAATTTCTGTGTTTCATCAACACTCTGAAGGTCCACAGATTACAGAATTCCTCCAGATGTGCTTCGGAAACAATTACTAGTCTTCCAGTGTACGATCAAGGCGTAGACTGTTTAAGACATTACTCCCATAGAGAAAATTCCGTATGGTGCTTATTGTGTTCAATGCCGATGCAATTTTTGTGTTTCATCAACACTCTGACGGTCCACACATTACAGAATGCCTCCAGATGTGCTTCGGAAACTGCTACTAGTTTTCCAGTGTACGATCAAAGCGTAGAAAGTTTAAGACATTACTAACATGGAGAAAAGTCCGCATGGTGCCTATTGTGTTCAATGCCGATGCAATTTTTGTGTTTCATCAACACTCTGAAGGTCCTCAGATTACAGAATGCATGCAGATGTGCTTCCGAAACTACTACTAGTCTTCCAGTGTACGATCAAAGCGTTGCCAGTTTAAGACATTACTCCCATGGAGAAAGTTCGCATGGTGCTTATTGTGTTCAATGCCGATGCTAATTTTGTGTTTCATCAACACTCTGAAGGTCCACAGATTACAGAATGCTTAAAGATGTGCTTCGGAAACTACTACTAGTCTTCCAGTGTACGATCAAAGCGTAGACAGTTTAAGACATTACTCCCATGGAGAAAATTCCATATTGTGCTTATTGTATTCAATGCCGTTGCAATTTTTGTGTTTCATCAACACTCTGAAGGTCCTCAGATTACAGAATGCATCCAGATGTGCTTCCGAAACTACTACTAGTCCTCCAGTGTACGATCAAAGCGTAGACACTTTGGGACATTACTCCCATGGAGAAAAGTCCGCATGGTGCTTATTGTGTTCAATGCCGATGCAATTTTTGTGTGTCATCAACACTCTGAAGGTCCACAGATTACAGAATGCATCCTAATGTGCTTCGGAAACTACTACTCGTCTGCCAGTGTCCGATCAAAGCGTATACAGTTTAAGACATTACTCCCGTGGAGAAAAGTTCGCATGGTGCTTATTGTGTTCAATGCCGATGCAATTTTTGTGTTTCATCAACACTCTGAAGGTCCACAGAGTACAGAATGCTTCCAGATGTGCTTCGGAAACTACTACTAGTCTTCCAGTGCGCGATCAAAGGGTAGACAGTTTAAGACATTACTCCCATAGAGAAAATTCCGCATGGTGCTTATTGTGTTCAATGCTGATACAATTTTTGTGTTTCATCGACATTCTGAATGTCCACAGATTACAGAATGCCTCCAGACGTGTTTCGGAAACTACTACCAGTCTCCCATCGAACGATCAAAGTGCAGACAGTTTAAGACATTACTCCCATGGAGAAAAGTCAACATGGTGCTTATTGTGTTCAATGCCGATGCAATTTTTGTGTTTCATCAACACTCTGAAGGTCCACAGATTACAGAATCACTCCAGATGTGCTTCGGAAACTACTACTAGTCTTCCAGTGTACGATCAAATTGTAGACAGTTTAAGACATACTCCCATGGAGAAAAGTTCGCATGGTGCTTATTGTGTTCAATGCCGATGCAATTTTTGTGTTTCATCAACACTTTGAAGGTCCTCAGATTACAGAATGATTCCAGATGTGCTTCCGAAACTACCACTAGTCTTCCAATGTACGATCAAAGCGTAGACAGTGTAAGACCTTCTTCTCATGGAGAAAAACCCGCATGGTGCTTATTGTGTTTAATGCCGATGCAATTTTTGTGTTTCATCAACACCCTGAAGGACCACAGATTACAGAATGCCTAAAGATGTGCTTCGGAAACTACTACTAGTCTTCCAGGGAACGATCAAAGCGTAGACAGTTTAAGACATTACTCCCATGGAGAAATGTCCGCATGGTGCTTATTGTGTTCAATGCCGATGCAATTTTTGTGTTTCATCGACACTCTGAAGGTCCACAGATTACAGAATGCATTAAGATGTGCTTCGGAAACTACTACTAGTCTTCCAGTGTACGATAAAAGCGTAGACAGTTTAAAACATTACTCCCTTGGAGAAAAGTCCGCATTATGTTTATTGTGTTTATTGCCGATGCAATTTTTGTGTTTCATCAACTTTCGGAAGATCCACAGATTACAGTATGCCTCCAGATGTGCTTCGGAAACTACTACTAATCTTCCAGTGTACGATCAAAGCGTAGACAGTTTAAGACATTACTCCCATGGAGAAAAGTCCGCATGGGGCTCATTGTGTTCAATGCCGATGCAATTTTTGTGTTTCATCAACGCCCTGAAGGTCCACAGATTACAGAATGCATTAAGATGTGCTTCGGAAACTACTAATAGTCTTCCAGTGTACGATCAAAGCGTAGACAGTTTAAGACATTACTCCCTTGGAGAAAAGTCCGCATGGTGCTTATTGTGTTTAATACCGCTGCAATTTTTGTGTTTCATCAACACTCTGAAGGTCGACAGATGACAGAATGCCTCCAGATGTGCTTCGGAAACTACTACTAGTCTTCCAGGGAACGATCAAAGCGTAGACAGTTTAAGACATTACTCCCATGGAGAAAAGTCCGCATGGTGCTTATTGTGTTCAATGCCGATTCAATTTCTGTGTTTCATCAACACTCTGAAGGTCCACAGATTACAGAATGCCTAAAGATGTGCTTCAGAAACTACTACTAGTCTTCCAGTGAACGATCAAATCCTAGGCAGTTTAAGACACTACTCCCATGGAGAAAATTCCGCATGGTGCTTATTGTGCTCAATGCCGATGCAATTTTTCTGTTTCATCAACACACTGAAGGTCCTCAGATTACAGAATGCATCCTGATGTGCTTCGGAAACTACTACTCGTCTGCCAGTGTCCGATCAAAGCGTACACAGTTTAAGACATTACTCCCGTGGAGAAAAGTTCGCATGGTGCATATTGTGTTCAATGCCGATGCAATGTTTGTGTTTCATCAACACTCTGAAGGTCCACAGATTACAGAATGCTTCCAGATGTGCTTCGGAAACTACTACTAGTCTTCCAGTGCGCGATCAAAGCGTAGACAGTTTAAGACATTACTCCCATAGAGAAAATTCCGCATGGTGCTTATTGTGTTCAATGCTGATACAATTTTTGTGTTTCATCAACATTCTGAATGTCCACAGATTACAGAATGCATCCAGATGTGCTTCGGAAACTACTACCAGTCTCCCATCGACGATCAAAACGCAGACAGTTTAAGACATTAATCCCATGGTGAAAAGTCAGCATGGTGCTTATTGTGTTCAATGCCGATGCAATTTTTGTGTTTCATCAACACTCTGAAGGTCCACAGATGACAGAATGCCTCCAGATGTGCTTCGGAAACTACTACTAGTCTTCCGGTGTGCGATCAAATTGTAGACAGTTTAAGACATACTCCCATGGAGAAAAGTTGGCATGGTGCTTATTGTGTTCAATGCCGATGCAATTTTTGTGTTTCATCAACACTCTGAAGGTCCTCAGATTACAGAATGCATCCTGATGTGCTTCGGAAACTACTACTCGCCTTCCAGTGTACGATCAAAGCGTAGACAGTTTAAGACATTACTCCCATGGAGAAAAGTTCGCATGGTGCTTATTGTGTTCAATGCCGATGCTATTTTTGTTTTTCATCAACACTCTGAAGGTCCACAGATTACAGAATGCTTCCAGATGTGCTTCGGAAACTACTACAAGTCTTCCAGTGTACGATAAAAGCGTAGACAGCTTAAGACATTACTCCCATAGAGAAAATTCCGCTTGGTGCTATTGTGTTCAATGCCGATGCAATTTTTGTGTTTCATCAACTATCTGTAGGTCCACATATTACAGAATGCCTCCAGATGTGCTTCGGAAACTACTACTGGTCTTCCAGGGAACGATCAAAGCGTCGACAGTTTGAGACATTACTCCCATGGAGAAAAGTCCGCATGGTACTTATCGTATACAATGCCGATGCAATTTTTGTGTTCCATTACCACTCATAAGCTCCATAGATTACAGAATTCCTCCAGATGTGCTTCGGAATCTACTGCTGGTTCCAGGGAACAATCAAACCGTGGACAGTTTGACACATTACTCCCATGGAGAAAAGTCCCCATGGTACTTATTGTATTCAATGCCGATGCAGTTTTTGTGTTTCATTAACTCTCTGTAGGTCCACAGATTACAGAATGCCTCCAGATGTGCTTCGGAATCTACTACTAATCTTCCAGGGAACGATCAAAGCGTAGACAGTTTAAGATATTACTGACATGGAGAAAATTCCTCATGGTATTTATTGTATTCAATGCCGATGCAATTTTTGTGTTTCATCAACATCCTGTAGGTCTACAGATTCCTGAATGCCCCCAGATGTGCTTTGGAAACTACGACTGGTCTTCCAGGGAAAGATCGAAACGTAGACAGTTTGAGACATTACTCCCATGGAGAAAAGTTTGCATGGTACTTATTGCATTAAATGCCGATGCAATTTTTGTGTTTCATCAACACTGTGTAGGTAGACAGATTACAGAATGCCTGCAGATGCGCTTCGCAAACTACTACTGGTCTTCCATGGAACGATCAAAACGTAGACAGTTTGAGACATTACTCCCATGGAGAAATGTCCGCATGGTACTTATTGTATTCAATGCCGATGCAATTTTTGTGTTTCATCAACTCTCTGTCGGTCCACAGATTACAGAATGCCTCCAGATGTGCTTCGGAAACTACTACTAATCTTCCAGGAACGATCAAATCGTAGACAGTTTGAGACATTAGTCTCATTAAGAAAAGTCCGCATGGTACTTATTGTATACAATGCCGATGCAATTTTTGTGCTTCATCAACACTCTGTAGGTCCATATATTATAGAATGCCTCCAGATGTGCTTCGGAAACTACTACTGGTCTTCCAGGGAACGATCAAATCGTAGACAGTTTGAGTCATTACTCCCATGGAGAAAAGTCCCCATGGTACTTATTGTATTCGATGCCGATACAATTTTTGTGTGTCATCAACACTCTGTAGGCCCACAGATTACAGCATTCCTCCAGATGTGCTTCGGAAACCACTACTGGTCTTCCTGGAATCGATCAAAGCGTAGACAGTTTGAGACAATTCTCCCATGGAGAAAAGTCCGCATGGTACTTATTGTATTCAATGCCGATGAAATTTTTGTGTTTCATCAACACTCTGTAGGTCCACAGATTACAGAATGCCTCCAGATGTGCTTCGGAAACTACTACTGGTCTTCCAGTCAACGATCAGAACGTAGACAGTTTGAGACATTACTCCCATGGAGGAAATTCCGCATGGTACTTATTGCATTCAATGCCGATGCAATTTTTGTGTTTCATCAACACTCTGTAGGTCCACAGATTACAGAATGCCTCCAGATGTGCTTCTGAAACTACTACTGGTCTTCCATGGAGCGATCAAATCGTAGACAGTTTGAGACATTACTCCTGTGGAGAAAAGTCCACATGGAACTTATTGTATTCAATGCCGATGCAATTTTTGTATTTCATCAACACCCTATAGGTCCACAGATTCCAGAATTCCCCCAGATGTGCTTCGGAAACTACTACTGGTCTTCCAGGGAACGATAAAGGGTAGACAGTTTGAGACATTATTCACATGGGGAAAAGTCCGCATGGTGCCTGTTGTATTCAATCCCGATGCAATTTCTGTGTTTCATCAACAATCTGAATGTCCACAGTTTATAGAATGATTCCAGATGTGCTTCGGAAACTACTACTGGTCTTCCAGAAATCTATCAAAGATTAGACAGATTGAGAGATTACTCCCATGGAGAAGAGTCCGCATGGTGACTATTGTATTGAATCCCGATGCAATATTTATGTTTCATCAACTCCCTGAAGGTACACAGATTACAGAATGCCTCCAGATGTGCTTCGGAAGCTACTAGTGGCCTCACAGGAATTGATCAAACCATAGACACTTTGAGACATTACTCCCATGGATAAAAGTCCACATGGTGCATGTTGTATTCAATGCCGATGCAATTTTTGTGTTTCAGCAACACTCTGTATGTCCACAGATTACAGAATGCCTCCAGATGCGCTTTGGAAACTACTACTAATCTTCCAGGGAACGATCAAATCGTAGACAGTTTGAGACATTACTCCCATGAGAAAAAAATCCACGTGGTAATTATTATATTCAATGCCGATGCTATTTTTGTGTTTCATCAACACTCTGCAGGTCCACAGATTACAGCATGCCTCCAGATGTGCTTCGGAAACTACTACTGGTCTTCCAGGGACCGATCAAAGCGTAGACAGTTTGAATCATTACTCCCATGGGGAAAAGTCGGCATGGTACTTATTGTATACAATGCCGATGCTATATTTGTGTTTCATCACTACTCTGAAGCTCCATATATTACAGAATGCCTCCAGATGTGCTTCGGAACTACTACTGGTCCTCCAGGAAACGATCAAAGCGTACACAGTTTGAGACATTACTCCCATGGAGAAAAGTCCGCATGGTACTTATTGTATACAATGCCGATGCTATATTTGTGTTTCATCACCACTCTGAAGCTCCATATATTACAGAATGCCTCCAGAGGTGCTTCGGAAATTACTACTGGTCTTCCAGGGTACGACCAAAGCGTAGACAGTTTAAGATATTACTCCCATGGAGAAAAGTCCTCATGGTATTTGTTGTATTCAATGACGATGCAATTTTTGTGTTTCATCAACTCTGTAGGTCCACAGATCACAGAATGCATCCAGATGTGTTTCGGAAACAACTACTGGTCTTCCAGGGAGCAATCAAATCGGAGACAGTTTGAGACATTACTCCCGTCTAGAAAATTCCGCATGGAACTTATTGTATTCAATGTCGATGGAATTTTTAGTGTTTCATCAACATCCTGTAGCTCCACAGGATCCTGAATGCCCCCAGATGTGCTTTGGAAACTACTACTGGTCTTCCAGGGAACGATCGAAACGTAGACAGTTTGAGACATTACTCCCATGGAGAAAAGTTTGCATGGTACATATTGTATTGAATGCCGATGCAATTTTTGTGTGTCATCAACACTCTGTAGGTCCACAGATTACAGAATGCCTCCAGATGCGCTTCAGAAACTACTACTGGTCTTCCATGGAACGATCAAAACGTAGACAGTTTGAGACATTACTCCCATGGAGAAAAGTCCGCATGGTACTTATTGTATTCAATGCCGATGCAATTTTTGTGTTTCATCAACACTCTGTAGGTCCACAGATTACAGAATGCCTCCAGATGTGCTTCGGAAACTACTACTAATCTTCCAGAGAAAGATCTAATCGTAGACAGTTTGAGACATTACTCCAATGAAGGAAAGTCCGCATGGTACTTATTGTATACAATGCCGGTGCAATTTTTGTGCTTCATCGACACTCTGTAGGTCCATATATTATAGAATGCCTCCAGATGCGCTTCGGAAACTACTACTGGTCTTCAATGGAACGATCAAAACGTAGACAGTTTGAGACATTTCTCCCATGGAGAAAAGTCCGCATGGTCCTTATTGTAGTCAATGCCGATGCAATTTGTGTGTTTCATCAGCAATCTGTAGGTCCACAGATTACTGAATGCCTCCAGATGTTTTTCGGAAACAACTACTGGTCTTCCTGTAATCGATCAATGCGTACACAGTTTGAGAAATTACTCCCATGGAGAAAAGTCCGCAAGGTACTTATTGTTTTCAATGCCGATGCAATTTTTGTGCTTCATCAACACTCTGTAGGTCCACAGATTACAGCATGCCTCCAAATGAACTTCGGAAACTACTACTGGTCTTCCAGGGAACGATCAAAGCGTAGAAAGTTTGAGGCTTTACTCCCATGGAGAAAAGTCCGCATGGTACTTATGGTATACAATGCCGATGCTATATTTGTGTTTCATCACCACTCTGAAGCTCCATATATTTCAGAATGCCTCCAGATGTGCTTCGGAATCTACTACTGGTCTTCCAGGGAACGATCAAAGCGTAGACAGTTTAAGATATTACTCCCATGGAGAAAAGTCCGCATGGTATTTATTGTATTCAATGCCGATGCAATTTTTGTGTTTCATCAACTCTCTGTTGGTACACAGATCACAGAATGCCTCCAGATGTGCTTCGGAAACAACTACTGGTCTGCCAGGGAGCAATCAAATCGTAGACAGTTTGAGACATTACTGCCGTCTAGAAAAGTCCGCATGGAACTTATTGTATTCAATGTCGATGCAATTTCTGTGTTTCATCAACATCCTGTAGCTCTACAGATTCCTGAATGCCCCCAGATGTGCTTTGGAAACTACTACTGGTCTTCCAGGGAAAGATCGAAACGTAGGCAGTTTGAGACTATACTTCCATGGAGAAAAGTTTGCATGGTACTTATTGTTTTGAATGCCGATGCAATTTTTGTGTTTCATCAACACTCTGTAGGTCCACAGATTACAGAATGCCTCCAGATGTGCTTCGGAAACTACTACTAATCTTCCATGGAACGATCAAATCATAGACAGTTTGAGACATTACTCTCATTAAGAAAAGTCCGCGTGGTACTCATTGTATACAATGCCGATGCAATTTTTGTGCTTCATCAACACTCTGTAGGTCCATATATTATAGAGTGCCTCCAGATGTGCTTCGGAAACTACTAGTGGTCTTCCATGGAGCGATCAAATCGTATACAGTTTGAGACATTACTCCCGTGGGTAAAAGTCCGCATGGAACTTATTGTATTCAATGCCGATGCAATTTTTGTTTTTCATCAACATCCTATAGGTCCACAGATTCCAGAATGCCCCCAGATGTGCTTCGGAAACTACTACTGGTCTTCCAGGGAACGATCAAAGGGTAGACAGTTTGAGACATTATTCACATGGGGAAAAGTCCGCATGGTGCCTGTTGCATTCAATCCCGATGCAATTTCTGTGTTTCATCAACACCCTGAAAGTCCACAGTTTACAGATTGTGTCCAGATGTGCTTCGGAAACTACTACTGGTCTTCCAGAAATCTATCAAGGTGTAGACAGATTGAGACATTACTCCCATGGAAAAAAGTCCGCATGGTTACTGTTGTAGTGAATCCCGATGTAATTTCTGTGCTTCATCAATTATCTGAAGGTCCACAGGTTGCAGAATGCCTCCAGATGTGCTACGGAAACTACAACTGGTCTTCCAGGGAACGATCAAGGCGTAGACAGTTTGAGACATTACTCCCATTGAGAAAAGTAAGCATAGTCCCTGTAGTATTCAATACCGATGTACTTTCTGTGTTTCATCAACAATCCGAATGTCCACAGTTTATAGAATGATTCCAGATGTGCTTCGGAAACTACTACTGGTCTTCCAGAAATCTATCAAAGATGAGACAGACTGAGAGATTACTCCCATGGAGAAGAGTCCGCATGGTGACTGTTGTATTGAATCCCGATGCAATATTTATGTTTCATCAACTCCCTGAAGGTACACAGATTACAGAATGCCTAAAGATGTGCTTCGGAAGCTACTAGTGGCCTCACAGGAATTGATCAAACCATAGACACTTTGAGACATTACTCCCATATATAAAAGTCCACATGGTGCATGTTGTATTCAATGCCGATGCAATTTTTGTGTTTCAGCAACACTCTGTAGGTCCACAGAGTACAGAATTCCTCCAGATGTGCTTTGGAAACTACTACTAATCTTCCAGGGAACGATCAAATCGTAGACAGTTTGAGACATTACTCCCATGAGAAAAAAGTACACATGGTACTTATTGTATTCAATGCCGATGCAATTTTTGTGTTTCATCAACACTCTGTTGGTCCACAGATTACAGCATGCCTCCTGATGTGCTTTGGAAACTACTACTGGTCTTCCTGGAATCGATCAAAGCGTACACAGTTTGAGCCAATTCTTCCATGGAGAAAAGTCCGCATGGTACTTATTGTAGTCAATGCCGATGCAATTTTTGTGTTTCATCAACATTCTGTAGGTCCACAGATTACAGAATGCCTCCAGATGTGCTTCGGAAACTACTACTGGTCTTCCTGGAATCGATCAAGGCGTACACAGTTTGAAACATTACTCCCATGGAGAAAAGTCCGCAAGGTGCTTATTGTATTCAATGCCGATGCAATTTTTGTGCTTCATCAACTCTCTGTAGGCCCACAGATTACAGCATGCCTCCAGATGTGCTTCGGAAACTACTACTGGTCTTCCAGGGACCGATCAAAGCGTAGACAGTTTGAGGCATTACTCCCATGGGGAAAAGTCGGCATGGTACTTATTGTATACAATGCCGATGCTATATTTTTTTTGTTTCATCACCACTCTGAAGCTCCATATATTACAGAATGCCTCCAGATGTGCTTCTGAAACTACTACTCGTCCTCCAGGGAACGATCAAAGCGTACACAGTTTGAGACATTACTCCCATGGAGAAATGTCCGCATGGTACTTATTGTATACAATGCCGATGCTATATTTGTGTTTCATCACCACTCTGAAGCTACATATATTACAGAATGCCTCCAGATGTGCTTCGGAAACTACTACTGGTCTTCCATGGAACGATCAAAACGTAGACAGTTTGAAACATTACTCCAATGAAGAAAAGTCCGCATGGTACTTATTGTATACAATGCCGGTGAAATTTTTGTGCTTCATCGACACTCTGTAGGTCCATATATTACAGAATGCCTCCAGATGCGCTTCGGAAACTACTACTGGTCTTCAATGGAGCGATCAAAACGTAGACAGTTTGAGACATTACTCCCATGGAGAAAAGTCCGCATGGTACTTATTGTAGTCAATGCCGATGCAATTTGTGTGTTTCATCAACACTCTGTAGGTCCACAGATTACAGAATGCCTCCAGATGTGCTTCGGAAACAATTACTGGTCTTCCTGGAATCGATCAATGCGTACACAGTTTGAGAAATTACTCCCATGGAGAAAAGTCCGCAAGGTACATATTGTTTTCAATGCCGATGCAATTTTTGTGCTTCATCAACACTCTGTAGGTCCACAGATTACAGCATGCCTCCAAATGAGCTTTGGAAACTACTACTGGTCTTCCAGGGAACGATCAAAGCGTAGACAGTTTGAGGCTTTACTCCCATGGAGAAAAGTCCGCATGGTACTTATTGTATACAATGCCGATGTTATATTTGTGTTTCATCACCACTCTGAAGCTCCATATATTACAGAATGCCTCCAGATGTGCTTCGGAATCTGCTACAGGTCTTCCAATGAACGATTAAAGCGTAGACAGTTTAAGATATTACTCCCATGGAGAAAAGTCCGCATGGTATATATTGTATTCATTGCCGATGCAATTTTTGTGTTTCATCAACTCTCTGTAGGTACACAGATCACAGAATGACTCCAGATGTGCTTCGGAAACAACTACTGGTCTGCCAGGGAGCAATCAAATCGTAGACAGTTTGAGACATTACTCCCGTCTAGAAAAGTCCGCATGGAACTTATTGTATTCAATGTCGATGCAATTTGTGTGTTTCATCAACACTCTGTAGGTCCACAGATTACTGAATGCCTCTAGATGTTCTTCGGAAACAACTACTGGTCTTCCTGTAATCGATCAATGCGTACACAGTTTGAGAAATTACTCCCATGGAGAAAAGTCCGCAAGGTACTTATTGTTTTCAATGCCGATGCAATTTTTGTGCTTCATCAACACTCTGTAGGTCCACAGATTACAGCATGCCTCCAAATGAGCTTCGGAAACTACTACTGGTCTTCCAGGGAACGATCAAAGCGTAGACAGTTTGAGGCTTTACTCCCATCGAGAAAAGTCCGCATGGTACTTATTGTATACAATGCCGATGCTATATTTGTGTTTCATCACCACTCTGAAGCTCCATATATTTCAGAATGCCTCCAGATGTGCTTCGGAATCTACTACTGGTCTTGCAGGGAACGATCAAAGCGTAGACAGTTTAAGATATTACTCCCATGGAGAAAAGTCCGCATGGTATTTATTGTATTCAATGCCGATGCAATTTTTGTGTTTCATCAATTCTCTGTTGGTACACAGATCACAGAATGCCTCCAGATGTGCTTCGGAAACAACTACTGGTCTGCCAGGGAGCAATCAAATCGTAGACAGTTTGAGACATTACTGCCGTCTAGAAAAGTCCGCATGGAACTTATTGTATTCAATGTCGATGCAATCTCTGTGTTTCATCAACATCCTGTAGCTCTACAGATTCCTGAATGCCCCCAGATATGCTTTGGAAACTACTACTGGTCTTCCAGGGAAAGATCGAAACGTAGACAGTTTGAGACATTACTTCCATGGAGAAAAGTTTGCATGGTACTTATTGTATTCAATGCCGATGAAATTTTTGTGTTTCATCAACACTCTCTAGGTCCACACATTACAGAATGCCTCCAGATGTGCTTCGGAAACTACTACTGGTCTTCCATGGAGCGATCAAATCGTAGACAGTTTGAGACATTACTCCCATGGAGAAAAGTCCGCATGGAACTTATTGTATTCAATGCCGATGCAATTTTTGTTTTTCATCAACATCCTATAGGTCCACAGATTCCTGAATGCCCCCAGATGTGCTTCGGAAACTACTACTGGTCTTCCAGGAAACGATCAAAGGGTAGACAGTTTGAGACATTATTAACATGGGGAAAAGTCCGCATGGTGCCTGTTGCATTCAATCACGATGCAATTTCTGTGTTTCATCAACACCCTGAAAGTCCACAGTTTACAGATTGTGCCCAGATGTGCTTCGGAAACTACTACTGGTCTTCCAGAAATCTATCAAGGTGTAGACAGATTGAGACATTACTCCCATGGAAAACAGTCCGGATGGTTACTGTTGTAGTGAATCACGATGTAATTTCTGTGCTTCATCAATTCTCTGAAGGTCCACAGGTTGCAGAATGCCTCCAGATGTGCTACGGAAACTACATCTGGTCTTCCAGGGAACGATCAAAGCGTAGACAGTTTGAGGCATTACTCCCATGGAGAAAAGTAAGCATGGTCCCTGTAGTATTCAATACCGATGTACTTTCTGTGTTTCATCAACAATCCGAATGTCCACAGTTTATAGAATGATTCCAGATGTGCTTCGGAAACTACTACTGGTCTTCCAGAAATCTATCAAAGATTAGACAAACTGAGAGATTACTCCCATGGAGAAGAGTCCGCATGGTGACTGTTGTATTAAATCCCGATGCAATATTTATGTTTCATCAACTCCCTGAAGGTACACAGATTACAGAATGCCTAAAGATGTGCTTCGCAAGCTACTAGTGGCCTTACAGGAATTGATCAAACCATAGACACTTTGAGACATTACTCCCATATATAAAAGTCCACATGGTGCATGTTGTATTCAATGCCGATGCAATTTTTGTGTTTCAGCAACACTCTGTAGGTCCACAGATTACAGAATTCCTCCAGATGTGCTTTGGAAACTACTACTAATCTTCCAGGGAACGATCAAGTCGTAGACAGTTTGAGACATTACTCCCATGAGAAAAAAGTACACATGGTACCTATTGTATTCAATGCCGATGCAATTTTTGTGTTTCATCAACACTCTGTAGGTCCACAGATTACAGCATGCCTCCAGATGTGCTTCGGAAACTACTACTGGTCTTCCTGGAATCGATAAAAGCGTAGACAGTTTGAGACAATTCTTCCATGGAGAAAAGTCCGCATGGTACTTATTGTAGTCAATGCCGATGCAATTTTTGTGTTTCATCAACATTCTGTAGGTCCACAGATTACAGAATGCCTCCAGATGTGCTACGGAAACTACTACTGGTCTTCCTGGAATCGATCAATGCGTACACAGTTTGAGACACTACTCAAATGGAGAAAAGTCCGCAAGGTACTTATTGTATTCAATGCCGATGCAATTTTTGTGCTTCATCAACACTCTGTAGGTCCACAGATTACAGCATGCCTCCAAATGAGCTTCGGAAACTACTACTGGTCTTCCAGGGAACGATCAAAGCGTAGACAGTTTGAGGCTTTACTCCCATGGAGAAAAGTCCGCATGGTACTTATTGTATACAATGCCGATGTTATATTTGTGTTTCATCACCACTCTGAAGCTCCATATATTACAGAATGCCTCCAGATGTGCTTCGGAATCTGCTACAGGTCTTCCAATGAACGATTAAAGCGTAGACAGTTTAAGATATTACTCCCATGGAGAAAAGTCCGCATGGTATATATTGTATTCAATGCCGATGCAATTTTTGTGTTTCATCAACTCTCTGTAGGTACACAGATCACAGAATGACTCCAGATGTGCTTCGGAAACAACTACTGGTCTGCCAGGGAGCAATCAAATCGTAGACAGTTTGAGACATTACTGCCGTCTAGAAAAGTCCGCATGGAACTTATTGTATTCAATGTCGATGCAATCTTTGTGTTTCATCAACATCCTGTAGCTCTACAGATTCCTGAATGCCCCCAGATGTGCTTTGGAAACTACTACTGGTCTTCCAGGGAAAGATCGAAACGTAGACAGTTTGAGACATTACTTCCATGGAGAAAAGTTTGCATGGTACTTATTGTTTTGAATGCCGATGCAATTTTTGTGTTTCATCAACACTCTGTAGGTCCACAGATTACAGAATGCCTCCAGATGTGCTTCGGAGACTACTACTAATCTTCCATGGAACGATCAAATCGTAGACAGTTTGAGACATTACTCTTATTAAGAAAAGTCCGCATGGTACTTATTGTATACAATGCCGATGCAATTTTTGTGCTTCATCAACACTCTGTTGGTCCATATATTATAGAGTGCCTCCAGATGTGCTTCGGAATCTACTACTGGTCTTCCTGGAATCGATCAAAGCGTAGACAATTTGAGACAATTCTCCCATGGAGAAAAGTCCGCATGGTACTTATTGTATTCAATGCCGATGCAATTTTTGTGTTTCATCAACATTCTGTAGGTCCACAGATTACAGAATGCCTCCAGATGTGCTTCGGAAACTACTACTGGTCTTCCTGGAATCGATCAATGCGTACACAGTTTGAGACACTACTCCCATGGAGAAAAGTCCGCAAGGTACTTATTGTATTCAATGCCGATGCAATTTTTGTGCTTCATCAAAACTCTGTAGGTCCACAGATTACAGCATGCCTCCAGATGTGCTTCGGAAACTACTACTGGTCTTCCAGGGACCGATCAAAGCATAGACAGTTTGAGGCATTACCCCCATGGGGAAAATTCGGCTTGGTACTTATTGTATACAATGCCGATGCTATATTTGTGTTTCATCACCACTCTGAAGCTCCATATTTTACAGAATGCCTCCAGATGTGCTTCGGAAACTACTACTCGTTCTCCAGGGAACGATCAAAGCGTACACAGTTTGAGACATTACTCCCATGGAGAAATGTCCGCATGGTACTTATTGTATACAATGCCGATGCTATATTTGTGTTTCATCAACACTCTGAAGCTCCATATATTACAGAATGCCTCCAGATGTGCTTCGGAAACTACTACTGGTCTTCCGTGGAACGATCAAAACGTAGACAGTTTGAAACATTACTCCAATGAAGAAAAGTCCGCATGGTACTTATTGTATACAAAGCCGGTGAAATTTTTGTGCTTCATCGACACTCTGTAGGTCCACAGATTACAGAATGCCTCCAGATGTGCTTTGCAAACTACTACTGATCTTCCAGGGAACGATCAAAGCGTACACAGTTTGAGGCATTACTCCCATGGAGAAAAGTCCGCATGGTACTTATTGTATTCAATGCCGATGCAATTTTTTTGTTTCATCAACACTCTGTTGGTCCACAGATTACAGAATGCCTCCAGATGTGCTTCGGAAACTACTACTAATCTTCCAGGCAACGATCAAATCGTAGACACTTTGAGACAATACTCCCGTGGAGAAATGTCCGCATGGAACTTATTGTATTCAATGTAGATGCAATTTTTGTGTTTCCTCAACATCCTGTAGGTCCACAGGTTCCTGAATGCCCCCAGATGTGCTTTGGAAACTAATACTGGTCTTCCAGGGAACGATCGAAACGTAGACAGTATGAGACATTACTCCCATGGAGAAAAGTTTGCATGGTACTTATTGTATTCAATGCCGATGCAATTTTTGTGTTTCATCAACACTCTGTAGGTCCACAGATTACAGCATGCCTCCAGATGTGCTTCGGAAACTACTAATGGTCTTCCTGCAATCGATCAAATCGTAGACAGTTTGAAACAATTCTCCCATGGAGAAAAGTCCGTATGGTACTTATTCTATTCAATGACGATGCAATTTTTTGTGTTTCATCAACACTCTGGAGGTCCACATATTACAGAATGCCTCCAGATGTGCTTCGGAAACTACTACTGGTCTTCCAGGGAACGATTAAAGCGTAGACAGTTTGAGACATTACTCCCATGGAGAAAAGTCCGCATGGTGCTTATTGTGTTCAATGCCGATGCAATTTTTGTGTTTCATCAACACTCTGAAGGTCCACATTTTACTGCATGCCTCCAGATGTGCTTCAGAAACTACTACAGGTTTTTCTGGAATCGATCAAAGCGTAGTCAGTTTGAGACATTACTCCCATAGAGAAAAGTCCGCATGGTACTTATTGTATTCAATGCCGATGCAATTTTTGTGTTTCATCAACACTCTGTAGGTCCACAAATTACAAAATGCCTCCAGATGTGGTTCGGAAACTACTACTGGTCTTCTAGGGAGCGATCAAAGCGTAGACAGTTTGAGACATTACTCCCATGGAGAAAAGTCACCATGGTACTTGTTGTATTCAATGCCGATGCAATTTTTGTGTTCCATCACCACTCATAAGCTCCATAGATTACAGAATGCCTCCAGATGTGCTTCGGAAACTACTACTGGTCTTCTTGGAATCGATCAAAGCGTAGACAGTTTGAGACATTACTCAAATGGAGAAAAGTCCGCATGGTACTTATTGTATTCAATGCCGATGCAATTTTTGTGCTCCATCAACACTCTGTAGGTGCAAAGATTACAGAATGCCTCCAGATGTTCTTCGGAAACTATTACTGGTCTTCCAGGGAACGATCAAAACGTAGACAGTTTGAGGCATTACTCCCATGGAGAAAAGTCCGCATGGTACTTATTGTATACAATGCCGATGCTATATTTGTGTTTCATCACCACTCTGAAGCTCCATAAATTACAGAATGCCTCCAGATGTGCTTCGGAAACTACTACTGATCTTCCAGGGAACGATAAAAGCGTAGACAGTTTAAGATATTACTCCCATGGAGAAAAGTCCGCATGGTATTTATTGTATTCAATGTCGATGCAATTTTTGTGTTTCATCAACATCCTGTAGGTCCACAGATTCCTTAATGCCCCCAGATGTGCTTTGGAAACTACTACTGGTCTTCCAGGGAACGATCGAATCGTAGACAGTTTGAGACATTACTCCCATGGAGAAAAGTTTGCATGTTACTCATTGTATTCAATGCCGATGCAATTTTTGTGTTTCATCAACACTATGTAGGTCCACAGATTACAGAATGCCTCCAGATGCGCTTCGGAAACTACTACTGGTCTTCCATGGAACGATCAAAACGTAGACAGTTTGAGACATTACTCCCATGGAGAAAAGTCCGCATGGTACTTATTGTATTCAATGCCGATGCAATTTTTGTGTTTCATCAACACTCTGTAGGTCCACAGATTACAGAATGCCTCCAGATGTGCTTCGCAAACTACTACTAATCTTCAATGGAACGATCAAATCGTAGACAGTTTGAGACATTACTCCCATGGAGAAAAGTCCGCAAGGTACTTATTGTATTCAATGCCGATGCAATTTTTGTGCTTCATCAACACTCTGTAGGTCCACAGATTACAGCATGCCTCCAGATGTGCTTCGGAAACTGCTACTGGTCTTCCAGGGAAAGATCAAAGCGTAGACAGTTTGAGGCATTACTCCCATGGAGAAAAGTCCGCATGGTACTTATTGTATACAATGCCGATGCTATATTTGTGTTTCGTCACCACTCTGAAGCTCCATATATTACAGAATGCCTCCAGATGTGCTTCGGAAACTACTACTGGTCTTCCAGGGAACGATCAAAGCGTAGACAGTTTGAGACATTACTCCCGTCTAGAAAAGTCCGCATGGAACTTATTGTATTCAATGTCGATGCAATTTTTGTGTTTCATCAACACTCTGTAGGTCCACAGATTACAGAATGCCTCCAGATGTGCTTCGGAAACTACTACTGGTTTTCCTGGAATCGATCAATGCGTACACAGTTTGAGACATTACTGCCGTGGAAAAAAGACCGCATGGTACTTATTGTATTCAATGACGATGCAATTTTTGTGCTTCATCAACACTCTGTAGGTCCACAGATTACAGCATGCCTCCAGATGTGCTTCGGAAACTACTACTGGTCTTCCAGGGAACGATCAAAGCGTAGACAGTTTGAGGCATTACTCCCATGGAGAAAAGTCCGCATGGTACTTATTGTATACAATGCCTATGCTATATTTGTGTTTCATCACCACTCTGAAGCTCCATATATTACAGAATGCCTCCAGATGTGCCTGGGAAACTACTACTGTCCTTCCAGGGAACGATCAAATCGTAGACAGTTTGAGGCATTACTCCCATGGAGAAAAGTCCGCATGGTACTTATTTTATACAATGCCGATGCTATATTTGTGTTTCATCACCACTCTGAAGCTCCATATATTACATAATGCCTCCAGATGTGCTTTGGAAACTACTACTAATCTTCCAGGGACAGATCATATCGTAGGCAGTTTGAGACATTACTCCCATGAAGAAAAGTCCGCATGGTACTTATTGTATACAATGCCGATGCTATATTTTTGTTTCATCACCACTCTGTAGGTCCACAGATTACAGAATGCCTCCAGATGTGCTTAGGAATCTACTACTGGTTTTCCAGGGAACGATCAAAGCGTAGAAAGATTAAGATATTACTCCCATGGAGAAAAGTCCGCATGGTATTTATTGTATTCAATGCCGATGCAATTTTTGTGTTTCATCAACACTCTGTAAGTCCACAGATTACAGAATGCCTCCAGATGTGCTTCGGAAACTACTACTGGTCTTCCTGGAATCGATCAAAGCGTAGACAGTTTGAGACAATTCTCCCATGGAGAAAAGTCCGCATGGTACTTATTGTAGTCAATGCCGATGCAATTTTTGTGTTTCATGAACACTCTGTAGGTCCACAGATTTTAGAATGCCTAAAGATGTGCTTCAGAAACTAATACTGGTCTTCCTGGAATCGATCAATGCGTACACAGTTTGAGACATTACTCCCATGGAGAAAAGTCCGCATGGTACTTATTGTATTCAATGCCGATGCAATTTTTGTGCTTCATCAACACTCTGCAGGTCCACAGATTACAGAATGCCTCAAGATGTGCTTCGGAAACTACTACTAATCTTCCAGGGAACGATCAAAGCGTAGACAGTTTGAGACATTACTCCCATGGAGAAAAGTCCGCATGGTACTTATTGTATACAATGCCGATGCTATATTTGTGTTTCATCACCACTCTGGAGCTCCATATATTACAGAATGCCTCCAGATGTGCCTCGGAAACTACTACTGGCCTTCCAGGGATGATCAAAGCGTAGACAGTTTGAGCATTACTCCCATGGACAAAAGTCCGCATGGTACTTATTGTATAAAATGCCGATGCTATATTTGTGTTTCATCACCACTCTGAAGCTCCATATATTACAGAATGCCTCCAGATGTGCTTCGGAAACTACTACTGGTCTTCCAGGGAACGATCAAAGCGTAGACAGTTTGAGACATTACTCCCGTCTAGAAAAGTCCGCATGGAACTTATTGTATTCAATGTCGATGCAATTTTTGTGTTTCATCAACACTCTGTAGGTCCACAGATTACAGAATGCCTCCAGATGTGCTTCGGAAACTACTACTGGTTTTCCTGGAATCGATCAATGCGTACACAGTTTGAGACATTACTGCCGTGGAAAAGAGACCGCATGGTACTTATTGTATTCAATGACGATGCAATTTTTGTGCTTCATGAACACTCTGTAGGTCCACAGATTACAGCATGCCCCCAGATGTGCTTCGGAAACTACTACTGGTCTTCCAGGGAACGATCAAAGCGTAGACAGTTTGAGGCATTACTCCCATGGAGAAAAGTCCGCATGGTACTTATTGTATACAATGCCTATGCTATATTTGTGTTTCATCACCACTCTGAATCTCCATATATTACAGAATGCCTCCAGATGTGCCTGGGAAACTACTAGTGGCCTTCCAGGGAACGATCAAATCGTAGACAGTTTGAGGCATTACTCCCATGGAGAAAAGTCCGCATGGTACTTATTTTATACAATGCCGATGCTATATTTGTGTTTCATCACCACTCTGAAGCTCCATATATTACAGAATGCCTCCAGATGTGCTTTGGAAACTACTACTAATCTTCCAGGGACTGATCAAATCGTAGGCAGTTTGAGACATTACTCCCATGAAGAAAAGTCCGCATGGTACTTATTGTATACAATGCCGATGCTATATTTTTGTTTCATCACCACTCTGTAGGTCCACAGATTACAGAATGCCTCCAGATGTGCTTAGGAAACTACTACTGGTTTTCCAGGGAACGATCAAAGCGTAGAAAGATTAAGATATTACTCCCATGGAGAAAAGTCCGCATGGTATTTATTGTATTCAATGCCGATGCAATTTTTGTGTTTCATCAACACTCTGTAAGTCCACAGATTACAGAATGCCTCCAGATGTGCTTCGGGAACTACTACTGGTCTTCCTGGAATCGATCAAAGCGTAGACAGTTTGAGACAATTCTCCCATGGAGAAAAGTCCGCATGGTACTTATTGTAGTCAATACCGATGCAATTTTTGTGTTTCATGAACACTCTGTAGGTCCACAGATTTTAGAATGCCTAAAGATGTGCTTCAGAAACTAATACTGGTCTTCCTGGAATCGATCAATGCGTACACAGTTTGAGACATTACTCCCGTGGAGAAAAGTCCGCATGGTACTTATTGTATTCAATGCCGATGCAATTTTTGTGCTTCATCAACACTCTGTAGGTCCACAGATTACAGAATGCCTCAAGATGTGCTTCGGAAACTACTACTAATCTTCCAGGGAACGATCAAAGCGTAGACAGTTTGAGACATTACTCCCATGGAGAAAAGTCCGCATGGTACTTATTGTATACAATGCCGATGCTATATTTGTGTTTCATCACCACTCTGGAGCTCCATATATTACAGAATGCCTCCAGATGTGCTTCGGAAGCTACTACTGGTCTTCCAGAGAACGATCAAAGCGTAGACAGTTTAAGATATTACTCCCATGGAGAAAAGTCCGCATGGTCATTATTGTATTCAGTGCCGATGCAATTTTTGTGTTTCATCAACACTCTGTAGGTCCACAGATTACAGAATGCCTCCAGATGTGCTTCGGAAACTACTACTAATCTTCCAGGGAAGGATCAAATCGTAGACAGTTTGAGACATTACTCCCATCGAGAAAAGTCCGCATGGTACTTATTGTATACAATGCCGATGCGATTCTTGTGCTTCATCAACACTCTGTAGGTCCATATATTATAGAATGCCTCCAGATGCCCTTCGGAAACTACTACTGGTCTTCAATGGAACGATCAAAACGTAGACAGTTTGAGACATTACTCCCATGGAGAAAAGTCCGCATGGTACTTATTGTATTCGGTGCCGATGCAATTTTTGTGTTTCATCAACACTCTGTAGGTCCACAGATTACAGAATGCCTCCAGATGTGCTTCGGAAACTACTACTAATCTTCCAGGGAACGGTCAAATCGTAGACAGTTTAAGACATTACTCCACATGAATTACAGTCCGCATGGTACTTATTGTATTCAATGCCGATGCAATTTTTGTGTTTCATCAACACTCTGTAGGTCCACAGATTACAGCATGCCTCCAGATGTGGTTCGGAAACTACTACAGGTCTTCCTTGAATCGATCAAAGCGTAGACAGTTTGAGACAATTCTCCCATGGAGAAAAGTCCGCATGGTACTTATTGTAGTCAACGCCGATGCAATTATTGTGTTTCATCAACACTTTGTAGGTCCAGAGATTACAGAATGCCTCCAGGTGTGCTTCGGAAACTACTACTAGTCTTCCTGGAATAGATCAATGCGTACACAGTTTGAGACATTACTCCCATGGAGAAAAGTCCGCAAGGTACTTATTGTATTCAATGCCGATGAATTTTTTTCCTTCATCAACCCTCTGTAGTTCCACAGATTACAGCATGCTTCCAGATGTGCTTCGGAAACTACTACTGGCCTTCCAGGGAACGATCAAAGCGTAGACAGTTTGAGGCATTACTCCCATGGAGAAAAGTCCGCATGGTACTTATTGTATACAATGCCGATGCTATATTTGTGTTTCATCACCACTCTGAAGCTCCATATATTACAGAATGCCTCCAGACGTGCTTTGGAAACTACTACTGGTCTTCCAGGGAACGATCAAAGTGTAGACAGTTTGAGGCATTACTCCCATGGAGAAAAGTCCGCATGGTACTTATTGTATACAATGCCGATGCTATATTTGGGTTTCATCACCACTCTGAAGCTCCATATATTACAGAATGCCTCCAGATGTGCTTCGGAAACTACTACTGGTCTTCCAGGGAACGATCAATGCGTAGACAGTTTGAGACATTACTCCCGTCTAGAAAAGTCCGCATGGAACTTATTGTATTCAATGTCGACGCAATTTTTGTGTTTCATCAACACTCTGTAGGTCCACAGATTACAGAATGCCTCCAGATGTGCTTCGGAAACTACTACTGGTCTTCCAGGGAACGATCAAAGCGTAGACAGTTTGAGGCATTACTCCCATGGAGAAAAGTCCGCATGGTACTTATTGTATACAATGCTGATGCTATATTTGTGGTTCATCACCACTCTGAAGCTCCATATATTACAGAATGCCTCCAGATGTGCTTCGGAAACTACTACTGGTCTTCCAGGGAACGATCAAAGCGTAGAAAGCTTAAGATATTACTCCCATGGAGAAAAGTCTGCATGGTATTTATTGTATTCAATGCCGATGCAATTTTTGTGTTTCATCAACACTCTGTAAGTCCACAGATTACAGAATGCCTCCAGATGTGCTTCGGAAACTACTACTGGTCTTCCTGGAATCGTTCAAAGCATAGACAGTTTGAGACAATTATCCCATAGAGAAAAGTCCGCATGGTATTTATTGTAGTCAATGCCGATGCAATTTTTGTGTTTCATCAACACTCTGTAGGTCCAGAGATTACAGAATGTCTCCAGATGTGCTTCGGAAACTACTACTGGTCTTCCTGGAATCGATCAAAGCGTAGACACTTTGAGGCATTACTCCCATGGAGAAAAGTCCGCATGGTACTTCTCGAATACAATGCCGATGCTATATTTGTGTTTCATCACCACTCTGAAGCTCCATATATTACATAATGCCTCCAGATGTGCTTCGGATACTACTACTGGTCTTCCTGGAATCGATCAAAGCGTAGACAGTTTGAGACAATTCTCCCATGGAGGAAAGTCCGCATGGTACTTATTGTAGTCAATGCCGATGCAATATTTGTGTTTCATGAACACTCTGTAGGTCCACAGATTAGAGAACGCCTCCAGATGTGCTTCGGAAACTAATACTGGTCTCCCTGGAATCGATCAATGCGTAGACAGTTTGAGACATTACTCCAATGGAGAAAAGTCCGCAAGGTACTTATTGTATTCAATGCCGATGCAATTTTTGTGCTTCCTCAACACTCTGTAGGTCCACAGATTACAGCATGCCTCCAGATGTGCTTCGGAAACTACTACTGGTCTTCCAGGGAACGATCAAAGTGTAGACAGTTTGAGGCATTACTCTCATGGAGAAAAGTCCGCATGGTACTTACTGTATACAATGCCTATGCTATATTTGTGTTTCATCACCACTCTGAAGCTCCATATATTACAGAATGCCTCCAGATGTGCATGGGAAACTACTACTGGCCTTCCAGGGAACGATCAAATCGTAGACAGTTTGAGGTATTACTCCCATGGAGAAAAGTCCGCAAGGTACTTATTGTATTCAATGCCGATGCAATTTTTGTGCTTCCTCAACACTCTGTAGGTCCACAGATTACAGCATGCCTCCAGATGTGCTTTGGAAACTACTACTGGTCTTCCAGGGAACGATCAAAGTGTAGACAGTTTGAGGCATTACTCCCATGGAGAAAAGTCCGCATGGTACTTATTGTATACAATGCCGATGCTATATTTGGGTTTCATCACCACTCTGAAGCTCCATATATTACAGAATGCCTCCAGATGTGCTTCGGAAACTACTACTGGTCTTCCAGGGAACGATCAATGCGTAGACAGTTTGAGACATTACTCCCGTCTAGAAAAGTCCGCATGGAACTTATTGTATTCAATGTCGACGCAATTTTTGTGTTTCATCAACACTCTGTAGGTCCACAGATTACAGAATGCCTCCAGATGTGCTTCGGAAACTACTACTGGTCTTCCAGGGAACGATCAAAGCGTAGACAGTTTGAGGCATTACTCCCATGGAGAAAAGTCCGCATGGTACTTATTGTATACAATGCTGATGCTATATTTGTGGTTCATCACCACTCTGAAGCTCCATATATTACAGAATGCCTCCAGATGTGCTTCGGAAACTACTACTGGTCTTCCAGGGAACGATCAAAGCGTAGAAAGCTTAAGATATTACTCCCATGGAGAAAAGTCTGCATGGTATTTATTGTATTCAATGCCGATGCAATTTTTGTGTTTCATCAACACTCTGTAAGTCCACAGATTACAGAATGCCTCCAGATGTGCTTCGGAAACTACTACTGGTCTTCCTGGAATCGTTCAAAGCATAGACAGTTTGAGACAATTATCCCATAGAGAAAAGTCCGCATGGTATTTATTGTAGTCAATGCCGATGCAATTTTTGTGTTTCATCAACACTCTGTAGGTCCAGAGATTACAGAATGTCTCCAGATGTGCTTCGGAAACTACTACTGGTCTTCCTGGAATCGATCAAAGCGTAGACACTTTGAGGCATTACTCCCATGGAGAAAAGTCCGCATGGTACTTCTCGAATACAATGCCGATGCTATATTTGTGTTTCATCACCACTCTGAAGCTCCATATATTACATAATGCCTCCAGATGTGCTTCGGATACTACTACTGGTCTTCCTGGAATCGATCAAAGCGTAGACAGTTTGAGACAATTCTCCCATGGAGGAAAGTCCGCATGGTACTTATTGTAGTCAATGCCGATGCAATATTTGTGTTTCATGAACACTCTGTAGGTCCACAGATTAGAGAACGCCTCCAGATGTGCTTCGGAAACTAATACTGGTCTCCCTGGAATCGATCAATGCGTAGACAGTTTGAGACATTACTCCAATGGAGAAAAGTCCGCAAGGTACTTATTGTATTCAATGCCGATGCAATTTTTGTGCTTCCTCAACACTCTGTAGGTCCACAGATTACAGCATGCCTCCAGATGTGCTTCGGAAACTACTACTGGTCTTCCAGGGAACGATCAAAGTGTAGACAGTTTGAGGCATTACTCTCATGGAGAAAAGTCCGCATGGTACTTACTGTATACAATGCCTATGCTATATTTGTGTTTCATCACCACTCTGAAGCTCCATATATTACAGAATGCCTCCAGATGTGCATGGGAAACTACTACTGGCCTTCCAGGGAACGATCAAATCGTAGACAGTTTGAGGTATTACTCCCATGGAGAAAAGTCCGCATGGTACTTATTGTATTCAATGCCGATGCAATTTTTGTGCTTCATCAACACTCTGTAGGTCCACAGATTACAGAATGCCTCCAGATGTGCTTCGGAAACTACTGCTAATCTTCCAGGGAAGGATCAAATCGTAGACAGTTTGAGACATTACTCCCATCGAGAAAAGTCCGCATGGTACTTATTGTATACAATGCCGATGCGATTCTTGTGCTTCATCAACACTCTGTAGGTCCATATATTATAGAATGCCTCCAGATGCCCTTCGGAAACTACTACTGGTCTTCAATGGAACGATCAAAACGTAGACAGTTTGAGACATTACTCCCATGGAGAAAAGTCCGCATGGTACTTATTGTATTCGGTGCCGATGCAATTTTTGTGTTTCATCAACACTCTGTAGGTCCACAGATTACAGAATGCCTCCAGATGTGCTTCGGAAACTACTACTAATCTTCCAGGGAACGGTCAAATCGTAGACAGTTTGAGACATTACTCCACATGAATTAAAGTCCGCATGGTACTTATTGTATTCAATGCCGATGCAATTTTTGTGTTTCATCAACACTCTGTAGGTCCACAGATTACAGCATGCCTCCAGATGTGCTTCGGAAACTACTACAGGTCTTCCTTGAATCGATCAAAGCGTAGACAGTTTGAGACAATTCTCCCATGGAGAAAAGTCCGCATGGTACTTATTGTAGTCAATGCCGATGCAATTATTGTGTTTCATCAACACTTTGTAGGTCCAGAGATTACAGAATGCCTCCAGGTGTGCTTCGGAAACTACTACTAGTCTTCCTGGAATCGATCAATGCGTACACAGTTTGAGACATTACTCAAATGGAGAAAAGTCCGCATGGTACTTATTGTATTCAATGCCGATGCAATTTTTGTGCTCCATCAACACTCTGTAGGTGCAAAGATTACAGAATGCCTCCAGATGTTCTTCGGAAACTATTACTGGTCTTCCAGGGAACGATCAAAACGTAGACAGTTTGAGGCATTACTCCCATGGAGAAAAGTCCGCATGGTACTTATTGTATACAATGCCGATGCTATATTTGTGTTTCATCACCACTCTGAAGCTCCATAAATTACAGAATGCCTCCAGATGTGCTTCGGAAACTACTACTGATCTTCCAGGGAACGATTAAAGCGTAGACAGTTTAAGATATTACTCCCATGGAGAAAAGTCCGCATGGTATTTATTGTATTCAATGTCGATGCAATTTTTGTGTTTCATCAACATCCTGTAGGTCCACAGATTCCTTAATGCCCCAGATGTGCTTTGGAAACTACTACTGGTCTTCCAGGGAACGATCGAATCGTAGACAGTTTGAGACATTACTCCCATGGAGAAAAGTTTGCATGGTACTCATTGTATTCAATGCCGATGCAATTTTTGTGTTTCATCAACACTATGTAGCTCCACAGATTACAGAATGCCTCCAGATGCGCTTCGGAAACTACTACTGGTCTTCCATGGAACGATCAAAACGTAGACAGTTTGAGACATTACTCCCATGGAGAAAAGTCCGCATGGTACTTATTGTATTCAATGCCGATGCAATTTTTGTGTTTCATCAACACTCTGTAGGTCCACAGATTACAGAATGCCTCCAGATGTGCTTCGCAAACTACTACTAATCTTCAATGGAACGATCAAATCGTAGACAGTTTGAGACATTACTCCCATGGAGAAAAGTCCGCATGGTACTTATTGTAGTCAATGCCGATGCAATATTTGTGGTTCATGAACACTCTGTAGGTCCACAGATTAGAGAACGCCTCCAGATGTGCTTCGGAAACTAATACTGGTCTTCCTGGAATCGATCAATGCGTAGACAGTTTGAGACATTACTCCAATGGAGAAAAGTCCGCAAGGTACTTATTGTATTCAATGCCGATGCAATTTTTGTGCTTCATCAACACTCTGTAGGTCCACAGATTACAGCATGCCTCCAGATGTGCTTCGGAAACTGCTACTGGTCTTCCAGGGAAAGATCAAAGCGTAGACAGTTTGAGGCATTACTCCCATGGAGAAAAGTCCGCATGGTACTTATTGTATACAATGCCGATGCTATATTTGTGTTTCGTCACCACTCTGAAGCTCCATATATTACAGAATGCCTCCAGATGTGCTTCGGAAACTACTACTGGTCTTCCAGGGAACGATCAAAGCGTAGACAGTTTGAGACATTACTCCCGTCTAGAAAAGTCCGCATGGAACTTATTGTATTCAATGTCGATGCAATTTTTGTGTTTCATCAACACTCTGTAGGTCCACAGATTACAGAATGCCTCCAGATGTGCTTCGGAAACTACTACTGGTTTTCCTGGAATCGATCAATGCGTACACAGTTTGAGACATTACTGCCGTGGAAAAGAGACCGCATGGTACTTATTGTATTCAATGACGATGCAATTTTTGTGCTTCATCAACACTCTGTAGGTCCACAGATTACAGCATGCCTCCAGATGTGCTTCGGAAACTACTACTGGTCTTCCAGGGAACGATCAAAGCGTAGACAGTTTGAGGCATTACTCCCATGGAGAAAAGTCCGCATGGTACTTATTGTATACAATGCCTATGCTATATTTGTGTTTCATCACCACTCTGAAGCTCCATATATTACAGAATGCCTCCAGATGTGCCAGGGAAACTACTACTGTCCTTCCAGGGAACGATCAAATCGTAGACAGTTTGAGGCATTACTCCCATGGAGAAAAGTCCGCATGGTACTTATTTTATACAATGCCGATGCTATATTTGTGTTTCATCACCACTCTGAAGCTCCATATATTACAGAATGCCTCCAGATGTGCTTCGAAAACTACTACTAATCTTCCAGGGACTGATCAAATCGTAGGCAGTTTGAGACATTACTCCCATGAAGAAAAGTCCGCATGGTACTTATTGTATACAATGCCGATACTATATTTTTGTTTCATCACCACTCTGAAGCTCCATATAATACAGAATGCCTCCAGATGTGCTTCGGAAACTACTACTGGTCTTCCAGGGAACGATCAAAGCGTAGACAGTTTGAGACATTACTCCCGTCTAGAAAAGTCCGCATGGAACTTATTGTATTCAATGTCGATGCAATTTTTGTGTTTCATCAACACTCTGTAGGTCCACAGATTACAGAATGCCTCCAGATGTGCTTCGGAAACTACTACTGGTTTTCCTGGAATCGATCAATGCGTACACAGTTTGAGACATTACTGCCGTGGAAAAGAGACCGCATGGTGCTTATTGTATTCAATGACGATGCAATTTTTGTGCTTCATCAACACTCTGTAGGTCCACAGATTACAGCATGCCCCCAGATGTGCTTCGGAAACTACTACTGGTCTTCCAGGGAACGATCAAAGCGTAGACAGTTTGAGGCATTACTCCCATGGAGAAAAGTCCGCATGGTACTTATTGTATACAATGCCTATGCTATATTTGTGTTTCATCACCACTCTGAATCTCCATATATTACAGAATGCCTCCAGATGTGCCTGGGAAACTACTACTGGCCTTCCAGGGAACGATCAAATCGTAGAAAGTTTGAGGCATTACTCCCATGGAGAAAAGTCCGCATGGTACTTATTGTATACAATGCCGATGCTATATTTTTGTTTCATCACCACTCTGTAGGTCCACAGATTACAGAATGCCTCCAGATGTGCTTAGGAAACTACTACTGGTTTTCCAGGGAACGATCAAAGCGTAGAAAGATTAAGATATTACTCCCATGGAGAAAAGTCCGCATGGTATTTATTGTATTCAATGCCGATGCAATTTTTGTGTTTCATCAACACTCTGTAAGTCCACAGATTACAGAATGCCTCCAGATGTGCTTCGGAAACTACTACTGGTCTTCCTGGAATCGATCAAAGCGTAGACAGTTTGAGACAATCCTCCCATTGAGAAAAGTCCGCATGGTACTTATTGTAGTCAATGCCGATGCAATTTTTGTGTTTCATGAACACTCTGTAGGTCCACAGATTTTAGAATGCCTAAAGATGTGCTTCAGAAACTAATACTGGTCTTCCTGGAATCGATCAATGCGTACACAGTTTGAGACATTACTCCCGTGGAGAAAAGTCCGCATGGTACTTATTGTATTCAATGCCGATGCAATTTTTGTGCTTCATCAACACTCTGTAGGTCCACAGATTACAGAATGCCTCAAGATGTGCTTCGGAAACTACTACTAATCTTCCAGGGAACGATCAAAGCGTAGACAGTTTGAGACATTACTCCCATGGAGAAAAGTCCGCATGGTACTTATTGTATACAATGCCGATGCTATATTTGTGTTTCATCACCACTCTGGAGCTCCATATATTACAGAATGCCTCCAGATGTGCCTCGGAAACTACTACTGGCCTTCCAGGGAATGATCAAAGCGTAGACAGTTTGAGCATTACTCCCATGGACAAAAGTCCGCATGGTACTTATTGTATAAAATGCCGATGCTATATTTGTGTTTCATCACCACTCTGAAGCTCCATATATTACAGAATGCCTCCAGATGTGCTTCGGAAGCTACTACTGGTCTTCCAGAGAACGATCAAAGCGTAGACAGTTTAAGATATTACTCCCATGGAGAAAAGTCCGCATGGTCATTATTGTATTCAGTGCCGATGCAATTTTTGTGTTTCATCAACACTCTGTAGGTCCACAGATTACAGAATGCCTCCAGATGTGCTTCGGAAACTACTACTAATCTTCCAGGGAAGGATCAAATCGTAGACAGTTTGAGACATTACTCCCATCGAGAAAAGTCCGCATGGTACTTATTGTATACAATGCCGATGCGATTCTTGTGCTTCATCAACACTCTGTAGGTCCATATATTATAGAATGCCTCCAGATGCCCTTCGGAAACTACTACTGGTCTTCAATGGAACGATCAAAACATAGACAGTTTGAGACATTACTCCCATGGAGAAAAGTCCGCATGGTACTTATTGTATTCGGTGCCGATGCAATTTTTGTGTTTCATCAACACTCTGTAGGTCCACAGATTACAGAATGCCTCCAGATGTGCTTCGGAAACTACTACTAATCTTCCAGGGAACGGTCAAATCGTAGACAGTTTGAGACATTACTCCACATGAATTACAGTCCGCATGGTACTTATTGTATTCAATGCCGATGCAATTTTTGTGTTTCATCAACACTCTGTAGGTCCACAGATTACAGCATGCCTCCAGATGTGCTTCGGAAACTACTACAGGTCTTCCTTGAATCGATCAAAGCGTAGACAGTTTGAGACAATTCTCCCATGGAGAAAAGTCCGCATGGTACTTATTGTAGTCAATGCCGATGCAATTATTGTGTTTCATCAACACTTTGTAGGTCCAGAGATTACAGAATGCCTCCAGGTGTGCTTCGGAAACTACTACTAGTCTTCCTGGAATCGATCAATGCGTACACAGTTTGAGACATTACTCCCATGGAGAAAAGTCCGCAAGGTACTTATTGTATTCAATGCCGATGAATTTTTTTCCTTCATCAACCCTCTGTAGTTCCACAGATTACAGCATGCTTCCAGATGTGCTTCGGAAACTACTACTGGCCTTCCAGGGAACGATCAAAGCGTAGAGAGTTTGAGGCATTACTCCCATGGAGAAAAGTCCGCATGGTACTTATTGTATACAATGCCGATGCTATATTTGTGTTTCATCACCACTCTGAAGCTCCATATATTACAGAATGCCTCCAGATGTGCTTTGGAAACTACTACTGGTCTTCCAGGGAACGATCAAAGTGTAGACAGTTTGAGGCATTACTCCCATGGAGAAAAGTCCGCATGGTACTTATTGTATACAATGCCGATGCTATATTTGGGTTTCATCACCACTCTGAAGCTCCATATATTACAGAATGCCTCCAGATGTGCTTCGGAAACTACTACTGGTCTTCCAGGGAACGATCAATGCGTAGACAGTTTGAGACATTACTCCCGTCTAGAAAAGTCCGCATGGAACTTATTGTATTCAATGTCGACGCAATTTTTGTGTTTCATCAACACTCTGTAGGTCTACAGATTACAGAATGCCTCCAGATGTGCTTCGGAAACTACTACTGGTCTTCCAGGGAACGATCAAAGCGTAGACAGTTTGAGGCATTACTCCCATGGAGAAAAGTCCGCATGGTACTTATTGTATACAATGCTGATGCTATATTTGTGGTTCATCACCACTCTGAAGCTCCATATATTACAGAATGCCTCCAGATGTGCTTCGGAAACTACTACTGGTCTTCCAGGGAACGATCAAAGCGTAGAAAGATTAAGATATTACTCCCATGGAGAAAAGTCTGCATGGTATTTATTGTATTCAATGCCGATGCAATTTTTGTGTTTCATCAACACTCTGTAAGTCCACAGATTACAGAATGCCTCCAGATGTGCTTCGGAAACTACTACTGGTCTTCCTGGAATCGTTCAAAGCATAGACAGTTTGAGACAATTATCCCATAGAGAAAAGTCCGCATGGTATTTATTGTAGTCAATGCCGATGCAATTTTTGTGTTTCATCAACACTCTGTAGGTCCACAGATTACAGAATGCCTCCAGATGTGCTTCGGAAACTACTACTGGTCTTCCTGGAATCGATCAAAGCGTAGACAGTTTGAGGCATTACTCCCATGGAGAAAAGTCCGCATGGTACTTATTGAATACAATGCCGATGCTATATTTGTGTTTCATCACCACTCTGACGCTCCATATATTACATAATGCCTCCAGATGTGCTTCGGATACTACTACTGGTCTTCCTGGAATCGATCAAAGCGTAGACAGTTTGAGACAATTCTCCCATGGAGGAAAGTCCGCATGGTACTTATTGTAGTCAATGCCGATGCAATATTTGTGTTTCATGAACACTCTGTCGGTCCACAGATTAGAGAACGCCTCCAGATGTGCTTCGGAAACTAATACTGGTCTCCCTGGAATCGATCAATGCGTAGACAGTTTGAGACATTACTCCAATGGAGAAAAGTCCGCAAGGTACTTATTGTATTCAATGCCGATGCAATTTTTGTGCTTCCTCAACACTCTGTAGGTCCACAGATTACAGCATGCCTCCAGATGTGCTTCGGAAACTACTACTGGTCTTCCAGGGAACGATCAAAGTGTAGACAGTTTGAGGCATTACTCTCATGGAGAAAAGTCCGCATGGTACTTATTGTATACAATGCCTATGCTATATTTGTGTTTCATCACCACTCTGAAGCTCCATATATTACAGAATGCCTCCAGATGTGCATGGGAAACTACTACTGGCCTTCCAGGGAACGATCAAATCGTAGACAGTTTGAGGTATTACTCCCATGGAGAAAAGTCCGCATGGTACTTATTGTATTCAATGCCGATGCAATTTTTGTGCTTCATCAACACTCTGTAGGTCCACAGATTACAGAATGCCTCAAGATGTGCTTCGGAAACTACTACTAATCTTCCAGGGAACGATCAAAGCGTAGACAGTTTGAGACATTACTCCCATGGAGAAAAGTCCGCATGGTACTTATTGTATACAATGCCGATGCTATATTTGTGTTTCATCACCACTCTGGAGCTCCATATATTACAGAATGCCTCCAGATGTGCCTCGGAAACTACTACTGGCCTTCCAGGGAACGATCAAAGCGTAGACAGTTTGAGCATTACTCCCATGGAGAAAAGTCCGCATGGTACTTATTGTATAAAATGCCGATGCTATATTTGTGTTTCATCACCACTCTGAAGCTCCATATATTACAGAATGCCTCCAGATGTGCTTCGGAAGCTACTACTGGTCTTCCAGAGAACGATCAAAGCGTAGACAGTTTAAGATATTACTCCCATGGAGAAAAGTCCGCATGGTCATTATTGTATTCAGTGCCGATGCAATTTTTGTGTTTCATCAACACTCTGTAGGTCCACAGATTACAGAATGCCTCCAGATGTGCTTCGGAAACTACTACTAATCTTCCAGGGAAGGATCAAATCGTAGACAGTTTGAGACATTACTCCCATCGAGAAAAGTCCGCATGGTACTTATTGTATACAATGCCGATGCGATTCTTGTGCTTCATCAACACTCTGTAGGTCCATATATTATAGAATGCCTCCAGATGCCCTTCGGAAACTACTACTGGTCTTCAATGGAACGATCAAAACGTAGACAGTTTGAGACATTACTCCCATGGAGAAAAGTCCGCATGGTACTTATTGTATTCGGTGCCGATGCAATTTTTGTGTTTCATCAACACTCTGTAGGTCCACAGATTACAGAATGCCTCCAGATGTGCTTCGGAAACTACTACTAATCTTCCAGGGAACGGTCAAATCGTAGACAGTTTGAGACATTACTCCACATGAATTAAAGTCCGCATGGTACTTATTGTATTCAATGCCGATGCAATTTTTGTGTTTCATCAACACTCTGTAGGTCCACAGATTACAGCATGCCTCCAGATGTGCTTCGGAAACTACTACAGGTCTTCCTTGAATCGATCAAAGCGTAGACAGTTTGAGACAATTCTCCCATGGAGAAAAGTCCGCATGGTACTTATTGTAGTCAATGCCGATGCAATTATTGTGTTTCATCAACACTTTGTAGGTCCAGAGATTACAGAATGCCTCCAGGTGTGCTTCGGAAACTACTACTAGTCTTCCTGGAATCGATCAATGCGTACACAGTTTGAGACATTACTCCCATGGAGAAAAGTCCGCAAGGTACTTATTGTATTCAATGCCGATGAATTTTTTTCCTTCATCAACCCTCTGTAGTTCCACAGATTACAGCATGCTTCCAGATGTGCTTCGGAAACTACTACTGGTTTTCCAGGGAACGATCAAAGCGTAGAAAGATTAAGATATTACTCCCATGGAGAAAAGTCCGCATGGTATTTATTGTATTCAATGACGATGCAATTTTTGTGTTTCATCAACACTCTGTAAGTCCACAGATTACAGAATGCCTCCAGATGTGCTTCGGAAACTACTACTGGTCTTCCTGGAATCGATCAAAGCGTAGACAGTTTGAGACAATTCTCCCATGGAGAAAAGTCCGCATGGTACTTATTGTAGTCAATGCCGATGCAATTTTTGTGTTTCATGAACACTCTGTAGGTCCACAGATTTTAGAATGCCTAAAGATGTGCTTCAGAAACTAATACTGGTCTTCCTGGAATCGATCAATGCGTACACAGTTTGAGACATTACTCCCGTGGAGAAAAGTCCGCATGGTACTTATTGTATTCAATGCCGATGCAATTTTTGTGCTTCATCAACACTCTGTAGGTCCACAGATTACTGAATGCCTCAAGATGTGCTTCGGAAACTACTACTAATCTTCCAGGGAACGATCAAAGCGTAGACAGTTTGAGACATTACTCCCATGGAGAAAAGTCTGCATGGTACTTATTGTATGCAATGCCGATGCTATATTTGTGTTTCATCACCACTCTGGAGCTCCATATATTACAGAATGCCTCCAGATGTGCCTCGGAAACTACTACTGGCCTTCCAGGGAACGATCAAAGCGTAGACAGTTTGAGCATTACTCCCATGGAGAAAAGTCCGCATGGTACTTATTGTATAAAATGCCGATGCTATATTTGTGTTTCATCACCACTCTGAAGCTCCATATATTACAGAATGCCTCCAGATGTGCTTCGGAAGCTACTACTGGTCTTCCAGAGAACGATCAAAGCGTAGACAGTTTAAGATATTACTCCCATGGAGAAAAGTCCGCATGGTCATTATTGTATTCAGTGCCGATGCAATTTTTGTGTTTCATCAACACTCTGTAGGTCCACAGATTACAGAATGCCTCCAGATGTGCTTCGGAAACTACTACTAATCTTCCAGGGAAGGATCAAATCGTAGACAGTTTGAGACATTACTCCCATCGAGAAAAGTCCTCATGGTACTTATTGTATACAATGCCGATGCGATTCTTGTGCTTCATCAACACTCTGTAGGTCCATATATTATAGAATGCCTCCAGATGCCCTTCGGAAACTACTACTGGTCTTCAATGGAACGATCAAAACGTAGACAGTTTGAGACATTACTCCCATGGAGAAAAGTCCGCATGGTACTTATTGTATTCGGTGCCGATGCAATTTTTGTGTTTCATCAACACTCTGTAGGTCCACAGATTACAGAATGCCTCCAGATGTGCTTCGGAAACTACTACTAATCTTCCAGGGAACGGTCAAATCGTAGACAGTTTGAGACATTACTCCACATGAATTAAAGTCCGCATGGTACTTATTGTATTCAATGCCGATGCAATTTTTGTGTTTCATCAACACTCTGTAGGTCCACAGATTACAGCATGCCTCCAGATGTGCTTCGGAAACTACTACAGGTCTTCCTTGAATCGATCAAAGCGTAGACAGTTTGAGACAATTCTCCCATGGAGAAAAGTCCGCATGGTACTTATTGTAGTCAATGCCGATGCAATTATTGTGTTTCATCAACACTTTGTAGGTCCAGAGATTACAGAATGACTCCAGGTGTGCTTCGGAAACTACTACTAGTCTTCCTGGAATCGATCAATGCGTACACAGTTTGAGACATTACTCCCATGGAGAAAAGTCCGCAAGGTACTTATTGTATTCAATGCCGATGAATTTTTTTCCTTCATCAACCCTCTGTAGTTCCACAGATTACAGCATGCTTCCAGATGTGCTTCGGAAACTACTACTGGTTTTCCAGGGAACGATCAAAGCGTAGAAAGATTAAGATATTACTCCCATGGAGAAAAGTCCGCATGGTATTTATTGTATTCAATGCCGATGCAATTTTTGTGTTTCATCAACACTCTGTAAGTCCACAGATTACAGAATGCCTCCAGATGTGCTTCGGAAACTACTACTGGTCTTCCTGGAATCGATCAAAGCGTAGACAGTTTGAGACAATTCTCCCATGGAGAAAAGTCCGCATGGTACTTATTGTAGTCAATGCCGATGCAATTTTTGTGTTTCATGAACACTCTGTAGGTCCACAGATTTTAGAATGCCTAAAGATGTGCTTCAGAAACTAATACTGGTCTTCCTGGAATCGATCAATGCGTACACAGTTTGAGACATTACTCCCGTGGAGAAAAGTCCGCATGGTACTTATTGTATTCAATGCCGATGCAATTTTTGTGCTTCATCAACACTCTGTAGGTCCACAGATTACTGAATGCCTCAAGATGTGCTTCGGAAACTACTACTAATCTTCCAGGGAACGATCAAAGCGTAGACAGTTTGAGACATTACTCCCATGGAGAAAAGTCCGCATGGTACTTATTGTATACAATGCCGATGCTATATTTGTGTTTCATCACCACTCTGGAGCTCCATATATTACAGAATGCCTCCAGATGTGCCTCGGAAACTATTACTGGCCTTCCAGGGAACGATCAAAGCGTAGACAGTTTGAGCATTACTCCCATGGAGAAAAGTCCGCATGGTACTTATTGTATAAAATGCCGGTGCTATATTTGTGTTTCATCACCACTCTGAAGCTCCATATATTACAGATTGCCTCCAGATGTGCTTCGGAAGCTACTAATGGTCTTCCAGAGAACGATCAAAGCGTAAACAGTTTAAGATATTACTCCCATGGAGAAAAGTCCGCATGGTCATTATTGTATTCAGTGCCGATGCAATTTTTGTGTTTCATCAACACTCTGTAGGTCCACAGATTACAGAATGCCTCCAGATGTGCTTCGGAAACTACTACTAATCTTCCAGGGAAGGATCAAATCGTAGACAGTTTGAGACATTACTCCCATCGAGAAAAGTCCGCATAGTACTTATTGTATACAATGCCGATGCGATTCTTGTGCTTCATCAACACTCTGTAGGTCCATATATTATAGAATGCCTCCAGATGCCCTTCGGAAACTACTACTGGTCTTCAATGGAACGATCAAAACGTAGACAGTTTGAGACATTACTCCCATGGAGAAAAGTCCGCATGGTACTTATTTTATTCGGTGCCGATGCAATTTTTGTGTTTCATCAACACTCTGTAGGTCCACAGATTACAGAATGCCTCCAGATGTGCTTCGGAAACTACTACTAATCTTCCAGGGAACGGTCAAATCGTAGACAGTTTGAGACATTACTCCACATGAATTAAAGTCCGCATGGTACTTATTGTATTCAATGCCGATGCAATTTTTGTGTTTCATCAACACTCTGTAGGTCCACAGATTACAGCATGCCTCCAGATGTGCTTCGGAAACTACTACAGGTCTTCCTTGAATCGATCAAAGCGTAGACAGTTTGAGACAATTCTCCCATGGAGAAAAGTCCGCATGGTACTTATTGTAGTCAATGCCGATGCAATTATTGTGTTTCATCAACACTTTGTAGGTCCAGAGATTACAGAATGCCTCCAGGTGTGCTTCGGAAACTACTACTAGTCTTCCTGGAATCGATCAATGCGTACACAGTTTGAGACATTACTCCCATGGAGAAAAGTCCGCAAGGTACTTATTGTATTCAATGCCGATGAATTTTTTTCCTTCATCAACCCTCTGTAGTTCCACAGATTACAGCATGCTTCCAGATGTGCTTCGGAAATTACTGCTGGCCTTCCAGGGAACGATCAAAGCGTAGACAGTTTGAGGCATTACTCCCATGGAGAAAAGTCTACATGGTACTTATTGTATACAATGCCGATGCTATATTTGTGTTTCATCACCACTCTGAAGCTCCATATATTACAGAATGCCTCCAGATGTGCCTGGGAAACTACTACTGGCCTTCCAGGGAACGATCAAATCGTAGACAGTTTGGGGTATTACTCCCATGGAGAAATGTCCGCATGGTACTTATTGTATACAATGCCGATGCTATATTTGTGTTTCATCACCACTCTGAAGCTCCATATTTTACAGAATGCCTCCAGATGTGCTTCGGAAACTACTACTAATCTTCCAGGGAATGATCAAATCGTAGGCAGTTTGAGACATTACTCCCATGAAGAAAAGTCCGCATGGTACTTATTGTATACAATGCCGATGCTATATTTTTGTTTCATCACCACTCTGTAGGTCCACAGATTACAGAATGCCTCCAGATGTGCTTCGGAAACTACTACTGGTTTTCCAGGGAACGATCAAAGCGTAGAAAGATTAAGATATTACTCCCATGGAGAAAAGTCCGCATGGTATTTATTGTATTCAATGCCGACGCAATTTTTGTGTTTCATCAACACTCTGTAAGTCCACAGATTACAGAATGCCTCCAGATGTGCTTCGGAAACTACTACTGGTCTTCCTGGAATCGATCAAAGCGTAGACAGTTGAGAGAATTCTCCCATGGAGAAAAGTCCGCATGGTACTTATTGTAGTCAATGCCGATGCAATTTTTGTGTTTCATGAACACTCTGTACGTCCACAGATTTTAGAATGCCTCCAGATGTGCTTCAGAAACTAATACTGGTCTTCCTGGAATCAATCAATGCGTACACAGTTTGAGACATTACTCCCGTGGAGAAAAGTCCGCATGGTACTTATTGTATTCAATGCCGATGCAATCTTTGTGCTTCATCAACACTCTGTAGGTCCACAGATTACAGAATGCCTCTAGATGTGCTTCGGAAACTACTACTAATCTTCCAGGGAACGATCAAAGCGTAGACAGTTTGAGGCATTACTCCCATGGAGAAAAGTCCACATGGTACTTATTGTATACAATGACGATGCTATATTTGTGTTTCGTCACCACTCTGAAGCTCCATATATTACAGAATGCCTCCAGATGTGCCTCAGAAACTACTACTGGCCTTCCAGGGAACGATCAAAGCGTAGACAGTTTGAGGCATTAATCCCATTTAGAAAAGTCCGCATGGTACTTATTGTATACAATGCCGATGCTATATTTGTGTTTCATCACCACTCTGAAGCTCCATATATTACAGAATGCCTCCAGATGTGCTTCGGAAACTACTACTGGTTTTCCAGAGAACGATCAAAGCGTAGACAGTTTAAGATATTACTCCCATGGAGAAAAGTCCGCATGGTACTTATTGTATACAATGCCGATGCAATTCTTGTGCTTCATCAACACTCTGTAGGTCCATATATTATAGAATGCCTCCAGATGCCCTTCGGAAACTACTACTGGTTTTCAATGGAACGATCAAAACGTAGACAGTTTGAGACATTACTCCCATGGAGAAAAGTCCGCATGGTACTTATTGTATTCGGTGCCGATGCAATTTTTGTGTTTCATCAACACTCTGTAGGTCCACAGATTACAGAATGCCTCCAGATGTGCTTCGGAAACTACTACTAATCTTCCAGGGAACGGTCAAATCGTAGACAGTTTGAGACATTACTCCACATGAATTAAAGTCTTCATGGTACTTATTTTATTCAATGCCGATGCAAGTTTTGTGTTTCATCAACACTCTGTAGGTCCACAGATAACAGCATGATTCCAGATGTGCTTCGGAAACTACTACAGGTCTTCCTTGAATCGATCAAAGCGTAGACAGTTTGAGACAATTCTCCCATGGAGAAAAGTCCGCATGGTACTTATTGTAGTCAATGCCGATGCAATTATTGTGTTTCATCAACACTTTGTAGGTCCAGAGATTACAGAATGCCTCCAGGTGTGCTTCGGAAACTAATACTAGTCTTCCTGGAATCGATCAATGCGTACACAGTTTGAGACATTACTCCCATGGAGAAAAGTCCGCAAGGTACTTATTGTATTCAATGCCGATGAATTTTTTTCCTTCATCAACCCTCTGTAGTTCCACAGATTACAGCATGCTTCCAGATGTGCTTCGGAAACTACTACTGGTTTTCCAGGGAACGATCAAAGCGTAGAAAGATTAAGATATTACTCCCATGGAGAAAAGTCCGCATGGTATTTATTGTATTCAATGCCGATGCAATTTTTGTGTTTCATCAACACTCTGTAAGTCCACAGATTACAGAATGCCTCCAGATGTGCTTCGGAAACTACTACTGGTCTTCCTGGAATCGATCAAAGCGTAGACAGTTTGAGACAATTCTCCCATGGAGAAAAGTCCGCATGGTACTTATTGTAGTCAATGCCGATGCAATTTTTGTGTTTCATGAACACTCTGTAGGTCCACAGATTTTAGAATGCCTAAAGATGTGCTTCAGAAACTAATACTGGTCTTCCTGGAATCGATCAATGCGTACACAGTTTGAGACATTACTCCCGTGGAGAAAAGTCCGCATGGTACTTATTGTATTCAATGCCGATGCAATTTTTGTGCTTCATCAACACTCTGTAGGTCCACAGATTACAGAATGCCTCAAGATGTGCTTCGGAAACTACTACTAATCTTCCAGGGAACGATCAAAGCGTAGACAGTTTGAGACATTACTCCCATGGAGAAAAGTCCGCATGGTATTTATTGTATACAATGCCGATGCTATATTTGTGTTTCATCACCACTCTGGAGCTCCATATATTACAGAATGCCTCCAGATGTGCCTCGGAAACTACTACTGGCCTTCCAGGGAACGATCAAAGCGTAGACAGTTTGAGCATTACTCCCATGGAGAAAAGTCCGCATGGTACTTATTGTATAAAATGCCGATGCTATATTTGTGTTTCATCACCACTCTGAAGCTCCATATATTACAGAATGCCTCCAGATGTGCTTCGGAAGCTACTACTGGTCTTCCAGAGAACGATCAAAGCGTAGACAGTTTAAGATACTACTCCCATGGAGAAAAGTCCGCGTGGTCATTATTGTATTCAGTGCCGATGCAGTTTTTGTGTTTCATCAACACTCTGTAGGTCCACAGATTACAGAATGCCTCCAGATGTGCTTCGGAAACTACTACTAATCTTCCAGGGAAGGATCAAATCGTAGACAGTTTGAGACATTACTCCCATCGAGAAAAGTCCGCATGGTACTTATTGTATACAATGCCGATGCGATTCTTGTGCTTCATCAACACTCTGTAGGTCCATATATTATAGAATGCCTCCAGATGCCCTTCGGAAACTACTACTGGTCTTCAATGGAACGATCAAAACGTAGACAGTTTGAGACATTACTCCCATGGAGAAAAGTCCGCATGGTACTTATTGTATTCGGTGCCGATGCAATTTTTGTGTTTCATCAACACTCTGTAGGTCCACAGATTACAGAATGCCTCCAGATGTGCTTCGGAAACTACTACTAATTTTCCAGGGAACGGTCAAATCGTAGACAGTTTGAGACATTACTCCACATGAATTAAAGTCCGCATGGTACTTATTGTATTCAATGCCGATGCAATTTTTGTGTTTCATCAACACTCTGTAGGTCCACAGATTACAGCATGCCTCCAGATGTGCTTCGGAAACTACTACAGGTCTTCCTTGAATCGATCAAAGCGTAGACAGTTTGAGACAATTCTCCCATGGAGAAAAGTCCGCATGGTACTTATTGTAGTCAATGCCGATGCAATTATTGTGTTTCATCAACACTTTGTAGGTCCAGAGATTACAGAATGCCTCCAGGTGTGCTTCGGAAACTACTACTAGTCTTCCTGGAATCGATCAATGCGTACACAGTTTGAGACATTACTCCCATGGAGAAAAGTCCGCAAGGTACTTATTGTATTCAATGCCGATGAATTTTTTTCCTTCATCAACCCTCTGTAGTTCCACAGATTACAGCATGCTTCCAGATGTGCTTCGGAAACTACTACTGGCCTTCCAGGGAACGATCAAAGCGTAGACAGTTTGAGGCATTACTCCCATGGAGAAAAGTCTACATGGTACTTATTGTATACAATGCCGATGCTATATTTGTGTTTCATCACCACTCTGAAGCTCCATATATTACAGAATGCCTCCAGATGTGCTTTGGAAGCTACTACTGGTCTTCCAGGGAACGATCAAAGTGTAGACAGTTTGAGGCATTACTCCCATGGAGAAAAGTCCGCATGGTACTTATTGTATACAATGCCGATGCTATATTTGGGTTTCATCACCACTCTGAAGCTCCATATATTACCGAATGCCTCCAGATGTGCTTCGGAAACTACTACTGGTCTTCCAGGGAACGATCAATGCGTAGACAGTTTGAGACATTACTCCCGTCTAGAAAAGTCCGCATGGAACTTATTGTATTCAATGTCGACGCAATTTTTGTGTTTCATCAACACTCTGTAGGTCCACAGATTACAGAATGCCTCCAGATGTGCTTCGGAAACTACTACTGGTCTTCCAGGGAACGATCAAAGCGTAGACAGTTTGAGGCATTACTCCCATGGACAAAAGTCCGCATGGTACTTATTGTATACAATGCCGATGCTATATTTGTGTTTCATCACCACTCTGAAGCTCCATATATTACAGAATGCCTCCAGATGTGCTTCGGAAACTACTACTGGTCTTCCAGGGAACGATCAAAGCGTAGAAAGATTAAGATATTACTCCCATGGAGAAAAGTCTGCATCGTATTTATTGTATTCAATGCCGATGCAATTTTTGTGTTTCATCAACACTCTGTAAGTCCACAGATTACAGAATGCCTCCAGATGTGCTTCGGAAACTACTACTGGTCTTCCTGGAATCGTTCAAAGCATAGACAGTTTGAGACAATTCTCCCATAGAGAAAAGTCCGCATGGTATTTATTGTAGTCAATGCCGATGCAATTTTTGTGTTTCATCAACACTCTGTAGGTCCAGAGATTACAGAATGCCTCCAGATGTGCTTCGGAAACTACTACTGGTCTTCCTGGAATCGATCAAAGCGTAGACAGTTTGAGGCATTACTCCCATGGAGATAAGTCCGCATGGTACTTATTGAATACAATGCCGATGCTATATATGTGTTTCATCACCACTCTGAAGCTCCATATATTACAGAATGCCTCCAGATGTGCTTCGGATACTACTACTGGTCTTCCTGGAATCGATCAAAGCGTAGACAGTTTGAGACAATTCTCCCATGGAGGAAAGTCCGCATGGTACTTATTGTAGTCAATGCCGATGCAATATTTGTGTTTCATGAACACTCTGTAGGTCCACAGATTAGAGAACGCCTCCAGATGTGCTTCGGAAACTAATACTGGTCTCCCTGGAATCGATCAATGCGTAGACAGTTTGAGACATTACTCCAATGGAGAAAAGTCCGCAAGGTACTTATTGTATTCAATGCCGATGCAATTTTTGTGCTTCCTCAACACTCTGTAGGTCCACAGATTACAGCATGCCTCCAGATGTGCTTCGGAAACTACTACTGGTCTTCCAGGGAACGATCAAAGTGTAGACAGTTTGAGGCATTACTCTCATGGAGAAAAGTCCGCATGGTACTTATTGTATACAATGCCTATGCTATATTTGTGTTTCATCACCACTCTGAAGCTCCATATATTACAGAATGCCTCCAGATGTGCCTGGGAAACTACTACTGGCCTTCCAGGGAACGATCAAATCGTAGACAGTTTGTGGTATTACTCCCATGGAGAAAAGTCCGCATGGTACTTATTGTATACAATGCCGATGCTATATTTGTGTTTCATCACCACTCTGAAGCTCCATATTTTACAGAATGCCTCCAGATGTGCTTCGGAAACTACTACTAATCTTCCAGGGAATGATCAAATCGTAGGCAGTTTGAGACATTACTCCCATGAAGAAAAGTCCGCATGGTACTTATTGTATAGAATGCCGATGCTATATTTTTGTTTCATCACCACTCTGTAGGTCCACAGATTACAGAATGCCTCCAGATGTGCTTCGGAAACTACTACTGGTTTTCCAGGGAACGATCAAAGCGTAGAAAGATTAAGATATTACTCCCATGGAGAAAAGTCCGCATGGTATTTTTTGTATTCAATCCCGACGCAATTTTTGTGTTTCATCAACACTCTGTAAGTCCACAGATTACAGAATGCCTCCAGATGTGCTTCGGAAACTACTACTGGTCTTCCTGGAATCGATCAAAGCGTAGACAGTTTGAGACAATTCTCCCATGGAGAAAAGTCCGCATGGTAGTTATTGTAGTCAATGCCGATGCAATTTTTGTGTTTCATGAACACTCTGTAGGTCCACAGATTTTAGAATGCCTCCAGATAAGCTTCAGAAACTAATACTGGTCTTCCTGGAATCAATCAATGCGTACACAGTTTGAGACATTACCCCCGTGGAGAAAAGTCCGCATGGTACTTATTGTATTCAATGCCGATGCAATCTTTGTGCTTCATCAACACTCTGTAGGTCCACAGATTACAGAATGCCTCCAGATGTGCTTCGGAAACTACTTCTAATCTTCCAGGGAACGATCAAAGCGTAGACAGTTTGAGGCATTACTCCCATGGAGAAAAGTCCACATGGTACTTATTGTATACAATGACGATGCTATATTTGTGTTTCATCACCACTCTGAAGCTCCATATATTACAGAATGCCTCCAGATGTGCCTCAGAAACTACTACTGGCCTTCCAGGGAACGATCAAAGCGTAGACAGTTTGAGGCATTAATCCCATGGAGAAAAGTCCGCATGGTACTTATTGTATACAATGCCGATGCTATATTTGTGTTTCATCACCACTCTGAAGCTCCATATATTACAGAATGCCTCCAGATGTGCTTCGGAAACTACTACTGGTTTTCCAGAGAACGATCAAAGCGTAGACAGTTTAAGATATTACTCCCATGGAGAAAAGTCCGCATGGTACTTATTGTATACAATGCCGATGCAATTCTTGTGCTTCATCAACACTCTGTAGGTCCATATATTATAGAATGCCTCCAGATGCCCTTCGGAAACTACTACTGGTTTTCAATGGAACGATCAAAACGTAGACAGTTTGAGACATTACTCCCATGGAGAAAAGTCCGCATGGTACTTATTGTATTCAGTGCCGATGCAATTTTTGTGTTTCATCAACACTCTGTAGGTCCACAGATTACAGAATGCCTCCAGATGTGGTTCGGAAAATACTACTAATCTTCCTGGAAACGATCAAATCGTAAACAGTTTGAGACATTACTCCCATGAAGAAAAGTCCGCATGGTACTTATTGTATTCAGTGCCGATGCAACTTTTGTGTTTCATCAACACTCTGTAGGTCCACATATTACAGAATGCCTCCAGATGTGGTTCGGAAAATACTACTAATCTTCCTGGGAACGATCAAATCGTAAACAGTTTGAGACATTACTCCCATGAAGAAAAGTCCGCATGGTACTTATTGTATTCAATGCCGATGCAATTTTTGTGTTTCATCAACACTCTGTAGGTCCACAGATTACAGCATGCCTCCAGATGTGCTTCGGAGACTACTACTGGTCTTCCTGGAATCGATCAAAGCGTAGACAGTTTGAGACAATTCTCCCATGGAGAAAAATCCGCATGGTACTTATTGTAGTCAATGCCGATGCAATTTTTGTGGTTCATCAACACTCTGTAGGTCCACAGATTACAGCATGCCTCCAGATGTGCTTCGGAAACTACTACTGGTCTTCCAGGGAACGATCAAAGCGTAGACAGTTTGAGGCATTACTCTCATGGAGAAAAGTCCGCATGGTACTTATTGTATACAATGCCGATGCTATATTTGTGTTTCATCACCACTCTGAAGCTCCATATATTACAGAATTCCTCCAGATGTGCTTCGAAAACTACTACTTGTCTTCCAAGGAACGATCAAAGCGTAGACAGTTTAAGATATTACTCCCATGGAGAAAAGTCCGCATGGTGTTTATTGTATTCGATGCCGATGCAATTTTTGTGTTTCATCAACTCTCCGTAGGTCCACAGATCACAAAATGACTCCAGATGTGCTTCGGAAACAACTACTGGTCTTCCAGGGAGCAATCAAATCGTAGACAGTTTGAGACAGTACTCCCGTGTAGAAAAGTGCGCATGGAACTTATTGTATTCAATGTCGATGCAATTTTTGTGTTTCATCATCATCCTGTAGGTCCGCAGATTCCTGAATGCCCCCAGATGTGCTTTGGAAACTACTACTGGTCTTCCAGGGAACGATCGAAACGTAGACAGTTTGAGACATTACTCCCATGGAGAAAAGTTTGCATGGTACTTATTGTATTCAATACCGATGCAATTTTTGTGTTTCATCAACACTCTGTAGGTCCACAGATTTCATAATGCCTCCAGATGCGCTTCGGAAACTACTACTGGTCTTCCATGGAACGATCAAACCGTAGACAGTTTGAGACATTACTCCCATGGAGAAAAGTCCGCATGGTACTTATTGTATTCAATGCCGATGCAATTTTTGTTTTTCATCAACACTCTGTAGGTCCACAGATTACAGAATGCCGTTAGATGTGCTTCGGAAACTACTACTAATCTTCCAGAGAACGATCAAATCGTAGACAGTTTGAGACATTACTCCCATGAAGAAAAGTCCGCATGGTACTTATTGTATACAATGCCGATGCAATTTTTGTGGTTCATCAACACTCTGTAGGTCCATATATTATAGAATGCCTCCAGATGTGCTTCGGAAACTACTACTGGTCTTCCAGAGAACGATCAAAGCGTAGACAATTTGAGACATTATTCCCATGGAGAAAAGTTCGCATGGTACCTATTGTATTCAATGCCGATGCAATTTTAGTGCTTCATCAACACTCTGTAGGTCCACAGATTACAGAATGCCTCCAGATGTGCTTCGCAAACTACAACTGGTCTTCCAGGGAACGATCAAAGCGTAGACAGTTTGAGGCATTACTCCCATGGAGAAAAGTCCGCATGGTACTTGTTGTATACAATGCCGATGCTGTATTTGTGATTCATCACCACTCTGAAGCTCCATATATTACAGAATGCCTCCACATGTGCTTCGGAAACTACTACTGGTCTTCCAGGGAACAATCAAAGCGTAGACAGTTTAAGATATTACTCCCATGGAGAAAAGTCCGCATGGTATTTATTGTATTCAATGCCGATGCAATTTTTGTGTTTCATCAACTCTCTGTAGGTCTACAGATCACAGACTGCCTCCAGATGTGCTTCGGAAACAACTACTGGTATTCCAGGGAGCAATCAAATCGTAGACAGTTTGAGACATTACTCCCGTGGAGAAAAGTCCGCATGGTACTTATTGTATTCAATGCCGATGCAATTTTTGTGTTTCATCAACACTCTGTAGGTCCACAGATTACAGAATGCCTCCAGATGTGCTTCGGAAACTACTACTGGTCTTCCAGGGAACGATCAAAGCGTAGACAGTTTGAGGCATTACTCCCATGGACAAAAGTCCGCATGGTACTTATTGTATACAATGCCGATGCTATATTTGTGTTTTATCACCACTCTGAAGCTCCATATATTACAGAATGCCGCCAGATGTGCTTCGGAAACTACTACTGGTCTTCCAGGGAACGATCAAAGCGTAGAAAGATTAAGATGTTACTCCCATGGAGAAAAGTCTGCATGGAATTTATTGTATTCAATGCCGATGCAATTTTTGTGTTTCATCAACACTCTGTAAGTCCACAGATTACAGAATGCCTCCAGACGTGCTTCGGAAACTACTACTGGTCTTCCTGGAATCGTTCAAAGCATAGACAGTTTGAGACAATACTCCCATAGAGAAAAGTCCGCATGGTACGTATTGTAGTCAATGCCGATGCAATTTTTGTGTTTCATCAACACTCTGTAGGTCCACAGATTACAGAATGCCTCCAGATGTGCTTCGGAAACTACTACTGGTCTTCCTGGAATCGATCAAAGCGTAGACAGTTTGAGGCATTACTCCCATGGAGAAAAGTCCGCATGGTACTTATTGAATACAATGCCGATGCTATATTTGTGTTTCATCACCACTCTGAAGCTCCATATATTACAGAATGCCTCCAGATGTGCTTCGGATACTACTACTGGTCTTCCTGGAATCGATCAAAGCGTAGACAGTTTGAGACAATTCTCCCATGGAGGAAAGTCCGCATGGTACTTATTGTAGTCAATGCCGATGCAATATTTGTGTTCATGAACACTCTGTAGGTCCACAGATTAGAGAACGCCTCCAGATGTGCTTCGGAAACTAATACAGGTCTTCCTGGAATCGATCAATGCGTAGACAGTTTGAGACATTACTCCAATGGAGAAAAGTCCGCAAGGTACTTGTTGTATTCAATGCCGATGCAATTTTTGTGCTTCATCAACACACTGTAGGTCCACAGATTACAGCATGCCTCCAGATGTGCTTCGGAAACTACTACTGGTCTTCCAGGGAACGATCAAAGCGTAGACAGTTTGAGGCATTACTCCCATAGAGAAAAGTCCGCATGGTACTTATTGTATACAATGCCTATGCTATCTTTGTGTTTCATCACCACACTGAAGCTCCATATATTACAGCATGCCTCCAGATGTGCCTGGGAAACTACTACTGGCCTTCCAGGGAACGATCAAATCGTAGACAGTTTGAGGCATTACTCCCATGGAGAAAAGTCCGCATGGTACTTATTGTATACAATGCCGATGCTATATTTGTGTTTCATCACCACACTGAAGCTCCATATTTTACAGAATGCCTCCAGATGTGCTTCGGAAACTACTACTAATCTTCCAGGGAATGATCAAATCGTAGGCAGTTTGAGACATTACTCCCATGAAGAAAAGTCCGCATGGTACTTATTGTATACAATGCCGATGCTATATTTTTGTTTCATCACCACTCTGTAGGTCCACAGATTACAGAATGCCTCCAGATGTGCTTCGGAAACTACTACTGGTTTTCCAGGGAACGATCAAAGCGTAGAAAGATTAAGATATTACTCCCATGGAGAAAAGTCCGCATGGTATTTATTGTATTCAATGCCGATGCAATTTTTGTGTTTCATCAACACTCTGTAAGTCCACAGATTACAGAATGCCTCCAGATGTGCTTCGGAAACTACTACTGGTCTTACTGGAATCGTTCAAAGCGTAGACAGTTTGAGACAATTCTCCCATGGAGAAAAGTCCGCATGGTACTTATTGTAGTCAATGCCGATGCAATTTTTGTGTTTCATAAACACTCTGTAGGTCCACAGATTTTAGAATGCCTCCAGATGTGCTTCAGAAACTAATACTGGTCTTCCTGGAATCAATCAATGCGTACACAGTTTGAGACATTACTCCCGTGGAGAAAAGTCCGCATGGTACTTATTGTATTCAATGCCGATGCAATTTTTGTGCTTCATCAACACTCTGTAGGTCCACAGATTACAGAATGCCTCCAGATGTGCTTCGGAAACTACTACTAATCTTCCAGGGAACGATCAAAGGGTAGACAGTTTGAGGCATTACTCCCATGGAGAAAAGTCCGCATGGTACTTATTGTATACAATGCCGATGCTATATTTGTGTTTCATCACCACTCTGGAGCTCCATATATTACAGAATGCCTCCAGATGTGCCTCGGAAACTACTACTGGCCTTCCAGGGAACGATCAAAGCGTAGACAGTTTGAGGCATTACTCCCATGGAGAAAAGTCCGCATGGTACTTATTGTATACAATGCCGATGCTATATTTGTGTTTCATCACCACTCTGAAGCTCCATATATTACAGAATGCCTCCAGATGTGCTTCGGAAACTACTACTGGTTTTCCAGAGAACGATCAAAGCGTAGACAGTTTAAGATATTACTCCCATGGAGAAAAGTCCGCATGGTCCTTATTGTATACAATGCCGATGCAATTCTTGTGCTTCATCAACACTCTGTAAGTCCATATATTATAGAATGCCTCCAGATGCCCTTCGGAAACTACTACTAGTCTTCAATGGAACGATCAAAACGTAGACAGTTTGAGACATTACTCCCATGGAGAAAAGTCCGCATGGTACTTATTGTATTCAGTGCCGATGCAATTTTTGTGTTTCATCAACACTCTGTAGGTCCACTGATTACAGAATGCCTCCAGATGTGGTTCGGAAAATACTACTAATCTTCCTGGGAACGATCAAATCGTAAACAGTTTGAGACATATCACCCATGAAGAAAAGTCCGCATGGTACTTATTGTATTCAATGCCGATGCAATTTTTTTGTTTCATCAACACTCTGTAGGTCCACAGATTACAGCATGCCTCCAGATGTGCTTCGGAAACTACTACTGGTCTTCCTGGAATCGATCAAAGCGTAGACAGTTTGAGACAATTCTCCCATGGAGAAAAGTCCGCATGGTACTTATTGTAGTAAATGCCGATGCAATTTTTGTGGTTCATCAACACTCTGTAGGTCCACAGATTACAGTATGCCTCCAGATGTGCTTCGGAAACTACTACCGGTCTTATTGGAATCGATCAATGCGTAGACAGTTTGAGACATTACTCCCATGGAGAAAAGACCGCGAGGTACTTATTGTATTCAATGGCGACTCAATTTTTGTGCTTCATCATCACTCTGTAAGTCCACAGATTACAGCATTTCTCCAGATGTGCTTCGGAAACTACTACTGGCCTTCCAGGGAACGATCAAAGCGTAGACACTTTGAGGCATTACTCTCATGGAGAAAAGTCCGCATGGTACTTATTGTATACAATGCCGATGCTATATTTGTGTTTCATCACCTCTCTGAAGCTCCATATATTACAGAATTCCTCCAGATGTGCTTCGGAAACTACTACTGTTCTTCCAAGGAACGATCAAAGCGTAGACAGTTTAAGATATTACTCCCATGGAGAAAAGTCCGCATGGTATTTATTGTATTCAATGCCGATGCAATTTTTGTGTTTCATCAACACTCTGTAGGTCCACAGATTACAGAATGCCGTTAGATGTGCTTCGGAAACTACTACTAATCTTCCAGAGAACGATCAAATCGTAGACAGTTTGAGACATTACTCCCATGAAGAAAAGTCCGCATGGTACTTATTGTATACAATGCCGATGCAATTTTTGTGGTTCATCAACACTCTGTAGGTCCATATATTATAGAATGCCTCCAGATGTGCTTCGGAAACTACTACTGGTCTTCCAGAGAACGATCAAAGCGTAGACAATTTGAGACATTATTCCCATGGAGAAAAGTTCGCATGGTACTTATTGTATTCAATGCCGATGCAATTTTAGTGCTTCATCAACACTCTGTAGGTCCACAGATTACAGAATGCCTCCAGATGTGCTTCGCAAACTACAACTGGTCTTCCAGGGAACGATCAAAGCGTAGACAGTTTGAGGCATTACTCCCATGGAGAAAAGTCCGCATGGTACTTGTTGTATACAATGCCGATGCTGTATTTGTGATTCATCACCACTCTGAAGCTCCATATATTACAGAATGCCTCCACATGTGCTTCGGAAACTACTACTGGTCTTCCAGGGAACAATCAAAGCGTAGACAGTTTAAGATATTACTCCCATGGAGAAAAGTCCGCATGGTATTTATTGTATTCAATGCCGATGCAATTTTTGTGTTTCATCAACTCTCTGTAGGTCTACAGATCACAGAATGCCTCCAGATGTGCTTCGGAAACAACTACTGGTATTCCAGGGAGCAATCAAATCGTAGACAGTTTGAGACATTACTCCCGTGGAGAAAAGTCCGCATGGTACTTATTGTATTCAATGCCGATGCAATTTTTGTGTTTCATCAACACTCTGTAGGTCCACAGATTACAGAATGCCTCCAGATGTGCTTCGGAAACTACTACTGGTCTTCCAGGGAACGATCAAAGCGTAGACAGTTTGAGGCATTACTCCCATGGACAAAAGTCCGCATGGTACTTATTGTATACAATGCCGATGCTATATTTGTGTTTTATCACCACTCTGAAGCTCCATATATTACAGAATGCCGCCAGATGTGCTTCGGAAACTACTACTGGTCTTCCAGGGAACGATCAAAGCGTAGAAAGATTAAGATGTTACTCCCATGGAGAAAAGTCTGCATGGAATTTATTGTATTCAATGCCGATGCAATTTTTGTGTTTCATCAACACTCTGTAAGTCCACAGATTACAGAATGCCTCCAGACGTGCTTCGGAAACTACTACTGGTCTTCCTGGAATCGTTCAAAGCATAGACAGTTTGAGACAATACTCCCATAGAGAAAAGTCCGCATGGTACGTATTGTAGTCAATGCCGATGCAATTTTTGTGTTTCATCAACACTCTGTAGGTCCACAGATTACAGAATGCCTCCAGATGTGCTTCGGAAACTACTACTGGTCTTCCTGGAATCGATCAAAGCGTAGACAGTTTGAGGCATTACTCCCATGGAGAAAAGTCCGCATGGTACTTATTGAATACAATGCCGATGCTATATTTGTGTTTCATCACCACTCTGAAGCTCCATATATTACAGAATGCCTCCAGATGTGCTTCGGATACTACTACTGGTCTTCCTGGAATCGAACAAAGCGTAGACAGTTTGAGACAATTCTCCCATGGAGGAAAGTCCGCATGGTACTTATTGTAGTCAATGCCGATGCAATATTTGTGTTCATGAACACTCTGTAGGTCCACAGATTAGAGAACGCCTCCAGATGTGCTTCGGAAACTAATACAGGTCTTCCTGGAATCGATCAATGCGTAGACAGTTTGAGACATTACTCCAATGGAGAAAAGTCCGCAAGGTACTTGTTGTATTCAATGCCGATGCAATTTTTGTGCTTCATCAACACACTGTAGGTCCACAGATTACAGCATGCCTCCAGATGTGCTTCGGAAACTACTACTGGTCTTCCAGGGAACGATCAAAGCGTAGACAGTTTGAGGCATTACTCCCATAGAGAAAAGTCCGCATGGTACTTATTGTATACAATGCCTATGCTATCTTTGTGTTTCATCACCACACTGAAGCTCCATATATTACAGCATGCCTCCAGATGTGCCTGGGAAACTACTACTGGCCTTCCAGGGAACGATCAAATCGTAGACAGTTTGAGGCATTACTCCCATGGAGAAAAGTCCGCATGGTACTTATTGTATACAATGCCGATGCTATATTTGTGTTTCATCACCACACTGAAGCTCCATATTTTACAGAATGCCTCCAGATGTGCTTCGGAAACTACTACTAATCTTCCAGGGAATGATCAAATCGTAGGCAGTTTGAGACATTACTCCCATGAAGAAAAGTCCGCATGGTACTTATTGTATACAATGCCGATGCTATATTTTTGTTTCATCACCACTCAGTAGGTCCACAGATTACAGAATGCCTCCAGATGTGCTTCGGAAACTACTACTGGTTTTCCAGGGAACGATCAAAGCGTAGAAAGATTAAGATATTACTCCCATGGAGAAAAGTCCGCATGGTATTTATTGTATTCAATGCCGATGCAATTTTTGTGTTTCATCAACACTCTGTAAGTCCACAGATTACAGAATGCCTCCAGATGTGCTTCGGAAACTACTACTGGTCTTACTGGAATCGTTCAAAGCGTAGACAGTTTGAGACAATTCTCCCATGGAGAAAAGTCCGTATGGTACTTATTGTAGTCAATGCCGATGCAATTTTTGTGTTTCATAAACACTCTGTAGGTCCACAGATTTTAGAATGCCTCCAGATGTGCTTCAGAAACTAATACTGGTCTTCCTGGAATCAATCAATGCGTACACAGTTTGAGACATTACTCCCGTGGAGAAAAGTCCGCATGGTACTTATTGTATTCAATGCCGATGCAATTTTTGTGCTTCATCAACACTCTGTAGGTCCACAGATTACAGAATGCCTCCAGATGTGCTTCGGAAACTACTACTAATCTTCCAGGGAACGATCAAAGGGTAGACAGTTTGAGGCATTACTCCCATGGAGAAAAGTCCGCATGGTACTTATTGTATACAATGCCGATGCTATATTTGTGTTTCATCACCACTCTGGAGCTCCATATATTACAGAATGCCTCCAGATGTGCCTCGGAAACTACTACTGGCCTTCCAGGGAACGATCAAAGCGTAGACAATTTGAGGCATTACTCCCATGGAGAAAAGTCCGCATGGTACTTATTGTATACAATGCCGATGCTATATTTGTGTTTCATCACCACTCTGAAGCTCCATATATTACAGAATGCCTCCAGATGTGCTTCGGAAACTACTACTGGTTTTCCAGAGAACGATCAAAGCGTAGACAGTTTAAGATATTACTCCCATGGAGAAAAGTCCGCATGGTCCTTATTGTATACAATGCCGATGCAATTCTTGTGCTTCATCAACACTCTGTAAGTCCATATATTATAGAATGCCTCCAGATGCCCTTCGGAAACTACTACTAGTCTTCAATGGAACGATCAAAACGTAGACAGTTTGAGACATTACTCCCATGGAGAAAAGTCCGCATGGTACTTATTGTATTCAGTGCCGATGCAATTTTTGTGTTTCATCAACACTCTGTAGGTCCACTGATTACAGAATGCCTCCAGATGTGGTTCGGAAAATACTACTAATCTTCCTGGGAACGATCAAATCGTAAACAGTTTGAGACATATCACCCATGAAGAAAAGTCCGCATGGTACTTATTGTATTCAATGCCGATGCAATTTTTTTGTTTCATCAACACTCTGTAGGTCCACAGATTACAGCATGCCTCCAGATGTGCTTCGGAAACTACTACTGGTCTTCCTGGAATCGATCAAAGCGTAGACAGTTTGAGACAATTCTCCCATGGAGAAAAGTCCGCATGGTACTTATTGTAGTAAATGCCGATGCAATTTTTGTGGTTCATCAACACTCTGTAGGTCCACAGATTACAGTATGCCTCCAGATGTGCTTCGGAAACTACTACCGGTCTTATTGGAATCGATCAATGCGTAGACAGTTTGAGACATTACTCCCATGGAGAAAAGACCGCGAGGTACTTATTGTATTCAATGGCGACTCAATTTTTGTGCTTCATCATCACTCTGTAAGTCCACAGATTACAGCATTTCTCCAGATGTGCTTCGGAAACTACTACTGGCCTTCCAGGGAACGATCAAAGCGTAGACACTTTGAGGCATTACTCTCATGGAGAAAAGTCCGCATGGTACTTATTGTATACAATGCCGATGCTATATTTGTGTTTCATCACCTCTCTGAAGCTCCATATATTACAGAATTCCTCCAGATGTGCTTCGGAAACTACTACTGTTCTTCCAAGGAACGATCAAAGCGTAGACAGTTTAAGATATTACTCCCATGGAGAAAAGTCCGCATGGTATTTATTGTATTCAATGCCGATGCAATTTTTGTGTTTCATCAACTCTCTGTAGGTCCACAGATCACAAAATGACTCCAGATGTGCTTCGGATACAACTACTGGTCTTCCAGGGAGCAATCAAATCGTAGACAGTTTGAGACATTACTCCCCTGTAGAAAAGTGCGCATGGAACTTATTGTATTCAATGTCGATGCAATTTTTGTGTTTCATCATCATCCTGTAGGTCCGCAGATTCGTGAATGCCCCCAGATGTGCTTTGGAAACTACTACTGGTCTTCCAGGGAACGATCGAAACGTAGACAGTTTGAGACATTACTCCCATGGAGAAAAGATTGCATGGTACTTATTGTATTCAATGCCGATGCAATTTTTGTGTTTCATCAACACTCTGTAGGTCCACAGATTACAGAATGCCTGCAGATGCGCTTCGGAAACTACTACTGGTCTTCCATGGAACGATCATACCGTAGACAGTTTGAGACATTACTCCCATGGAGAAAAGTTCGCATGGTACTTATTGTATCCAATGCCGATGCAATTTTTGTGTTTCATCAACACTCTGTAGGTCCACAGATTACAGAATGCCGTCAGATGTGCTTCGGAAACTACTACTAATCTTCCAGGGAACGATCAAATCGTAGACAGTTTGAGACATTACTCCCATGAAGAAAAGTCCGCATGGTACTTATTGTATACAATGCCGATGCAATTTTTGTGGTTCATCAACACTCTGTAGGTCCATATATTATAGAATGCCTCCAGATGTGCTTCGGAAACTACTACTGGTCTTCCAGGGAACGATCAAAGCGTAGACAGTTTGAGGCATTACTCCCATAGAGAAAAGTCCGCATGGTACTTATTGTATACAATGCCTATGCTATATTTGTGTTTCATCACCACACTGAAGCTCCATATATTACAGCATGCCTCCAGATGTGCCTGGGAAACTACTACTGGCCTTCCAGTGAACGATCAAATCGTAGACAGTTTGAGGCATTACTCCCATGGAGAAAAGTCCGCATGGTACTTATTGTATACAATGCCGATGCTATATTTGTGTTTTATCACCACTCTGAAGCTCCATATATTACAGCATGCCTCCAGATGTGCCTGGGAAACTACTACTGGCCTTCCAGGGAACGATCAAAGCGTAGACAGTTTGAGGCATTACTCCCATGGAGAAAAGTCCGCATGGTACTTATTGTATACAATGCCGATGCTATATTTGTGTTTTATCACCACTCTGAAGCTCCATATATTACAGATTGCCGCCAGATGTGCTTCGGAAACTACTACTGGTCTTCCAGGGAACGATCAAAGCGTAGAAAGATTAAGATGTTACTCCCATGGAGAAAAGTCTGCATGGAATTTATTGTATTCAATGCCGATGCAATTTTTGTGTTTCATCAACACTCTGTAAGTCCACAGATTACAGAATGCCTCCTGATGTGCTTCGGAAACTACTACTGGTCTTCCTGGAATCGTTCAAAGCATAGACAGTTTGAGACAATACTCCCATAGAGAAAAGTCCGCATGGTACGTATTGTAGTCAATGCCGATGCAATTTTTGTGTTTCATCAACACTCTGTAGGTCCACAGATTACAGAATGCCTCCAGATGTGCTTCGGAAACTACTACTGGTCTTCCTGGAATCGATCAAAGCGTAGACAGTTTGAGGCATTACTCCCATGGAGAAAAGTCCGCATGGTACTTATTGAATACAATGCCGTTGCTATATTTGTGTTTCATCACCACTCTGAAGCTCCATATATTACAGAATGCCTCCAGATGTGCTTCGGATACTACTACTGGTCTTCCTGGAATCGATCAAAGCGTAAACAGTTTGAGACAATTCTCCCATGGAGGAAAGTCCGCATGGTACTTATTGTAGTCAATGCCGATGCAATATTTGTGTTTCATGAACACTCTGTAGGTCCACAGATTAGAGAACGCCTCCAGATGTGCTTCGGAAACTAATACTGGTCTTCCTGGAATCGATCAATGCGTAGACAGTTTGAGACATTACTCCAATGGAGAAAAGTCCGCAAGGTACTTGTAGTATTCAATGCCGATGCAATTTTTGTGCTTCATCAACACTCTGTAGGTCCACAGATTACAGCATGCCTCCAGATGTGCTTCGGAAACTACTACTGGTCTTCCAGGGAACGATCAAAGCGTAGACAGTTTGAGGCATTACTCCCATAGAGAAAAGTCCGCATGGTACTTATTGTATACAATGCCTATGCTATATTTGTGTTTCATCACCACACTGAAGCTCCATATATTACAGCATGCCTCCAGATGTGCCTGGGAAACTACTACTGGCCTTCCAGGGAACGATCAAATCGTAGACAGTTTGAGGCATTACTCCCATGGAGAAAAGTCCGCATGGTACTTATTGTATACAATGCCGATGCTATATTTGTGTTTCATCACCACTCTGAAGCTCCATATATTACAGAATGCCTCCAGATGTGCTTCGGAAACTACTACTGGTTTTCCAGGGAACGATCAAAGCGTAGAAAGATTAAGATATTACTCCCATGGAGAAAAGTCCGCATGGTATTTATTGTATTCAATGCCGATGCAATTTTTGTGTTTCATCAACACTCTGTAAGTCCACAGATTACAGAATGCCTCCAGATGTGCTTCGGAAACTACTACTGGTCTTCCTGGAATCGTTCAAAGCGTAGACAGTTTGAGACAATTCTCCCATGGAGAAAAGTCCGCATGGTACTTATTGTAGTCAATGCCGATGCAATTTTTGTGTTTCATGAACACTCTGTAGGTCCACAGATTTTAGAATGCCTCCAGATGTGCTTCAGAAACTAATACTGGTCTTCCTGGAATCAATCAATGCGTACACAGTTTGAGACATTACTCCCGTGGAGAAAAGTCCGCATGGTACTTATTGTATTCAATGCCGATGCAATTTTTGTGCTTCATCAACACTCTGTAGGTCCACAGATTACAGAATGCCTCCAGATGTGCTTCGGAAACTACTACTAATCTTCCAGGGAACGATCAAAGGGTAGACAGTTTGAGGCATTACTCCCATGGAGAAAAGTCCGCATGGTACTTATTGTATACAATGCCGATGCTATATTTGTGTTTCATCACCACTCTGAAGCTCCATATATTACAGAATGCCTCCAGATGTGCCTCGGAAACTACTACTGGCCTTCCAGGGAACGATCAAAGCGTAGACAGTTTGAGCATTACTCCCATGGAGAAAAGTCCGCATGGTACTTATTGTATAAAATGCCGATGCTATATTTGTGTTTCATCACCACTCTGAAGCTCCATATATTACAGATTGCCTCCAGATGTGCTTCGGAAGCTACTAATGGTCTTCCAGAGAACGATCAAAGCGTAGACAGTTTAAGATATTACTCCCATGGAGAAAAGTCCGCATGGTCATTATTGTATTCAGTGCCGATGCAATTTTTGTGTTTCATCAACACTCTGTAGGTCCACAGATTACAGAATGCCTCCAGATGTGCTTCGGAAACTACTACTAATCTTCCAGGGAAGGATCAAAACGTAGACAGTTTGAGACATTACTCCCATGGAGAAAAGTCCGCATGGTACTTATTGTATTCAGTGCCGATGCAATTTTTGTGTTTCATCAACACTCTGTAGGTCCACAGATTACAGAATGCCTCCAGATGTGGTTCGGAAAATACTACTAATCTTCCTGGGAACGATCAAATCGTAAACAGTTTGAGACATTACACCCATGAAGAAAAGTCCGCATGGTACTTATTGTATTCAATGCCGATGCAATTTTTGTGTTTCATCAACACTCTGTAGGTCCACAGATTACAGCATGCCTCCAGATGTGCTTCGGAAACTACTACTGGTCTTCCTGGAATCGATCAAAGCGTAGACAGTTTGAGACAATTCTCCCATGGAGAAAAGTCCGCATGGTACTTATTGTAGTAAATGCCGATGCAATTTTTGTGGTTCATCAACACTCTGTAGGTCCACAGATTACAGTATGCCTCCAGATGTGCTTCGGAAACTACTACCGGTCTTATTGGAATCGATCAATGCGTAGACAGTTTGAGACATTACTTCCATTGAGAAAAGTCCGCAAGGTACTTATTGTATTCAATGGCGATGCAATTTTTGTGCTTCATCATCACTCTGTAAGTCCACAGATTACAGCATTTCTCCAGATGTGCTTCGGAAACTACTACTGGTCTTCCAGGGAACGATCAAAGCGTAGACACTTTGAGGCATTACTCTCATGGAGAAAAGTCCGCATGGTACTTATTGTATACAATGCCGATGCTATATTTGTGTTTCATCACCTCTCTGAAGCTCCATATATTACAGAATTCCTCCAGATGTGCTTCGGAAACTACTACTGTTCTTCCAAGGAACGATCAAAGCGTAGACAGTTTAAGATATTACTCCCATGGAGAAAAGTCCGCATGGTATTTATTGTATTCAATGCCGATGCAATTTTTGTGTTTCATCAACTCTCTGTAGGTCCACAGATCACAAAATGACTCCAGATGTGCTTCGGATACAACTACTGGTCTTCCAGGGAGCAATCAAATCGTAGACAGTTTGAGACATTACTCCCGTGTAGAAAAGTGCGCATGGAACTTATTGTATTCAATGTCGATGCAATTTTTGTGTTTCATCATCATCCTGTAGGTCCGCAGATTCGTGAATGCCCCCAGATGTGCTTTGGAAACTACTACTGGTCTTCCAGGGAACGATCGAAACGTAGACAGTTTGAGACATTACTCCCATGGAGAAAAGATTGCATGGTACTTATTGTATTCAATGTCGATGCAATTTTTGTGTTTCATCAACACTCTGTAAGTCCACAGATTACAGAATGCCTGCAGATGCGCTTCGGAAATTACTACTGGTCTTCCATGGAACGATCATACCGTAGAGAGTTTGAGACATTACTCCCATGGAGAAAAGTCCGCATGGTACTTATTGTATCCAATGCCGATGCAATTTTTGTGTTTCATCAACACTCTGTAGGTCCACAGATTACAGAATGCCGTCAGATGTGCTTCGGAAACTACTACTAATCTTCCAGGGAACGATCAAATCGTAGACAGTTTGAGACATTACTCCCATGAAGAAAAGTCCGCATGGTACTTATTGTATACAATGCCGATGCAATTTTTGTGGTTCATCAACACTCTGTAGGTCCAAATATTATAGAATGCCTCCAGATGTGCTTCGGAAACTACTACTGGTCTTCCAGAGAACGATCAAAGCGTAGACAGTTCGAGACATTATTCCCATGGAGAAAAGTTCGCATGGTACTTATTGTATTCAATGCCGATGCAATTTTAGTGCTTCATCAACACTCTGTAGGTCCACAGATTACAGAATGCCTCCAGATGTGCTTCGCAAACTACAACTGGTCTTCCAGGGAACGATCAAAGCGTAGACAGTTTGAGGCATTACTCCCATGGAGAAAAGTCCGCATGGTACTTGTTGTATACAATGCCGATGCTGTATTTGTGATTCAACACCACTCTGAAGCTCCATATATTACAGAATGCCTCCACATGTGATTCGGAAACTACTACTGGTCTTCCAGGGAACGATCAAAGCGTAGACAGTTTAAGATATTACTCCCATGGAGAAAAGTCCGCGTGGTATTTATTTTATTCAATGCCGATGCAATTTTTGTGTTTCATCAACTCTCTGTAGGTCTACAGATCACAGAATGCCTCCAGATGTGCTTCGGAAACAACTACTGGTCTTCCAGGGAGCAATCAAATCGTAGACAGTTTGAGACATTACTCCCGTGGAGAAGAGACCGCATGGAACTTATTGTATTCAATGTCGATGCAATTTTTGTGTTTCATTAACATCCTGTAGGTCCACAGATTCCTGAATGCCCCCAGATGTGCTTTGGAAACTACTACTGGTCTTCCAGGGAACGATCGAAACGTAGACAGTTTGAGACATTACTCCCATGAAGATAAGTCCGCATGGTACTTATTGTATTCAATGCCGATGCAATTTTGGTGTTTCATCAACACTCTGCAGGTCCACAGATTACAACATGCCTCCAGATGTGCTTCGGAAACTACTACTGGTCTTCCTGGAATAGATCAAAGCGTAGACAGTTTGAGACAATTCTCCCATGGAGAAAAGTCCGCATTGAAATTATTGTAGTCAATGCCGATGCAATTTTTGTGTTTCTTCAAGACTCTGTAGGTCCAAATATTATAGAATGCCTCCAGATGTGCTTCGGAAACTACTACTGGTCCTCAATGGAACGATCAAAACGTAGACAGTTTGAGACATTACTCATATGGAGAAAAGTCCGCATGGTACTTATTGTATTCAGTGCCGATGCAATTTTTGTGTTTCATCAACACTCTGTAGGTCCACATATTACAGAATGCCTCCAGATGTGGTTCGGAAAAACTACTAATCTTCCTGGGAACGATCAAATCGTAAACAGTTTGAGACATCACTCCCATGAAGAAAAGTCCGCATGGTACTTATTGTATTCAATGCCGATGCCATTTTTGTGTTTCATCAACACTCTGTAGGTCCACAGATTACAGCATGCCTCCAGATGTGCTTCGGAAACTACTACTGGTCTTCCTGGAATCGATCAAAGCGTAGACAGTTTGAGACAATTCTCCCATGGAGAAAAGTCCGCATGGTACTTATTGTAGTCAATGCCGATGCAATTTTTGTGGTTCATCAACACTCTGTAGGTCCACAGATTACAGCATGCCTCCAGATGTGCTTCGGAAACTACTACTGGTCTTCCAGGGAACGATCAAAGCGTAGACAGTTTGAGGCATTACTCTCATGGAGAAAAGTCCGCATGGTACTTATTGTATACAGTGCCGATTCTATATTTGTGTTTCATCACCACTCTGAAGCTCCATATATTACAGAATTCCTCCAGATGTGCTTCGGAAACTACTACTGGTCTTCCAAGGAACGATCAAATCGTAGACAGTTTAAGATATTACTCCCATGGAGAAAAGTCCGCATGGTATTTATTGTATTCAATGCCGATGCAATTTTTGTGTTTCATCAACTCTCCGTAGGTCCACAGATCACAAAATGACTCCAGATGTGCATCGGAAACAACTACTGGTCTTCCAGGGAGCAATCAAATCGTAGACAGTTTGAGACAGTACTCCCATGTAGAAAAGTGCGCATGGAACTTATTGTATTCAATGTCGATGCAATTTTTGTGTTTCATCATCATCCTGTAGGTCCGCAGATTCCTGAATGCCCCCAGATGTGCTTTGGAAACTACTACTGGTCTTCCAGGGAACGATCAAAACGTAGACAGTTTGAGACATTACCCCCATGGAGAAAAGTTTGCATGGTACTTATTGTATTCAATACCGATGCAATTTTTGTGTTTCATCAACACTCTGTAGGTCCACAGATTACAGCATGCCTCGAGATGTGCTTCGGAAAATACTACTGGTCTTCCTGGAATCGATCAAAACGTACACAGTTTGAGACAATTCTCCCATGGAGAAAAGTCCGCATGGTAATTATTGTAGTCAATGCCGATGCAATTTTTGTATTTCATCAAGACTCTGTAGGTATAGAGATTACAGAATGCCTCCAGATGTGCTTCGGAAACTACTACTGGTCTTCCTGGAATCGATCAATGCGTAGACAGTTTGAGACATTACTCCCATGTAGAAAAGTCCGCAAGGTACTTATTGTATTTAATGCCGATGCAATTTTTGTGCTTCATCAACACTCTGTAGGTCCACAGATTACAGCATGCCTCCAGATGTGTTTCGGAAACTACTACTGGTCTTCCAGGGAACGATCAAGGCGTAGGCAGTTTGAGGCATTACTCCCATGGAGAAAAGTCCGCATGGTACTTATTGTATACAATGCCGATGCTATATATGTGTTTCATCACCACTCTGAAGCTCCATATATTACAGAATGCCTCCAGATGTGCTTCGGAAACTACTACTGGTCTTCCAGGGAACGATCAAAGCGTAGACAGTTTGAGGCTTTACTCCCATGGAGAAAAGTAATCATGGTACTTAATGTATACAATGCCGATGCCATATTTGTGTTTCATCACCACTCTGAAGCTCCATATATACAGAATGCCTCCAGATGTGCTTCGGAAACTACTACTGGTCTTCCTGGAATCGATCAAAGCGTAGACAGTTTGAGACATTACACCCATGGAGAAAAGTCTGCATGGTACTTATTGTATTCAACGCCGATGCAATTGTAGTGCTTCATCAACACTCTGTAGGTCCACAGATTGCAGAATGCCTCCAGATGTGCTTCGCAAACTACTACTGGTCTTCCAGGTAACGATCAAACCGTAGACAGTTTGAGGCATTACTCCCATGGAGAAAAGTCCGCATGGTACTTGTTGTATACAATGCCGATGCTATATTTGTGTTTCATCACCACTCTGAAGCCCCATATATTACAGAATGCCTCCAGATGTGCTTCGGAAACTACTACTGGTCTTCCTGGAATCGATCAAAGCGTAGACAGTTTGAGACATTACTCCCATGGAGAAAAGTAAGCATGGTACTTAATGTATTCAATGCCGATGCAATTTTTGTGCTTCATCAACAATCTGTAGGTCCACAGATTACAGAATGCCTCCAGATGTGCTTCGCAAACAACTACTGGTCTTCCAGGTAACGATCAAAGCGTAGACAGTTTGAGACATTACTCCCATGGAGAAAAGTCCGCATGGTACATATTGTATACAATGCCGATGCTATATTTGTGATTCATCACCACTCTGAAGCTCCATATATTACAGAATACCTCCAGATGTGCTTCGGAAACTACTACTGGTCTTCCAGGGAACGATCAAAGCGTAGACAGTTTAAGATACTACTCCCATGGAAAAAAGTCCGTATGGTATTTATTGTATTCAATGCCGATGCAATTTTTGTGTTTCATCAACTCTCTGTAGGTCCACAGATCACAGAATTCCTCCAGATGTGCTTCGGAAACAAATACTGGTCTTCCAGTGAGCAATCAAATCGTAGACAGTTTGAGACATTACTCCAGTACAGAAAAGTCCGCATGGAAATTATTGTATTCAATGTCGATGCAATTTTTATGTTTCATCAACATCCTGTAGGTCCACAGATTCCTGAATGAGCCCAGATGTGCTTTGGAAACAACTACTGGTTTTCCAGGGAACGATCGAAACGTAGACAGTTGGAGACATTACTCCCATGGAGAAAAGTTTGCATGGTACTTATTGTATTTTATGCCGATGCAATTTTTGTGTTTCATCAACACTCTGTAGGTCCACAGATTACAGAATGCCTCCAGATGCGCTTCGGAAACTACTACTGGTCTTCAATGGAACGATCAAAACGTAGACAATTTTAGTCATTACTCCCATGGAGAAAAGTCCGCATGGTACTTATTGTATTCAATGCCGATGCAATTTTTGTGTTTCATCAACACTCTGTAGGTCCATAGATTACAGAATGCCTCCAGATGTGCTTCGGAAACTACTACTAATCTTCCGGGCAACGATCAAAGCGTAGACAGTTTGAGGCATTACTCCCATGGAGAAAAGTCCGCATGGTACTTATTGTATACAATGCCGATGCTATATTTGTGTTTCATGACCACTCTGAAGCTCCATATATTACAGATTGCCTCCAGGTGTGCTTCGGAAACTACTACTGGTCTTCTGGGGAACAATCAAAGCGTAGACAGTTTGAGGCATTACTCCCATGGAAAAAAGTCCGCATGGTACTTATTGTATACAATGCCGATGCCATATTTGTGTTTCATCACCACTCTGAAGCTCCATATATTATAGAATGCCTCCAGATGTGCTTCGGAAACTACTACTGGTCTTCCTGGAATCGATCAATGCGTAGACAGTTTGAGACATTACTCCCATGGAGAAAAGTCCGCATGGTACTTATTGTATTCAATGCCGATGCAATTTTAGTGCTTCATCAACACTCTGTAGGTCCACAGATTACAGAATGCCTCCAGATGTGCTTCGCAAACTACTACTGGTCTTCCAGGTAACGATCAAAGCGTAGACAGTTTGAGGCATTACTCCCATGGAGAAAAGTCCGCATGGTACTTATTGTATACAATGCCGATGCTATATTTGTGTTTCATCACAACTCTGAAGCTCCATATATTACAGAATGCCTCCAGATGTGCTTCGGAAACTACTACTGGTGTTCCAGGGAACGATCAAAGCGTAGACAGTTTAAGATATTACTCCCATGGAGAAAAGTCCGCATGGTATTAATTGTATTCAATGCCGATGCAATATTTGTGTTTCATCAACTCTCTCTAGGTCCGCAGATTACAGAATGCCTCCAGATGCGCTTTGGAAACTACTACTGGTCTTCAATGGAACGATCAAAACGTAGACAATTTGAGACATTACTCCCATGGAGCAAAGTCCGCATGGTACTTATTGTATTCAATGCCGATGCTATATTTGTGTTTCATCACCACTCGGAAGCTCCATATATTACAGAATGCCTCCAGATGTGCTTCGGAAACTACTACTGGTCTTCCAGGGAACGATCAAAGCGTTGACAGTTTGAGGCATTACCCCCATGGAGAAAAGTCCGCATGGTACTTATTGTATACAATGCCGATTCCATATTTGTGTTTCATCACCACTCTGAAGCTCCATATATTACGGAATGCCTATTGATGTGCTTCGGAAACTACTACTGGTCTTCCTGGAATCGATCAATGCGTAGACAGTTTGAGACATTACTCCCATGGAGAAAAGTCCGCATGGTACTTATTGTGTACAATGATGATGCTATATTTGTGTTTCATTACCACTCTGAAGATCCATATATTACACAATGCCTCCAGATTTGCTTCCGAAACTACTACTGGTCTTCCAGGGAACGATCAAAGCGTAGACAGTTTAAGATATTACTCCCATGGAGAAAAGTCCGCATGGTATTTATTGTATTCAATGCCGATGCAATTTTTGTGTTTCATCAACTCTCTGTAGGTCCACAGATCACAGAATGCCCCCAGATGTGCTTTGGAAACAACTACTGGTCTTCCAGGGAACGATCGAATCGTAGTCAGTTTGAGACATTGCTTTCATGGAGAAAAGTCAGCATGGTACTCATTGTATTCGATGCCGATGCAATTTTTGTGTTTCATCAACTCTCTGTAGGTCCACAGATCACAGCATGCCTCCAGATGTGCTTCGGAAACTACTACTGGTCCTCCTGGAGTCGATCAAAGCGTAGACAGTTTGAGACATTACTCCCGTGGAGAAAAGTCCGAATGGAACTTATTGTATTCAATTCCGATGCAATTTTTGTGTTTCATCAACATCCTGTAGGTCCATAGATTCCAGAATTCCTCCAGATGTTCTTTGGAAACTACTACTGGTCTTCCACGTAACGATCGAAACGTAGACAGTTTGAGACATTGCTTTCATGGAGAAAAGTCAGCATGGTACTCATTGTATTCAATGCCGATGCAATTTTTGTGTTTCATCAACTCTCTGTAGGTCCACAGATCACAGCATGCCTCCAGATGTGCTTCGGAAACTACTACTGGTCCTCCTGGAGTCGATCAAAGCGTAGACAGTTTGAGACATTACTCCCATGGAGAAAAGTCCGCATGGTACTTATTGTATTCAATGCCGATGCAATTTTTGTGTTTCATCAACAATCTGTAGGTCCACAAATTACAAAATGCCTCCAGATGTGCTTCGGAAACTACTATTGGTCTCCCAGGGAACGATCAAAACGTGGACTGTTTGAGACATTACTCCCATTGAGAAAAGTCCGCATGGTAATTATTGTATTCAATGCCGATGCAATTTTTGTGTTTCATCAACACTCTTTAGGTCCACAGAGTACAGACGGCCTAGAGATGTGCTTCGGTATCTACTACTGGCCTTCCAGGGAACGATCAAAACGTAGACAGTTTGAGACATTACTCCCATGGAGAAAAGTCCGCATGGTACTTATTGCATTCAATGCCGATGCAATTATTGTGTTTCAACACCACTCCGAAGCTCCATATATTACACAATGCCTCCAGATGTGGTTCGGAAACTACTACTGGTCATCCATGGAACGATTAAAGCGTAGACAGTTTAAGACACTACTTCCATGGAGAAAAGTCCGCATTGTACTTATTGTATTCAATGCCGTTGCAATTTTTTTGTTTCATCAACTCTCTGTAGGACCACAGATCACAGAATGCCTCCAGATGTGCTTCGGAAACTACTACTGGTCTTCCAGGGAGCGATCAAATCGTAGACAGTTTGAGACATGACTCCCGTGGAGAAAAGTCCGCATAGAACCTATTGTATTCAATGCCGATGCAGTTTTTGTGTTTCATCAACATCCTGTAGGTCCACAGATTCCAGAATGCCTCCAGATGTGCTTCGGAAACTACTACTGGTCTTGCAGGGAACGATCAAAACGTGGACTGTTTGAGACATTACTCCCATTGAGAAAAGTCCGCATGGTAATTATTGTATTCAATGCCGATGCAATTTTTGTGTTTCATCAACACTCTTTAGGTCCACAGAGTACAGACGGCCTAGAGATGTGCTTCGGTATCTACTACTGGCCTTCCAGGGAACGATCAAAACGTAGACAGTTTGAGACATTACTCCCATGGAGAAAAGTCCGCATGGTACTTATTGCATTCAATGCCGATGCAATTATTGTGTTTCAACACCACTCCGAAGCTCCATATATTACACAATGCCTCCAGATGTGGTTCGGAAACTACTACTGGTCATCCATGGAACGATTAAAGCGTAGACAGTTTAAGACACTACTTCCATGGAGAAAAGTCCGCATTGTACTTATTGTATTCAATGCCGTTGCAATTTTTTTGTTTCATCAACTCTCTGTAGGACCACAGATCACAGAATGCCTCCAGATGTGCTTCGGAAACTACTACTGGTCTTCCAGGGAGCGATCAAATCGTAGACAGTTTGAGACATGACTCCCGTGGAGAAAAGTCCGCATAGACCCTATTGTATTCAATGCCGATGCAGTTTTTGTGTTTCATCAACATCCTGTAGGTCCACAGATTCCAGAATGCCTCCAGATGTGCTTCGGAAACTACTACTGGTCTTGCAGGGAACGATCAAAACGTGGACTGTTTGAGACATTACTCCCATTGAGAAAAGTCCGCATGGTAATTATTGTATTCAATGCCGATGCAATTTTTGTGTTTCATAAACACTCTGTAGGTCCACAGATTACAGCATGCCTCCAGATATGCTTCGGAAACAACTACTGGTCTTCCCAAAATCGATCAAAGCGTAGACAGTTCGAGACATTACTCGCATGGAGAAAAGTCCGAATGGTACTTATCGTATTCAATGCCGATGCAATTATTGTGTTTCATCACCACTCTGAAGCTCCACAGATTACAGAATGGTTCCAGATGTGCTTCGGAATCTACTACTGGTGTTCCAGGGAACGATCAAATCGTAGACAATTTAAGACATTACTCCCATCGAGATAAGTCCGCATGGTACTAATTGTATTCAATGCCGATGCTATTCTTGTGTTTCATCAACTCTCTGTAGGTCCACAGATTGCAGAATGCCTGCAGATGTGCTTCGGAAACTACGACTGGTTTACCAGGAAGCGATCAAATCATAGACAGTTTGATACATTACTCCCATGGAGAAAAGTCCGCATGGTAATTATTGTATTCAATGCCCATGCAATTTTTGTGTTTCATCAACACTCTGTAGGTCCACAGATTACAGAATGCTTCCAGATGTGCTTCGGAAACTACTACTGGTCTTCCAGGGAACGATCAAATCGTCGACAGTTTGAGACATTACTCCAATGGAGAAAAGTCCGCATGGTACTTATTGTATTCAATGCAGATGCAATTTTTGTGCTTCATCAACACTCTGTAGGTCCAAAGATTACCGAATGCCTCCCGATGTGCTTCGGAAACTACTACTGGTCTTCCAGGGAACGATCAAGGCGTAGACAGTTTGAGACATTACTCCCTTGGAGAAAAGTCCGCATGGTACTTATTGTATTCAATGAAGATGCTATTTTTGTGTTTCATCACAACTCTGAAGCCCCATAGATTACAGAATGCGTCCAGATGTGCTTCGGAAACTACTACTTAACTTCCAGGGAACGATCAAATCGTAGACAGTTTGAGACATTACTCCCTTGGAGAAATGTCCGCATGGAACTTATTGTATTCAATGCCGATGCAATTTTTGTGTTTCATCAACACTCTGTAGGTCCACAGATTACAGAATGCCTCCAGATTTGCTTCGGAAACTACTACTGGTCTTCTTATAATCGATCAAATCGTAGACAGTTTGAGACATTTCTCCAATGGAGAAAAGTCCGCATGGTACTTATTGTATTCAATGCCGATGCAATTTTTGTGTTTCATCAACACTCTGTAGGTCCAAAAATTACAAAATGCTACCCGATTTGACTCGGAAACCACTACTGGTCTTCCAGGAAGCGATCAAAACGTAGACATCATGAGACATTACTCCCACGGAGAAAAGTCCGCATGGTACTTATTGTATTCAATGCCGATGCTATTTTTGTGTTTCATCAGCACTCTGAAGCTCCATAGATTACAGAATGCCTCCAGATGTGCTTCGGAAGCTACTACTGGTCTTCCAGGGAACGATGAAAGCCTAGCCAGTTTGAGACATTACTCCCATATAGAAAAGTCCGCATGGTACTTATTGTATTCAATGCCGATGCAATTTTTGTGTTTCATCAACAATCTGTGGGCCCACAAATTACAAAATGCCTCCAGATGTGCTTCGGAATCTACTACTGGTCTTCCAGGGAACGATCAAATCGTAGACAGTTTGAGACATTACTCCCATGGAGAAAAGTCCGCATAGTAATTATTGTATACAATGACGTTGCTATTATTGCGTTTCAACACCACTCTGAAGCTCCATATATTACAGAATGGATCCAGATGTGCTTCGGAAACTACTACTGGTCTTCCATGGTACGATCAAAGCGTAGACAGTTTAAGAAATTACTCCCATGGAGAAAAGTCTGCATGGTACTTATTGTATTCAGTGCCGATGCAATTTTTGTGTTTCATCAACTCTCCGTAGCATCACAGACCACAGAATGCCTCCAGATGTGCTTCGGAAACTACTACTGGTCATCCATGGATCGATCAAATCGTAGACAGTTTGAGACATTACTCCCGTGGAGAAAAGTCCGAATGGAACTTATTGTATTCAATGCCGATGCAATTTTTGTGTTTCATCAACATCCTGTAGGTCCATAGATTCCAGAATTCCTCCAGATGTTCTTTGGAAACTACTACTGGTCTTACACGTAACGATCGAAACGTAGACAGTTTGAGACATTGCTTTCATAGAGAAAAGTCAGCACGGTACTCATTGTATTCAATGCCGATGCAATTTTTGTGTTTCATCAACTCTCTGTAGGTCCACAGATCACAGCATGCCTCCAGATGTGCTTCGGAAACTACTACTGGTCCTCCTGGAGTCGATCAAAGCGTAGACAGTTTGAGACATTACTCCCATGGAGAAAAGTCCGCATGGTACTTATTGTATTCAATGCCGATGCAATTTTTGTGTTTCATCAACAATCTGTAGGTCCACAAATTACAAAATGCCTCCAGATGTGCTTCGGAAACTACTATTGGTCTTCCAGGGAACGATCAAAACGTGGACTGTTTGAGACATTACTCCCATTGAGAAAAGTCCGCATGGTAATTATTGTATTCAATGCCGATACAATTTTTGTGTTTCATCAAAACTCTGTAGGTCCACAGAGTACAGACGGCCTAGAGATGTGCTTCGGTATCTACTACTGGCCTTCCAGGGAACGATCAAAACGTAGACAGTTTGAGACATTACTCCCATGGAGAAAAGTCCGCATGGTAGTTATTGTATTTAATGCCGATGCAATTTTTGTGTTTCATAAACACTCTGTAGGTCCACAGATTACAGCATGCCTCCAGATATGCTTCGGAAACAACTACTGGTCTTCCCAAAATCGATCAAAGCGTAGACAGTTCGAGACATTACTCGCATGGAGAAATGTCCGCATGGTACTTATCGTATTCAATGCCGATTCAATTATTGTGTTTCATCACCACTCTGAAGCTCCACAGATTACAGAATGCCTCCAGATGTGCTTCGGAATCTACTACTGGTGTTCCAGGGAACGATCAAATCGTAGACAATTTAAGACATTACTCCCATCGAGAAAAGTCCGCATGGTACTAATTGTATTCAATGCAGATGCAATTTTTGTGCTTCATCAACACTCTGTAGGTCCAAAGATTATAGAATGCCTCCCGATGTGCTTCGGAAACTACTACTGGTCTTCCAGGGAACGATCAAAACGTAGACAGTTTGAGACATTACTCCCTTGGAGAAAAGTCTGCATGGTACTTATTGTATTCAATGAAGATGCTCTTTTTGTGTTTCATCACCACTCTGAAGCCCGATAGATTACAGAATGCCTCCAGATGTGCTTCGGAAGCTACTACTTAACTTCCAGGGAACGATCAAATCGTAGACAGTTTGAGACATTACTCCCTTGGAAAAATGTCCGCATGGTACTTATTGTATTCAATGCCGATGCTATTTTTGTGTTTCATCACCACTCAGAAGCTCCATAGATTACAGAATGCCTCCAGATGTGCTTCGGAAACTACTACTGGTCTTCCAGGGAACGATCAAAGCCTAGCCAATTTGAGACATTACTCCCATTTAGTAAAGTCTGCATGGTACTTATTGTATTCAATGCCGATGCAATTTTTGTGTCTCATCAACACAATGTAGGTCCACAAATTACAGCATGCCTCCAGATGTGCTTCGGAAACTACTACTGGTCCTCCTGGAATCGATCAAAGCGTAGACAGTTTGAGACATTACTCCCATGGAGAAAAGTCCGCATGGTACTTATTGTACTCAATGCCGATGCAATTTTTGTGTTTCATCAACAATCTGTAGGTCCACAAATTACAAAATGCCTCCAGAAGTGCTTCGGAAACTACTACTGGTCTTCCAGGGAACGATCAAAACGTAGACAGTTTGAGACATTACTCCCATGGAGAAAAGTCCGCATAGTACTTATTGTATACAATGCCGTTGCTATTATTGTGTTTCAACACCACTCTGAAGCTCCATATATTACAGAATGCATCCAGATGTGCTTCGGAAACTACTACTGGTCTTCCATGGTACGATCAAAGCGTAGACAGTTTAAGACATTACTCCCATGGAGAAAAGTCTGCATGGTACTTATTGTATTCAATGCCGATGCAATTTTTGTGTTTCATCAACTCTCTGTAGCATCACAGACCACAGAATGCCTCCAGATGTACTTCGGAAACTACTACTGGTCATCCATGGATCGATCAAATCGTAGACAGTTTGAGACATTACTCCCGTGGAGTAAAGTCGGCATGGAACTTATGGTATTCAATGCCGATGCAATTTTTGTGTTTCATCAACATCCTGTAGGACCATAGATTCCAGAATTCCCCCAGATGTTCTTTGGAAACTACTACTGGTCTTCCAGGTAACGATCGAAACGTAGACAGTTTGAGACATTACTTGCATGGAGAAAAGTCAGCTTGGTACTCATTGTATTCAATGCCGATGCAATTTTTGTGTTTCATCCACTCTCTGTAGGTCCACAGATCACAGCATGCCTCCAGATGTGCTTCGGAAACTACTACTGGTCCTCCTGGAATCGATCAAAGCGTAGACAGTTTGAGACATTAATCCCATGGAGAAAAGTCCGCATGGTACTTATTGTATTCAATGCCGAAGCTATTTTTGTGTTTCATCAACAATCTGTAGGTCCACAAATTACAAAATGCCTCCAGATGTGCTTCGGAAACTACAACTGGTCTTCCAGGGAACGATCAAAACGTAGACAGTTTGAGACATTACTCCCATGGAGAAAAGTCCGCATGGTACTTATTTCATTCAATGCCGATGCAATATTTGTGTTACATCAACACTCTGTAGGTCCACAGATTACAGAATGCCTCCAGATGTGCTTCGGAAACTACTACTGGTCTTCCAGGAAACGATCAAATCGTAGACAGTTTGAGACATTACTCCCATGGAGAAAAGTCCGCATAGTACTTATTGTATACAATGCCGTTGCTATTATTGTGTTTCAACACCACTCTGAAGCTCCATATATTACAGAATGCATCCAGATGTGCTTCGGAAACTACTACTGGTCTTCCATGGTACGATAAAAGCGTAGACAGTTTGAGACATTACTCCCATGGAGAAAAGTCCGCATGGTACTTTTTGTATTCAATGAAGATGCTATTTTTGTGTTTCATCACCACTCTGAAGCCCCATAGATTACAGAATGCCTCCAGATGTGCTTCGGAAGTTACTACTTAACTTCCAGGGAACGATCAAATCGTAGACAGTTTGAGACATTACTCCCTTGGAGAAATGTCCGCATGGAACTTATTGTATTCAATGCCGATGCAATTTTTGTGTATCATCAACACTCTGTAGGTCCAAAAATTTCAAAATGCTACCAGATGTGCTTCGGAAACCACTACTGGTCTTCCAGGAAACGATCAAAACGTAGACAGCTTGAGACATTACTCCCATGGAGAAAAGTCCGCATGGTACTTATTGTATTCAATGCCGATGCTATTTTTGTGTTTCATCACCACTCTGAAGCTCCATAGATTACAGAATGCCTCCAGATGTGCTTCGGAAACTACTACTGGTCTTCCAGGGAACGATCAAAGCCTAGCCAATTTGAGACATTACTCCCATTTAGTAAAGTCTGCATGGTACTTATTGTATTCAATGCCGATGCAATTTTTGTGTCTCATCAACACAATGTAGGTCCACAAATTACAGCATGCCTCCAGATGTGCTTCGGAAACTACTACTGGTCCTCCTGGAATCGATCAAAGCGTAGACAGTTTGAGACATTACTCCCATGGAGAAAAGTCCGCATGGTACTTATTGTACTCAATGCCGATGCAATTTTTGTGTTTCATCAACAATCTGTAGGTCCACAAATTACAAAATGCCTCCAGAAGTGCTTCGGAAACTACTACTGGTCTTCCAGGGAACGATCAAAACGTAGACAGTTTGAGACATTACTCCCATGGAGAAAAGTCCGCATGGTACTTATTGTATTCAATGAAGATGCTATTGTTGTGTTTCATCACCACTCTGAAGCTCCACTGATTACAGAATGCCTCCAGATGTGTTTTGGAAACTACTACTGGTCTTCCAGGAAACGATCGAATCGTAAACAGTTTGAGACATTACATCCATGGAGAAAAGTCCGCATGGTACTTATTGTATATAATGCCGTTGCTATAATTATGTTTGATCACCACTCTGAAGCTCCATATATTACAGAATGCATCCAGATGTGCTTCGGAAACTACTACTGGTCTTCCATGGATCGATCAAATAGTAGACAGTTTGAGACATTACTCCCGTGGAGAAAAGTCCACATGGAACTTATTGTATTCAATGCCGATGCAATTTTTGTGTTTCATCAACATCCTGTAGGTCCACAGATTCCAGAATGCCCCCAGATGTGTTTTGGAAACTACTACTGGTCTTCCAGGAAACGATCGAATCGTAAACAGTTTGAGACATTAATCCCATGGAGAAAAGTCCACATGGTATTTATTGTATTCAATGCCGATGCAATTTTTGTGTTTCATCAACAATCTGTTGGTCCACAAATTACAAAATGCCTCCAGACGTGCTTTGGAAACTAATACTGGTCTTCCAGGTAACGATCAAATCGTAGACACCGTGAGACATTACTCCCATGGAGAAAAGTCCGCATGGTATTTATTGCATTCAATGCCGATGCAAATTTTGTGCTTCATCAACACTCTGTAGGTCCACAGATTACACAATGCCTCCAGATGTGGTTCGGAAACTACTATTGGTCTTCCATGGAACGATTAAAGCGTAGACATTTTAAGACATTACTTCCATGGAGAAAAGTCATCATTGTACTTATTGTATTCAATGCCGATGCAATTTTTTTGTTTCATCAAGTCTCTGTAGGACCACAGATCACAGAATGCCTCCAGATGTGCTTCGGAAACTACTACTGGTCTTCCAGGGAGCGATCAAATCGTAGACAGTTTGACACATTACTCCCGTGGAGAAAAGTCCGCATGGAAATTATTGTATTCAATGCCGATGAAATTTTTGTGTTTCATCAACATCCTGTAGGTCCACAGATTCCAGAATGCCTGCAGATGTGCTACGAAAACTACTACTGGACTTCCAGGGAACGATCAAAACGTGGACTGTTTGAGACATTACTCCAATGGAGAAAAGTCAGCATGGTACTTATTGTATTCAATGCCGATGCAATTTTAGTGTTTCATCAACACTCTGTAGGTCCACAGATTACAGATTGCCTCCAGATGTGCTTCGGAAACTACTACTGGTCTTCCAGGGAACGATCAAAACGTAGACAGTTTGAGACATTACTCCCTTGGAGAAAGGCCCGCATGGTACTTATTGTATTCAATGAAGATGCTATTTTTGTGTTTCATCACCACTCTGAAGCACCATAGATTACAGAATGCCTCCAGGTGTGCTTCGGAAACTACTACTGGTCTTCCATGGAACGATTAAAGCGTAGACAGTTTAAGACATTACTTCCATGGAGAAAAGTCCGCATTGTACTTATTTTATTTAATGCCGATGCAATTTTTTTGTTTCATCAACCCTCTGTAGGACCACAGATCACAGAATGCCTCCAGATGTGCTTCGGAAACTACTACTGGTCTTCCAGGGAACGATCGAAACGTAGACAGATTGAGACATTACTTCCATGGAGAAAAGTCAGCATGGTACTTATTGTATTCAATGACGATGCAAATTTTGTGTTTCATCAACACTCTGTAAGTCCAGAGATTACAGAATGCCTCCAGATGTGCTTCAGAAACTACTGCTGGTCTTCCAGGGAACGATGAAATCGTAGCCAGTTTATGACATTACTCCCGTGGAGAAAAGTCCGCATGGAACTTATTGTATTCAATGCCGATGCAATTTTTGTGTTTCATCAACACTCTATAGGTCTACAGATTACAGAATGCCTCCAGATGTGCTTCGGAAACTACTACTGGTCTTCCAGGGAACAATCAAAACGTAGATAGTTTAAGACATTACTCCCATGGAGAGAAGTCCGCATGGTACTTCTCGTATTCAATGCCGATTCAATTTTTGTGTTTCATCACCACTCTGAAGCTCCATAGATTACAGAATGCCTCCAGATGTGCTTTGGAAACTACTACTGGTCCTCCAGGGAACGATCAAAGCGTAGACAGTTTAAGAAATTACTCCCATGGAAAAAAGACCGCATGCTACTTATTGTTTTCAATGCCGATGCTATTCTTTTGTTTCATCAACTCTCTGTAGGTCCACAGATTGCAGAATGCCTCCAGATGTGCTTCGGAAACTACGACGTGTTTTCCAGGAAGCGATCAATGCGTAGACAGTTTGATACATTACTCCCATGGAGAAAAGTCCGCATGGTAATTATTGTATTCAATGCCCATGCAATTTTTGTGTTTCATCAACACTCTGTAGGTCCACAGATTACAGAATGCTTCCATATGTCCTTTGGAAACCACTACTGGTCTTCCAGGGAACGATCAAATCGTAGACAGTTTGAGACATTACTATAATGGAGAAAGGTCAGCATGGTACTTATTGTATTCAATGCCGATGCAATTTTTGTGTTTCATCAACACTCTGTAGGTCAACAGATTACAGATAGCCTCCAGATGTGCTTCGGAAACTACTACTGGTCTTCCAGGGAGCGATAAAATCGTAGACAGTTTGAGACTTTACTCCCGTGGAGAAAAGTCAGCATGGAACTTATTGTATTCAATGCCAATGCAATTTTTGTGTTTCATCAACATCCTGTAGGTCCACAGATTCCAGAATGCCTCCAGATGTGCTTCACAAACTACTACTGGTCTTCCAGGGAACGATCAAAACATGGACTGTTTGAGACATTACTCCAATGGAGAATAGTCAGCATGGTACTTATTTTATTCAATGCCGATGCAATTTTTGTGTTTCATCAACACTCTGTAGGTCCACAGATTACAGATTGCCTCCAGATGTGCTTCGGAAACTACTACTGGTCTTCCAGGGAACGATCAAAACGTAGACAGTTTGAGACATTACTCCCTTGGAGAAAAGTCCGCATGGTACTTATTGTATTCAATGAAGATGCTATTTTTGTGTTTCATCAACACTCTGTAGGTCCACAGATCACAGAATGCCTCCAGATTTGCTTCGGAAACTACTACTGGTCTTCTTATAATCGATCAAATCGTAGACAGTATGAGACATTTCTCCAATGGAGAAAAGTCCGCATGGTACTTATTGTATTCAATGCCGATGCAATTTTTGTGTTTCATCAACAATCTGTTGGTCCACAAATTACAAAATGCCTCCAGATGAGCTTCGGAAACTACTACCGGTCTTCCAGGGAACGATCAAAACGTAGACAGTTTGAGACATTACTCCCATGGAGAAAAGTCCGCATGGTACTTATTTCATTCAATGCCGATGCAATTTTTGTGTTTCATCAACACTCTGTAGGTCCACAGATTACAGAATGCCTCCAGATGTGCTTTGGAAACTACTACTGGTCTTCCAGGGAACGATCAAGTCGTAGACAGTTTGAGACATTACTCCCATTTAGAAAAGTCCGCATGGTAGTTATTGTATTCAATGACGATGCAATTTATGTCCTTCATCAACACTCTGTAGGTCCACAGATTACAAAATGCCTCCAGAAGTGCTTCGGAAACTACTACTGGTCTTCCAGGGAACGATCAAAGCGTAGACAGTTTGAGACATTACTCCCATGGAGAAATGTCCGCATACTACTTATTGTATACAATGCCGTTGCTATTATTGTGTTTCATCACCACTCTGAAGCTCCATATATTACAGAATGCATCCAGATGTGCTTCGGAAACTACTACTGGTCTTCCATGGTACGATCAAAGCATAGACAGTTTATTACTCCCATGGAGAAAAGTCCGCATGGTACTTATTGTATTCAATGCCGATGCAATTTTTGTGTTTCATCAACATCCTGTAGGTCCACAGATCCAGAATGCCCCCAGATGTCCTTTGGAAACTACTACTGGTCTTCAAGGGAACGATCGAAACGTAGACAGATTGAGACATTACTTCCATGGAGAAAAGTCAGCATGGTACTTATTGTATTCAATGCCGTTGCAATTTTTGTATTTCATCAACACAATGTAGGTCCACAGATTACAGATTGCCTCCAGATGTGCTTCGGAAACTACTACTGGTCTTCCAGGGAACGATCAAAACGTAGACAGTTTGAGACATTACTCCCTTGGAGAAAGGCCCGCATCGTACTTATTGTATTCAATGAAGATGCTATTTTTGTGTTTCATCACCACTCTGAAGCACCATAGATTACAGAATGCCTCCAAATGCCTCCAGATGTGCTTCGGAAACTACTACTTAACTTCCAGGGAACGAACAAATCCTAGACAGTTTGAGACATTACTCCCATGGAGAAAAGTCCGCATGGTACTTATTGTATTCAATGCCGATGCAATTTTTGTATTTCATCAACACAATGTAGGTCCACAGATTACAGCATGCCTCCAAATGTGCTTCGGAAACTACTACTGGTCCTCCTGGAATCGATCAAAGCGTAGACAGTTTGAGTTATTACTCCCATGGAGAAAAGTCAGCATGGTACTTATTGTATTCAATGCCGATGCAATTTTTGTGTTTCATCAACAATCTGTAGGTCCACAAATTACAAAATGCCTCCAGATGTGCTTCGGAAACTACTACTGGTCTTCCAGGGAACGATCAAAACGTAGACAGTTTGAGACATTACTCCCATGGAGGAAAGTCCGCATGGTACTTATTTCATTCCATGCCGATGCAATTTTTGTGTTTCGTCAACACTCTGTAGGTCCACAGATTACAGAATGCCTCCAGATGTGCTTCGGAAACTACTACTGGTCTTCCAGGAAACGATCAAATCGTAGACAGTTTGAGACATTACTCCCACTTAGAAAAGTCCGCATGGTAGTTATTGTATACAATGCCGTTGCTATTATTGTGTTTCATCACCACTCTGAAGCTCCATATATTACAGAATGCATCCAGATGTGCTTCGGAAACTACTACTGGTCTTCCATGGTACGATCAAAGCGTAGACATTTTAAGACATTACTCCCATGGACAAAAGTCTGCATGGTACTTATTGTATTCAATGCCGATGCAATTTTTGTGTTTCATCAACAATCTGTAGGTCCACAAATTACAAAATGCCTCCAGATGTGCTTCGGAAACTACTACTGGTCTTCCAGGGAACGATCAAAACGTAGACAGTTTGAGACATTACTCCCATGGAGAAAAGTCCGCATGGTAGTTATTGTATTCAATGACGATGCAATTTATGTCCTTCATCAACACTCTGTAGGTCCACAGATTACAAAATGCCTCCAGAAGTGCTTCGGAAACTACTACTGGTTTTCCAGGGAACGATCAAAGCGGAGACAGTTTGAGGCATTACTCCCATGGAGAAAAGTCCGCATAGTACCTATTGTATACAATGCCGTTGCTATTATTGTGTTTCATCAACATCCTGTATGTCCACAGATTCCAGAATGCCCCCAGATGTCCTTTGGAAACTACTACTGGTCTTCCAGGGAACGATCGAAACGTAGACAGATTGAGACATTACTTCCATGGAGAAAAGTCAGCATGGTACTTATTGTATTCAATGACGATGCAATTTTTGTGTTTCATCAACACTCTGTAAGTCCACAGATTACAGAATGCCTCCAGATGTGCTTCAGAAACTACTACTGGTCTTCCAGGGAACGATCAAAACGTAGATAGTTTGAGACATTACTCCCATGGAGAGAAGTCCGCATGGTACTTCTAGTATTCAATGCCGATGCAATTTGTGTGTTTCATCACCACTCTGAAGCTCCATAGATACAGAATGCCTCCAGATGTGCTTTGGAAACTACAACTGGTCTTCCAGGGAACGATCAAATCGTAGACAGTTTGAGACATTTCTCCAATGGAGAAAAGTCCGCATGGTACTTATTGTATTCAATGCCGATGCAATTTTTGTGTTTCATCAACACTCTGTAGGTCCACAAATTACAAAATGCTTCCAGATGTGCTTCGGAAACTACTACTGGTCTTCCAGGAAACGATCAGAACGTAGACAGATTGAGACATTACTCCCATGGCGAGAAGTCCGCATGGTACTTATTGTATTCAATGCCGATGCTATTTTTGTGTTTCATCACCACTCTGAAGCTCCATAGATTACAGAATGCCTCCAGATGTGCTTCGGAAACTACTACTGCTCCTCCTGGAATCGATCAAAGCGTAGACAGTTTGAGACATTTCTCCAATGGAGAAAAGTCAGCATGATACTTATTGTATTCAATGCCGATGCAATTTTTGTGTTTCATCAACACTCTGTAGGTCCACAGATTACAGATTGCCTCCAGATGTGCTTCGGAAACTACTACTGGTCTTCCAGGGAACGATCAAATCGTAGACAGTTTGAGACATTACTCCCATCTAGAAAAGTCCGCATGGTACTTATTGTATTCAATGCCGATGCAATTTTTGTGCTTCATCAACACTCTGTAGGTCCACAGATTTCAAAATGCCTCCAGAAGTGCTTCGGTAACTACTACTGGTCTTAAAGGGATCGATCAAAAGCGTAGTCAGTTTGAGACATTACTCCCATGGAGAAAAGTCCGCATGGAACTGATTGTATTCAATGAAGATGCTATTTTTGTGTTTCATCAACACACCGTAATTCCACAGATTACAGAATGCCTCCAGATGTGATTCGGAAACCACTACTAGTCTTCCAGGGAACGATCAAAGCGTAGACTGTTTGAGACATTACTCCCATGGAGAAAAGTCCGCATGGTAGTTATTGTATTCAATACCGATGCTATTTTTGTGTTTCATCACCACTCTGAAGCCCCATAGATTACAAAATGCCTCCAGATGTGCTTCGGAAACTACTACTGGTCTTCCAGGGAACGATCAAATCGTAGACAGTTTGAGACATTACTCCTGTGGAGAAATGTCCGCATGGAACTTATTGTATTCAATGAAGATGCTATTTTTTTGTTTCATCACCACTCTGAACCTCCATAGATTCCAGAATGCCTCCAGATGTGCTTTGCAAACTACTACTGGTCTTCCAGGGAACGATCGAAACGTAGACAGTTTGAGACATTACATCCATGGAGAAAAGTCAGCATGGTACTTACTGTAGTCAATGACGATGCAATTTTTGTGTATCATCAATACTCTGTAAGTCCACGGATTACAGAATGCCTCCAGATGTGCTTCAGAAACTACTACTGGTCTTCCAGGGAACGATGAAATCGTAGCCAGTTTATGACATTACTCCCGTGGAGAAAAGTCCGCATGGAACTTATTGTATTCAATGCCGATGCAATTTTTGTGTTTCATCAACACTCTGTAGGTCTACAGATTACAGAATGCCTCCAGATGTGCTTCGGAAACTACTACTGGTCTTCCATGGAACGATCAAAACGTAGATAATTTGAGACACTACTCCCATGGAGAGAAGTCCGCATGGTACTTCTAGTATTCAATGCCGATGCAATTTTTGTTTTTCATCACCACTCTGAAGCTCCATAGATACAGAATGCCTCCAGATGTGCTTTGGAAACTACTACTGGTCTTCCTGGGAACGATCAAATCGTAAACAGTTTGAGACATTACACCCATGAAGAAAAGTCCGCATGGTACTTATTGTATTCAATGCCGATGCTATTTTTGTGTTTAATCAACTCTCAGTAGTTCCACAGATTGCAGAATGCCTCAAGATGTGCTTCGGAAGCTACTACTGGTTTTCCCGGAAGCGATCAAAACGTAGACAGTTTGAGACATTTCTCCAATGGAGAAAAGTCAGCAAGATACTTATTGTATTCAATGCCGATGCTATTTTTGTGTTTCATCAACACTCTGTAGGTCCACAGATTACAGATTGCCTCCAGATGTGCTTCGGAAACTACTACTGGTCTTCCAGGGAACGATCAAAACGTAGACAGTTTGAGACATTACTCCCTTGGAGAAAAGTCCGCATGGTACTTATTGTATTCAATGCCGATGCAATTTTTGTGTTTCATCAACACTCTGTAGGTCCACAGATTACAGAATGCCTCCAGATTTGCTTCGGAAACTACTACTGGTCTTCTTATAATCGATCAAATCGTAGACAGTTTGAGACATTTCTCCAATGGAGAAGAGTCCACATGGTACTTATTGTATTCAATGCCGATGCAATTTTTGTGTTTCATCAACAATCTGTAGGTCCAAAAATTACAAAATTCTTCCAGATGTGCTTCGGAAACCACTACTGGTCTTCCAGGAAACGATCAAAACGTAGACAGTTTGAGACATTACTCCCATGGAGAAAAGTCCGCATGGTAGTTATTGTATTCAATGACGATGCAATTTATGTCCTTCATCAACACTCTGTAGGTCCACAGATTACAAAATGCCTCCAGAAGTGCTTCGGAAACTACTACTGGTTTTCCAGGGAACGTTCAAAGCGTAGACAGTTTGAGACATTACTCCCATGGAGAAACGTCCGCATAGTACTTATTGTATACAATGCCGTTGCTATTATTGTGTTTCATCAACATCCTGTATGTCCACAGATTCCAGAATGCCCCCAGATGTCCTTTGGAAACTACTACTGGTCTTCCAGGGAACGATCGAAACGTAGACAGATTGAGACATTACTTCCATGGAGAAAAGTCAGCATGGTACTTATTGTATTCAATGACGATGCAATTTTTGTGTTTCATCAACACTCTGTAAGTCCACAGATTACAGAATGCCTCCAGATGTGCTTCAGAAACTACTACTGGTCTTCCAGGGAACGATCAAAACGTAGATATTTTGAGACACTACTCCAATGGAGAGAAGTCCGCATGGTACTTCTAGTATTCAACGCCGATGCAATTTGTGTGTTTCATCACCACTCTGAAGCTCCATAGATACAGAATGCCTCCAGATGTGCTTTGGAAACTACAACTGGTCTTCCAGGGAACGATCAAAGCGTAGACAGTTTAAGAAATTACTCCCATGGAAAAAAGACCGCATGGTACTTATTGTTTTCAATGCCGATGCTATTTTTGTGTTTAATGAACTCTCAGTAGTCCACAGATTGCAGAATGCCTCAAGATGTGCTTCGGAAGCTACTACTGGTTTTCCAGGAAGCGATCAAATCGTAGACAGTTTGAGACATTTCTCCAATGGAGAAAAGTCCGCATGGTACTTATTTTATTCAATGCCGATGCAATTTTTGTGTTTCATCAACACTCTGTAGGTCCACATATTACAAAATGCTTCCAGATGTGCTTCGGAAACTACTACTGGTCTTCCAGGAAACGATCAAAACGTAGACAGATTGAGACATTACTCCCATGGAGAGAAGTCCGCATGGTACTTATTGTATTCAATGCCGATGCTATTTTTGTGTTTCTTCACCACTCTGAAGCTCCATAGATTACAGAATGCCTCCAGATGTGCTTCGGAAACTACTACTGCTCCTCCTGGAATCGATCAAAGCGTAGACAGTTTGAGACATTTCTCCAATGGAGAAAAGTCAGCATGATACTTATTGTATTCAATGCCGATGCAATTTTTGTGTTTCATCAACACTCTGTAGGTCCACAGATTACAGATTGCCTCCAGATGTGCTTCGGAAACTACTACTGGTCTTCCAGGGAACGATCAAATCGTAGACAGTTTGAGACATTACTCCCATCTAGAAAAGTCCGCATGGTACTTATTGTATTCAATGCCGATGCAATTTTTGTGCTTCATCAACACTCTGTAGGTCCACAGATTACAAAATGCCTCCAGAAGTGCTTCGGTAACTACTACTGGTCTTAAAGGGATCGATCAAAGCGTAGACAGTTTGAGACATTACTCCCATGGAGAAAAGTCCGCATGGAACTTATTGTATTCAATGAAGATGCTATTTTTGTGTTTCATCAACACACCGTAATTCCACAGATTACAGAATGCCTCCAGATGTGATTCGGAAACCACTACTAGTCTTCCAGGGAACGATCAAAGCGTAGACAGTTTGAGACATTACTCCCGTGGAGAAAAGTCCGCATGGAACTTATTGTACTCAATGAAGATGCTATTTTTGTGTTTCATCACCACTCTGAACCTCCATAGATTCCAGAATGCCCCCAGATGTGCTTTGCAAACTACTACTGGTCTTCCAGGGAACGATCGAAACGTAGACAGTTTGAGACATTACATCCATGGAGAAAAGTCAGCATGGTACTTACTGTATTCAATGACGATGCAATTTTTGTGTTTCATCAATACTCTGTAAGTCCACGGATTACAGAATGCCTCCAGATGTGCTTCAGAAACTACTACTGGTCTTCCAGGGAACGATGAAATCGTAGCCAGTTTATGACATTACTCCCGTGGAGAAAAGTCCGCATGGAACTTATTGTATTCAATGCCGATGCAATTTTTGTGTTTCATCAACACTCTGTAGGTCTACAGATTACAGAATGCCTCCAGATGTGCTTCGGAAACTACTACTGGTCTTCCATGGAACGATCAAAACGTAAATAATTTGAGACACTACTCCCATGGAGAGAAGTCCGCATGGTACTTCTAGTATTCAATGCCGATGCAATTTTTGTGTTTCATCACCACTCTGAAGCTCCATAGATACAGAATGCCTCCAGATGTGCTTTGGAAACTACTACTGGTCTTCCAGGGAACGATCAAAGCGTAGACAGTTTAAGAAATTACTCCCATGGAAAAAAGACCGCATGGTACGTATTGTTTTCAATGCCGATGCTATTTTTGTGTTTAATCAACTCTCAGTAGTTCCACAGATTGCAGAATGCCTCAAGATGTGCTTCGGAAGCTACTACTGGTTTTCCAAGAAGCGATCAAAGCGTAGACAGTTTGAGACATTTCTCCAATGGAGAAAAGTCAGCAAGTTACTTATTGTATTCAATGCCGATGCAATTTTTGTGTTTCATCAACACTCTGTAGGTCCACAGATTACAGATTGCCTCCAGATGTTCTTCGGAAACTACTACTGGTCTTCCAGGGAACGATCAAAACGTAGACAGTTTGAGACATTACTCCCTTGGAGAAAAGTCCGCATGGTACTTATTGTATTCAATGGAGATGCTTTTTTTTGTGTTTCATTACCACTCTGAAGCACCATAGATTACAGAATGCCTCCAGATGTGCTTCGGAAACTACTACTTAACTTCCAGGGAACGATCAAAACCTAGACAGTTTGAGACATTACTCCATTGGAGAAATGTCCGCATGAAACTTATTGTATTCAATGCCGATGCAATTTTTGTGTTTAATCAACACTCTGTAGGTCCACAGATTACAGAATGCCTCCAGATTTGCTTCGGAAACTACTACTGGTCTTCTTATAATCGATCAAATCGTAGACAGTTTGAGACATTTCTCCAATGGAGAAGAGTCCACATGGTACTTATCTTATTCAATGCCGATGCAATTTTTGTGTTTCATCAACAATCTGTAGGTCCAAAAATTACAAAATTCTTCCAGATGTGCTTCGAAAACCACTACTGGTCTTCCAGGAAACGATCAAAACGTAGACAGCTTGAGACATTACTCCCATGGAGAAAAGTCCGCATGGTACTTATTGTATTCAATGCCGTTGCTATTATTGTGTTTCATCACCACTCTGAAGCTCCATATATTACACAATGACTCCAGATGTGGTTAGGAAACTACTACTGGTCTTGCATGGAACGATTAAAGCGTAGACAGTTTAAGACATTACTTCCATGGAGAAAAGTCCGCATTGTACTTATTGTATTCAATGCCGATGCAATTTTTTTGTTTCATCAACTCTCTATAGGACCACAGATCACAGAATGCCTAAAGATGTGCATCGGAAACTACTACTGGTCTTCCAGGGAACGATCGAAACGTAGACAGATTGAGACATTACTTCCATGGAGAAAAGTCAGCATGGTACTTATTGTTTTCAATGCCGATGCTATTTTTGTGTTTCGTCAACTCTCAGTAGTTCCACAGATTGCAGAATGCCTCAAGATGTGCTTCGGAAGCTACTACTGGTTTTCCAGGAAGCGATCAAAGCGTAGACAATTTGAGACATTTCTCCAATAGAGAAAAGTCCGCATGGTACTAATTGTATTCAATGTCGATGCTATTCTTGTGTTTCATAAACTCTCTGTAGGTCCACAGATTGCAGAATGCCTCCCGATGTGCTTCGGAAACTACGACTGGTTTTCCAGGAAGCGATCAAAGCGTAGACAATTTGATACATTACTCCCATGGAGAAAAGTCCGCATGGTAATTATTGTATTCAATGCCCATGCAATTTTTGTGTTTCATCAACACTCTGTAGGTCCACAGATTACAGAATGCTTCCAGATGTCCTTTGGAAACCACTACTGGTCTTCCAGGGAACGATCAAATCATAGACAGTTTGAGACATTACTCCAATGGAGAAAAGTCAGCATGGTACTTATTGTATTCAATGCCGATGCAATTTTTGTGTTTCATCAACACACTGTAGGTCCACAGATTACAGATTGCCTCCAGATGTGCTTCGGAAACTACTACTGGTCTTCCAGGGAGCGATCAAATCGTAGACAGTTTGAGACTTTACTCCCGTGGAGAAAAGTCAGCATGGAACTTATTGTATTCAATGCCGATGCAATTTTTGTGTTTCATCAACATCCTGTAGGTCCACTGATTCCAGAATGCCTCCAGATGTGCTTCGGAAACTACTACTGGTCCTCCAGGGAACGATCAAAACATGGACTGTTTGAGACATTACTCCAATGGAGAAAAGTCAGCATGGTACTTATTGTATTTAATGCCGATGCAATTTTTGTGTTTCATCAACACTCTGTAGGTCCACAGATTACAGATTGCCTCCAGATGTGCTTCGGAAACTACTACTGGTCTTCCAGGGAACGATCAAAACGTAGACAGTTTGAGACATTACTCCCTTGGAGAAAAGTCCGCATGGTACTTATTGTATTCAATGAAGATGCTATTTTTGTGTTTCATCACCACTCTGAAGCCCCATAGATTACAGAATGCCTCCAGATGTGCTTCGGAAAGTACTACTGGTCTTCCAGGGAACGATCAATGCCTAGACAGTTTGAGACATTACTCCCATGGAGAAAAGTCCGCATGGTACTTATTGTATTCAATGCCGATGCAATTTTTGTATTTCATCAACACAATGTAGGTCCACAGATTACACCATGCCTCCAGATGTGCTTCGGAAACTACTACTGGTCCTCCTGGAATCGATCAAAGGGTAGACAGTTTGAGTTATTACTCCCATGGAGAAAAGTCCGCATGGTACTTATTGTATTCAATGCCTATGCAATATTTGTGTTTCATCAACAATCTGTAGGTCCACAAATTACAAAATGCCTCCAGATGTGCTTCGGAAACTATTACTGGTCTTCCAGGGAACGATCAAATCGTAGACAGTTTGAGACATTACTCCCATGGAGAAAAGTCCGCATTGTACTTATTTCATTCAATGCCGATGCAATTTTTGTGTTTCGTCAACACTCTGTAGGTCCACAGATTACAGAATGCCTCCAGATGTGCTTCGGAAACTACTACTGGTCTTCCAGGAAACGATCAAAGCGTAGACAGTTTGAGACATTACTCCCATGGAGAAAAGTCCGCATAGTACTTATTGTATGCAATGCCGTTGCTATTATTGTGTTTCATCACCACTCTGAAGCTCCATATATTACAGAATGCATCCAGATGTGCTTCGGAAACTACTACTGGTCTTCCATGGTACGATCAAAACGTAGATAATTTGAGACACTACTCGCATGGAGAGAAGTCCGCATGGTACTTCTAGTATTCAATGCTGATGCAATTTTTGTGTTTCATCACCACTCTGAAGCACCATAGATTACAGAATGCCTCCAGATGTGCTTCGGAAAGTACTACTGGTCTTCCAGGGAACGATCAAAGCCTAGACAGTTTGAGACATTACTCCCATGGGGAAAAGTCCGCATGGTACTTATTGTATTTAATGCCGATGCAATTTTTGTATTTCATCAACACAATGTAGGTCCACAGATTACAGCATGCCTCCAGATGTGCTTCGGAAACTACTACTGGTCTTCCAGGAAACGATCAAATCGTAGACAGTTTGAGACATTACTCCCATTTAGAAAAGTCCGCATGGTAGTTATTGTATTCAATGACGATGCAATTTATGTTCTTCATCAACACTCTGTAGGTCCACAGATTACAAAATGCCTCCAGAAGTGCTTCGGAAACTACTACTGCTTTTCCAGGGAACGATCAAAGCGTAGACAGTTTGAGACATTACTCCCTTGGAAAAAAGCCCGCATGGTACTTACTGTTTTCAATGCCGATGCTATTTTTGTGTTTAATCAACTCTCAGTAGTTCCACAGATTGCAGAATGCCTCAAGATGTGCTTCGGAAGCTACTACTGGTTTTCCAGGAAGCGATCAAATCGTAGACAGTTTGAGACATTTCTCCAATGGAGAAAAGTCCGCATGGTACTTATTGTATTCAATGCCGATGCAATTTTTGTGTTTCATCAACATCCTGTAGGTCCACAGATTCCAGAATGCCCCCAGATGTCCTTTGGAAACTACTACTGGCCTTCCAGGGAACGATCGAAACGTAGACAGATTGAGACATTACTTCCATGGAGAAAAGTCAGCATGGTACTTATTGTATTCCATGACGATGCAATTTTTGTGTTTCATCAACACTCTGTAAGTCCACAGATTACAGAATGCCTCCAGATGTGCTTCAGAAACTACTACTGGTCTTCCAGGGAACGATGAAATCGTAGCCAGTTTATGACATTACTCCCGTGGAGAAAAGTCCGCATGGAACTTATTGTATTCTATGCCGATGCAATTTTTGTGTTTCATCAACACTCTGTAATTCTACAGATTACAGAATGCCTCCAGATGTGCTTCGGAAACTACTACTGGTCTTCCAGGGAACGGTCAAAACGTAGATAGTTTGAGACATTACTCCCATGGAGAGAAGTCCGCATGGTACTTCTAGTATTCAATGCCGATGCAATTTTTGTGTTTCATCACCACTCTGAAGCTCCATAGATACAGAATGCCTCCAGATGTGCTTTGGAAACTACAACTGGTCTTCCAGGGAACGATCAAAGCGTAGACAGTTTAAGAAATTACTCCCATGGAAAAAAGACTGCATGGTACTTATTGTTTTCAATGCCGATGCTATTTTTGTGTTTAATCAACTCTCAGTAGTTCCACAGATTGCAGAATGCCTCAAGATGTGCTTCGGAAGCTACTACTGGTTTCCCAGGAAGCGATCAAATCGTAGACAGTTTGAGACATTTCTCCAATGGAGAAAAGTCCGCATGGTACTTCTTGTATTCAATGCCGATGCAATTTTTGTGTTTCATCAACACTCTGTAGGTCCACAAATTACAAAATGCTTCCAGATGTGCTTCGGAAACTACTACTGGTCTTCCAGGAAACGATCAAAACGTAGACAGATTGAGACATTACTCCCATGGAGAGAAGTCCGCATGGTACTTATTGTATTCAATGCCGATGCTATTTTTGTGTTTCATCACCACTCTGAAGCTCCATAGATTACAGAATGCCTCCAGATGTGCTTCGGAAACTACTACTGGTCTTCCAGGGAACGATCAAATCGTAGACAGTTTGAGACATTACTCCCATGGAGAAAAGTCCAGATGGTACTTATTGTATTCAATGCCGATGCAATTTTTGTGTTTCATCAACATCCTGTAGGTCCACAGATTCCAGAATGCCCCCAGATGTGCTTTGCAAAGTACTACTGGTCTTCCAGGGAACGATCGAAACGTAGACAGTTTGAGACATTACATCCATGGAGAAAAGTCAGCATGGTACTTATTGTATTCAATGACGATGCAATTTTTGTGTTTCATCAACACTCTGTAGGTCCACGGATTACAGAATGCCTCCAGATGTGCTTCAGAAACTACTACTGGTCTTCCAGGGAACGATGAAATCGTAGCCAGTTTATGACATTACTCCCGTGGAGAAAAGTCCGCATGGAACTTATTGTATTCAATGCCGATACAATTTTTGTGTTTCACCAACACTCTGTAGGTCTACAGATTACAGAATGCCTCCAGATGTGCTTCGGAAACTACTACTGGTCTTCCATGGAACGATCAAAACGTAGATAATTTGAGACACTACTCCCATGGAGAAAAGTCCGCATGGTACTTCTAGTATTCAATGCCGATGCAATTTTTGTGTTTCATCACCACTCTGAGCTCCATAGATACAGAATGCTTCCAGATGTGCTTTGGAAACTACTACTGGTCTTCCAGGGAACGATCAAAGCGTAGACACTTTAATATATTACTCCCATGGAAAAAAGACCCCATGGTACGTATTGTTTTCAATGCCGATGCTATTTTTGTGTTTAATCAACTCTCAGTTGTTCCACAGATTGCAGAATGCCTCAAGATGTGCTTCGGAAGCTACTACTGGTTTTCCAGGAAGCGATCAAAGCGTAGACAGTTTGAGACATTTCTCCAATGGAGAAAAGTCAGCATGATACTTATTGTATTCAATGCCGATGCAATTTTTGTGTTTCATCAACACTCTGTAGGTCCACAGATTACAGATTGCCTCCAGATGTGCTTCGGAAACTATTACTGGTCTTCCAGGGAACGATCAAAACGTAGACAGTTTGAGACATTACTCCCTTGGAGAAAGGCCCGCATAGTACTTATTGTATTCAATGAAGATGCTATTTTTGTGTTTCATCACCACTCTGAAGCACCATAGATTACAGAATGCCTCCAGATGTGCTTCGGAAACTACTACTTAACTTCCAGGGAACGATCAAAACCTAGACAGTTTGAGACATTACTCCATTGGAGAAATGTCCGCATGAAACTTATTCTATTCAATGCCGATGCAATTTTTGTGTTTCATCAACACTCTGTAGGTCCACAAATTACAGAATGCCTCCAGATTTGCTTCGGAAACTGCTACTGGTCTTCTTATAATCGATCAAATCAAAGACAGTTTGAGACATTTCTCCAATGGAGAAGAGTCCACATGGTACTTATTGTATTCAATGCCGATGCAATTTTTGTGTTTCATCAACAATCTGTGGGTCCAAAAATTACAAAATTCTTCCAGATGTGCTTCGGAAACCACTACAGGTCTTCCAGGAAACGATCAAAACGTAGACAGCTTGAGACATTACTTCCATGGAGAAAAGTCCGCATGGTACTTATTGTATTCAATGACGATGCAATTTTTGTGTTTCATCAACACTCTGTAAGTCCACAGATTACAGAATGCCTCCAGATGTGCTTCAGAAACTACTACTGGTCTTCCAGGGAACGATGAAATCGTATCTAGTTTGAGACATTAGTCCCGTGGAGAAAAGTCCGCATGGAACTTATTGTATTCAATGTCGATGCTATTATTGTGTTTCATCACCACTCTGAAGCTCCATATATTACAGAATGCATCCAGATGTGCTTCGGAAACTACTACTGGTCTTCCATGGTACGATCAAAACGTAGATAATTTGAGACACTACTCGCATTGGAGAGAAGTCCGCATGGTACTTCTAGTATTCAATGCCGATGCAATTTTTGTGTTTCATCACCAATCTGAAGCACCATAGATTACAGAATGCCTCCAGATGTGCTTCGGAAAGTACTACTGGTCTTCCAGGGAACGATCAAAGCCTAGACAGTTTGAGACATTACTCCCATGGGGAAAAGTCCGCATGGTACTTATTGTATTCAATGCCGATGCAATTTTTGTATTTCATCAACACAATGTAGGTCCACAGATTACAGCATGCCTCCAGATGTGCTTCGGAAACTACTACTGGTCTTCCAGGAAACGATCAAATCGTAGACAGTTTGAGACATTACTCCCATTTAGAAAAGTCCGCATGGTAGTTATTGTATTCAATGACGATGCAATTTATGTTCTTCATCAACACTCTGTAGGTCCACAGATTACAAAATGCCTCCAGAAGTGCTTCGGAAACTACTACTGCTTTTCCAGGGAACGATCAAAGCGTAGACAGTTTGAGACATTACTCCCATGGAGAAAAGTCCGCATAGTACTTATTGTATACAATGCCGTTGCTATTATTGTGTTTCATCACCATTCTGAAGCTCCATATATTACAGAATGCCTCCAGATGTGCTTTGGAAACTACAACTGGTCTTCCAGGGAACGATCAAGGCGTAGACAGTTTAAGAAATTACTCCCATGGAAAAAAGACCGCATGGTACTTATTGTTTTTAATGCCGATGCTATTTTTGTGTTTAATCAACTCTCAGTAGTTCCACATATTGCAGAATGCCTCAAGATGTGCTTCGGAAGCTACTACTGGTTTTCCAGGAAGCGATCAAATCGTAGACAGTTTGAGACATTTCTCCAATGGAGAAAAGTCCGCATGGTACTTATTGTATTCAATGCCGATGCAATTTTTGTGTTTCATCAACATCCTGTAGGTCCACAGATTCCAGAATGCCTCCAGATGTGCTTCGGAAACTACTACTGGTCTTCCAGGGAACGATCAAAACGTAGATAGTTTGAGACATTACTCCCATGGAGAGAAGTCCGCATGGTACTTCTAGTATTCAATGCCGATGCAATTTTTGTGTTTCATCACCACTCTGAAGCTCCATAGATACAGAATGCCTCCAGATGTGCTTTGGAAACTACAACTGGTCTTCCTGGGAACGATCAAAGCGTAGACAGTTTAAGAAATTACTCCCATGGAAAAAAGACTGCATGGTACTTATTGTTTTCAATGCCGATGCTATTTTTGTGTTTAATCAACTCTCAGTAGTTCCACAGATTGCAGAATGCCTCAAGATGTGCTTCGGAAGCTACTACTGGTTTCCCAGGAAGCGATCAAATCGTAGACAGTTTGAGACATTTCTCCAATGGAGAAAAGTCCGCATGGTACTTATTGTATTCAATGCCGATGCAATTTTTGTGTTTCATCAACACTCTGTAGGTCCACAAATTACAAAATGCTTCCAGATGTGCTTCGGAAACTACTACTGGTCTTCCAGGAAACGATCAAAACGTAGACAGATTGAGACATTACTCCCATGGAGAGAAGTCCGCATGGTACTTATTGTATTCAATGCCGATGCTATTTTTGTGTTTCATCACCACTCTGAAGCTCCATAGATTACAGAATGCCTCCAGATGTGCTTCGGAAACTACTACTGGTCTTCCAGGGAACGATCAAATCGTAGACAGTTTGAGACATTACTCCCATGGAGAAAAGTCCAGATGGTACTTATTGTATTCAATGCCGATGCAATTTTTGTGTTTCATCAACATCCTGTAGGTCCACAGATTCCAGAATGCCCCCAGATGTGCTTTGCAAACTACTACTGGTCTTCCAGGGAACGATCGAAACGTAGACAGTTTGAGACATTACATCCATGGAGAAAAGTCAGCATGGTACTTATTGTATTCAATGACGATGCAATTTTTGTGTTTCATCAACACTCTGTAAGTCCACGGATTACAGAATGCCTCCAGATGTGCTTCAGAAACTACTACTGGTCTTCCAGGGAACGATGAAATCGTAGCCAGTTTATGACATTACTCCCGTGGAGAAAAGTCCGCATGGTACTTATTGTATTCAATGAAGATGCTATTTTTGTGTTTCATCACCACTCTGAAGCCCCGTAGATTACAGAATGCCTCCAGATGTGCTTCGGAAACTACTACTGGTCTTCCAGGGAACGATCAAAACATGGACTGTTTGAGACATTACTCCAATGGAGAAAAGTCAGCATGGTACTTATTGTATTCAATGCCGATGCAATTTTTGTGTTTCATCAACACTCTGTAGGTCCACAGATTACAGATTGCCTCCAGATGTGCTTCGGAAACTACTACTGGTCTTCCTGGGAACGATCAAAACGTAGACAGTTTGAGACATTACTCCCTTGGAGAAAAGTCCGCATGGTACTTATTGTATTTAATGAAGATGCTATTTTTGTGTTTCATCAACACTCTGTAGGTCCACAGATTACAGAATGCCTCCAGATTTGCTTCGGAAACTACTACTGGTCTTCTTATAATCGATCAAATCGTAGACAGTATGAGACATTTCTCCAATGGAGAAAAGTCCGCATGGTACTTATTGTATTCAATGCCGATGCAATTTTTGTATTTCATCAACACAATGTAGGTCCACAGATTACAGCATGCCTCCAGATGTGCTTCGGAAACTACTACTGGTCCTCCTGGAATCGATCAAAGGTTAGACGCTTTGAGTTATTACTCCCATGGAGAAAAGTCCGCATGGTACTTATTGTATTCAATGCCTATGCAATTTTTGTGTTTCATCAACAATCTGTAGGTCCACAAATTACAAAATGCCTCCAGATGTGCTTCGGAAACTACTACTGGTCTTCCAGGGAACGATCAAAACGTAGACAGTTTGAGACATTACTCCCATGGAGAAAAGTCCGCATGGTACTTATTTCATTCAATGCCGATGCAATTTTTGTGTTTCGTCAACACTCTGTAGGTCCACAGATTACAGAATGCCTCCAGATGTTCTTCGGAAACTACTACTGGTCTTCCAGGAAACGATCAAATCATAGACAGTTTGAGACATTACTCCCATTTAGAAAAGTCCGCATGGTAGTTATTGTATTCAATGACGATGCAATTTATGTCCTTCATCAACACTCTGTAGGTCCACAGATTACAAAATGCCTCCAGAAGTGCTTCGGAAACTACTACTGGTTTTCCAGGGAACGATCAAAGCGTAGACAGTTTGAGACATTACTCCCATGGAGAAAAGTCTTCATAGTACTTATTGCATACAATGCCGATGGAATTTTTGTGTTTCATCAACATCCTGTAGGTCCACAGATTCCAGAATGCCCCCAGATGTCCTTTGGAAACTACTACTGGTCTTCCAGGGAACGATCGAAACGTAGACAGATTGAGACATTACTTCCAGGGATAAAAGTCAGCATGGTACTTATTGTATTCAATGACGATGCAATTTTTGTGTTTCATCAAGACTCTGTAAGTCCACAGATTACAGAATGCCTCCAGATGTGCTTCAGAAACTACTACTGGTCTTCCAGGGAACGATGAAATCGTAGCCAGTTTATGACATTACTCCCGTGGAGAAAAGTCCGCATGGAACTTATTGTATTCAATGCCGATGCAATTTTTGTGTTTCATCAGCACTCTGTAGGTCTACAGATTACAGAATGCCTCCAGATGTGCTTCGGAAGCTACTACTGGTTTCCCAGGAAGCGATCAAATCGTAGACAGTTTGAGACATTTCTCCAATGGAGAAAAGTCCGCATGGTACTTCTTGTATTCAATGCCGATGCAATTTTTGTGTTTCATCAACACTCTGTAGGTCCACAAATTACAAAATGCTTCCAGATGTGCTTCGGAAACTACTACTGGTCTTCCAGGAAACGATCAAAACGTAGACAGATTGAGACATTACTCCCATGGAGAGAAGTCCGCATGGTACTTATTGTATTCAATGCCGATGCTATTTTTGTGTTTCATCACCACTCTGAAGCTCCATAGATTACAGAATGCCTCCAGATGTGCTTCGGAAACTACTACTGGTCTTCCAGGGAACGATCAAATCGTAGACAGTTTGAGACATTACTCCCATGGAGAAAAGTCCAGATGGTACTTATTGTATTCAATGCCGATGCAATTTTTGTGTTTCATCAACATCCTGTAGGTCCACAGATTCCAGAATGCCCCCAGATGTGCTTTGCAAAGTACTACTGGTCTTCCAGGGAACGATCGAAACGTAGACAGTTTGAGACATTACATCCATGGAGAAAAGTCAGCATGGTACTTATTGTATTCAATGACGATGCAATTTTTGTGTTTCATCAACACTCTGTAGGTCCACGGATTACAGAATGCCTCCAGATGTGCTTCAGAAACTACTACTGGTCTTCCAGGGAACGATGAAATCGTAGCCAGTTTATGACATTACTCCCGTGGAGAAAAGTCCGCATGGAACTTATTGTATTCAATGCCGATACAATTTTTGTGTTTCACCAACACTCTGTAGGTCTACAGATTACAGAATGCCTCCAGATGTGCTTCGGAAACTACTACTGGTCTTCCATGGAACGATCAAAACGTAGATAATTTGAGACACTACTCCCATGGAGAAAAGTCCGCATGGTACTTCTAGTATTCAATGCCGATGCAATTTTTGTGTTTCATCACCACTCTGAGCTCCATAGATACAGAATGCTTCCAGATGTGCTTTGGAAACTACTACTGGTCTTCCAGGGAACGATCAAAGCGTAGACACTTTAATAAATTACTCCCATGGAAAAAAGACCCCATGGTACGTATTGTTTTCAATGCCGATGCTATTTTTGTGTTTAATCAACTCTCAGTTGTTCCACAGATTGCAGAATGCCTCAAGATGTGCTTCGGAAGCTACTACTGGTTTTCCAGGAAGCGATCAAAGCGTAGACAGTTTGAGACATTTCTCCAATGGAGAAAAGTCAGCATGATACTTATTGTATTCAATGCCGATGCAATTTTTGTGTTTCATCAACACTCTGTAGGTCCACAGATTACAGATTGCCTCCAGATGTGCTTCGGAAACTATTACTGGTCTTCCAGGGAACGATCAAAACGTAGACAGTTTGAGACATTACTCCCTTGGAGAAAGGCCCGCATAGTACTTATTGTATTCAATGAAGATGCTATTTTTGTGTTTCATCACCACTCTGAAGCACCATAGATTACAGAATGCCTCCAGATGTGCTTCGGAAACTACTACTTAACTTCCAGGGAACGATCAAAACCTAGACAGTTTGAGACATTACTCCATTGGAGAAATGTCCGCATGAAACTTATTCTATTCAATGCCGATGCAATTTTTGTGTTTCATCAACACTCTGTAGGTCCACAAATTACAGAATGCCTCCAGATTTGCTTCGGAAACTGCTACTGGTCTTCTTATAATCGATCAAATCAAAGACAGTTTGAGACATTTCTCCAATGGAGAAGAGTCCACATGGTACTTATTGTATTCAATGCCGATGCAATTTTTGTGTTTCATCAACAATCTGTGGGTCCAAAAATTACAAAATTCTTCCAGATGTGCTTCGGAAACCACTACAGGTCTTCCAGGAAACGATCAAAACGTAGACAGCTTGAGACATTACTTCCATGGAGAAAAGTCCGCATGGTACTTATTGTATTCAATGACGATGCAATTTTTGTGTTTCATCAACACTCTGTAAGTCCACAGATTACAGAATGCCTCCAGATGTGCTTCAGAAACTACTACTGGTCTTCCAGGGAACGATGAAATCGTAGCTAGTTTGAGACATTAGTCCCGTGGAGAAAAATCCGCATGGAACTTATTGTATTCAATGTCGATGCTATTATTGTGTTTCATCACCACTCTGAAGCTCCATATATTACAGAATGCATCCAGATGTGCTTCGGAAACTACTACTGGTCTTCCATGGTACGATCAAAACGTAGATAATTTGAGACACTACTCGCATGGAGAGAAGTCCGCATGGTACTTCTAGTATTCAATGCCGATGCAATTTTTGTGTTTCATCACCAATCTGAAGCACCATAGATTACAGAATGCCTCCAGATGTGCTTCGGAAAGTACTACTGGTCTTCCAGGGAACGATCAAAGCCTAGACAGTTTGAGACATTACTCCCATGGGGAAAAGTCCGCATGGTACTTATTGTATTCAATGCCGATGCAATTTTTGTATTTCATCAACACAATGTAGGTCCACAGATTACAGCATGCCTCCAGATGTGCTTCGGAAACTACTACTGGTCTTCCAGGAAACGATCAAATCGTAGACAGTTTGAGACATTACTCCCATTTAGAAAAGTCCGCATGGTAGTTATTGTATTCAATGACGATGCAATTTATGTTCTTCATCAACACTCTGTAGGTCCACAGATTACAAAATGCCTCCAGAAGTGCTTCGGAAACTACTACTGCTTTTCCAGGGAACGATCAAAGCGTAGACAGTTTGAGACATTACTCCCATGGAGAAAAGTCCGCATAGTACTTATTGTATACAATGCCGTTGCTATTATTGTGTTTCATCACCATTCTGAAGCTCCATATATTACAGAATGCCTCCAGATGTGCTTTGGAAACTACAACTGGTCTTCCAGGGAACGATCAAGGCGTAGACAGTTTAAGAAATTACTCCCATGGAAAAAAGACCGCATGGTACTTATTGTTTTTAATGCCGATGCTATTTTTGTGTTTAATCAACTCTCAGTAGTTCCACATATTGCAGAATGCCTCAAGATGTGCTTCGGAAGCTACTACTGGTTTTCCAGGAAGCGATCAAATCGTAGACAGTTTGAGACATTTCTCCAATGGAGAAAAGTCCGCATGGTACTTATTGTATTCAATGCCGATGCAATTTTTGTGTTTCATCAACATCCTGTAGGTCCACAGATTCCAGAATGCCTCCAGATGTGCTTCGGAAACTACTACTGGTCTTCCAGGGAACGATCAAAACGTAGATAGTTTGAGACATTACTCCCATGGAGAGAAGTCCGCATGGTACTTCTAGTATTCAATGCCGATGCAATTTTTGTGTTTCATCACCACTCTGAAGCTCCATAGATACAGAATGCCTCCAGATGTGCTTTGGAAACTACAACTGGTCTTCCTGGGAACGATCAAAGCGTAGACAGTTTAAGAAATTACTCCCATGGAAAAAAGACTGCATGGTACATATTGTTTTCAATGCCGATGCTATTTTTGTGTTTAATCAACTCTCAGTAGTTCCACAGATTGCAGAATGCCTCAAGATGTGCTTCGGAAGCTACTACTGATTTCCCAGGAAGCGATCAAATCGTAGACAGTTTGAGACATTTCTCCAATGGAGAAAAGTCCGCATGGTACTTATTGTATTCAATGCCGATGCTATTTTTGTGTTTCATCAACACTCTGTAGGTCCACAAATTACAAAATGCTTCCAGATGTGCTTCGGAAACTACTACTGGTCTTCCAGGAAACGATCAAAACGTAGACAGATTGAGACATTACTCCCATGGAGAGAAGTCCGCATGGTACTTATTGTATTCAATGCCGATGCTATTTTTGTGTTTCATCACCACTCTGAAGCTCCATAGATTACAGAATGCCTCCAGATGTGCTTCGGAAACTACTACTGGTCTTCCAGGGAACGATCAAATCGTAGACAGTTTGAGACATTACTCCCATGGAGAAAAGTCCAGATGGTACTTATTGTATTCAATGCCGATGCAATTTTTGTGTTTCATCAACATCCTGTAGGTCCACAGATTCCAGAATGCCCCCAGATGTGCTTTGCAAACTACTACTGGTCTTCCAGGGAACGATCGAAACGTAGACAGTTTGAGACATTACATCCATGGAGAAAAGTCAGCATGGTACTTATTGTATTCAATGACGATGCAATTTTTGTGTTTCATCAACACTCTGTAAGTCCACGGATTACAGAATGCCTCCAGATGTGCTTCAGAAACTACTACTGGTCTTCCAGGGAACGATGAAATCGTAGCCAGTTTATGACATTACTCCCGTGGAGAAAAGTCCGCATGGTACTTATTGTATTCAATGAAGATGCTATTTTTGTGTTTCATCACCACTCTGAAGCCCCGTAGATTACAGAATGCCTCCAGATGTGCTTCGGAAACTACTACTGGTCTTCCAGGGAACGATCAAAACATGGACTGTTTGAGACATTACTCCAATGGAGAAAAGTCAGCATGGTACTTATTGTATTCAATGCCGATGCAATTTTTGTGTTTCATCAACACTCTGTAGGTCCACAGATTACAGATTGCCTCCAGATGTGCTTCGGAAACTACTACTGGTCTTCCTGGGAACGATCAAAACGTAGACAGTTTGAGACATTACTCCCTTGGAGAAAAGTCCGCATGGTACTTATTCTATTTAATGAAGATGCTATTTTTGTGTTTCATCAACACTCTGTAGGTCCACAGATTACAGAATGCCTCCAGATTTGCTTCGGAAACTACTACTGGTCTTCTTATAATCGATCAAATCGTAGACAGTATGAGACATTTCTCCAATGGAGAAAAGTCCGCATGGTACTAATTGTATTCAATGCCGATGCAATTTTTGTGTTTCATCAACACTCTGTAGGTCCAAAAATTACAAAATGCTTCCAGATGTGCTTCGGAAACCACTACTGGTCTTCCAGGAAGCGATCAAAACGTAGACAGCTTGAGATATTACTCCCATGGAGAGAAGTCCGCATGGTACTTATTGTATTCAATGCCGATGCTATTTTTGTGTTTCATCACCACTCTGAAGCTCCATAGATTACAGAATGCCACCAGATGTGCTTCGGAAAGTACTACTGGTCTTCCAGGGAACGATCAAAGCCTAGACAGTTTGAGACATTACTCCCATGGAGAAAAGTCCGCATGGTACTTATTGTATTCAATGCCGATGCAATTTTTGTATTTCATCAACACAATGTAGGTCCACAGATTACAGCATGCCTCCAGATGTGCTTCGGAAACTACTACTGGTCCTCCTGGAATCGATCAAAGGTTAGACGCTTTGAGTTATTACTCCCATGGAGAAAAGTCCGCATGGTACTTATTGTATTCAATGCCTATGCAATTTTTGTGTTTCATCAACAATCTGTAGGTCCACAAATTACAAAATGCCTCCAGATGTGCTTCGGAAACTACTACTGGTCTTCCAGGGAACGATCAAAACGTAGACAGTTTGAGACATTACTCCCATGGAGAAAAGTCTTCATGGTACTTATTTCATTCAATGCCGATGCAATTTTTGTGTTTCGTCAACACTCTGTAGGTCCACAGATTACAGAATGCCTCCAGATGTTCTTCGGAAACTACTACTGGTCTTCCAGGAAACGATCAAATCATAGACAGTTTGAGACATTACTCCCATTTAGAAAAGTCCGCATGGTAGTTATTGTATTCAATGACGATGCAATTTATGTCCTTCATCAACACTCTGTAGGTCCACAGATTACAAAATGCCTCCAGAAGTGCTTCGGAAACTACTACTGGTTTTCCAGGGAACGATCAAAGCGTAGACAGTTTGAGACATTACTCCCATGGAGAAAAGTCTTCATAGTACTTATTGCATACAATGCCGATGGAATTTTTGTGTTTCATCAACATCCTGTAGGTCCACAGATTCCAGAATGCCCCCAGATGTCCTTTGGAAACTACTACTGGTCTTCCAGGGAACGATCGAAACGTAGACAGATTGAGACATTACTTCCATGGAGAAAAGTCAGCATGGTACTTATTGTATTCAATGACGATGCAATTTTTGTGTTTCATCAAGACTCTGTAAGTCCACAGATTACAGAATGCCTCCAGATGTGCTTCAGAAACTACTACTGGTCTTCCAGGGAACGATGAAATCGTAGCCAGTTTATGACATTACTCCCGTGGAGAAAAGTCCGCATGGAACTTATTGTATTCAATGCCGATGCAATTTTTGTGTTTCATCAGCACTCTGTAGGTCTACAGATTACAGAATGCCTCCAGATGTGCTTCGGAAACTACTACTGGTCTTCCAGGGAACGATCAAAACGTAGATAGTTTGAGACATTACTCCCATGGAGAGAAGTCCGCATGGTACTTCTAGTATTCAATGCCGATGCAATTTTTGTGTTTCATCACCACTCTGAAGCTCCATAGATACAGAATGCCTCCAGATGTGCTTTGGAAACTACAACTGGTCTTCCAGGGAACGATCAAAGCGTAGACACTTTAATAAATTACTCCCATGGAAAAAAGACCCCATGGTACGTATTGTTTTCAATGCCGATGCTATTTTTGTGTTTAATCAACTCTCTGTAGTTCCACAGATTGCAGAATGCCTCAAGATGTGCTTCGGAAGCTACTACTGGTTTTCCAGGAAGCGATCAAATCGTAGACAGTTTGAGACATTTCTCCAATGGAGAAAAGTCCGCATGGTACTTATTGTATTCAATGCCGATGCAATTTTTGTGTTTCATCAACACTCTGTAGGTCCACAAATTACAAAATGCTTCCAGATGTGCTTCGGAAACTACTACTGGTCTTCCAGGAAACGATCAAAACGTAGACAGATTGAGACATTACTCCCACGGAGAGAAGTCCGCATGGTAGTTATTGTATTCAATGCCGATGCTATTTTTGTGTTTCATCACCACTCTGAAGCTCCATAGATTACAGAATGCCTCCAGATGTGCTTCGGAAACTACTACTGGTCTTTCAGGGAACGATCAAAGCCTAGACAGTTTGAGACATTACTCCCATGGAGAAAAGTCCGCATGGTACTTATTGTATTCAATGCCGATGCATTTTTGTGTTTCATCAACACAATGTAGGTCCACAGATTACAGCATGCCTCCAGATGTGCTTCGGAAACTACTACTGCTCCTCCTGGCATCGATCAAAGCGTAGATAGTTTGAGACATTACTAACATGGAGAAAAGTCCACATTGTACTTATTGTATTCAATGCCGATGCAATTTATGTGTTTCATTAACAATCTGTAGGTCCACAGATTACAGAATGCCTCCAGATGTGCTTCGGAAACGACTACTGGTCTTCCAGGGAACGATCAAATCGTAGACAGTTTGAGACATTACTCCCATGGAGAAAAGTCCACATGGTACTTATTGTATTCAATGCCGATGCAATTTTTGTATTTCATCAACACTCTGTAGGTCCACAGATTACAAAATGTTTCCAGAAGTGCTTCGGAAACTACTACTGGTTTTCCAGGGAACGATCAAAGCGTAGACAGTTTGAGACATAACTCCCATGGAGAAAAGTCCGCATAGTACTTATTGTATACGATGCCGTTGCTATTATTGTGTTTCATCACCACTCTGAAGCTCCATATATTACAGAATGCATCCAGATGTGCTTCGGAAACTACTACTGGTCTTCCATGGTACGATCAAAGCGTAGACATTTTGAGACATTACTCCCATGGAGAAAAGTCTGCATGGTACCTATTGTATTCAATGCCGATGCAATTTTTGTGTTCCATCATTATCCTGTAGGTCCACAGATTCCAGAATGGCCCCAGATGTCCTTTGGAAACTACTACTGGTTTTCCAGGGTACGATCGAAACGTAGACAGATTGAGACATTACTTCCATGGAAAAAAGTCAGCATGGTACTTATTGTATTCAATGACGATGCAATTTTTGTGTTTCATCAACACTCTGTAAGTCCACAGATTACAGAATGCCTCCAGATGTGCTTCAGAAACTACTACTGGTCTTCCAGGGAACGATGAAATCGTAGCCAGTTTATGACATTACTCCCGTGGAGAAAAGTCCGCATGGAACTTATTGTATTCAATGCCGATGCAATTTTTGTGTTTCATCAACACTCTGTAGGTCTACAGATTACAGAATGCCTCCAGATGTGCTTCGGAAACTACAAATGGTCTTCCAGGGAACGATCAAAGCGTAGACAGTTTAAGAAATTACTCCCATGGAAAAAAGACCGCATGGTACTTATTGTTTTCAATGCCGATGCTATTTTTGTGTTTAATCAACTCTCAGTAGTTCCACAGATTGCAGAATGCCTCAAGATGTGCTTCGGAAACTACTACTGGTTTTCCAGGAAGCGATCAAATCGTAGACAGTTTGAGACATTTCTCCAATGGAGAAAAGTCCGCATGGTACTTATTGTATTCAATGCCGATGCAATTTTTGTGTTTCATCAACACTCTGAAGGTCCACAGTTTACAGAATGCATCCAGATGTGATTCGGAAACTACTACTATTCTTCCAGTGTACGATCAAAGCGTAGACAGTTTGAGTTATTACTCCCATGGAGAAAAGTCCGCATGGTACTTATTGTATTCAATGCCTATGCAATTTTTGTGTTTCATCAACAATCTGTAGGTCCACAAATTACAAAATGTCTCCAGATGTGCTTCGGAAACTACTACTGGTCTTCCAGGGAACGATCAAAACGTAGACAGTTTGAGACATTACTCCCATGGAGAAAAGTCCGCATGGTACTTATTTCATTCAATGCCGATGCAATTTTTTTGTTTCGTCAACACTCTGTAGGTCCACAGATTACAGAATGCCTCCAGATGTGCTTCGGAAACTACTACTGGTCTTCCAGGAAACGATCAAATCGTAGACAGTTTGAGACATTACTCCCATTTAGAAAAGTCCGCATGGTAGTTATTGTATTCAATGACGATGCAATTTATGTCCTTCATCAACACTCTGTAGGTCCACAGAGAACAAAATGCCTCCAGAAGTGCTTCGGAAACTACTACTGGTTTCCCAGGGAACGATCAAAGCGTAGACAGTTTGAGACATAACTCCCATGGAGAAAAGTCCGCATAGTACTTATTGTATACAATGCCGATGCAATTTTTGTGTTTCATCAACATCCTGTAGGTCCACAGATTCCAGAATGCCCCCAGATGTCCTTTGGAAACTACTGCTGGTCTTCCAGGGAACGATCGAAACGTAGATAGATTGAGACATTACTTCCATGGAGAAAAGTCAGCATGGTACTTATTGTATTCAATGACGATGCAATTTTTGTGTTTCATCAACACTCTGTAAGTCCACAGATTACAGAATGCCTCCAGATGTGCTTCAGAAACTACTACTGGTCTTCCAGGGAACGATGAAATCGTAGCCAGATTATGACATTACTCCCGTGGAGAAAAGTCCGCATGGAACATATTGTATTCAATGCCGATGCAAATTTTGTGTTTCATCACCACTCTGAAGCTCCTTAGATACAGAATGCCTCCAGATGTGCTTTGGAAACTACAACTGGTCTTCCAGGGTACGATCAAAGCGTAGACAGTTTAAGAAATTACTCCCATGGAAAAAAGACCGCATGGTACTTATTGTTTTCAATGCCGATGCTATTTTTGTGTTTAATCAACTCTCAGTAGTTCCACAGATTGCAGAATACCTCAAGATGTGCTTCGGAAGCTACTACTGGTTTTCCAGGAAGCGATCAAATCGTAGACAGTTTGAGACATTTCTCCAATGGAGAAAAGTCCGCATGGTACTTATTGTATTCAATGCCGATGCAATTTTTGTGTTTCATCAACACTCTGTAGGTCCACAAATTACAAAATGCTTCCAGATGTGCTTCGGAAACTACTACTGGTCTTCCAGGAAACGATCAAAACGTAGACAGATTGAGACATTACTCCCATCGAAAGAAGTCCGCATGGTAGTTATTGTATTCAATGCCGATGCTATTTTTTTGTTTCATCACCACTCTGAAGCTCCATAGATTACAGAATGCCTCCAGATGTGCTTCGGAAACTACTACTGGTCTTCCAGGGAACGATCAAAGCCTAGACAGTTTGAGACATTACTCCCATGGAGAAAAGTCCGCATGGTACTTATTGTATTCAATGCCGATGCATTTTTGTGTTTCATCAACACAATGTAGGTCCACAGATTACAGCATGCCTCCAGATGTGCTTCGGAAACTACTACTGGTCTTCCAGGAACGATCAAAACATGGACTGTTTGAGACATTACTCCAATGGAGAAAAGTCAGCATGGTACTTATTGTATTCAATGCCGATGCAATTTTTGTGTTTCATCAACACTCTGTAGGTCCACAGATTACAGATTGCCTCCAGATGTGCTTCGGAAACTACTACTGGTCTTCCTGGGAACGATCAAAACGTAGACAGTTTGAGACATTACTCCCTTGGAGAAAAGTCCGCATGGTACTTATTGTATTTAATGAAGATGCTATTTTTGTGTTTCATCAACACTCTGTAGGTCCACAGATTACAGAATGCCTCCAGATTTGCTTCGGAAACTACTACTGGTCTTCTTATAATCGATCAAATCATAGACAGTATGAGACATTTCTCCAATGTAGAAAAGTCCGCATGGTACTAATTGTATTCAATGCCGATGCAATTTTTGTGTTTCATCAACACTCTGTAAATCCAAAAATTACAAAATGCTTCCAGATGTGCTTCGGAAACCACTACTGGTCTTCCAGGAAGCGATCAAAACGTAGACAGCTTGAGACATTACTCCCATGGAGAGAAGTCCGCATGGTACTTATTGTATTCAATGCCGATGCTATTTTTGTGTTTCATCACCACTCTGAAGCTCCATAGATTACAGAATGCCACCAGATGTGCTTCGGAAAGTACTACTGGTCTTCCAGGGAACGATCAAAGCCTAGACAGTTTGAGACATTACTCCCATGGAGAAAAGTCCGCATGGTACTTATTGTATTCAATGCCGATGCAATTTTTGTATTTCATCAACACAATGTAGGTCCACAGATTACAGCATGCCTCCAGATGTGCTTCGGAAACTACTACTGGTCCTCCTGGAATCGATCAAAGGTTAGACGCTTTGAGTTATTACTCCCATGGAGAAAAGTCCGCATGGTACTTATTGTATTCAATGCCTATGCAATTTTTGTGTTTCATCAACAATCTGTAGGTCCACAAATTACAAAATGCCTCCAGATGTGCTTCGGAAACTACTACTGGTCTTCCAGGGAACGATCAAAACGTAGACAGTTTGAGACATTACTCCCATGGAGAAAAGTCCGCATGGTACTTATTTCATTCAATGCCGATGCAATTTTTGTGTTTCGTCAACACTCTGTAGGTCCACAGATTACAGAATGCCTCCAGATGTGCTTCGGAAACTACTACTGGTCTTCCAGGAAACGATCAAATCGTAGACAGTTTGAGACATTACTCCCATTTAGAAAAGTCCGCATGGTAGTTATTGTATTCAATGCCGATGCAATTTATGTCCTTCATCAACACTCTGTAGGTCCACAGATTACAGATTGCCTCTAGATGTGCTTCGGAAACTACTACTGGTCTTCCTGGGAACGATCAAAACGTAGACAGTTTGAGACATTACTCCCTTGGAGAAAAGTCCGCATGGTACTTATTGTATTTAATGAAGATGCTATTTTTGTGTTTCATCAACACTCTGTAGGTCCACAGATTACAGAATGCCTCCAGATTTGCTTCGGAAACTACTACTGGTCTTCTTATAATCGATCAAATCGTAGACAGTATGAGACATTTCTCCAATGGAGAAAAGTCCGCATGGTACTAATTGTATTCAATGCCGATGCAATTTTTGTGTTTCATCAACACTCTGTAGGTCCAAAAATTACAAAATGCTTCCAGATGTGCTTCGGAAACCACTACTGGTCTTCCAGGAAGCGATCAAATCGTAGACAGCTTGAGACATTACTCCCATGGAGAGAAGTCCGCATGGTACTTATTGTATTCAATGCCGATGCTATTTTTGTGTTTCATCACCACTCTGAAGCTCCATAGATTACAGAATGCCACCAGATGTGCTTCGGAAAGTACTACTGGTCTTCCAGGGAACGATCAAAGCCTAGACAGTTTGAGACATTACTCCCATGGAGAAAAGTCCGCATGGTACTTATTGTATTCAATGCCGATGCAATTTTTGTATTTCATCAACACAATGTAGGTCCACAGATTACAGCATGCCTCCAGATGTGCTTCGGAAACTACTACTGGTCCTCCTGGAATCGATCAAAGGTTAGACGCTTTGAGTTATTACTTCCATGGAGAAAAGTCCGCATGGTACTTATTGTATTCAATGCCTATGCAATTTTTGTGTTTCATCAACAATCTGTAGGTCCACAAATTACAAAATGCCTCCAGATGTGCTTCGGAAACTACTACTGGTCTTCCAGGGAACGATCAAAACGTAGACAGTTTGAGACATTACTCCCATGGAGAAAAGTCCGCATGGTACTTATTTCATTCAATGCCGATGCAATTTTTGTGTTTCGTCAACACTCTGTAGGTCCACAGATTACAGAATGCCTCCAGATGTGCTTCGGAAACTACTACTGGTCTTCCAGGAAACGATCAAATCGTAGACAGTTTGAGACATTACTCCCATTTAGAAAAGTCCGCATGGTAGTTATTGTATTCAATGACGATGCAATTTATGTCCTTCATCAACACTCTGTAGGTCCACAGATTACAAAATGCCTCCAGAAGTGCTTCGGAAACTACTACTGGTTTTCCAGGGAACGATCAAAGCGTAGACAGTTTGAGACATTACTCCCATGGAGAAAAGTCTTCATAGTACTTATTGCATACAATGCCGATGCAATTTTTGTGTTTCATCAACATCCTGTAGGTCCACAGATTCCAGAATGCCCCCAGATGTCCTTTGGAAACTACTACTGGTCTTCCAGGGAACGATCGAAACGTAGACAGATTGAGACATTACTTCCATGGAGAAAAGTCAGCATGGTACTTATTGTATTCAATGACGATGCAATTTTTGTGTTTCATCAAGACTCTGTAAGTCCACAGATTACAGAATGCCTCCAGATGTGCTTCAGAAACTACTACTGGTCTTCCAGGGAACGATGAAATCGTAGCCAGTTTATGACATTACTCCCGTGGAGAAAAGTCCGCATGGAACTTATTGTATTCAATGCCGATGCAATTTTTGTGTTTCATCAGCACTCTGTAGGTCTACAGATTACAGAATGCCTCCAGATGTGCTTCGGAAACTACTACTGGTCTTCCAGGGAACGATCAAAACGTAGATAGTTTGAGACATTACTCCCATGGAGAGAAGTCCGCATGGTACTTCTAGTATTCAATGCCGATGCAATTTTTGTGTTTCATCACCACTCTGAAGCTCCATAGATACAGAATGCCTCCAGATGTGCTTTGGAAACTACAACTGGTCTTCCAGGGAACGATCAAAGCGTAGACACTTTAATAAATTACTCCCATGGAAAAAAGACCCCATGGTACGTATTGTTTTCAATGCCGATGCTATTTTTGTGTTTAATCAACTCTCTGTAGTTCCACAGATTGCAGAATGCCTCAAGATGTGCTTCGGAAGCTACTACTGGTTTTCCAGGAAGCGATCAAATCGTAGACAGTTTGAGACATTTCTCCAATGGAGAAAAGTCCGCATGGTACTTATTGTATTCAATGCCGATGCAATTTTTGTGTTTCATCAACACTCTGTAGGTCCACAAATTACAAAATGCTTCCAGATGTGCTTCGGAAACTACTACTGGTCTTCCAGGAAACGATCAAAACGTAGACAGATTGAGACATTACTCCCACGGAGAGAAGTCCGCATGGTAGTTATTGTATTCAATGCCGATGCTATTTTTGTGTTTCATCACCACTCTGAAGCTCCATAGATTACAGAATGCCTCCAGATGTGCTTCGGAAACTACTACTGGTCTTTCAGGGAACGATCAAAGCCTAGACAGTTTGAGACATTACTCCCATGGAGAAAAGTCCGCATGGTACTTATTGTATTCAATGCCGATGCATTTTTGTGTTTCATCAACACAATGTAGGTCCACAGATTACAGCATGCCTCCAGATGTGCTTCGGAAACTACTACTGCTCCTCCTGGCATCGATCAAAGCGTAGATAGTTTGAGACATTACTAACATGGAGAAAAGTCCACATTGTACTTATTGTATTCAATGCCGATGCAATTTATGTGTTTCATTAACAATCTGTAGGTCCACAGATTACAGAATGCCTCCAGATGTGCTTCGGAAACTACTACTGGTCTTCCAGGGAACGATCAAATCGTAGACAGTTTGAGACATTACTCCCATGGAGAAAAGTCCACATGGTACTTATTGTATTCAATGCCGATGCAATTTTTGTATTTCATCAACACTCTGTAGGTCCACAGATTACAAAATGCCTCCAGAAGTGCTTCGGAAACTACTACTGGTTTTCCAGGGAACGATCAAAGCGTAGACAGTTTGAGACATAACTCCCATGGAGAAAAGTCCGCATAGTACTTATTGTATACGATGCCGTTGCTATTATTGTGTTTCATCACCACTCTGAAGCTCCATATATTACAGAATGCATCCAGATGTGCTTCGGAAACTACTACTGGTCTTCCATGGTACGATCAAAGCGTAGACATTTTGAGACATTACTCCCATGGACAAAAGTCTGCATGGTACCTATTGTATTCAATGCCGATGCAATTTTTGTGTTCCATCATTATCCTGTAGGTCCACAGATTCCAGAATGGCCCCAGATGTCCTTTGGAAACTACTACTGGTTTTCCAGGGTACGATCGAAACGTAGACAGATTGAGACATTACTTCCATGGAAAAAAGTCAGCATGGTACTTATTGTATTCAATGACGATGCAATTTTTGTGTTTCATCAACACTCTGTAAGTCCACAGATTACAGAATGCCTCCAGATGTGCTTCAGAAACTACTACTGGTCTTCCAGGGAACGATGAAATCGTAGCCAGTTTATGACATTACTCCCGTGGAGAAAAGTCCGCATGGAACTTATTGTATTCAATGCCGATGCAATTTTTGTGTTTCATCAACACTCTGTAGGTCTACAGATTACAGAATGCCTCCAGATGTGCTTCGGAAACTACAAATGGTCTTCCAGGGAACGATCAAAGCGTAGACAGTTTAAGAAATTACTCCCATGGAAAAAAGACCGCATGGTACTTATTGTTTTCAATGCAGATGCTATTTTTGTGTTTAATCAACTCTCAGTAGTTCCACAGATTGCAGAATGCCTCGAGATGTGCTTCGGAAACTACTACTGGTTTTCCAGGAAGCGATCAAAACGTAGACAGTTTGAGACATTTCTCCAATGGAGAAAAGTCCGCATGGTACTTATTGTATTCAATGCCGATGCAATTTTTGTGTTTCATCAACACTCTGAAGGTCCACAGTTTACAGAATGCATCCAGATGTGATTCGGAAACTACTACTATTCTTCCAGTGTACGATCAAAGCGTAGACAGTTTGAGTTATTACTCCCATGGAGAAAAGTCCGCATGGTACTTATTGTATTCAATGCCTATGCAATTTTTGTGTTTCATCAACAATCTGTAGGTCCACAAATTACAAAATGTCTCCAGATGTGCTTCGGAAACTACTACTGGTCTTCCAGGGAACGATCAAAACGTAGACAGTTTGAGACATTACTCCCATGGAGAAAAGTCCGCATGGTACTTATTTCATTCAATGCCGATGCAATTTTTTTGTTTCGTCAACACTCTGTAGGTCCACAGATTACAGAATGCCTCCAGATGTGCTTCGGAAACTACTACTGGTCTTCCAGGAAACGATCAAATCGTAGACAGTTTGAGACATTACTCCCATTTAGAAAAGTCCGCATGGTAGTTATTGTATTCAATGACGATGCAATTTATGTCCTTCATCAACACTCTGTAGGTCCACAGATAACAAAATGCCTCCAGAAGTGCTTCGGAAACTACTACTGGTTTTCCAGGGAACGATCAAAGCGTAGACAGTTTGAGACATAACTCCCATGGAGAAAAGTCCGCATAGTTCTTATTGTATACAATGCCGATGCAATTTTTGTGTTTCATCAACATCCTGTAGGTCCACAGATTCCAGAATGCCCCCAGATGTCCTTTGGAAACTACTGCTGGTCTTCCAGGGAACGATCGAAACGTAGATAGATTGAGACATTACTTCCATGGAGAAAAGTCAGCATGGTACTTATTGTATTCAATGACGATGCAATTTTTGTGTTTCATCAACACTCTGTAAGTCCACAGATTACAGAATGCCTCCAGATGTGCTTCAGAAACTACTACTGGTCTTCCAGGGAACGATGAAATCGTAGCCAGATTATGACATTACTCCCGTGGAGAAAAGTCCGCATGGAACATATTGTATTCAATGCCGATGCAAATTTTGTGTTTCATCAACACTCTGTAGGTCTACAGATTACAGAATGCCTCCAGATGTGCTTCGGAAACTACTACTGGTCTTCCAGGGAACGATCAAAACGTAGATAGTTTGAGACATTACTCCCATGGAGAGAAGTCCGCATGGTACTTCTAGTATTCAATGCCGATGCAATTTTTGTGTTTCATCACCACTCTGAAGCTCCTTAGATACAGAATGCCTCCAGATGTGCTTTGGAAACTACAACTGGTCTTCCAGGGTACGATCAAAGCGTAGACAGTTTAAGAAATTACTCCCATGGAAAAAAGACCGCATGGTACTTATTGTTTTCAATGCCGATGCTATTTTTGTGTTTAATCAACTCTCAGTAGTTCCACAGATTGCAGAATACCTCAAGATGTGCTTCGGAAGCTACTACTGGCTTTCCAGGAAGCGATCAAATCGTAGACAGTTTGAGACATTTCTCCAATGGAGAAAAGTCCGCATGGTACTTATTGTATTCAATGCCGATGCAATTTTTGTGTTTCATCAACACTCTGTAGGTCCACAAATTACAAAATGCTTCCAGATGTGCTTCGGAAACTACTACTGGTCTTCCAGGAAACGATCAAAACGTAGACAGATTGAGACATTACTCCCATGGAAAGAAGTCCGCATGGTAGTTATTGTATTCAATGCCGATGCTATTTTTGTGTTTCATCACCACTCTGAAGCTCCATAGATTACAGAATGCCTCCAGATGTGCTTCGGAAACTACTACTGGTCTTCCAGGGAACGATCAAAGCCTAGACAGTTTGAGACATTACTCCCATGGAGAAAAGTCCGCATGGTACTTATTGTATTCAATGCCGATGCATTTTTGTGTTTCATCAACACAATGTAGGTCCACAGATTACAGCATGCCTCCAGATGTGCTTCGGAAACTACTACTGGTCTTCCAGGAACGATCAAAACATGGACTGTTTGAGACATTACTCCAATGGAGAAAAGTCAGCATGGTACTTATTGTATTCAATGCCGATGCAATTTTTGTGTTTCATCAACACTCTGTAGGTCCACAGATTACAGATTGCCTCCAGATGTGCTTCGGAAACTACTACTGGTCTTCCTGGGAACGATCAAAACGTAGACAGTTTGAGACATTACTCCCTTGGAGAAAAGTCCGCATGGTACTTATTGTATTTAATGAAGATGCTATTTTTGTGTTTCATCAACACTCTGTAGGTCCACAGATTACAGAATGCCTCCAGATTTGCTTCGGAAACTACTACTGGTCTTCTTATAATCGATCAAATCATAGACAGTATGAGACATTTCTCCAATGTAGAAAAGTCCGCATGGTACTAATTGTATTCAATGCCGATGCAATTTTTGTGTTTCATCAACACTCTGTAGGTCCAAAAATTACAAAATGCTTCCAGATGTGCTTCGGAAACCACTACTGGTCTTCCAGGAAGCGATCAAAACGTAGACAGCTTGAGACATTACTCCCATGGAGAGAAGTCCGCATGGTACTTATTGTATTCAATGCCGATGCTATTTTTGTGTTTCATCACCACTCTGAAGCTCCATAGATTACAGAATGCCACCAGATGTGCTTCGGAAAGTACTACTGGTCTTCCAGGGAACGATCAAAGCCTAGACAGTTTGAGACATTACTCCCATGGAGAAAAGTCCGCATGGTACTTATTGTATTCAATGCCGATGCAATTTTTGTATTTCATCAACACAATGTAGGTCCACAGATTACAGCATGCCTCCAGATGTGCTTCGGAAACTACTACTGGTCCTCCTGGAATCGATCAAAGGTTAGACGCTTTGAGTTATTACTCCCATGGAGAAAAGTCCGCATGGTACTTATTGTATTCAATGCCTATGCAATTTTTGTGTTTCATCAACAATCTGTAGGTCCACAAATTACAAAATGCCTCCAGATGTGCTTCGGAAACTACTACTGGTCTTCCAGGGAACGATCAAAACGTAGACAGTTTGAGACATTACTCCCATGGAGAAAAGTCCGCATGGTACTTATTTCATTCAATGCCGATGCAATTTTTGTGTTTCGTCAACACTCTGTAGGTCCACAGATTACAGAATGCCTCCAGATGTGCTTCGGAAACTACTACTGGTCTTCCAGGAAACGATCAAATCGTAGACAGTTTGAGACATTACTCCCATTTAGAAAAGTCCGCATGGTAGTTATTGTATTCAATGCCGATGCAATTTATGTCCTTCATCAACACTCTGTAGGTCCACAGATTACAAAATGCCTCCAGAAGTGCTTCGGAAACTACTACTGGTTTTCCAGGGAACGATCAAAGCGTAGACAGTTTGAGACATTACTCCCATGGAGAAAAGTCTTCATAGTACTTATTGCATACAATGCCGATGCAATTTTTGTGTTTCATCAACATCCTGTAGGTCCACAGATTCCAGAATGCCCCCAGATGTCCTTTGGAAACTACTACTGGTCTTCCAGGGAACGATCGAAACGTAGACAGATTGAGACATTACTTCCATGGAGAAAAGTCAGCATGGTACTTATTGTATTCAATGACGATGCAATTTTTGTGTTTCATCAAGACTCTGTAAGTCCACAGATAACAGAATGCCTCCAGATGTGCTTCAGAAACTACTACTGGTCTTCCAGGGAACGATGAAATCGTAGCCAGTTTATGACATTACTCACGTGGAGAAAAGTCCGCATGGAACTTATTGTATTCAATGCCGATGCAATTTTTGTGTTTCATCAACACTCTGTAGGTCTACAGATTACAGAATGCCTCCAGATGTGCTTCGGAAACTACTACTGGTCTTCCAGGGAACGATCAAAACGTAGATAGTTTGAGACATTACTCCCATGGAGAGAAGTCCGCATGGTACTTCTAGTATTCAATGCCGATGCAATTTTTGTGTTTCATCACCACTCTGAAGCTCCATAGATACAGAATGCCTCCAGATGTGCTTTGGAAACTACAACTGGTCTTCCAGGGAACGATCAAAGCGTAGACACTTTAATAAATTACTCCCATGGAAAAAAGACCCCATGGTACGTATTGTTTTCAATGCCGATGCTATTTTTGTGTTTAATCAACTCTCTGTAGTTCCACAGATTGCAGAATGCCTCAAGATGTGCTTCGGAAGCTACTACTGGTTTTCCAGGAAGCGATCAAATCGTAGACAGTTTGAGACATTTCTCCAATGGAGAAAAGTCCGCATGGTTCTTATTGTATTCAATGCCGATGCAATTTTTGTGTTTCATCAACACTCTGTAGGTCCACAAATTACAAAATGCTTCCAGATGTGCTTCGGAAACTACTACTGGTCTTCCAGGAAACGATCAAAACGTAGACAGATTGAGACATTACTCCCACGGAGAGAAGTCGACATGGTAGTTATTGTATTCAATGCCGATGCTATTTTTGTGTTTCATCACCACTCTGAAGCTCCATAGATTACAGAATGCCTCCAGATGTGCTTCGGAAACTACTACTGGTCTTCCAGGGAACGATCAAAGCCTAGACAGTTTGAGACATTACTCCCATGGAGAAAAGTCCGCATGGTACTTATTGTATTCAATGCCGATGCATTTTTGTGTTTCATCAACACAATGTAGGTCCACAGATTACAGCATGCCTCCAGATATGCTTCGGAAACTACTACTGCTCCTCCTGGAATCGATCAAAGCGTAGACAGTTTGAGACATTACTAACATGGAGAAAAGTCCACATTGTACTTATTGTATTCAATGCCGATGCAATTTATGTGTTTCATTAACAATCTGTAGGTCCACAGATTACAGAATGCCTCCAGATGTGCTTCGGAAACTACTACTGGTCTTCCAGGGAACGATCAAATCGTAGACAGTTTGAGACATTACTCCCATGGAGAAAAGTCCGCATGGTACTTATTGTATTCAATGCCGATGCAATTTTTGTATTTCATCAACACTCTGTAGGTCCACAGATTACAAAATGCCTCCAGAAGTGCTTCGGAAACTACTACTGGTTTTCCAGGGAACGATCAAAGCGTAGACAGTTTGAGACATAACTCCCATGGAGAAAAGTCCGCATAGTACTTATTGTATACGATGCCGTTGCTATTATTGTGTTTCATCACCACTCTGAAGCTCCATATATTACAGAATGCATCCAGATGTGCTTCGGAAACTATTACTGGTCTTCCATGGTACGATCAAAGCGTAGACATTTTGAGACATTACTCCCATGGACAAAAGTCTGCATGGTACTTATTGTATTCAATGCCGATGCAATTTTTGTGTTTCATCAACATCCTGTAGGTCCACAGATTCCAGAATGGCCCCAGATGTCCTTTGGAAACTACTACTGGTCTTCCAGGGAACGATCGAAACGTAGACAGATTGAGACATTACTTCCATGGAAAAAAGTCAGCATGGTACTTATTGTATTCAATGACGATGCAATTTTTGTGTTTCATCAACACTCTGTAAGTCCACAGATTACAGAATGCCTCCAGATGTGCTTCAGAAACTACTACTGGTCTTCCAGGGAACGATGAAATCGTAGCCAGTTTATGACATTACTCCCGTGGAGAAAAGTCCGCATGGAACTTATTGTATTCAATGCCGATGCAATTTTTGTGTTTCATCAACACTCTGTAGGTCTACAGATTACAGAATGCCTCCAGATGTGCTTCGGAAACTACAACTGGTCTTCCAGGGAACGATCAAAGCGTAGACAGTTTAAGAAATTACTCCCATGGAAAAAAGACCGCATGGTACTTATTGTTTTCAATGCCGATGCTATTTTTGTGTTTAATAAACTCTCAGTAGTTCCACAGATTGCAGAATGCCTCAAGATGTGCTTCGGAAGCTACTACTGGTTTTCCAGGAAGCGATCAAATCGTAGAGAGTTTGAGACATTTCTCCAATGGAGAAAAGTCCGCATGGTACTTATTGTATTCAATGCCGATGCAATTTTTGTGTTTCATCAACACTCTGAAGGTCCACAGATTACAGAATGCATCCAGATGTGCTTCGGAAACTACTACTATTCTTCCAGTGTACGATCAAAGCGTAGACAGTTTGAGTTATTACTCCCATGGAGAAAAGTCCGCATGGTACTTATTGTATTCAATGCCTATGCAATTTTTGTGTTTCATCAACAATCTGTAGGTCCACAAATTACAAAATGTCTCCAGATGTGCTTCGGAAACTACTACTGGTCTTCCAGGGAACGATCAAAACGTAGACAGTTTGAGACATTACTCCCATTTAGAAAAGTCCGCATGGTAGTTATTGTATTCAATGACGATGCAATTTATGTCCTTCATCAACACTCTGTAGGTCCACAGATTACAAAATGCCTCCAGAAGTGCTTCGGAAACTACTACTGGTTTTCCAGGGAACGATCAAAGCGTAGACAGTTTGAGACATAACTCCCATGGAGAAAAGTCCGCATAGTACTTATTGTATACAATGCCGATGCAATTTTTGTGTTTCATCAACATCCTGTAGGTCCACAGATTCCAGAATGCCCCCAGATGTCCTTTGGAAACTACTGCTGGTCTTCCAGGGAACGATCGAAACGTAGACAGATTGAGACATTTCTTCCATGGAGAAAAGTCAGCATGGTACTTATAGTATTCAATGACGATGCAATTTTTGTGTTTCATCAACACTCTGTAAGTCCACAGATTACAGAATGCCTCCAGATGTGCTTCAGAAACTACTACTGGTCTTCCAGGGAACGATGAAATCGTAGCCAGATTATGACATTACTCCCATGGAGAAAAGTCCGCATGGAACATATTGTATTCAATGCCGATGCAATTTTTGTGTTTCATCAACACTCTGTAGGTCTACAGATTACAGAATGCCTCCAGATGTGCTTCGGAAACTACTACTGGTCTTCCAGGGAACGATCAAAACGTAGATAGTTTGAGACATTACTCCCATGGAGAGAAGTCCGCATGGTACTTCTAGTATTCAATGCCGATGCAATTTTTGTGTTTCATCACCACTCTGAAGCCCCTTAGATACAGAATGCCTCCAGATGTGCTTTGGAAACTACAACTGGTCTTCCAGGGTACGATCAAAGCGTAGACAGTTTAAGAAATTACTCCCATGGAAAAAAGACCGCATGGTACTTATTGTTTTCAATGCCGATGCTATTTTTGTGTTTAATCAACTCTCAGTAGTTCCACAGATTGCAGAATACCTCAAGATGTGCTTCGGAAGCTACTACTGGTTTTCCAGGAAGCGATCAAATCGTAGACAGTTTGAGACATTTCTCCAATGGAGAAAAGTCCGCATGGTACTTATTGTATTCAATGCCGATGCAATTTTTGTGTTTCATCAACACTCTGTAAGTCCACAAATTACAAAATGCTTCCAGATGTGCTTCGGAAACTACTACTGGTCTTCCAGGAAACGATCAAAACGTAGACAGATTGAGACATTACTCCCTTGGAAAGAAGTCCGCATGGTAGTTATTGTATTCAATGCCGATGCTATTTTTGTGTTTCATCAACACTCTGAAGCTCCATAGATTACAGAATGCCTCCAGATGTGCTTCGGAAACTACTACTGGTCTTCCAGGGAACGATCAAAGCCTAGACAGTTTGAGACATTACTCCCATGGAGAAAAGTCCGCATGGTACTTATTGTATTCAATGCCGATGCAATTTTTGTGCTTCATCAACACTCTGTAGGTCCACAGATTACAAAATGCCTCCAGAAGAGCTTCGGTAACTACTACTGCTCCTCCTGGAATCGATCAAAGCGTAGACAGATTGAGACATTACTCCCATGGAGAAAAGTCTGCATGGTACTTATTGTATACGATGCCGTTGCTACTATTGTGTTTCGTCACCACTCTGAAGCTCCATATATTACAGAATGCATCCAGATGTGCTTCGGAAACTACTACTGGTCTTCCTTGGTACGATCAAAGCGTAGACAGTCTAAGACATTACTCCCATGGAGGAAAGTCTGCATGGTACTTATTGTATTCAATGCCGATGCAATTTTTGTGTTTCATCAACTCTCTGTAGGTCCACAGATCACAGATTGCCTCCCGATGTGCTTCGGAAACTACTACTGGTCTTCCAGGGAGCGATCGAATCGTAGACAGTTTGAGACATTACTCCCTTCGAGAAATGTCCGCATGGAACTTATTGTATTCAATGCCGATGCAATTTTTGTGTTTCATCAACACACCGTAATTCCACAGATTACAGAATGCCTCCAGATGTCCTTTGGAAACTACTACTGGTCTTCCAGGGAACGATCGAAACGTAGACAGATTGAGACATTACTTCCATGGAGAAAAGTCAGCATGGTACTTATTGTATTCAATGACGATGCAATTTTTGTGTTTCATCAACACTCTGTAAGTCCACAGATTACAGAATGCCTCCAGATGTGATTCAGAAACTACTACTGGTCTTCCAGGGAACGATGAAATCGTAGCCAGATTATGACATTACTCCCGTGGAGAAAAGTCCAGATGGTACTTATTGTATTCAATGCCGATGCAATTTTTGTGTTTCATCAACATCCTGTAGGTCCACAGATTCTAGAATGCCCCCAGATGTGCTTTGCAAACTTCTACTGGTCTTCCAGGGAACGATCGAAACGTAGACAGTTTGAGACATTACATCCATGGAGAAAAGTCAGCATGGTACTTATTGTATTCAATGCCGATGCAATTTTTGTGTGTCATCAACACTCTGTAGGTCTACAGATCACAGAATGACTCCAGATGTGCTTCGGAAACTACTACTGGTCTTCCAGGGAACGATCAAAACGTAGACTGTTTGAGACACTACTCCAATGGAGAAAAGTCCGCATGGTACTTATTGTATTCAATGCCGATGCAATTTTTGTGTTTCATCAACACTCTGTAGGTCCACAAATTACAAAATGCCTCCAGATGTGCTTCGGAAACTACTACTGGTCTTCCTGGAATCGATCAAAGCGTAGACTGTTTGAGACATTACTCCCATGGAGAAAAGTCCGCATGGTACTTATTGTATTCAATGCCGATGCAATTTTTGTGTGTCATCAACACTCTGTAGGTCCACAAATTACAAAATGCCTCAAGAAGTGCTTTGGTAACTACTACTGGTCTTCCAGGGGTCGATCATAACGTAGACAGTTTGAGACATTTCTCCCATGGAGAAAAGTCCGCATGGTACTTATTGTATTCAATGCCGTTGCTATTATTGTGTTTCATCACCACTCTGGAGCTCCATATATTACAGAATGCATCCAGATGTGCTTCGGAAACTACTACTGGTCTTCCTTGGTACGATCAAAGCGTAGACAGTTTAAGACATTAATCCCATGGAGGAAAGACTGCATGTTACTTACTGGATTAAATGCCGATTCAATTTTTGTGTTTCATCAACTCTCTGTAGGTCCACAGATCACAGAATGCCTCCCGATGTGCTTCGGAAACTACTACTGGTCTTCCAGGGAGCGATCAAATCGTAGACAGTTTGAGACATTACTCCCGTGGAGAAAAGTCCGCATGGAACTTATTGTATTCAATGAAGATGCTATTTTTGTGTTTCATCACCAATCTGAACCTCCATAGATTACAGAATGCCTCCAGATGTGCTTCGGAAACTACTACTGGTCTTCAAGGGAACGATCAAAGCGTAGACATTTTGAGACATTACTCCCTTGGAGAAATGTCCGCATGGAATTTATTGTATTCAATGCCGATGCAAATTTTGTGTTTCATCAACACACCGTAGGTCCACAGATTACAGAATGCCTCCAGATGTCCTTCGGAAACTACAACTAGTCTTCCGGGGAACGATCAAAACGTAGACTGTTTGAGACATTACTCCCATGGAGAAAAGTCCGCATGGTAGTTATTGTATTCAATGCCGATGCTATTTTTGTGTTTCATCACCACTCTGAAGCTCCACAGATTACAGAATGCCTCCAGATGTGCTTCAGAAACTACTACTGGTCTTCCAGGGAACGATGAAATCGTAGCCAGTTTATGACATTACTCCCGTGGAGAAAAGTCCGCATGGAACTTATTGTATTCAATGCCGATGCAATTTTTGTGTTTCATCAACACTCTGTAGGTCTACAGATTACAGAATGCCTCCAGATGTGCTTCGGAAACTACAACTGGTCTTCCAGGGAACGATCAAAGCGTAGACAGTTTAAGAAATTACTCCCATGGAAAAAAGACCGCATGGTACTTATTGTTTTCAATGCCGATGCTATTTTTGTGTTTAATCAACTCTCAGTAGTTCCACAGATTGCAGAATGCCTCAAGATGTGCTTCGGAAGCTACTACTGGTTTTCCAGGAAGCGATCAAATCGTAGAGAGTTTGAGACATTTCTCCAATGGAGAAAAGTCCGCATGGTACTTATTGTATTCAATGCCGATGCAATTTTTGTGTTTCATCAACACTCTGAAGGTCCACAGATTACAGAATGCATCCAGATGTGCTTCGGAAACTACTACTATTCTTCCAGTGTACGATCAAAGCGTAGACAGTTTGAGTTATTACTCCCATGGAGAAAAGTCCGCATGGTACTTATTGTATTCAATGCCTATGCAATTTTTGTGTTTCATCAACAATCTGTAGGTCCACAAATTACAAAATGTCTCCAGATGTGCTTCGGAAACTACTACTGGTCTTCCAGGGAACGATCAAAACGTAGACAGTTTGAGACATTACTCCCATGGAGAAAAGTCCGCATGGTACTTATTTCATTCAATGCCGATGCAATTTTTTTGTTTCGTCAACACTCTGTAGGTCCACAGATTACAGAATGCCTCCAGATGTGCTTCGGAAACTACTACTGGTCTTCCAGGAAACGATCAAATCGTAGACAGTTTGAGACATTACTCCCATTTAGAAAAGTCCGCATGGTAGTTATTGTATTCAATGACGATGCAATTTATGTCCTTCATCAACACTCTGTAGGTCCACAGATTACAAAATGCCTCCAGAAGTGCTTCGGAAACTACTACTGGTTTTCCAGGGAACGATCAAAGCGTAGACAGTTTGAGACATAACTCCCATGGAGAAAAGTCCGCATAGTACTTATTGTATACAATGCCGATGCAATTTTTGTGTTTCATCAACATCCTGTAGGTCCACAGATTCCAGAATGCCCCCAGATGTCCTTTGGAAACTACTGCTGGTCTTCCAGGGAACGATCGAAACGTAGACAGATTGAGACATTTCTTCCATGGAGAAAAGTCAGCATGGTACTTATAGTATTCAATGACGATGCAATTTTTGTGTTTCATCAACACTCTGTAAGTCCACAGATTACAGAATGCCTCCAGATGTGCTTCAGAAACTACTACTGGTCTTCCAGGGAACGATGAAATCGTAGCCAGATTATGACATTACTCCCATGGAGAAAAGTCCGCATGGAACATATTGTATTCAATGCCGATGCAATTTTTGTGTTTCATCAACACTCTGTAGGTCTACAGATTACAGAATGCCTCCAGATGTGCTTCGGAAACTACTACTGGTCTTCCAGGGAACGATCAAAACGTAGATAGTTTGAGACATTACTCCCATGGAGAGAAGTCCGCATGGTACTTCTAGTATTCAATGCCGATGCAATTTTTGTGTTTCATCACCACTCTGAAGCCCCTTAGATACAGAATGCCTCCAGATGTGCTTTGGAAACTACAACTGGTCTTCCAGGGTACGATCAAAGCGTAGACAGTTTAAGAAATTACTCCCATGGAAAAAAGACCGCATGGTACTTATTGTTTTCAATGCCGATGCTATTTTTGTGTTTAATCAACTCTCAGTAGTTCCACAGATTGCAGAATACCTCAAGATGTGCTTCGGAAGCTACTACTGGTTTTCCAGGAAGCGATCAAATCGTAGACAGTTTGAGACATTTCTCCAATGGAGAAAAGTCCGCATGGTACTTATTGTATTCAATGCCGATGCAATTTTTGTGTTTCATCAACACTCTGTAAGTCCACAAATTACAAAATGCTTCCAGATGTGCTTCGGAAACTACTACTGGTCTTCCAGGAAACGATCAAAACGTAGACAGATTGAGACATTACTCCCTTGGAAAGAAGTCCGCATGGTAGTTATTGTATTCAATGCCGATGCTATTTTTGTGTTTCATCACCACTCTGAAGCTCCATAGATTACAGAATGCCTCCAGATGTGCTTCGGAAACTACTACTGGTCTTCCAGGGAACGATCAAAGCCTAGACAGTTTGAGACATTACTCCCATGGAGAAAAGTCCGCATGGTACTTATTGTATTCAATGCCGATGCAATTTTTGTGCTTCATCAACACTCTGTAGGTCCACAGATTACAAAATGCCTCCAGAAGAGCTTCGGTAACTACTACTGCTCCTCCTGGAATCGATCAAAGCGTAGACAGATTGAGACATTACTCCCATGGAGAAAAGTCTGCATGGTACTTATTGTATACGATGCCGTTGCTACTATTGTGTTTCGTCACCACTCTGAAGCTCCATATATTACAGAATGCATCCAGATGTGCTTCGGAAACTACTACTGGTCTTCCTTGGTACGATCAAAGCGTAGACAGTTTAAGACATTACTCCCATGGAGGAAAGTCTGCATGGTACTTATTGTATTCAATGCCGATGCAATTTTTGTGTTTCATCAACTCTCTGTAGGTCCACAGATCACAGATTGCCTCCCGATGTGCTTCGGAAACTACTACTGGTCTTCCAGGGAGCGATCGAATCGTAGACAGTTTGAGACATTACTCCCTTCGAGAAATGTCCGCATGGAACTTATTGTATTCAATGCCGATGCAATTTTTGTGTTTCATCAACACACCGTAATTCCACAGATTACAGAATGCCTCCAGATGTCCTTTGGAAACTACTACTGGTCTTCCAGGGAACGATCGAAACGTAGACAGATTGAGACATTACTTCCATGGAGAAAAGTCAGCATGGTACTTATTGTATTCAATGACGATGCAATTTTTGTGTTTCATCAACACTCTGTAAGTCCACAGATTACAGAATGCCTCCAGATGTGCTTCAGAAACTACTACTGGTCTTCCAGGGAACGATGAAATCGTAGCCAGATTATGACATTACTCCCGTGGAGAAAAGTCCAGATGGTACTTATTGTATTCAATGCCGATTCAATTTTTGTGTTTCATCAACATCCTGTAGGTCCACAGATTCTAGAATGCCCCCAGATGTGCTTTGCAAACTTCTACTGGTCTTCCAGGGAACGATCGAAACGTAGACAGTTTGAGACATTACATCCATGGAGAAAAGTCAGCATGGTACTTATTGTATTCAATGCCGATGCAATTTTTGTGTGTCATCAACACTCTGTAGGTCTACAGATCACAGAATGACTCCAGATGTGCTTCGGAAACTACTACTGGTCTTCCAGGGAACGATCAAAACGTAGACTGTTTGAGACACTACTCCAATGGAGAAAAGTCCGCATGGTACTTATTGTATTCAATGCCGATGCAATTTTTGTGTTTCATCAACACTCTGTAGGTCCACAAATTACAAAATGCCTCCAGATGTGCTTCGGAAACTACTACTGGTCTTCCTGGAATCGATCAAAGCGTAGACTGTTTGAGACATTACTCCCATGGAGAAAAGTCCGCATGGTACTTATTGTATTCAATGCCGATGCAATTTTTGTGTGTCATCAACACTCTGTAGGTCCACAAATTACAAAATGCCTCAAGAAGTGCTTTGGTAACTACTACTGGTCTTCCAGGGGTCGATCATAACGTAGACAGTTTGAGACATTTCTCCCATGGAGAAAAGTCCGCATGGTACTTATTGTATTCAATGCCGTTGCTATTATTGTGTTTCATCACCACTCTGGAGCTCCATATATTACAGAATGCATCCAGATGTGCTTCGGAAACTACTACTGGTCTTCCTTGGTACGATCAAAGCGTAGACAGTTTAAGACATTAATCCCATGGAGGAAAGACTGCATGTTACTTACTGGATTAAATGCCGATTCAATTTTTGTGTTTCATCAACTCTCTGTAGGTCCACAGATCACAGAATGCCTCCCGATGTGCTTCGGAAACTACTACTGGTCTTCCAGGGAGCGATCAAATCGTAGACAGTTTGAGACATTACTCCCGTGGAGAAAAGTCCGCATGGAACTTATTGTATTCAATGAAGATGCTATTTTTGTGTTTCATCACCAATCTGAACCTCCATAGATTACAGAATGCCTCCAGATGTGCTTCGGAAACTACTACTGGTCTTCAAGGGAACGATCAAAGCGTAGACATTTTGAGACATTACTCCCTTGGAGAAATGTCCGCATGGAACTTATTGTATTCAATGCCGATGCAAATTTTGTGTTTCATCAACACACCGTAGGTCCACAGATTACAGAATGCCTCCAGATGTGCTTCGGAAACTACAACTAGTCTTCCGGGGAACGATCAAAACGTAGACTGTTTGAGACATTACTCCCATGGAGAAAAGTCCGCATGGTAGTTATTGTATTCAATGCCGATGCTATTTTTGTGTTTCATCACCACTCTGAAGCTCCATAGATTACAGAATGCCTCCAGATGTTCTTCGGAAACTACTACTGGTCTACCAGGGAACGATCAAATCGTAGACAGTTTGAGACATTACTCCCATGGAGAAAAGTCCGCATGGGACATAATGTATTCAATGCCGATGCAATTTTTGAGCTTCATCAACACTCTGTAGGTCCACAGATTAAAAAATGCCTCCAGAAGTGCTTCAGAAACTACTACTGGTCTTCCAGGGAACGATCAAAGCGTAGACAGTTTGTGACAATACTCCCATGGGGAAAAGTCTGCATGGTACTTATTGTATACGATGCCGTTGCTATTATTGTGTCTCGTCACCACTCTGAAGCTCCATATATTACAGAATGCATCCAGATGTGCTTCGGAAACTACTACTGGTCTTCCAGGGAACGATCAAATCGTAGACAGTTTGAGACATTACTCCCATGGAGAAAAGTCTGCATGGTACTTATTGTATACGATGCCGTTGCTATTAATGTTTTTCGTCACCACTCTGAAGCTCCATATATTACAGAATGCATCCAGATGTGTTTCGGAAACTACTACTGGTCTTCCTTGGTACGATCAAAGCGTAGACAGTTTAAGACATTACTCCCATGGAGGAAAGTCTGCATGGTACTTATTGTATTCATTGCCGAAGCAATTTTTGTGTTTCATCAACTCTCTGTAGGATCACAGATCACAGATTGCCTCCCGATGTGCTTCGGAAACTACTACTGGTCTTCCAGGGAGCGATCGAATCGTAGGCAGTTTGAGACATTACTCCGGTGGAGAAAAGTCCGCATGGAACTTATTGTATTCAATGAAGATGCTATTTTTGTGTTTCATCACCACTCTGAACCTCCATAGATTACAGAATGCCTCCAGATGTGCTTCGGAAACTACTACTGGTCTTCCAGGGAACGATCAAATCGTAGACAGTTTGAGACATTACTCCCATGGAGAAAAGTCCAGATGGTACTTATTGTATTCAATGCCGATGCAATTTTTGTGTTTCATCAACATCCTGTAGGTCCACAGATTCCAGAATGCCCCCAGATGTGCTTTGCAAACTACTACTGGTCTTCCAGGGAACGATCGAAACGTAGACAGTTTGAGACATTACATCCATGGAGAAATGTCAGCATGGTACTTATTGTATTCAATGCCGATGCAATTTTTGTGTTTCATCAACACTCTGTAGGTCTACAGATCACAGAATGACTCCAGATGTGCTTCGGAAACTACTACTGGTCTTCCAGGGAACGATCAAAACGTAGACTGTTTGAGACACTACTCCAATTGAGAAAAGTCCGCATGGTACTTATTGTATTCAATGCCGATGCAATTTATGTGTTTCATCGACACTCTGTAGGTCCACAAATTACAAAATGCCTCCAGATGTGCTTCGGAAACTACTACTGGTCTTCCTGGAATCGATCAAAGCGTAGACAGTTCGAGACATTACTCCCATTGAGAAAAGTCCGCATGGTACTTATCGTATTCAATGCCGATGCAATTATTGTGTTTCATCACCACTCTGAAGGTCCATAGATTACAGAATGCCTCCAGATGTGCTTCGGAATCTACTACTGGTCTTCCAGGGAACGGTCAAATCGTAGACAATTTAAGACATTACTCCCATCGAGAAAAGTCCGCATGGTACTAATTGTATTCAATGGCGATGCTATTCTTGTGTTTCATCAACTCTTTGTAGGTCCACAGATTGCAGAATGCCTCCAGATGTGCTTCGGAAACTACGACTGGTTTTCCAGGAAGCGATCAAAGCGTAGACAGTTTGACACATTACTCCCATGGAGAAAAGTCCGCATGGTAATTATTGTATTCAATGCCCATGCAATTTTTGTGTTTCAACAACACACTGTAGGTCCACAGATTACAGAGTGCCTCCGGATGTGCTTCGGAAACTACTACTGGTCTTCCAGGGAACGATCAAATCGTAGACAGTTTGAGACATTACTCCCATGGGGAAAAGTCCGCATGGTACTTATTGTATAAAGTGCCGTTGCTATAATTGTGTTTCATCACCACTCTGAAGCTCCATATATTGCACAATGCCTCCAGATGTGGTTCGGAAACTACTACTGGTCTTCCATGGAACGATTAAAGCGTAGACAGTTTAAGACATTACTCCCATGGAGAAAAGTCCGCATGGTACTTATTGTATTGAAGCCGATGCAATTTTTTTGTTTCATCAACTTTCTGTAGGTCCACAGATCACAGAATGCCTCCAGATTTGCTTCGGAAACTACTACTGGTCTTCTTATAATCGATCAAAGCGTAGACAGTTTGAGACATTTCTCCAATGGAGAAAAAATTCGCATGGTACTTATTGTATTCTATGCCGATGCAATTTTTGTGTTTCATCAACACTCTGTAGGTCCAAAAATTACAAAATGCTTCCAGATGTGCTTCGGAGACCACTAATGGTCTTCCAGGAAACGATCAAAACGTAGACAGCTTGAGACATTACTCCCATGGAGAAATGTCTGCATGGTACTTATTGTATTCAATGCCGATGCTATTTTTGTTTTTCATCAACACTTTGTAGGTCCACAGACTACAGAATGCTTCCAGATGTGCTTTGGAAACTACTACTGGTCTTCCAGGGAACGATCAAATCGTAGACAATTTGAGACATTACTCCCTTGGAGAAAAGTCCGAATAGTACTTATTGTATTCAATGCCGATGCAATTTTTGTGTTTCATCAACACTCTGAAGGTCCACAGAATACAGAAGGCCTCCAGATGTGCTTCGGAAGCTACTACTGGTCTTCCAGGGAACGATCAAATCGTAGACTTTTTGAGACACTACTCCCTTGGAGAAGTCGGCATGGTGTCTGTTGTATTCAATCCCGATGCATTTTCTGTGTTTCATAAACACTCTGAAGGTCCACAGATTACGGATTGCCTCCGGTTGTGATTCGTAAACTACCACTGGTCTTCAAGGGAACGATCAAAGCGTAGACAGTTTGAGACATTAAGCCCATATAGAAAAGCCCGCATGGTGCCTGTTGTATCCCATCCGCATGCAAATTCCGTGTTTCATCGACACTCTGAAGGTCCACAGATTACAGAATGCCTGCTTCGGTAGCTACTAGTGGTCTTCCAAGGAACGATCAAAGCGTAGACAGTTTGAGACATTACTCCCATGGAGAAAAGTCCACTTGGTGCATGTTGTATTCAATACCGATGCAATTTCTGAGTTTCATTAACACTCTGAAGGTCCACAGATTACAGAATGCCACCAGATGTGCTTCGGAAAGTACTACTGGTCTTCCAGGGAATGATCAAAGCGTACACAGTTTAAGACATTACTCCCATAGGGAAAAGTCCACATGGTGCATATTCTATTCAATACCAATTGAATTTATGTGTTTCATCAACACGCTGAAGTTCCACAGATTACAGAATGCCTCCAAATGTGCTTCGGAAACTATTACTGATCTCCCAGGAATCGACCAAAGCGTAGACAGGTTGGTACATAACTGCCATGGAGATAAGTCCGCATGGTGTCTGTTGTATTCAATACCGATGCAATTTGTGTGTTTCATCAACACTCTGAAGTCCACAGATTGCAGCATGAATCCAGATGTGCTTCGGAAAATACTACTGGTCTTCCAGGGATCGATCAAAGCATACAGTTTAAGACACTACTCCCATGGAGAAAAGTCCGCACGGTGCTTATTGTATTCAATGCCGATGCAATTTTTGTGTTTCATCAACACTCTGAAGGTCCACAGATTACAGAAGGCCTCCAGATATGCTTCGGAAGCTTCTACTGGTCTTCCAGGGAACGATCAAAACGTAAACAGTTTGAGACATTACTTCCATGGAGAAACGTCCGCATGGTGGCTGTTGTATTCAATCCCGATTGAATGTCCGTATTTCATCAACACTCTCCAGGACCACAGATTACACAACACCTCCATATGTGCTTCGGATACTACTACTGGTCCTCCAGGAATCGATCAAACCGTAGAAAGTTTAAGACATTACTCCCATAAAGAGAAGCCCACATGGTGCGTGTTGTATTTAATACCGATGCAATTTCTTTGTTTCATCAAACCGCTGAAGCTCCACAGATTACAGAATGCCTCCAGATGTGTTTCGAAAACTACTACTGATCTTCCAGGAATCGACCAAATCGTAGACAGTTTGATACATTACTGACATGGAGAAAAGTCCGCATGATTCTTGTTACGTTCAATTCCGATACAATTTCTGTGTATAATCAATACTCTGAAGGTCAACGGATTACAGAATGCCTCCACATGTGCTTCGGAATGTACTACTGGTCTTCCAGGGAACGATCAAATCCTAGACAGTTTGAGACATTACTCGCATTTAGAAAATCCGAATGATGCCTGTTGAATTCTATCCCGATGCAATTTCGTTTTTTCATCAACAATCTGAAGCTCCACCGATTACAGATTGCCACCAGATGTGCTTCGAAAACTACTACTGATCATAAGGGAATCGACCAAAGCGTAGACAGTTTGATACATTACTGCCATGGAGAAAAGTCCGCATGATTCTTGTTACGTTCAATTCCGATGCAATTTCTGTGTTTCATCAATACTCTGAAGGTCCATGGATTACAGAATGCCTCCACATGTGCTTCGGAATGTACTACTGGTCTTCCAGGGGACGATCAAAACCTAGACAGTTTGAGACATTACTCGCATCTAGAAAATCCGAATGATGCCTGTTGAATTCTATCCCGATGCAATTTCGTTTCCTCATCAACAATCTGAAGGTCCAGAGGTTATAGAATGCCTCCAGATGTGCTTCGAAAACTACTACTGTCCTTCCAAGGAACGATCAAAGCGTAGACAGTTTGAGGCATTTCTTCCATGGAGAAAAGCCGGCATTGTGCCAGTTGTATTGAATCCCGATGCAGTTTCTGTGTTTCATCAACAGTCTGAAAAACCAATGATTACACAACGCCTCCAGATGTGCTTCAGAAACTACTACTGGTCTTTCAGGAATCGATCCAACCTTGGAAAGTTTGAGACATTACTCCCATTGAGAAAAGTCCACATGGTGAATGATGTACTCAATACCGACGCAATGTCTGTGTTTCATCGAAACTCTGAAGGTCCTCAGATTAAAGAATGCGTGCTTCGGAAGCTACTACTGGTCTTCGAGGGAGCCATCTAAACGTAGACAGTTTAAGACATTACTCCCATGGAGAAAAGTCCGCATGGTGCCTGTTGTATTCAATCCCGATGCCATTTCTGTGGCTCATCAACACTCTGAAGGTCCACAGATTACGGAATGCCGTCAGATATGCTTCGAAAACTACTACTGGTCTTCCAGGGAACAATCAAAACGTAGACAGTTTGAGACATTACTCCCATGGAGAAAATCCGCATGGCGCCAGTTGTATTCAATCCCGATGCAATTTCTGTGTTTCATCAACAATCTGAAGGTCCAGAGATTACACAACGCCTCCAGAAGTGTTTCGGAAAATACTACTTTTCTTTCAGTAATCGATCAAACCGTAGAAAGTTTCAGACATTACTCCCACTAAGAAACGTCCACATGGTGCATGTTGTATTCAATACCGATGCAATTTCTGTGTTTAATCAGCACTCTGAAGATTCACATATTACACAATGCTTCCAGATGTGCTTCGGAAACTACTAGTGGCCTTCCTGGAACGATCAAACCGTAGAAAGTTTCAGACATTACTCCCATAAAGAAACGACCACATGGGGCATGTTGTATTCAATACCGATGCAATTTCTGTGCTTCATCAACAATCAGAAGGTCCACGGATTACAGAATGCCTCCAGATGTGTTTCGGAAACTACTACTGGTCTTCCACGAAGCGATTAAATCGTAGACAGTTTGAGACATTACTCCCATGGAGAAAAGTCCACAAGGTGCATGTTGTATTCAATACCGATGAAATATCTATGTTTCATCAACACGCTGAAGAACCACAGATTACAGAATGCCTCCAGATGTGCTTCGGAAACTACTACTGGTCTTCCAGGGAACGATCAAAGTGTAGACAGTTTGAGATGTTACTCCCATGGAGAAAAGTCCGCATGTTGCCTGTTGTATTCAATCCCGATGCAATTTCAGTGTTTCATCAACAATCTGAAGGTCCACAGATTACAGAATTCCTGCTTCGGAAGCCACTAGTGATTTCCAGGGAACGATCAAATCGTAGACAGTTCGAGTCATTACCCCCAAGGAGAAAAATCCGCATGTTGCCTGTTGTATTCAATCCCGATGCCGTCTCTGTGGCTCAACAACACTCTGAAGGTCCACAGATTACAGAATGCCTCCAGATGTGTTTCGGAAACTACTACTGGTCTTCCAGGGAACGATCAAAACGTCGACAGTTTGAGTCATTACTCCCATGGAGAAAATTCCGCATGGTGCCTGATGTATTCAATCCCGATGCAATTTCTGTATTTCATCAACAATCTGAAGATCCACAGATAACAGAATGCCTCCAGATGTGCCTTGGAAACTACTACTGGTCTTCCAGGGAACAATCAAAACGTAGACAGTTTCAGACATTACTCCTATGGAGAAAAGTCCACATGGTGCATGTTGTAATCAATTCCGATGTAATTTCTGTGTTTCATCAACACTCTGAATGTCCACAGATTAGAGAATACCTCCAGATGTGCTTCGGTAACTACTACTGGTCTTCCAGGGATCGTTCAAGCGTAGACACATTGAGACATTATTTCCATAGAGTAAAGTCCGCATGGCGCATGTTGTATTCAATCCCGATGCAAGTTCTGTGTTTCATCAACATTCTGAAGGTCCACAGATTACATAATGCCTCCAGATGTCCTTCGGAAACTACTACTGGTCTTACAGGGAGCGTTTAAAGTGGAGACATTTTGAGACATAACTCCCATGGAAGAAAGTCCGCATGGTTCCTGTTCTATTCAATCCCGATGGAGCTTCTGAGTTTCAACACTCTGAGTGTCCAGAGATTACAGAATGCCTCATGATGTGCTTCGGAAACTACTACTGGTCTTCTGGGGAACGATCAAAACGTAGACAGTTTGAGACTTTACTCCCATGTAGAAAAGTACGCATTGCGAATGTTGTATCCAATCCGGATGCTAATTTTGTGTTTCATCGACACTCTGAGGGCCACAGATTACAGAATGCCTGCTTCGGAAGCTACTAGTGGTGTTCCGGGAACGATCAATGCGTAGACAGTTTCAGACATTACTCCCAAGGAGGAAAGTCCGCATGGTGGTTGTTTTATTCAATCCCAATGCCATTTCTGTCTTTCATCAACACTCTGAAGGTCCACAAATTACCAATGCCTCCAGATGTGCTTCGGAAACTACTACTAGTCTTCCTTGAATCGATCAAAGCGTAGACAGTTTGAGACATTATTCCCATGGAGAAAATTCCCCATGGTTCCTATTGTATTCAATGCCGACGCAATTTTTGTATTTCATCAACACTATGAAGGTCCACACATTACGGAATGCCTCCAGATATGATTTGGAAACTACTACTGGTCTTCCTGGAATCGATCAGAGCGTAGAGAGTTTGAAACATTACTCTCATGGAGAAAAGTCCGCATGGTGCTTATTGTCTTCAATGCCGATGCAATTTCTGTGTTTCATCAACACTCTGAAGGTCAACAGATTACTGAATGCCTCCAGATGTGCTTCGCAAACTACTACTAATCTTCCAGGGAACGATCAAAGCGTAGACAGTTTAAGTCATTACTCCCATGGAGTAAAGTCCGCATGGTGTTTATTGTATTGAATGCCGATGCAATTTTTGTGTTGCATCAAAATTCTGAAGGTCCACAGATACGGAATACCTTCAGATGTGCTTTGGAAACTTGTACTCTGTCTTCCAGGGAGCGATCAAATCGTAGACAGTTTGACACATTACTCGCATGGAGAGAAGTTCGCATGGTGACTGTTATATTAAATCCCGATGCAATTTCTGTGTTTCATCAACACTCTGAAGGTCCACAGATCACAGAATGCCTCCAGACGTGCTTCGGAAACTACTACTGGTCTTCCAGGGACTATCGAATCGTAGAGAGTTTGACACATTACCCCCATGGAGATAAGTTCGCATGGTGACTGTTGTTTTAAATCCCGATGCAATATCTGTGTTTCATCGACACTCTGAAGGTCCACAGATTACAGAATGCCTACTTAGGAAGCTACTAGTGGTCTTCCAAGGAACGATAAAAGCGTAGACAGTTTGAGACATTACTCCCAAGGAGAATAGGCCGCATGGTGATTGTTTTATTCAATCCCAATGCAATTTCTGTATTTCATCAACACTCTGAAGGTCCACTGATTAATGAATACCTCCAGATGTGCTTCTTAAATTACTACTGGTCTTCCAGGGAACGATCAAATTGTAGACAGTTTGAGACGTTACTCCTATGGAGAAAAGACCTCAGGGTGAATGTTGATTTCAATTACGATGCAATTTCTGTTTTCATCAACACTCTGAAGGTCCACAAATTAAACAATGCCTCCAGACGTGCTTCGGAAACTGCTACTGGTCTTCCAGGAATGGATCAAAGCATAGACAGTTTGAGACATTACTCCCAAGGAGATAAGTCCGCATGGTGACTGTTGTATTGAATCCCAATGCAATTTCTGTGTTTCATCTAAACTCTGTAGGTTCGCACATTACGGAATGCCACCAGATGTGCTTCGGAAACTACTACAGGTCTTCCTTGAATCGATTAAAGCGTAGACAGTTTGAGACATTATTCCCATAAAGTCTAATCCACATGGTGCCTGTTGCATTCAACCTGGATGCAATTTCTGTTTTACATCATCACTCTGAAAGTCCACAGATTACAGAATGATGCCAGATGTGCTTCGAAAACTACTAGTGGTCTTCCAGAAATCTATCAAAGCATAGACAAATTGAGACATCACTCCCATGGTAGAATAGACCGAAGGGTGCTTGTTGTATTCAATGCTCATGAAATTTCTGTGTTTCGTCAACACTCTTAAGGTCCACAGAATACAGATTCCTCCAGATGTGCTTCGGAAACAACTACTGGTCTTCCAGCGAACGATCAAAGGGTAGACAGTTTCAGAAATTACTCCCATGGTGTAAAGTCCGCATGGTGAACGTTGTATTCAATCCCGATGCAATTTCTGTGTTCCATTAACACTCTGAAGGTCCACAGAATACAGAATGCCTCCAGATGTGCTTAGCAAACTACTGCTGGTCCTCCAGGAATCGATCAAAGCGTAGACAGGTATAGAAATTACTCACATGCAGAAAAGGGCGCATGGTTCCTATTGTATTCTATGCCGACGCAACTTTTGTGTTTCATCAACACTCTGAATGTCCACAGATTACAGAATGATTCCAGATGTGCTTCGGAAACTACTACTGGTCTTCCAGAAATCTATCAAAGCGTATACAGATTGAGACATTACTCACATGGTGAGAAGTCCGCATGGTGCATGTTGTATTCAATCCCGAAGCAATTTCTGTTGCGCATCAACACTCTGAAGGTCCACAGATTACAGAATGCCTCCAGATGTGCTTCGGTTACTACTACTGGTCTTCCAAGGAACGATCAAAGCGTAGACAGTTTGAGACATTACTCCCATGGAGAAAAGTCCGTATGGTGCCTGTTGTATTATATCCCGATGCATTTTCTGTGTTTCGTCAACACTCTGAAGGACAACAGGTTACAGTACGCTTCCAGATGTGCTTCGTAAACTACTACTGGTCTTTCAGGAATCGTTCAAACCGTTGAAAGTTTGAGACATTACTCCCATAGAGAGAAGTCCACATACTGCATGTTGTATTCAATACAAATGCCATTTCTGTGTTTCATCAACACTCTGAAGATCCACAGATTACATAATTCCTGCTTCGGAAGCTATTAGTGGTCTTCCAGGGAGCGATCAAAGCGGAGACAGTTTGAAACATCTCTCCGATGGAGAAAAGTCCGCATGGTGCCTGTTGTATTCAATCCCGATGTAATTTCTGTGTTTCATCAACACTGTGAAAGTCCACAGATCACAGAATGCCTCCAGATGTGCTTCGGTAACTACTACTGGTATTCCAGGGAACGATAAAACCGTAGACAGTTTGAGACATTATTCCCATGGAGAGAAGTCCGAATGGTGCCTGTTGTATTAAATCCCGCTGCAATTTCTATGTTTCAACAACACTCTGAAGTCCAAGGATTACAGAATGATTCCAGATGTGCTTCGAAAACTACTACTGGTCTTCCAGAAATCTATAAATGCGTAGACAGATTGAGACATTACTCCCATGGACAAAAGTCCGCATGGTGCCTGTTGTATTAAATGCCGATGCAATTTCTGTTGCGCATCAACACTCTGTAGGTCCACAGATTACAGAATGCCTCCAGTTGTGCTTCGGTTACTACTACTGGTCTTCCAGGGAACTATCAAAACGTAGAAAGTTTGAGACATAATTCCCATGGAGAAAAGTCCACATGGTGCATGTTGTATTCAATACCGATGCAATTTCTGTGTTTCATCAACACTCTGAAGGTCCACAGATTACAGAATGCCTCCAGATGTGCTTCGGTTACTACTACTGGTCTTCCAAGGAACGATCAAAGCGTAGACAGTTTAAGACATTACTCCCACGGAGAAAAGTCCGCATGGTGCTTATTGTCTTCAATGCCGATGCAATTTCTGTGTTTCATCAACACTCTGAAGGTCAACAGTTTACAGAATGCCCCCAGATGTGCTTCGCAAACTACTACTAGTCTTCCAGGGAGCGATAAAAGCGTAGACAGTTCGATACTTTACTCCCATAGAGAAAAGTACGCATGGTGACTGCTGTTTTGAATCCCGATGCAATTTCTGTGTGTCATCGACACTCTGAAGGTCCACAGATTACAGAATGCCTCCAGATGTGCTTCGGTAACTACTACTGGTCTTCCAGGGAGCGATAAAAGCGTAGACAGTTCGATACTTTACTCCCATGGAGAAAAGTACGCATGGTGACTGCTGTTTTGAATCCCGATGCAATTTCTGTGTGTCATCGACACTCTGAAGGTCCACAGATTACAGAATGCCTACTTCAGAAGCTACTAGTGGGCTTCCAAGGAACGATAAAAGCGTAGACAGTTTGAGACATTACTCCCAAGGAGAATAGGCCGCATGGTGATTGTTTTATTCAATCCCAATGCAATTTCTGTGTTTCATCAACACTCTGAAGGTCCACAGATTAATGAATACCTCCAGATGTGCCTCTTAAATTACTACTGGTCTTCCAGGGAACGATCAAATTGTAGACAGTTTGAGACGTTACTCCAATGGAGAAAAGTCCTCAGGGTGAATGTTGATTTCAATTACGATGCAATTTCTGTTTTCATCAACACTCTGAAGGTCCACAAATTAAACAATGCCTCCAGACGTGCTTCGGAAACTGCTACTGGTCTTCCAGGAATGGATCAAAGCATAGACAGTTTGAGACATTACTCCCAAGGAGATAAGGCCGCATGGTGACTGTTGTATTGAATCCCGATGCAATTTCTGTGTTTCATCTACACTCTGTAGGTCCGCACATTACGGAATGCCTCCAGATGTGCTTCGGAAACTACTACTGGTCTTCCTTGAATCGATCAAAGCGTAGACAGTTTGAGACATTATTCCCATAAAGTCTAATCCACATGGTGCCTGGTGCATTCAAACTGGATGCAATTTCTGTTTTACATCAACACTCTGAAAGTCCACAGATTACAGAATGATGCCATACGTGCTTCGAAAACTACTAGTGGTCTTCCAGAAATCTATCAAAGCATAGACAAATTGAGACATCACTCCCATGGTAGAATAGACCGCAGGGTGCTTGTTGTATTCAACCCCAAAGGAATTTCTGTGTTTCATTTACACTCGGAAGGTCCACATATTACAGAATGCCTCCAGAATTGCTTCGAAAGCTATTACTGGTCTTCCAGAAATCTATCATAGCGTAGACAGATTGAGACATTACTCCCACGGAGAGAAGTCCGCATGGTGCCCGTTGTATTCAATCCCGATGCAATTTCCGTGTTTCATCAACACTCTGAGGGTACACAGAATACAGAATGCCTGAAGATGTGGTTCGGAAGCTACTAGTGTCTTGCAGGAATCGATCAAACCGAAGACAGTTTGAGATATACTCCCATGGAGAAAAGTCATCATGGTGCATGAAGTATTCAATAACGATGCAATTTCTGATTTTCATCAACACTCTGAAGGTCCACAGATAATAGAATGCCTCCATATGTGCTTCGGAAACCACTACTGTTCTTCCAGGATTCGATCAAATCGTGAAAGTTTGAGACATTACTCCCATGGAGAAAAGTCCCAATGGTGTCTGTTGTATCCAATCCGGATGCAATATCTGTGTTTCATCGACACTATGAAGGTCCACAGATTACAGAATGCCTACTTCAGAAGCTACTAGTTGACTTCAAGGGAAAGATCAAAGCGTAGACAGTTTGAGACATTACTCCCATGGAGAAAAGTCCGCATGATGCCTGTTGTATTCAATCCCGATGCAATTACCGTGTTTCATCAACACTCTGAGGGTTCACAGAATACTGAATGCCTGTAGATGTGGTTTGGAAGTTACTAGTGTCTTGCAGGAAGCGATCAAACCGTAGACAGTTTGAGATATACTCCCATGGAGAAAAGTCATCATGGTGCATGAAGTATTCAATAACGATGCAATTTCTGATTTTCATCAACACTCGGAAGGTCCACAGATTACAGAATGCCTCCAGATATGCTTCGGAAACTACTACTGGTCTTCCAGGGAACGATCAAAACATAGAGAGTTTGAGACATTACTCCCATGGAGAAAAGTCCGCATGGTGCCTGTTGTATAAATTCCCGATGCAATTTCAGTGTTTCATCAACCCTCTGAGGGTCCACAGATTACAGAATGCCTCAAGATATGCTTAGTAAACTACTACTGGTCTTCCAGGTACCGATCAAAACGTAGACAGTTGGAGACATTAGTCCCATGGAGGAAAGTCCGCATGGTGCCTGTTGTATTCAATCCCGATGCAATTTCTGTGTTTCATCAACACTCTGAAGGTACACAGATCACAGAATGCCTCCAGATGTGGTTCGGTAGCTACTAGTGGTCTTGCAGGAAACGATCGAACCATAGACGGTTTGAGATATTACTCCCATGGAGAAAAGTCAACATGGTGCATGTTGTATTCAATCCCGATGCAATTTCTGAATTTCATCAACACTCTGAAGGTCCACAGATTACAGTATGATTGCAGATGTGCTTCGGAAACTACTACTGGTCTTCCAGGAATCGATCAAAGCGTACACAGTTTGAGACATTACTCCCATGTGTAAACGTCCGCTTGTTGCTTGTAGTATTCAATCCCTATGCCATTTCTGTGTTTCATCAGCACTCTGAAGGTCCACAGATTACAGAATGCCTTCAGATGTGCTACGGAAACTGCTACTCATCTTCCAGGGAACGATCAAAACGTAGACAGTTTGAGACATTACTCCCATGGAGGAAAGTCCACATGGTACCTGTTGTATAAAATCCCGATGCAATTTCTGTGTTTCATCAACCCTCTGAAGGTCCACAGATTACAGAATGCCTCCAGACGGTATTCATAAACTTTTACTGGTCTCTCAGGAAACGATCAAAGCGTAGACAGTTTGAGACATTACTCACAAGGAGAAAAGTCCTCAGGGTTCCTGTTGATTTCAATCACGATGCAATTTCTGTTTTTCATATACACTCTCAAGGTCCACAAATTAAACAAGGCCTCCAGATGTGCTTCGGAAACTACTACTGGTCTCCAAACGATCGATCAAAACATAGACAGTTTGAGACATTACTCCCATGGAGAATAGTCCGCAGGAAGCCTTTTATATTCAATCCAGATGCAATTTCAGTGTTTCATCAACAGTCTGAAGGTCCACAGATTACAGAATGCCTCCAGATGTGCTTCGGTAACTACTACTGGTCTTCCAGGGAGCGATAAAAGCGTAGACAGTTTGAGCAACTACTCCCATCTAGAAAAGTCCACATGGTGCCTGTTGTATTCAATCCCGATGCAATTTCTGTGTTTCATCAACACTCTGAAGGTCCACAGATTACAGAAGGATTCCAGATGTGCTTCGGAAACTACTACTGGTCTTCCAGAAATCTATCAAAGCGTAGACAGATTGACACATTACTCCCATGGAGAAAAGTCCGCATGGTGCCTGTTGTATTCAATCCCAATGCAATTTCAGTGTTTCATCAAGACTCTGAGGGTACACAGAATACAGAATGCCTGAAGATGTGGTTCGGAAGCTACTAGTGTCTTGCAGGAGTCGATCAAATCGTGAAAATTTGAGACCTTACTCCCATGGAGAAAAGTCCGCATGGTGCCTGTTGTATTCAAACCCGATGCAATATCTGTGTTTCTTCAACACTTTGAAGGTGCCCACATTACAGAATGCCTCTAGATGTGCTTCGGAAACTACTAGTTCTCTTTCAGGAATCTGTCAAACCGTAGACAGTTTGAGACATTACTCCCATGGAGAAAAGTCCTTTGGTACCTGTTGTATTCAATACCGATGCAATTTCTGTGTTTTATCAACACTCTGAAGGTGCATGGATTAGAGAATGCCTCCAGATGTGCTTCGGAAAATACTACTGGTCTTCCAGGAATCGATCAAAGCGTACACAGTTTGAGACATTACTCCCATGGAGAAAAGTCCTCATGGTGCCTGTAGTATTTAATCGAGATGCAAATTCTGTGTTTCATCAACACTCAGAAGGTCCACAGATTACAGAATGCCTCCAGAAGTGCATCGGTAACTACTACTGGTCTTCCAAGGAACGATCAAAGCGTAGACAGTTTGAGACATTACTCCCATGGAGAAAAGTCCGTATGGTGCCTGTTGTATTATATCGCGATGCATTTTCTTTGTTTCATCAACACTCTGAAGGACAACAGGTTACACAACGCTTCCAGATGTGCTTCGGAAACTACTACTGGTCTTTCAGGAATCGTTCAAACCGTTGAAAGTTTGAGACATTACTCCCATAAAGAGAAGTCCACATGCTGCATGTTGTATTCATTACAAATGCAATTTCTGTGTTTCATTAACAATCTGAAGGTCCACAGATTACATAATGCCTGCTTCGGAAGCTATTAGTGGTCATCCAGGGAGCGATCAAGGCGGAGACAGTTTGAGACATCTATCCGATTTAGAAAAGTCCGCATGGTGCCTGTTGTATTCAATCCCGATGCAATTTCTGTGTTTCATCAACACTGTGAAAGTCCACAGATCACAGAATGCCTCCAGATGTGCTTCGGTAACTACTACTGGTCTTCCAGGGAACGATAAAACCGTAGACAGTTTGAGACATTATTCCCATGGAGAGAAGTCCGAATGGTGCCTGTTGTATTAAATCCCGTTACAATTTCTAAGTTTCAACAACACTCTGAAAGTCCAGGGATTACAGAATGATTCCAGATGTGCTTCGAAAACTACTACTGGTCTTCCAGAAATCTATAAAAGCGTAGACAGATTGAGACATGACTCCCATGGACAAAAGTCCGCATGGTGCAAGTTGTATTAAATATCGATGCAATTTCTGTTGCGCATCAACACTCTGAAGGTCCACAGATTACAGAATGCCTCCAGATGTGCTTCGGTTACTACTACTGGTATTCCAGGGAACGATCAAAGCGTAGACAGTTTGAGCAACTACTCCAATCTAGAAAAGTCCACATGGTGCCTGTTGTATTCAATCCCGATGCAATTTCTGTGTTTCATTAACACTCGGAAGGTCCACATATTACAGAATGCCTCCAGAATTGCTTCGAAAGCTATTACTGGTCTTCCAGAAATCGATCAAATCGTGAAAGTTTGAGACATTACTCCCATGGAGAAAAAACCCAATGGTGTCTGTTGTATCCAATCCGGATGCAATATCTGTGTTTCATCGACACTATGAAGGTCCACAGATTACAGGATGCCTACTTCAGAAGCTACTAGTTGACTTCAAGGGAAAGATCAAAGCGTAGACAGTTTGAGACATTACTCCCATGGAGAAAAGTCCCCATGTTGCCTGCTGTATTCAATCCCAATGCTATTTCTGTGTTTCATCAACACTCTGAGAGTACACAGAATACAGAATGCCTGAAGATGGGGTTCGGAAGCTACTATGGTCTTCCAGAAATCTATCAAAGCGTAGACAGATTGAGACATTACTCCCACGGAGAGAAGTCAGCATGGTGCCCGTTGTATTCAATCCCGATGCAATTTCCGTGTTTCATCAACACTCTGAGGGTACACAGAATACAGAATGCCTGAAGATGTGGTTCGGAAGCTACTAGTGTCTTGCAGGAATCGATCAAACCGAAGACAGTTTGAGATATACTCCCATGGAGAAAAGTCATCATACTGCATGAAGTATTCAATAACGATGCTATTTCTGATTTTCATCAACACTCTAAACGTCCACAGATAATAGAATGCCTCCAGATGGGCTTCGAAAACTACTACTGGTCTTCCAGGGTTCGATCAAATCGTAAAAGTTTGAGACATTACTCCCACGGAGAAAAGTCCGCATGGTGCCTATTGTATTCAAACCCGATGCAATTTCTGTGTTTCATCAACTCTCTGATGGTCCACAGATTACAGGTTGCCTCCAGATGTGCTTAGTAAACTACTACTGGTCTTCCAGGAATCATTCAAAGCGTAGACAGTTTCAGACATTTCTCACTAGGAGAAAGGTCCACATGGTGCATGTTGTATTCGATACCGTGCAATATCTGTGTTTCATCAACTTTCTGAAGTTCCAGAGTTTACAGAATGTCTCCAGATGTGCTTCGGAAACTACTACTGGTCTTCCAGGGAACGATCAAAACGTAGACAGTTTGAGACATTACTCCCATGGAGGAAAGTCCGCATGGTGCCGGTTGTATTCAATCCCGATCCAATTTCTGTGTTTCATCAACACTCTGAAGGTACACAGATTACAGAATGCCTCCAGATGTGTTTCGGAAGCTACTAGTGGTCTTGCAGGAAAAGATCGAACCATAGACAGTTTGAGATATTACTCCCATGGAGAAAAGTCCACAAGGTGCATGTTGTATTCAATACCGATGCAATTTCTGTGTTTCATCAGCAATCTGAAGGTCCACAGATTACAGAATACCTCCAGATATGCTTCGGAAACTAACATGGTCTTCCAGGAATTGATCAAAGCGTAGACAGTATGAGACATTACTCTTTTGAAGAAGAGTCCGAATGGCGCCTTTTGTATTCAATCCCGATGCAATTTCAGTGTTTCATCAACGTCTGAGAGTCCACAGATTACAGAATGCCTCCAGACATGCTGAGTAAACTACTACTGGTCTTCCAGGAACCGATCAAAACGTAGACTGTTTCACACATTTCTCACTAGTAGAAAAGTCGGCATGGGCCCTGTTGTATTCAATCCCGATCCAATTTCTGTGTTTGATCAACACTCGGAAGGTCCACAGATCACAGAATGATTCCAGATGTGCTTCGGAATCTACTACTGGTCTTACAGAAATCGATCAAAGCGTAGACAGTTTGAGACACTACTCCCATGGGGAAAAGTTCGCATGTTGCCTGTAGTATTCAATCCCTATGCCATATCTGTGTTTCATCAACACTCTGAAGGTCCACAGATTACAGAATGCTTTCAGATGTGCTTCGGAAGCGACTTATGGTCTTCCAGGCAACGATCAAAGTGTAGATTATTTGAGATATTGCTCCCATGGAGATATGTCCACATGGTTCTGTTGTATTGCATGCCGATGCAATTTCTGTTTTCCCCCAACACTTGGAAAGACCATAGATTACGGAATGCCTCCAGATGTGCTTCGGAAACTACTACTGGTCTTCCAGGGAACGATCAAAGCGTAGACAGTTTGAGACATTACTCCGAAGGAGAAAAGTCCTCATGGTAACTTTTGTATTGAAACCCGATGCAATTTCTGTGTTTCATCGTCACTCTGAAGGTCCACATATTACAGAATGATTCCAGATGTGCTTCGGAAACTACTACTGGTCTTCCAGAAATCTATCAAAGCGTAGACAGATTGAGACACTACTCCCATGGAGAGAAGTCCGAATGGTGCATGTTGTATTCAATCCGATGCAATTTCTTTGTTTCTTCAACACTCTGAGGGTACACACATTACCGAATGCCTCCAGATGTGGTTGGATGCTACTAGTGTCTTGCAGGAGTCGATCAAACCGAAGACAGTTTGAGATATTACTCCCATGGAGAAAAGTCCACATGGTGCATGTTGTATTCAATACCGATGCAATTTCTGACTTTCATCAACACTCTGAAGGTAAACAGATAAGAGCATGCCTACAGATGTGCTTCGGAAACTACTAGTGGTCTTCCAGAAATCGATCATCCGTTAACAGTTTGTGACATTACTCCAATGGAGAAAAGTCCACATAGTGCATGTTGTATTCAATCCCGAATCAATTTCTCTGTTTCATCAATACTCTCTAGGTCCACATATTACAGAATGCCTCCAGATGTGCTTCGGATACTGCTACTGGTCTTCCAGGGAACGGTCAAAGCGTAGACAGTTTAAGACACTACTCCCATAGAGAAAATTCCGAATGGTGCATATTGTATTCAATACCGATGCAATTTTTGTGTTTCATCAACACTCTGAAGGTCCACTGATCACAGAATGCCTGCCTCGGAAGCTACTGGTGGTCTTCCAGGGAACGATCAAAGCGTAGATAGTTTGAGACATTACTCCCATGGAGAAACGTCCGCATGGTGCCTGTTGTTTTAAATCAGGATGCAATTTCTGGGATTCATCAACACTCTGAAAGTCTACAAATTCAACAATGCTTCCAGATGTGCTTCAAAATCTACTACTGGTCATCCAGGGAACGATCAAATCGTATACAGTTCGAGACATTACTCCCATAGAAAAAAGTCTTCATGGTGCCTGTTTCTTCAACAATCTTAAGGTTCAGAGATTACAGAATGCCTCCAGACGTGCTTTGGAAACAACTACTGGTCTTCCATAGAACGATCAATACGTAGACAGTTTGAGACATTACTCCTTTGGAGAAAAGTCGGCATGGTGCCTGTTGTTTTCAATCACCATGCAATTCAGAGTTTCATCATTGGTCTGAACTTCCACAGATAACAGAATGCCTCCAGATGTGCTTCGGAAACGACTAGTGGTCTTCCAGGGAACGATCTAAGCGTAGAGAATTTGAGATATTGCTCCCATGGAGCAAAGTCCTCATGGTCCTGTTGTATTATATCCCGATGCAATTTCTGTGTTTCATCAACAATCTAAAGGTCCAGAGATAACAGAATCCCTCCAGATGTGCTTCGGAAACTACTACTGGTCTTCCAGGGAACGATCAAAACGTAGACAGTTTGAGACATTACTCCCATGGAGAAAAGTCCGAATGATGCCTGTTGTATTCAATCCCGAAGCAATTTCTATGTTTCATCAACACTCTGAAGGTCCAAAGATTACAGAATACTTCCAGATATGCTTCGGAAACTACTAGTGGTCTTCCAGGAATCGATCAAACCGTAGACATTCTTAAACATTACACAAATGGAGAAAAGCCCGCATGGTGCCTGTTGTATTCTATCATGATACAATTTCTGTGTTTCATCAACAATATGAAGGACCAGAGATTACGGGATGCCTTGAGATGTGCTTCGGAACCTACTACTGGACTTCCAGGGAAAGATCAAAACGTAGACAGATTTGGACTTTACTCCCATGGAGAATAGGCTGCATGGTGCCTTTGTATTCAACCACGGTGCAATTTTTGTGTCTCATCAACACGCTGAATGTCCCCAGCTTACAGAACGCCCCCAGATGTCCTTCGGAAACGACTAGTGGTCTTCTAGTAAACGATCAAAGCGTAGACAATTTGAGATATTTCTTCCATGGAAAAAAATCCCGCATTGTCCTGTTCTATTGCATCCCGATGCAATTTCTGTGTTTCATTAACACTCTGAAGGCCCACAGATGACAGAATACCTCCAGATGTGCTTTGCCAACAGCTACTGGTCTTCCAGGAACCATCAAAACGTAGACAGTTTGAGACATTACTCCCATTTTGGAAAGTAAGCATGGTGCCAGTTGTATTCAATCCACATGCAATTTCTATGTTTCATCAACACTCTTTAGGTCCACCGATGACAGAATGCCTCCAGATGTGCTTCGGAAACTACTACTGGTCTTACAGGACTCGATCAAAGCGTAGATAGCTTGAGACATTACTCCAATGGAGAAAAGGCCGCATGGTGAATGTTGTATTTAATCCCGATGCAATATCTGTGTTTCTCAACACTCTGAAGGTGCACAGATTACAGAATGCCTCCAGAGTTGCTTCGGAAAATACTACTGGTCCTTCTGGAATCGATCAAAGCGTAGACAGTTTGAGACATTACTCCCATGGAGAAAAGTCCGCATGGTGCATATTGTATTCGATACCGATGAAATCTTTGTGTTTCATCAACACTTCTAAGGTACACATATTACGAAATCCCTCCAGTTGTGCTTCGGAAACTACTACTGGTCTTCCAGGGAACGATCAAAACGTAGACACTTTGAAATATTACTCCTATGGAGAAAAGTCCGCATGGTGACTGTTGTTTTCAATCACGATGCAACATCTTTGTTTCGTCAACACTCTGAAGGTCCAAAAATTAAACAATGCCTCCAGATGTGCTTCGGAAACTACTACTGGTCTTCCAGGAATCGATCAAAGCGTAGACAATTTGAGACATTACTCCCATTGAGAAAAGTCCGCATGGTGCATCTTGTATTTAATACCGATTCAATTTTTGTGTTTCATCAACACTCAGAAGGTACACTATTACGAAATGCCTCCAGATGTGCTTCGGAAACTACTACTGGTCTTCCAGGAATCGATCAAAACGTAGACAGTTTCAGACATTACTCACTAGGTGAAAAGTCCGCATGATGCCTGTTGTATTCAATCCCGATGCAATTTCTGAGTTTCTTCAACACTCTGAAGGTCCGCAGATTACAGAATGCCTCCAACTGTGCTTCGGAAACTACTTCTGTTCTTCCAGGGAACGATCAAAGAGTAGACAGTTTGAGACTTTACTCCCATGGAGAAGAGTACGCATGGTAACTGTTGTATTCAATCGCGATACTTCTTCTGTGGCTCATCAACACTCTGAAGGCCCACAGATTACAGAATGCCTCCAGCTGTGCTTCGGTATCTACTTCTGTTCTTCCAGGGAACGATAAAAAAGTAGACAGTTTGAGACATTACACCCATGGAGAAGAGTCCGCATGGTGCCTCTTGTATTCAATCGCGATGCTATTTCTGTGGCTCATTAACACTCTGAAGGGCCACAGATTCCAGAATGCCTCCAGATGTGCTTCGGAATGTACTACTGGTCTTCCAGGAATCGATTAAAGCGTAGAGAGTTTGAGACATTACTCCCAGGTAGAAAAGTCCGCATTGTGACTGTTGTATTGCATCCCGACCCAATTACTGTGATTCATCAATACTCTGAAGGTCCACAGATTACAAAATGCCTCCAGATGTGCTTCGGAAACTACTACTGGTCTTCCAGGAATTGATCTAAGGGTCGACAATTTGAGACATTACTCCAATGGATGAAAGTCCGCATGGTTACTATTGTATTCAATGCAGATGCAAATTTTTTTGTTTCATCAACACTTCGAAGGTCCACAAATTACACAATGATTCCAGATGTGCTTCTTAAACAATTACTGGTCTTCCAGAATTCTATTATTAAAGTTTAGACAGGTTGAGACATTACTCTCATGGAGAAAAGTCCGCATGGTACTCTTGTATTCAAGGCCGTTTCAATTTATCGGTTTCATCAACACTCTGAAGATCCACACAGTACGTAATGCCTCCAGATATGCTTCGGAAACTGCTAGTTATCTTTGAGGAATCGATCAAAGCGTAGACAGTTTGAGACATTACACCCATGGAGAAAAGTCCGCATGGTGCCTGTTGTATTCAATCCCTAAACAATTTTTGTGTCTCATCAACAGTCTGAAGGTCCAGAGTTTACAGGATGGCTCCAGATGTGCTTTGGAAAGTACTACTGGCCTTCCAGGGAACGATCAAAGCGTAGATAGTTTGAGACATTACTCCTAGGGAGAAAAGTCCGCATGGTGCCTGTTGTTTTCAATCATCATGCAATTCAGAGTTTCATCAATGGTCTGAAGATCCACAGATTACAGAATGCCTCCAGATGTGTTTCGGAAACGACTAGTGGTCTTCCAGGGAACGATCAAAACGTAGACACTTTGAGACATTACTCCTATAGAGAAAAGTCCGCATGGTGCCTGTTGTTTTCAATCACGTTGCAATATCTTTGTTTCGTCAACACCATGAAGGTTCACAAATTAAACAATGCCTCCAGATGTGCTTCGGAAACTACTACTGGTCTTCCAGGAATCGATCAAAGCGTAGACAATTTGAGACATTACTCCCATGGAGAAAAGTCCGCATGGTGCATCTTGTATTTAATACCGATGCAATTTTTGTGTTTCATCAACACTCAGAAGGTACACTATTACGAAATGCCTCCAGATGTGCTTCGGAAACTACTACTGGTCTTCCAGGAATCGATCAAAACGTTAACAGTTTCAGACATTACTCACTAGGAGAAAAGCCCGCATGGAGCCTGTTGTATTCAATCCCGATGCAATTTCTGTGTTTCTTCAACACTCTGAAGGTCCGCAGATTACAGAATGCCTCCAGATGTGCTTTGGAAACTATTTATGTTCTTCCAGGGAACGATCAAAGAGTAGACAGTTTGAGACTTTACTCCCATGGAGAAGAGTACGCATGGTAACTGTTGTATTCAATCGCGATACTTCTTCTGTGGCTCATCAACACTCTGAAGGCCCACAGATTACAGAATGCCTCCAGCTGTGCTTCGGAAACTACTTCTGTTCTTCCAGGGAACGATAAAAAAGTAGACCGTTTGAGACATTACACCCATGGAGAAGAGTCCGCACGGTGCCTGTTGTATTCAATCGCGATGCTATTTCTGTGGCTCATTAACACTCTGAAGGGCCACAGATTCCAGAATGCCTCTAGATGGGCTTCGGAAACTACTACTGGTCTCTCAGGGACAGATCGAAGCGTAGACAGTTTGAGACATGACTCCCAAGGAGAAAAGTCCGCATGGTGCCTGTTGTATTCAATCCCGATGCAATGTATGTGTTTCATTAACACTCTGAAGGTCCGAAGATTACAGAATACCTCAAGATTTGCTTCGGAAACTACTACTGGTCTTCCAGGGAAAGATCAAAGCGTAGACCGTTTGAGACATTACTCCCATGGAGAAAAGTCCGCATGGTGACTGTTGTATTGCATCCCGACTCAATTACTGTGATTCATCGATATTCTGAAGGTCCACAGATTACAGAATGCCTCCAGATGTGCTTCGGAAGCTACTACTGGTCTTCCATTAATTGATCAAAGGGTCGACAATTTGAGACATTACTCCAATGGATGAAAGTCCGCATGGTTACTATTGTATTCAATGCAGATGCAATTTTTTTTGTTTCATCAACACTTCGAAGGTCCACAAATTACACAATGATTCCAGATGTGCTTCTTAAACAATTACTGGTCTTCCAGAATTCTATTAAAGTTAAGACAGGTTGAGACATTACTCTCATGGAGAAAAGTCCGCATGGTAGTCTTGTATTCAAGGCCGTTGCAATTTATCGGTTTCATCAACACTCTGAAGATCCACACAGTACGTAATGCCTCCAGATATGCTTCGGAAACTGCTAGTTATCTTTTAGGAATCGATCAAAGCGTAGACAGTTTGAGACATTACTCCCGTGGAGAAAAGTCCACATGGTGCATGTTGTATTCAATACCGATGGAATTTCTGTGTTTCATCAATAATCTGAACGTGCACAGATTACAGAATACCTCCAGATGTACTTCGGAAACTACTACTGGTCTTCCAGGGAACGATCAAAACGTAGACAGTTTGAGACATTACTCCCATGGAGAAAAGTCCGCATGGTGCCTGTTGTATTCAATCCCTAAACAATTTTTGTGTCTCATCAACAGTCTGAAGGTCCAGAGTTTACAGAATGGCTCCAGATGTGCTTTGGAAAGTACTACTGGCCTTCCAGGGAACGATCAAAGCGTAGACAGTTTGAGACATTACTCCCTTGGAGAAAAGTCCGCATGGTGCAAGTTGTATTCAATGCCGATGGAATTTCTGTGTTTCATCAACACTCTGAAATCGACAGATTACACAATGCATCCAGATGTGCTTCGGAAACTACTACTGGTCTTCCAGGAATCGATCAATTCGTAGACAGTATGAGACATTACTCCCATGGATAAAGTCCGCATGGTGCATCTTGTATTCAATACCGATGCAATTTTTGTGTTTCACCAACACTCTGAAGGTACGCAGATAACAGAATGCCTCCAGATGTTCTTCGGAATCTACTACTGGTCTCTCAGGGACCGATCAAAGCGTAGACAGTTTCAGACATTACTCCCAGGTATAAAAGCACGCATGGTGCCTGTTGTATTCAATCCCAATGCAATTTCTGTGTTTCCTCATCGCTCTGAAAGTCCACAGGTTTTAGAATGCCTCATTTTGAGGCTCGGAAACTACTCCTGGTATTCTACTGAACGATGAAAATCTAGACAGTTCGAGACATTACTCCCATGGAGAAAAGTCCGCATGGTGCCTGTTGTATTCAATCCCACTGCAATTTCTGTGTTTCATCAACACTCTGAAGGTCCACAGATTACAGAATGCCTTCAGATGTGCTTCGAAAACTACTACTGGCCTTCCTGTAATCGATCAAAGCGTAGAGAGTTTGAGACATTACTCCCATAGAGAAAAGTCCGTATGGTGCCGGTTGTATTCAATCCCGATGCAATTTCTGTCTTTCATCAACACTCTGAAGGTCCACAGATTACAGAATGCCTCCAGATGTGCTTCGAAAACAGCTACTGGTCTTCCAGTGGACGTCAAAGAGTAGACAGTTTGAGACGTTACTCCCATGGAGAAAAGTCCGCATGGTGCCTGTTGTAATCAATCCCGATGCAATTTCTGTGTTTCATGAACACTATGAAGGTCCACATATTACAGAATGCCTCCAGATGTGCTTCGAAAACTACTAATGGACTTCCAGAGGGCAATCAAAGGGTAGACAGTTTGAGGCTTTACTCCCATGGAGAAGAGTACGCATGGTGCATGTTGTATTCAATCGCGATGCAATTACTGTGGCTCATTAACACTCTGAATTTCCACAGATTACTGAATGCCGCCAGATGGGCTTCGGAAGCTACTACTTGTCAATCAGGGAAGGATCAAAGCGTAGACTGTTTGAGACATTACTCCAGAGGAGAAAAGTCCGCATTGTGCCTGTTGTGTTTAATCCCGATGCAATTTCTCTGTTTTATCAACACTCTGAAGCTCCACAGATTACAGAATGCTTCCATATGGACATGGGAAACTACTACTGGTCTCTCAGGGAACGATCAAAGCTTAGACAGCTTGAGACATTATTCCCAAAGAGAAAAGTCCACATGGCCCCTGTTTCATTCAATCCCGATGCAATTTCTGTGATCCATCAACACTCTGAAGGTCAACAGATTACAGAATGACTCCAGATGTGCTTCTTAAACAATTACTGGTCTACCAGAATTCTATCAAAGCGTAGAGAGATTGAGACATTATCTCTATGGAGAAATGTCCGCATGGTGCCTGTTGTATTCAATCCCGATGCAGTTTCTGTGTTTCATCAACACTCTGAAAGTACAAGGAATACAGAATGCTTCAAGATGTGCTTCGGAAACTGCTACTTATCTTTGAGGAATCGATCAAAGCTTAGACAGTTTGAGACATTACTCCCATGGAGAAAAGTCCATATGGTGCATGTTGTATTCAATACTGATGCAATTTCTGTGTTTCATCAATAATCGGAACGTCCACAGATTACAGAACACCTCCAGATGTGCTTCGGAAACTACTACTGGGCTCTCAGGAAACGATCAAACCGTAAACAGTTTGAGATATTACTCCCATGGAGAAAAGTCCGCATGGTGCCTGTTGTATTCAATGCCGATGGAATTTCTGTGTTTCATCAACACTCTGAAATCAACAGATTACACAATGCATCCAGATTACGCAATGCATCCAGATGTGCTTCGGAAACTACTACTGGTCTTCCAGGAATCGATCAAATCGTAGACAGTTTGAGACATTACTCCCATGGATAAAGTCCGCATGGTGCATCTTGTATTCAATACCGATGCAATTTTTGAGTTTCACCAACACTCTGAAAGTCCACAGATTACAGAATGACTAATCATGAGGCTCGGAAACAACTCCTGGTATTCTATTGAACGATCAAAAAGTAGACAATTCGAGACATTACTCTCATGGAGAAAACTCCGCATGGTGCCTGTTGTATCAATCCCGATTCAATTTCTGTTTTTCATCAACACTCTAAAGGTCCACAGATTACAGAATGCCTCCAGATGTGCTTCGAAAACTACTACTGGTCTTCCTGTAATCGATCAAAGCGTAGACAGTTTGAGATTACTCCCATAGAGAAAAGTCCGTATGGTGCCGGTTGTATTCAATCCCGATGCAATTTCTGTCTTTCATCAACACTCTGAAGGTCCACACATTACAGTATGCCTCCAGATGTGCTTCGAAAACTACTACTGGTCTTCCAGGGGACGATCAAAAAGTAGACAGTTTGAGACGTTACTCCCATGGAGAAGAGTCCGCATGGTGCCTGTTGTATTCAATCCCGATGCAATTACAGTGGCTCATTAACACTCTGAAGGTCCACAGATTACAGAATGCCTCCAGATGGGCTTCGGAAACTACTACTGGTCCCTCAGGGAACGATCAAAACGTAGACAGTTTGAGACATTACTCCCATGTAGAAAAGTCCGCATGGTGCCTGTTGATATCAATCACGAACGAATATCTGTGTTTCAGCAATCCTCTGAAGGCCCACAAGTTAAAGAATGATTCTAAATGAGCTTCGGAAACTACTACTGATCTTCCAGGAATCGATCAAAGGGTAGACAATTTGAGACACTACTATCATGGAGAAAAGTCCGCATGGTGTCTATTGTATTCAATGCAGATGCAATTTCTGTGTTTCATCAACACTCTGAAATCCACAGATTACACAATGCATCCAGATGTGCTTCGGGAAGTACTACTGGTCTTCCAGGAATCGATCAAAGCCTAGAGAGTTTTAGACATTACTGCCATGTAGAAAAGTACGCATGGTGATTGTTGTATTCAATCCCGATGCAATTTGTGTGTTTCTTCAACACTCGGAAGGTCCACATATTACAGAATGCCTCCAGATGTGCTTCGGAAATGACTAGTGCTCTTCCAGGGAACGATCAAAGCGTAGACAATGTGAGATATTATTCCCACGGAGAAAAGTCCGCATGGTGCCTGTTGTATTGCATCCCGACGCTATTTCTGTGATTCATCAATACTCTGTGGGTCCACAGATTACAGAATGCCTCCAGATGTGATTCGGAAGCTACTACTGGTCTTCCAGGGAACGATCAAAACGTAGACAGTTTGAGACATTATACCCATGGAGAAAAGTCCGCGTGGTGCCTGTTGTATTCAATCCCGATGTAATTTCTGCGTTTCATGAAGACTCTGAATGTCCACGGATTACAGAATGCCTCCAGATGTGCTTCGAAAACAACTACTGGTCTTCCCATGAACGATCAAAGCGTAGACACTTTGAGACAATACTCTCATGGATAAAAGTCCGCTTGGTGCATGTTTTATTCAATCGCGATGCAATTTCTGTGTTTCATCAACACTCTGAAGGTCCACAGATTACACAATGCATCCAGATGTGCTTCGGAAACTACTACTGGTCTTCCAGGAATCGATCAAATCGCACACAGTTTGAGACATTACTCCCATGGAGAGGAGTCCGCATGGTGCCTGTTGTATTCAATCCCGATGCAATTTCTGTGGCTCATTAACACTCTGACGGTCCACAGATTACAGAATGCCTCCATATGGGCTTCGGAAACTACTACTGGTCTTCCATTGAACTATCAAAGCGTAGACAGTTTGAGACATTACTCCCATGGAGAAAAGTCTGCATGGTGCCAGTTGTACTCAATCCCGATGCAATTTCTGTGTTTCCTCAACACTCTGAAGGTCCACAGATTACAGAATGCCTCATCATGAGCCTCGGAAACTACTCCTGGTATTCTATTGAACGATCAAAAAGTAGACAGTTCGAGACATTACTCCCATGGAGAAAACTCCGCATGGTGCCTGTTGTATTCAATCCCGATGCAATTTCTGTGTTTCATCAACACTCTGAAGGTCCACAGATTACATGAATGCCTCCAGATGTGCTTCGAAAAATACTACTGGTATTCCAGGGGACGATCAAAGAGTAGACAGTTTGAGACGTTACTCCCATGGATAAGAGTCCGCATGGTGCCTGTTGTTTTCAATCGCCCTGCATTTACTGTGGTTCATTAACACTCTGAAGGTCCACAAATTAAACAATGATTCCAAATGAGCTTCGGAAACTACTACTGGTCTTCCAGGATTCGATCAAAGGGTAGACAATTTGAGACACTACTATCATGGAGAAAAGTCCGCAAGGTGTCTATTGTATTCAATGCAGATGCAATTTCTGTGTTTCATCAACACTCTGAAATCCACAGGTTACACAATGCATCCAGATGTGCTTCGGAAAGTACTACTGGTCTTCCAGGAATCGATAAAAGCGTAGAGAGTTTGAGACATTACTCCCAGGTAGAAAAGTCCGCATGGTGCCTGTTGTATTCCTTTCCCATGCAATTTGTGTGTTTCTTCAACACTCAGAAGGTCCACTGATTACAGAATGCCTCCAGATGTGCTTCGGAAATGACTAGTGCTCTTCCAGGGAACGATCAAAGCGTAGACAATGTGAGATATTGGTCCCACGGAGAAAAGTCCGCATGGTGCCTGTTGTATTGCATCCCGACGCAATTTCTGTGACTCATCAATACTCTGAAGGTCCACAGATTACAGAATGCCTCCAGATGTGATTCGGAAACTACTGCTGGTCTTCCAGGGAACGATCAAAACGTAGACAGTTTGAGACATTACACCCATGGAGAAAACTCCGCATGGTGCCTGTTGTATTCAATCCCGATGCAATTTCTGCGTTTCATCAAGACTCTGAAGGTCCACAGATTACAGAATGTCTCCAGATGTGTTTCGAAAACTACTACTGGTCTTCCCATGAACGATTAAATCGTAGTCACTTTGAGACAATACTATCATGGATAAAAGTCCGCATGGTGCATGTTGTATTTAATCGCGATGCAATTTCTGTGTTTCATGAACACTCTGAAGGTCCACAGATTACACAATGCATCCAGATGTGCTTCGGAAACTACTACTGGTCTTCCAGGAATCGATCAAATCGTACACAGTTTGAAACATTATTCCCATGGAGAGGAGTCCGCATGGTGCCTTTTGTATTCAATCCCGATGCAATTTCTGTGGCTCATCAACACTCTGAAAGTCAACAGATTACAGAATGAATCCAGATGGGCTTCGGAAACTACTACTGGTCTCTCAGGGAACGATAGAAGCGTAGACAGTTTGAGACATTACTCCCAAGAAGAAACACTCTGAAGGTCCACAGATTACAGAATACCTACAGATTGGCTTCGGAAACTACTACTGGTCTTCCAGGGTACGATCAAGCCGTAGACAGTTTGAGACATTACTCCTATGGAGAAAACTCCTAATGGTGATTGTTGTTTTCAATCACAATGCAATTATATTATTCCCATGGTGAAAAGCCCACATGGTGCATGTTGTATTCAATACCGATGCAATTTCTGAATTTCGTCAAACCTCTGAAGGTCCACAAATTGAACAATGCCTCCACATGTGCTTCGGATACTACTACTGGTCTTCCAGGAATCGATTAACGGGTATACAATTTGAGACATAACTCCCATGGGGAAAAGTCCGCATGGTGCATCTTGTATTCAATACCGATGCAATTTTTGTGTTTTATCAACACTCTGAAGGTACACAGATTACGAAATGCCTCCAGATGTGCTTCGGAAACTACTACTGGTCTTCCAGGAGTCGATCAAAGCGTAGACAGTTTCAGACATTACTCACTAGGAGAAAAGTCCGCATGGTGCCTCTTGTATTCAATCCCGATGCATTTTCTGTGTTTCTTCAGCACTCTGAAGGTCCGCAGATTGCAGAATGCCTCCAGCTGTGCTTTGGAAACTACTTCTGTTCTTCCAGGGAACGATCAAAGAGCAGACAGTTTGAGACATTACTCCCATGGAGAAGAGTCCGCAAGGTGCCTGTTGTATTCAATCGCGATGCTATTTCTGTGGCTCATTAACACTCGGAAGGCCCACAGATTACAGAATTCCTCCAGATATGCTTCGGAAACTACTACTGGTCTCTCAGGGTCCAATCAAAGTGTACACAGTTTGAGACATTACTCCCAAGGTGAAAAGTCCGCATGGTGCCTGTTGTATTCAATCCCGATGCAATTTCTGTGTTTCATTAACACTCTGAAGGTCCACAGATTACTCAATGCATCCAGGTGTGCTTCGGAAACTACTACTGGTGTTCCAGGAATCGATCAAATCGTAGACAGTTTGAGACATTACTCCCATGGAGAAAAGTGCGCATGGTGCATGTTGTATTCAATCCCGATGCAATTTCTGTGTTTCATCAAAACTCTGATGGTCCACAGATTACACAATGCATCCAGATGTGCTTCGAAATTTACTACTGGTCTTCCAGGAACCGATCAAAGCGTAGACATTTTCAGACATTACTTCCTAGGAGAGAAGTCCACATGGTGCCTGTTGTATTCAATCCCGATGCAATTTCTGTGTTTCATCAACACGCTGAATGTCCGCAGATTACAGAATGCCTCCAGATGTGCTTCGAAAACTACTACTGCTCTTCCAATGAACGATCAAAGCGTAGACACTTTGAGACAATACTCCCATGGAGAAAAGTCCGCATGGTGCATGTTGTATTCAATCCCGATGCAATTTCTGTGTTTCATCAACACTCTGAAGGTCCACAGATTACACAATGCATCCAGATTTGCTTCGGGAACTACTACTCGTCTTCCAGGAATCGATCAAAGCGTAGACAGTTTCAGACATTACTCCTATGGAGGAAAGTGCGCATGGTGCCATTTGTTTTCAATCCCGATACAATTTCTGTGTTTCATCAACACTTCGAAGGTCCACAAATTACAGAATGATTCCAGACGTGCTTCTTAAACAATTAGTGGTCTTCCAGAATTCTATCAAAGCGTAGACAGTTTGAGACATTACTCTAATGGAGAAAAGTCCGCATGTTGCCTCTTGTATTCAATGCCGTTGCAATTTTTCGGTTTTATTAACACTCTGAAGGTCCACACTGTACGTAATGTCACCAGATGTGCTTCGGAGACTAATACTGGTCTTCTTGGAATCGATCAAAGCGTAGACAGTTTGACGCATTACTCCCATGGAGAGAAGTCCACATGGTGCCTGTAGTATTCAATCCCGATGCAATTTCTATTACTCATCATCACTTTGAAGGTCCACAGATTACAGAATGACTCGTGATGTGCCTCGGAGATTACTACTGGTCTTTAAGAAATCGATCAAAGGGTAGACAGTTTGAGACATTACTAACATGGTGAAATGGCCGCATGGTGCCGGTTGTATTCAATCCAGAGGCAATTTCTGTGTTTCATGAACACTCTGAAGGTCCACCGATTACAGAATGCCTCCAGATGTGCTTCGAATACTACTAGTGGTCTTCCAGGGGACGATCAAAGAGTAGACAGTTTGAGGCATTACTTCCACGGAGAGGAGTCCGCATGGTGCATGTTGTATTCAATCCCGATGCAATATCTGTGGCTCATCAACACTCTAAAGGTCCACAGATTACAGAATGCCTCCACATGGGGTTCGGAAACTACTACTGGTCTCTCAGGGAACGATCAATGCGTAGACAGTTTGAGACATTACTTCCAAGGAGAAAAGTCCGAATTGTGCCTGTTGTAATCAATCCCGATGCAATTTCTGTGTTTCATCAACACTCTGAAGGTCCACAGATTACAGAATGCCTACGGATGAGCTTCGGAAACTACTCCTGGTATTCCAGGGAACGATCAAGGAGTAGACAATTTGAGACATTACTCCCATTTATAAAAGTTCGCATGGTGCCTGTTGTAATCAATCCCGATGCAATATCTGTTGCTCATCAACACTCGGATGGTACACAGATTATAGAATGCCTCCAGATGGGCTTCGGAAACTACTGCTGGTCTCTCAGGGAACGATCAAAGCGTAGACAGTTTGAGACATTACTCCAAAGGAGAAAAGTCCGCATTGTGCCAGTTGTATCTAATCCCGATGCAATTTCTCTGTTTTATCAACACTCTGAAGCTCCACAGTTTACAGAATGCCTCCAGATGGACAGGTGAAACTACTACTGGTCTCTCAGGGAACGATCAAAGCGTAGACAGCTTGAGACATTGCTCCCAAGGAGAAAAGTCCGCATGGCGCGTGTTGTATTCAATCCCGATGCAATTTCTGTGTTTCATCAACACTCTGAAGGTATACAGATTACAGAATACCTCCAGATGTGCTTCGGAAACTACTACTGGTCTTCCAGGGAAGGATTAAAGTGTAGAGAGTTTCAGACATTACTCCCATGTAGAAAAGTCTGCATGGTGCCGGTTGTACTCAATCCCGATGCAATTTCTGTGTTTCTTCAACACTCTGAAGGTCCACAGATTACAGAATGCCTCCAGATGAGCCTCGGAAACTACTCCTGGTATTCCAGAGAACGATCGAAGAGCTGACACTTTGAGACGTTACTCCCATGGAGAAAAGTCCGCATGGTGCCTGTTGTATTCAATCCCGATGCAGTTACTGTGGCTCATTAACACTCTGAAGGTCCACAGATTACAGAATGCCTCAATATGGGCTTCGGAAACTACTACTGGTCTCTCAGGGAACGATCAAAGTGTAGACAGTTTCAGACATTACTCCTAAGGAGAAAAGTCCGCATTGTGCCCGTTGTATTTAATCCCGATGCAATTTCTCTTTTTTATCAACACTCTAAAGCTCCACAGATTACAGAATGCCTCCAGATGGACATGGGAAACTACTACTGGTCTTCCAGGGAACGATCAAAGTGTAGACCGTTTGAGACATTACTCCTATGTAGAAAAGTCTGCATGGAGCCTCTTGTTTTCAATCACGATGCAACATCTCTGTTTCATCAACACTCTGAAGGTCCACAAAGTAAACAATGCCTCCAGATGTGCTTCGTAATGTACTACTGGTCTTCAAGGAATCGATCAAAGCGTAGACAGTTTGTGACATTACTCCTATGGAGAAAAGTGCGCATGGTGCTTCTTGTATTCAATGCCGTTGCAATTTTTCTGTTTTATCAACACTCTGAAGGTCCATATATTACGTAATGCCACCATATGTGCTTCGGAAACTTATACTGGTCTTCCTGGAATCGATCAAAGCGTAGACAGTTTGACAGATTACTCCCATGGACTGAAGTCCACATGGTGCCTGTAGTATTCAATCCCATTGCTATTTATGTGTTCCATCAACACTCTGAAGGACCACAGATTACAGAATGATTCCACATGTGCTTCTTAAACAATTGCTGCTCTTCCAGAATTCTATCGAAGCGTAGAGAGATTGAGACATTACCTCCATTAAGAAAAGTCCGCATGGTGCCTGTTGTATTCAATCCCGATGCAACATCTGTGTTTCATCAACACTCTGAAAGTACAAGGATTACAGAATGCTTCAAGATGTGCTTCGGAAACTGCTAGTTATCTTTGAGGAATAGATCAAAGCGTAGACAGTTTGAGACATTAATCCGACGGAGAGAAGTCCGCATGGTGTCTGTTGTATTAAATCCCGATGCAATTTCTGTGACTCATCATCACTCTGTAGGTCCACAGATTACAGAATGCCTCCAGATGGGCTTCGGAAACTACTACTGGTCTTTCAGGGAACGATTAAAGCGTAGACAGTTTGAGACATTACTCCTATGGAGAATAGTCCGCATGGTGCCTGTTGATGTAAATCCTGAACGAATTTCTGTGTTTCATCAACCCTCTGAAGGTCCAAAAATTAAAGAATGATTCTAAATTAGCTACGGAAACTACTAGTGGTCTTCCACGAATCGATCAAAGGGTAGACAATTTGAGACATTACCCCCATGGAGAAATGTCCGCATGGTGTCTATTGTATTCAATGCAGATGCAATTATTGTGTTTCATCAACACTCTTAAGGTCCACACATTACGGCATGCCTCCAGATGTGCTTGGGAACCTACTACTGGTCTTCAAGGGAAGGATCAAAGCGAAGACAGTTTGAGACATTACTCCCATGGAGAAAAGTCCGCATGGTGCATGTTGTATTCAATCCCGATGCAATTTCTGTGTTTCATCAACACCCTGAAGGTCCGCAGATTACACAATGCATCCAGATTTGCTTCTGGAACTACTACTCGTCTTCCAGGAATCAATCAAAGCGTAGACAGTTTCGGACATTACTCCTATGGAGAAAAGTGCTCATGGTGCCTGTTGTTTTCAATCCCGATACGATTTCTGTGTTTCATCAACACTTCGAAGGTCCACAAATTACGGAATGATTCCAGACGTGCTTCTTAAACAATTAGTGGTCTTCCTGAATTCTATCAAAGCGTAGACAGTTTGAGACATTACTCTAATGGAGAAAAGTCTGCATGGTGCCTCTTGTATTCAATGCCGTTGCAATTTTTCGGTTTTATTAACACTCTGAAGGTCCACACAGTACGTAATGTCACCAGATGTGCTTCGGAGACTAATACTGGTCTTCCTGGAATCGATCAAAGGGTAGACAGTTTGAGACATGGTGAAAAGGCCGCATCTTGCCGGTTGTATTCAATCCAGAGGCAATTTCTGTGCTTCATGAACTCTCTGAAGGTCCACAGATTACAGAATGCCTCTAGATGTGCTTCGAATACTACTAGTGGTCTTCCTGGGGACGATCAAACAGTAGACAGTTTGAGGCATTACTTCCACGGAGAGGAGTCCGCATGGTGCATGGTGTATTCAATCCCGATGCAATTACTGTGGCTCATTAACACTCTGAAGGTCCACCGATTACAGAATGCCTCCATATGGGCTTCCGAAACTACAACTGGTCTCTAAGGAAACGATCAAAGCGTAGACAGCTTGAGACATTACTCCCAAGGAGAAAAGTCCGCATGGCGCCTGTAGTATTCAATCCCGATGCATTTTGCTTGTTTCATCAACACTCTGAAGGTCCACAGATTACAGAATACCTCCAGATGTGCTTCGGAAACTACTACTGGTCTTCCAGGGAACGATTAAAGCGTAGACAGTATGAGACATTACTCCTATAGAGAATAGTCCGCATGGTGCCCGTTGTTTTCAATCACGAACCAATTTCTGTGTTTCATCAACCCTCTGAAAGTCCACAAATTAAACAATGATTCCAAATGGGCTTCGGAAACTACTACTGGTCTCCCAGGAATCGATCAAAGGGTAGATAATTTGAGACATTACTCCCATGGAGAAAGGTCTGCATGGTGCCAGTTGTTCTCAATCCCGATGCAATTTCTGTGTTTCTTCAACACTCTAAAAGTCCACAGATTACAGAATGCCTCCAGATGAGCCTCGGAAACTACTCCTGGTATTCCATAGAATGATCAAAAAGAAGACACTTTGAGACGTTACTCCCATGGAGAAAAGTCCGCGTGGTGCCTGTTGTATTCAATCCAGATGCAATTTATGTGACTCATCATCACTCTGAAGGTCCACAGATTACAGAATGGCTCCAGATTGGCTTCGGAAACTACTACTGGTCTTATTGGAATCAATCAAAGCGTAGACAGTTTGAGACATTACTCCCATAGAGAAAAGTCCGCATGGTGCCGGTTGTATTCAATCCAGAGGCAATTTCTGTGTTTCATGAACACTCTGAAGGTCCACAGATTACAGAATGCCTCCAGATGTGCTTCGAAAACTATTAGTGGTCTTCCAGGGAACGAGCAAACCGTAGACAGTTTGAGACATTACTCCTATGGGGAAAAGTCCGCATGGGGCCTGTTGTATTCAACCCCGACGCAATTTCTCTATTTCATCAACACCCTGAAGGTCCAGAGATTACACAGTGCCTCCTGATGTGCTAAGAAAAGTACTACTGGTCTTCCAGGAATCGATCAAAGCGTAGACAGTTGAGACTTTAGCGCCATGGAGAAAGTCCGCATGGTGCCTGTTGTATTGAATCCCGATGAAATTTCTGTGTTTCATCAACACTCTGAAAGTCCGCAGCTTACAGAATACCTCCAGATGTGCTTCAGAAACTACTACTGGTCTTCCAGGGAACGATCAAGGTGTAGACATTTTGAGACAATACTTTAATTTAGAAATGTCCGCATGGTGCCTGTTGTTTTCAATCACGCTGCAATTTCTGTGTTTCGTCAACAGTCTGAAGGTCCACAAATTAAACAACAAGTAAAGATGTGCTTCGGAAACTACTACTGGTCTTAAAGGAATCGATCAAAGCGTAGACACTTTGTGACATTACTCTCATGGAGAAAAGTCCGCATGGTGCCTCTTGTATACAATGCCGATGCAATTTTTGGGTTTCATCAACATTCTGAAGGTCCACACATAACGGAATGCCTCCTGATGTGCTTCGGAAACTACTACTGGTCTTCCAGGAATCGATCATAGCGTAGAGATTTTGAGACATTACAAACAGGTAGAAAAGTCGGCATGGTGCGTGTTGTGTTCAATCCCGATGCAATTTCTGTTTTTCATCAACACTCTGAAGACCCACAGATTACAGAGTGCCACCAGATGTGCTTCGGAACCTACTACTGGTTTTGCAGGAATTGATCAAAGCTTAGCTAGTTTGAGACATAACTTCCAGGTAGAAAAGTCCTCATGGTGCCTGTCATATTCAATCCCGATGCAAATTCTGTGATTCTTCAACACTCTGAAAGTCCACAGATTACAGAATGCCTCCAGATGTGCTATGAAAACTACTACTGGTCTTCCAGGGAACGATCAAAGCGTAGACAATTGAGACGTTACTCCCATGGAGAAAAGTCTTCATGGTGCCAGTTGTATTCAATTCCGATGCAGTTTCTGTGTTTAATTAACACTCTGAAAGCCCACAGATTACAGAATGCCTCCAGATGTGGTAAGGGAAATTACTACTGGTCTAACAGGGAACGATCAAAGCGTAGACAGTTTGGGACATTACTCCCAAGGAGAAAAGTACACATGATGATTGTTGGTTTCAATCACGATGCAATTTCTGTGTTTCATCAACTCTCTGAAGGTGCAAAGATTACAGAGTGCCTCCAGATGTGCTTCGGAAAGTACTACTGGTCTTTCAGGGAACGATCAAAGCGTAGACAGTTTGAGACTTTACTCCCATGGAGAAAAGTCCGCATGGTGCCTGTTGTTTTCAATCACGATGCAATTTCTGTGTTTCATCAACAGTCTGAATTTCCGCAAATTAAACATTGCCTGCAGATGTGCTTCGGAAAACGGCTACTGGTCTTCCTGGAATCGATCAAAGCGTAGACAGTTGAGACTTTAGCCCCATGAAGAAAGTCCGCATAATGCCTGTTGTATTCAATCTCGATGCAATTTCTGTGTTTCGTCAAAACTGTGAAGGTCCACAGATTATAGAACGCCTCCAGATGTGCTTCGAAATCTACTACTGGTCTTCCAGGGAACGATCAAAACGTAGACAGTTTGAGACTTTACTCCCATGGAGAAAAGTCCGCATGGTGCATATTGTATTCAATACCGATGCCATTTTTGTACTTCATCAACACTCTGAAGGTACACAGATTACGAAATGATTCCACATGTTCTTCAGAAACTACTACTGGTCTTCCAGGAATCGATCAAAGCGTAGAGAGTTTGAGATATACCTCCCATGTAGAAAAGTCCGCATGGTGCTAGTTGTATTCATTCCCGATGAAATTTCTCTGTGTCTTCAACACTCTGAAGGTCCATAGATTGCAGAATCCCTCCAGAGGAGCTTCGTAAAGTACTCCTGGTATTCCAGAGAACGATCAAAGAGTATACAGTTTGAGACATTACTCCCATGGAGAAAAGTCCGCATGGTGCCTGTTGTATTCAATCCTGATGCAATTTCTGTGTATCATCAACACTCTGAAAGTCCAGAGATTAGAGAATGCCTACAGATGTGCTTCGGAAATTACTATTGGTCTACCACGGTGCGAGCAAAGCGTAGACAGTTTGAGACATTACTCCCATAGAGAAAAGTACGCATGGTGCCTGTTGTATTCAATCCTGATGCAATTTCTGTGTTTCATTAACACTCTGAAAGTCCAAAGATTAGAGAATGCCTACAGATGTGCTTCGGAAATTACTATTGGTCTTCCACGGTGCGAGCAAAGCGTAGACAGTTTGAGACATTACTCCCATAGAGAAAAGTACGCATCGTGCCTGTTGAATTGAGACCCGATGCAATTTCTGTGTTTCATCAACAGTATGAATTTCCGCAAATTAAAAAATGCCTCCAGATGTGCTTCGGAAAACGGCTACTGGTCTTCCTGGAATTGATCAAAGCGTAGACAGTTGAGACTTTAGCCACTTGAAGAAAGTCCGCATGGTGCCTGTTATATTCAATCTCGAAGCAATTTCTGTGTTTCATCAACACTCTGAAGCTTAACAAATTACAGAATGCCTCCAGATGTGCTTCTTAAGCTACTACTAGTCTTCCAGGGAACTATCAAAGCATAGACAGTTTGAGACTTTACTCACACGGAGAAAAGTTAGCATGGGGGAGTGTTGTATTCAATTCCGATGCAATTTCTGTGTTTCATCAACACTCTGAAGGTGCACAGATTACAGAATGCCTCCAGATGTGCTTCGCAAACTGCTACTGGTCTTCCAGGGAACGATCAAAGCGTAGACAGTTTGAGACATTACGCCCATGGACACAAGTCCGCATGGTTCCTGTTGTGTTCAATCCTGATGCAATTTCTGTGTTTCATCAACACTCTGAAAGTCCAAAGATTAGAGAATGCCTACAGATGTGCTTCGGAAATTACTATTGGTCTTCCACGGTGCGAGCAAAGCGTAGACAGTTTGAGACATTACTCCCATAGAGAAAAGTACGCATGGTGCCTGTTTATTTGAGACCCGATGCAATTTCTGAGTTTTATCAACTCTCTGAAGGTCCACAGTTTACAGAATGCCTCAGATGGGCTTCTGAAACTACTTTCTGGTCTTGCAGGCAACGATCAAAGCGTAGACACTTTGATACATTACTCCCTTGGAGAAAAGTCCGCATGGTGCCTGTTGAATTGAGTCCCGATGCAATTTCTGTGTTTCATCAACACTCTGAAGTTCCACAGATTACAGAATGCCTCCAGATGTGCTTCGGGAACAACAAATGGTCTTCCACGGAAGAACAAAGCGTAGACAGTTTGAGACATTATTCCCATGGAGAAAAGTCCGCATGGTGCTTGTTGTATTCAATCCCGATGCAATATCTGTGTTTCATCAACACTCTGAACGTCCAGAGATTACAGAACTCCTCCAGATGTGCTTCGGAAACTATTACTGGTCTTCCAGGGAACGAGTAAACTGTAAACATTTGAGAATTACTCCCAAGGAGAAAAGTCCGCATGGTGCCTGTTGTATTCAAACCCGATGCAATTTTTGCGATTCATCAACACTCTGAAGGTCCACAGACTACAGAATGCATCAGGATGTGCTTCGGAAACTACTACTGGTCTCCCAGGAATCGATGATAGCGTCGACAGTTTGAGACATCACTGCCATGGAGAAAAGTCCGCATGATGCCTGTTGTATTCAATCCCGATGCATTTTCTATGTTTCATCACCACTCTCAAGGTCCATAGATTACAGAACGCCTCCAGATGGGCTTGGGAAACTATTACTGGTCTTCCAGGGAACGAGCAAACTGTAAACATGTTAGAATTACTCCCAAGGAGAGAAGTACGCATGGTGCCTGTTGAATTGAGTCACGATGCAATTTCTGTGTTTCTTCAACACTCTGAAGTTCCACAGATTACAGAATGCCTCCAGGTGTGCTTCAGGAACAACAACTGGTGTTCCACGGAAAAACAAAGCGTAGACAGTTTGAGACATTACTCCCATGGAGAAAAGTCCCCATGGTGCTTGTTGTATTCAATCCCGATGCAATTTTTGCGATTCATCAACACTCCGAAGGTCCACAGATTACAGAATGCATCCAGATGTGCTTCTGAAACTACTTCCTGGCCCTCCAGGGAACGATCAATGCGTAGGCAGTTTAAGACATTACTCCCATGGAGAAAAGTACGCATGGTGCTTGTTGTATTCAATCCCGATCCAATATCTGTGTTTCATCAACACTCTGGGGGTCAACAGATTACAGAATGCCTCCAGATGGGCTTCTGAAACTACTTTCTGGTCTTGGAGGCAACGATCAAATCGTATTCACTTTGAAACATTACTCCCATGGAGAAAATTCCGCATGGTGAAGGTTGTATTGAATCCCGATGCAATTTCTGTGTTTCATCAACACTCTGATGGTCCACAGATTACAGAATGACTCCAGATGTGCTTCGGAAACTGCTAGTGGTCTTCCACGGATCGGTCAAAGCGTAGACAGTTTGAGACATTACTCACATGGAGAAGAGTACGCATGGTGCCTGTTGTATTCAATCCTGATGCAATTTATGTGTTTCATCAACACTCTGAAGTTCCACAGATTACAGAATGCTTCCAGATGGGCTTCTGAACCTACCTCCTGATCCTCCAGGGAACGATCAATGCGTAGACAGTTTTAGACATTACTCCCGTGGAGAAAAGTCCGCATGGTGCCTGTTCTATTCAATCCCGATGCAATTTCTGTGTTACATCAACACTCTGAAGTTCAACAAATTACACAATGCATCCGGATGTGCTTCGGAAACTACTACTTGTATTCCAGGAGTCGATCAAATCGTAGACAGTTTGAGACATTACTCCTATTGAGAATAGCCATCATGATGCTTGTTGTATTCAATCCCGCTGCAATTTCTATGTTTCATCAGCACTCTGAAGGTACACGGAATACAGAACGCCTCTACATGTGCCTCGGAAACTACTACTGGTCTTCCATTAATCGATCAAAGCGTAGACGGTTTGAGACATTACCCCCATGGAGGGAAGTCCGCATGGTGCCAGTTGTATTCAATCCCGATGCAATTTTTGTGTTTCATCAAAACTCTGAAGGTATACAGATTAGCGAATGCCTCCAGATGTGCTTCGGAAACTGCTAGTGGTCTTCCAGGAATCGATCAAAGCGTAGAGAGTTTGAGATATTACTCCCATGTAGAAAAGTCCGCATGGTGCTAGTTGTATTCAATCCCGATGAAATTTCTCTGTGTCTTCAACACTCTGAAGGTCCACAGATTGCAGAATCTCTCCAGAGGAGCTTCGTAAAGTACTCCTGGTATTCCAGAGAACGATCAAAGAGTAGACAGTTTGAGACATTACTCCCATGGAGAAAAGTCCGCATGGTGCCTGTTGTATTCAATCCTGATGCAATTTCTGTGTTTCATCAACACTCTGAAAGTCCAAAGATTAGAGAATGCCTACAGACGTGCTTCGGAAATTACTATTGGTCTTCCACGGTGCGAGCAAAGCGTAGACAGTTTGAGACATTACTCCCATAGAGAAAAGTACGCATGGTGCCTGTTTATTTGAGACCCGATGCAATTTCTGAGTTTCATCAACTCTCTGAAGGTCCACAGTTTACAGAATGCCTCAGATGGGCTTCTGAAACTACTTTCTGGTCTTGCAGGCAACGATCAAAGCGTAGACACTTTGATACATTACTCCCATGGAGAAAAGTCCGCATGGTGCCTGTTGAATTGAGTCCCGATGCAATTTCTGTGTTTCATCAACACTCTGAAGTTCCAGAGATTACAGAATGCCTCCAGATGTGCTTCGGGAACAACAAATGGTCTTCCACGGAAGAACAAAGCGTAGACAGTTAGAGACATTATTCCCATGGAGAAAAGTCCGCATGGTGCTTGTTGTATTCAATCCCGATGCAATATCTGTGTTTCATCAACACTCTGAAGGTCCACAGATTACAGAATGCATCCACATGGGCTTCTGAAATAACTTTCTGGTCCTGCAGGCAACGATCAAAGCGTAGACACTTTGAGACATTACTCCCACGGAGAAAAGTCCGAATAGTGCCTGTTGTATTCAATCCCGATGCAATATCTGTGTTTCATCAACACTCTGAACGTCCAGAGATTACAGAACTCCTCCAGATGTGCTTCGGAAACTATTACTGGTCTTCCAGGGAACGAGTAAACTGTAAACATTTGAGAATTACTCCCAAGGAGAAAAGTCCGCATGGTGCCTGTTGTATTCAAACCCGATGCAATTTTTGCGATTCATCAACACTCTGAAGGTCCACAGATTACAGAATGCATCAGGATGTGCTTCGGAAACTACTACTGGTCTCCCAGGAATCGATCATAGCGTCGACAGTTTGAGACATCACTGCCATGGAGAAAAGTCCGCATGATGCCTGTTGTATTCAATCCCGATGCATTTTCTATGTTTCATCACCACTCTCAAGGTCCATAGATTACAGAACGCCTCCAGATGTGCTTGGGAAACTATTACTGGTCTTCCAGGGAACGAGCAAACTGTAAACATGTTAGAATTACTCCCAAGGAGAGAAGTACGCATGGTGCCTGTTGAATTGAGTCACGATGCAATTTCTGTGTTTCATCAACACTCTGAAGTTCCACAGATTACAGAATGCCTCCAGGTGTGCTTCAGGAACAACAACTGGTGTTCCACGGAAAAACAAAGCGTAGACAGTTTGAGACATTACTCCCATGGAGAAAAGTCCCCATGGTGCTTGTTGTATTCAATCCCGATGCAATATCTGTGTTTCATCAACACTCCGAAGGTCCACAGATTACAGAATGCATCCAGATGGGCTTCTGAAACTAGTTCCTGGTCCTCCAGGGAACGATCAATGCGTAGGCAGTTTTAGACATTACTCACGTGGAGAAAAGTCCGCATGGTGCCTGTTGTATTCAATCCCGATGCAATATCTGTGTTTCATCAACACTCCGAAGGTCCACAGATTACAGAATGCATCCAGACGGGCTTCTGAAACTACTTCCTGGCCCTCCAGGGAACGATCAATGCGTAGGCAGTTTAAGACATTACTCCCATGGAGAAAAGTACGCATGGTGCTTGTTGTATTCAATCCCGATCCAATATCTGTGTTTCATCAACACTCTGATGGTCCACAGATTACAGAATGACTCCAGATGTGCTTCGGAAACTGCTAGTGTTCTTCCACAGATCGATCAAAGCGTAGACAGTTTGAGACATTACCCCCATGGAGGGAAGTCCGCGTGGTGCCAGTTGTATTCAACCCTGATGCAATTTTTGTGTTTCATCAAAACTCTGAAGGTATACAGATTAGCGAATGCCTCCAGATGTGCTTCGGAAACTGCTAGTGGTCTTCCACGGATCGATCAAAGCGTAGACAATTCGAGGCATTACTCCCATGGAGAAATGTCAGCATGGTGCCTGTTGTATTCAATCCTGATGCAATTTATGTGTTTCATCAACACTCTGAAGCTCCACAGATTACAGAATGCTTGCAGATGGGCTTCTGAACCTACTTCCTGATTTTCCAGGGAACGATCAATGCGTAGACAGTTTTAGACATTACTCCCGTGGAGAAAAGTCCGCATGGTGCCTGTTGTATTCAATCCCGATGCAATTTCTGTGTTACATCAACACTCTGAAGTTCAACAAATTACACAATGCATCCGGATGTGCTTCGGAAACTACTACTTGTATTCCAGGAGTCGATCAAATCGTAGACAGTTTGAGACATTACTCCTATTGAGAATAGCCATCATGATGCTTGTTGTATTCAATCCCGCTGCAATTTCTATGTTTCATCAGCACTCTGAAGGTACACGGAATACAGAACGCCTCTACATGTGCTTCGGAAACTACTACTGGTCTTCCATTAATCGATCAAAGCGTAGACGGTTTGAGACATTACCCCCATGGAGGGAAGTCCGCATGGTGCCAGTTGTATTCAATCCCGATGCAATTTTTGTGTTTCATCAAAACTCTGAAGGTATACAGATTAGCGAATGCCTCCAGATGTGCTTCGGAAACTGCTAGTGGTCTTCCACGGATCGATCAAAGCGTAGACAATTCGAGGCATTACTCCCATGGAGAAATGTCAGCATGGGGCCTCTTGTATTCAATCCCGATGCAATTTATGTGTTTCATCAACACTCTGAAGCTCTACAGATTACAGAATGCCTCCAGATGTGCTTCGGAAACTAATACATGTCTTCCAGGGTACGAGCAAAGCTTACACAGTTTGAGACATTACTCCCATGGAGAAAAGTCCGCATGGTGCCTGTTGAATTGAGACCCGATGCAATTTCTGTGTTTCATCAAATCTCTGAAGGTCCACAGTTTACAGAATGCCTCCAGATGGGCTTCTGAAACTACTTTCTGGTCTTGCAGGCAACGATAAAAGCGTTGACATTTTGATACATTACTCCCATGGAGAAAAGTCCGCATGGTACCTGTTATATTCAATCTCGATGGAATATCTGTGTTTCAACAACTCTCTGAAGCTCCACAGATTACAGAATGCCTCCTGATGTGCTTCGCAAACTACTACTGGTCTTCCAGGGAACGATCAAAACGTATACAGTTTGAGAACTTACTCCCACGGAGAAAAGTACGCATGGGGCGTGTTGTATTCAATCCCGATGCAATTTCTGTGTTTCATCAACACTCTGAAGGTCCACAGAGTACAGAATGCATTCTGAGGGGATTCTCAAACTACTTTCTGGTCTTGCAGGCAACGATCAAAGCGTAGACACTTTGAGACATTACTCCCATGGAGAAAAGTCCGCATGGTGCCTGTTATATTCAATCTCGATGGAATTTCTGTGCTTCATCAACACTCTGAAGCTTCACAAATTACAGAATGCCTCCAGATGTGCTTCGGAAACTATTACTGGTCTTCTAGGAATGAGCAAACTGTAAACATTTGAGACATTACTCCCAAGGAGAAAAGTCCGCATGGTGCCTGTTGTATTCAATCCCGATGCAATATCTGTGTTTCATCAACACTCTGAAGGTACACAGATTACCGAATGCCTCCAGATGTGCTTCGGAAACTACTACTTGTCATCCAATGAACGATCAAAGCGTAGGCAGTTTAAGACATTACTCCCATAGAGAAACGTCCGCATGGTGACTGTTCTATTCCATCACGATGCAATTACCGTGTTTCATCAACACTCTGAAAGTACACAGATTACAGAATTCTCCAGTTGTGCTTCTTAAACTACTACTTGTCTTCGAGGGAACTATCAAAGCGTAGACAGTTTGAGACTTTACTCCCACAGAGAAAAGTACGTATGGGGGGTGTTGTATTCAATCCCGATGCAATATCTGTGTTTCATCAAAACTCTTAAGGTCCAAAGATTAGAGAATACCTACAGATGTGCTTCGGAAATTACTATTACTCTTCCACGGAGCGAGCAAAGCGTAGACAGTTTGAGACATTACTCCCATGGAGAAAAGTCCGCATGGTGACTGTTGAATTGAGACCCGATGCAATTTCTATGTTTCATCAACACTCTGAAAGTCCACAGTTTACAGAATGCCTCAGATGGGCTTCTGAAACTACTTTCTGGTCTTGCAGGCAACGATCAAAGCGTAGAAACTTTGAAACATTACTCCCATTGAGAAATGGCCGCATGGTGCCTGTTGAATTGAGTCCCGATGCAATTTCTGTGTTTCATCAACACTCTGAAGTTCCACAGATTACAGAATGCCTCCAGATGTGCTTCGGGAACAACAAATGGTCTTCCACGGAAGAACAAAGCGTAGACAGTTTGAGACATTATTCCCATGGAGAAAAGTCCGCATGGTGCTTGTTGTATTCAATCCCGATGCAATATCTTTGTTTCATCAACACTCTGAAGGTCCACAGATTACAGAATGCATCCAGATGGGCTTCTGAAACTACTTTCTGGTCTTGCAGGCAACGATCAAAGCGTAGACACTTTGAGACATTACTCCCACGGAGAAAAGTCCGAATAGTGCCTGTTGTATTCAATCCCCATGCAATATCTGTGTTTCATCAACACTCTGAACGTCCAGAGATTACAGAATTCCTCCAGATGTGCTTCGGAAAATATTACTGGTCTTCCAGGGAATGAGTTAACTGTAAACATTTGAGAATTACTCCCAGGGAGAAAAGTCAACATGGTGCCTGTTGTATTCAAACCCGATGCAATTTTTGCGATTCATTAACACTCTGAATGTCCACAGATTACAGAATGCATCCGGATGTGCTTCGGAAACTACCACTGGTCTCCCAGGAATCGATCATAGCGTCGACAGTTTGAGACATCACTGCCATGGAGAAAAGTCCGCATGATGCCTGTTGTATTCAATCCCGATGCATTTTCTATGTTTCATCACCACTCTCAAGGTCCATAGATTACAGAACGCCAGATGGGCTTGGGAAACTTTTACTGGTCTTCCAGGGAACGAGCAAACTGTAAACATGTTAGAATTACTCCCAAGGAGAGAAGTACGCATGGTGCCTGTTGAATTGAGTCACGATGCAATTTCTGTGTTTCTTCAACACTCTGAAGTTCCACAGATTACAGAATGCCTCCAGGTGTGCTTCAGGAACAACAACTGGTGTTCCACGGAAAAACAAAGCGTAGACAGTTTGAGACATTACTCCCATGGAGAAAAGTCCCCATGGTGCTTGTTGTATTCAATCCCGATGCAATATCTGTGTTTCATCAACACTCCAAAGGTCCACAGATTACAGAATGCATCCAGATGGGCTTCTGAAACTACTTCCTGGTCCTCCAGGGAACGATCAATGCGTAGGCAGTTTTAGACATTACTCACGTGGAGAAAAGTCCGCATGGTGCCTGTTGTATTCAATCCCGATGCAATATCTGTGTTTCATCAACACTCCGGAGGTCCACAGATTACAGAATGCATCCAGATGGGCTTCTGAAACTACTTCCTGGCCCTCCAGGGAACGATCAATGCGTAGGCAGTTTAAGACATTACTCCCATGGAGAAAAGTACGCATGGTGCTTGTTGTATTCAATCCCGATCCAATATCTGTGTTTCATCAACACTCTGGGGGTCCACAGATTTCAGAATGCCTCCAGATGGGCTTCTGAAACTACTTTCTGGCCTTGGAGGCAACGATCAAAGCGTATTCACCTTGAGACATTACTCCCATGGAAAAAATTCCGCATGGTGATGGTTGTATTGAATCCCGATGCAATATCTGTGTTTCATCAACACTCTGATGGTCCACAGATTACAGAATGACGCCAGATGTGCTTCGGAAACTGCTAGTGGTCTTCCACGGATCGATCAAAGCATAGACAGTTTGAGACATTACTCACATGGAGAAGAGTACGCGTGGTGCCTGTTGTATTCAATCCTGATGCAATTTATGTGTTTCATCAACACTCTGAAGCTCCACAGATTACAGAATGCTTCCATATGGGCTTCTGAACCTACTTCCTGATCCTACAGGGAAAGATCAATGCGTAGACAGTTTTAGACATTACTCCCGTGGAGAAAAGTCCGCATGGTGCCTGTTCTATTCAATCCCGATGCAATTTCTGTGTTACATCAACACTCTGAAGTTCAACAAATTACACAATGCATCCGGATGTGCTTCGGAAACTACTACTGGTATTCCAGGAGTCGATCAAATCGTAGGCAGTTTGAGACATTACTCCTATTGAGAATAGCCATCATGATGCTTGTTGTATTCAATCCCGCTGCAATTTCTATGTTTCATCAGCACTCTGAAGTTACACGGAATACAGAACGCCTCTACATGTGCTTCGGAAACTACTACTGGTCTTCCATTAATCGATCAAAGCGTAGACGGTTTGAGACATTACCCCCATGGAGAGAAGTCCGCATGGTGCCAGTTGTATTCAATCCCGAGGCAATTTTTGTGTTTCATCAAAACTCTGAAGGTATACAGATAAGCGAATGCCTCCAGATGTGCTTCGGAAACTGCTAGTGGTCTTCCACGGATCGATCAAAGCGTAGACATATCGAGGCATTACTCCCATGGAGAAATGTCAGCATGGTGCCTCTTGTATTCAATTCCGAAGCAATTTATGTGTTTCATCGACACTCTGAAGCTCTACAGATTACAGAATGCCTCCAGATGTGCTTCGGAAACTAATACATGTCTTGCAGGGAACGAGCAAAGCTTACACAGTTTGAGACATTACTCCCATGCAGAAAAGCCGCCATGATGTATGTTGTATGCAATCCTGCTGCAATTTCTGTGTTTCATCAACACTCTGAAGGTAAACAGAATGCAGAACGCCTCCACATGTGATACAGAACCTACTACTGGTCTTCCATTGATCGATCAAAGCGTAGACGGTTTGAGGCATTACTCACATGGAGAGAGTCCGCATGCTGCCTGTTGTATTCCATCACGATGCAATTTCCGTGCTTCATCAACACTCTGAGAGTCCACAGATTACAGAATTCTCCAGATGTGCTTTGCAAACTACTACTGGTCTTCCAAGTAACGATCAAAACGTAGACAGTTTGAGAACTTACTCCCACGGAAAAAAGTACGCATGGGGCATGTTGTATTCAATCCCGATGCAATTTCTGTGTTTCATCAACACTCTGAAGGTCCAAAGAGTACAGAATGCATTCTGAGGGGATTGTTCAACGATCAAAGCGTAGACACTTTGAGACATAACTCCCATGGAGAAAAGTCCGCATGGTGCCTGTTATATTCAATCTCGATGGAATTTCTGTGCTTCATGAACACTCTGAAGCTCCACAAATTACAGAATGCCTCCAGATGTGCTTCGGAAACTATTACTTGTCTTCTAGGAATGAGCAAACTGTAAACATTTGAGACATTACTCCCAAGGAGAAAAGTCCGCATGGTGCCTGTTGTATTCAATCTCGATGCAATATCTGTGTTTCATCAACACTCTGAAGGTACACAGATTACCGAATGCCTACAGATGTGCTTCGGAAACTACTACTTGTCTTCCAATGAACGATCAAAGCGTAGACAGTTTAAGACATTACTCCCATAGAGAAACGTCCGCATGGTGACTGTTGTATTCCATCACGATGCAATTTCCGTGTTTCATCAACACTCTGAAAGTCCACTGATTACAGAATTCTCCAGTTGTGCTTCTTAAACTACTACTGGTCTTCGAGGGAACGATCAAAGCGTAGACAGTTTGAGACTTTACTCCCACAGAGAAAAGTACGTATGGTGGGTGTTGTATTCAATCCAAATGCAATTTCTGTGTTTCATCTACACTCTGAAGGTGCACACATTACAGAATGCCTACAGATGGGCTTCTGAAACTACTTTCTCGTCTTGCACGCTACGATCTAACCGTAGACACTTTGTAACATTACTCCCACGGCGAAAAGTACGCATGGGGGGTGTTGTATTCAATCCCGATGCAATATCTGTGTTTCATCAAAATTCTGAAGGTCCAAAGATTAGAGAATTCCTACAGATGTGCTTCGGAAATCACTATTACTCTTCCACGGAGCGAGCAAAGCGTAGACAGTTTGAGACATTACTCCCATGTAGAAAAGTCCGAATGGTGCCTGTTGAATTGAGACCCGATGCAATTTCTGTGTTTCATCATCACTCTGAAGCTCCACAGATTACAGAATGCCTCCAGATGTGCTTCGGAAACTAATACATATCTTCCAGGGGACGAGCAAAGCGTAGAAAGTTTCAGACATTACTCCCATGCAGAAAAGTCCGCATGGTGCTTGTTGTATTCAATCCCGATGTAATATCTGTGTTTCATCAACACTCTGAAGTTACACAGATTGCAGAATGCCTCCAGATGTGCTTCGAAAACTTCTACTGGTCTTCCAGGGAACGATCAAAGCGTAGACAGTTTGAGACATTACTCCTATGGAGAAAAGTCGGCGTAGTGCCTATTGTATTCAATGCCGATGCAATTTTTGTGTTTCATCAAAACTCTAAAGGTCCACAGGTTACGGAATGCCTCCAGATGTGCTTTGGAAACTACTTCTGATCTTCCAGGAATCGATCAAAGCGTAGACAGTATGAGACATTACTCCCATGGAGAAAAGACGTCATGGCGCCTATTGTATTCAATGCCGATGCAATTTTTGTGTTTCATCAAAACTCTAAAGGTCCACAGGTTACGGAATGCCTCCAGATGTGCTTTGAAAACTACTACTCATCTTCCAGGAATCGATCAAAGCGTAGACAGTTTGAGACATTACTCCCATGAAGAGAAGTCCCCATGGTGCCTGTTATATTCAAACTCGATGGAATTTCTGTGCTTCATCAACACTCTGAAGCTACACAGATTACAGAATGCCTCCAGATGTGCTTCGGGAACTAATATATGTCTTCCAGTGGACGAGCAAAGCGTATACAGTTTGAGACATTACTCCCATTCAGAAAAGCCGTCATGATGTATGTTGTATGCAATCCCGCTGCAATATCTGTGTTTCATCAACGCTCTGAAGGTAAACAGAATACAGAACGAAACCACATGTGCTTCGTAAACTACTACTGGTCTTTCAGGGAACAATCAAAGCGTAGACAATTTGAGACATTACTCCATGGAGGCAAGTCTGCATGGTGCATGTTGTATTCAATCTCGATGCAATTTCTGTGTTTCATCAATACTCTGATAATCCACAATTTCCACAAAGCCTCCAGATGTGCTTCGGAAACTACTACTGGTCGTCCATTAATCGATCGAAGCGTAGACAGTTTGAGACAGTACTCCCATGGAGAAAAGTCGGCATGGTGCCTACTGTATTCAATGATGATGCAATTTTTCTGTTTCATCGAAACTCTGAAGGTCCACAGATTACGGAATGCCTCCAGGTGTGCTTCGGAAACCACTACTGGTCTTCCAGGAATCGAACAATGTGTACACAGTTTGCGCCATTACTCCCATGGAGAAAAGACGAATGGTGCCTGTTGTATTCAAACCCGATGCAATTTTGTGTTTGCTCAACACTCTGAAGGTCCACAGATTACAGAATGCCTCCAGATGAGCTTCGGAAACTACTACTGGTCTTCCAGGGGACGAGCAAAGCGTAGACAGTTTGAGACTTCACTCCCATTGAGAAAAGATGGCATGATGCATGTTGTATTCAATCCCGCAGCAATTTCTGTCATTCATCTACACTCTGAAGGTCCACTGAATACAGAACGCCTCCACATGTGCTTCGGAAACTACTACTGGTCTTTCAGGGAACAATCAAACCGTAGACAGTTTGAGACATTACTCAGATGGAGAAAAGTCAACACGGTGCCTGTTGTATTCAATCCCGGTGCAATATCTCTGTTTCATCTACACTCTGAAGGTCCACAGATTACAGAACGCCTCCAGATGTGCTTCGGAAACCACTACTGGCCTTCCAGGGAACGATGAAAGCGCAGACAGTTTGAGACATTACTCCCACTTATAAAAGTCAGCATGGTGCCTGTTGTATGCAATCCCGATGACGTTTCTGTGTTTCATCAACACTCTGAAAGCCCACAGGTTACTGAATGCCTCCAGATGTGCTTCGGAAACTACTACTGGGCATCCAGGAGTCGATCGAAGCGTAGACAGTTTGACACACTACTCCCATGGAGATAAGCCGGCATGGTACATGTTGTATTCAATCCCGCTGCAAATTCAGTGTTTCATCAAATCTCTGAAGGTCCACAGATTACAGAATACCTCCACATGTGCTTCGGAAACTACTACTGGTCTTAAAGGGAACAACCAAAGCGTAGACAGTTTGAGACCTTACTCCCATGGAGAAAAGTCCGCATGGTGCCCGTTGAATTGCATCCCGATGCAAATTCTGTGATTCATCAACACTCTGAAGGTCCACAGATAACAGAATGCCTCCAGATGTGCTTCGGAAACTACAAATGGTCCTCCAGGGAAAGACCAAAGCGTAGAGAGTTTGAGACATTACTCCCATGGACAAAAGTCCGCATGGTGCCTGTTGTATTCAATCCCGATCCAATTTCTGTGTTTCAGCAACACTCTGAAGCTCCACATATTACAGAATGCCTCCAGATGTGCTTCGGAAACTACTAATGGTCTTCCAGGGAACGATCAAAGCGTAGACAGTTTGAGACCTTACTCCCATGGAGAAAAGTCCGCACGGTGCCTGTTGTATTTAATTCCGATGCAATATCTGTGTTTCATCTACACTCTGAAGGTCCACAGGTTACAGAACTCCTCCAGATGTGCTTCGGAAACCACTAGTGGTCTTACAATGAACGATGAAAGCGCAGAAAGTTTGAGATATTACTCCCACTTATAAAAGTCAGCATGGTGCCTGTTGTATTGCATCCCAATGCAATTTCTGTGTATCATCAACACTCTGAAGGTCCACAGTTAACAGAATGCCTCCAGATGTGCTTCGGAAACTACAAATGTTCTTCCAGGGAAAGACCAAAGCGTAGAGAGTTTGAGACATTACTCCCATGGACAAAAGTCCGCATGGTGCCTGTTGTATTCAATCCCGATACAATTTCTGTGTTTCAGCAACACTCTGATGGTCCACATATTACAGAATGCCTCCAGATGTGCTTCGGAAACTACTAATGGTCTTCCAGGGAACGATCAAAGCGTAGACAGTTTGAGACCTTACTCCCTTGGAGAAAATTCGGCATGGGGCTTGTTGTATTTAATCCCGATACAATTTTTGTGTTTCATGAACACTCTGAACTTCCACAGATTGCAGAATGCCTCCGAATGTGCTTCGGAAACTACTACTGGTCTTCCAGGAGTCGATAAAAATGTAGACAGTTTGAGGCATTACTCCCATGGAGAAAAATCTGCAAGGTGCCTGTTGTATTCAATCCCGCTGCAATTTCTGTGTTTCATCAACACTCTGAACGTCCACAGTTTACAGAACACCTTCACATGTGCTTCGAAAACTACTACTGGTCTTCCAGGGAACGATCAAATCGTAGACAATTTGAGTCATTACTCCCATGGACAAAATTCCGCATGGTGCCTGTTGTATTCAACCAGATGCAATTTCTGTGTTTCATCAAAACTCTGAAGGTGCACAGATTAGAGAATGCCTCCAGATGTGCTTCGGAAACTTATACATGTCTTATAGGGGATTAGCAGAGCGTAGACAGTTTGAGACATTACACCCATGCTGAAAAAGCTGCATTATGTATGTCGTATGCAATCCCGCTGCAATTTCTGTGTTTCATCAACACTCTGAAGGTAAACAGAATACAGAAAGCCTCCACATGTGCTTCGGAAACTACTACTGGTCTTCCATTAATCGATCAAAACTTAGACGGTTTGAGACATTACTCACATGGAGGAAACTCGCATGGTGCCTGTTGTATTCAATCCCGATGCAATTTCTGTGTTTCATCAACACTTTGATAGTCCACAGGTTGCAGATTGCCTCCAGATGTGCTTCGGAAACTACTACTGGTCTTCCAGGGAACGATGAAAGCGCAGACAGTTTGAGACATTACTCCCACTTATAAAAGTCAGCAAGGTGCCTGTTGTATGCAATCCCGATGACGTTTCTGTGTCTCATCATCACTCTGAAAGCCCATAGATTACTGAATGCCTCCAGATGTGCTTCGGAAACTACTACTGGGCTTCCAGGAGTCGATCGAAGCGTAGAGAGTTTGACACACTACTCCCATGGAGATAAGCCGGCATGGTACCTGTTGTATTAAATATCGCAGCAAATTCAGTGTTTCATCAAATCTCTGAAGGTCCACAGATTACTGAATGCCTCGTGATGTGCTTCGGAAACTACTACTGGGCTTCCAGCAGTCGATCGAATCGTAGACAGTTTGACACACTACTCCCATGGAGATAAGCCGTCATGGTACCTGTTATATTCAATCCCGCTGCTAAGTCAGTGCTTCATCAAATTTCTGAAGGTCCACAGATTACAGAATACCTCCACATGTGCTTCGGAAACTACTACTGGTCTTCAAGGGAACGACCAAAACGTAGAGAGTTTGAGACCTTACTCCCATGGAGAAAAGTCCGCATGGTGCCTGTTGTATTGCATCCCGATGCAATTTCTGTGTTTCATCAACACTCCGAAGGTCCACAGATTACTGAATGCCTCCTGATGTGCTTCGGAAACTACTACTGGGCTTCCAGCAGTCGATCGAAACGTAGACAGTTTGACACACTACTCCCATGGAGATAAGCCGTCATGGTACATGTTGTATTCAATCCCGCTGCAAATTCAGTGTTTCATCAAATCTCTGAATGTCCACAGATTACAGAATACCTTCCACATGTGCTTCGGAAACTACTACTGGTCTTCAAGGGAACGACCAAAGCGTAGACAGTTTGAGACCTTACTCCCATGGAGAAAAGTCCGCATGGTGCCTGCTGTATTGCATCCCGATGCATTTTCTGTGTATCATCAACACTCTGAAGGTCCACAGATAACGGAATGACTCCAGATATGCTTCGGAAACTACAAATGGTCTTCCAGGGAACGACCAAAGCGTAGACAGTTTGAGACATTACTCCCATGGACAAAAGTCCGCATGGTGCCTGTTGTATTCAATCCCAATCCAATTTCTGTGTTTCGTCAACACTCTGAAGGTCCACAGAAAACAGAATGCCTCCAGATGTGCTTCGGAAACTACTAATGGTCTTCCAGGGAACGACCAAAACGTAGAGAGTTTGAGACCTTACTCCCATGGAGAAAAGTCCGCATGGTGCCTGTTGTATTGCATCCCGATGCAATTTCTGTGTTTCATCAACACTCCGAAGGTCCACAGATTACTGAATGCCTCCAGATGTGCTTCGGAAACTACTAATGGTCTTCCAGGGAACGACCAAAGCGTAGACAGTTTGAGACCTCACTCCCTTGGAGAAAATTCCGCATGGTTCTTGTTGTATTTAATCCCGATGCAATTTTTCTGTTTCATCAACACTCTGAAGGTCCACAGATTACAGAATGCCTCCGAATGTGCTTCGGAAACTACTACTGGTATTCCAGGAGTCGATAAAAGTGTAGACAGTTTGAGACATTACTCCCATGGAGAAAAATCCGCAAGGTGCCTGTTGTATTCAATCCCGCTGCAATTTCTGTGATTCATCAACACTCTGAACGTCCACAGTTTACAGAACGCCTCCATATGTGCTTAGAAAACTACTACTGGACTTCCATGGAACGATCAAATCGTAGACAGTTTGAGTCATTACTCCCATGGACAAAAGTCCGCATGGTGCCTGTTGTATTCAATCCCGATGCAATTTCTGTGATTCATCAACACTCTGAAGGTGCACAGATTAGAGAATGCCTCCAGATGTGCTTCGCTAAGTACTACTGGTCTTCCAGGGAACGATCAAAGCGTAGAGAGTTTGAGACATTACTCGTATGGAGAAAAGTCCGCATGGAGCCTGTTGTACTCAATCCCGATCCAATTTCTGTGTTTCATCAACACTCTGAAGGTCTGCAGATAACAGAATGACTCCAAATGTGCTTCGGAAACTACTAATGGTCTTCCAGGGAACGATCAAAACGTAGACAGTTTGAGACATTATTCCCATGGACAAAAGTCAGCATGGTGCCTGTTGTATTCAATCTCGATGCAATTTCTGTGTTTCATCAACACTCTGAAGATTCACAAATTACACAATGCCTCCAGATGTGCTTCGGAAACTACAACTGGTCTTCCATTAATCGAGCAAAGCGTAGACAGTTTGACACATTACTCCCATGGAGAAAAGTCCGCATGGTGACTGTTGCATTCAATCCCGATGCATTTTCTGTGCTTCATCAATTATCTGAAGGTCCACAGATTACAGATTGCCTCCAGATATGCTTCGGAAACTTCTACTGATCTTCCAGGGAACGACCAAAGCGCAGACAGTTTGAGACATTACTCCCATGGACAAAAGTCCGCATGGTGCCTGTTGTATTCAATCCCGATGCAATCTCTCTGTTTCATCAACACTCTGAAGGTCCACAGATTACAGAATGCCTCCAGATGAGCTTCGGAAACTCTTACTGGTCTTTCAGGAAATCAAAGCTTAGACAGTTTGAGACATTACTCCCATGGAGAATAGTCCGCATGGTGCCTGTTGTAAACAATCCCAATGAAATTTCTGTGTTTCATCAACACTCTGAAGGTCCACAGATTACAGATTGCTTCCAGCTATGCTTTGGAAACTACTACTGGTGTTCCAGGGAATGATCAATGCGTAGAGAGATTGAGACATTATTCCTTTGGCGAAAAGTCCACATGGTGCCTGTTGTATTAAATCATGATGCCATTTCTGTACTTCATCAACACTCTGAAGGTCCACAGATTACAGAGTGCCTCCAGATGTGCTTCGGAATCTACTGCTGGTCTTCCAGGAGTGGATCAAAGCAGAGATAGTTTGAGACACTACTTCCATGGAGAAAATTCCACATGGTGTCTGTTCTAATCAAACCCGATGCAATTCCTGTGTTTCATCAACACTCTGAGGGTCCACAGATTACAGAATGCTTTCAGATGTGCTTCAGAATCAACTACTGGTATTCCAGGGAACGATCAAAATCGTAGACAGTTTGAGACATTACCCCCATGGAAAAAAATAAGCATGGTGCCTGTTGTATTCAATCCCGATGCAATTTCTGTGTTTCATAAACACTCTGAAGGTCCACAGATTACAGATTGTTTCCAGATATGCTTTGGGAACTACTACTGGTCTTCCAGGGAATGAACAAAGCGTAGACAGTTTGAGACATTACTCCCATGGAGGAAAGTCCGCGTGCTGCCTGTTGTATTCAATCCCGATGAAATTTACGTGTTTCATCAACACTATGAACGTCCACAGATTACAGAATTCCACCAGATGTGCCTCGGAAACTAATACTGGTCTTCCAGGAATCGATCAAAGGGTAGCCAGTTTGTGACATTAATCTCATGGAGAAAAGTCTGCATGGTGCCTGTTGTATTTAATCCCGACGAAATTTCTGTGTTTCATCAACACTCTGATGGTCCACAGATTACAGAATGCCAATAGATGTGCCTCGGAGACTACTACTGATCTTTCAGGAATCGATCAAAGCGTAGACAGTTTGAGACATTGCTCCCATGGTGAAAAGGCCGCATGGTGCCAGTTGTATTCAATCCCGATGCTATTTCTGTGTTTCAACAACACTCTGAAGGTCCACAGACAACAGAATGTCTCCAGATGTGCTTCGGAAACTAATAGTGGTCTTCCAGGGAACGATCGAACCGTAGACATTTTGAGACATTACTCACTTGGAGAAAAGTCCGCATGGTGCCCGTTGTATTCAATTCTGATGCAATTTCTGTGTTTCATCAACACTCTGAAGGTCCACAGATTACAGAATTCCTATAGATGTGTTTCGGAAGCTACTACTGGTCTTCCAGCGAACGATCAAAAACGTAGACAGTTTGAGACATTACTCCCATGGAGAAAAGTCCGCATGGTGGCTTTTGTATTCAATCCCGATGCAATATCTCTGTTTCATCAACACTCTGAAGGTAAACAGTTTAAAGCATGCTTCCAGATGTGCTTCGGAAACTACTACTGGTCTTTCAGGAATCGATCAAAGCGTAGACAGTTTGAGACATTACTCCCATGGAGAAAAGTTCGCATGGTGCCTAATGTATTCAATTTCTGTGTTTCATCAAAACTCTTAAAGTCCACAGATTACAGATTGCCTCCAGATATGCTTTGGAAACTACTACTGCCCTTCCAGGGAAGGATCAAAGCGTAGAGAGATTGAGACATTGCTCCCATGGCGAAAAGTCCACATGGTGCCTTTTGTTTTCAATCCCGATGCAATCTCTGTGATTCATCAACACTGCGAAGGTCCACAGATTACTGAATGCCTCCTGATGTGCTTCGGAAACTACTACTGGGCTTCCAGCAGTCGATCGAAACGTAGACAGTTTGACACACTACTCCCATGGAGATAAGCCGTCATGGTACATGTTGTATTCAATCCCGCTGCAAATTCAGTGTTTCATCAAATCTCTGAATGTCCACAGATTACAGAATACCTCCACATGTGCTTCGGAAACTACTACTGGTCTTCAAGGGAACGACCAAAGCGTAGACAGTTTGAGACCTTACTCCCATGGAGAAAAGTCCGCATGGGGCCTGCTGTATTGCATCCCGATGCATTTTCTGTGTATCATCAACACTCTGAAGGTCCACAGATAACGGAATGACTCCAGATATGCTTCGGAAACTACGAATGGTCTTCCAGGGAACGATCAAAGCGTAGACAGTTTGAGACATTACTCCCATGGACAAAAGTCCGCATGGTGCCTGTTGTATTCAATCCCAATCCAATTTCTGTGTTTCGTCAACACTCTGAAGGTCCACAGAAAACAGAATGCCTCCAGATGTGCTTCGGAAACTACTAATGGTCTTCCAGGGAACGATCAAAGCGTAGACAGTTTGAGACATTACTCCCATTGAGAAAAGTCCGCATGGTGCCTGTTGTATTCATTCCCGATGCAATTTTTGTGTTTCATCAACACTCGGAAGGTCACAGATTACAGAATGCCTCCAGATGTGCTTCCGAAACTACTAATGGTCTTCCAGGGAACGACCAAAGCGTAGACAGTTTGAGACCTCACTCCCTTGGAGAAAATTCCGCATGGTTCTTGTTGTATTTAATCCCGATGCAATTTTTCTGTTTCATCAACACTCTGAAGGTCCACAGATTACAGAATGCCTCCGAATGTGCTTCGGAAACTACTACTGGTATTCCAGGAGTCGATAAAAGTGTAGACAGTTTGAAACATTACTCCCATGGAGAAAAATCCGCAAGGTGCCTGTTGTATTCAATCCCGCTGCAATTTCTGTGATTCATCAACACTCTGAACGTCCACAGTTTACAGAACGCCTCCATATGTGCTTCGAAAACTACTACTGGACTTCCATGGAACGATCAAATCGTAGACAGTTTGAGTCATTACTCCCATGGACAAAAGTCCGCATGGTGCCTGTTGTATTCAATCCCGATGCAATTTCTGTGATTCATCAACACTCTGAAGGTGCACAGATTAGAGAATGCCTCCAGATGTGCTTCGCTAAGTACTACTGGTCTTCCAGGGAACGATCAAACCGTAGAGAGTTTGAGACATTACTCGTATGGAGAAAAGTCCGCATGGAGCCTGTTGTACTCAATCCCGATCCAATTTCTGTGTTTCATCAACACTCTGAAGGTCTGCAGATAACAGAATGACTCCAAATGTGCTTCGGAAACTACTAATGGTCTTCCAGGGAACGATCAAAACGTAGACAGTTTGAGACATTATTACCATGGACAAAAGTCAGCATGGTGCCTGTTGTATTCAATCTCGATGCAATTTCTGTGTTTCATCAACACTCTGAAGTTTCACAAATTACACAATGCCTCCAGATGTGCTTCGGAAACTACAACTGGTCTTCCATTAATCGAGCAAAGCGTATACAGTTTGACACATTACTCCCATGGAGAAAAGTCCGCATGGTGACTGTTGCATTCAATCCCGATGCATTTTCTGTGCTTCATCAATTATCTGAAGGTCCACAGATTACAGATTGCCTCTAGATATGCTTCGGAAACTTCTACTGATCTTCCAGGGAACGACCAAAGCGTAGACAGTTTGAGACATTACTCCCATGGACAAAAGTCCGCATGGTGCCTGTTGTATTCAATCCCGATGCAATCTATCTGTTTCATCAACACTCTGAAGGTCCACAGATTACAGAATGCCTCCAGATGAGCTTCGGAAACTCTTACTGGTCTTTCAGGAAATCAAAGCTTAGACAGTTTGAGACATTACTCCCGTGGAGAATTGTCCGCATGGTGCCTGTTGTAAACAATCCCAATGAAATTTCTGTGTTTCATCAACACTCTGAAGGTCCACAGATTACAGATTTCTTCCAGCTATGCTTTGGAAACTACTACTGGTGTTCCAGGGAATGATCAATGCGTAGACAGTTTGAGACATTGCTCCCATTGTGAAAGGGCCGCATGGTGCCAGTTGTATTCAATCCCGATGCTATTTCTGTGTTTCAACAACACTCTGAAGGTCCACAGACAACAGAATGTCTCCAGATGTGCTTCGGAAACTAATAGTGGTCTTCCAGGGAACGATCGAACCGTAGACATTTTGAGACATTACTCACTTGGAGAAAAGTCAGCATGGTGCCTGTTGTATTCAATTCCGATGCAATTTCTGTGTTTCATCAACACTCTGAAGGTCCACAGATTACAGAATTCCTATAGATGTGTTTCGGAAGCTACTACTGGTCTTCCAGCGAACGATCAAAAACGTAGACAGTTTGAGACATTACTCCCATGGAGAAAAGTCCGCATGGTGGCTGTTGTATTCAATCCCGATGCAATATCTCTGTTTCATCAACACTCTGAAGGTAAACAGTTTAAAGTATGCTTCCAGATGTGCTTCGGAAACTACTACTGGTCTTTCAGGAATCGATCAAAGCGTAGACATTTTGAGACATTACTCCCATGGAGAAAAGTTCGCATGGTGCCTATTGTATTCAATTTCTGTGTTTCATCAAAACTCTTAAAGTCCACAGATTACAGATTGCCTCCAGATAAGCTTTGGAAACTACTACTGCCCTTCCAGGGAAGGATCAAAGCGTAGAGAGATTGAGGCATTGCTCCAATGGCGAAAAGTCCACATGGTGCCTTTTGTTTTCAATCCCGATGCAATCTCTGTGTTTCATCAACACTCCGAAGGTCCACAGATTACAGAATGCCTCCAGATGTGCTTCGGAAACTACTGCTGGTCTTCCAGGAGTGGATCAAAGCAGAGACAGTTTGAGACATTCCTTCCATGGAGAAAATTAGACATGGTGCATGTTGTATTCAATACCGATGCAATTTCTGTGATTCATCAACACTATGAAGGTCCACAGATTACAGAACGCCTCCACATGTGCTTCGGAAACTAGTACTGGTCTTCCAAGGTACAATCAAAACGTAGACTGTTTGAGACATTACTCCGATGTTGAAAATTTCGCTTAGTGTCTTTTGTTTTCAATCCCGATGCAATCTCTGTGTTTCATCAACACTCTGAAGGTATACAGATTACAGAATTCCTCCAGATGTGCTTCGGAAACTAGTACTGGACTTACAGGGAATGATCAAAGCGTAGACAGTTTGAGACATTACACCCATGGAGAATAGTCCGCATGGTGCCTGTTGTATTGAAGCCCGATGCAATTTCTGTGTTTCATCAACAGTCTGAAGGTCCACAGATTACAGATTGCTTCAATATATGCTTTGGAAACTACTACTGGTCTTCCAGGGAATGAACAAAGCGTAGAGAGATTGAGACATTATTCCCATGGCGAAAAGACCGCAAGGTGCCTGTTGTATTCAATCGTGATGCCATTTCTGTGTTTCATCAACACTCTGAAGGTTCACAGATTTCAGAATGCCTCAAGATGTGCTTCGGAAACATGTACAGGCCCTACAGGAAACGATCAAGGCGTAAACAGTTTGAGACATTACTCCCCTGGAGAAAAGTCCGCATGGTGCCTGTTGTATTCAATCTCGATGCAATATCTGTGTTTCATCAACACTCTGAAGGACCACAGATTACAGAATGCCTCCAGATGTGCTTCGAAAACTACCACTGGTCTTCCAAGAATCGATGAAATCTTAGACAGTTTGAGGCACTACTTCCATGGAGAAAAGTGAGCATGGTGCCCGTTGTATTCAATCCAGATCCAATTTCTATGTTTCATCAACACTGTTAAGGTCCACAGATTACAGAACACCTCCACATGTGCCTCGGAAACTACTACTGGTCTCCCATTGAACGATCAAAGCGCAGACAGTTTGACACATTACTCCCATGGAGAAAAGTCCACATGGTGGCTGTTTATTCAATCCCGATGCAATTTCTGTGTTTCATCAACAATTTGAAAGTCCACAGTCAACAGAATGTCTCCAGACGTGCTTCGGCAACAGTTTCTGGTCTTCCAGGAATTGTTCATAGCATAGTCAGTTTGAGACATTACTCCCCTCGAGAAAAGTCCGCATGGTGAATGTTGTATTCAATCCAGATGCAAGTTCTGTGTTTTATCACCACTCAGAAGGTCCACAGATACCAGATCGCCTCCACATGTGCTTCGGAAACTACTACTGTTCTTCAAGGGAACGATCAAAGAGGAGACAGTTTGAGGCATTACTCCCATGGAGAAAAGTACGCATTGTTTCTGTTGCATTCAATCCCGACGCATTTTCTGTGTTTCATCAACACTCTAAAGGTCCACAGATTACAGAATGCCTCCAGATGTGCTTCGGAAACTACTACTGGTCTTCCAGGAGTAGGTCAAAGCGTAGACAGTTTGAGACATTTCTCCCATGAAGAAAAATTAGCATGGTGCCAGTGGTATTCAATCCCGATGCAATTTCTGTGTTTCATCAACACTCTGAACGTATACAGATAAGAGAATACCTCCAGATGTGCTTCGGAAACCTCTACTGGTCTTCCAGGGAACGATCAAAGCGTAGACAGTTTGAGACAATACTGCCATGCAGAAAAGTCAGCATGGTGGCTGTTGTATTCAATCCCGATGCAATTTCTGTGTTTCATCAACACTCTGAAGGTCGACAGAATGCAGAATGCCTCAAGATGTGCTTCGGAAACTACTACTGGTCTTTCAGGAATCGATCAAAGCGTAGACAGTATGAGACATTACTCCTATGGTGAAAAGGTCGCATGGTGCCAGTTGTATTCCATCCCGATGCAATTTCTGTGTTTCATCAACACCCTGAAGGACCACAGATTACAGAATGCCTACAGATGTACTTCGGGAACTACCACTGGTCTTCCAGGAATCGATCAAATCGTAGACTGTTTGAGGCACTACTGCCATGGAGAAAAGTGAGCATGGTGCCTGTTGTGTTCAGTCCCGATGCAATTTCTATGTTTCATCAACACTGTCAAGGTCCACAGATTACAGAACGCCTCCACATGTGCCTCGGAAACTACTACTGGTCTTCCATTGAACGATCAAAGCGCAGACAGTTTGACACGTTACCCCTATGGAGAAAAGTCCGCATTGTTCCTTTTGCATTAAATCCCGATGCAATTTCTGTGTTTAATCAAAACTCTGAACGTCCACAGATCACAGAATTCCCCGAGATGTGCTTCGGAAACTACTACTCGTCTTCTAGGGAACGATCAAAGCGTAGACATTTTGACATTACTCACATGGAGAGTAGCCCGCATGGTGCCTGTTGTATTCAATCCCGATGCAATTTCTGTGTATCTTCCACACTCTGACGGTCCACAGATTACAGATTGCCTCCAGATATGCTCTGGAAACTACTACTGGTCTTCCAGGGAATGATCAAAGCGTAGAGAGATTGAGACATTAATCCCACGGCCAAAAGTCCGCATGGTGCCTATTGTATTCAATCATGATGCCATTTCTGTGTTTCATCAACACTCTGCAGGTCCACAGATTACAGAATGCCTCCAGATGTGCTTCGCAATCTACTACTGGTCTTCCAGGGAACGATCAAAGCGTAGAGAGATTGAGACATTACTCCCACGGCTAAAAGTCCGCATGGTGCCTATTGTATTCAACCATGATGCCATTTCTATGTTTCATCAACACTCTGAATGTCCACAGATTACAGAATGCCTCCTGATGTGCTTAGGAAACTACCACTGGTCTTCCATACAACGATCAATGCGTAGTCAGTTTGAAACACTACTCCCATGGAGAAAAGTCCGCATGGTGCCTGTTGTGTTCAATCCCGATGCAATTTCTCTGTTTCAACACTCTGAAGGTTCACAGATTACAGAATGCCTCCAGATGAGCTTCGGAAACTACTACTGGTCTTTCAGGAATCGATCAAAGCGTAACAAGTTTGAGATATTACTCGTATGGAGAATAGACCGCATTGTGCTTGTTGTATTCAATCATGATGCCATTTAAGTGTTTCATCAACACTCTGAAGGTCCACAGATTACAGAATGCCTCCAGATGTGCCTCGAAGACTACTACTGGTCTTTCAGGAATCGATCAAAGCGTATACAGTTTGAGACATTACTCCCATGGTGAAATGGCAGCATGGTGCCTGTTGTATTTAATCCCGATGTTATTTCTCTGTTTCATCAACACTCTGAAGGTCCACAGACTAAAGAATGCTCCAGATGTGCTTTGGAAAATACTACTGGTCTTTCAGGAATCGATCAAAGCTTAGACAGTTTGAGACATTACTCCCACGTAGAAAAGTCCGCATGGTGCCTGTTGTATTCAATCCCGATGCTATTTATGTGTCTCATCAACACTCTGAAGGTCCACACATTACAGAATGGCCAAAGACATGCTTCAGAAATTGAATTGAATTCCAGGAATTGATCAATGCGTATACAGTTTACGACTTTACGCCAATGGAGAAAAGTCCGCATGGTGCCTGTTGTATTCAACCCCGATGCAATTTCTGTGTTTCATCATCACTCTGAAGGACCACAGATTACAGAATGCCTCCAGATGTACTTCGGATACTACCACTGGTCTTCCAGGAATCGATCAAATCGTAGACAGTTTGAGGCACAACTGCCATGGAGAAAAGTGTGCATGGTGCCTGTTGTATTCAATCCCGATGCAATTTCTATGTTTCATTAACACTCTGAGGGACCTCAGATTACAGAATGCCTCCAGATGTGCTTCGGAAACTACTACTTGTCTCCCAGGAGTTGGTCAAAGCGTACACAGTTTGAGACATTACTCGCATGGAGAATAGACCACATGGTACTTGTTGTATTCAATCCCGCTGCAAATGGTGTGTTTCATCAACACTCTGAAGGTCCACAGATTACAGATTGCCTCCAGATATGATTTGGAAACTACTACTCGTCTTCCAGTGAGTGATCAAAGCGTATACAGATTGAGCCAATACCCCCATGTAGAGAAGTCCGCATGTTGCCTGTTGTAATCAATCCCGATGCAATTTCTGTGTTTCATCAACACTCTGAAGGTCCACAGATTACAGAATGCCTCCAGATGTGCTTAGGAAACTACTACTGGTCTTCCATATAACGATCAAAGCGTAGTCAGTTTGAAACACTACTCCCATAGAGAAAAGTCCGCATGGTGCCTGTTGTGTTCAATCCCGATGCAATTTCTCAGGTTCAACACTCTGAAGGTCCACAGATTACAGAATGCCTTCAGATGAGCTTCGGAAACTACTACTGGTCTTTCAGGAATCGATCAAAGCGTAACAAGTTTGAGACATTACTCGCATGGAGAATAGACCGCATTGTGCTTGTTGTATTCAATCCCGATGCAAATTGTGTGTTTCATCAGCACTCTGAAGGTCCACAGATTACAGGTTGCCTCCAGATATGATTTGGAAACTACTACTGGTCTTCCAGGGAATGATCAAAGCGTAGAGAGATTGAGACATTACTTCCCTGGCGAAAAGTCCGCATGGTGCCTGTTGTATTCAATCATGATGCCATTTAAGTGTTTCACCAACACTCTGAAGGTCCACGGATTACAGAATGCCTCCAGATGTGCCTCGGAAACTACTGCTGGTCTTCCAGGAGTGGATCAAAGCGTAGACAGTTTGAGACATTACTCCCATGGAGAAAAATCCACATGGTGCATGTTGTATTCAATACCGATGCAATATCTGTGTTTCATCAACACTGTGAAGGTCCACAGATTACAGAACGCCTCCACATGTGCTTCGGAAACTACTACTGGTCTTCCAAGGTACGATCAAAGCGTAGACAGTTAGAGACATTACTCCGATGAAGAAAATTCTGCATGGTGTATTTTGTGTTCAATCCCGATGCAAAGTCTGTGTTTCATCAACCCTCTGAAGTTATACAGATTACAGAGTTCCTCCAGATATGCTTCGGAAACTACTACTTTACTTACAGGGAACGATGAAAGCGTAAACAGTTTTAGACATTACTCCCATGGAGCAAAGTCCGCATGGTGCCTGTTGTATTCAATCCCGATGCATTTTCTGTGTTTCATCAACACTCTGAAGGACCTCAGATTACAAAATGCCTCCAGATATGCTTCGGAAACTACCACTGGTCTTCCAGGAATCGATCAAATCGTAGTCAATTTGAGACACTACTGCCATGGAGAAAAGTGTGCATGGTGCCTGTTGTATTCAATCCCGATGCAAGTTCTATATTTCATCAACACCGTGAAGGTCCACAGATTACAGAACGCCTCCACATGTGCTTCGGAAAGTACTACTTGTCATCCAGGGAACGATCAAAGCGTAGACAGTTTGGCACATTACTCCCATGGAGAAAAGTCGGCATGGTGCCTGTTGTATTCAATCCCGATGCAATTTCTATGTTTCATCAACACTCTGAAGGTATACAGATTACAGAATTCCACCAGATGTGCTTCGGAAACTACTACTGGTTTTCCAGGGATCGATCAAAGCGTAGACAGTTTCAAGCATTCCTGCCATGGAGAAAAGTCCGCATGGTGCCTGTTGTATTCAATCCCGAACTATTTACTCTGTTTCATTATCACTCTGAAGTTCCACGGATTACAGAATGCCTCCAGATGTGCTTCGGAAACTACTGCTAATCTTCGAGGCGTCGATCAAAGCGTAGACAATTTGGGTCATACCTCCCATGGAGAAATGTCGGCATGGTACCTGTAGTATTCAATCTTGCTGCAATTTCTGTGTTTCATCAACGCTCTGAAGGTCCACGGATTACAGAACGCCTCCATATGTGCTTCGGAAACTACTACTGGTCTTCCAAGGAACGATTAAAGCGTAGACAATTTGAGACATTACTCCCATGACGATAATTCCGCAAGGTGCCTTTTGTTTTCAACAACGAGCAAATTTCTGTGTTTCATCAACACTCTGAAGGTATATAGATTACCGAAATAGACCAGATGTGCTTCGGAAACTACTACTGGTCTTCCAGGAATCGATCAAAACGTAGACAGTTTGAGACATTACTCACATGGAGAAAAGTCCGCATGGTGGCTGTTGTATTCAATCCCGATGCAATTTCTCTGTTTCATCAACACTCTGAAGGTCCACAGATACAAAATGCCACCAGATGTGCTTCGGAAACTACTACTAGTCATTCAGGAATCGACCAAAGCGTAGACAGTCTGAAACGTTACTCCCATGTAGGAAAGTCCGAAAAGAGCCTGTTGTATTCAATCCCAATGCAATTTCTGTGTTTCATCAACACTCTGAACGTCCACAGATTACAGAATGCTTCTAGATGTGCTTCGGGAAGTACTAATGGTCTTCCACGAATCGATCAAAACGTAGACAGTTTGACACATTAACCCCATGTACAAAAGTCCACATGGTGCCTGTTGTATTCTATCCCGATGCAATTTCTGTGTTACATTAACACTCTGAAGGTCCACAGATTACAGAATGCCTCCATATGTGCCTCGGAAACTACTTGTGTTCTTCCAAGGAACGATCAAAGAGAAGACAGTTTGAGTCAACACTCCCATGGAGAAAAGTCCGCATGGTGGCTGTTGTATTCAATCCCGATGCATTTTCTTTGTTTCATCAACACTCTGAAGGTCCACAGATTACAGAATGCCTCCAGATGTGCCTAGAAGACTACTACTGGTCTTTCAGGAATCGATCAAAGCGTATACAGTTTGAGACATTACTCTCATGGTGAAAAGGCAGCATGGTGCTTGTTGTATTTAGTACCGATGTTATTTCTCTGTTTCATCAACACTCTGAAGGTCCACAGACTAAAGAATGCTCCAGATGTGCTTTGGAAACTACTACTGGTCTTTCAGGAATCGATCAAAGCTTAGACAGTTTGAGACATTACTCCCACCTAGAAAAGTCCGCATGGTGCCTGTTGTATTCAATCCCGATGCTATTTATGTGTCTCATCAACACCCTGAAGGTCCACACATTACAGAATGGCTCCAGACATGCTTCAGAAATTGAATTGAATTCCAGGAATTGATCAAAGCGTATACAGTTTACGACTTTACGCCAATTGAGAAAAGTCCGCATGGTGCCTGTTGTATTCAACCCCGATGCAATTTCTGTGTTCCATCAACCCTCTGAAGTTATACAGATTACCGAGTTCCTCCAGATAGGCTTCGGAAACTACTACTTTACTTATAGTTAACGATGAAATCGTAAACAGTTTGAGACATTACTCCCATGGAGCAAAATCCGCATGGTGCCTGTTGAATTCAATCCCGATGCATTTTCTGTGTTTCATCAACACTCTGAAGGACTACAGATTGCAAAATGCCTCAAAATGTGCTTCGGGAACTACCACTGGTCTTCCAGGAATCGATCAAATCGTAGACAGTTTGAGACACTACTGCCATGGAGAAAAGTGTGCATGGTGCCTGTTGTATTCAATCCGGATGCAAGTTCTATGTTTCATCAACACTGTGAAGGTCCACAGATTACAGAACGCCTCCAGATGTGCTTCGGAAACTACTACTGGTCTTCCAGGGAACCATTAAAGCGTAGACAATTGGAGACATTACCCCCATGGAGAATAGTCCGCATGGTTCCTGTTGTATTCAATCCCGATGCAATTTCAGGGTTTCATCAACTCTCTGAAGGTCCACAGATTACAGATTGATTCCACATATGCTTTGGAAACTACTACACCTCTTCCAGGGAATAATCAAATCGTAGAGGGATTGAGTCATTACTCCCATGGCGAAAAGTCCGCATGGAGTCTGTTGTATTCAATCATGAGGCCATTTCTGTGTTTCATTAACACTCTGAAGGTCTGCAGATAACAGAATGACTCCAGATGTGCTTCGGAAACTACTAATGGTCTTCCAGGGAACGATCAAAGCGTAGACCGTTTGAGACATTACTGCCATGGAGGAAAGTGAACATGGTGCCTGTTGTATTAAATCCTGATGAAATTTCAATGTTTCATTAAAACTCTGAAGGTCCACTGATTACAGAACGCCTCCATATGTGCCTCGGAAACTACTTCTGTTCTTCCAAGGAACGATCGAAGAGAAGACAGTTTGAGTCAATACTCCCATGGAGAAAAGTCCGCATGGTGGCTGTTGTATTCAATCCCGATGCATTTTCTTTGTTTCATCAACACTCTGAAGGTCCACAGATTACAGAATGCCTCCAGATGTGCCTAGAAGACTACTACTGGTCTTTCAGGAATCGATCAAAGCGTATACAGTTTGAGACATTACTCTCATGGTGAAAAGGCAGCATGGTGCTTGTTGTATTTAGTACCGATGTTATTTCTCTGTTTCATCAACACTCTGAAGGTCCACAGACTAAAGAATGCTCCAGATGTGCTTTGGAAACTACTACTGGTCTTTCAGGAATCGATCAAAGCTTAGACAGTTTGAGACATTACTCCCACCTAGAAAAGTCCGCATGGTGCCTGTTGTATTCAATCCCGATGCTATTTATGTGTCTCATCAACACCCTGAAGGTCCACACATTACAGAATGGCTCCAGACATGCTTCAGAAATTGAATTGAATTCCAGGAATTGATCAAAGCGTATACAGTTTACGACTTTACGCCAATTGAGAAAAGTCCGCATGGTGCCTGTTGTATTCAACCCCGATGCAATTTCTGTGTTCCATCAACCCTCTGAAGTTATACAGATTACCGAGTTCCTCCAGATAGGCTTCGGAAACTACTACTTTACTTATAGTTAACGATGAAATCGTAAACAGTTTGAGACATTACTCCCATGGAGCAAAATCCGCATGGTGCCTGTTGAATTCAATCCCGATGCATTTTCTGTGTTTCATCAACACTCTGAAGGACTACAGATTGCAAAATGCCTCAAAATGTGCTTCGGGAACTACCACTGGTCTTCCAGGAATCGATCAAATCGTAGACAGTTTGAGACACTACTGCCATGGAGAAAAGTGTGCATGGTGCCTGTTGTATTCAATCCCGATGCAAGTTCTATGTTTCATCAACACTGTGAAGGTCCACAGATTACAGAACGCCTCCAGATGTGCTTCGGAAACTACTACTGGTCTTCCAGGGAACCATTAAAGCGTAGACAATTGGAGACATTACCCCCATGGAGAATAGTCCGCATGGTTCCTGTTGTATTCAATCCCGATGCAATTTCAGGGTTTCATCAACTCTCTGAAGGTCCACAGATTACAGATTGATTCCACATATGCTTTGGAAACTACTACACCTCTTCCAGGGAATAATCAAATCGTAGAGGGATTGAGTCATTACTCCCATGGCGAAAAGTCCGCATGGAGTCTGTTGTATTCAATCATGAGGCCATTTCTGTGTTTCATTAACACTCTGAAGGTCTGCAGATAACAGAATGACTCCAGATGTGCTTCGGAAACTACTACTGGTCTACCAGGAGTGGATCAAAGCATAGACAGTCTGAGAAATTACTCCCATGGAGAAAAGTCCACATGGTGCCTGTTGTATTCAATCCCGATGCAATTTCTGTGTTTCATCAACGCTCTGAAGGTCCACAGATTACAGAATGACTCCAGATGTGCTTCGGAAACTACTACTGGTCTACCAGGAGTGGATCAAAGCATAGACAGTCTGAGAAATTACTCCCATGGAGAAAAGTCCACATGGTGCCTGTTGTATTCAATCCCGATGCAATTTCTGTGTTTCATCAACACTCTGAAAGTTCACAGATTACAGAATGCCTCCAGATGAGCTTCGGAAACTACTACTGGTCTTTCAGGAATCGATCAAAGCGTAGAGAGTTTGAGAAATTACTCCCATGGAGAAAAGTCCGCATGGAGCCTGTTGTATTCAATCCCGATGCTATTTCTGTGTTTCATCGGCAGTCTGAATGTCCACAGATTACAGAATGCCACCAGATGTGCTTCCGAACTACTACTGTTCTCCCATTAATCGATCAAAGCCTAGACAGTTTGACACATTAATCCCATGTAGAAAAGTAGGCATGGTGCCTGTTGTATTGAATCCCGATGCAATTTCTGTGTTTCATCATCACTCTGAAGGTCCACAGATTACAGAATGCCTCAAGATGTGCTTTGGAGACTAGTACTCGTCCTACAGGAATCGATCAAAGCGTAGACAGTCTGAGAAATTACTCCCATGGAGAAAAGTCCGCATTGTGCCCGTTGTATTGAATCCCGAACCAATCTCAGTGTTTCATCAACACTCTGAAGGTCCACAGATTACAGAATGCCTACAGATGGGCTTCGGAAACTACTACTGGTCTTCCATTTAACAATCAAATCGTAGAAGATTTGGGACATTACTCAGATGGAGAAAAGTCCGCATGGTGCCTGTTGTATTCAATCCCGATGCAATATCTCTGTTTCATCAACACTCTGAAGGTCCACAGGTTGCAGAATGCTTTCATATGTGCTTCTGAAACTACTACTGTTATTAAATTCAACGATCAAAGCGTACACAGTTTGTGCTATTACTGCCATGGAGAAAAGTCGCATGGGTTTGTTGTATTCAATCCCGATGGAATTTCTATGTTTCATCAACAGTCTGAAGGTCTACAGATTACAAAACGCCTCCACATGTGCTTCGGAAACTACTACTGTTCTTCCAGGGAACGATCAAAGAAAAGACAGTTTGAGACATTACTCCCATGGAGAGAAGTCGGAATGGTGCCTGTTGTATTCAATCCCGATGCAATTTCAGGGTTTCATTAACATTCTGATGGACCACAGATTACAGAATGACTAGAGATGTGCTTCGGAAACTACTACTGGTCTTCCTGGAGTCGATCAAATCGTAGACATTTTGAGACATTAATCCCATGGGGAAAAGTCCGCATGGTGCATGTTGTAATCAATCCCGATGCAATTTCTTTGTTTCATCAACACTCTGAAGGTCCATAGATTGCAGAATGCCTTCAGATGTGCTTCGGAAACTACTACCGGTCTTCCAGGAATCGATCAAACCGTAGACAGTTTGAGACATTTCTCCCATGGAGAAAAGGCCGCATCGTGCCTGTTGTATTCAATCCCGATGTAATTTCTGTGTTACAACAACACTCGGAAGGTCCACAGACAACAGAATGCCTCTATATTTGCTTCGGAAACTACTAGTGGTCGTCCAGGGTACAATCAAAGCGTGGACCGGTTGACTCATTACTCCCATGAAGAAATGACAGCACTGTGGCTGTTGTATTCAATCCCGCTGCACTTTCTGTGTTTCATCAACACAGAGAATGTCCACATGTTACACAATGCCTCCAGATGTGCTACGGAAACAACTACTGGTCTTCCAGGGGACGATCAAAGCGTAGACAGTTTGAAAGATTTCTGCCACTGGGAAAAGTCGCATTGTGTCTGTTGTATTCAATCTCGATGCAATTTCTATGTTTTATCAACACTCTGAAGGTCTACAGATTAGATAACGCCTCCACATGTGCTTCGGGAACTACTACTGTTCTTAAAGGAAACGATCAAATCGAAGATAGTTTGAGACATAACTCCCATGGAGAAAAGTCAGCATGGTACTGGTTCCATTCAATCCCTATTCATTTTCTGTGTTTCATCAACACTCTAAAGGTCCGCAGATTACAGAATGCCTCCAGATATGCTTTGGAAACTACAACTAGTCTTCCAGGCAACGATCAAAGCGTAGACACTTTTAGACATTATCCCATGGAGAAAAGCCGACATGGTGCCTGTAGTATTCAATCTTGCTGCAATTTCTGTGTTTTATCAACACTCTTAAGGTATACAGATATCAGAATTGTCCAGATGTGTTTCGGAAACTGCTACTGGACTTACAGGAACGATCAAATCGTAGACAGTTTGAGACTCTACTCCCATGTAGAAAAGTCCGCATGGTGCCTGTTGTATTGAATCCCGATGCTATTTCTGTGTTTCATCATCACTCTAAGGTCCACAGATTACAGAATGCCTCAAGATGTGCTTCGGAGACTAGTACTCGTCCTACAGGAATCGATCAAAGCGTAGACAGTTTGAGACATTACTCCCATGGAGAAAAGCCTGCATTGTGCCTGTTGTATACAATCCCCAACCAATCTCTGTGTTTCATCAACATTCTGAAGGTCCACAGATTACAGAATTCCTCCAGATGGGCTTTGGAAACTACTACTGCTCTTCCAATTAACGATCAAAGCGTAGACAGTTTGAGACAATACTCCCATGGAGAAAAGTCCGCATGGTGCCTGTTGTATTCAATCCCGATGCAATATCTCTGTTTCATCAACACTCTGAAGGTCCACAGATTACAGAATGCCTCCAGTTGAGCTTCGGAAACTACTACTGGTCTTTCAGGAATCGATCAAAGCGTAACTAGTTTGAGACATTACTCGCATGGAGAATAGACCGCATGGTGCTTGTTGTATTCAATCCCGATGCAAATTGTGTGTTTCATCAACACTCTGAAGGTCCAAAGATTACAGAATGAATCCAGATGTGTGTCGGAAATTACTACTGGTTTTCCAGGAATCGATCAAATCGTAGACAGTTTGGGACATTAATCCGATGGAGAAAAGTCCGCATGGTGCATGTTGTAATCAACCCCGCTGCAATTTCTTTGTTTCATCAACACTCTGAAGGTCCATTGATTGCAGAATACCTTCAGATGTGCTTCGGAAACTACTACTGGTTTTCCAGGAATCGACCAAACCGTAGACAGTTTGAGACATTACTGCCATGGAGAAACGTCCCCATGGTGCATGTTGTAATCAATCCCGATGCAATTTCTGTGTTTCATCAGCACTCTAAAGGTCCATAGATTGCAGAATGCCTCCAGATGTGCTTCGATTTAACGATCAAAGCGTAGACAGTTTGAGACATTACTACCATGGAGAAAAGTCCGCTTGGTGCCTGTTGTATTCAATCACGATGCCATTTCTGTGTTTCATCAACACTCTGAAGTGCCACAGAGTACAGAAGCCTCCAGATGTGTTTCGGAAACTAGTATTGGTCTTTCTAGAATCGATCAAAGCGTAGAAGGTTTGAGACATTACTCCCATGGAGAAAAGTCGGCATGGTGCCTGTTGTATTCAATCCCGATGCAATTTCTCAGTTTCATCAACACTCTGAAAGTCCACAGATTACAGAATGCCTCCAGATGTGCTTCGGAAACTGCTACTGGTCTTCCAGGGAACGGTCAAAGCTCAGACAGTTTGAGACATTACTTCCATTGAGAAAAGCCGGCATGGTGCTTGTAGTATTCAATCTCAATGCAATTTCTGTGTTTCATCAACACTCAGAAAGTCCACACATTACAGGATGCGTCCAGACGTGCTTCGGAAACTACTACAGGTCTTCCAAGGAACGATGAAAACGTAGACAGTTTGAGACATTTCTCAAGTGAAGAAAATTCCGCTAGGTGCCTTTTGTATTCAATCCCGATGCAATTTCTGTGTTTCATCAACACTATGAAGGTCCACAGATTACAGTATGCCTCCAGATGTGCTTCGGAAACTACTACTGCTCTTCGATTTAACGATCAAAGCGTAGACAGTTTGAGACATTACTGCCATGGAGGAAAGTCCGCATGGCGCCTGTGGTATTCAATCCCGATGCAAATACTCTGTTTCATAGACACTCTGAAGGACATCAGATTACACAGCGTCTACAGACTAGCTTCGGAAACTACTACTGGTCTTCCAGGGAACGATCAAAGCTCGGACAATTTGAGAAATTACTCCCATGGAGAAAAGTCTGCATGATGACTGTTGTATTGAATTCCGATGAAATTTCTGTGTTTCCCCAACACTCTGAAGGTCCACAGACTACAGAATGCCTCCAGATGTGCTTCGGAATCTACTACTGGTGGTCCAGGGAACGATCAAAGCGTAGACAGTTTGAGACATTACACCCATAGAGAAAAGTCCGCATGGTGCCTGTTGTATTCAATCCCGATGCAATTCCTGTGTTACATCAACACTCTGAAGGTATATAGATTACAGAAATAGACCAGATGTGCTTCGGAAACTACTACTGGTCTTCCAGGAATCGATCAAAGGGGAGACAGTTTTGAGACATTACTCCCATGGAGAAAAGTCCGCATAGAGCCTGTTGTATTCAATCCCAATGCAATTTCTGTGTTTCATCAACACTCTGAACGTCCACAGATTACAGAATGCTTCTACATGTGCTTCGGAAGGTACTAATGGTCTTCCAGGAATCGATCAAAGCGTAGACAGTTTGACACATTAATCCCATGTAGAAAAGTCGGCATGGTGCCTGTTGTATTCAATCATGATGCCACTTCTGTGTTTCATCAACACTCTGAAGGTCCACAGATTCCAGCATGCCTCCAGATGTGCCTCGGAAACTACTGCTAGTCTTCCAGGAGTGGATCAAAGCGTAGACAGTTTGAGACATTACTCCCATGGAGAAAATTCCACATGGTGCATGTTGTATACAATACCGATGCAATTTCTGTGTTTCATCTACTCTATGAAGGTCCACAGATTACAGAACGCCTCCACATGTGCTTCGGAAACTACTACTGGTCTTCCAAGGTACGGTCAAAGCGTAGAGAGTTTGAGACATTACTCCGATGAAGAAAATTCTGCATGGTGTCTTTTGAGTTCAATCCAGATGCATTCTCTGTGTTTCATCAACCCTCTGAAGTTATACAGATTACAGAATTCCTCCAGATGTGCTTCGGAAACTACTACTTGACTTACAGGGAACGATGAAAGCGTAGACAGTTTGAGACATTACTCCCATGGGGAAAAGTCGCATGGTGCCTTTTGTATTGAATCCCGATGCAATATCTGTGTTTCATCAACGCTCTGAAGGTCCACAGATTACAGAACGCCTTCACATGTGCTTCGGAATCTACTACTGGTCTTCCAAGAAACGATCAAAGCGTAGACAGTTTGAGACATTACTCCGAAGAAGAAAATTCCGCATGGTGCCTTTCATTTTCAATACCGATGCAATCTCTGTGTTTCATCAACACTCTGAAGGTATACAGATTACTGATTTATTCCAGATGTGCTTCGGAAAGTACTACTGGACTTACAGTGAAGGATCAAAACGTAGACAGTTTGAGACGTTACTCCCATGAAGGAAAGTCCGCATGGTGCCTGTTGTATTCAACCCGATGCCATTTCTGTGTTTCATCAACACTCTGAAGGTCCACAGATTACAGAATGCCTCCACATGTGCTTCGGAAACTAGTACTGGTATTCCAGGAATCGATCAAAGCGTAGAGAGTTTGAGAAATTACTCCCATGGAGAAAAGTCCGTATGGTGCCTGTTGTATTTAATCCCGGTGCATTTTCTGTGATTCATCAACAATCTGAATGTCCACAGTTTACAGAATGCCTCCAGATGTGCTTCGGAAACTACTACATACTACTACTGGTCTTCCAGGGAACCATCAGAGCGTAGACATTTTGAGACATTACTCCCATGGAGAATAGTCTGCATGGTGACTGTTGTAGTCAATCACGATGGAATTTCTATGTTTCATCAACACTCTGAAGGTCTACAGATTACAGAATGCCTCAAGATGAGCTTCGGAAACTACTACTGGTCTTTCAGGAATCGATCAAATCGTAGACAGTTTGGGACATTAATCCCATGGAGAAAAGTCCGCATGGTGCATGTTGTAATCAATCCCGTTGCAATTTCTTTGTTTCATCAACACTCTGAAGGTCCATAGATTGCAGAATGCCTCCAGATGTGCTTCGGAAACTACTACTGGTCTTCCAGGGAACGATCAAAGCGTGGACAGTTTCAGACATTACTCCCATGGAGAATAGTCCGCATATTGCCTGTTTTATTCAATCCCGATGCAATTTCTCTGTTTCATCAACACTCTGAATTACATCAGATTACACAGCGTCTCCAGATGTGCTTCGGAAACTACTACTCGTCTTCCAGGAAACGATCAAAGCGTAGACAGATTGAGACATTACTCAAATGGAGAAATGACAGTATGGTGCCTGTTGTATTTAAACCCGATGATATTTCTTTAATTCATCAACACACTGAAGTGCCACAGATTACAGAATGCTACCAAAAGTGTTTCGGAAACTACTCTTGGTCTTCCAGGGATCGATCAAAGCGTAGACAGTGCGATACATTTCTCTAATGAAGAAAATTCCGCATGGTGCCCTTTGTATTCAATCCCGAAGCAATATCTGTGTTTCATCAAAACTCTGAAGGTCAACAGATTACAGAATGCCTCCAGATGTGCTTCGGAAAATACTACTGTTCTTCGATTTAACGATCAAAGCGTAGACAGAGAAATTACTCCCATGGAGAAAAGTCCGCATGGTGCCTGTTGTATTCAATCCCGATGCAATCTCTGTCTTTCATCAACAGTCTGAACGTCCACAGATTACAGAATGCCACCAGATGTGCTTCGGAACTACTACTGTTCTCCCATGAATCCATAAAAGCGTAGACTATTTGAGACATTACTCCCATGGAGAATAGTCTGCATAGTGACTGTTGTAGTCAATCCCGATGCCATTTCTGTGTTTCATCAACACTCTGAAGGTCCACAGATTACAGATTGCCTCCAGATATGCTTTGGAAACTACTACTGGTCTTCCAGGGAAGGATCAAAGCGTAGAGAGATTGAGACATTACTCCCATGGCGAAATGTCCACATGTTGACTTTTGTTTTCGATCCCGATGCAATGTCTGTGTTTCATCAACACTCTCAAGGTATACAGATTACAGAATTCTTCCAGATGTGCTTAGGAAACTACTACTGAACTTACAGGGAACGATCAGAGCGTATACAATTTGAGACATAACTCGCATTGAGAAAAGTCCGCATGGTGCCTGTTGTATTGAATCCCGATGCAAATTCATTGTTTCATCAACACTCTGAAGGTTCACGGATTACAGAATGCCTCCAGATGAGCATCGGAAACTACTACTGGTCTTTCAGGAAGCGATCAAAGCGTAACCAGTTCGAGACATTACTCGCATGGAGAAGAGTCCGCATGGTGCTTGTTGTATTCAATCCCGATGCAAATTGTGTGTTTCATCAACACTCTGAAGGTCCACATATTACAGATTGCCTCCAGATATGATTTGGAAACTACTACTGGTCTTCCAGGGAATGATCAAAGCGTACAGAGATTGAGACATTACTCCCATGGAGAAAATTCCGCATTGTGGCTGTTGTATTCAATCCCGAGGCAATTTCTGTGTTTCATCAACACTCTGAAGGTCCACAGATTCCAGAATGCCTCCAGATGTGCCTCGGAAACTACTGCTGGTCTTCCAGGAGTGGATCAAAGCGTAGACAGTTTGAGACACTACTCACATGGAGAAAATTCCACATGGTGCATGTTGTATTCAATACCGATGCAATTTCTGTGTTTCATCAACACTATGAAGGTCCATAGATTACAGAACGCCTCCGCATGTGCTTCGGAAACTACTACTGGTCTTCCAAGGTACGGTCAAAGCGTAGACAGTTTGAGACATTACTCCGATGAAGAAAATTCACCATGGTGTCTTTTGTGTTCAATCCTGATGCAATCTCTGTGTTTCATCAACCCCCTGAAGTTATACAGATTACAGAATTCCTCCAGATGTGCTTCGGAAAATACTACTAGACTTAAAGGGAACGATGAAAGCGTAGACAGTTTGAGACATTACTCCGAAGAAGAAAATTCCGCATGGTGCCTTTCGTCTTCAATCCCGATGCAATCTCTGTGTTTCATCTACACTCTGAAGGTATACAGATTACTGAATTCCTCCAGATGTGCTTCGGAAAGTACTACTGGACTTACAGTGAACGATCAAAACGTAGACAGTTTGAGACGTTACTCCCATGTAGGAAAATCCGCATGGTGCCTGTTGTATTCAATCCCGATGCATTTTCTGTGTTTCATCAACACTCTGGAGGTCCACACATTACAGAATGCCTCGAGATGTGCTTCGGAAACTAGTACTGGTATTCCATGAATCGATCAAAGCGTAGAGAGTTTGAGAAATTACTCCCATGGAGAAAAGTCCGCATGGTGCGTGTTGTATTCAATCCCGATGCAATTTCTGTGTTTCATCAACAGTCTGAACGTCCACAGATTACAGAATGCCACCAGATGTGCTTCGGAACTATTACTGTACTCCCATTAATCGATCAAAGCGTAGACAGTTTGACACATTAATCTCATGTAGAAAAGTCCGCATGGTGCCTGTTGTATTGAATCCCGATGCAATTTCTGTGTTTCATCATCACTCTGAAGGTCCACAGATTACAGAATGCCTCAAGATGTTCTTCGGAGACTAGTACTCGTCCTACAGGAATCGATCAATGCGTAGACAGTTTGAGACATTACTCCCATGTAGAAAAGTCCGCATTGTGCCCGTTGTACTCAATCCCGAACCTATCTCAGTGTTCCATCACTACTCTGAAGGTCCACAGATTACAGAATGCCTCCAGATGGGCTTCGGAAACTACTACTGGTCTTCCATTTAACAATCAAAGCGTAGACAGTTTGAGACATTACTCCCATGGAGAAAAGTCAGCATGGTGCCTGTTGTATTCAATCCCGATGCATTATCTCTGTTTCATCAACACTCTGAAGGTCCACAGATTGCAGAATGCCTTCATATGTGCTTCTGAAACAACTACTGGTATTAAATTCAACGATCAAAGCGTACACAGTTTGTGACATTACTGCCATGGAGAAAAGTCGCATGGTTCTGTTGTATTCAATCACGATGGAATTTCTATGTTTCATCAACACTCTGAAGGTCTACAGATTACAAAACGCCTCCACATGTGCTTCGGAAACTACTACTGTTTTTCCAGGGAACGATCAAAGCTAAGGCAGTTTGGGACATTACTCCCATGGAGAAAAGTCGGCATGGTGCTGGTTGCATCCAATCCCAATGCATTATCTGTGTTTTATCAACACTCTGAAGGTCCGCAGATTACAGAATGCCTCCAGATATGCTTTGGAAACTACAACAAGTCTTCCAGGGAGCGATCAAAGCGTAGACAGATTGAGACATTACTAACATGGAGAAATGACAGCAAGGTGCCTGTTGTATTTAAACCCGATGCAATTTCTGTATTTCATCAACAGTGTGAAGGGCCACACATTACAGAATACTTCCAAATATGCTTCGGAAACTACTCTTGGTCTTCCAGGGAACGATCAAAGCGTAGTCAGTTCGATACATTACTCCCATGGAGAAAAGTCCGCATGGTGCCTGTTGTATTGAATCCGGATATAATTTCTGTGTTTCATCAACACTCTGAAAGTCCATAGACTACAGAATGCCTCCAGATGTGCTTCGGAAACTACTACTGGTCCTCCATTGAACGATCAAAGCGTAGACACTTTTAGACATTATCCCATGGAGAAAAGCCGGCATGGTGCCTGTAGTATTCAATCTTGCTGCAATTTCTGTGTTTTATCAACACTCTTATGGTATACAGATAACAGAATTCTCCAGATATGTTTCGGAAACTGCTACTGGACTTACAGGGAACGATCAAATCGTAGACAGTTTGAGACTCTACTCTCATGTAGAAAAATCCTAATGCTGCCTGTTGTATTGAATCCCGATGCAATTTCTGTGTTTCATCATTTCTCTGAAGGTCCACAGAATACAGAATGCCTAAAGATGCGCTTCGGAGACTAGTACTCGTCCCACAGGAATCGATCAAAGCGTAGACAGTGAGACATTACTCCCATGGAGAAAAGTCCGCATTGTGCCTGTTGTATTCAATCCCCAACCAATCTCTGTGTTTCATCAACACTCTGAAGGTCAACAGATTACAGAATGCCTCAAGATGGGCTTCGGAAACTACTACTGGTCTTCCAATTAACGATCAAAGCGTAGACAGTTTGAGACAATACTCCCATGGAGAAAAGTCCGCATGGTGCCTGTTGTATTCAATCCCAATGCAATATCTCTGTTTCATCAACACTCTGAAGGTCCACAGATTACAGAATTCCTCCAGATGAGCTTCGGAAACTACTACTGGTCTTTCTGGAATCGATCAAAGCGTAACTAGTTTGAGACATTACTCGCATGGAGAATAGAACGCATGGTGCTTGTTGTATTCAATCCCGATGCAAAATGTGTGTTTCATCAACACTCATAAGGTCCAAAGATTACAGAATGCCTCCAGATGTGTTTCGGAAATTACTACTGGTTTTCCAGGAATCGATCAAATCGTAGACAGTTTGGGACATTAATCCCATTGTGAAAGTCCGCATGGTGCATGTTGTAATCAATCCCGATGCAATTTCTCTGTTTCATCAACACTCTGAATTACGTCAGATTACACAGCGTCTCCAGATGTGCTTCGGAAACTACTACTCGTCTTCCAGGGAACGATCAAAGCGTAGACAGATTGAGACATTACTCAAATGGAGAAATGACAGTATGGTGCCTGTTGTATTTAAACCCGATGATATTTCTTTAATGCATCAACACTCTGAAGGGCCACAGATTACAGAATGCTACCAAAAGTGCTTCGGAAACTACTCTTGGTCTTCCAGGGAACGATCAAAGCGTAGACAGTGCGATACATTTCTCTAATGAAGAAAATTCCGCATGGTGCCCTTTGTATTCAATCCCGAAGCAATATCTGTGTTTCATCAACACTCTGAAGGTCAACAGATTACAGAATGCCTCCAGATGTGCTTCGGAAAATACTACTGTTCTTCGATTTAACGATCAAAGCGTAGACAGTTAGAGACATTACTACCATGGAGAAAAGTCCGCTTGGTGCCTGTTGTATTCAATCACGATGCCATTTCTGTGTTTCATCAACACTCTGAAGTGCCACAGAGTACAGAATGCCTCCAGATGTGCTTCGGAAACTACTACTTCTCTTCGATTTAACGATCAAAGCGTAGATAGTTCTAGACATTACTGCCATGGAGGAAAGTCCGCATGGCGCCTGTTGTATTCAATCCCGATGAAATGCTCTGTTTCATAGACACTCCGATGGACATCAGATTACACAGCGTCTACAGACTAACTTCGGAAACTACTACTGGTCTTCCAGGGAATGATCAAAGCTCAGACAGTTTGAGACATTACTCCCATGGAGAAAAGTCTGCAAGATGACTGTCGTATTCAATCCCGATGCAATTTCTGTGTTTCACCAACACTCGGAAGGTCCACAGCCTTCAGAATGCCTCCAGATGTGCTTCGGAATCTACTACTTGTGGTCCAGGGAACGATCAAAGCGTAGACAGTTTGAGACATTACTCCCATGGAGAAAAGTCCGCATGGTGCCTGTTGTATTCAATCCCGATGCAATTTCTGTGTTTCATCAACACTCTGCAGGTCCACAGATTACAGAATGCCTCCTGATGTGCTTCGCAATCTACTACTGGTCTTCCAGGGAACGATCAAAGCGTAGACAGTTTGAGACATTGCTCCCATGGAGAAAAGTCCGCATGGTGATTGTTGTATTCAATCCCATAGCATTTTCTGATTTTCATCAACACTCTGAAGATCCACAGACTACAGAATGCCTGCGGATGTGTTTCTGAAACTAGTACTGGTCTTCCAAGAATCGATCATAGCGTAATATGTTTGAGACATTACTCCCATGGAGAAAAGTCCGCATGGTGCCTGTTGTATTCAATGCTGATGAAATTTCTGTGTGTCATCACCACTCTGAAGGTCCACAGCTTACAGAATGCCTCCAGATGTGCTTCGGAAACCACTACTGCTCTTCGAATTAACGATCTAAGCGTAGACATTTTGAGACATTACTGCCATGGAGAGAAGTCCGCATGGTGCCTTTTGTACTCAATCCCGATGCATTTTCTCTGCTTCATCAACACTCTGTAGGTCCACAGATTACAGGATGCCTCCACATGTGCTTCGGAAACTACTACTGGTCTTCCAGGGAACGATCAAAGCGTAGACAGTTTGAGACATTATTTCGAAGGACATAAGTCGCATGGTGCCTGTTGTATTCAATCCCGATTTAATTTCTGTGTTTCATCAACACTCTATAGGTAACAGATTTCAGAATGCCTCCAAATGTGCTTCGGAAAATTCTATTGGTCTTATAGAGATCGATCAAATCGTAGACGGTTTGAGACAATACTCCGATGGAGGAAAGTCAGCATGGTGCCTTTTGTATTCAATCCCGATGCAATATCTCTGTTTCATCAAAACTCAGAAGGGCCACAGATTACACAACACCTAGAGATGTGCTTCGGAAACTACTGCTGGTCTTTTAGGGAACGATCAAAGCGTAGAGAGATTGAGACATTACTCCCCTGGCGAAAAGTCCGCATGCTGCCTGTTGTATTCAATCATGATGCCATTTAAGTGTTTCATCAACACTCTGAAGGTCCACGGATTACAGAATGCCTCCACTTGTGCTTCGGAAACTACTACTGGTCTTCCAAGGAACGATCAAAGCGTAGACAGTTTAAGACATTACTCAAATGAAGAAAATTCCGCATGGTGCCTTTTGTATTCAATCCCGATGCAATTTCTGTGTTTCATCAACACTCTGAAGGTCCACAGATTACAGGATGCCTCCTGATGTGCTTCGGAAACTACTACTTGATTACTCCGATGGGGATAAGCCGGCATGGTGCCTATAGTATTCAATCTTGCTGCATTTTCGGTGTTTCATCAACACTCTGAAGGTCCACACATTACTGAACGCCTCCACTTGTGCTTCGGAAACTACTACTGGTCTTCCAAGGAACGATCAAAGCGTAGACAGTTTAAGACATTACTCAAATGAAGAAAATTCCGCATGGTGCCTTTTGTATTCAATCCCGATGCAATTTCTGTGTTTCATCAACACTCTAAAGGTCCACAGATCACAGAATGCCTCCAGATTTGCTTCGGCAACTAGTAATGGTCTTCCAGGGAACGATCAAAGCGGAGACAGGATGAGACATTACTCCCATGGCGAAAAGCCGGCATGGTGCCTATAGTATTCAATCCTGCAGCATTTTCGGTGTTTCATCAACACTCTGAAGGTCCACACATTACAGAACGCCTCCACATGTGCTTCGGAAAATACTACTGGTCTTCCAAGGAACGATCAAAGCGTAGACAGTTTAAGAAATTACTCAAATGAAGAAAATTCCGCATGGTGCCTTTTGTATTCAATCCCGATGCAATTTCTGTGTTTCATCAACAATCTGTAGGTCCACAGATTACAGAATGACGCCAGATGTCCTTCGGAAACTACTACTCGTCTTCCAGGGATAGATCAAAGCGTAGACAGGTTAAGACATTACTCCCATGGAGAATAGTAAGCATGGTGACTGTTGTATATAATCCAGATGCAATTTCTGTGTTTCACCAACACTCTAAAGGTCCACAGATCACAGAATGCCTCCAGATTTGCTTCGGCAACTAGTAGTGGTCTTCCAGGGAACGATCAAAGCGTAGACAGTTTGAGACATTACTCCGATGGAGGAAAGTCCGCATAGTACCTGTTGTATTCCATCCCGATGCAATTTCTGTGTTTCATCAACACTCTGAAGGTCCACAGATTACAGAATGCCGCAAGATGTGCTTCGGAATCTACTAGTGGTCTTCCAGGGAACGATCAAAGCGTAGACAGTTTGAGACATTACTCCCATGGAGGAAAGTCCGCATGGCGCCTTTTGTATTCATTCCCATAGCATTTTCTGTTTTTCATCAACACTCTGAAGACAACAGAATGCCTCTAGATTTGCTTCGGAAATTACTAGTGGTCTTCCAGGGTACAATCAAAGGGTAGACAGTTTGAGACATTACTCCCATGGAGAAAAGTCCGCATGGTACCTGTTGTATTCATTCCCATAGCATTTTCTGTTTTTATCAACACTCTGATGATCCACAGACTACAGAATGCCTGCAGATGTGTTTCTGAAACTAGTACTGGTCTTCCAAGAATCGATCAAAGCGTAGAAGGTTTGAGACATTACTTCTATGGAGGAAAGTCCGCATGGTGCCTTTTGTATTCAATCCCGATGCAATTTCTCTGTTTCATCAACACTCAGAAGGACCACAGATTACACAACATCTCGAGATGTGCTTCGGAAACTACTACTGATCTTGCAACTAACGATCAAAGCTTACACAGTTTAAGACATTACTCAAATAAAGAAAATTCCGCATGGTGCCTTTTGTATTCAATCCCGATGCAATTTCTGTGTTTCATCAACAATCTGAAGGTCCACAGATTACAGAATGCCGCCAGATGTGCTTCGGAAACTACTACTGGTCTTCCAGGAATCGACCAAACCGTAGACAGTTTGAGACATTATTCCCATGGAGAAAAGGCCGCATGGTGCCTGTTGTATTCAATCCCGATGTAATTTCTGTGTTTCAACAACACTCTGAAGGTCCACAGACAACAGAATGCCTCAAGATTTGCTTCGGAAATTACTAGTGGTCTTCCAGGGTACAATCAAAGCGTAGACACTTTGAGACATTTTTCCCATGGAGAAAAGTCCGAATGGTGCCTGTTGTATTCAATTCCGATGCAATTTCTGGGTTTCATCAACATTCTGATGGACGACAGATTACAGAATGACTAGAGATGTGCTTCGGAAACAACTACTGGTCTTCCAGGAGTCGATCAAAGCGTAGACAGTATGAGACATTACTCCCATGGAGAAAAGCCGGCATGGTGCCTATAGTATTCAATCTTGCTGCATTTTCGGTTTTTCATCAATACTCTGAAGATCCACACATTACAGAACGCCTCCACATGTGCTTCGGAAACTACTACTGGTCTTCCAAGGAACGATCAAAGCGGAGACAGTTTAAGACATTACTCAAATGAAGAAAATTGTGCATGGTGCATTTTGTATTCAATCCCGATGCAATTTCTGTGTTTCATCAACAATCTGAAGGTCCACAGATTAGAGAATGCCGCCAGATGTCCTTCGGAAACTACTACTCGTCTTCCAGGGAACGATCAAAGCGTAGACAGTTTAAGACATTACTCCCATGGAGAATAGTAAGCATGGTGCCTGTTGTATTTAATCCCGATGCAATTTTTGTGTTTCACCAACACTCTAAAGGTTCACAGATAACAGAATGCCTCCAGATTTGCTTCGGCAACTAGTAGTGGTCTTCCAGGGAACGATCAAAGCGTAGACAGTTTGTGACATTACTCCGATGGAGGAAAGTCCGCATGGTACCTGTTGTATTCCATCCCGATGCAATATCTGTGTTTCATCAACACTCTGAAGATCCAAAGATTACAGAATAACTCCAGATGTGCTTCGGAACTTACTACTGGTCTTCCAGGGGACGATCAAAGCGTAGACACTTTGAAACATTTCTGCCATGGAGAAAAGTCGCATGGTGTCTGTTGTATTCAATCCTGATGCAATTTCTATGTTTCATCACTCTGAAGATCTACAGATTAAATAACGCCTCCACATGTGCTTCGGGAACTACTACAGTTCTTAAAGGGAACGATCAAATCGAAGACAGTTTGAGACATTACTCCCATGGACAAAAGTTGGCATGGTGCTGGTTGCATTCAATCCCAATTGATTTTCTGTGTTTCATCAACACTCTGAAGGTACGCAAATTACAGAATGCCTCCAGATATGCTTTGGAAACTACAACTAGTCTTCCAGGGGACAATCCAATCGTAGACAGATTGAGACATTACTCCCATGGAGAAATGACAGAAAGGTGCCTGTTGTATTTAAACCCGATGCAATTTCTGTATTTCATCAACAATCTGAAGGGCCACAGATTACAGAATGACTCAAGATGTGCTTCGGAAACTACTACTGGACTTCCAGGAGTCGATCAAAGCGTAGACAGTATGAGACATTACTCCCATGGAGAATAGTAAGCATGGTGCCTATTGTATTTAATCCCGATGCAATTTCTGTGTTTCATCAACACTCCAAAGGTTCACAGATTACAGAATGCCTCCAGATATGCTTTGGCAACTAGTAGTGGTCTTCAAGGGATCGATCAAAGCGTAGACAGTGTGAAACATTACTCCGATGGAGAAAAGTCCGATTGGTGCCTGCTGTTTACAATCCCGATGCAATTTCTGTGGTTCATCAACACTCTGAAGGTCCACATATTACAGATTGGCACCATATATGCTTCGGAAATTACTACTAGACTTATAGGGAAAGATCAAAGCGTAGACAGATTGAGACATTACTCCCATGGAGAAAAGTCCGCATGGGGAAGGTTGTATTCAATCCCGATGCAATTTCTGTGTTTCATCAACAGTCTGAAGGTCCACGGATTACAGAATGTCTCCAGATGTGCTTCGGAAACTACTTCTGCCCTTCGATTTATTGATCAAAGCGTAGACAGTTTGAGACATTACAGCCAAAGAGAAAAGTGCACATGGCGCCTGTTGTAATCAATCCCAATGCAATTGCTCTGTTTCATAGGCACTCTGAAGGACATCATATTACACAGCGTCTCCAGACTTGCTTCGGAAACTACTACCGGTCTTCTAGGAAACGATCAAAGCACAGACAGTTTGAGACATTACTCCCATGGAGAAAAGTCCGCATGATGACTGTTGTATTCAATCCCGATGCAATTTCTGTGTTTATCAACACTCTGAAGGTCCATAGATTGCAGAATGCCTCCAGATGTGCTTCGGAAACTACTACTGGTCTTCCAGGGAACGATCAAAGCGTGGAAAGTTTGAGACATTACTCCCATGTTGAAAAGTCCGCATGGTGAATGTTGTATTCAATCCCGATGCAATTTCTGTGTTTTATCAACACTCTGAAGGTCCACAGATTACATAATGCCTCCAGATGTGCTTCGGAAACTACTACTGGTCCTCCAGGGAATGATCAAAGCTCAGACAGTTTGAGACATTACTCCCATGGAGAAAAGTCCGCATGATGACTGTTGTATTCAATCGCGATGCAATTTCTGTGTTTATCAACACTCTGAAGGTCCATAGATTGCAGAATGCCTCCAGATGTGCATCAGAAACTACTACTGGTCTTCCAGGGAACGATCAAACCGTAGACAGTTTGAGATATTACTCCCATGGAGACAAGTCCGCATGGTGCCTGTTGTATTCAATCCCGATGTAATTTCTGTGTTTCAACAACACTCTGAAGGTCCACAGACAACAGAATGCCTCTAGATTTGCTTCGGAAATTACTAGTGGTCTTCCAGGTTACAATCAAAGCGTAGACAGTTTGAGACATTACTCCCATGGAAAAAAGTCCGCATGGTGCCTGTTGTATTCAATCCCGATGCAATTTCTGGGTTTCATCAACATTCTGATGGACCAGAGATTACAGAATGACTAGAGATGTGCTTCGGAAACTATTACTGGTCTTCCAGGAGTCGATCAAAGCGTAGACAGTATGAGACATTACTCCCATGGAGAAAAGCCGGCATGGTGCCTATTGTATTTAATCCCGATGCAATTTCTGTGTTTCATCAACACCCTGAAGGTCCACATATTACAGATTGGCACCAGATATGCTTCGGAAATTACTACTAGACTTCCAGGGAAAAATCAAAGCGTAGACAGTTTGAGACATTACTCCCATGGAGAAAAGTCCGCATGATGACTGTTGTATTCAATCCCGATGCAATTTCTGTGTTCATCGACACTCTGAAGGGCCATAGATTGCAGAATGCCTCCAGATGTGCTTCGGAAACTACTGCTGGTCTTCCAGGGAACGATCAAAGCGTGGAAAGTTTGAGACATTACTCCCATGTTGAAAAGTCCGCATGGTGAATGTTGTATTCAAACCCGATGCAATTTCTGTGTTTTATCAACACTCTAAAGGTCCACAGATTACAGAATGCCTCCAGATGTGCTTCGGAAACTACTACTGGTCTTCCAGGGAATGATCAAAGCTCAGACAGTTTGAGACATTACTCCCATGGAGAAAAGTCCGCATGATGACTGTTGTATTCAATCCCGATGCAATTTGTGTGTTTCACCAACACTCTGAAGGTCTACAGATTACAGAATGCCTCCAGATGTATTTCGGAATCTACTACTGGCCTTCCAGGGAACGATCAAAGCGTAGACAGTTTGAGACATTACTCCCATGGAGAAAAGTGCGCATGGTGCCTGTTGTATTCAATCCCATAGCATTTTCTGCTTTTCATAAACGCTCGGAAGATCCACAGACTACAGAATGCCTGCAGATGTGTTTCTGAAACTAGTACTGGTCTTCCAAGAATCGATCAAATCGTAGAAGGTTTGAGACATTACTCCCATGGAGAAAAGTCCGCATGGTGCCTGTTGTACTCAATCCCGATGCAGTTTCATCAAGACTCTGAAGGTCCACAGATTACAGGATGCCTCCAGATGTGCTTCGGAATCTACTACTGGTCTTCCAGGGAACGATCAAAGCGTAGACTGTTTAAGACGTTACTCCCATGGAGGAAAGTGCGGATGGTGACTGTTGTATTAAATCCCGATGCAATTTCTCGGTTTCATCAACACTCTGAAGGACATCAGATTACACAGCGTCTCCAGATGTGCTTGGGAAACTGCTACTGGTCTTACACGGAACGGTCAAAGCTTAGACAATTTGAGACGTTACTTCCATGGACAAAAGTCGCATGGTGCCTGTTGTATTCAATCCCGATTCAATTTCTGTGTTTCATCAACACTCTGTCGGTCAACAGATTTCAGAATGCCTCCAGATGTGCTTCGGAAAATTCTATTGGTCTTATAGAGATCGATCAAATCGTAGACAGTTTGAGACAACACTCTGATGGAGGAGAGTCCGCATGGTGAATGTTGTTTTCAATCCCGATGCATTTTCTATGTTTCATCAAAACTCTGAAGGTCCACAGATAACAGAATGCCTCCACATGGGCTTCGGAAACTGCTACTGGTCTTCCAGGGAACGATCAAAGCGTAGACACTTTGAGACATTACTCCCACGGAGAAAAGTCCGCATGGTGCCTGTTGTATTCAATCCCGATGCAATTTCTGTGTTTTGTCAACACTCTGAAGGACATTAGATTACACAGCGTCTCCGGCTGTGTTTCGGGAACTACTACTGGTCTTCCAGGAGACGGTCAAAGCTCAGACAGTTTGACACGTTACTCCCAGGGAGAAAAGTCCACATGGTGCCTGTTGTATTCAATCCCGAAGCAATTTCTGTGTTTCATCAACACTCTGAAAGTCCACACATTACAGGATGCCTCCTGATGTTCTACGGAAACTACTACTGGTCTTCCAGCGAACGATCAATGCGTAGACAGTTTGACACATTACTCCCATGGAGAAAAGTCCGCATGGTGCCTTTTGAATTCAATCTTGCCGCACTTTCTGTGTTTCATCAACACTCTGAAGATCCACACATTACAGAATGCCTCCAGATGTGCTTCGGAAACTACTACTGCTCTTCGATTTAGCGATCTAAGCGTAGACATTTTGAGACATTACTGATATGGAGAGAAGTCCGCATGGTGATTTTTGTACTCAATCCCTATGAAATTTCTCTGTTTCATCAACACTCTGAAGGTCCACAGATTACAAGATGCCTCCAGATGTGCTTCGGAAACTACTACTGGTCTTCCAGGGAACGATCAAAGCGTAGACAGTTTGAGACATTACTTCCATGGACAAAAGTCGCATGGTGCCTGTTGTATTCAATCCCGATGCATTTTCTATGTTTCATTAACACTCTGAAGGTCCACAGATTACAGAATGCCTCCAGATGTGCTTCGGAAAATTCTATTGGCCTAATAGAGATCGATCAAATCGTGAACAGTTTGAGACAATACTCCGATGGAGGAAAGTCCGCATGGTGCCTTTTGTATTCAATCCCGATGCAATTTCTCTGTTTCATCAACACTCAGAAGGACCACAGATTACACAACACCTCGAGATGAGCTTCGGAAACTACTACTGGTCTTCCAGGGACGTTCAAAGCGTAGTCAGTTTGAGACATAACCCCCATGGAGAAAAGGCCGCATGGTGCTTGTTGTATTCAATCCCGATGCAATTTATGTGTTTCATCAACACTCTGAAGGTCCACAGATTACAGGATGCCTCCAGATGTACTTCGGAAACTACTACTGGTCTTCCAGGGAACGATCAAAGCGTAGACAGTTTGAGACATTACTTCCATGGACAAAAGTCGCATGGTGCCTGTTGTATTCAATCCCGATGCATTTTCTATGTTTCATTAACACTCTGAAGGTCCACAGATTACAGAATGCCTCCAGATGTGCTTCGGAAACTACTACTGGTCCTCCAGGGAACGATAAAGCGTAGAAACATTTAGACATTATCCCATGGAGAAAAGTCCCAATGGTGCCTGTTGTATTCAATCCCGATGCAATTTCTGGGTTTCATCAACATTCTGATGGACCACAGATTACAGGATGCCTCCAGATGTGCTTCGGAAACTACTACTGGTCTTCCAGGGAATGATCAAAGCGTAGACAGTATGAGACATTACTACCATGGAGAAAAGCCGGCATGCTGTCTATAGTATTCAATCTTGCTCCATTTTCGGTGTTTCATCAACACTCTGAATGTCCACACATTACAGAACGCCTCCATTTGTGCTTCGGAAACTACTACTGGTCTTGCAACTAACGATCAAAGCTTACACAGTTTAAGACATTACTCAAATGAAGAAAATTCCACATGGTGCTTTTGTATTCAATCCCGATGCAATTTCTGTGTTTCATCAACAATCTGAAGGTCCACAGATTACAGAATGTCGCCAGATGTGCTTCGGAAACTACTACTGGTCTTCCAGGAATCGACCAAACCGTAGACAGTTTGAGACATTACTCCCAAGTAGAAAAGGCCGCATGGTACCTGTTGTATTCAATCCCGATGTAATTTCTGTGTTTCAACAACACTCTGAAGGTCCACAGACAACAGAATGCCTCTAGATTTGCTTCGGAAATTACTAGTGGTCTTCCAGGGTACAATCAAAGCGTAGACAGATTGAGACATTACTCCCATGGAGAAAAGTCCGCATGGGGAAGGTTGTATTCAATACCGATGCAATTTCTGTGTTTCATCAACAGTCTGAAGGTCCACAGATTACAGAATGTCTCCAGATGTGCTTCGGAAACTACTACTGCCCTTCGATTTAATGATCAAAGCGTAGACAGTTTGAGATGTTACAGCCAAAGAGAAAAGTGCGCATGGCGCCTGTTGTAATCAATCCCGATGCAATTGCTCTGTTTCATAGGCACTCTGAAGGACATCATATTACACAGCGTCTCCAGACTTGCTTCGGAAACTACTACCGGTCTTCTAGGAAACGATCAAAGCACAGACAGTTTGAGACATTACTCCCATGGAGAAAAGTCCGCATGATGACTGTTGTATTCAATCCCGATGCAATTTCTGTGTTTATCAACACTCTGAAGGTCCATAGATTGCAGAATGCCTCCAGATGTGCTTCGGAAACTACTACTGGTCTTCCAGGGAACGATCAAAGCGTGGAAAGTTTGATACATTACTCCCATGTTGAAAAGTCCGCATGGTGAATGTTGTATTCAATCCCGATGCAATTTCTGTGTTTTATCAACACTCTGAAGGTCCACAGATTACAGAATGCTTCCAGATGTGCTTCGGAAACTACTACTGGTCTTCCAGGGAATGATCAAACCTCAGACAGTTTGAGACATTACTCCCATGGAGAAAAGTCCGCATGATGACTGTTGTATTCAATCGCGATGCAATTTCTGTGTTTATCAACACTCTGAAGGTCCATAGATTGCAGAATGCCTCCAGATGTGCTTCAGAAACTACTACTGGTCTTCCAGGGAACGATCAAACCGTAGACAGTTTGAGATATTACTCCCATGGAGACAAGTCCGCATGGTGCCTGTTGTATTCAATCCCGATGTAATTTCTGTGTTTCAACAACACTCTGAAGGTCCACAGACAACAGAATGCCTCTAGATTTGCTTCGGAAATTACTAGTGGTCTTCCAGGTTACAATCAAAGCGTAGACAGTTTGAGACATTACTCCCATGGAAAAAAGTCCGCATGGTGCCTGTTGTATTCAATCCCGATGCAATTTCTGTGTTCCATTAACACTCTGAAGGTCCACAGATTACAGAATGCCTCCAGATGTGCTTCGGAAACTACTACTGGTCCTCCAGGGAACGATAAAGCGTAGACACATTTAGACATTATCCCATGGAGAAAAGTCCGAAAGGTGCCTGTTGTATTCAATCCCGATGCAATTTCTGGGTTTCATCAACATTCTGATGGACCAGAGATTACAGAATGACTAGAGATGTGCTTCGGAAACTATTACTGGTCTTCCAGGAGTCGATCAAAGCGTAGACAGTATGAGACATTACTCCCATGGAGAAAAGCCGGCATGGTGCCTATTGTATTTAATCCCGATGCAATTTCTGTGTTTCATCAACACTCTAAAGGTCCACAGATTACAGAATGCCTCCAGATATGCTTTGGCAACTAGTAGTGGTCTTCCAGGGATCGATCAAAGCGTAGACAGTTTGAAACATTACTCCGATGGAGAAAAGACCAATTGGTGCCTGTTGTTTACAATACCGATGCAATTTCTGTGGTTCGTCAACACCCTGAAGGTCCACATATTACAGATTGGCACCAGATATGAATCGGAAATTACTACTAGACTTCCAGGGAAAAATCAAAGCGTAGACAGTTTGAGACATTACTCCCATGGAGAAAAGTCCGCATGATGACTGTTGTATTCAATCCCGATGCAATTTTTGTCTTTCATCAACACTCTGAAGGTCCACGGATTATAGAATGTCTCCAGATGTGCTTCGGAAACTACTTCTGCCTTTCGATTTAATGATCAAAACACAGACAGTTTGAGACATTACTCCCATGGAGAAAAGTCCGCATGATGACTGTTGTATTCAATCCCGATGCAATTTCTTTGTTCATCGACACTCTGAAGGGCCATAGATTGCAGAATGCCTCCAGATGTGCTTCGGAAACTACTACTGGTCTTCCAGGGAACGATCAAAGCGTGGAAAGTTTGAGACATTACTCCCATGTTGAAAAGTCCGCATGGTGAATGTTGTATTCAATCCCGATGCAATTTCTGTGTTTTATCAACACCCTAAAGGTCCACAGATTACAGAATGCCTCCAGATGTGCTTCGGAAACTACTACTGGTCTTCCAGGGAATGATCAAAGCTCAGACAGTTTGAGACATTACACCCATGGAGAAAAGTCCGCATGGTGCCTGTTGTATTCAATCCCGATGCAATTTCTGTGTTTTGTCAACACTCTGAAGGACATTAGATTACACAGCGTCTCCGGCTGTGTTTCGGGAACTACTACTGGTCTTCCAGGAGACGGTCAAAGCTCAGACAGTTTGACACGTTACTCCCAGGGAGAAAAGTCCACATGGTGCCTGTTGTATTCAATCCCGAAGCAATTTCTGTGTTTCGTCAACACTCTGAATGTCCACACATTACAGAATGCCTCCAGATGTGCTTCGGAAACTTCTACTGCTCTTCGATTTAACGATCTAAGCGAAGACATTTTGAGACATTACTGATATGTAGAGAAGTCCGCATGGTGCCTTTTGTACTCAATCCCTATGAAATTTCTCTGTTTCATCAACACTCTGAAGGTCCACAGATTACAAGATGCCTCCAGATGTGCTTCGGAAACTACTACTGGTCTTCCAGGTAACGATCAAAGCGTAGACAGTTTGAGACATTTTTTCCATGGACAAAAGTCCCAAGGTGCCTGTTGTATTCAATCCCGATTCAATTTCTGTGTTTCATCAACACTCTGTAGGTCAACAGATTTCAGAATGCCTCCAGATGTGCTTCGGAAAATTCTATTGGCCTAATAGAGATCGATCAAATCGTGAACAGTTTGAGACAATACTCCGATGGAGGAAAGTCCGCATGGTGCCTTTTGTATTCAATCCCGATGCAATTTCTCTGTTTCATCAACACTCAGAAGGACCACAGATTACACAACACCTCGAGATGTGCTTCGGAAACTACTACTGGTCTTCCAGGGACGTTCAAAGCGTAGTCACTTTGAGACATAACCCCCATGGAGAAAAGGCCGCATGGTGCTTGTTGTATTCAATCCCGATGCAATTTATGTGTTTCATCATTACTCTGAAGGTCCACAGATTACAGGATGCCTCCAGATGTGCTTCGGAAACTACTACTGGTCTTCCAGGGAACGATCAAAGCGTAGACAGTTTGAGACATTACTTCCATGGACAAAAGTCGCATGGTGCCTGTTGTATTCAATCCCGATGCCTTTTCTATGTTTCATTTACACTCTGAAGGTCCACAGATTACAGAATGCCTCCAGATGTGCTTCGGAAACTACTACTGGTCCTCCAGGGAACGATAAAGCGTAGACACATTTAGACATTATCCCATGGAGAAAAGTCCGAATGGTGCCTGTCGTATTCAATGCCGATGCAATTTCTGGGTTTCATCAACATTCTGATGGACCACAGATTACAGAATGACTAGAGATGTGCTTCGGAAACTACTACTGGTCTTCCAGGAGTCGATCAAAGCGTAGACAGTATGAGACATTACTACCATGGAGAAAAGCCGGCATGCTGTCTATAGTATTCAATCTTGCTCCATTTTCGGTGTTTCATCAACACTCTGAAGGTCCACACATTACAGAACGCCTCCATTTGTGCTTCGGAAACTACTACTGGTCTTGCAACTAACGATCAAAGCTTACACAGTTTAAGACATTACTCAAATGAAGAAAATTCAACATGGTGCCTTTTCTAATCAATCCCGATGCAATTTCTGTGTTTCATCAACAATCTGAAGGTCCACAGATTACAGAATGTCGCCAGATGTGCTTCGGAAACTACTACTGGTCTTCCAGGAATCGACCAAACCGTAGACAGTTTGAGACATTACTCCCATGTAGAAAAGGCCGCATGGTACCTGTTGTATTCAATCCCGATGTAATTTCTGTGTTTCAACAACACTCTGAAGGTCCACAGACAACAGAATGCCTCTAGATTTGCTTCGGAAATTACTAGTGGTCTTCCAGGGTACAAACAAAGCGTAGACACTTTGAGACATTATTCCCATGGAGAAAAGTCCGCATGGTGCCTGTTGTATTCAATCCCGATGCAATTTCTGTGTTTCATCAACACTCTGAAGGTCCACAGATTACAGAATGCCTCCAGATGTGCTTCGGAATCTACTACTGGTCTTCCACGGAACGATCAAAGCGTAGACAGTTTGAGACATTACTCCCATGGAGAAAAGTTCGCATGGCGCCTGTTGTATTCATTCCCATAGCATTTTCTGTTTTTCATTAACACTCTGAAGATCCACAGACTACAGAATTCCTGCAGATGTGTTTCTGAACCTAGTACTGGTCTTCCAAGAATCGATCAAAGCGTAGAAGGTTTGAGACATTACTCCCATGGAGAAAAGTCCGCATGGTGCCTGTTGTATTCAATGCTGATGAAATTTCTGTATCATCACCACTCTGAAGGTCCACAGACAGAATGCCTCCAGATGTGCTTCGGAAACTACTACTGGTCTTCCAGGAATCGCCCAAACCGTAGACAGTTTGACATATTACTCCCATGGAGACAAGTCCGCATGGTGCCTGTTGTATTCAATCCCGATGTAATTTCTCTGTTTCAACAACACTCTGAAGGTCCACAGACAACAGAATGCCTCTAGAATTGCTTCGGAAATTACTAGTGGTCTTCCAGGTTACAATCAAAGCGTAGACAGTTTGAGACATTACTCCCATGGAAAAAAGTCCGCATGGTGCCTGTTGTATTCAATCCCGATGCAATTTCTGTGTTTCATTAACACTCTGAAGGTCCACAGATCACAAAATGCCTCCAGATGTGCTTCGGAAACTACTACTGGTACTATAGGGAACGATAAAGCGTAGACACATTTAGACATTATCCCATGGAGAAAAGTCCGAAAGGTGCCTGTTGTATTCAATCCCGATGCAATTTCTGTGTTTATCAACACTCTGAAGGTCCATAGATTGCAGAATGCCTCCAGATGTGCTTCGGAAACTACTACTGGTCTTCCAGGGAACGATCAAATCGTGGAAAGTTTGAGACATAACTCCCATGTTGAAAAGTCCGCATGGTGAAAGTTGTATTCAATCCCGATGCAATTTATGTGTTTCATCAACACTCTGAAGGTCCACAGATTACAGGATGCCTCCAGATGTGCTTCGGAAACTACTACTGGTCTTCCAGGGAACGATCAAAGCGTAGACAGTTTGAGACATTACTTCCATGGACAAAAGTCGCATGGTGCCTGTTGTATTCAATCCCGATGCCTTTTCTATGTTTCATTAACACTCTGAAGGTCCACAGATTACAGAATGCCTCCAGATGTGCTTCGGAAACTACTACTGGTCCTCCAGGGAACGATAAAGCGTAGACACATTTAGACATTATCCCATGGAGAAAAGTCCGAATGGTGCCTGTCGTATTCAATGCCGATGCAATTTCTTGGTTTCATCAACATTCTGATGGACCACAGATTACAGAATGACTAGAGATGTGCTTCTGAAACTACTACTGGTCTTCCAGGAGTCGATCAAAGCGTAGACAGTATGAGACATTACTACCATGGAGAAAAGCCGGCATGCTGTCTATAGTATTCAATCTTGCTCCATTTTCGGTGTTTCATCAACACTCTGAAGGTCCACACATTACAGAACGCCTCCATTTGTGCTTCGGAAACTACTACTGGTCGTGCAACTAACGATCAAAGCTTACACAGTTTAAGACATTACTCAAATGAAGAAAATTCCACATGGTGCCTTTTGTATTCAATCCCGATGCAATTTCTGTGTTTCATCATCAATCTGAAGGTCCACAGATTACAGAATGTCGCCAGATGTGCTTCGGAAACTACTACTGGTCTTCCAGGAATCGACCAAACCGTAGACAGTTTGAGACATTACTCCCATGTAGAAAAGGCCGCATGGTACCTGTTGTATTCAATCCCGATGTAATTTCTGTGTTTCAACAACACTCTGAAGGTCCACAGACAACAGAATGCCTCTAGATTTGCTTCGGAAATTACTAGTGGTCTTCCAGGGTACAATCAAAGCGTAGACACTTTGAGACATTATTCCCATGGAGAAAAGTCCGCATGGTGCCTGTTGTATTCAATCCCGATGCAATTTCTGTGTTTCATCAACACTCTGAAGGTCCACAGATTACAGAATGATTCCAGATGTGCTTCGGAATCTACTACTGGTCTTCCACGGAACGATCAAAGCGTAGACAGTTTGAGACATTACTCCCATGGAGAAAAGTTCGCATGGCGCCTGTTGTATTCATTCCCATAGCATTTTCTGTTTTTCATCAACACTCTGAAGATCCACAGACTACAGAATTCCTGCAGATGTGTTTCTGAACCTAGTACTGGTCTTCCAAGAATCGATCAAAGCGTAGTAGATTTGAGACATTACTCCCATGGAGAAAAGTCCGCATGCTGCCTGTTGTATTCAATGCTGATGAAATTTCTGTATCATCACCACTCTGAAGGTCCACAGACAGAATGCCTCCAGATGTGCTTCGGAAACTACTACTGGTCTTCCAGGAATCGCCCAAACCGTAGACAGGTGGACATATTACTCCCATGGAGACAAGTCCGCATGGTGCCTGTTGTATTCAATCCCGATGTAATTTCTCTGTTTCAACAACACTCTGAAGGTCCACAGACAACAGGATGCCTCTAGAATTGCTTCGGAAATTACTAGTGGTCTTCCAGGTTACAATCAAAGCGTAGACAGTTTGAGACATTACTCCCATGGAAAAAAGTCCGCATGGTGCCTGTTGTATTCAATCCCGATGCAATTTCTGTGTTTCATTAACACTCTGAAGGTCCACAGATTACAAAATGCCTCCAGATGTGCTTCGGAAACTACTACTGGTACTATAGGGACGATAAAGCGTAGACACATTTAGACATTATCCCATGGAGAAAAGTCCGAAAGGTGCCTGTTGTATTCAATCCCGATGCAATTTCTGTGTTTATCAACACTCTGAAGGTCCATAGATTGCAGGATGCCTCCAGATGTGCTTCGGAAACTACTACTGGTCTTCCAGGGAACGATCAAATCGTGGAAAGTTTGAGACATTACTCCCATGTTGAAAAGTCCGCATGGTGAAAGTTGTATTCAATCCCGATGCAGTTTCTGTGTTTTATCTACACTCTGAAGGTCCACAGATTACAGAATGCCTCCAGATGTGCTTCGGAAACTACTACTGGTCTTCCAGGGAATGATCAAAACTCAGACAGTTTGAGACATTAATCCCATGGAGAAAAGTCCGCATGATGACTGTTGTATTCAATCGCGATGCAATATCTGTGTTTATCAACACTCTGAAGGTCCATAGATTGCAGAATGCCTCCAGATGTGCTTCAGAAACTACTACTGGTCTTCCAGGGAACGATCAAACCGTAGACAGTTTGAGATATTACTCCCATGGAGACAAGTCCGCATGGTGCCTGTTGTATTCAATCCCGATGTAATTTCTGTGTTTCAACAACACTCTGAAGTTCCACAGACAACAGAATGCCTCTAGATTTGCTTCGGAAATTACTAGTGGTCTTCCAGGTTACAATCAAAGCGTAGACAGTTGGAGACATTACTCCCATGGAAAAAAGTCCGCATGGTGCCTGTTGTATTCAATCCCGATGCAATTTCTGTGTTTCATCAACACTCTGTCGGTCAACAGATTTCAGAATGCCTCCAGATGTGCTTCGGAAAATTCTATTGGTCTTATAGAGATCGATCAAATCGTAGACAGTTTGAGACAACACTCTGATGGAGGAGATTCCGCATGGTGAATGTTGTTTTCAATCCCGATGCATTTTCTATGTTTCATCAACACTCTCAAGGTCCACAGATAACAGAATGCCTCCACATGGGCTTCGTAAAATGCTACTGGTCTTCCAGGGAACGATCAAAGCGTAGACAGTTTGAGACATTACTCCCATGGAGAAAAGTCCGCATGGTGCCTGTTGTATTCAATCCCGATGCAATTTCTGTGTTTTGTCAACACTCTGTAGGACATTAGATTACACAGCGTCTCCGGCTGTGTTTCGGGAACTACTACTGGTCTTCCAGGAGACGGTCAAAGCTCAGACAGTTTTACACGTTCTCCCAGGGAGAAAAGTCCACATGGTGCCTGTTGTATTCAATCCCGAAGAAATTTCTGTGTTTCATCAACACTCTGAAGATCCACACATTACAGAATGCCTCCAGATGTGCTTCGGAAACTACTACTGCTCTTCAATTTAACGATCTAAGCGTAGACATTTTGAGACATTACTGATATGGAGAGAAGTCCGCATGGTGCCTTTTGTACTCAATCCCTATGAAATTTCTCTGTTTCATCAACACTCTGAAGGTCCACAGATTACAAGATGCCTCCAGATGTGCTTCGGAAACTACTACTGGTCTTCCAGGTAACGATCAAAGCGTAGACAGTTTGAGACATTTTTTCCATGGACAAAAGTCGCATGGTGCCTGTTGTATTCAATCCCGATTGAATTTCTGTGTTTCATCAACACTCTGTAGGTCAACAGATTTCAGAATGCCTCCAGATGTGCTTCGGAAAATTCTATTGGCCTAATAGAGATCGATCAAATCGTGAACAGTTTGAGACAATACTCCGATGGAGGAAAGTCCGCATGGTACCTTTTGTATTCAATCCCGATGCAATTTCTCTGTTTCATCAACACTCAGAAGGACCACAGATTACACAACACCTCGAGATGTGCTTCGGAAACTACTACTGGTCTTCCAGGGACGTTCAAAGCGTAGTCAGTTTGAGACATAACCCCCATGGAGAAAAGGCCGCATGGTGCTTGTTGTATTCAATCCCGATGCAATTTATGTGTTTCATCAACACTCTGAAGGTCCACAGATTACAGGATGCCTCCAGATGTGCTTCGGAAACTACTACTGGTCTTCCAGGGAACGATCAAAGCGTAGACAGTTTGAGACATTACTTCCATGGACGAAAGTCGCATGGTGCCTGTTGTATTCAATCCCGATGCCTTTTCTATGTTTCATTAACACTCCGAAGGTCCACAGATTACAGAATGCCTCCAGATGTGCTTCGGAAACTACTACTGGTCCTCCAGGGAACGATAAAGCGTAGACACATTTAGACATTATCCCATGGAGAAAAGTCCGAATGGTGCCTGTTGTATTCAATCCCGATGCAATTTCTGGGTTTCATCAACATTATGATGGACCACAGTTTACAGAATGACTAGAGATGTGCTTCTGAAACTACTACTGGTCTTCCAGGAGTCGATCAAAGCGTAGACAGTATGAGACATTACTACCATGGAGAAAAGCCGACATGCTGTCTATAGTATTCAATCTTGCTCCATTTTCGGTGTTTCATCAACACTCTGACGGTCCACACATTACAGAACGCCTCCATTTGTGCTTCGGAAACTACTACTGGTCTTGCAACTAACGATCAAAGCTTACACAGTTTAAGACATTACTCAAATGAAGAAAATTCCACATGGTGCCTTTTGTATTCAATCCCGATGCAATTTCTGTGTTTCAACAACACTCTAAAGGTCCACAGACAACAGAATGCCTCTAGATTTGCTTCGGAAATTACTAGTGGTCTTCCAGGTTACAATCAAAGCGTAGACAGTTTGAGACATTACTCCCATGGAAAAAAGTCCGCATGGTGCCTGTTGTATTCAATCCCGATGCAATTTCTGTGTTTCATTAACACTCTGAAGGTCCACAGATTACAGAATGCCTCCAGATGTGCTTCGGAAACTACTACTGGTCCTCCAGGGAACGATAAAGCGTAGACACATTTAGACATTATCCCATGGAGAAAAGTCCGAAAGGTGCCTGTTGTGTTCAATCCCGATGCAATTTCTGGGTTTCATCAACATTCTGATGGACCACTGATTACAGAATGACTAGAGATGTGCTTCGGAAACTACTACTGGTCTTCCAGGAGTCGATCAAAGCGTAGACAGTATGAGACATTACTCCCATGGAGAAAAGCCGGCATGGTGCCTATAGTATTCAATCTTGCTGCATTTTCGGTTTTTCATCAATACTCTGAAGATCCACACATTACAGAACGCCTCCACATGTGCTTCGGAAACTACTACTGGTCTTCCAAGGAACGATCAAAGCGGAGAGTGTTTAAGACATTACTCAAATGAAGAAAATTCCGCATGGTGCCTTTTGTATTCAGTCCCGATGCAATTTCTGTGTTTCATCAACACTCTGAAGATCCAAAGATTACAGAATGCCTCCAGATGTGCTTCGGAACTTACTACTGGTTTTCCAGGAATCGAACAAATCGTAGACAGTTTGAGACATTAATCCCATGGAGAAAAGTCCGCATGTTTGCATGTTGTAATCAATCCCGATCAATTTCTTTGTTTCATCAACACACTGTAGGTCCACAGGTTGCAGAAAGCCTCCAGATGTGCTTCGGAAACAACTACTGGTCTTCCAGGGGACGATCAAAGCGTAGACACTTTGAAACATTTCTGCAATGGAGAAAAGTCGCATGGTGTCTGTTGTATTCAATCCTGATGCAATTTCTATGTTTCATCACTCTGAAGATCTACAGATTAGATAACGCCTCCACATGTGCTTCGGGATCTACGACAGTTCTTAAAGGGAACGATCAAATCGAAGACAGTTTGAGACATTACTCCCATGGAGAAAAGTTGGCATGGTGCTGGTTGCATTCAATCCCAATTGATTTTCTGTGTTTCATCAACACTCTGAAGGTACGCAAATAACAGAATGCCTCCAGATATGCTTTGGAAACTACAACTAGTCTTCCAGGGGACGATCCAATCGTAGACAGATTGAGACATTACTCCCATGGAGAAATGACAGAAAGGTGCCTGTTGTATTTAAACCCGATGCAATTTCTGTATTTCATCAACAATCTGAAGGGCCACAGATTACCGAATGACTCAAGATGTGCTTCGGAAACTACTACTGGTCTTCCAGGAGTCGATCAAAGCGTAGACAGTATGAGACATTACTCCCATGGAGAATAGTAAGCATGGTGCCTATTGTATTTAATCCCGATGCAATTTCTGTGTTTCATCAACACTCTAAAGGTCCACAGATTACAGAGTGCCTCCAGATATGCTTTGGCAACTAGTAGTAGTCTTCCAGGGATCGATCAAAGCGTAGACAGTTTGAAACATTACTCCGATGGAGAAAAGTCCGATTGGTGCCTGTTGTTTACAATCCCGATGCAATTTCTGTGGTTCATCAACACTCTGAAGGTCCACATATTACAGATTGGCACAGGATATGCTTCGGAAATTACTACTAGACTTCCAGGGAAAGATCAAAGCGTAGACAGATTGAGACATTACTCCCATGGAGAAAAGTCCGCATTGGGCCGGTTGTATTCAATCCCGATGCAATTTCTGTGTTTCATCAACTCTCTGAAGGTCCACGGATTACAGAATGTCTCCAGATGTGCTTCGGAAACTACTACTGCCCTTCGATTTAATGATCAAAGCGTAGACAGTTTGAGACATTACAGCCAAAGAGAAAAGTGCGAATGGCGCCTGTTGTATTCAATCCCGATGCAATTGCTCTGTTTCATAGGCACTCTGAAGGACATCATATTACACAGCGACTCCAGACTTGCTTCGGAAACTACTACCGGTCTTCTAGGGAACGATCAAAGCATAGACAGTTTGAGACATTACTCCCATGGAGAAAAGTCCGCATGATGACTGTTGTATTCAATCCCGATGCAATTTCTGTGTTAATCAACACTCTGAAGGTCCATAGATTGCAGAATGCCTCCAGATGTGCTTCGGAAACTACTACTGGTCTTCCAGGGAACGATCAAAGCGTGGAAAGTTTGAGACATTACTCCCATGTTGAAAAGTACGCATGGTGAATGTTGTATTCAATCCCGATGCAATTCCTGTGTTTTATCAACACTCTGAAGGTCCACAGATAACAGAATGCCTCCAGATGTGCTTCGGAAACTACTACTGGTCTTCCAGGGAATGATCAAAGCTCAGACAGTCTCAGACATTACTCCCATGGAGAAAAGTCCGCATGATGATTGTTGTATTCAATCCCGATGCAATTTCTGTGTTTCACCAACACTCTGTCGGTCAACAGATTTCAGAATGCCTCCAGATGTGCTTCGGAAAATTCTATTGGTCTTATAGAGATCGATCAAATCGTAGACAGTTTGAGACAACACTCCGATGGAGGAGAGTCCGCATGGTGCCTGTTGTATTCAATCCCGATGCAATTTCTGTGTTTCATCAACACTCTGAAGGTCCACAGATCACAGGATACCTCCAGATGTGCTTCAGAAACAACTACTGGTCTTCCATCGAACGATCAAAGCGTAGATAGTTTGAAACATTATTTCCATGGACAAAAGTCGCATGGTGAATGTTGTTTTCAATCCCGATGCATTTTCTATGTTTCATCAACACTCTGAAGGTCCACAGATTACAGAACGGCTTCACATGTGCTTCGGAACCTACTACTGGTCTTCCAGGGAAAGATCAAAGCGAAGACATTTTGAGACATTACTCCCATGGAGAAAGGTCCGCATGATGCCTGTTGCACTCAATCCCGATGCATTTTCTGTGTTTCATCAACACTCTGAAGGTCCACAGATAATAGAATGCCTCCACATGGGCTTCGGAAACTGCTACTGGTCTTCCAGGGAACGATCAAAGCGTAGACAGTTTGAGACATTACTCCCATGGAGAAATGTCCGCATGGTGCCTGTTGTATTCAATCCCGGTGCAATTTCTGTGTTTTGTCAACACTCTGAAGGACATCAGATTACACAGCGTCTCCGGCTGTGTTTCGGGAACTACTACTGCTCTTCCAGGAGGCGCTCAAAGCTCAGACAGTTTGACACGTTACTCCCAGGGAGAAAAGTCCACATGGTGCCTGTTGTATTCAATCCCGAAGAAATTTCTGTGTTTCATCAACACTCTGAAGATTCACACATTACAGAATGCCTCCAGATGTGCTTCGGAAACTACTACTGCTCTTCAATTTAACGATCTAAGCGTAGACATTTTGAGACATTACTGATATGGAGAGAAGTCCGCATGGTGCCTTTTGTACTCAATCCCTATGAAATTTCTCTGTTTCATCAACACTCTGAAGGTCCACAGATTACAAGATGCCTCCAGATGTGCTTCGGAAACTACTACTGGTCTTCCAGGTAACGATCAAAGCGTAGACAGTTTGAGACATTTTTTCCATGGACAAAAGTCGCATGGTGCCTGTTGTATTCAATCCCGATTGAATTTCTGTGTTTCATCAACACTCTGTAGGTCAACAGATTTCAGAATGCCTCCAGATGTGCTTCGGAAAATTCTATTGGCCTAATAGAGATCGATCAAATCGTGAACAGTTTGAGACAATACTCCGATGGAGGAAAGTCCGCATGGTACCTTTTGTATTCAATCCCGATGCAATTTCTCTGTTTCATCAACACTCAGAAGGACCACAGATTACACAACACCTCGAGATGTGCTTCGGAAACTACTACTGGTCTTCCAGGGACGTTCAAAGCGTAGTCAGTTTGAGACATAACCCCCATGGAGAAAAGGCCGCATGGTGCTTGTTGTATTCAATCCCGATGCAATTTATGTGTTTCATCAACACTCTGAAGGTCCACAGATTACAGGATGCCTCCAGATGTGCTTCGGAAACTACTACTGGTCTTCCAGGGAACGATCAAAGCGTAGACAGTTTGAGACATTACTTCCATGGACGAAAGTCGCATGGTGCCTGTTGTATTCAATCCCGATGCCTTTTCTATGTTTCATTAACACTCCGAAGGTCCACAGATTACAGAATGCCTCCAGATGTGCTTCGGAAACTACTACTGGTCCTCCAGGGAACGATAAAGCGTAGACACATTTAGACATTATCCCATGGAGAAAAGTCCGAATGGTGCCTGTTGTATTCAATCCCGATGCAATTTCTGGGTTTCATCAACATTATGATGGACCACAGTTTACAGAATGACTAGAGATGTGCTTCTGAAACTACTACTGGTCTTCCAGGAGTCGATCAAAGCGTAGACAGTATGAGACATTACTACCATGGAGAAAAGCCGACATGCTGTCTATAGTATTCAATCTTGCTCCATTTTCGGTGTTTCATCAACACTCTGACGGTCCACACATTACAGAACGCCTCCATTTGTGCTTCGGAAACTACTACTGGTCTTGCAACTAACGATCAAAGCTTACACAGTTTAAGACATTACTCAAATGAAGAAAATTCCACATGGTGCCTTTTGTATTCAATCCCGATGCAATTTCTGTGTTTCAACAACACTCTAAAGGTCCACAGACAACAGAATGCCTCTAGATTTGCTTCGGAAATTACTAGTGGTCTTCCAGGTTACAATCAAAGCGTAGACAGTTTGAGACATTACTCCCATGGAAAAAAGTCCGCATGGTGCCTGTTGTATTCAATCCCGATGCAATTTCTGTGTTTCATTAACACTCTGAAGGTCCACAGATTACAGAATGCCTCCAGATGTGCTTCGGAAACTACTACTGGTCCTCCAGGGAACGATAAAGCGTAGACACATTTAGACATTATCCCATGGAGAAAAGTCCGAAAGGTGCCTGTTGTGTTCAATCCCGATGCAATTTCTGGGTTTCATCAACATTCTGATGGACCACTGATTACAGAATGACTAGAGATGTGCTTCGGAAACTACTACTGGTCTTCCAGGAGTCGATCAAAGCGTAGACAGTATGAGACATTACTCCCATGGAGAAAAGCCGGCATGGTGCCTATAGTATTCAATCTTGCTGCATTTTCGGTTTTTCATCAATACTCTGAAGATCCACACATTACAGAACGCCTCCACATGTGCTTCGGAAACTACTACTGGTCTTCCAAGGAACGATCAAAGCGGAGAGTGTTTAAGACATTACTCAAATGAAGAAAATTCCGCATGGTGCCTTTTGTATTCAGTCCCGATGCAATTTCTGTGTTTCATCAACACTCTGAAGATCCAAAGATTACAGAATGCCTCCAGATGTGCTTCGGAACTTACTACTGGTTTTCCAGGAATCGAACAAATCGTAGACAGTTTGAGACATTAATCCCATGGAGAAAAGTCCGCATGTTTGCATGTTGTAATCAATCCCGATCAATTTCTTTGTTTCATCAACACACTGTAGGTCCACAGGTTGCAGAAAGCCTCCAGATGTGCTTCGGAAACAACTACTGGTCTTCCAGGGGACGATCAAAGCGTAGACACTTTGAAACATTTCTGCAATGGAGAAAAGTCGCATGGTGTCTGTTGTATTCAATCCTGATGCAATTTCTATGTTTCATCACTCTGAAGATCTACAGATTAGATAACGCCTCCACATGTGCTTCGGGATCTACGACAGTTCTTAAAGGGAACGATCAAATCGAAGACAGTTTGAGACATTACTCCCATGGAGAAAAGTTGGCATGGTGCTGGTTGCATTCAATCCCAATTGATTTTCTGTGTTTCATCAACACTCTGAAGGTACGCAAATAACAGAATGCCTCCAGATATGCTTTGGAAACTACAACTAGTCTTCCAGGGGACGATCCAATCGTAGACAGATTGAGACATTACTCCCATGGAGAAATGACAGAAAGGTGCCTGTTGTATTTAAACCCGATGCAATTTCTGTATTTCATCAACAATCTGAAGGGCCACAGATTACCGAATGACTCAAGATGTGCTTCGGAAACTACTACTGGTCTTCCAGGAGTCGATCAAAGCGTAGACAGTATGAGACATTACTCCCATGGAGAATAGTAAGCATGGTGCCTATTGTATTTAATCCCGATGCAATTTCTGTGTTTCATCAACACTCTAAAGGTCCACAGATTACAGAGTGCCTCCAGATATGCTTTGGCAACTAGTAGTAGTCTTCCAGGGATCGATCAAAGCGTAGACAGTTTGAAACATTACTCCGATGGAGAAAAGTCCGATTGGTGCCTGTTGTTTACAATCCCGATGCAATTTCTGTGGTTCATCAACACTCTGAAGGTCCACATATTACAGATTGGCACAGGATATGCTTCGGAAATTACTACTAGACTTCCAGGGAAAGATCAAAGCGTAGACAGATTGAGACATTACTCCCATGGAGAAAAGTCCGCATTGGGCCGGTTGTATTCAATCCCGATGCAATTTCTGTGTTTCATCAACTCTCTGAAGGTCCACGGATTACAGAATGTCTCCAGATGTGCTTCGGAAACTACTACTGCCCTTCGATTTAATGATCAAAGCGTAGACAGTTTGAGACATTACAGCCAAAGAGAAAAGTGCGAATGGCGCCTGTTGTATTCAATCCCGATGCAATTGCTCTGTTTCATAGGCACTCTGAAGGACATCATATTACACAGCGACTCCAGACTTGCTTCGGAAACTACTACCGGTCTTCTAGGGAACGATCAAAGCATAGACAGTTTGAGACATTACTCCCATGGAGAAAAGTCCGCATGATGACTGTTGTATTCAATCCCGATGCAATTTCTGTGTTAATCAACACTCTGAAGGTCCATAGATTGCAGAATGCCTCCAGATGTGCTTCGGAAACTACTACTGGTCTTCCAGGGAACGATCAAAGCGTGGAAAGTTTGAGACATTACTCCCATGTTGAAAAGTACGCATGGTGAATGTTGTATTCAATCCCGATGCAATTCCTGTGTTTTATCAACACTCTGAAGGTCCACAGATAACAGAATGCCTCCAGATGTGCTTCGGAAACTACTACTGGTCTTCCAGGGAATGATCAAAGCTCAGACAGTCTCAGACATTACTCCCATGGAGAAAAGTCCGCATGATGATTGTTGTATTCAATCCCGATGCAATTTCTGTGTTTCACCAACACTCTGTCGGTCAACAGATTTCAGAATGCCTCCAGATGTGCTTCGGAAAATTCTATTGGTCTTATAGAGATCGATCAAATCGTAGACAGTTTGAGACAACACTCCGATGGAGGAGAGTCCGCATGGTGCCTGTTGTATTCAATCCCGATGCAATTTCTGTGTTTCATCAACACTCTGAAGGTCCACAGATCACAGGATACCTCCAGATGTGCTTCAGAAACAACTACTGGTCTTCCATCGAACGATCAAAGCGTAGATAGTTTGAAACATTATTTCCATGGACAAAAGTCGCATGGTGAATGTTGTTTTCAATCCCGATGCATTTTCTATGTTTCATCAACACTCTGAAGGTCCACAGATTACAGAACGGCTTCACATGTGCTTCGGAACCTACTACTGGTCTTCCAGGGAAAGATCAAAGCGAAGACATTTTGAGACATTACTCCCATGGAGAAAGGTCCGCATGATGCCTGTTGCATTCAATCCCGATGCATTTTCTGTGTTTCATCAACACTCTGAAGGTCCACAGATAATAGAATGCCTCCACATGGGCTTCGGAAACTGCTACTGGTCTTCCAGGGAACGATCAAAGCGTAGACAGTTTGAGACATTACTCCCATGGAGAAATGTCCGCATGGTGCCTGTTGTATTCAATCCCGGTGCAATTTCTGTGTTTTGTCAACACTCTGAAGGACATCAGATTACACAGCGTCTCCGGCTGTGTTTCGGGAACTACTACTGCTCTTCCAGGAGGCGCTCAAAGCTCAGACAGTTTGACACGTTACTCCCAGGGAGAAAAGTCCACATGGTGCCTGTTGTATTCAATCCCGAAGCAATTTCTGTGTTTCATCAACACTCTGAAAGTCAACACATTACAGAATGCCTCCAGATGTGCTACGGAAACTACTACTGGTCTTCCAGCGAACGATCAATGCGTAGACAGTTTGACACATTACTCCCATGGAGAAAAGTCCGCATGGTGCCTGTTGTATTCAATCTTGCCGCAATTTCTGTGTTTCATCAACACTCTGAAGATCCACACATTACAGAATGCCTCCAGATGTGCTTCGGAAACTATTACTGGTCTTCCAAGAAACGATCAAAGCGTATAAGGTTTGAGACATTACTCCCATGGAGCAAAGTCCGCATGGTGCCTGTTGTATTCAATGCTAATGAAATATCAGTGTTACATCAACACTCTGAAGGTCCGCAGAATAAAGAATTCCTCCAGATGTGCTTCGGAAACTGCTACTGGTCTTCCAGGGAACGATCAAAGGTAGACAGTTTGAGACATTACTCCCATGGGCAAAAGTGCGCAAGGAGCCTGTTGCATTCAATTCCGATGCATTTTCTGATTTCATCAACACACTGAAGATCCACAGACTACAGAATGCCTCCAGATGTGCTTCGGAAACTACCACTGGTCTTCCAAGAATCGATCAAAGCATAGACAGTTTGAGACATTACCCCCATGGAGAAAAGTTCGCATGGAGCTTGTTCTAATCAATCCCGATGCAATTTATGTGTTTCATGAACACTCTGAAGGTCCACAGATTACAGAATGGATTCAGATGTGCTTCGGAACCTACTACATCTACATCTACATGACTACTCTGCAATTCACATTTAAGTGCTTGGCAGAGGGTTCATCGAACCACAATCATACTATCTCTCTACTATTCCACTCCCGAACAGCGAGCGGGAAAAACGAACACCTAAACCTTTCTGTTCGAGCTCTGATTTCTCTTTTTTTATTCTGATGATCATTCCTACCTATGTAGGTTGGGCTCAACAAAATATTTTCGCATTCGGAAGAGAAAGTTGGTGACTGAAATTTCGTAAAAAGCTCTCGCCGCGACGAAAAACGTCTATGCTGTAATGACTTCCATCCCAACTCGTGTATCATATCTGCCACACTGTCTCCCCTATAACGCGATAATACAAAACGAGCTGCCCTTCTTTGCACCCTCTCGACGTCCTCCGTCAATCCCACCTGGTAAGGATCCCACACCGCGCAGCAATATTCTAACAGAGGACGAACGAGTGTAGTGTAAGCTGTCTCCTTAGTGGTCTTGTTGCATCTTCTAAGTGTCCTGCCAATGAAACGCAACCTTTGGCTCGCTCTCCCGACAATATTATCTATGTGGTCCTTCCAACTGAAGTTGTTCGTAATTTTAACACCCAGGTACTTAGTTGAATTGACAGCCTTGAGAATTGTACTATTTATCGAGTAATCGAATTCCAACGGATTTCTTTTGGAACTCATGTGGATCATCTCACACTTTTCGTTATTTAGCGTCAACTGCCACCTGACACACCATACAGCAATCTTTTCTAAATCGCTTTGCAGCTGATACTGGTCTTCGGATGACCTTACTAGACGGTAAATTACAGCATCATCTGCGAACAACCTAAGAGAACTGCTCAGATTGTCACCCAGGTCATTTATATAGATCAGGAACAGTAGAGGTCCCAGGACGCTTCCCTGGGGAACACCTGATATCACTTCAGTTTTACTCGATGATTTGCCGTCTATTACTACGAACTGCGACCTTCCTGACAGGAAATCACGAATCCAGTCGCACAACTGAGACGATACCCCATAGCTCCGCAGCTTGATTAGAAGTCGCTTGTGAGGAACGGTGTCAAAAGCTTTCCGGAAATCTAGAAATACGGAATCAACTTGAGATCCCCTGTCGATAGCGGCCATTACTTCGTGCGAATGAAGAGCTAGCTGCGTTGCACAAGAGCGATGTTTTCTGAAGCCATGCTGATTTCGTATCAACAGATCGTTCCCTTCGAGTTGATTCATAATGTTTGAATACAGTATATGCTCCAAAACCCTACTGCAAACCGACGTCAATGATATAGGTCTGTAGTTAAATGGATTACTCCTACTACCCTTTTTGAACACTGGTGCGACCTGCGCAATTTTCCAATCTGTAGGTACAGATCTATCGGTGAGCGAGCGGTTGTATATGAGTGCTAAGTAGGGAGCTATAGTATCAGCGTAATCTGAAAGGAACCTAATCGGTATACAATCTGGACCTGAAGACTTGCCCGTATCAAGCGATTTGAGTTGCTTCGCAACCCCTAAGGTATCTACTTCTAAGAAACTCATGCTAGCAGATGTTCGTGTTTCAAATTCTGGAATATTCCATTCGTCTTCCCTGGTGAAGGAATTTCGGAAAACTGCGTTCAATAACTCCGCTTTAGCGGCACAGTCGTCGATAACAGTACCATCGGCACTGCGCAGCGAAGGTATTGACTGCGTCTTGCCGCTTGTGTACTTTACATACGACCAGAATTTCTTCGGATTTTCTACCAAATTTCGAGACAATGTTTCGTTGTGGAACCTATTAAAGGCATCTCGCATCGAAGTACGTGCCAAATTTCGCGCGTCTGTAAATTTTAGCCCATCTTCAGGATTTCGCGTTCTTCTGAACTTCGCATGCTTTTTCCGTTGCCTCTGCAACAGCGTTCGGACCTTTTTTGTGTACCACGGGGGATCCGTTCCATCTCTTACCAATTTATGAGGTATGAATATCTCAATTGCTGTTGCTACTATATCTTTGAATTTGAGCCACATCTCGTCCACATTCGCATTGTCAGTTCGGAAGGAATGGAAATTGTCTTTTAGGAAGGCTTCTAGTGGCACTTTATCCGCTTTTTTAAATAAAATTATTTTGCGTTTGTTTCTGATGGATTTGGAAGAAATGGTATTGAGCCTAGCTACAATGACCTTGTGATCACTAATCCCTGTATCAGTCATGATGCTCTCTATCAGCTCTGGATTGTTTGTGGCCAAGAGGTCAAGTGTGTTTTCGCAACCATTTACAATTCGCGTGGGTTCGTGGACTAACTGCTCGAAATAATTTTCGGAGAATGCATTTAGGACAATGTCGGAAGACGTTTTCTGCCTACCACCGGTTTTGAACAAGTATTTTTGCCAACATACCGAGGGTAGGTTGAAGTCCCCACCAACTATAACCGTATGAGTGGGGTATTTATTTGTTACGAGACTCAAACTTTCTCTGAACTGTTCCGCAACTGTATCATCGGAGTCTGGGGGTCGGTAGAAGGAGCCAATTATTAACTTAATTCGGCTGTTAAGTATAACCTCCACCCACACCAATTCGCACGGAGTATCTACTTCGACTTCACTACAAAATAAACCACTACTGACAGACACCAACACTCCACCACCAATTCTGCGTAATCTATCTTTCCTGAACACCGTCTGAGACTTCGTAAAACTTTCTGCAGAACTTATTTCAGGCTTTAGCCAGCTTTCTGTACCTATAACGATATCAGCTTCTGTGCTTTCTATTAGCGCTTGAAGCTCAGGGACTTTTCCAGCGCAACTACAACAGTTTACAACTATAATTCCGACTGTTCCTTGATCCAAGCACGTCCTGTAATTGCCAAGCACCCTTTGACATTGCAGCACATCCCGCACTTTCCCGAGGCCTTCTAACCTAAAAAACCGCCCAGTCCATGCCACACAGCCTCCGCTAACCGTGTAGCCGCCAGCTGAGTGTAGTGAACTCCCGACCTATTCAGCGGAACCCGAAACCCCACCACCCTATGGCGCAAGTCAAGGAATCTGCAGCCAATACGGTTGCAAAACCGTCTGAGCCTCTGATTCAGACCCTCCACCCGGCTCTGCACCAAAGGTCCGCAGTCGGTTCTGTCAACTGCTCTTCCAGGGAACTATCAAAAGGTAGACAGTTTGAGACATAACTCCCATGGAGAAAAGAAATCATTGTGCCTGTTGTATTCAATCCCGATGCAATTTCTGTGTTTCAACAACACTCTGAAGCTCCTCAGATGACAGATTGCCTCCAGATTTGCTTCGGCAACTACTAGTGGTCTTCCAGGAAACGATCAAAACGTAGACAGTTTGAGACATTACTCCTTTGGAGATAAGTCCGCATGGTGCCTGTTGTATTCAATCCCTATGCAATTTCTGTGATTCATCAACACTCTGAAGGTCATCAGATTACAGAATGCCCCCAGATGTGCTTGGGAATCTACTACTGGTCTTTGAAGAATCGATCAAATCGTAGACAGTTTGAGACATTACTCCTTAGGAGATAAGTCCGCATTATGCCTATTTTATTCAATCCCAATGCAATTTCTGTGCTTCATCAACACTCTGACAGTCCACAGATAACAGAATGCCTCCAGATGTGCTTCGGAAACTACTACTGGTCTTTCAAGAATCGATAAAAGCGTAGACAGTTTGAGACATTACTCCCATGGAGTAAAATCCGCATGGTGCCTGTTGATTTGAATGTCGTTGCAATTTCTGTGTTTCATCAACACTCTGAAGGTCCACACATTACGGAATGCCTCCAGATGTGCTTCGGAAACTAGTACTGGTCTGCCAGGAATCGATCAAAGTATAGAAGGTTTGAGACATTACTCCCATGGAGAGAAGTCCGCATGGTGGCTGTTGTATTTAATCCCGTTGCATTTTCTGTGTTTTATCAATACTCTGAAGGTCCCCAGATTACAGAATGCCTCCAGATGTGCTTCGAAAACTACTACTGGTCTCCGAGGAATCGATCAAAGAGTACACAGTTTGATACATTATACCCATTAAGAAAAGTCCGCATGGCGCCTGTTGTATTCAATCCCGATGCGATTTCTGTGCTTCATCAACACTCTGAAGGACCACAGATTGCAGAATGTCTCCAGATCTGCTTGGGAAACTACTACTGGTCTCTCAGGAATCGATATGAGCGTAGACAGTTTAAGACATTACTCCCATGGAAAATAGTCTGCATGGTTCCTGTTGTATGCAATCCCGAATCAATTTCTGTGTTTCATCAACACTCTGAAGGTCCACAGATTACAGAATAACTCCAAATGTGCTTCGGAAACTACTACTGGCTCCGAGGAATCGATCAAAGCGTAGACAGTTTGAGACATTACTTCCATGGAGAAAAGTCCGCATGATGCCTACTGCATTCAATCGCGATGCAATTTCTGTGTTTCATCAAAACTCTGAAAGTCCACAGATTAAAGAACGTCTCCAGATGTGCTTCGAAAACTTCTACTGGTCTCCCAGGAATCAATCAAAGCGTAGACAGTTTGAGACATTACTTCCAATGGAGAAACATCCGCATAGTGCCTGTTGTATTCAATCCCGATGCAATTTCTGTGTTTCATCAATACTCTGAAGGTCCACAGATTACAGGAAGCCTTCAGATGTGCTTCGTAGGCTACTACTGGTCTCCCAGGAATCGATCAAAGCGTAGACTGTTTGATACATTACTCCCACGGAGAAAAGTTCGCATGGTGCCTGTTTTATTCAATCCCGATACAATTTCTGTGTTTCATCAACACTCTGAAGGACCACTGATTACAGAATGTCTCCAGACGTGCTTCGGAAACTACTACTGGTCTCCGAGGATTCGATCAAAGAGTAGACAGTTTGATACATTTCACCCATGGAGAAAAGTCCGCATGGTGCCTGTTGTATTCAATCCCGATGCAATTTCTGTGTTTCATCAACACTCTGAAGGTCAACAGATTTCAGAATGCCTCCAGATGTGCTTCGGAAAATTCTATTGGTCTTATAGAGATCAATCAAATCGTAGTCAGTTTGTGACAATAATCCGGTGGAGGAAAGTCCGCATGGTGCCTTTTGTATTCAATCCCGATGCAATTTCTCTGTTTCATCACTACTCTGAAGGACCACTGATTACAGAACGTCTCCAGATGTGCTTCGGAAACTACTACTGGTCTCCGAGGAATCTATTCAATCGTAGACAGTTTGAGACATTACTCCCATGGAGAAAAATATGCATGGTGGCTGTTGTATTCAATCCCGATGCAATTTCTGTGTTTCATCTACACTCTGAAGGTAAACAGATTACAGAATGTCTCCAGATGTGCTTCGAAATCTGCTACAGGTCTCCGAGGATTCGATCATAGCGTAGACAGTTTGAGACATTACTCCCATGGAGAAAAGTTTTAGGTGTTTCATCAACACTCCAAACGACTACTGTTTATAGAATGTCTCCAGATGTACGTCGGAACCTACTACTGGACTCCCAAAAATTGATCAAATCGTAATCAGTTTGAGACATTACTCCCATGGAGAAAAGTCCGCATGGTTCCTGTTGTATTAAATCCCGATGCAATTTCTGTGTTTCATCAACACTCGTAAGGTCCACAGGTTACAAATTACCTCCAGATATGCTTTAAAAACTACTAATGTTCTTAGAGCTTAATGATCAAAGCGTAGACAGATTAAGACATTACTCCTATATACAGAAGTAAGCATGGTGCCAATTGTATTCAATGCCGAAGCAATAGTTGTGTTTCATCTACACTCTGAAGGTACACAGACTACGGAATGCCTCCAGATGTGCTTCGGGCACTACTATTGGTCTTCCAGGATTCGATCAAAGCGTAAACAGTTTGAGACATTTCTCCCATGGAGAAATGTCCGCATGGTGCCTGTTGTATTCAATCCCGATACAATATCTGTGTTTCATCAACACTCTGAAGGTCCACAGGATACAGATTGCCTCCAGATGTGTTTCTGAAACTAGTACTGGTTTTCCAAGAATCGATCAAAGCGTAGACAGTTTGAGACATTACTTCGATGGAGAAAATTCCGCATGGTGAATGTTATATTCAATCCCGATGCAACTTCTGTGTTTCATCAATACTCTGAAGGTCCACAGATGACAGGAACACTCCAGATGTGCTTCGGAAACTACTACTGGTCTCCGAGGAATAGATCAAAGAGTAGACAGTTTGATACATTAAACCCATGGAGAAAAGTCCGCATGGCGCCTACTGTATTCAATCGCGATGCAATTTCTGTGTTTCATCAATACTATGAAAGACCACAGATTACAGAATGTCTACAGATCTGCTTCGGAAACTACTACTGGTCTCCCAGGAGTCGATCAAATCGTAGACAGTTTGAGACATTACCCCCATGGAGAAAGGTCCGCATGGTGCCTGTTGCATTCAATCCCGATGCATTTTCTGTGTTTCATCAACACTCTGAAGGTCCACAGATAACGGAATGCCTCCACATGGGCTTCGGAAACTGCTACTGGTCTTCCAGGGAACGATCAAAGCGTAGACAGTTTGAGACATTACTCCCATGGAGAAAAGTCCGCATGGTGCCTGTTGTATTCAATCCCGGTGCAATTTCTGTGTTTTGTCAACACTCTGAAGGACATCAGATTACACAGCGTCTCCGGCTGTGTTTCGGGAACTACTACTGCTCTTCCAGGAGACGCTCAAAGCTCAGACAGTTTGACACGTTACTCCCAGGGAGAAAAGTCCACATGGTGCCTGTTGTATTCAATCCCGAAGCAATTTCTGTGTTTCATCAACACTCTGAAAGTCAACACATTACAGAATGCCTCCAGATGTGCTACGGAAACTACTACTGGTCTTCCAGCGAACGATCAATGCGTAGACAGTTTGTCACATTACTCCCATGGAGAAAAGTCCGCATGGTGCCTGTTGTATTCAATCTTGCCGCAATTTCTGTGTTTCATCAACACTCTGAAGATCCACACATTACAGAATGCCTCCAGATGTGCTTCGGAAACTATTACTGGTCTTCCAAGAAACGATCAAAGCGTATAAGGTTTGAGACATTACTCCCATGGAGCTAAGTCCGCATGGTGCCTGTTGTATTCAATGCTAATGAAATATCAGTGTTACATCAACACTCTGAAGGTGCGCAGAATAAAGAATTCCTCCAGATGTGCTTCGGAAACTGCTACTGGTCTTCCAGGGAACGATCAAAGGTAGACAGTTTGAGACATTACTCCCATGGGCAAAAGTGCGCAAGGAGCCTGTTGCATTCAATTCCGATGCATTTTCTGATTTCATCAACACACTGAAGATCCACAGACTACAGAATGCCTCCAGATGTGCTTCGGAAACTACCACTGGTCTTCCAAGAATCGATCAAAGCATAGACAGTTTGAGACATTACTCCCATGGAGAAAAGTCCGCGTGGTGTCTGTTGTATTCAATCCCGATGCAATTTCTGTGATTCGTCAACACTCTGATGGACCACAGATTACACAACGCTTATAGATGTGCTTCGGAAAATACTACTGGTCTTCCAGGGAACGATTAAATCGTATACAGTTTGAGACATTACTCCCATGGAGAAATGAAGGCATGGTTCCTGTTGTACTTAAACCCGATGCAATTTCTGTATTTCAATAACACTCTGAAGGGCTGCAGATTACAGAACGCCTCCAGATGTGCTTCGGAACCTACCACTGCTCTTCCAGGGAACTATCAAAAGGTAGACAGTTTGAGACATGACTCCCATGGAGAAAAGTAATCATTGTGCCTGTTGTATTCAATCCCGATGCAATTTCTGTGTTTCAACAACACTCTGAAGCTCCTCAGATGACAGATTGCCTCCAGATTTGCTTCGGCAACTACTAGTGGTCTTCCAGGAAACGATCAAAACGTAGACAGTTTGAGACATTACTCCTTTGGAGATAAGTCCGCATGGTGCCTGTTTTATTCAATCCCTATGCAATTTCTGTGATTCATCAACACTCTGAAGGTCATCAGATTACAGAATGCCCCCAGATGTGCTTCGGAATCTACTACTGGTCTTTCAAGAATCGATCAAATCGTAGACAGTTTGAGGCATTACTCCTTAGGAGATAAGTCCGCATTATGCCTATTTTATTCAATCCCAATGCAATTTCTGTGCTTCATCAACACTCTGAAAGTCCACAGATAACAGAATGTCTCCAGATGTGCTTCGTAAACTACTACTGGTCTTTCAAGAATCGATAAAAGCGTAGACAGTCTGTGACGTTATTCCCATTTAGAAATGTCCGCATGGTGCATGTTGTATTCAATCCCGATGCAATTTCTGTGTGTCATCAACACTCAGAAGGTCCACAGATTACAGAACGACTCAACATGTGCTTCGGAAACTACGACTGGTCTGCCAGGAATCGATCAAAGTTTAGAAGGTTTGAGACATTACTCCCATGGAGAGAAGTCCGCATGGTGGCTGTTGTATTTAATCTCGTTGCATTTTCTGTGTTTTATCAATACTCTGAAGGTCCCCAGATTACAGAATGCCTCCAGATGTGCTTCGGAAACTACTACTGGTCTCCGAGGAATCGAGCAAAGAGTACACAGTTTGATACATTATACCCATTAAGAAAAGTCCGCATGGCGCCTGTTGTATTCAATCCCGATGCGATTTCTGTGCTTCATCAACACTCTGAAGGACCACAGATTGCAGAATGTCTCCAGATCTGCTTGGGAAACTACTACTGGACTCTCAGGAATCGATATTAGCGTAGACAGTTTAAGACATTACTCCCATGGAAAATAGTCTGCATGGTTCCTGTTGTATGCAATCCCGAATCAATTTCTGTGTTACATCAACACTCTGAAGGTCCACAGATTACAGAATAACTCCAAATGTGCTTCGGAAACTACTACTGGTCTCCGAGGAATCGATCAAAGCGTAGACAGTTTGAGACATTACTTCCATGGAGAAAAGTCCGCATGATGCCTACTGCATTCAATCGCGATGCAATTTCTGTGTTTCATCAAAACTCTGAAAGTCCACAGATTACAGAACGTCTCCAGATGTGCATCGAAAACTTCTACTGGTCTCCCAGGAATCAATCAAAGCGTAGACAGTTTGAGACATTACTTCCAATGGAGAAACATCCGCATAGTGCCTGTTGTATTCAATCCCGATGCAATTTCTGTGTTTCATCAATACTCTGAAGGTCCACAGATTACAGGAAGCCTTCAGATGTGCTTCGTAGTCTACTACTGGTCTCCCAGGAATCGATCAAAGCGTAGACTGTTTGATACATTACTCCCACGGAGAAAAGTTCGCATGGTGCCTTTTTTATTCAATCCCGATACAATTACTGTGTTTCATCAACACTCTGAAGGACCACTGATTACAGAATGTCTCCAGACGTGCTTCGGAAACTACTACTGGTCTCCGAATATTCGATCAAAGAGTAGACTGTGTGATACATTTCACCCATGGAGAAAAGTCCGCATGGTGCCTGTTGTATTCAATCCCGATGCAATTTCTGTGTTTCATCAACACTCTGAAGGTCAACAGATTTCAGAATGCCTCCAGATGTGCTTCGGAAAATTCTATTGGTCTTATAGAGATCAATCAAATCGTAGTCAGTTTGTGACAATACTCCGGTGGAGGAAAGTCCGCATGGTGCCTTTTGTATTCAATCCCGATGCAATTTCTCTGTTTCATCACTATTCTGAAGGACCACTGATTACAGAATGTCTCCAGACGTGCTTCGGAAACTACTACTGGTCTCCGAGGAATCTATTCAATCGTAGACAGTTTGTGACATTACTCCCATGGAGAAAAGTCCGCATGGTGCCTGTTGTATTCAATCCCGATGCAATTTCTGTGTTTCATTTACACTCTGAAGGTCCACAGATTACAGAATGTCTCCAGATGTGCTTCGAAATCTGCTACAGGTCTCCGAGGATTCGATCATAGCGTAGACAGTTTGTGACATTACTCCCATGGAGAAAAGTTTTCTGTGTTTCATCAACACTCCACACGACTACTGTTTATAGAATGTCTCCAGATGTACGTCGGAACCTACTACTGGACTCCCAAAAATCGATCAAATCGTAATCAGTTTGAGACATTACTCCCATGGAGAAAAGTCCGCATGGTGCCTATTGTATTACATCCCGATGCAATTTCTGTGTTTCATCAACACTCGTAAGGTCCACAGATTACAAATTAACTCCAGATATGCTTCAAAAACTACTACTGTTCTTAGAGTTTAATGATCAAAGCGTAGACAGATTAAGACATTACTCCCATATACAGAAGTAAGCATGGTGCCAATTGTATTCAATGCCGAAGCAATAGTTGTGTTTCATCTACACTCTGAAGGTACACAGACTACGGAATGCCTCCAGATGTGCTTCGGGCACTATTATTGATCTTCCAGGATTCGATCAAAGCGTAAACAGTTTGAGACATTTATCCCATGGAGAAATGTCCGCATGGTGCCTGTTGTATTCAATCCCGATACAATATCTGTGTTTCATCAACACTCTGAAGGTCCACAGGATACAGAATGCCTCCAGATGTGTTTCTGAAACTAGTACTGGTTTTCCAAGAATCGATCAAAGCGTAGACAGTTTGAGACATTACTTCGATGGAGAAAATTCCGCATGGTGAATGTTATATTCAATCCCGATGCAACTTCTGTGTTTCATCAATACTCTGAAGGTCCACAGATGACAGGAACACTCCAGATGTGCTTCGGAAACTACTACTGGTCTCCGAAGAATAGATCAAAGAGTAGACAGTTTGATACATAAAACCCATGGAGAAAAGTCCGCATGGCGCCTACTGTATTCAATCGCGATGCAATTTCTGTGTTTCATCAATACTATGAAGGACCACAGATTACAGAGTGTCTACAGATCTGCTTCGGAAACTACTACTGGTCTCCCAGGAATCGATCAAATCGTAGACAGTTTGAGACATTACCCCCATGGAGAAAATTCCGCATGGTGAATGTTATATTCAATTACGATGCAAATTCTGTGTTTCATCAATACTCTGAAGGTCCACAGATTACAGGAAGCCTCCAGATGTGCTTCGGAGTCTACTACCGGTCTCCCAGGAATCGATCAAAGCGTAGACATTTTGAGACATTACTCCCATGGAGAAAAGTTGGAATGGTGCCTGTTGTATTCAATCCCGATGCAATTTCTGTGTTTCATCAACACACTGAAGGACCACAGATTACAGAATAACTCCAAATGTATTTCGGAAACTACTACTGGTCTCCGAGGAATCGATCAAAGCGTAGACAGTTTGAGACATTACTCCCATACAGAAACGTCCGCATGGTGCCTACCGTATTCTATCGCGATGCAATTTCTGTGTTTCATCAACACTCTGAAGGTCGACAGATTACAGAATGTCGCCAGATGTGCTTCGGAAACTACTACTGGTCTCCGAGGATTCGATCAAAGCGTAGACAGTTTGAGACATTACTCCCATGGAGAAAAGTTTTCTGTGTTTCATCAACACTCTAAACGACTACAGATTACAGAATGTGTCCAGATGTACTTCGGATCCTACTACTGGTCTCCCAAGAATCGATCAAATCGTAGTCAGTTTAAGACATCACTCACATGGAGAAAAGTCCGCATTGTGCCTGTTGTATTAAATCCCGATGCAATTTCTGTGTTTCATCAACACTCGTAAGGTCCACAGATTACTGGACGCCTCCAGATGTGCTTCGGAAACTACTACTGGTCTTCCAAGGTATTTTCAAAACGTAGACAGGTTGTCACATTACTCCCATGGAGAAAAGTCCGCATGATGCCTGTTGTATTCAATCCCGATGCAATTTCTGTGTTTCATCAACACACTGAAGGACCACGGATTACAGAATATCTCCAAATGTACTTCGGAAACTACTACTGGTCTCCGAGGAATCGATCAAAGCGTAGACAGTTTGAGACATTACTCCCATACAGAAACGTCCGCATGGTGCCTACCGTATTCAATCGCGATGCAATTTCTATGTTTCATCAACACTCTGAAGGTACACAGATTACAGAAGGTCCCCAGATGTGCTTCGGAAACTACTACTGGTCTCCGAGGATTCGATCAAAGCGTAGACAGTTTGAGACATTACTCCCATCGAGAAACGTTTTCTGTGTTTCATCAACTCTCTAAACGACTACAGATTACAGAATGTCTTCAGATGTACTTCGGAAGCTACTACTGGTCTCCCAAGAATCGATCAAATCGTTGTCAGTTTGAGACATTACTCACATGGAGAAAAGTCCGCATGGTGCCTGTTGTAATAAATCCCGATGCAATTTCTGTGTTTCATCAACACGCTGAAGGACCACAGATTACAGAATAACTCCAAATGTACTTCGGAAACTACTACTGGTCTCCGAGGAAACGGTCAAAGCGTAGACAGATTGAGACATTACTCCCATACAGAAACGTCCGCATGGTGCCTACCGTATTCAATCGCGATGCAATTTCTGTGTTTCATCAACACTCTGAAGGTCCACAGATTACAGAGTACCTGCAGATGTGCTTCGCAAACGACCACTGGTCCTCCAGGGAATGATCAAATCGTATACATTTTGAGACATTACTCCCATGGAGAAATGAAGGCATGGTTCCTGTTGTACTTAAACCCGATGCAATTTCTGTATTTCAATAACACTCTGAAGGGCTGCAGATTACAGAACGCCTCCAGATGTGCTTCGGAAGCTACTACTGGTCTTCCAGGGAATTTTCAAAACGTAGACAAGTTGACACATTACTCCCATTGAGAAAAGGCAGCATGGTGAGTATTGTATAAAATCCCGGGGCTATTTCTGTGTTTCATCAACACTCTGAAGGGCCACACATTACACAATGCCTCCAGATGTGCCTCGGAAACTACTGTTGGTCCTCCAGGAACCGATCAAAGCGTAGACAGTTTGAGACATTACTCCCAAGGAGAAATGTCAGCATACTATATGTTGTATTCAATCCCGATGCAATTTGTGTGTCTCATCAACACTCTGATAGTCCACGGATTACAGAATGCCTAGAGATGTGCATCGGAAACGGCTACTGGTCTTCCAGGGAACGATCAAAGCGTAGATAGTTTGAGACATTACTCCCATATACAGAAGTAAGCATGGTGCCTATTGTATTCAATGCCGACGCAATAGTTGTGTTTCATCAACACTCTGAAGGTACACAGACTACTGAATGCCTCCAGATGTGCTTCGGGCACTACTATTGGTCTTCCAGGATTCGATCAGAGCGTAAACAGTTTGAGACATTACTCCCATGGAGAAATGTCCTCATGGTGCCTGTTGTATTCAATCCCGATGCAATATCTGTGTTTCATCAACACTCTGAAGGTCCACAGACTACAGAATGCCTCCAGATGTGTTTCTGAAACTAGTACTGGTTTTGAAAGAATCGATCAAAGCGTAGACAGTTTGAGCCATTACTTCCGTGGAGAAAAGTCCGCATGATGCCTACTGCATTCAATCGCGATGCAATTTCTGTGTCTCATGTAAACTCTGAAAGTCCACAGATTACAGAATGTCTCCAGATGTGCTTCGGAGTCTACTACTGGTCTCCCAGGAATCGATCAAAGCGTAGACAGTTTGAGACATTACTCCCATGGAGAAAAGTTGGCATGGTGCCTGTTGTATTCAATCCCGATGCAATTTCTGTGTTTCATCAACACACTGAAGGACCACAGATTACAGAATAACTCCAAATGTACTTCGGAAACTACTACTGGTCTCCGAGGAATCGATCAAAGCGTAGACAGTTTGAGACATTACTCCCATACAGAAACGTCCGCATGGTGCCTACTGTATTCAATCGCGATGCAATTTCTGTGTTTCGTCAACACTCTGAAGGTCGACAGATTACAGAATGTCGCCAGATGTGATTCGGAAACAACTACTGGTCTCCGAGGATTCGATCAAAGCGTAGACAGTTTGAGACATTACTCCCATGGAGAAAAGTTTTCTGTGTTTCATCAACACTCTAAACGACTACAGATTACAGAATGTGTCCAGATGTACTTCGGATATTACTACTGGTCTCCCAAGAATCGATCAAATCGTAGTCAGTTTGAGACATTACTCACATGGAGAAAAGTCCGCATGGTGCCTGTTGTATTAAATCACGATGCAATTTCTGTGTTTCATCAACACTCGTAAGGTCCACAGATTACTGGACGCCTCCAGATGTGCTTCGGAAACCACTACTGGTCTTCCAAGGAATTTTCAAAACGTAGACAGGTTGTCACATTACTCCCATGGAGAAAAGTCCGCATGGTGCCTGTTGTATTCAATCCCGATGCAATTTCTGTGTTTCATCAACACACTGAAGGACCACAGATTACAGAATATCTCCAAATGTACTTCGGAAACTACTACTGGTCTCCGAGGAATCGGTCAAAGCGTAGACAGTTTGAGACATTACTCCCATACAGAAACGTCCGCATGGTGCCTACCGTATTCAATCGCGATGCAATTTCTGTGTTTCATCAACACTCTGAAGGTCCACAGATTACAGAGTACCTGCAGATGTGCTTCGCAAACGACCACTGGTCCTCCAGGGAATGATCAAATCGTATACAGTTTCAGACATTACTCCCATGGAGAAAAATCCGCGTGGTGCCTGTTGTATTCAATCCCGATGCAATTTCTGTGATTCGTCAACACTCTGATGGACCACAGATTACACAACGCTTCCAGATGTGCTTCGGAAAATACTACTGGTCTTCCAGGGAACGATTAAATCGTATACAGTTTGAGACATTACTCCCAAGGAGAAATGAAGGCATGGTTCCTGTTGTACTTAAACCCGATGCAATTTCTGTATTTCAATAACACTCTGAAGGGCTGCAGATTACAGAACGCCTCCAGATGTGCTACGGAAGCTACTACTGGTCTTCCAGGGAATTTTCAAAACGTAGACAAGTTGACACATTACTCCCATTGAGAAAAGGCAGCATGGTGAGTATTGTATAAAATCCCGGGGCTATATCTGTGTTTCATCAACTCTCTGAAGGCCCTCAGATTACATAATGCCTCCAAATGTGCTTGATAAACTACTTTTGGTCTTCCAGGACGTTGAAAGCGTAGACAGTTTGAGACATTTCTCCCATGGAGGAAAGTCCGCATGGAGCCTGTTGAATTCAATCCCGATGCAATTTCTGTGTTTCATCAACACTCTGAAGGGCCACAGATTACACAATGCCTCCAGATGTGCCTCGGAAACTACTGTTGGTCCTCCAGGAACCGATCAAAGCGTAGACAGTTTGAGACATTACTCCCAAGGAGAAATGTCAGCATACTATATGTTGTATTCAATCCCGATGCAATTTGTGTGTCTCATCAACACTCTGATAGTCCACGGATTACAGAATGCCTAGAGATGTGCTTCGGAAACGGCTACTGGTCTTCCAGGGAACGACCAAAGCGTAGATAGTTTGAGACATTACTCCCATATACAGAAGTAAGCATGGTGCCTATTGTATTCAATGCCGACGCAATAGTTGTGTTTCATCAACACTCTGAAGGTACACAGACTATTGAATGCCTCCAGATGTGCTTCGGGCACTACTATTGGTCTTCCAGGATTCGATCAGAGCGTAAACAGTTTGAGACATTACTCCCATGGAGAAATGTCCTCATGGTGCCTGTTGTATTCAATCCCGATGCAATATCTGTGTTTCATCAACACTCTGAAGGTCCACAGACTACTGAATGCCTCCAGATGTGTTTCTGAAACTAGTACTGGTTTTGAAAGAATCGATCAAAGCGTAGACAGTTTGAGACATTACTTCCGTGGAGAAAAGTCCGCATGATGCCTACTGCATTCAATCGCGATGCAATTTCTGTGTCTCATGTAAACTCTGAAAGTCCACAGATTACAGAATGTCTCCAGATGTGCTTCGGAGTCTACTACTGGTCTCCCAGGAATCGATCAAAGCGTAGACAGTTTGAGACATTACTCCCATGGAGAAAAGTTGGCATGGTGCCTGTTGTATTCAATCCCGATGCAATTTCTGTGTTTCATCAACACACTGAAGGACCACAGATTACAGAATAACTCCAAATGTACTTCGGAAACTACTACTGGTCTCCGAGGAATCGATCAAAGCGTAGACAGTTTGAGACATTACTCCCATACAGAAACGTCCGCATGGTGCCTACTGTATTCAATCGCGATGCAATTTCTGTGTTTAGTCAACACTCTGAAGGTCGACAGATTACAGAATGTCGCCAGATGTGCTTCGGAAACTACTACTGGTCTCCGAGGATTCGATCAAAGCGTAGACAGTTTGAGACATTACTCCCATGGAGAAAAGTTTTCTGTGTTTCATCAACACTCTAAACGACTACAGATTACAGAATGTGTCCTGATGTACTTCGGATATTACTACTGGTCTCCCAAGAATCGATCAAATCGTAGTCAGTTTGAGACATTACTCACATGGAGAAAAGTCCGCATGGTGCCTGTTGTAATAAATCCCGATGCAATTTCTGTGTTTCATCAACACTCGTAAGGTCCACAGATTACTGGACGCCTCCAGATGTGCTTCGGAAACTACTACTGGTCTTCCAAGGAATTTTCAAAACGTAGACAGGTTGTCACATTACTCCCATGGAGAAACGTCCGCAAGGTGCCTGTTGTATTCAATCCCGATGCAATTTCTGTGTTTCATCAACACACTGAAGGACCACAGATTACAGAATATCTCCAAATGTACTTCGGAAACTACTACTGGTCTCCGAGGAATCGATCAAGGCGTAGACAGTTTGAGACATTACTCCCATACAGAAACGTCCGCATGGTGCCTACCGTATTCAATCGCGATGCAATTTCTGTGTTTCATCAACACTCTGAAGGTACACAGATTTTAGAAGGTCCCCAGATGTGCTTCGGAAACTACTACTGGTCTCCGAGGATTTGATCAAAGCGTAGACAGTTTGAGACATTACTCCCATGGAGAAAAGTTTTCTGTGTTTCATCAACTCTCTAAACGACTACAGATTACAGAATGTCTCCAGATGTACTTCGGAAGCTACTACTGGTCTCCCAAGAATCGATCAAATCGTTGTCACTTTGAGACATTACTCACATGGAGAAAAGTCCGCATGGTGCCTGTTGTAATAAATCCCGAAGCAATTTCTGTGTTTCATCAACACGCTGAAGGACCACAGATTACAGAATAACTCCAAATGTATTTCGGAAACTACTACTGGTCTCCGAGGAATCGGTCAAAGCGTAGACAGTTTGAGACATTACTCCCATGGAGAAATGAAGGCATGGTTCCTGTTGTACTTAAACCCGATGCAATTTCTGTATTTCAATAACACTCTGAAGGGCTGCAGATTACAGAACGCCTCCAGATGTGCTTCGGAAGCTACTACTGGTCTTCCAGGAAATTTTCAAAACGTAGACAAGATGACACATTACTCCAATGGAGAAAAGGCAGCATGGTGCCTATTGTATAAAATCCCGGGGCTATTTCTTTGTTTCATCAACACTCTGAAGGCAATCAGATTACATAATGCCTCCAAATGTGCTTGGTAAACTACTTTTGGCCTTCCAGGACGTTGAAAGCGAAGACAGTTTGAGACATTTCTCCCATGGAGGAAAGTCCGCATGGTGCCTGTTGAATTCAATCCCGATGTAATTTCTGTGTTTCATCAACACTCTGAAGGGCCACAGATTACACAATGCCTCCAGATGTGCCTCGGAAACTACTGTTGGTCCTCCAGGAACCGATCAAAGCGTCGACAGTTTGAGACATTACTCCCAAGGAGAAATGTCAGCATACTATATGTTGTATTCAATCCCGATGCAATTTGTGTGTCTCATCAACACTCTGATAGTCCACGGATTACAGAATGCCTAGAGATGTGCTTCGGAAACTGCTACTGGTCTTCCAGGGAACGATCAAAGCGTAGATAGTTTGAGACATTTCTCCCATATAATGAAGAAAGCATGGTGCCTATTGTATTCAATGCCGACGCAATAGTTGTGTTTCATCAACACTCTGAAGGTACACAGACTACTGAATGCCTCCAGATGTGCTTCGGGCACTACTATTGGTCTTCCAGGATTCGATCAGAGCGTAAACAATTTGAGACATTACTCTTATGGAGAAATGTCCGCATCGTGCCTGTTGTATTCAATCCCGCTGCAATATCTGTGTTTCATCAACACTCTGAAGGTCCACAGACTACGGAATGCCTCCAGATGTGTTTCTGAAACTAGTACTGGTTTTGAAAGAATCGATCAAAGCGTAGATAGTTTGAGACATTACTTCCGTGGAGAAAAGTCCGCATGATGCCTACTGCATTCAATCGCGATGCAATTTCTGTGTCTCATGTAAACTCTGAAAGTCCACAGATTACAGAATGTCTCCAGATGTGCTTCGGAAACTACTACTGGTCTCCAGGAATCAATCAAAGCGTAGACAGTTTGAGACATTACTCCCAATAGAGAAACATACGCATAGTAACTGTTGTATTCAATCCCGATGCAATTTCTGTGATTCATCAACACTATGAAGGACCACAGATTACAGAATGTCTCCAGATGTGTTCGGAACCTACTGCTGGTCTCTCAGGCATCGATCAAATCTTAGACAGTTTGACACATTACCCCCATGGAGAAAATTCAGCATGGTGAATGTTATATTCAATCCCGATGCAATATCTGTGTTTCGTCAATACTCTGAAGGTCCACAGATTACAGGAAGACTCCAGATGTGCTTCGGAGTCTAGTACTGGTCTTCCAAGAATCGATCAAATCGTAGGCAGTTTGAGACATTACTCACATGGAGAAAAGTCCGCATGGTGCCTGTTGTATTAAATCCCGATGCAATTTCTGTGTTTCATCAACACTCGTAAGGTCCACAGATTACAAATTGACTCCTGATATGCTTTGGAAACTACTACTGTTCTTCCAGCTTAATGATCAAAGCTTTCACAGATTGAGACATTACTCCCATGCAGAAAAGTCCGCATGGTGCCTGTTGTATTCAATCCCGCTGCAATTTCTGTGTTTCATCAACACTCGTAAGGTCCACAGTTTACTGAACGCTTCCAGATGTGCTTCGGAAACTACTACTGGTCTTCCAAGGAATTTTCAAAACGTAGACAGGTTGTCACATTACTCCCATGGAGAAAAGTCCGCATGGTGCCTGTTGTATTCAATCCCGATGCTATTTCTGTGTTTCATCAACACACTGAAGGACCACAGATTACGGAATAACTTCAAATGTACTTCGGAAACGACTACTGGTCTCCGAGGAATCGATCAAAGCGTAGACAGTTTGAGACATTACTCCCATACAGAAACGTCCGCATGGTGCCTACCGTATTCAATCGCGATGCAATTTCTGTGTTTCATCAACACTCTGAACGTACACAGATTGCAGAAAGTCCCCAGATGTGCTTCGGAAACTACTACTGGCCTCCGTGGATTCGATCAAGGCGTAGACAGTTTGAGACATTACTCCCATGGAGAAAAGTATTCTGTGTTTCATGAACACTCTAAATGACTACAGATTACAGAATGTCTCCAGATGTACTTCGGAAACTACTACTGGTCTCCCAAGAATCGATCAAATCGTTGTCAGTTTGAGACATTACTCCCATGGAGAGAAGTCCGCATGGTGGCTGTTGTATTTAATCTCGTTGCATTTTCTGTGTTTTATCAATACTCTGAAGGTCCCCAGATTACAGAATGCCTCCAGATGTGCTTCGGAAACTACTACTGGTCTCCGAGGAATCGAGCAAAGAGTACACAGTTTGATACATTATACCCATTAAGAAAAGTCCGCATGGCGCCTGTTGTATTCAATCCCGATGCGATTTCTGTGCTTCATCAACACTCTGAAGGACCACAGATTGCAGAATGTCTCCAGATCTGCTTGGGAAACTACTACTGGACTCTCAGGAATCGATATTAGCGTAGACAGTTTAAGACATTACTCCCATGGAAAATAGTCTGCATGGTTCCTGTTGTATGCAATCCCGAATCAATTTCTGTGTTACATCAACACTCTGAAGGTCCACAGATTACAGAATAACTCCAAATGTGCTTCGGAAACTACTACTGGTCTCCGAGGAATCGATCAAAGCGTAGACAGTTTGAGACATTACTTCCATGGAGAAAAGTCCGCATGATGCCTACTGCATTCAATCGCGATGCAATTTCTGTGTTTCATCAAAACTCTGAAAGTCCACAGATTACAGAACGTCTCCAGATGTGCATCGAAAACTTCTACTGGTCTCCCAGGAATCAATCAAAGCGTAGACAGTTTGAGACATTACTTCCAATGGAGAAACATCCGCATAGTGCCTGTTGTATTCAATCCCGATGCAATTTCTGTGTTTCATCAATACTCTGAAGGTCCACAGATTACAGGAAGCCTTCAGATGTGCTTCGTAGTCTACTACTGGTCTCCCAGGAATCGATCAAAGCGTAGACTGTTTGATACATTACTCCCACGGAGAAAAGTTCGCATGGTGCCTTTTTTATTCAATCCCGATACAATTACTGTGTTTCATCAACACTCTGAAGGACCACTGATTACAGAATGTCTCCAGACGTGCTTCGGAAACTACTACTGGTCTCCGAATATTCGATCAAAGAGTAGACAGTGTGATACATTTCACCCATGGAGAAAAGTCCGCATGGTGCCTGTTGTATTCAATCCCGATGCAATTTCTGTGTTTCATCAACACTCTGAAGGTCAACAGATTTCAGAATGCCTCCAGATGTGCTTCGGAAAATTCTATTGGTCTTATAGAGATCAATCAAATCGTAGTCAGTTTGTGACAATACTCCGGTGGAGGAAAGTCCGCATGGTGCCTTTTGTATTCAATCCCGATGCAATTTCTCTGTTTCATCACTATTCTGAAGGACCACTGATTACAGAATGTCTCCAGACGTGCTTCGGAAACTACTACTGGTCTCCGAGGAATCTATTCAATCGTAGACAGTTTGTGACATTACTCCCATGGAGAAAAGTCCGCATGGTGCCTGTTGTATTCAATCCCGATGCAATTTCTGTGTTTCATTTACACTCTGAAGGTCCACAGATTACAGAATGTCTCCAGATGTGCTTCGAAATCTGCTACAGGTCTCCGAGGATTCGATCATAGCGTAGACAGTTTGTGACATTACTCCCATGGAGAAAAGTTTTCTGTGTTTCATCAACACTCCACACGACTACTGTTTATAGAATGTCTCCAGATGTACGTCGGAACCTACTACTGGACTCCCAAAAATCGATCAAATCGTAATCAGTTTGAGACATTACTCCCATGGAGAAAAGTCCGCATGGTGCCTATTGTATTACATCCCGATGCAATTTCTGTGTTTCATCAACACTCGTAAGGTCCACAGATTACAAATTAACTCCAGATATGCTTCAAAAACTACTACTGTTCTTAGAGTTTAATGATCAAAGCGTAGACAGATTAAGACATTACTCCCATATACAGAAGTAAGCATGGTGCCAATTGTATTCAATGCCGAAGCAATAGTTGTGTTTCATCTACACTCTGAAGGTACACAGACTACGGAATGCCTCCAGATGTGCTTCGGGCACTATTATTGATCTTCCAGGATTCGATCAAAGCGTAAACAGTTTGAGACATTTATCCCATGGAGAAATGTCCGCATGGTGCCTGTTGTATTCAATCCCGATACAATATCTGTGTTTCATCAACACTCTGAAGGTCCACAGGATACAGAATGCCTCCAGATGTGTTTCTGAAACTAGTACTGGTTTTCCAAGAATCGATCAAAGCGTAGACAGTTTGAGACATTACTTCGATGGAGAAAATTCCGCATGGTGAATGTTATATTCAATCCCGATGCAACTTCTGTGTTTCATCAATACTCTGAAGGTCCACAGATGACAGGAACACACCAGATGTGCTTCGGAAACTACTACTGGTCTCCGAAGAATAGATCAAAGAGTAGACAGTTTGATACATAAAACCCATGGAGAAAAGTCCGCATGGCGCCTACTGTATTCAATCGCGATGCAATTTCTGTGTTTCATCAATACTATGAAGGACCACAGATTACAGAGTGTCTACAGATCTGCTTCGGAAACTACTACTGGTCTCCCAGGAATCGATCAAATCGTAGACAGTTTGAGACATTACCCCCATGGAGAAAATTCCGCATGGTGAATGTTATATTCAATTACGATGCAAATTCTGTGTTTCATCAATACTCTGAAGGTCCACAGATTACAGGAAGCCTCCAGATGTGCTTCGGAGTCTACTACCGGTCTCCCAGGAATCGATCAAAGCGTAGACAGTTTGAGACATTACTCCCATGGAGAAAAGTTGGAATGGTGCCTGTTGTATTCAATCCCGATGCAATTTCTGTGTTTCATCAACACACTGAAGGACCACAGATTACAGAATAACTCCAAATGTATTTCGGAAACTACTACTGGTCTCCGAGGAATCGATCAAAGCGTAGACAGTTTGAGACATTACTCCCATACAGAAACGTCCGCATGGTGCCTACCGTATTCTATCGCGATGCAATTTCTGTGTTTCATCAACACTCTGAAGGTCGACAGATTACAGAATGTCGCCAGATGTGCTTCGGAAACTACTACTGGTCTCCGAGAATTCGATCAAAGCGTAGACAGTTTGAGACATTACTCCCATGGAGAAAAGTTTTCTGTGTTTCATCAACACTCTAAACGACTACAGATTACAGAATGTGTCCAGATGTACTTCGGATCCTACTACTGGTCTCCCAAGAATCGATCAAATCGTAGTCAGTTTAAGACATTACTCACATGGAGAAAAGTCCGCATGGTGCCTGTTGTATTAAATCCCGATGCAATTTCTGTGTTTCATCAACACTCGTAAGGTCCACAGATTACTGGACGCCTCCAGATGTGCTTCGGAAACTACTACTGGTCTTCCAAGGTATTTTCAAAACGTAGACAGGTTGTCACATTACTCCCATGGAGAAAAGTCCGCATGATGCCTGTTGTATTCAATCCCGATGCAATTTCTGTGTTTCATCAACACACTGAAGGACCACAGATTACGGAATAACTTCAAATGTACTTCGGAAACGACTACTGGTCTCCGAGGAATCGATCAAAGCGTAGACAGTTTGAGACATTACTCCCATACAGAAACGTCCGCATGGTGCCTACCGTATTCAATCGCGATGCAATTTCTGTGTTTCATCAACACTCTGAACGTACACAGATTGCAGAAAGTCCCCAGATGTGCTTCGGAAACTACTACTGGCCTCCGTGGATTCGATCAAGGCGTAGCCAGTTTGAGACATTACTCCCATGGAGAAAAGTATTCTGTGTTTCATGAACACTCTAAATGACTACAGATTACAGAATGTCTCCAGATGTACTTCGGAAACTACTACTGGTCTCCCAAGAATCGATCAAATCGTTGTCAGTTTGAGACATTACTCCCATGGAGAGAAGTCCGCATGGTGGCTGTTGTATTTAATCTCGTTGCATTTTCTGTGTTTTATCAATACTCTGAAGGTCCCCAGATTACAGAATGCCTCCAGATGTGCTTCGGAAACTACTACTGGTCTCCGAGGAATCGAGCAAAGAGTACACAGTTTGATACATTATACCCATTAAGAAAAGTCCGCATGGCGCCTGTTGTATTCAATCCCGATGCGATTTCTGTGCTTCATCAACACTCTGAAGGACCACAGATTGCAGAATGTCTCCAGATCTGCTTGGGAAACTACTACTGGACTCTCAGGAATCGATATTAGCGTAGACAGTTTAAGACATTACTCCCATGGAAAATAGTCTGCATGGTTCCTGTTGTATGCAATCCCGAATCAATTTCTGTGTTACATCAACACTCTGAAGGTCCACAGATTACAGAATAACTCCAAATGTGCTTCGGAAACTACTACTGGTCTCCGAGGAATCGATCAAAGCGTAGACAGTTTGAGACATTACTTCCATGGAGAAAAGTCCGCATGATGCCTACTGCATTCAATCGCGATGCAATTTCTGTGTTTCATCAAAACTCTGAAAGTCCACAGATTACAGAACGTCTCCAGATGTGCATCGAAAACTTCTACTGGTCTCCCAGGAATCAATCAAAGCGTAGACAGTTTGAGACATTACTTCCAATGGAGAAACATCCGCATAGTGCCTGTTGTATTCAATCCCGATGCAATTTCTGTGTTTCATCAATACTCTGAAGGACCACTGATTACAGAATGTCTCCAGACGTGCTTCGGAAACTACTACTGGTCTCCGAATATTCGATCAAAGAGTAGACAGTGTGATACATTTCACCCATGGAGAAAAGTCCGCATGGTGCCTGTTGTATTCAATCCCTATGCAATTTCTGTGTTTCATCAACACTCTGAAGGTCAACAGATTTCAGAATGCCTCCAGATGTGCTTCGGAAAATTCTATTGGTCTTATAGAGATCAATCAAATCGTAGTCAGTTTGTGACAATACTCCGGTGGAGGAAAGTCCGCATGGTGCCTTTTGTATTCAATCCCGATGCAATTTCTCTGTTTCATCACTATTCTGAAGGACCACTGATTACAGAACGTCTCCAGACGTGCTTCGGAAACTACTACTGGTCTCCGAGGAATCTATTCAATCGTAGACAGTTTGTGACATTACTCCCATGGAGAAAAGTCCGCATGGTGCCTGTTGTATTCAATCCCGATGCAATTTCTGTGTTTCATTTACACTCTGAAGGTCCACAGATTACAGAATGTCTCCAGATGTGCTTCGAAATCTGCTACAGGTCTCCGAGGATTCGATCATAGCGTAGACAGTTTGTGACATTACTCCCATGGAGAAAAGTTTTCTGTGTTTCATCAACACTCCACACGACTACTGTTTATAGAATGTCTCCAGATGTACGTCGGAACCTACTACTGGACTCCCAAAAATCGATCAAATCGTAATCAGTTTGAGACATTACTCCCATGGAGAAAAGTCCGCATGGTGCCTATTGTATTACATCCCGATGCAATTTCTGTGTTTCATCAACACTCGTAAGGTCCACAGATTACAAATTAACTCCAGATATGCTTCAAAAACTACTACTGTTCTTAGAGTTTAATGATCAAAGCGTAGACAGATTAAGACATTACTCCCATATACAGAAGTAAGCATGGTGCCAATTGTATTCAATGCCGAAGCAATAGTTGTGTTTCATCTACACTCTGAAGGTACACAGACTACGGAATGCCTCCAGATGTGCTTCGGGCACTATTATTGATCTTCCAGGATTCGATCAAAGCGTAAACAGTTTGAGACATTTATCCCATGGAGAAATGTCCGCATGGTGCCTGTTGTATTCAATCCCGATACAATATCTGTGTTTCATCAACACTCTGAAGGTCCACAGGATACAGAATGCCTCCAGATGTGTTTCTGAAACTAGTACTGGTTTTCCAAGAATCGATCAAAGCGTAGACAGTTTGAGACATTACTTCGATGGAGAAAATTCCGCATGGTGAATGTTATATTCAATCCCGATGCAACTTCTGTGTTTCATCAATACTCTGAAGGTCCACAGATGACAGGAACACACCAGATGTGCTTCGGAAACTACTACTGGTCTCCGAAGAATAGATCAAAGAGTAGACAGTTTGATACATAAAACCCATGGAGAAAAGTCCGCATGGCGCCTACTGTATTCAATCGCGATGCAATTTCTGTGTTTCATCAATACTATGAAGGACCACAGATTACAGAGTGTCTACAGATCTGCTTCGGAAACTACTACTGGTCTCCCAGGAATCGATCAAATCGTAGACAGTTTGAGACATTACCCCCATGGAGAAAATTCCGCATGGTGAATGTTATATTCAATTACGATGCAAATTCTGTGTTTCATCAATACTCTGAAGGTCCACAGATTACAGGAAGCCTCCAGATGTGCTTCGGAGTCTACTACCGGTCTCCCAGGAATCGATCAAAGCGTAGACAGTTTGAGACATTACTCCCATGGAGAAAAGTTGGAATGGTGCCTGTTGTATTCAATCCCGATGCAATTTCTGTGTTTCATCAACACACTGAAGGACCACAGATTACAGAATAACTCCAAATGTATTTCGGAAACTACTACTGGTCTCCGAGGAATCGATCAAAGCGTAGACAGTTTGAGACATTACTCCCATACAGAAACGTCCGCATGGTGCCTACCGTATTCTATCGCGATGCAATTTCTGTGTTTCATCAACACTCTGAAGGTCGACAGATTACAGAATGTCGCCAGATGTGCTTCGGAAACTACTACTGGTCTCCGAGAATTCGATCAAAGCGTAGACAGTTTGAGACATTACTCCCATGGAGAAAAGTTTTCTGTGTTTCATCAACACTCTAAACGACTACAGATTACAGAATGTGTCCAGATGTACTTCGGATCCTACTACTGGTCTCCCAAGAATCGATCAAATCGTAGTCAGTTTAAGACATTACTCACATGGAGAAAAGTCCGCATGGTGCCTGTTGTATTAAATCCCGATGCAATTTCTGTGTTTCATCAACACTCGTAAGGTCCACAGATTACTGGACGCCTCCAGATGTGCTTCGGAAACTACTACTGGTCTTCCAAGGTATTTTCAAAACGTAGACAGGTTGTCACATTACTCCCATGGAGAAAAGTCCGCATGATGCCTGTTGTATTCAATCCCGATGCAATTTCTGTGTTTCATCAACACACTGAAGGACCACAGATTACGGAATAACTTCAAATGTACTTCGGAAACGACTACTGGTCTCCGAGGAATCGATCAAAGCGTAGACAGTTTGAGACATTACTCCCATACAGAAACGTCCGCATGGTGCCTACCGTATTCAATCGCGATGCAATTTCTGTGTTTCATCAACACTCTGAACGTACACAGATTGCAGAAAGTCCCCAGATGTGCTTCGGAAACTACTACTGGCCTCCGTGGATTCGATCAAGGCGTAGCCAGTTTGAGACATTACTCCCATGGAGAAAAGTATTCTGTGTTTCATGAACACTCTAAATGACTACAGATTACAGAATGTCTCCAGATGTACTTCGGAAACTACTACTGGTCTCCCAAGAATCGATCAAATCGTTGTCAGTTTGAGACATTACTCCCATGGAGAGAAGTCCGCATGGTGGCTGTTGTATTTAATCTCGTTGCATTTTCTGTGTTTTATCAATACTCTGAAGGTCCCCAGATTACAGAATGCCTCCAGATGTGCTTCGGAAACTACTACTGGTCTCCGAGGAATCGAGCAAAGAGTACACAGTTTGATACATTATACCCATTAAGAAAAGTCCGCATGGCGCCTGTTGTATTCAATCCCGATGCGATTTCTGTGCTTCATCAACACTCTGAAGGACCACAGATTGCAGAATGTCTCCAGATCTGCTTGGGAAACTACTACTGGACTCTCAGGAATCGATATTAGCGTAGACAGTTTAAGACATTACTCCCATGGAAAATAGTCTGCATGGTTCCTGTTGTATGCAATCCCGAATCAATTTCTGTGTTACATCAACACTCTGAAGGTCCACAGATTACAGAATAACTCCAAATGTGCTTCGGAAACTACTACTGGTCTCCGAGGAATCGATCAAAGCGTAGACAGTTTGAGACATTACTTCCATGGAGAAAAGTCCGCATGATGCCTACTGCATTCAATCGCGATGCAATTTCTGTGTTTCATCAAAACTCTGAAAGTCCACAGATTACAGAACGTCTCCAGATGTGCATCGAAAACTTCTACTGGTCTCCCAGGAATCAATCAAAGCGTAGACAGTTTGAGACATTACTTCCAATGGAGAAACATCCGCATAGTGCCTGTTGTATTCAATCCCGATGCAATTTCTGTGTTTCATCAATACTCTGAAGGTCCACAGATTACAGGAAGCCTTCAGATGTGCTTCGTAGTCTACTACTGGTCTCCCAGGAATCGATCAAAGCGTAGACTGTTTGATACATTACTCCCACGGAGAAAAGTTCGCATGGTGCCTTTTTTATTCAATCCCGATACAATTACTGTGTTTCATCAACACTCTGAAGGACCACTGATTACAGAATGTCTCCAGACGTGCTTCGGAAACTACTACTGGTCTCCGAATATTCGATCAAAGAGTAGACAGTGTGATACATTTCACCCATGGAGAAAAGTCCGCATGGTGCCTGTTGTATTCAATCCCGATGCAATTTCTGTGTTTCATCAACACTCTGAAGGTCAACAGATTTCAGAATGCCTCCAGATGTGCTTCGGAAAATTCTATTGGTCTTATAGAGATCAATCAAATCGTAGTCAGTTTGTGACAATACTCCGGTGGAGGAAAGTCCGCATGGTGCCTTTTGTATTCAATCCCGATGCAATTTCTCTGTTTCATCACTATTCTGAAGGACCACTGATTACAGAACGTCTCCAGACGTGCTTCGGAAACTACTACTGGTCTCCGAGGAATCTATTCAATCGTAGACAGTTTGTGACATTACTCCCATGGAGAAAAGTCCGCATGGTGCCTGTTGTATTCAATCCCGATGCAATTTCTGTGTTTCATTTACACTCTGAAGGTCCACAGATTACAGAATGTCTCCAGATGTGCTTCGAAATCTGCTACAGGTCTCCGAGGATTCGATCATAGCGTAGACAGTTTGTGACATTACTCCCATGGAGAAAAGTTTTCTGTGTTTCATCAACACTCCACACGACTACTGTTTATAGAATGTCTCCAGATGTACGTCGGAACCTACTACTGGACTCCCAAAAATCGATCAAATCGTAATCAGTTTGAGACATTACTCCCATGGAGAAAAGTCCGCATGGTGCCTATTGTATTACATCCCGATGCAATTTCTGTGTTTCATCAACACTCGTAAGGTCCACAGATTACAAATTAACTCCAGATATGCTTCAAAAACTACTACTGTTCTTAGAGTTTAATGATCAAAGCGTAGACAGATTAAGACATTACTCCCATATACAGAAGTAAGCATGGTGCCAATTGTATTCAATGCCGAAGCAATAGTTGTGTTTCATCTACACTCTGAAGGTACACAGACTACGGAATGCCTCCAGATGTGCTTCGGGCACTATTATTGATCTTCCAGGATTCGATCAAAGCGTAAACAGTTTGAGACATTTATCCCATGGAGAAATGTCCGCATGGTGCCTGTTGTATTCAATCCCGATACAATATCTGTGTTTCATCAACACTCTGAAGGTCCACAGGATACAGAATGCCTCCAGATGTGTTTCTGAAACTAGTACTGGTTTTCCAAGAATCGATCAAAGCGTAGACAGTTTGAGACATTACTTCGATGGAGAAAATTCCGCATGGTGAATGTTATATTCAATCCCGATGCAACTTCTGTGTTTCATCAATACTCTGAAGGTCCACAGATGACAGGAACACTCCAGATGTGCTTCGGAAACTACTACTGGTCTCCGAAGAATAGATCAAAGAGTAGACAGTTTGATACATAAAACCCATGGAGAAAAGTCCGCATGGCGCCTACTGTATTCAATCGCGATGCAATTTCTGTGTTTCATCAATACTATGAAGGACCACAGATTACAGAGTGTCTACAGATCTGCTTCGGAAACTACTACTGGTCTCCCAGGAATCGATCAAATCGTAGACAGTTTGAGACATTACCCCCATGGAGAAAATTCCGCATGGTGAATGTTATATTCAATTACGATGCAAATTCTGTGTTTCATCAATACTCTGAAGGTCCACAGATTACAGGAAGCCTCCAGATGTGCTTCGGAGTCTACTACCGGTCTCCCAGGAATCGATCAAAGCGTAGACAGTTTGAGACATTACTCTCATGGAGAAAAGTTGGAATGGTGCCTGTTGTATTCAATCCCGATGCAATTTCTGTGTTTCATCAACACTCGTAAGGTCCACAGATTACTGGACGCCTCCAGATGTGCTTCGGAAACTACTACTGGTCTTCCAAGGTATTTTCAAAACGTAGACAGGTTGTCACATTACTCCCATGGAGAAAAGTCCGCATGATGCCTGTTGTATTCAATCCCGATGCAATTTCTGTGTTTCATCAACACACTGAAGGACCACAGATTACAGAATATCTCCAAATGTACTTCGGAAACTACTACTGGTCTCCGAGGAATCGATCAAAGCGTAGACAGTTTGAGACATTACTCCCATACAGAAACGTCCGCATGGTGCCTACCGTATTCAATCGCGATGCAATTTCTGTGTTTCATCAACACTCTGAAGGTACACAGATTACAGAAGGTCCCCAGATGTGCTTCGGAAACTACTACTGGTCTCCGAGGATTCGATCAAAGCGTAGACAGTTTGAGACATTACTCCCATGGAGAAACGTTTTCTGTGTTTCATCAACTCTCTAAACGACTACAGATTACAGAATGTCTTCAGATGTACTTCGGAAGCTACTACTGGTCTCCCAAGAATCGATCAAATCGTTGTCAGTTTGAGACATTACTCACATGGAGAAAAGTCCGCATGGTGCCTGTTGTAATAAATCCCGATGCAATTTCTGTGATTCATCAACACGCTGAAGGACCACAGATTACAGAATAACTCCAAATGTACTTCGGAAACTACTACTGGTCTCCGAGGAAACGGTCAAAGCGTAGACAGATTGAGACATTACTCCCATACAGAAACGTCCGCGTGGTGCCTACCGTATTCAATCGCGATGCAATTTCTGTGTTTCATCAACACTCTGAAGGTCCACAGATTACAGAGTACCTGCAGATGTGCTTCGCAAACGACCACTGGTCCTCCAGGGAATGATCAAATCGTATACATTTTGAGACATTACTCCCATGGAGAAAAATCCGCGTGGTGCCTGTTGTATTCAATCCCGATGCAATTTCTGTGATTCGTCAACACTCTGATGGACCACAGATTAGACAACGCTCCCAGATGTGCTTCGGAAAATACTACTGGTCTTCCAGGGAACGATTAAATCGTATACAGTTTGAGACATTACTCCCATGGAGAAATGAAGGCATGGTTCCTGTTGTACTTAAACCCGATGCAATTTCTGTATTTCAATAACACTCTGAAGGGCTGCAGATTACAGAACGCTTCCAGATGTGCTTCGGAAGCTACTACTGGTCTTCCAGGGAATTTTCAAAACGTAGACAAGTTGACACATTACTCCCATGGAGAAAAGGCAGCATGGTGAGTGTTGTATAAAATCCCGGGGCTATTTCTGTGTTTCATCAACACTCTGAAGGCCCTCAGGTTACATAATGCCTCCAAATGTGCTTGGTAAACTACTTTTGGTCTTCCAGGACGTTGAAAGCGTAGACAGTTTGAGACATTTCTCCCATGGAGGAAAGTCCGCATGGTGCCTGTTGAATTCAATCCCGATGCAATTTCTGTGTTTCATCAACACTCTGAAGGGCCACAGATTACACAATGCCTCCAGATGTGCCTCGGAAACTACTGTTGGTCCTCCAGGAACCGATCAAAGCGTCGACAGTTTGAGACATTACTCCCAAGGAGAAATGTCAGCATACTATATGTTGTATTCAATCCCGATGCAATTTGTGTGTCTCATCAACACTCTGATAGTCCACGGATTACAGAATGCCTAGAGATGTGCTTCGGAAACGGCTACTGGTCTTCCAGGGAACGACCAAAGCGTAGATAGTTTGAGACATTACTCCCATATACAGAAGTAAGCATGGTGCCCATTGTATTCAATGCCGACGCAATAGTTGTGTTTCATCAACACTCTGAAGGTACACAGACTATTGAATGCCTCCAGATGTGCTTCGGGCACTACTATTGGTCTTCCAGGATTCGATCAGAGCGTAAACAGTTTGAGACATTACTCCCATGGAGAAATGTCCTCATGGTGCCTGTTGTATTCAATCCCGATGCAATATCTGTGTTTCATCAACACTCTGAAGGTCCACAGACTACAGAATGCCTCCAGATGTGTTTCTGAAACTAGTACTGGTTTTGAAAGAATCGATCAAAGCGTAGACAGTTTGAGACATTACTTCCGTGGAGAAAAGTCCGCATGATGCCTACTGCATTCAATCGCGATGCAATTTCTGTGTCTCATGTAAACTCTGAAAGTCCACAGATTACAGAATGTCTCCAGATGTGCTTCGGAGTCTACTACTGGTCTCCCAGGAATCGATCAAAGCGTAGACAGTTTGAGACATTACTCCCATGGAGAAAAGTTGGCATGGTGCCTGTTGTATTCAATCCCGATGCAATTTCTGTGTTTCATCAACACACTGAAGGACCACAGATTACAGAATAACTCCAAATGTACTTCGGAAACTACTACTGGTCTCCGAGGAATCGATCAAAGCGTAGACAGTTTGAGACATTACTCCCATACAGAAACGTCCGCATGGTGCCTACTGTATTCAATCGCGATGCAATTTCTGTGTTTAGTCAACACTCTGAAGGTCGACAGATTACAGAATGTCGCCAGATGTGCTTCGGAAACTACTACTGGTCTCCGAGGATTCGATCAAAGCGTAGACAGTTTGAGACATTACTCCCATGGAGAAAAGTTTTCTGTGTTTCATCAACACTCTAAACGACTACAGATTACAGAATGTGTCCAGATGTACTTCGGATATTACTACTGGTCTCCCAAGAATCGATCAAATCGTAGTCAGTTTGAGACATTACTCACATGGAGAAAAGTCCGCATGGTGCCTGTTGTATTAAATCCCGATGCAATTTCTGTGTTTCATCAACACTCGTAAGGTCCACAGATTACTGGACGCCTCCAGATGTGCTTCGGAAACTACTACTGGTCTTCCAAGGAATTTTCAAAACGTAGACAGGTTGTCACATTACTCCCATGGAGAAAAGTCCGCATGGTGCCTGTTGTATTCAATCCCGATGCAATTTCTGTGTTTCATCAACACACTGAAGGACCACAGATTACAGAATATCTCCAAATGTACTTCGGAAACTACTACTGGTCTCCGAGGAATCGGTCAAAGCGTAGACAGTTTGAGACAATACTTCCATACAGAAACGTCCGCATGGTGCCTACCGTATTCAATCGCGATGCAATTTCTGTGTTTCATCAACACTCTGAAGGTACACAGATTTTAGAAGGTCCCCAGATGTGCTTCGGAAACTACTACTGGTCTCCGAGGATTTGATCAAAGCGTAGACAGTTTGAGACATTACTCCCATGGAGAAAAGTTTTCTGTGTTTCATCAACTCTCTAAACGACTACAGATTACAGAATGTCTCCAGATGTACTTCGGAAGCTACTACTGGTCTCCCAAGAATCGATCAAAGCGTTGTCACTTTGAGACATTACTCACATGGAGAAAAGTCCGCATGGTGCCTGTTGTAATAAATCCCGATGCAATTTCTGTGTTTCATCAACACGCTGAAGGACCACAGATTACAGAATAACTCCAAATGTATTTCGGAAACTACTACTGGTCTCCGAGGAATCGGTCAAAGCGTAGACAGTTTGAGACATTACTCCCATGGAGAAATGAAGGCATGGTTCCTGTTGTACTTAAACCCGATGCAATTTCTGTATTTCAATAACACTCTGAAGGGCTGCAGATTACACAATGCCTCCAGATGTGCCTCGGAAACTACTGTTGGTCCTCCAGGAACCGATCAAAGCGTCGACAGTTTGAGACATTACTCCCAAGGAGAAATGTCAGCATACTATATGTTGTATTCAATCCCGATGCAATTTGTGTGTCTCATCAACACTCTGATAGTCCACGGATTACAGAATGCCTAGAGATGTGCTTCGGAAACTGCTACTGGTCTTCCAGGGAACGATCAAAGCGTAGATAGTTTGAGACATTTCTCCCATATAATGAAGAAAGCATGGTGCCTATTGTATTCAATGCCGACGCAATAGTTGTGTTTCATCAACACTCTGAAGGTACACAGACTACTGAATGCCTCCAGATGTGCTTCGGGCACTACTATTGGTCTTCCAGGATTCGATCAGAGCGTAAACAATTTGAGACATTACTCTTATGGAGAAATGCCCGCATCGTGCCTGTTGTATTCAATCCCGCTGCAATATCTGTGTTTCATCAACACTCTGAAGGTCCACAGACTACGGAATGCCTCCAGATGTGTTTCTGAAACTAGTACTGGTTTTGAAAGAATCGATCAAAGCGTAGACAGTTTGAGACATTACTTCCGTGGAGAAAAGTCCGCATGATGCCTACTGCATTCAATCGCGATGCAATTTCTGTGTCTCATGTAAACTCTGAAAGTCCACAGATTACAGAATGTCTCCAGATGTGCTTCGGAAACTACTACTGGTCTCCAGGAATCAATCAAAGCGTAGACAGTTTGAGACATTACTCCCAATAGAGAAACATACGCATAGTAACTGTTGTATTCAATCCCGATGCAATTTCTGTGATTCATCAACACTATGAAGGACCACAGATTACAGAATGTCTCCAGATGTGTTCGGAACCTACTGCTGGTCTCTCAGGCATCGATCAAATCTTAGACAGTTTGACACATTACCCCCATGGAGAAAATTCAGCATGGTGAATGTTATATTCAATCCCGATGCCATATCTGTGTTTCGTCAATACTCTGAAGGTCCACAGATTACAGGAAGACTCCAGATGTGCTTCGGAGTCTAGTACTGGTCTTCCAAGAATCGATCAAATCGTAGGCAGTTTGAGACATTACTCACATGGAGAAAAGTCCGCATGGTGCCTGTTGTATTAAATCCCGATGCAATTTCTGTGTTTCATCAACACTCGTAAGGTGCACAGATTACAAATTGACTCCTGATATGCTTTGCAAACTACTACTGTTCTTCCAGCTTAATGATCAAAGCTTTCACAGATTGAGACATTACTCCCATGCAGAAAAGTCCGCATGGTGCCTGTTGTATTCAATCCCGCTGCAATTTCTGTGTTTCATCAACACTCGTAAGGTCCACAGTTTACTGAACGCTTCCAGATGTGCTTCGGAAACTACTACTGGTCTTCCAAGGAATTTTCAAAACGTAGACAGGTTGTCACATTACTCCCATGGAGAAAAGTCCGCATGGTGCCTGTTGTATTCAATCCCGATGCTATTTCTGTGTTTCATCAACACACTGAAGGACCACAGATTACGGAATAACTTCAAATGTACTTCGGAAACGACTACTGGTCTCCGAGGAATCGATCAAAGCGTAGACAGTTTGAGACATTACTCCCATACAGAAACGTCCGCATGGTGCCTACCGTATTCAATCGCGATGCAATTTCTGTGTTTCATCAACACTCTGAACGTACACAGATTGCAGAAAGTCCCCAGATGTGCTTCGGAAACTACTACTGGCCTCCGTGGATTCGATCAAGGCGTAGACAGTTTGAGACATTACTCCCATGGAGAAAAGTATTCTGTGTTTCATGAACACTCTAAATGACTACAGATTACAGAATGTCTCCAGATGTACTTCGGAAACTACTACTGGTCTCCCAAGAATCGATCAAATCGTTGTCAGTTTGAGACATTACTCACATGGAGAAAAGTCCGCATGGTGCCTGTTGTAAAAATCCCGATGCAATTTCTGTGTTTCATCAACACTCTGAAGGACCACAGATTACAGAATAACTCCAAATGTACTTCGGAAACTACTACTGGTCTCTGAGGAATCGGTCAAAGCGTAGACAGTTTGAGACATCACTCCCATACAGAAACGTCCGCATGGTGCCTACCGTATTCAATCGCGATGCAATTGCTGTGTTTCATCAACACTCTGAAGGTCCACAGATTACAGAGTGCCTCCAGATGTGCTTCGCTAACGACCACTGGTCCTCCAGGGAATGATCAAATCGTATACAGTTTGAGACATTACTCCCATGGAGAAAAGTCCGCGTGGTGTCTGTTGTATTCAATCCCGATGCAATTTCTGTGATTCGTCAACACTCTGATGGACCACAGATTACACAACGCTTATAGATGTGCTTCGGAAAATACTACTGGTCTTCCAGGGAACGATTAAATCGTATACAGTTTGAGACATTACTCCCATGGAGAAATGAAGGCATGGTTCCTGTTGTACTTAAACCCGATGCAATTTCTGTATTTCAATAACACTCTGAAGGGCTGCACATTACAGAAGGCCTCCAGATGTGCTTCGGAAACTACTACTGGTCTTCCAGGGAATTTTCAAAACGTAGACAAGTTGACACATTACTCCCATGGAGAAAAGGCAGCATGGTGCCTATTGTATAAAATCCCGGTGCTATTTCTGTGTTTCATCAACACTCTGAAGGCCCTCAGATTACATAATGCCTCCAAATGTGCTTGGTAAACTACTCTTGGTCTTCCAGGACGTTGAAAGCGTAGACAGTTTGAGACATTTCTCCCATGGAGAAATGTCCGCAAGGTGCCTGTTGTATTCAATCCCGATGCAATATCTGTGTTTCATCAACACTCTGAAGGTCCACAGACTACAGAATGCCTCCAGATGTGTTTCTGAAACTAGTACTGGTTATCCAAGAATCGATCAAAGCGTAGACAGTTTGAGACATTACTTCCGTTTAGAAAAGTCCGCATGATGCCTACTGCATTCAATCGCGATGCAATTTCTGTGTCTCATCTAAACTCTGAAAGTCCACAGATTACAGAATGTCTCCAGATGTGCTTCGGAAACTACTACTGGTCTCCAGGAATCAATCAAAGCGTAGACAGTTTGAGACATTACTCCCAATGGAGAAACATACGCATAGTGACTGTTGTATTAAATCCCGATGCAATTTCTGTGTTTCATCAACACTCGTAAGGTCCACAGATTACAAATTGACTCCTTATATGCTTTGGAAACTACTACTGTTCTTCCAGCTTAATGATCAAAGCTTTCACAGATTGAGACATTACTCCCATGCAGAAAAGTCCGCATGGTGCCTGTTGTATTCAATCCCGCTGCAATTTCTGTGTTTCATCAACACTCGTAAGGTCCACAGATTACAGAACGCTTCCAGATGTGCTTCGGAAACTACTACTGGTCTTCCAAGGAATTTTCAAAACGTAGACAGGTTGTCACATTACTCCCATGGAGAAAAGTCCGCATGGTGCCTGTTGTATTCAATCCCGATGCTATTTCTGTGTTTCATCAACACACTGAAGGACCACAGATTACAGAATAACTCCAAATGTACTTCGGAAACGACTACTGGTCTCCGAGGAATCGATCAAAGCGTAGACAGTTTGAGACATTACTCCCATGGAGATAAGTATTCTGTGTTTCATGAACACTCTAAATGACTACAGATTACAGTATGTCTGCAGATGTACTTCGGAAGCTACTACTGGTCTCCCAAGAATCGATCAAATCGTTGTCAGTTTGAGACATTACTCACATGGAGAAAAGTCCGCATGGTGCCTGTTGTAAAAATCCCGATGCAATTTCTGTGTTTCATCAACACTCTGAAGGACCACAGATTACAGAATAACTCCAAATGTACTTCGGAAACTACTACTGGTCTCTGAGGAATCGGTCAAAGCGTAGACAGTTTGAGACATTACTCCCATACAGAAACGTCCGCATGGTGCCTACCGTATTCAATCGCGATGCAATTGCTGTGTTTCATCAACACTCTGAAGGTCCACAGATTACAGAGTGCCTCCAGATGTGCTTCGCTAACGACCACTGGTCCTCCAGGGAATGATCAAATCGTATACAGTTTGAGACATTACTCCCATGGAGAAAAGTCCGCGTGGTGTCTGTTGTATTCAATCCCGATGCAATTTCTGTGATTCGTCAACACTCTGATGGACCACAGATTACACTACGCTTATAGATGTGCTTCGGAAAATACTACTGGTCTTCCAGGGAACGATTAAATCGTATACAGTTTGAGACATTACTCCAATGGAGAAATGAAGGCATGGTTCCTGTTGTACTTAAACCCGATGCAATTTCTATATTTCAATAACACTCTGAAGGGCTGCAGATTACAGAACGCGTCCAGATGTGCTTCGGAAACTACTACTGGTCTTCCAGGGAATTTTCAAAACGTAGACAAGTTGACACATTACTCCCATGGAGAAAAAGCCGCATGGTGCCTGTTATATTAAATCCCGGTGCTATTTCTGTGTTTCATCAACACTCTGAAGGCCCTCAGATTACATAATGCCTCCAAATGTGCTTCGTAAACTACTCTTGGTCTTCCAGGACGTTGAAAGCGTAGAGAGTTTGAGACATTACTCCCATGGAGAAATGTCCGCAAGGTGCCTGTTGTATTCAATCCCGATGCAATATCTGTGTTTCATCAACACTCTGAAGGTCCACAGACTACAGAATGCCTCCAGATGTGCCTCGGAAACTACTGTTGGTCCTCCAGGAACCGATCAAAGCGTAGACAGTTTGAGATATTACTCCCAAGGAGAAATGTCAGCATACTATATGTTGTATTCAATCCCGATGCAATTTGTGTGTCTCATCAACACTCTGATAGTCCACGGATTACAGAATGCCTAGAGATGTGCATCGGAAACGGCTACTGGTCTTCCAGGGAACGATCAAAGCGTAGATAGTTTGAGACATTACTCCCATATACAGAAGTAAGCATGGTGCCTATTGTATTCAATGCCGACGCAATAGTTGTGTTTCATCAACACTCTGAAGGTACACAGACTACTGAATGCCTCCAGATGTGCTTCGGGCACTACTATTGGTCTTCCAGGATTCGATCAGAGCGTAAACAGTTTGAGACATTACTCCCATGGAGAAATGTCCGCATGGTGCCTGTTGTATTCAATCCCGATGCAATATCTGTGTTTCATCAACACTCTGAAGGTCCACAGACTACAGAATGCCTCCAGATGTGTTTCTGAAACTAGTACTGGTTTTGAAAGAATCGATCAAAGCGTAGACAGTTTGAGCCATTACTTCCGTGGAGAAAAGTCCGCATGATGCCTACTGCATTCAATCGCGATGCAATTTCTGTGTCTCATGTAAACTCTGAAAGTCCACAGATTACAGAATGTCTCCAGATGTGCTTCGGAGTCTACTACTGGTCTCCCAGGAATCGATCAAAGCGTAGACAGTTTGAGACATTACTCCCATGGAGAAAAGTTGGCATGGTGCCTGTTGTATTCAATCCCGATGCAATTTCTGTGTTTCATCTACACACTGAAGGACCACAGATTACAGAATAACTCCAAATGTACTTCGGAAACTACTACTGGTCTCCGAGGAATCGATCAAAGCGTAGACAGTTTGAGACATTACTCCCATACAGAAACGTCCGCATGGTGCCTACTGTATTCAATCGCGATGCAATTTCTGTGTTTCGTCAACACTCTGAAGGTCGACAGATTACAGAATGTCGCCAGATGTGATTCGGAAACAACTACTGGTCTCCGAGGATTCGATCAAAGCGTAGACAGTTTGAGACATTACTCCCATGGAGAAAAGTTTTCTGTGTTTCATCAACACTCTAAACGACTACAGATTACAGAATGTGTCCAGATGTACTTCGGATATTACTACTGGTCTCCCAAGAATCGATCAAATCGTAGTCAGTTTGAGACATTACTCACATGGAGAAAAGTCCGCATGGTGCCTGTTGTATTAAATCCCGATGCAATTTCTGTGTTTCATCAACACTCGTAAGGTCCACAGATTACTGGACGCCTCCAGATGTGCTTCGGAAACTACTACTGGTCTTCCAAGGAATTTTCAAAACGTAGACAGGTTGTCACATTACTCCCATGGAGAAAAGTCCGCATGGTGCCTGTTGTATTCAATCCCGATGCTATTTCTGTGTTTCATCAACACACTGAAGGACCACAGATTACAGAATATCTCCAAATGTACTTCGGAAACTACTACTGGTCTCCGAGGAATCGATCAAGGCGTAGACAGTTTGAGACATTACTCCCATACAGAAACGTCCGCATGGTGCCTACCGTATTCAATCGCGATGCAATTTCTGTGTTTCATCAACACTCTGAAGGTACACAGATTTTAGAAGGTCCCCAGATGTGCTTCGGAAACTACTACTGGTCTCCGAGGATTTGATCAAAGCGTAGACAGTTTGAGACATTACTCCCATGGAGAAACGTTTTCTGTGTTTCATCAACTCTCTAAACGACTACAGATTACAGAATGTCTTCAGATGTACTTCGGAAGCTACTACTGGTCTCCCAAGAATCGATCAAATCGTTGTCAGTTTGAGACATTACTCACATGGAGAAAAGTCCGCATGGTGCCTGTTGTAATAAATCCCGATGCAATTTCTGTGTTTCATCAACACGCTGAAGGACCACAGATTACAGAATAACTCCAAATGTACTTCGGAAACTACTACTGGTCTCCGAGGAATCGGTCAAAGCGTAGACAGTTTGAGACATTACTCCCATACAGAAACGTCCGCATGGTGCCTACTGTATTCAATCGCGATGCAATTTCTGTGTTTAGTCAACACTCTGAAGGTCGACAGATTACAGAATGTCGCCAGATGTGCTTCGGAAACTACTACTGGTCTCCGAGGATTCGATCAAAGCGTAGACAGTTTGAGACATTACTCCCATGGAGAAAAGTTTTCTGTGTTTCATCAACACTCTAAACGACTACAGATTACAGAATGTGTCCAGATGTACTTCGGATATTACTACTGGTCTCCCAAGAATCGATCAAATCGTGGTCAGTTTGAGACATTACTCACATGGAGAAAAGTCCGCATGGTGCCTGTTGTATTAAATCCCGATGCAATTTCTGTGTTTCATCAACACTCGTAAGGTCCACAGATTACTGGACGCCTCCAGATGTGCTTCGGAAACTACTACTGGTCTTCCAAGGAATTTTCAAAACGTAGACAGGTTGTCACATTACTCCCATGGAGAAATGTCCGCAAGGTGCCTGTTGTATTCAATCCCGATGCAATTTCTGTGTTTCATCAACACACTGAAGGACCACAGATTACAGAATAACTCCAAATGTATTTCGGAAACTACTACTGGTCTCCGAGGAATCGGTCAAAGCGTAGACAGTTTGAGACATTACTCCCATGGAGAAATGAAGGCATGGTTCCTGTTGTACTTAAACCCGATGCAATTTCTGTATTTCAATAACACTCTGAAGGGCTGCAGATTACAGAACGCCTCCAGATGTGCTTCGGAAGCTACTACTGGTCTTCCAGGGAATTTTCAAAACGTAGACAAGTTGACACATTACTCCCATGGAGAAAAGGCAGCATGGTGAGTATTGTATAAAATCCCGGGGCTATTTCTGTGTTTCATCAACACTCTGAAGGCCCTCAGGTTACATAATGCCTCCAAATGTGCTTGGTAAACTACTTTTGGTCTTCCAGGACGTTGAAAGCGTAGACAGTTTGAGACATTTCTCCCATGGAGGAAAGTCCGCATGGTGCCTGTTGAATTCAATCCCGATGCAATTTCTGTGTTTCATCAACACTCTGAAGGGCCACAGATTACACAATGCCTCCAGATGTGCCTCGGAAACTACTGTTGGTCCTCCAGGAACCTATCAAAGCGTAGACAGTTTGAGACATTACTCCCAAGGAGAAATGTCAGCATACTATATGTTGTATTCATCCCGATGCAATTTGTGTGTCTCATCAACACTCTGATAGTCCACGGATTACAGAATGCCTAGAGATGTGCATCGGAAACGGCTACTGGTCTTCCAGGGAACGATCAAAGCGTAGATAGTTTGAGACATTACTGCCATATACAGAAGTAAGCATGGTGCCTATTGTATTCAATGCCGACGCAATAGTTGTGTTTCATCAACACTCTGAAGGTACACAGACTACTGAATGCCTCCAGATGTGCTTCGGGCACTACTATTGGTCTTCCAGGATTCGATCAGAGCGTAAACAGTTTGAGATATTACTCCCATGGAGAAATGTCCGCATGGTGCCTGTTGTATTCAATCCCGATGCAATATCTGTGTTTCATCAACACTCTGAAGGTCCACAGACTACAGAATGCCTCCAGATGTGTTTCTGAAACTAGTACTGGTTTTGAAAGAATCGATCAAAGCGTAGACAGTTTGAGCCATTACTTCCGTGGAGAAAAGTCCGCATGATGCCTACTGCATTCAATCGCGATGCAATTTCTGTGTCTCATGTAAACTCTGAAAGTCCACAGATTACAGAATGTCTCCAGATGTGCTTCGGAGTCTACTACTGGTCTCCCAGGAATCGATCAAAGCGTAGACAGTTTGAGACATTACTCCCATGGAGAAAAGTTGGCATGGTGCCTGTTGTATTCAATCCCGATGCAATTTCTGTGTTTCATCAACACACTGAAGGACCACAGATTACAGAATAACTCCAAATGTACTTCGGAAACTACTACTGGTCTCCGAGGAATCGATCAAAGCGTAGACAGTTTGAGACATTACTCCCATACAGAAACGTCCGCATGGTGCCTACTGTATTCAATCGCGATGCAATTTCTGTGTTTCGTCAACACTCTGAAGGTCGACAGATTACAGAATGTCGCCAGATGTGATTCGGAAACAACTACTGGTCTCCGAGGATTCGATCAAAGCGTAGACAGTTTGAGACATTACTCCCATGGAGAAAAGTTTTCTGTGTTTCATCAACACTCTAAACGACTACAGATTACAGAATGTGTCCAGATGTACTTCGGATATTACTACTGGTCTCCCAAGAATCGATCAAATCGTAGTCAGTTTGAGACATTACTCACATGGAGAAAAGTCCGCATGGTGCCTGTTGTATTCAATCCCGATGCAATTTCTGTGTTTCATCAACACACTGAAGGACCACAGATTACAGAATATCTCCAAATGTACTTCGGAAACTACTACTGGTCTCCGAGGAATCGATCAAGGCGTAGACAGTTTGAGACATTACTCCCATACAGAAACGTCCGCATGGTGCCTACCGTATTCAATCGCGATGCAATTTCTGTGTTTCATCAACACTCTGAAGGTACACAGATTTTAGAAGGTCCCCAGATGTGCTTCGGAAACTACTACTGGTCTCCGAGGATTTGATCAAAGCGTAGACAGTTTGAGACATTACTCCCATGGAGAAACGTTTTCTGTGTTTCATCAACTCTCTAAACGACTACAGATTACAGAATGTCTTCAGATGTACTTCGGAAGCTACTACTGGTCTCCCAAGAATCGATCAAATCGTTGTCAGTTTGAGACATTACTCACATGGAGAAAAGTCCGCATGGTGCCTGTTGTAATAAATCCCGATGCAATTTCTGTGTTTCATCAACACGCTGAAGGACCACAGATTACAGAATAACTCCAAATGTACTTCGGAAACTACTACTGGTCTCCGAGGAATCGGTCAAAGCGTAGACAGTTTGAGACATTACTCCCATACAGAAACGTCCGCATGGTGCCTACCGTATTCAATCGCGATGCAATTTCTGTGTTTCATCAACACTCTGAAGGTCCACAGATTACAGAGTACCTGCAGATGTGCTTCGCAAACGACCACTGGTCCTCCAGGGAATGATCAAATCGTATACAGTTTCAGCTATTACTCCCATGGAGAAAAATCCGCGTGGTGCCTGTTGTATTCAATCCCGATGCAATTTCTGTGATTCGTCAACACTCTGATGGACCACAGATTACACAACGCTTCCAGATGTGCTTCGGAAAATACTACTGGTCTTCCAGGGAACGATTAAATCGTATACAGTTTGAGACATTACTCCCAAGGAGAAATGAAAGCATGGTTCCTGTTGTACTTAAACCCGATGCAATTTCTGTATTTCAATAACACTCTGAAGGGCTGCAGTTTACAGAACGCCTCCAGATGTGCTACGGAAGCTACTACTGGTCTTCCAGGGAGTTTTCAAAACGTAGACAAGTTGACACATTACTCCCATGGAGAAAAGGCAGCATGGTGAGTATTGTATAAAATCCCGGGGCTATATCTGTGTTTCATCAACTCTCTGAAGGCCCTCAGATTACATAATGCCTCCAAATGTGCTTGATAAACTACTTTTGGTCTTCCAGGACGTTGAAAGCGTAGACAGTTTGAGACATTTCTCCCATGGAGGAAAGTCCGCACGGTGCCTGTTGAATTCAATCACGATGCAATTTCTGTGTTTCATCAACACTCTGAAGGGCCACAGATTACACAATGCCTCCAGATGTGCCTCGGAAACTACTGTTGGTCCTCCAGGAACCGATCAAAGCGTAGACAGTTTGAGACATTACTCCCAAGGAGAAATGTCAGCATACTATATGTTGTATTCAATCCCGATGCAATTTGTGTGTCTCATCAACACTCTGATAGTCCACGGATTACAGAATGCCTAGAGATGTGCTTCGGAAACGGCTACTGGTCTTCCAGGGAACGACCAAAGCGTAGATAGTTTGAGACATTACTCCCATATACAGAAGTAAGCATGGTGCCTATTGTATTCAATTCCGACGCAATAGTTGTGTTTCATCAACACTCTGAAGGTACACAGACTATTGAATGCCTCCAGATGTGCTTCGGGCACTACTATTGGTCTTCCAGGATTCGATCAGAGCGTAAACAGTTTGAGACATTACTCCCATGGAGAAATGTCCTCATGGTGCCTGTTGTATTCAATCCCGATGCAATATCTGTGTTTCATCAACACTCTGAAGGTCCACAGACTACAGAATGCCTCCAGATGTGTTTCTGAAACTAGTACTGGTTTTGAAAGAATCGATCAAAGCGTAGACAGTTTGAGACATTACTTCCGTGGAGAAAAGTCCGCATGATGCCTACTGCATTCAATCGCGATGCAATTTCTGTGTCTCATGTAAACTCTGAAAGTCCACAGATTACAGAATGTCTCCAGATGTGCTTCGGAGTCTACTACTGGTCTCCCAGGAATCGATCAAAGCGTAGACAGTTTGAGACATTACTCCCATGGAGTAAAGTTGGCATGGTGCCTGTTGTATTCAATCCCGATGCAATTTCTGTGTTTCATCAACACACTGAAGGACCACAGATTACAGAATAACTCCAAATGTACTTCGGAAACTACTACTGGTCTCCGAGGAATCGATCAAAGCGTAGACAGTTTGAGACATTACTCCCATACAGAAACGTCCGCATGGTGCCTACTGTATTCAATCGCGATGCAATTTCTGTGTTTAGTCAACACTCTGAAGGTCGACCGATTACAGAATGTCGCCAAATGTGCTTCGGAAACTACTACTGGTCTCCGAGGATTCGATCAAAGCGTAGACAGTTTGAGACATTACTCCCATGGAGAAAAGTTTTCTGTGTTTCATCAACACTCTAAACGACTACAGATTACAGAATGTGTCCAGATGTACTTCGGATATTACTACTGGTCTCCCAAGAATCGATCAAATCGTAGTCAGTTTGAGACATTACTCACATGGAGAAAAGTCCGCATGGTGCCTGTTGTATTCAATCCCGATGCAATTTCTGTGTTTCATCAACACACTGAAGGACCACAGATTACAGAATATCTCCAAATGTACTTCGGAAACTACTACTGGTCTCCGAGGAATCGATCAAGGCGTAGACAGTTTGAGACATTACTCCCATACAAAAACGTCCGCATGGTGCCTACCGTATTCAATCGCGATGCAATTTCTGTGTTTCATCAACACTCTGAAGGTACACAGATTTTAGAAGGTCCCCAGATGTGCTTCGGAAACTACTACTGGTCTCCGAGGATTTGATCAAAGCGTAGACAGTTTGAGACATTACTCCCATGGAGAAACGTTTTCTGTGTTTCATCAACTCTCTAAACGACTACAGATTACAGAATGTCTTCAGATGTACTTCGGAAGCTACTACTGGTCTCCCAAGAATCGATCAAATCGTTGTCAGTTTGAGACATTACTCACATGGAGAAAAGTCCGCATGGTGCCTGTTGTAATAAATCCCGATGCAATTTCTGTGTTTCATCAACACGCTGAAGGACCACAGATTACAGAATAACTCCAAATGTACTTCGGAAACTACTACTGGTCTCCGAGGAATCGGTCAAAGCGTAGACAGTTTGAGACATTACTCCCATACAGAAACGTCCGCATGGTGCCTACCGTATTCAATCGCGATGCAATTTCTGTGTTTCATCAACACTCTGAAGGTCCACAGATTACAGAGTACCTGCAGATGTGCTTCGCAAACGACCACTGGTCCTCCAGGGAATGATCAAATCGTATACAGTTTCAGCTATTACTCCCATGGAGAAAAATCCGCGTGGTGCCTGTTGTATTCAATCCCGATGCAATTTCTGTGATTCGTCAACACTCTGATGGACCACAGATTACACAACGCTTCCAGATGTGCTTCGGAAAATACTACTGGTCTTCCAGGGAACGATTAAATCGTATACAGTTTGAGACATTACTCCCAAGGAGAAATGAAGGCATGGTTCCTGTTGTACTTAAACCCGATGCAATTTCTGTATTTCAATAACACTCTGAAGGGCTGCAGATTACAGAACGCCTCCAGATGTGCTACGGAAGCTACTACTGGTCTTCCAGGGAATTTTCAAAACGTAGACAAGTTGACACATTACTCCCATGGAGAAAAGGCAGCATGGTGAGTATTGTATAAAATCCCGGGGCTATATCTGTGTTTCATCAACTCTCTGAAGGCCCTCAGATTACATAATGCCTCCAAATGTGCTTGATAAACTACTTTTGGTCTTCCAGGACGTTGAAAGCGTAGACAGTTTGAGACATTTCTCCCATGGAGGAAAGTCCGCATGGTGCCTGTTGAATTCAATCCCGATGCAATTTCTGTGTTTCATCAACACTCTGAAGGGCCACAGATTACACAATGCCTCCAGATGTGCCTCGGAAACTACTGTTGGTCCTCCAGGAACCGATCAAAGCGTAGACAGTTTGAGACATTACTCCCAAGGAGAAATGTCAGCATACTATATGTTGTATTCAATCCCGATGCAATTTGTGTGTCTCACTCTGATAGTCCACGGATTACAGAATGCCTAGAGATGTGCTTCGGAAACGGCTACTGGTCTTCCAGGGAACGACCAAAGCGTAGATAGTTTGAGACATTACTCCCATATACAGAAGTAAGCATGGTGCCTATTGTATTCAATTCCGACGCAATAGTTGTGTTTCATCAACACTCTGAAGGTACACAGACTATTGAATGCCTCCAGATGTGCTTCGGGCACTAGTATTGGTCTTCCAGGATTCGATCAGAGCGTAAACAGTTTGAGACATTACTCCCATGGAGAAATGTCCTCATGGTGCCTGTTGTATTCAATCCCGATGCAATATCTGTGTTTCATCAACACTCTGAAGGTCCACAGACTACAGAATGCCTCCAGATGTGTTTCTGAAACTAGTACTGGTTTTGAAAGAATCGATCAAAGCGTAGACAGTTTGAGACATTACTTCCGTGGAGAAAAGTCCGCATGATGCCTACTGCATTCAATCGCGATGCAATTTCTGTGTCTCATGTAAACTCTGAAAGTCCACAGATTACAGAATGTCTCCAGATGTGCTTCGGAGTCTACTACTGGTCTCCCAGGAATCGATCAAAGCGTAGACAGTTTGAGACATTACTCCCATGGAGTAAAGTTGGCATGGTGCCTGTTGTATTCAATCCCGATGCAATTTCTGTGTTTCATCAACACACTGAAGGACCACAGATTACAGAATAACTCCAAATGTACTTCGGAAACTACTACTGGTCTCCGAGGAATCGATCAAAGCGTAGACAGTTTGAGACATTACTCCCATACAGAAACGTCCGCATGGTGCATACCGTATTCAATCGCGATGCAATTTCTGTGTTTAGTCAACACTCTGAAGGTCGACAGATTACAGAATGTCGCCAGATGTGCTTCGGAAACTACTACTGGTCTCCGAGGATTCGATCAAAGCGTAGACAGTTTGAGACATTACTCCCATGGAGAAAAGTTTTCTGTGTTTCATCAACACTCTAAACGACTACAGATTACAGAATGTGTCCAGATGTACTTCGGATATTACTACTGGTCTCCCAAGAATCGATCAAATCGTAGTCAGTTTGAGACATTACTCACATGGAGAAAAGTCCGCATGGTGCCTGTTGTATTAAATCCCGATGCAATTTCTGTGTTTCATCAACATTCGTAATGTCCACAGATTACTGGACGCCTCCAGATGTGCTTCGGAAACTACTACTGGTCTTCCAAGGAATTTTCAAAACGTAGACAGGTTGTCACATTACTCCCATGGAGAAAAGTCCGCAAGGTGCCTGTTGTATTCAATCCCGATGCAATTTCTGTGTTTCATCAACACACTGAAGGACCACAGATTACAGAATATCTCCAAATGTACTTCGGAAACTACTACTGGTCTCCGAGGAATCGATCAAGGCGTAGACAGTTTGAGAGATTACTCCCATACAGAAACGTCCGCATGGTGCCTACCGTATTCAATTGCGATGCAATTTCTGTGTTTCATCAACACTCTGAAGGTACACAGATTTTAGAAGGTCCCCAGATGTGCTTCGGAAACTACTACTGGTCTCCGAGGATTTGATCAAAGCGTAGACAGTTTGAGACATTACTCCCATGGAGAAAAGTTTTCTGTGTTTCATCAACTCTCTAAACGACTACAGATTACAGAATGTCTCCAGATGTACTTCGGAAGCTACTACTGGTCTCCCAAGAATCGATCAAATCGTTGTCACTTTGAGACATTACTCACATGGAGAAAAGTCCGCATGGTGCCTGTTGTAATAAATCCCGATGCAATTTCTGTGTTTCATCAACACGCTGAAGGACCACAGATTACAGAATAACTCCAAATGTATTTCGGGAACTACTACTGGTCTCCGAGGAATCGGTCAAAGCGTAGACAGTTTGAGACATTACTCCCATGGAGAAATGAAGGCATGGTTCCTGTTGTACTTAAACCCGATACAATTTCTGTATTTCAATAACACTCTGAAGGGCTGCAGATTACAGAACGCCTCCAGATGTGCTTCGGAAGCTACTACTGGTCTTCCAGGAAATTTTCAAAACGTAGACAAGTTGACACATTACTCCAATGGAGAAAAGGCAGCATGGTGCCTATTGTATAAAATCCCGGGGCTATTTCTTTGTTTCATCAACACTCTGAAGGCAATCAGATTACATAATGCCTCCAAATGTGCTTGGTAAACTACTTTTGGCCTTCCAGGACGTTGAAAGCGAAGACAGTTTGAGACATTTCTCCCATGGAGGAAAGTCCGCATGGTGCCTGTTGAATTCAATCCCGATGCAATTTCTGTGTTTCATCAACACTCTGAAGGGCCACAGATTACACAATGCCTCCAGATGTGCCTCGGAAACTACTGTTGGTCCTCCAGGAACCGATCAAAGCGTCGACAGTTTGAGACATTACTCCCAAGGAGAAATGTCAGCATACTATATGTTGTATTCAATCCCGATGCAATTTGTGTGTCTCATCAACACTCTGATAGTCCACGGATTACAGAATGCCTAGAGATGTGCTTCGGAAACTGCTACTGGTCTTCCAGGGAACGATCAAAGCGTAGATAGATTGAGACATTTCTCCCATATACAGAAGAAAGCATGGTGCCTATTGTATTCAATGCCGACGCAATAGTTGTGTTTCATCAACACTCTGAAGGTACACAGACTACTGAATGCCTCCAGATGTGCTTCGGGCACTACTATTGGTCTTCCAGGATTCGATCAGAGCGTAAACAATTTGAGACATTTCTCCCATGGAGAAATGTCCGCATGGTGCCTGTTGTATTCAATCCCGCTGCAATATCTGTGTTTCATCAACACTCTGAAGGTCCACAGACTACGGAATGCCTCCAGATGTGTTTCTGAAACTAGTACTGGTTTTGAAAGAATCGATCAAAGCGTAGACAGTTTGAGACATTACTTCCGTGGAGAAAAGTCCGCATGATGCCTACTGCATTCAATCGCGATGCAATTTCTGTGTCTCATGTAAACTCTGAAAGTCCACAGATTACAGAATGTCTCCAGATGTGCTTCGGAAACTACTACTGGTCTCCAGGAATCAATCAAAGCGTAGACAGTTTGAGACATTACTCCCAATAGAGAAACATACGCATAGTAACTGTTGTATTCAATCCCGATGCAATTTCTGTGATTCATCAACACTATGAAGGACCACAGATTACAGAATGTCTCCAGATGTGTTCGGAACCTACTGCTGGTCTCTCAGGCATCGATCAAATCTTAGACAGTTTGACACATTACCCCCATGGAGAAAATTCAGCATGGTGAATGTTATATTCAATCCCGATGCAATATCTGTGTTTCGTCAATACTCTGAAGGTCCACAGATTACAGGAAGCCTCCAGATGTGCTTCGGAGTCTAGTACTGGTCTTCCAAGAATCGATCAAATCGTAGTCAGTTTGAGACATTACTCACATGGAGAAAAGTCCGCATGGTGCCTGTTGTATTAAATCCCGATGCAATTTCTGTGTTTCATCAACACTCGTAAGGTCCACAGATTACAAATTGACTCCTGATATGCTTTGGAAACTACTACTGTTCTTCCAGCTTAATGATCAAAGCTTTCACAGATTGAGACATTACTCCCATGCAGAAAAGTCCGCATGGTGCCTGTTGTATTCAATCCCGCTGCAATTTCTGTGTTTCATCAACACTCGTAAGGTCCACAGTTTACAGAACGCTTCCAGATGTGCTTCGGAAACTACTACTGGTCTTCCAAGGAATTTTCAAAACGTAGACAGGTTGTCACATTACTCCCATGGAGAAAAGTCCGCATGGTGCCTGTTGTATTCAATCCCGATGCTATTTCTGTGTTTCATCAACACACTGAAGGACCACAGATTACGGAATAACTTCAAATGTACTTCGGAAACGACTACTGGTCTCCGAGGAATCGATCAAAGCGTAGACAGTTTGAGACATTACTCCCATACAGAAACGTCCGCATGGTGCCTACCGTATTCAATCGCGATGCAATTTCTGTGTTTCATCAACACTCTGAACGTACACAGATTGCAGAAGGTCCCCAGATGTGCTTCGGAAACTACAGCTGGCCTCCGTGGATTCGATCAAGGCGTAGACAGTTTGAGACATTACTCCCATGGAGAAAAGTATTCTGTGTTTCATGAACACTCTAAATGACTACAGATTACAGAATGTCTCCAGATGTACTTCGGAAACTACTACTGGTCTCCCAAGAATCGATCAAATCGTTGTCAGTTTGAGACATTACTCACATGGAGAAAAGTCCGCATGGTGCCTGTTGTAAAAATCCCGATGCAATTTCTGTGTTTCATCAACACTCTGAAGGACCACATATTACAGAATAACTCCAAATGTACTTCGGAAACTACTACTGGTCTCTGAGGAATCGGTCAAAGCGTAGACAGTTTGAGACATCACACCCATACAGAAACGTCCGCATGGTGCCTACCGTATTCAATCGCGATGCAATTGCTGTGTTTCATCAACACTCTGAAGGTCCACAGATTACAGAGTGCCTCCAGATGTGCTTCGCTAACGACCACTGGTCCTCCAGGGAATGATCAAATCGTATACAGTTTGAGACATTACTCCCATGGAGAAAAGTCCGCGTGGTGTCTGTTGTATTCAATCCCGATGCAATTTCTGTGATTCGTCAACACTCTGATGGACCACAGATTACACAACGCTTATAGATGTGCTTCGGAAAATACTACTGGTCTTCCAGGGAACGATTAAATCGTATACAGTTTGAGACATTACTCCCATGGAGAAATGAAGGCATGGTTCCTGTTGTACTTAAACCCGATGCAATTTCTGTATTTCAATAACACTCTGAAGGGCTGCAGATTACAGAAGGCCTCCAGATGTGCTTCGGAAACTACTACTGGTCTTCCAGGGAATTTTCAAAAAGGAGACAAGTTGACACATTACTCCCACGGAGAAAAGGCAGCATGGTGCCTATTGTATAAAATCCCGGTGCTATTTCTGTGTTTCATCAACACTCTGAAGGCCCTCAGATTACATAATGCCTCCAAATGTGCTTGGTAAACTACTCTTGGTCTTCCAGGACGTTGAAAGCGTAGACAGTTTGAGACATTACTCCCATGGAGAAATGTCCGCAAGGTGCCTGTTGTATTCAATCCCGATGCAATATCTGTGTTTCATCAACACTCTGAAGGTCCACAGACTACAGAATGCCTCCAGATGTGTTTCTGAAACTAGTACTGGTTATCCAAGAATCGATCAAAGCGTAGACAGTTTGAGACATTACTTCCGTTTAGAAAAGTCCGCATGATGCCTACTGCATTCAATCGCGATGCAATTTCTGTGTCTCATCTAAACTCTGAAAGTCCACAGATTACAGAATGTCACCAGATGTGCTTCGGAAACTACTACTGGTCTCCAGGAATCAATCAAAGCTAAGACAGTTTGAGACATTACTCCGATTGGAGAAACATCCGCATAGTGCCAGTTGTATTCAATCCCGATGCAATTTCTGTGATTCATCAACACTATGAAGGACCACAGAATACAGAATGTCTCAGATGTGTTCGGAACCTACTGCTGGTCTCTCATGCATCGATCAAATCGTAGACAGTTTGACACATTACCCCCATGGAGAAAATTCCGCATGGTGAATGTTATATTCAATCCCGATGCAATTTCTGTGTTTCGTCAATACTCTGAAGGTCCACAGATAACAGGAAGCCTCCAGATGTGCTTCGGAGTCTACTACTGGTCTCCCAGGGATCGATCAAAGCGTAGACAGTTTGATACATTACTCCCATGGAGAAATGTCCGCATGGTGCCTGTTGTATTCAATCCCGCTGCAATATCTGTGTTTCATCAACACTCTGAAGGTCCACAGACTACGGAATGCCTCCAGATGTGTTTCTGAAGCTAGTACTGGTTTTGAAAGAATCGATCAAAGCGTAGACAGTTTGAGACATTACTTCCGTGGAGAAAAGACCGCATGATGCCTACTGCATTCAATCGCGATGCAATTTCTGTGTCTCATGTAAACTCTGAAAGTCCACAGATTACAGAATGTCTCCAGATGTGCTTCGGAAACTACTACTGGTCTCCAGGAATCAATGAAAGCGTAGACAGTTTGAGACATTACTCCCAATGGAGAAACATACGCATAGTGACTGTTGTATTAAATCCCGATGCAATTTCTGTGTTTCATCAACACTCGTAAGGTCCACAGATTACAAATTGACTCCTGATATGCTTTGGAAACTACTACTGTTCTTCCAGCTTAATGATCAAAGCTTTCACAGATTGAGACATTACTCCCATGCAGAAAAGTCCGCATGGTGCCTGTTGTATTCAATCCCGCTGCAATTTCTGTGTTTCATCAACACTCGTAAGGTCCACAGATTAAGGAACGCTTCCAGATGTGCTTCGGAAACTACTACTGGTCTTCCAAGGAATTTTCAAAACGTAGACAGGTTGTCACATTACTCCCATGGAGAAAAGTTCGCATGGTGCCTGTTGTATTCAATCCCGATGCTATTTCTGTGTTTCATCAACACACTGAAGGACCACAGATTACAGAATAACTCCAAATGTACTTCGGAAACGACTACTGGTCTCCGAGGAATCGATCAAAGCGTAGACAGTTTGAGACATTACTCCCATGGAGATAAGTATTCTGTGTTTCATGAACACTCTAAATGACTACAGATTACAGAATGTCTGCAGATGTACTTCGGAAGCTACTACTGGTCTCCCAAGAATCGATCAAATCGTTGTCAGTTTGAGACATTACTCACATGGAGAAAAGTCCGCATGGTGCCTGTTGTAAAAATCCCGATGCAATTTCTGTGTTTCATCAACACTCTGAAGGACCACAGATTACAGAATAACTCCAAATGTACTTCGGAAACTACTACTGGTCTCTGAGGAATCGGTCAAAGCGTAGACAGTTTGAGACATTACTCCTATACAGAAACGTCCGCATGGTGCCTACCGTATTCAATCGCGATGCAATTGCTGTGTTTCATCAACACTCTGAAGGTCCACAGATTACAGAGTGCCTCCAGATGTGCTTCGCTAACGACCACTGGTCCTCCAGGGAATGATCAAATCGTATACAGTTTGAGACATTACTCCCATGGAGAAAAGTCCGCGTGGTGTCTGTTGTATTCAATCCCGATGCAATTTCTGTGATTCGTCAACACTCTGATGGACCACAGATTACACTACGCTTATAGATGTGCTTCGGAAAATACTACTGGTCTTCCAGGGAACGATTAAATCGTATACAGTTTGAGACATTACTCCAATGGAGAAATGAAGGCATGGTTCCTGTTGTACTTAAACCCGATGCAATTTCTGTATTTCAATAACACTCTGAAGGGCTGCAGATTACAGAACGCGTCCAGATGTGCTTCGGAAACTACTACTGGTCTTCCAGAGAATTTTCAAAACGTAGACAAGTTGACACATTACTCCCATGGAGAAAAAGCCGCATGGTGCCTGTTATATTAAATCCCGGTGCTATTTCTGTGTTTCATCAACACTCTGAAGGCCCTCAGATTACATAATGCCTCCAAATGTGCTTGGTAAACTACTCTTGGTCTTCCAGGACGTTGAAAGCGTAGACAGTTTGAGACATTACTCCCATGGAGAAATGTCCGCAAGGTGCCTGTTGTATTCAATCCCGATGCAATATCTGTGTTTCATCAACACTCTGAAGGTCCACAGACTACAGAATGCCTCCAGATGTGTTTCTGAAACTAGTGCTGGTTAACCAAGAATCGAACAAAGCGTAGACAGTTTGAGACATTACTTCCGTTTAGAGAAGTCCGCATGATGCCTACTGCATTCAATCGCGATGCAATTTCTGTGTCTCATCTAAACTCTGAAAGTCCACAGATTACAGAATGTCACCAGATGTGCTTCGGGAACTACTACTGGTCGCCAGGAATCAATCAAAGCGAAGACAGTTTGAGACATTACTCCGATTGGAAAAACATCCGCATAGTGCCTGTTGTATCAATCCCGATGCAATTTCTGTGATTCATCAACACTATGAAGGACCACAGAATACAGAATGTCTCAGATGTGTTCGGAACCTACTGCTGGTCTCTCATGCATCGATCAAATCGTAGACAGTTTGACACATTACCCCCATGGAGAAAATTCCGCATGGTGAATGTTATATTCAATCCCGATGCAATTTCTGTGTTTCGTCAATACTCTGAAGGTCCACAGATAACAGGAAGCCTCCAGATTAGCTTCGGAGTCTACTACTGGTCTCCCAGGGATCGATCAAAGCGTAGACAGTTTGATACATTACTCCCATGGAGAAAAGTTCGCATGGTGCCTGTTTTATTCAATCCCGATACAATTTCTGTGTTTCATCAAAACTCTGAAGGACCACTGATTACAGAATGGGTCCAGATGTGCTTCGGAAACTACTACTGGTCTCCCTGGATTCGATCAAATAGTAGACAGTTTGATACATTACACCCATGGAGAAAAGGCCGCATGGTGCCTGCTGTATTCAATCCCGATGCAATTTCTATGCTTCATCAACACTCTGAAGGACCACAGATTACAGAATAACTCCAAATGTGCTTCAGAAATTACTACTGGTCTCTCAGGAATCGATCAAATCGTAGACAGTATGAGACATTACCCCCATGGAGAAAAGTTCGCATGGTGCCTGTTGCCTTCAGTCCCGATGCAATTTCTGTGTTTCATCAACACTCTGAAGGACCACAGATTACAGAATGTCTCCAGATCTGCTTCGGAAATTACTACTGGTGTCTCAGGAATCGATCAAAGCGTAGACTGTTTGAGACATTACTCCCATGGAGAAAAGTTCACACGTAGCCTGTTGTATTCTATCCCGATGCAATTTCTGTGTTTCATCAACACTCTGAAGGACCACTGGTTACAGAATGTCTCCAGATGTGCTTCGGAACCTACTGCTGGTCTCTCAATAATCGATCAAATCGTAGACTGTTTGAGACATTACCCCCATGGAGAAAATTCCGCATGGTGAATAATATATTCAATCCCGATGCAATTTCAGTGTTTCATCAATACTCTGAAGGTACGCAAATTACAGGAAGGCTCGGGATGTGCTTCGGAGTCTACTACTGGTCTCCCAGGAATCGATCAAAGCGTAGACAGTTTGATACATTACTCCCATGGAGAAAAATTCGCATAGTGCCTGTTGTATACAATCCCGATGCAATTTCTGTGTTTCATCAACACTCTGAAGGACCACTGATTACAGAATGTCTCCAGATGTGCTTTGGAAACTACTACTGGTCTCCGAGGAATCTATTCAAGCGTAGACAGTTTGAGACATTACTCCCATGGAGAAAAGTCCGCTTGGTGCCTGTTGTATTCAATCCCGATGCAATTTCTGTGTTTCATCTACACTCTGAAGGTCCACAGATTAATGGAAGCCTCCAGATGTGCTTCGGAAACTACTACTGGTCTCCGGGGAATCTATTCAAGCGTAGACAGTTTGAGACATTACTCCCATGGAGAAAAGTCAGCATGGTGCCTGTTGCCTTCAATCCCGATGCAATTTCTGTGTTTCATCAACACTCTGAAGGACCACAGATTACAGAACGCCTCCACATGTGCTTCGGAAAGTATGGCTGGTCTTCCAGGGAGCGATCAAAGCGTTGACAGATTGATATATTACACCCATGGTGAAAAGTCCGCATTGTGCCTGTTGTTTTCAAACCTGTTGCAATTTCTGTGCTTCATCGACACTCAGAAGGACCACAGATTACAGAATGTCTAAAGGTGTAGTTCGGAAACTACTACTGGTCTCTCTGGAATCGATCAAAGCGGTGACAAACTGAGACATTACTCCCATACAGAAACGTCAGCATGGTGCATACTGTTTTCAATCGCGATTCAATTTCCATGTTTCATCAACACTCTGAAGGTCCACATACTACAGAATGTCTCCAGATGTCCTTCGGAAACTACTACTGGCCTCCGAGGAATGTAAACAGTTTGAGACATTACTCCCATGGAGAAAAGTCAGCATGGTGCCTGTTGTATGCAATCCAGATGCAATTTCTGTGTTTCATCAACACTGTGAAGGTCCACAGATTACAGAACGCCTCCACATGTGCTTCGGAAAGTATGGCTGGTCTTCCCGGGAGCGATCAAAGCGTTGACAGATTGATATATTACACCCATGGATAAAAGCCCGCATGGTGCCTGTTGTATTCAATCCCGATGCAATATCTGTGTTTCATCAACACTCTGAAGGTCCACAGACTACAGAATGCCTCCAGATGTGTTTCTGAAAGTAGTACTGGTCTTCCAAGAATCGATCAAAGCGTAGACAATTTGAGACATTACTTCCATATAGAAAAGTCCGCATGATGCGTAATGCATTCAATCGCGATGCAATTTCTGTGTTTCATCAAAACTCTGAAAGTCCACAGATTAGAGAATGTCTCCAGATGTGCTTCGGAAACTACTACTGGTCTCCCAGGAATCAATCAAAGCGTAGACAGTGTGAGACATTACTTCCATGGAGATAAGTCCGCATGATGCCTACTGCATTCAATCGCGATGCAATTTCTGTGTTTCATCAACATTCTGAAGGACCACAGATTACAGAATGTATCCAGATGTACTTCGGAACCTACTACTGGTCTCCGATGAATCTATTCAAGAGTACAACAGTTTGAGATATTACTCCCATGGAGAAAAGTCAGCATGGTGCCTGTTGTATGCAATCCCGATGCGAATTCTGTGTTTCATTAACACTCTGAAGGACCACAGATTACAGAATGTCTCCAGATGTGCTTCGGAACCTACTGCTGGTCTCTCGGGAATCGATAATATCGTAGACAGATTGAGACTTTACCCCCATGGAGAAAGTTACGCTCGGTGCCTGTTATATTCAATCCCGATGCAATTTCTGTGTTTCACCAACACTCTGAATTTACACAGATTACACGAAGCCTCCAGATGTGCTTCGAAAACTACTACTGGTCTCACAGGAATCGATCAAAGCGTAGACAGTTTGAGACATTACTCCCATGGAGAAACGACCGCATGGTGCCTGTTCTATTCAATCCCGATGCAATTCCTGTGTTTCATCAACACTCTGAAGGTCCACAGATTACAGAATGCCACCAGATGTGATTCGGAACCTACTACTGGTCTCTCAGGAATCGATCAAATCGTAGACAGTTCGAGAACGTACATCCATGGAGAAAAGTCCGCATGGTGCCTGTTGTATTCAATCCCGATGAAATTTCTGTGCTTCATCAACACTCTGAATGACCACAGATTACAGAATGTCTCCAGATCTGCTTCGGAAACTACTACTGGTCTCTCAGGAATCGATCAAAGCGTAGACAGTATGAGACATTACTCCCATACAGAAACGTCCGCATGGTGCCTACAGTATTCAATCGCGATGCAATTTCTGTGTTTCATCAACACTCTGAAGGTCCACAGATTACAGAATGTCTCCAGTTGTGCTTCGGATACTACTACTGGTCACCGAGGTTTCGTTCAAAGCGTAGACAGTTTGAGACATTACTCCCATGGAGAAAAGTTTTCTGCGTTTCATCAACACTCTAAACGACTACAGATTACAGAATGTCTCCAGATGTACTTCGGAACCTACTACTGGTCTCCCAAGAATCGATCAAATCGTAGTCAGGTTGAGACATTACTCCCATGGAGAATAGTTCGCATGGTGCCTGTTGTATTCAATAGCGATGCTATTTCTGTGTTTCATCAACACTCTGAAGGTCCACAGACTACAGGAAGCCTCCAGATGTGCTTCGGAAACTACTACTGGTCTCCCAGGAATCGATCAAATCGTAGACAGTTTCAGACATTACTCCCATGGAGAAAAGTCCGCATGGTGCCTGTTGTATTCCATGCCGATGCAATTTCTGTAGTTTGTCATCAATCTGAACTTCCACAGATTACAGAATGCCTCCAGATGTACTTCGGAACTTACTACTGGTCTCTCAGGAATCGATCAAATCGTAGACAGTTTGAGATACTACTTCCTTGGAGAAACGTCCGTATGGTGCCTACTCTATTCAATCGCGATGCAATTTCTGTGTTTCATCACCTCTCTGGAGGTCAGCAGATTACAGGAAGCCTCCAGGTGTGCTTCGGACACTACTACTGGTCTCCCAGGAATTGATCAAGGCGTAGACAGTTTGATGCATTACTCCAATTGAGAAAAGTCCGCATAGTAAGTGTTGTATTCAATCCCGATGCAATATCTGTATTTATCAACACTCTGAAGGACCACAGTCTACAGAATGTCTCCAGATGTGCTTCGGAACCTACTAATGGTCTCTCAAGAGTCGATCTAATCGTAGACAGTTTGAGATATTACTCCCATGGAGAAACGTCTTCGTGGTGCTTACTGTATTCAATCGCGATGCAATTTCTGTGTTTCATCAACACTCCGAAGGTGCACAGATCACAGGAAGCCTCCAGATGTGCTTCGGAAACTACTACTGGTCTAACAGGAATCGATCAAAGCGTAGACAGTTAGACTCATTACTCCCATGGAGAAAAGTCCGCATGGTGCCTGTTGTATGCAATCCCGATGTAATTTCTGTGTTTCATCGACACTCTGAAGGTCCACAGATTACAGAATGCCTCAAGATGTGTTTCGTAAACGACTACTGGTCTCCCAGGAATCGATCAAAGCGTAGACAGTTTGAGATATTACTCCCATGGAGAAATGTTTCCGTGTTTCATCAACCCTCTAAACGACCACAGATTACAGAACGTTTCCAGATGTGCTTCGGAAGCTACTACTGGTCTCTCAAGAATCGATCAGAGCGTAGACAGTTTGATACAATACTCCCATGGAGAAAAGTCCGCATGATGCCTGTTGTATTCAATCCCGATGCAATTTCTGTGTTTCATCAACACTCTGAAGGGCCACAGATTACAGAATGTCTCCAAATGTGCTTCGCAAACTACTACTGGTATTCCAGGTATCGATCAAAACTTAGAAAGTTTGAGACATTACTCCCATGGAGATAAGTCAGCATGGTGCGTGTTGTATTCAATCCCGATGCAATTTATGTGTTTCATCAACACTCAGAAGGACCTGAGATGACAGAATGTCTCAAAATGTGCTTTGGAAACAACTACTGGTATTCCAGGTATCGATCAAAACTTAGAAAGTTTGAGACATTACTCCCATGGAGATAAGTCCGCATGGTGCCTGTCGTATTCAAACCCGATGAAATTACTGTGTTTCATCACCACTCTGAAGTTCCAAAGATTACAAAATGCCTCCGGATGTGCTTCGGATGCTACTACTGGTCTCCCACGAATTGATCAAACCGTAGACAGTTTGGGACATTACTCCTATGGAAAATAGTCTGCTTGGTGAATGTTGTATGCAATCCCGATGCAATTTCTGTGTTTCATCAACACTCTGAAGGTCCACAGATCACAGAATGCCGCCAGATGTGCTTTGGAAACTACTACTGGTCTCCGAGCAGTCGATCAAAGCGTAGACAGTTTGAGACATTACTCCCATGGAAAAAAGTTTTCTGTGTATCATCAACACCCTAAACGACCACAATTATGTAATGTCTCCAGATGTGCTTCGGAACCTACTACTGGTCGCTCAGGAAACGATCAAAACGTAGACAGCTGGAAACATTGATCCTATGGAGTAACGTCAGCATGGGGCTGTTGTATTGAATCCCGACGATATTTCTGTGTTTCATCAACACTCTGAAGCACCACAGATTACAGAATGTCTCCTGATGTGCTTCGGAAACGGCTACTGGTCTCATAGGAATCGATCAAAGCGTAGACAGTTTGAGACATTATTCCCATGGAGAAAAGTTCGCATGTTGCCTGTTGTACTCAATCCGATGCAATTTCTGTGTTTCATCGACACTCTGAAAGACCACAGATTACAGAATGTCTCCTGATGTGCTTCGGAAACTACTTCTGGTCTCCGAGGAATCTACTCAAGCGTAGACAGTTTGAGACATTACTCCCATGGTGAAATGTCTGCATGCTGCGTGTTGTATTCAATCCCGATGCAATTTCTGTGTTTCATCAACACTCTAACGTTCCACACATTACAGAATGCCTCCAGAAGTGCTTCGGAACCTACTACTGGTCTCTCAGGAATCGATCAAATCGTAGACAGTTAGATACATTACTCCCATGGAGGAAAGTCCACATGGAGCCTGTTGTATTCTATCCCTTTACTATTTCTGTGTTTCATCAACACTCTGAAGGACCACAGATTCCAGGATGACTACAGATGTGCTTCGGAAGCTACTACTGGTCTCCCAGGAATCGATCAAAGCGTAGACAGTTTCAAACATTACTCACATGGAGAAAAGTCCGCATGGTGCCTGTTGTATTCCATGCCGATGCAATTTCTGTGGTTCATCATCAATCTGAACTTCCACAGATTACAAAATGCCTCCAGATGTACTTCGGAACTTACTACTGGTCTCTCAGGAATCAATAAAAGCGTAGAGAGTTTGAGACACTACTCACATGGAGAACGTCCGTATGGTGCCTACTCTATTCAATCGCGATGCAATTTCTGTTTTTCATCAACTCTCTGGAGGTCAGCAGATTACAGGAAGCCTCCAGATATGCTTCGGAAACTACTACTGGTCTCCCAGGAATCTATCAAAGCGTGGACAGTTAGATACATTACTCCCATGGAGAAAAGTCAGCATGGTGCCTGTTGTATGTAATACCGATGCAATTTCTTTGTTTCATCAACACTCTGAAGGTCCACAGATTACAGAATGCCTCCACATGTGCTTCGGAAACTACTACTGGTCTCCCAGGAATCGAACAAAGCGTAGACAGTTTGAGACATAACTCCCTTGGAAAAAAGTCTGCATGGTGCCTGTTGTATGCAATCCCGATGCAATTTCTGTGTTTCATCGACACGCTGAAGGTCCACAGATTACAGAATGCCTCCACATGTGCTTCGGAAACTACTACTGGTCTCTCAGGAATCGATCAAAGCGTAGTCAGTTAGATACATTGCTCCCATTGAGGAATGCCCGCATGGTGCCTGTTGTTTTAAATCCCGACACAATTTCTGTGTTTCATCAACATTCTGAAGGTCCACAGATTACAGAATATCTCCAGATGTGCTTCGGGAACTACTACTGGTCTCCGAGGTTTCGATCAGGGCGTAGACAGTTTGAGACACTACTCCTATGGAGAAAAGTTTTCTGTGTTTCATCAACACTCTAAACGACCACAGATTACAGAATGTCTCCGGATGTGCTTCGGAATCTACTACTGGTCTCTCAGGAATCGATCAAAGCGTAGACAGTTTGAGACATTACTGCCATGGACAAACGTCTGCATGGTGTTGTTGTATTCAGTCCAGACGAAATTACTGTGTTTCATCAACACTCTGAAGGACCACAGATTACAGAATGTGTCCAGATGTGCTTCGGAAACTACTACTAGTCTCCGAGGAATCGATCAAAGCGTAGACAGTTTCATACGTTACTCCCATGGAGAAAAGTCCACATGGTGCCTGTTGTATTCAATCCCGATTCAATTTCTGTGTTTCCTCAACTCTCTGAAGGTCCACAGATTACAGAATGACTCCAGATGTGCTTCTGAATCTGCTGCTGGTCACTCAACAATCGATAAAATCGTAGACAGTTTGAGACATGACTCCCAATGCAGAAACGTCCGCATGGTGCCTACTGTATTCAATTCTGATGCAATTTCTGTTTCATCAACACTCAGAAGGTACACAGATTACAGGAAGACTACAGATGTGCTTCGGAATCTACTACTGGTCTCCCAGGAATCGATCAAAGCGTATGCAGTTTGAGACATTACTCCCATGGAGAAAAGTCCGCATGGTGCCTGTTTTATTCAGTCCCGATGGAATTTCTGTGTTTCATCAACACTCTGAAGGACCACAGATTACTGGATGACTACAGTTGTGCTTCGGAAACTACTAATGGTCTCCCACGAATCGATCAAAGCGTAGACAGTTTCAGACATTACTCCCATGGAGAAAAGTCCGCATGGTGCCTGTTGTATTCCATGCCGATGCAATTTCTGTGGTTCATCATCAATCTGAACGTCCACAGATTACAGAATGCCACCAGATGTGCTTTGGAAACCACTACTGGACTCCCAGGAATCGATCAAAGCGTAGACAGTTTGAGACACTACTCCCATGGAGAAAACTCCTTATGGTGCGTGTTTTATTCAATTCCGATGCAATTTCTGTGTTTCATCAACACTCTGAAGGATCACTGATTACAGGATGACTACAGATGTGCGTCGGAAACTACCACTGGTCTCCCAGAAATCAATCTACTGTATTGAATCCCGATGCAATTTCTGTGTTTCATCAACGCTCTGAAGGTCCACAGACTTCAGAATGCCTCCAGATGTGCTTCGGAAACTTCTACTACTCTCCCAGGAATCGATAAAAGCGTACAAGGATTGAGACATTACTCCCATGGTGAAAATTCCGCATGGTGCCTGTTGTATTCAACCCCGATGCCATTTAAGTGGTTCATCACCAATCTGAACGTCCACAGATTACAGAACGCCTCCAGATGTGCTTCGGAAACTTCTACTGGTCTCCCAGGAATCGATCAAAACTTAAACAGTTTGAGACATTACCCCATGGAGAAAAGTCCACCTGGTGCCCACCGTATTTAATCCCGATGCAAATTCTGTGTTTCATCAACACTCTAAACGACAACAGATAACAGGAAGCATCCAGGTGTGCTTCGGAAACTACTACTGGTCTCCCAGGAATCGATCAAAGCGTAGACAAATTGAGACACTACTCCGATGGAGAAAAGTCCGTATGGTGTTTGTTGTATTCAATCCCGATGCAATGTATGTGTTTCATCAACACTCTGAAGATCCACAGATTCCAGGAAGCCTCCAGATATGCTTCGGAAACTGCAACTGGAGTCCCATTAATCGATCAAATCGTAGACAGGTTGAGACATTACTCCCATGGAAAATAGTCTGCATGGTGCCTGTTGTATACAATCCCGGTTCAATTCCAGTTTTTCATCAACACTCTGAAGGTCACAAAATTACAGAATGCCTCCACATGTGCTTCGGAAACTTCTATTGGTCTCCCAGGAATCGATCAAAGCGTAGACAGCTTGAGACATTACTCCCATGGAGAAAAGTCCGAATGGTGCCTGTTGTATTCAATTTCGATGCAAATTCTGTGCTTCATCAACACCCTGAAGGACCACAGAGTACAGGAGGCTTCCAGATGTGCTTCGGAAAATACTACTGGTCTCCCAGGTATCGATCAAAGCATAGACAGTTTGAGACATTAGTTCCATGGAGAAACGTTTTCTGTGTTTCATCAACACTCTAAACGACCACAGATTACAGAATGTCTCCGAATATGCTTCGGAACCTACTACTGGTCTCTCAGGAATCGATCAAAGGGTAGACAGTTTGAGACATTACTCCCATGGACAAACGTCCACATGGTTCTGTTGTATTCAGTCCCGACGATATTTCTGTGTTTCATCAACACTCTGAAGGACCACAGATTACAGAACGTCTAAACATGTGCTTCGGAATCTACTACTGGTCTACCAGGAATCGATCAATGCGGAGACAGTTTCATACATTACTCGCATGGAGAAAAGTCGCATGTTGCTTACTGTATTCAATCCCAATGCAAATTCTGTATTTCATCAACACTGTGAAGGTCCACAGATTTAAAGAAGCCTCCAGATGTGCTTCGGAAGCTACAACTGGTCTTTCAGGAATCTATCAAAGCATAGAAAGTTTGAGACACTACTATCATTGAAAAAAGTCCGTATGGTGCCTGTTGTATTCAATCCCGATGCAATTTATGTGTTTCATCAACACTTTGAAGGTCCACAGATTACAGAATGCTTCTAGATGTGCATCGGAAACTACTACTTGCCTTCCAGGAAACGATCAAAGCGTAGACTACATGAGACATTACTCCCATGGAGGAAAGGGCGCATGGTGACTGTTGTATTCAATTCCGAGGCAATTTCTGTGTTTCAACAACACTTTGAAGGTCCACAGATTACAGAATGCCTCCAGATGTGCATCGGAAGCTACTACTGGTCTTCCAGGAAACGATCAAATCGTAGACTGTTTGAGACATTACTCCCATGGAGGAAAGTGCGCATGGTGAATGTTGTATTCAATAGCGATGCAATTTCTGTGTTTCAACAACAGTCTGATAGTCCACAGATTACGGAATGCCTCTAGATGTGCATCGGAAACTACTTCTGGTCTTCAAGGTAACGAAAAAAGCGTAGACTGTTTGAGACATTACTCCCATGGAGGAAAGTGCTAATGGTGACTGTTGTATTCAATCCCGATGCAATTTCTGTGTTTCATCAACACTCTGATAGTCCACAGTTTCCAGAAAGCCTCCAGATGTGCATCTGAAACTACTACTGGCCTTCAAGGGAACGATCAAAGCGTAGACTATTTGAGACATTACTCCCATGGAGGAAAGTGCGCATGGTGACTGTTGTATTCCATCCTGATGCAATTTCTGTGTTTCATCAATACTTGGAAGGTCCACAGATTACAGAATGCCTCCAGATGTGCATCGGATACTACTACTGGTCTTCCAGGGAAGGATCAAAGCGTAGACTGTTTGAGACATTACTCCCACGGAGGAAAGTGCATGGTGACTGTTGTATTCAATCCCGATGCAATTTCTGTGTTTCATCAACACTCTGATAGTCCACAGATTACAGAATGCCTCCAGATGTGCATCGGAATGTACTACTGGTCTTCACGGGAACCAAAAAAGCATAGACTGTTTGTGACATTACTCCCATTGACGAAAGTGCGCATGGTGACTATTGTATTGAATCCCAAGGCAATTTCTGTGTTTCATCAACACTTTGAAGGTCCACAGATTACAGAATGCCTCTAGATGTGCATCGGAAACTACTACTTGTCTTCCAGGAAACGACCAAAGCGTAGACTACTTGAGACATTACTCCCATGGAGGAAAGTGCGGATGGTGACTGTTGTATTCAATTCTGAGGCAATATCTGTGTTTCAACAACACTTTGAAGGTCCACAGATTACACAATGCCTCCAGATGTGCATCGGAAACTACTACTGGTCTGCCAGGAAACGATCAAATCGTAGACTGTTTGAGACATTACTCCCATGGAGGAAAGTGCGCATGGTGAATGTTGTATTCAATAGCGATGCAATTTCTGTGTTTCAACAACACTCTGATAGTCCACAGATTACAGAATGCCTCCAGATGTGCATCGGAAACTACTACTGGTCTTCATGGGAACGATAAAACCGTAGACTGTTTGAGACATTAGTCCCATGGAGGAAAGTGCGCATGGTTAATGTTGTATTCAATAGCGATGCAATTTCTGTGTTTCAACAACACTCTGATAGTCCACAGATTACAGAATGCCTCCAGATGTGCATCGGAAACTACTACTGGTCTTCATTGGAACGAAAAAAGCGTAGACTGTTTGAGACATTACTCCCATGGAGGAAAGTGCGCATGGTGACTGATGTATTCAATCCCTATGCAATTTCTGTGTTTCAACAACACTCTGATAGTCCACAGATTACAGAATCACCAGATGTGCATCGGAAACTACTACTGGTCTTCATGGGAACGATAAAACCTTAGACTGTTTGAGACATTAGTCCCATGGAGGAAAGTGCGCATGGTTAATGTTGTATTCAATAGCGATGCAATTTCTGTGTTTCAACAACACTCTGATAGTCCACTGATTACAGAATGCCTCCAGATGTGCATCGGAAACTACTACTGGTCTTCATGGGAACGAAAAAAGCGTAGACTGTTTGAGACATTACTCCCATGGAGGAAAGTGCACATGGTGACTGTTGTATTCAATGCAGAGGCAATTTCTGTGTTACATCAACACTCTGATAGTCCACAGATTACAGAATGCCTCCAGATGTGCATCGGAATCTACTACTGGTCTTCATGGAACGATCGAAGCGATGACAGTTTGAGACATTACTCCCATGGAGGAAAGTGCGCTTGGTGACTGATGTATTCAATTCCGTTGCAATTTCTGTGTTTCAACAACACTCTGATAGTCCACAGATTACAGAATGCCTCCAGATATGCATCGGAAACTACTACTGGTCTTTCAGGGGACGATCAAATCGTAGACTGTTTGAGACATTACTCCCATTGAGGAAAGTGCGTATGGTGACTGATGTATTCAATTCCGATGCAATTTCTGTGTTTCATCAACACTCAGATAGTCCACTGATTACAGAAGTCCTCCAGATGTGCATCGGAAACTACTACTGGTCTTCATGGAACGTTTGAAGCGATGACAGTTTGAGACATTACTCCCATGAGGGAAAGTGCGCATGCTGACTGATGTATTCAATCCCGATGCAATTTCTGTGTTTCATCAGCACTTTGAAGGTCCACAGATTACAGAATGCCTCTAGATGTGCATCGGGAACTACTAATTGTCTTCCAGGAAACGATCAAATCGTAGACTACTTGAGACATTATTCCCATGGAGGAAAGTGCGCATGGTGACTGTTGTATTCAATCCCGAAGCATTTTCTGTGTTTCAACAACACTTTGAAGGTCCACAGATTACAGAATGCCCCTAGATGTGCATCGGGAACTACTACTTGTCTTCCAGGAATCGATCAAAGCGTAGACTACTTGAGACATTAATCCCATGGAGGAAATTGCGCATGGTGACTGTTGTAGTGAATCCCGAGGCAATTTCGGTGTTTCAACAACACTTTGAAGATCCACAGATTACAGAATGCCTCCAGATGTGCATCGGAAACTACTACTGGTCTTCCAGGAAACGATCAAATGGTAGACTGTTTGAGACTTTACTCCCATGGAGCAAAGTGCGCATGGTGAATGTTGTATTCAATAGCGATGCAATTTCTGTGTTACATCAACACTCTGATAGTCCACAGATTACAGAATGCCTCCAGATGTGCATCGGAATCTACTACTGGTCTTCCAGGGAACGGAAAAATCGTAGAATGTTTGAGACATTACTCCCATGGAGAAAAGTGCGCATGGTGACTGTAGTATTCAATCCCGAGGCAATTTCTGTGTTTCATCATCATTTTGAAGGTCCACAGATTACAGAATGCCTCCAGATATGCATCGGAAACCACTACTGGTCTTCATGGAACGATCGAAGCGATGACAGTTTGAGACATTACTCCCATGGAGGAAAGTGCGCATGGTGACTGATGTATTCAATCCCTATGCAATTTCTGTGTTTCAACAACAGTCTGATAGTCCACAGATTACAGAATGCCTCCAGATGTGCATCGGAAACTACTACTGGTCTTCATGGGAACGAAAAAAGCGTAGACTGTTTGAGACATTACTCCCATGGAGGAAAGTGCGCATATTGATAGTTGTATTCAATCCCGAGGCACTTTCTTTGTTTCATCAACACTTAGAAGGTCTACAGATTACAGAATGCCTCCAGATGTGCATCGGAAACTAGTACTGGTCTTCCTAAGAACGACCAAGGCGTAGACTACTTGAGACATTACTCCCATGGAGGAACTTCCGCATGGTGACTGTTGTATTCAATCCCGATGCAATCTCTGTGTTTCATCTACACTCTGATAGTCCACAGATTACAGAATGCCTCCAGATGTGCATCGGAAACTACTGCTGGTCTTCATGGAACGATCAAAGCGATGACAGTTTGAGACATTACTCCCATGGAGGAAAGTGCGCATGGTGACTGATGTATTCAATCCCGATGCAATTTCTGTGTTCAACAACACTCTGATAGTCCACAGATTACAGAATGCTCCAGATGTGCATCGGAAACTACTACTGGTCTTTATGGGAACGAAACAAGCGTAGACTGTATGAGACATTACTCCCGCTGTGGAAAGTGCGCATGGTGACTGTTGTATTCTATGCAGAGGCAATTTCTGTGTTACATCAACACTCTGATAGTGCACAGATTACAGAATGCCTAAAGATGTGCATCGGAATCTACTACTGGTCTTCCAGGGACCGGAAAAAGCGTAGACTGTTTGAGACATTACTCCCATGGAGAAAAGTGCGCATGGTGACTGTTGTATTCAATACCGAGGCAATTTCTGTGTTTCAACAACACTCTGATAGTCCACAGATTACAGAATGCTCCAGATGTGCATCGGAAACTACTACTGGTCTTTATGGGAACGAAACAAGCGTAGACTGTATGAGACATTACTCCCGCTGTGGAAAGTGCGCATGGTGACTGTTGTATTCTATGCAGAGGCAATTTCTGTGTTACATCAACACTCTGATAGTGCACAGATTACAGAATGCCTAAAGATGTGCATCGGAATCTACTACTGGTCTTCCAGGGACCGGAAAAAGCGTAGACTGTTTGAGACATTACTCCCATGGAGAAAAGTGCGCATGGTGACTGATGTATTCAATCCCGATGCAATTTCTGTGTTTCAACAACACTCTGATAGTCCACAGATTACAGAATGCTCCAGATGAGCATCGGAAACTACTACTGGTCTTCATTTGAACGAAAAAAGCGTAGACTGTTTGAGACATTACTCCCACTGTGGAAAGTGCGCATGGTGACTGTTGTATTCAATGCAGAGGCAATTTCTGTGTTACATCAACACTCTGATAGTCCACAGATTACAAAATGCCTCCAGATGTGCATCGGAATCTACTACTGGTCTTCTAGGGAACTGAAAAAGCGTAGACTGTTTGAGACATTACTCCCATGGAGAAAAGTGCGCATGGTGACTGTTGTATTCAATCCCGAGGCAATTTCTGTGTTTCATCAACACTTTGAAGGTCCACAGATTACAGAATGAATCCAGATGTGCAGCGGAAACTACAACTGGTCTTCTAGGGAACTTCCAAAGCGTTGAGTGTTTGAGACTTTACTCCCACGGAGGAAAGTGCGCATTGTGACTGTTGTATTCAATCCCGATGCTATTTCTGTGTTTCATCAACTCTATGATTATCCACAGATACAGAATGACTCCAGATGGGCTTAGGAAACTACTACTGGTCTTCCAGGGAACGATCAATGCGTAGACTGTTTGAGACATTACTATCATGGAGGAAAGTGCGCATGGTGACTATTGTATTCAATCACGATGCAATTTTCTGTGTTCAACACTCTGATAGTCCACAGATTACAGAATGCCTCCAGATGTGTATCGGAAACTACTACTGGTCTTCCAGGGAACGATCAAAGCGTAGACTGTTTGAGACATTACCCCCATGGAGGAAAGTGCGCATTGTGAATGTTGTATTCAATCCCGTTGCAATTTCTGTGTTTCATCAACACTCTGATAGTCCACAGATTACAGAATGCCTCCAGATGTGCGTCGGAAACTACTACTGGTCTTCCTGTGAACGATCAAAGCGTAGACTGTATGAGACATTACTCCCACGGAGGAACATGCGCATGGTGACTGATGTATTCAATCCCGAGGCAATTTCTGTGTTTCATCAACACTTTGAAGGTATACAGATTACAGAATGCCGCCTGATGTGCATCGGCAACTACTACTGGTCTTCCAGGTAACGATCAAAGTGTAGACTATTTAAGACATTACGCCCATGGAGGAAAGTGCGCATGGTGACTGATGTATTCAATCCCGATGCAATTTCTGTGTTTCATCAACACTCTGATAGTCCACAGATTACAGAATGCCTCCAGATGTGCATAGTATCCTACTACTAGTCTACAAGGGAACGATCACAGCGTAGACTGTTTGAGACATTGCTCCCATGGAGGAAAGTGCGCATGGTGACTGTTGTGTTCTATCCCGAATCAATTTCTGTGTTTCACCAACACTTTGATAGACCACAGATTACAGAATGCCTACAGATGTGCAACGAAAACTACTACTGGTCTTCCAGGGAACGATCAAGTCGTAGACTGTTTGAGACATAACTCCCATGGAGGAAAGTGCGCATGGTAACTGTTGTATTCAATCTCTATAAAATTTATGTGTTTCAACAACACTCTGATAGTCCACAGATTACAGAATGCCTCCAGATGTGCGTCGGAAACTTTTACTGGTCTTCCAGTAAACGATCAAAGCGTAGACAGTTTGAGACATTACTCCCATGGAGGAACATGCGCATGGTGACTGTTGTATTCAATCCCGAGGAAATTTCTGTGTTTCATCAACACTTTGAAGGTCCACAGATTACAGAATGCCTCCAGATGTGCATCGGAAACTACTACTGGTCTTCATGGAACGATCGAATCGATGACGGTTTGAGACATTTCTCCCATGGAGGAAAGTGCGCATGGTGACTGTTGTATTCAATCCCGATGCAATTTCTGTGTTTCATCTACACTCTGATAGTCCACAGATTACAGAATGCCTCCAGATGTGCATCGGAAACTACTACTGGTCTTCATGGAACGATCGAAGGGATGACAGTTTGAGACATTACTCCCAAGGAGGAAATTGCGCATGGTGACTGATGTATTCAATCCCGATGCAATTTCTGTGTTTCATCTACACTCTGATAGTCCACAGATTACAGAATGCCTCCAGATGTGCATCGGAAAGTAGTACTGGTCATCCTAAGAACGACCAAGGCGTAGACTATTTGGGACATTACTCCCATGGAGGAACTTCCGCATGGTGACTGTTGTATTCAATCCCGATGCAATTTCTGTGTTTCATCTACACTCTGATAGTCCACAGTTTACAGAATGCCTCCAGATGTGCATCTGAAACTACTACTGGCCTTCAAGGGAACGATCAAAGCGTAGACTATTTGAGACATTACTCCCATGGAGGAAAGTGCGCATGGTGACTGTTGTATTCCATCCTGATGCAATTTCTGTGTTTCATCAATACTTGGAAGGTCCACAGATTACAGAATGCCTCCAGATGTGCATCGGAAACTAGTACTGGTCTTCCTAAGAACGACCAAGGCGTAGACTACTTGAGACATTACTCCCATGGAGGAACTTCCGCATGGTGACTGTTGTATTCAATCCCGATGCAATCTCTGTGTTTCATCTACACTCTGATAGTCCACAGATTACAGAATGCCTCCAGATGTGCATCGGAAACTACTGCTGGTCTTCATGGAACGATCAAAGCGATGACAGTTTGAGACATTACTCCCATGGAGGAAAGTGCGCATGGTGACTGATGTATTCAATCCCGATGCAATTTCTGTGTTCAACAACACTCTGATAGTCCACAGATTACAGAATGCTCCAGATGTGCATCGGAAACTACTACTGGTCTTTATGGGAACGAAACAAGCGTAGACTGTATGAGACATTACTCCCGCTGTGGAAAGTGCGCATGGTGACTGTTGTATTCTATGCAGAGGCAATTTCTGTGTTACATCAACACTCTGATAGTGCACAGATTACAGAATGCCTAAAGATGTGCATCGGAATCTACTACTGGTCTTCCAGGGACCGGAAAAAGCGTAGACTGTTTGAGACATTACTCCCATGGAGAAAAGTGCGCATGGTGACTGTTGTATTCAATACCGAGGCAATTTCTGTGTTTCAACAACACTCTGATAGTCCACAGATTACAGAATGCTCCAGATGTGCATCGGAAACTACTACTGGTCTTTATGGGAACGAAACAAGCGTAGACTGTATGAGACATTACTCCCGCTGTGGAAAGTGCGCATGGTGACTGTTGTATTCTATGCAGAGGCAATTTCTGTGTTACATCAACACTCTGATAGTGCACAGATTACAGAATGCCTAAAGATGTGCATCGGAATCTACTACTGGTCTTCCAGGGACCGGAAAAAGCGTAGACTGTTTGAGACATTACTCCCATGGAGAAAAGTGCGCATGGTGACTGATGTATTCAATCCCGATGCAATTTCTGTGTTTCAACAACACTCTGATAGTCCACAGATTACAGAATGCTCCAGATGAGCATCGGAAACTACTACTGGTCTTCATTTGAACGAAAAAAGCGTAGACTGTTTGAGACATTACTCCCACTGTGGAAAGTGCGCATGGTGACTGTTGTATTCAATGCAGAGGCAATTTCTGTGTTACATCAACACTCTGATAGTCCACAGATTACAAAATGCCTCCAGATGTGCATCGGAATCTACTACTGGTCTTCTAGGGAACTGAAAAAGCGTAGACTGTTTGAGACATTACTCCCATGGAGAAAAGTGCGCATGGTGACTGTTGTATTCAATCCCGAGGCAATTTCTGTGTTTCATCAACACTTTGAAGGTCCACAGATTACAGAATGAATCCAGATGTGCAGCGGAAACTACAACTGGTCTTCTAGGGAACTTCCAAAGCGTTGAGTGTTTGAGACTTTACTCCCACGGAGGAAAGTGCGCATTGTGACTGTTGTATTCAATCCCGATGCTATTTCTGTGTTTCATCAACTCTATGATTATCCACAGATACAGAATGACTCCAGATGGGCTTAGGAAACTACTACTGGTCTTCCAGGGAACGATCAATGCGTAGACTGTTTGAGACATTACTATCATGGAGGAAAGTGCGCATGGTGACTATTGTATTCAATCACGATGCAATTTTCTGTGTTCAACACTCTGATAGTCCACAGATTACAGAATGCCTCCAGATGTGTATCGGAAACTACTACTGGTCTTCCAGGGAACGATCAAAGCGTAGACTGTTTGAGACATTACCCCCATGGAGGAAAGTGCGCATTGTGAATGTTGTATTCAATCCCGTTGCAATTTCTGTGTTTCATCAACACTCTGATAGTCCACAGATTACAGAATGCCTCCAGATGTGCGTCGGAAACTACTACTGGTCTTCCTGTGAACGATCAAAGCGTAGACTGTATGAGACATTACTCCCACGGAGGAACATGCGCATGGTGACTGATGTATTCAATCCCGAGGCAATTTCTGTGTTTCATCAACACTTTGAAGGTATACAGATTACAGAATGCCGCCTGATGTGCATCGGCAACTACTACTGGTCTTCCAGGTAACGATCAAAGTGTAGACTATTTAAGACATTACGCCCATGGAGGAAAGTGCGCATGGTGACTGATGTATTCAATCCCGATGCAATTTCTGTGTTTCATCAACACTCTGATAGTCCACAGATTACAGAATGCCTCCAGATGTGCATAGTATCCTACTACTAGTCTACAAGGGAACGATCACAGCGTAGACTGTTTGAGACATTGCTCCCATGGAGGAAAGTGCGCATGGTGACTGTTGTGTTCTATCCCGAATCAATTTCTGTGTTTCACCAACACTTTGATAGACCACAGATTACAGAATGCCTACAGATGTGCAACGAAAACTACTACTGGTCTTCCAGGGAACGATCAAGTCGTAGACTGTTTGAGACATAACTCCCATGGAGGAAAGTGCGCATGGTAACTGTTGTATTCAATCTCTATAAAATTTATGTGTTTCAACAACACTCTGATAGTCCACAGATTACAGAATGCCTCCAGATGTGCGTCGGAAACTTTTACTGGTCTTCCAGTAAACGATCAAAGCGTAGACAGTTTGAGACATTACTCCCATGGAGGAACATGCGCATGGTGACTGTTGTATTCAATCCCGAGGAAATTTCTGTGTTTCATCAACACTTTGAAGGTCCACAGATTACAGAATGCCTCCAGATGTGCATCGGAAACTACTACTGGTCTTCATGGAACGATCGAATCGATGACGGTTTGAGACATTTCTCCCATGGAGGAAAGTGCGCATGGTGACTGTTGTATTCAATCCCGATGCAATTTCTGTGTTTCATCTACACTCTGATAGTCCACAGATTACAGAATGCCTCCAGATGTGCATCGGAAACTACTACTGGTCTTCATGGAACGATCGAAGGGATGACAGTTTGAGACATTACTCCCAAGGAGGAAATTGCGCATGGTGACTGATGTATTCAATCCCGATGCAATTTCTGTGTTTCATCTACACTCTGATAGTCCACAGATTACAGAATGCCTCCAGATGTGCATCGGAAAGTAGTACTGGTCATCCTAAGAACGACCAAGGCGTAGACTATTTGGGACATTACTCCCATGGAGGAACTTCCGCATGGTGACTGTTGTATTCAATCCCGATGCAATTTCTGTGTTTCATCTACACTCTGATAGTCCACAGATTACAGAATGCCTCCAGATGTGCATCGGAAACTACTACTGGTCTTCATGGAACGATCAAAGCGATGACAGTTTGAGACATTACTCCCATGGAGGAAAGTGCGCATGGTGAATGATGTATTCAATCCCGATGCAATTTCTGTGTTCAACAACACTCTGATAGTCCACAGATTACAGAAAGCTCCAGATGTGCATCGGAAACTACTACTGGTCTTCATGGGAACCAAAAAAGCGTAGACTGTTTGAGACATTACTCCCACTGTGGAAAGTGCGAATGGTGAGTGTTGTATTCAATGCAGAAGCAATTTCTGTGTTACATCAACACTCTGATAGTCCACAGATTACAGAATGCCTCCAGATGTGCATCGGAATCTACTACTGGTCTTCCAGGGAACTGAAAAAGCGTAGACTGTTTGAGACATTACTCCCATGGAGAAAAGAGCGCATCGTGACTGTTGTATTCAATCCCGAGGCAATTTCTGTGTTTCATCAACACTTTGAAGGTCCACAGATTACAGAATGCCTCCAGTTGTGCATCGGAAACTACTACTGTGTTTCCAGGGAACAGTCAAATCTTAGACTGATTGAGACATTACTCCCATGGAGAAAAGTCCGCATGGTGCCTGTTGAATAGAATCCCGAGGCAATTTCTGTGTTTCAACAACACTTTGAAGGTCCACAGATTACAGAATGCCTCCAGATGTGCATCGGAAACTACTACTGGTCTTCATGGAACGATCGAAGCGATGACAGTTTGAGACATTACTCCCATGGAGGAAAGTGCGCATAGTGACTGATGTATTCAATCCCTATGCAATTTCTGTATTTCAACAACACTCTGATAGTCCACAGATTACAGAATGCCTCCAGATGTGCATCGGAAACTACTACTGGTCTTCATGGGAACGAAGAAAGCGTAGACTTGTTGAGACATTACTCCCATGGAGGAAAGTGCGCATGGTGACTGTTGTATTCAATCCCGAGGCAATTTCTGTGTTTCATCAACACGTTCAAGGTCCACAGATTACAGAATGCCTCCAGATGTGCATCGGAAACTACTACTGGTCTTCCTAAGAACGACCAAAGCGTAGACTACTTGAGACATTACTAACATGGAGGTACTTCCGCATGGTGACTGTGGTATTCAATCCCGATGCAATTTCTGTGTTTCATCTACACTCTGATAGTCCACAGATTACAGAATGCCTCCAGATGTCCATCGGAATCTACTACTGGTCTTCCAGGGAACTGAAAAAGCGTAGACTTTTTGAGACATTACTCCCATGGAGAAAAGTGCGCATGGTGACTGTTGTATTCAATCCCGAGGCAGTTTCTGTGTTTCATCAACACTTTGAAGGTCCACAGATTACAGAATGCCTCCAGATGTGCATCGGAAACTACTACTGGTCTTCCAGGGAACGATCAATGCATAGACTGTTAGAGACATTACTCTCATGGAGGTAAGTGTGCATGGTGACTGTTGTATTAAATCCAGATGCAATTTCTCTGTTTCATCAACACTTTGAAGTTCCACAGATTACTGAATGCTTCCAGATGTGCAGCGGAAACTACAACTGGTGTTCAAGGGAACTACCAAAGCGTAGAGTGTTTGAGACATTACTCCCATGGAGGAAAGAGCGCATTGTGACTGTTGTATTCACTCCCAATGCTATTTCTGTGTTTCATCGACACTCTGATTGTCCACAGATACAGAATGACTCCAGATGGGCTTAGGAAACTACTACTGGTCTTCCTGGGAACGATCAATGCGTAGACTGTTTGAGACATTACTATCAAGGAGGAAAGTGCGCATGGTGCCTGTTGAATTGAATCCCGAGGCAATTTCTGTGTTTCAACAACACTTTGAAGGTCCACAGATTACAGAAGCCTCCAGATGTGCATCGGAAACTACTACTGGTCTTCATGGAACGATCGAAGCGATGACAGTTTGAGACATTATTCCCATGGAGGAAAGTGCGCATAGTGACTGATGTATTCAATCCCTATGCTATTTCTGTGTTTCAACAACACTCTGATAGTCCACAGATTACAGAATGCCTCCAGATGTGCATCGGAAACTACTACTGGTCTTCATGGGAACTAAAAAGGCGTAGACTCTTTGAGACATTACTCCCATGGAGGAAAGTGCGCATGGTGATATTTGTATTCAATCCCGAGGCAATTTCTGTGTTTCATCAACACATTGAAGGTACACAGATTACAGAATGCCTCCAGATGTGCATCGGAAACTAGTACTGGTCTTCCTAAGAACGACCAAGGCGTAGACTACTTGAGACATTACTCCCATGGAGAAACTTCCGCATGGTGACTGTTGTATTCAATCCCGATGCAATTTCTGTGTTTCATCTACACTCTGATAGTCCACAGTTTACAGAATGCCTCCAGATGTGCATCGGAAACTACTACTGGTCTTCATGGAACGATCAAATCGATGACAGTTTGAGACATTACTCCCATGGAAGAAAGTGCGCATGGTGACTGATGTATTCAATCCCGATGCAATTTCTGTGTTCAACAACACTCTGATAGTCCACAGATTACAGAATGCTCCAGATGTGCATCGGAAACTACTACTGGTCTTCATGGGAACGAAAAAAGCGTAGACTGTTTGAGACATTACTCCCACTGTGGAAAGTGCGAATGGTGACTGTTGTATTCAATGCAGAGGCAATTTTTGTGTTACATCAACACTCTGATAGTCCACAGATTACAGAATGCCTCCAGATGTGCATCGGAATCTACTACTGGTCTTCCAGGGAACTGAAAAACCGTAGACTGTTTGAGACATTACTCCCATGGAGAAAAGTGCGCATGGTGACTGTTGTATTCAATCTCGAGGCAATTTCTGTGTTTCATCAACACTTTGAAGGTCCACAGATTACAGAATGCCTCCAGATGTGAATCGGAAACTACTACTTTGTTTCCAGGGAACAGTCAAAACTTAGACTGATTGAGACATTACTCCCGTGGAGAAAACTCCGCATGGTGCCTTTTGAATTGAATCCCGAGGCAATTTCTGTGTTTCAACAACACTTTGAAGGTCCACAGATTACAGAATACCTCCAGATGTGCATCGGAAACTACTACTGGTCTTCATGGAACGATCAAAGCGATGACAGTTTGAGACATTACTCCCATGGAGGAAAGTGCGCATAGTGACTGATGTATTCAATCCCTATGCAATTTCTGTATTTCAACAACACTCTGATAGTCCACAGATTACAGAATGCTCCAGATGAGCATCGGAAACTACTACTGGTCTTCATTTGAACGAAAAAAGCGTAGACTGTTTGAGACATTACTCCCACTGTGGAAAATGCGCATGGTGACTGTTGTATTCAATGCAGAGGCAATTTCTGTGTTACATCAACACTCTGATAGTTCACAGATTACAGAATGCCTCCAGATGTCCATCGGAATCTACTACTGGTCTTCCAGGAAACTGAAAAAGCGTAGACTTTTTGAGACATTACTCCCATGGAGAAAAGTGCGCATGGTGACTGTTGTATTCAATCCCGAGGCAATTTCTGTGTTTCATCAAAACTTTGAAGGTCCACAGATTACAGAATGCCTCCAGACGAGCATCGGAAACTACTACTGGGTTTCCATCGAACAGTCAAAACTTAGACTGGTTGAGACATTACTCCCATGGAGAAAAGTCCGCATGGTGCCTGTTGAATTGAATCCCGATGCAATTTCTGTGTTTTATCAACACTTTGAGGGTCCACATATTACAGAATGCCTCCAGATGTGCATCGGAAACTACTACAGGTCTTCCAGGGAACGATCAATGCATAGACTGTTTGAGACATTACTCCTTATGGAGGAAAGAGCGCATTGTGACTATTGTATTAAATCCAGATGCTATTTCTGTGTTTCATCAACACTCTGATTGTCCACAGATACAGAATGACTCCAGATGGGCTTAGGAAACTACTACTGGTCTTCCAGGGAACGATCAATGCGTAGACTGTTTGAGACATTACTATCAAGGAGGAAAGTGCGCATGGTGCCTGTTGAATTGAATCCCGAGGCAATTTCCTTGTTTCAACAACACTTTGAAGGTCCACAGATTACAGAATGCCTCCAGATGTGCATCGGAAACTACTACTGGTCTTCATGGAACGATCGAAGCGATGACAGTTTGAGACATTACTCCCATGGAGGAAAGTGCGCATAGTGACTGATGTATTCAATCCCTATGCTATTTCTGTGTTTCAACAACACTCTGATAGTCCACAGATTACAGAATGCCTCCAGATGTGCATCTGAAACTACTACTGGTCTTCATGGGAACGAAAAAGGCGTAGACTGTTTGAGACATTACTCCCATGGAGGAAAGTGCGCATGGTGATATTTGTATTCAATCCCGAGGCAATTTCTGTGTTTCATCAACACATTGAAGGTACACAGATTACAGAATGCCTCCAGATGTGCATCGGAAACTAGTATTGGTCTTCCTAAGAACGACCAAGGCGTAAACTACTTGAGACATTACTCCCATGGAGGTACTTCCGCATGGTGACTGTTGTATTCAATCCCGATGCAATTTCTGTGTTTCATCTACACTCTGATAGACCACAGATTACAGAATGCCTCCAGATGTGCATCGGAAACTACTACTGGTCTTCATGGAACGATCAAAACGATGACAGTTTGATACATTACTCCCATGGAGGAAAGTGCGCATGGTGACTGATGTATTCAATACCGATGCAATTTCTGTGTTCATCAACACTCTGATAGTCCACAGATTACAGAATGCTCCAGATGTGCATCGGAAACTACTACTGGTCTTCATGGGAACGAAAAAAGCGTAGACTGTTTGAGACATTACTCCCACTGTGGAAAGTGCGAATGGTGACTGTTGTATTCAATGCAGAGGCAATTTTTGTGTTACATCAACACTCTGATAGTCCACAGATTACAGAATGCCTCCAGATGTGCATCGGAATCTACTACTGGTCTTCCAGGGAACTGAAAAACCGTAGACTGTTTGAGACATTACTCCCATGGAGAAAAGTGCGCATGGTGATTGTTGTATTCAATCTCGAGGCAATTTCTGTGTTTCATCAACACTTTGATGGTCCACAGATTACAGAATGCCTCCAGATGTGAATCGGAAACTACTACTGTGTTTCCAGGGAACAGTCAAAACTTAGACTGATTGAGACATTACTCCCGTGGAGAAAAGTCCGCATGGTGCCTTTTGAATTGAATCCCGAGGCAATTTCTGTGTTTCAACAACACTTTGAAGGTCCACATATTACAGTATGCCTCCAGATGTGCATTGGAAACTACTACTGGTCTTCATGGAACGATCGAAGCGATGACAGTTTGAGACATTACTACCAAGGAGGAAAGTGCGCATAGTGACTGATGTATTCAATCCCTATGCAATTTCTGTATTTCAACAACACTCTGATAGTCCACAGATTACAGAATGCTGCAGATGAGCATCGGAAACTACTACTGGTCTTCATTTGAACGAAAAAAGCGGAGACTGTTTGAGACATTACTCCCACTGTGGAAAATGCGCATGGTGACTGTTGTATTCAATGCAGAGGCAATTTCTGTGTTTCATCAACACTCTGATAGTCCACAGATTACAGAATGCCCCCAGACGTGCATCGGAAATTACTGCTGGTCTTCCAGGAAACTGAAAAAGCGTAGACTTTTTGAGACATTACTCCCATGGAGAAAAGTGCGCATGGTGACTGTTGTATTCAATCCCGAGGCAATTTCTGTGTTTCATCAACACTTTGAAGGTCCACAGATTACAGAATGCCTCCAGACGAGCATCTAAAACTACTACTGGGTTTCCAGGGAACAGTCAAAACTTAGACTGATTGAGACATTACTCCCATGGAGAAAAGTCCGCATGGTGCCTGTTGAATTGAATCCCGATGCAATTTCTGTGTTTTATCAACACTTTGAGGGTCCACATATTACAGAATGCCTCCAGATGTGCATCGGAAACTACTACTGGTCTTCCAGGGAACGATCAATGCATAGACTGTTTGAGACATTACTCTCATGGAGGTAAGTGTGCATGGTGACTGTTGTATTAAATCCAGTTGCAATTTCTCTGTTTCATCAACACTTTGAAGGTCCACAGATTACAGAATGCCTCCAGATTTGCAACGAAAACTACTACTGGTCTTCCAGGGAACGATCAAGGCGTAGACTGTTTGAGACATAACTCCCATGGAGGAAAGTGCGCATGGTAACTGTTGTATTCAATCTCTATGAAATTTATGTGTTTCAACAACACTCTGATAGTCCACAGATTACAGAATGCCTCCAGATGTGCGTCGGAAACTACTACTTGTCTTCCAGTGAACGATCAAAACGTAGACTGTTTGAGACATTACTCCCATGGAGGAACATGCGCATGGTAACTGTTGTATTCAATCCCGAGGAAATTTCTGTGTTTCATCAACACTTTGAAGGTCCACAGATTACAGAATGCCTCTTGATGTGCATCGGAAACTACTACTGGTCTTCCAGGTAACGATCAAAGCGTAGACTGTTTGAGACATTACTCCCATGGAAGAAAGTGCGCATGGTGACTGTTGTATTCAATCCCGATGCATTTTCTGTGTTTCATCAACACCCTGATAGTCCACAGATTACAGAATGCCTACAGATGTGCATCGGAAACTACTACTGGTCTTTCAGGGTACGATCAAAACGTAGACTGTTTGAGACATTACTCCCATGGAGGAAAGTGCGCATGGTGAGAGTTGTATTCAATCCCGAGGCAATTTCAGTGTTTCATTAACTCTTTGAAGGTCCACAGATTACAGAATGCCTACACATGTGCATCAGAAACTACTACTGGTCTTCGAGGGAACGATCAAAGCGTAGACTATTTGAGACATTACTCCCATGGAGGAAAGTGCGCATGGTGACGGTTGTGTTCAATCCCGATGCAATTTCTGTGTTTCATCAGCACTCTGATAGTCCACAGATTACAGAATGCCTCCAGATGTGCATCGGAACCTACTACTAGTCTACAAGGGAACGATCAGAGCGTAGACTGTTTGAGACATTGCTCCCATGGAGGAAAGTGCGCATGGTGACTGTTGTGTTTTATCCCGAGGCAATTTCTGTGTTTCACCAACACTTTGAAGGTCCACAGATTACAGAATGCCTCCAGATGTGCATCGGAAACTACTTTCGGTCTTCCAGAGAAAGATCAAAGCGTAGAGAGTTTGAGACATTCCTCCCATGGAGGAAAGTCAGCATGGTGCTTATTGTGTTTAATGCCGATGCAATTTTTGTGTTTCATCAACACTCTGAAGGTCCACAGATTACAGAATGCCTCCAGATGTGCTTCGGAAACTACTACTAGTCTTCCAGGGAGCGATCAAAGCGTATACATTTTAAGACATAACTCCCATGGAGAAAAGTACGCTTTGTGCAAATTGTGTTTAATGCCGATGCAATTTCTTTGTTTCATTAACACTCTGAAGGTCCACAGATTACAGAATGCATCCGTATGTGCTTCGGAAACTATTTCTATCCTTCCAGGGAACGATCAAAGCGTAGACAGTTTAAGACATTACTCCTATGGAGAAATGTCTGCATGGTGCTTATTGTGTTCAATGCCGAATCAATTTCTGTGTATCATCAACACTCTGAAGGTCCACAGATTACAGTATGCATCTAGATGTGCTTCGGAAGTACAATGTTCAATGCCGATGCAATTTCTCTGTTTCATCATCACTCTGAAGGTCCACAGATTACAGAATGCATCCAGGTATACTTCAGATACTACCACTAGTCTTCCAGGGAACGATCAAAGCGTAGACAGTTTAAGACATTACTCCCATGGAGAAAAGTCCGCATTGTGCTTATTGTGTTCAATGCCGATTCAGTTTCTGTGTTTCATCAACACTCTGATAGTCCACAGATTACAGAATGCCTCCAGATGTGCATCGGAATCTACTACTGGTCTTCCAGGGAACGGAAAAATCGTAGACTGTTTGAGACATTACTCCCACTGTGGAAAGAGCGCATGGTGACTGTTGTATTCAATCCAGAGGCAATTTCTGTGTCTCATCAACACTCTCATAGTCCACAGATTACAGAATGCCTCCAGATGTGCAGCGGAATCTACTACTGGTCTTCCAGGGAACGAAAAAATCGTAGACTGTTTGAGACATTACTCCCATGGAGGAAAGTATACATGGTGACTGATGTATTCAATCCCGATGCAATTTCTGTGTTTCAACAACACTCTGATAGTCCACAGATTACAGAATGCTCCAGATGTGCATCGGAAACTACTACTGGTCTTCATGGGAACGAAAAAAGCGTAGACTGTTTGAGAGATTACTCCGACTGTGGAAAGTGCGCATGGTGACTGTTGTATTCAATCCCGATGCAATTTCTGTGTTTCGTCAACACTGTGATAGTCCACTGATTACAGAATGCCTCCAGATGTGCGTCGGAAACTACTACTGGTCTTCCAGGGAAAGATCAAAGCGTAGACTGTTTGAGACATTACTCCCATGGATGAAAGTGCGCATGGTGACAGTTGTATTCAATCCCGAGGCAATTTCAGTGTTTCATCAACACTTTGAAGGTCCACAGATTACAGAATGCCTCCAGATGTGCATCGGAACCTACTAGTAGTCTACAAGGGAACGATCATAGCGTAGACTGTTTGAGACATTGCTCCCATGGAGGAAAGTGCGCATGGTGACTGTTGGGTTCTATCCCGAGGCAATTTCTGTGTTTCACCAACACTTTGAAGGTCCACAGATTACAGAATGCCTCTAGATGTGCATCGGAAACTACTACTGGTCTTCCAGGTAACGATCAAAGCGTAGACTGTTTGAGACATTACTCCCATGGAGGAAAGTGCGCATGGTGACTGTTGTATTCAATCCCGATGCGATTTGTGTTTATCATCAACACTCTGATAGTCCACAGATTACAGAATGCCTACAGATGTGCATAAGAAACTTATACTGGTCTTCCAGGAAACGATCAAAGCGTAAACTCTTTGAGACATTACTCCCATGGAGGAAATTGCGTATGGTGACTTTTGTATTCAATCCCGATGCAATTTCTGTGTTTCATCAACACTCTGATTGTCAACAGATACAGAATGCCTCCAGATGGGCTTGGGAAACTACTACTGGTCTTCCAGGGAACGATCAATGCGTAGACTGTTTGAGACATTACTCCCATGGAGGAAAGTGCGCATGGTGACTATTGTATTCAATCACGATGCAATTTTCTGTGTTCAACACTCTAATAGTCCACAGATTACAGAATGCCTCCAGATGTGCATCGGAAGCTACTACTGGTCTTCCAGGGAACGATCAAAGCGTAGACTGTTTGAGACATTATCCCCATGGGGGAAGTGCGCATGATGACTGTTGTTTTCTATCCCGAGGCAATTTCTGTGTTTCATCAACACTTTGAAGGTCCACATATTACAGAATGCCTCCAGATGTGCATCGGAAACTACTACTGGTCTTCCAGGGAACGATCAATGCATAGACTGTTTGAGACACTACTCTCATGGAGGTAAGTGTGCGTGGTGACTGTTGTATTGAATCCAGATGCAATTTCTCTGTTTCATCAACACTTTGAAGTTCCACAGATTACAGAATGCCTCCAGATGTGCAGCGGAAACTGCAACTGGTCTTCAAGGGAACTACCAAAGCGTAGAGTTTTTTAGACATTACTCCCATGGAGGAAAGTGCGCATTGGGACTGTTGTATTCAATCCCGATGCTATTTCTGTGTTTCATCAACACTCTGATTGTCAACAGATACAGAATGCCTCCAGATGGGCTTGGGAAACTACTACTGGTCTTCCAGGGAACGATCAATGCGTAGACTGTTTGAGACATTACTCCCATGGAGGAAAGTGCGCATGGTGACTATTGTATTCAATCACGATGCAATTTTCTGTGTTCAACACTCTAATAGTCCACAGATTACAGAATGCCTCCAGATGTGCATCGGAAGCTACTACTGGTCTTCCAGGGAACGATCAAAGCGTAGACTGTTTGAGACATTATCCCCATGGAGGAAAGTGCGCATTGTGAATGTTGTATTCAATCCCGATGCAATTTCTGTGTTTCATCAACACTTTGAAGGTCCACAGATTACAGAATGCCTCCTGATGTGCATCGGTAACTACAACTGGTCTTCCAGTTAACGATCAAAGCGTAGACAGTTTGGGCCATTACTCCCATAGTGGAAAGTGCGCATGGTGACTGTTGTATTCAATCCCGATGCATTTTCTGTGCTTCATCAACACCCTGATACTCCACAGATTACAGACTGCCTCCAGATGAGCATCGGAAACTACTACTGGTCTTCCAGGGTACGATCAAAGCGTAGACTATTTGAGACATTGCTCCCATGGAGGAAAGTGCGCATGGTGACGGTTGTATTCAATCCCGATGCATGGTCTGTGTCTCTACAACACTCTGATAGTCCACAGATTACAGAATACCTACAGATTTGCAACGGAAACTACTACTTGTCTGCCAGGGAACGATCAAAGCGTAGACTGTTTGAGACATTACTCCCATGGAGGAACATGCGCATGGTGACTGTTGTATTCAATCCCGATGCAATTTCTGTGTATCATCAACACTCTGATAGTCCACAGATTACAGAATGCCTCCAGATGTGCATCGGAACCTACTACTAGTCTACAAGGGGACGATCATAGCGTAGACTGTTTGAGACATTACTCCCATGGAGAAAAGTGCGCATGGTGACTGTTGTATTCTATCCCGAGGCAATTTCTGTGTTTCACCAACACTTTGAAGGCCCACGGATTGCAGAATGCCTCCTGATGTGCAACGGAAACTACTACTGGTCTCCCACGTAACGATCAAGTCGTAGATTGTTTGAGACATTACTCCCATGGAGAAATGTCCGCATGGTGCCTGTTGAATTGAATCCCGATGCAATTTCTGTGTTTTATCAACACTCTGAAGGTCAACAGATTACAGAATGCCTCCAGATGTGCATCGGAAACTACTAATGGTCTTCCAGGGAACGATCAAAGCGTAGACTGTTCGAGACAGTACTCCCACGGGGGCAAGCTCGCATGGTGACTGTTGTATTCAATCGCAATGCAATTTCTGTGTTTCATTTACACTCAGATAGTCCACTGATTACAGAAGCCCTCAAGATGTGCATCGGAAACTACTACTGGTCTTCAGGGAACGATAAAAGCGATGACAGTTTGAGACGTTGCTCCCATGGAGGAACGTGCGCATGGTGACTGTTGTATTCAATCCCGATGCAATTTCTGTGTTTTATCAACACTCTGAAGGTCAACAGATTACAGAATGCCTCCAGATGTGCATCGGAAACTACTACTCGTCTTCCAGGGAACGATCAAAACGTAGACTGTTTGAGACATTACTCCCATGGAGGAAAGTCCGCATGGTGACAGTTGTATTCAATCCCGAGGCAATTTCTGTGTTTCATCAACACTTTGAAGGTCCACAGATTACAGAATGCCTCTAGATGTGCGGCGGAAGCAACTACTGGACTTCCAGGGAACGATCAAAGCGTAGCCTGTTTGAGACATTACTCCCATGGAGAAATGTCCGCATTTTACCTGTTGAATTGAATCCCGATGCAATTTCTGTGCTTTATCAACACTCTGAAGGTCAACAGATTACAGAATGCATCCAGATTGTGCATCGCAAACTACTAATGGTCTGCCAGGGAACGATCAAAGCGTAGACTGTTTGAGACATTACTCCCATGGATTCAAGTGCGCATGGTGACTGTAGTATTCAATCCCGATGCAATTTCTATGTTTCATTAACACTCAGATAGTCCACTGATTACAGAAGTCCTCCAGATGTGCAGCGGAAACTACTACTGGTCTTCCAGGGGAACGATCAAAACGTAGACTATTTGAGACATTACTCATATAGGGGAAAGTGCGCAAGGTGACAGTTGTATTCAATCGCGAGGCAATTTCAGTGTTTCATCAACACTTTGAAGGTCCACAGATTACAAAATGAATCCACATGTGCATCAGAAACTACTACTGGTCTTCGAGGGAACGATCAAAGCGTAGACTATTTGAGACATTACTCCCATGGAGGAACGTGCGCATGGTGTCGGTTGTATTCAATCCCGATGCAATTTCTGTGTTTCATCAACACTCTGATAGTCCACAGATTACAGAATGCCTCCAGATGTGCATCGGAACCTACTACTAGTCTACAAGGGAACGATCACAGCGTAGACTGTTTGAGACATTGCTCCCATGGAGGAAAGTGCGCATGGTGACTGTTGTGTTTTATCCCAAGGCAATTTCTGTGTTTCACCAACACTTTGAAGGTCCACAGATTACAGAATGCCTCCAGATGTGCAACGAAAACTACTACGTCTTCCAGGGAACGATCAAGGCGTAGACTGTTTGAGACATAACTCCCATGGAGGAAAGTGTGCATGGTAACTGTTGTATTCAATCTCTATGAAATTTATGTGTTTCAGCAACACTCTGATAGTCCTCAGATTACAGAATACCTCCAGATGTGCGTCGGAAACTAGTACTGGTCTTCCAGTGAACGATCAAAGCGTAGACTGTTTGAGACATTACTCCCATGGAGGAACATGCGCATGGTGACTGTTGTATTCAATCCCGAGGCAATTTCTGTGTTTCATCAACACTTTGAAGGTCCACAGATTACAGAATGCCTCTTGATGTGCATCGGAAACTACTGCTGGTCTTCCAGGTAACGATCAAAGCGTAGACTGTTTGAGACTTTACTCCCATGGAGGAAAGTGCGCATGGTGACTGTTGTATTCAATCCCGATGCATTTTCTGTGTTTCATCAACACCCTGATAGTCCACAGATTACAGAATGCCTACAGATGTGCATCGGAAACTACTACTGGTCTTTCAGGGAACGACCAAAACGTAGACTGTTTGAGACATTACTCCCATGGAGGAATGTGCGCATGGTGACAGTTGTATTCAATCACGAGGCAATTTCAGTGTTTCATCAACACTTTGAAAGTCCACAGATTACAGAATGCCTCCACATGTGCATCGGAAACTACTACTGGTCTTCGAGGGAACGATCAATGCGTAGACTATTTGAGACATTACTCCCATGGATTAAAGTGCGCATGGTGACGGTTGTATTCAATCCCGATGCAATTTCTGTGTTTCATCAACACTCTGATAGTCCACAGATTACAGAATGCCTCAAGATGTGCATCGGAACCTACTACTAGTCTACAAGGGAAAGATCATAGCGTAGACTGTTTGAGACATTACTCCCATGGAGGACCATGCGCATGGTGACTGTTGTATTCAATCCCGAGGCAATTTCTGTGTTTCATCAACACATTGAAGGTCCACAGATTACAGAATGCCTCTTGATGTGCATCGGAAACTACTACTGGTCTTCCAGGTAACGGTTAAAGCGTAGACTGTTTGAGACATTACTCCCATGGAGGAAAGTGCGCATGGTGACTGTTGTATTCAATCCCGATGCGATTTCTGTTTATCATCAACACTCTGATAGTCCACAGATTACTGAATGCCTACAGATGTGCATCGGAAACTATTACTGGTCTTCCAGGAACCGATCAAAGCGTAAACTCTATGAGACATTACTCCCATGGAGGAAATAACGTATGGTGACTGTTGTATTCAATCCCGATGCAATTTCTGTGTTTCATCAACACTCTGATAGTCCACAGATTACAGAATGCTTCCAGATGTTCATCGGAAACTACTACTGGTCTTCCAGGGAACGATCAAAGCGTAGACTGTTTGAGACATTACTCCCATGGAGGAAAGTGCGCATGATGACTGTTGTATTCTATCCCGAGGCAATTTCTGTGTTTCACCAACACTTTGAAGGCCCACAGACTGCAGAATTCCTCCAGATGTGCAACGGAAACTACTACTGGTCTCCCAGGGAACGATCAAGGCGTAGACTGTTTGAGACATTACTCCCATGGAGAAATGTCCGCATGGTGCCTGTTGATTTGAATCCCGATGCAATTTCTGTGTTTCATCAACACTCTGATAGTCCACAGATTACAGAATGCCCCAAGATGTGCATCGGAACCTACTACTAGTCTACAAGGGAAAGATCATAGCGTAGACTGTTTGAGACATTGCTCCCATGGAGGAAAGTGCGCATGGTGACTGTTGTATTCAATCTCTATGAAATTTATGTGTAACAACAACACTCTGAGAGTCCACAGATTACAGAATGCTCCAGATGTGCATCGGAAACAACTACTGGTCTTCATGGGAACGAAAAATCGTAGACTGTTTGAGACATTACTCCCACTGTGGAAAGTGCGCATGTTGACTGTTGTATTCAATCCCGATGCATTTTCTGTGTTTCATCAACACCCTGATAGTCCACAGATTACAGAATGCCTCCAGATGTGCATCGGAAACTGCTACTGTTCTTCATGGGAACGAAAAAAGCGTAGACTGTTTGAGACATTACTCTCATGGAGGAAAGTGCGCATGGTGACTGTTGTATTCAATCCCGAGGCAATTTCTGTGTTTCATCAACACTTTGATGGTCCACAGATTGCAGAATGCCTCCAGATGTGCATCGGAAGCTACTACTGGTCTTCCAAAGAACGATCAAAGCGTAGACTACTTGAGACATTACTCCCATGGAGGAAAGTGGCATGGTGATTGTTGTATTCAACCCCGAGGCAATTTCTGTGTTTCAACAACACTTTGAAGGTCCACAGATTACAGAATGCCTCCAGATATGCATCGGAAACTACTACTTTTTTTCCACGGAACGATCGAAATGTAGACTGTATGAGACATTACTCCCAAAGATTAAAGTGCGCATAGTGACTGTTGTATCCAATCCCGGTGCAATTTCTGTGTTTCATCAGCACTCTGATAGTCCACTGATTACAGAATGCCTCCAGATGTGCATCGGAAACTACTACTGGTTTTCCAGGGAACGATCAAAGCGTAGACTGTTTGAGACATTACTCCCGTGGATGAATGTGCGCATGGTAACTGCTGTATTCAATGCCGATGCAATGTCTGCGTTTCATCAACACTCTGATAGCCCACAGTTTCCAAATTGCCTCCAGATGTGCATCTGAAACTACTACTGGTCTTTCAGGGAACGATCAAAGCGTAGACTGTTTGAGACATTACTCCCATGGAGGAGAGTGCGCATGGTGACTGTTGTATTCAATCCCGATGCAATTTCTGTGTTTCATCAACACTCTGATAGTCCACAGATTCCAGAATGGATCCAGATGTGCATCTGAAACTACTACTGGTCTTCAAGGGAACGATCAAAGCGTAGACTGTTTGAGACATTACTCCCATGAAGGAAAGTGCGCATGGTGACTGTTGTATTCAATCCTGATGCAATTTCGGTGTTTCATCAACACTTTGAAGGTCCACAGATTAGAAATTCCCCCAGATGTGCATCGAAAACTACTACTGGTCTTCCAGGGAAGGATCAAAGCGTAGACTGTTTGAGACATTACTCCCATGGAGGAAAGTGCGCATGGTGACTGTTGTATTCAATCCCGATGCGATTTCTGTGTTTCATCAACACTCTGATAGCCCACAGATTACAGAATGCCTTCAGATGCGCATCGGAAACTACTACTGGTCCTCATGGGAACGAAAAAAAGCGTAGACAATTTGAGACATTACTCCCATTGAGGAAAGTGCGCATGGTGACTGTTGTATTCAATCCCGAGGCAATTTCTGTGTTTCATCAACACTTTGAAGGTCCACAGATTACAGAATGCCTCCAGATGTGCATGAAAAACTACTACTGGTATTCCAGGGAACTAACAAAGCGTAGAATACTTGAGACATTACTCCCATGGAGGAAAGTGCGCATGGTGACAGTTGTATTCAATCCCGAGGCAATTTCTGTGTTTCATCAACACTTTGAAGGTCCACAGATTACAGAATGCCTCCAATGCGCAACGGAAACTACTACTGGTCTTCCAGGGAACGATCAAAGCGTAGACTGTTTGAGACATAACTCCCATGGAGGAAAGTGCGCATGGTGACTGTTGTATTCAATCCTGATGCAATATCGGTGTTTCATCAACACTTTGAAGGTCCACAGATTACAGAATGCCTCCAGATGTGCATCGAAAACTACTACTGGTCTTCCAGGGAAGGATCAAAGCGTAGACTGTTTGAGACATTACTCCCATGGGGGAAAGTGTGCATGGTGACTGTTGTATTCAATCCCGATGCATTTTTTGTGTTTCATCAACTCTCTGATGGTCCACTGATTACAGAATGCCTCCAGATGTGCCTCGAAAATTACTACTGGTCTTCAGGTAACGATCAAAGCGATGACAGTTTGTGACATTACTCCCATGGAGGAAAGTGCGCATGGTGACTCTTGTATGCAATCCCGATGCAATTTCTGTGTTTCGACAACACTCGGATAGTCCACAGATTACAGAATGCCTCCAGATGTGCGTCGGAAATTAATACTGGTCTTCCAGTGAACGACCAAAGCGTAGACTGTTTGAGACATTACTCCCATGGAGGAAAGTGCGCATTGTGACTGTTGTATTCAATCCCGATGCAATTTCCGTGTTTCATCAACTCCCTGATAGTCAACAGATTACAGAATGCCTCCAGATGTGCATCGGAAACTACTACTGGTCTTCCAGGGAACGATCAAGGCGTAAACTGTTTGAGACATTACTCCCATGGACGAAAGGGCGCATGGTGACTGTTGTATTCAATCCCGATGCATTTTCTGTGTTTCATCAACTCTCTGATGGTCCACTGATTACAGAATTTCTCCAGATGTGGATCGAAAATTACTACTGGTCTTCAGGTAACGATCAAAGCGATGACAGTTTGTGACATTACTCCCATGGAGGAAAGTGCGCATGGTGATTCTTGTATGCAATCCCGATGCAATTTCTGTGTTTCAACAACACTCTGAGAGTCCACAGTTTCCAGAATGCCTCCAGATGTGCATCTGAAACTACTACTGGTCTTAAAGGGAACGATCAAAACGTAGACTGTTTGAGACATTACTCCCATGGAGGAAAGTACACATGGTGACTATTGTATTCAATCCAGATGCAATTTCAGTGTTTCATCAACACTTTTAAGGTCCCCTGATTACAGAATGCCTCCAGATGTGCATCGGAATGTACTACTGGTCCTCCAGGGAGCGGGTCAAAGCGTAGACAGTTTGAGACATTACTCCCATGGAGGAAAGAGCGCATGGTGACTGTTGTATTCAATCCCGAGGCAATTTCTGTGTTTCATCAACACTTTGAAGGTCCACAGATTACAGAACGCCTCCAGATGTGCATCGGATACTACTACTGGTCTTCCAGGGAACGATCAAAGCGTAGACCCTTTGAGACATTACTCCTATGGAGGAAAGTCGCAAGTATACTGTTGTATTCAATCGCGATGCAATATCTGTGGTTCACCAACATTTTGATAGTCCACAGATTACAGAATGCCTCCAGATGTGCATCGCAATCTACTACTGCTCATCCAGGGAACGAAAAAAGCGTAGACCGTTTGAGACATTACTCTAATGGAGGAAAGTGCGCATGGTGACTGTTGTATTCAATCCCGATGCAATTCCTGTGTTACATCAACACTCTGATAGTCCACAGATTACAGAATGCCTCCAGATGTGCATCGGAAACTACTACTGGTCTTCCAGGGAACGATCAAGGCGTAAACTGTTTGAGACATTACTCCCATGGACGAAAGGGCGCATGGTGACTCTTGTATGCAATCCCGATGCAATTTCTGTGTTTCAACAACACTCTGATAGTTCACAGATTACAGAATGCCTCCAGATGTGCATCTGAAACTACTACTGGTCTTCCAGGGAACGATCAAAGCGTAGACTGTTTGGGACATTACTTCCATGGAGGAAAGTGCGCATGATGACTATTGTATTCAATCTAGATGCAATTTCAGTGTTTCATCAACACTTTGAAGGTCCACAGATTACAGAATGCCTCCAGATGTGCATCGGAAACTACTACTGGTCTTCCAGGGAACGATCAAAGCGTAGACTGTTTAAGACATTACTCCCATGGAGGAACGTGGTCATGGTGACTGTTGTATTCAATCCCGATGCAATATCTGTGTTTCATCAACACACTGATAGTCCACAGACTACAGAATGGCTCCAGATGTGCATCGGAAGCTACTACTGGTCTTCCCCGGAACGATCAAAACGTAGACTGTATGACAATTACTCCCATGGGGGAAAGTGCGCATGCGGACTGTTGTACTCAATCTTGATGCAATTTCTGTGTTTCATGAACATTTTTAAGGTCCACAGATTACAGAATGCCTCCAGATGTGCTTTGGAAACTACTACTGGTCTTTCAGGGGACGATCAAAGCGTAGACTGTTTGAGACATTACTCCCATGGAGGAACGAGCGCATGGTGACTGTTGTATTCAATCCCGATGCAATTTCTGTGTTTCATCAACACTCTGATAGTCCACAGATTACAGAATGCCTCCAGGTATGCATCGGAAACTACTACTGGACTTCCAAGAAACGATCAAAGCGAAGACTGTTTGAGACATTACTCCCGTGGAGGAAAGTGCGCAAGGTGACTGTTGCATTCAATGCCGATGCTATTTCTGTGTTTCATCAACAACTGAAAGTCCACAGATTACAGAATGCCCCCAGACGTGCATCGGAAATTACTGCTGGTCTTCCAGGAAACGATCAAAGGGTAGACTGTTTGAGACATTACTCCCATGGAGAAAAGGGCGAATGGTGACTGTTGTATTCAATCCGGAGGCAATTTCTGTGTTTCATCAACACTTAGAAAGTCCACAGATTACAGAATGCCTGTAGTTGTGCATCGGATACTACTACTGGTCTTCCAGGGAACGATCAAATCGTAGACCCTTTGAGACATTACTCCTATGGAGGCAAGTCGCATGTATACTGTTGTATTCAATCCCGATGCAATATCTGTGGTTCACCAACATTCTGATAGTCCACAGATTACAGAATGCCTCCAGATGAGCATCGGAAACTACTACTGCTCTTCCAGGGAACGATCAAAGCGCAGACTGTTTGAGACATTACTCCCATGGAGGAAAGTGCGCATGGTGACTGTTGTATTCAATCCCGATGCGATTTCTGTGTTTCATCAACACTCTTATAGTCCACAGATTACAGAATGCCTCCAGATGTGCATCTGAAAGTACTACTGGTCTTCCAGGGAACGATCAAATCGTAAACTGTTTGAGACATTACTCCCATGGAGGAAATTGCGCATGGTGACTGTTATATTCAATCCTGATGCAATTTCTGTGTTTCATCAACACTCTGTTAGTCCACAGATTACAGAATGCCTCCAGATGTGCATCGGAAACTACTACTGGTCTTCCAGGGAACGATTAAGGCGTAGACTGTTTGAGGCATTACTCCCATGGAATAAAGTGCGCATGGTGACTGTTGTATTCAATCCCGATGCATTTTCTGTGTTTCATCAACACTCTGATGGTCCACTGATTACAGAATGTCTCTAGATGTGCCTCGGAAATTACTACTGGTCTTCAGGTAACGATCAAAGCGATGACAGTTTGAGACATTACTCCCATGGAGGAAAGTGCGCATGGTGACTGTTGTATTCAATGCCGATGCTATTTCTGTCTTTCATCAACACTTTTAAGGTCCACAGATTACAGAATGCCTCAAGATGTGCATCGGAAACTACTACTCGTCTTCCAGGGAACGATCAAAGCGTAGACTGTTTGAGACATTACTCATATGGGGGAACGTGCTCATTGTGACTGTTGTACTCAATCCCGATGCAATTTCTGAGTTACATCAACACTCTGATAGTCCACAGATAACAGAATGCCTCCAGATGTGCAGCGGAAACTACTACTGGTCTTCCAGGAAACGATCAAAGCGTAGACTGTTTGAGACATTACTCCCTTGGACGAAAGTGGGAATAGTGACTGTTGTATTCAATCCCGAGGCAATTTCTGTGTTTCATCAACACTTAGAAAGTCCACAGATTACAGATTGCATCCAGTTGTGCATCGGATACTACTACTGGTCTTCCAGGGAACGATCAAATCGTAGACCCTTTGAGACATTACTCCTATGGAGGCAAGTCGCATGTATACTGTTGTATTCAATCCCGATGCAATATCTGAGGTTCACCAACATTCTGATAGTCCACAGATTACAGAATGCCTCCAGATGTGCATCGGAAACTACTACTGCTCTTCCAGGGAACGATCAAAGCGTAGACTGTTAGAGACATTACTCCCATGGAGGAAAGTGGGCATGGTGACTGTTGTATTCAATCCCGATGCGATTTCTGTGTTTCATCAACACTCTGATAGTCCACAGATTACAGAATGCCTCCAGATGTGCATCTGAAACTACTACTGGACTTCCAGGGAACGATCAAAGCGTAAACTGTTTGAGACATTACTCCCATGGAGGAAATTGCGCATGGTGACTGTTGTATTCAATCCCGATGCAAATTCTGTGTTACATCAACACTCTGATAGTCCACAGATTACAGAATGCCTCCAGATGTGCCTCGGAAATTACTACTGGTCTTCAGGTAACGATCAAAGCGATGACAATTTGAGACATTACTCCCATGGAGGAAAGTGCGCATGGTGACTCTTGTATTCAATCCCGATGCAATTTCTGTGTTTCAACAACACTCTGATAGTCCACAGATTACAGAATGCCTCCAGATGTGCGTCAGAAATTAATACTGGTCTACCAGTGAACGACCAAAGCGTAGACTGTTTGAGACATTAGTCCCATGGAGGAATATGGGCATGGTGACTGTTGTATTCAATCCCGAGGCAATTTCTGTGTTACATCAATACTTCGAGGGTCCACAGATTACAGAATGCCTCCAGATGTGCATCGGAAACTACTACTGGTCTTCCAGGTAACGATCGAAGCATAGACTGTTTGAGACATTACTCACATGGAGGAAAGTGCTCATGGTGACTGTTGTATTCAATCCCGATGCAATTTCCGTGTTTCATCAACACCCTGATAGTCCACAGATTACAGAATGCCTCCAGATGTGCATCGGAAAGTACTACTGGTCTTCAGGGAACGATCAAAGCGATGACAGTTTGAGACATTACTCCCATGGAGGAAAGGGCGCACGTTGATTGTTGTATTCAATCCCGATGCAATTTCTGTGTTTCGTCAACACTCTGATAGTCCACAGTTTCCAGAATGCCTCCAGATGTGCAACTGGAACTACTACTGGTCTTCCAGGGAACGATCAAAGCGTAGACTGTTTGAGACATTACTCCCATGGAGGAAAGTGCGCATGGTGACTATTGTATTCAATCCAGATGCAATTTCAGTGTTTCATCAACACTTTGACGGTCCACAGATTACAGAATGCCTCCAGATGTGCATCGGAAATTACTACTGGTCTTCCAGGGAACGATCAAAGCGATGAGAGTTTGAGACATTACTCCCATGGAGGAAAGTGAGCACGGTGACTGTTGTATTCAATCCCGATGCAATTTCTGTGTTTCATCAACACTCTGATAGTCCTCAGTTTCCAGAATGCCTAAAGATGTGCATCGAAAACTACTACTGGTCTTCCAGGGGACGATCAAAGCGTAGACTGTTTGAGACATTACTCCCATGGAGGAACGTGCGCATGGTGACTGTTGTATTCAATCCCGATGCAATATCTGTGTTTCATCAACACCCTGATAGTCCACAGATTACAGAATGCCTCCAGATGTGCATCGGAAGCTACTACTGGTCTTCCCCGGAACGATCAAATCGTAGACTGTTTGAGAATTACTCCCATGGCGGAAAATGCGCATGGGGACTGTTGTACTCAATCCCGATGCAATTTATGAGTTACATCAACACTCTGATAGTCCACAGATAACAGAATGCCTCCAGATGTGCAGCGGAAACTACTACTGGTCTTCCAGGAAACGATCAAAGCGTAGACTGTTTGAGACATTACTCCCTTGGAGGAAAGTGCGCATGGGGACTGTTGTATTCAATCCCGATGCAATTTCTGTGTTTCATCAACATTTTGAACGTCCACAGATTACAGAATGCCTCCAGATGGGCATCGGATACTACTACTGGTCTTCCAGGGAACGATCAAAGCGTAGACTGTTTGAGACATTACTCCCATGGAGGAAAGTGCGCATGGTGACTGATGTATTCAATCCCGAGGCAATTTCTGTGTTTCATTAACACTCTGATAGTCCACAGATTACAGAATGCCTCCTGATGTGCATCGGATACTACTACTGGTCTTCCAGGGAACGATCAAAGCGTAGACCCTTTGAGACATTACTCCTATGGAGGAAAGTCGCAAGTATACTGTTGTATTCAATCCCGATGCAATATCTGTGGTTCACCAACATTCTGATAGTCCACAGATTACAGAATGCCTCCAGATGTGCATCGCAAACTACTACTGGTCTTCCAGGGTACGATCAAATCGTAGACTGTTTAAGACTTTACTCCCATGGAGAAAAGTGCGCATGGTGACAGTTGTATTCAATCCCGAGGCAATTTCTGTGTTTCATCAACACTCAGATAGTCCACTGATTACAGAAGTCCTCCAGACGTGCATCGGAAACAACTACTGGTCTTCAGGGAACGATCAAAGCGATGACAGTTTGTGACATTACTCCCATGGCTTCAAATGCGCATGGGGACTGTTGTACTCAATCCCGATGCAATTTCTGAGTTACATCAACACTCTGATAGTCCACAGATAACAGAATGCCTCCAGATGTGCAGCGGAAACTACTACTTGTCTTCCAGGAAACGATCAAAGCATAGACTGTTTGAGACATTACTCCCTTGGAGGAAAGTGCGAATGGTGACTGTTGTATTCAATCCCGAGGCAATTTCTGTGTTTCATCTACTCTTAGAAAGTCCACAGATTACAGAATGCCTCCAGTTGTGCATCGGATACTACTACTGGTCTTCCAGGGAACGATCAAATCGTAGACCCTTTGAGACATTACTCCTATGGAGGCAAGTCGCATGTATACTGTTGTATTCAATCCCGATGCAATATCTGAGGTTCACCAACATTCTGATAGTCCACAGATTACAGAATGCCTCCAGATGTGCATCGGTACCTACTACTGCCCTTCCAGGGAACGATCAAAGCGTAGACTGTTAGAGACATTACTCCCATGGAGGAAAGTGGGCATGGTGACTGTTGTATTCAATCCCGATGCGATTTCTGTGTTTCATCAACACTCTGATAGTCCACAGATTACAGAATGCCTCCAGATGTGCATCTGAAACTACTACTGGTCTTCCAGGGAACGATCAAAGCGTAAACTGTTTGAGACATTACTCCCATGGAGGAAATTGCGCATGGTGACTGTTGTATTCAATCCCGATGCAATTTCTGTGTTACATCAACACTCTGATAGTCCACAGATTACAGAATGCCTCCAGATGTGAATCGGAAATTACTACTGGTCTTCAGGTAACGATCAAAGCGATGACAATTTGAGACATTACTCCCATGGAGGAAAGTGCGCATGGTGACTCTTGTATTCAATCCCGATGCAATTTCTGTGTTTCAACAACAATCTGATAGTCCACAGATTACAGAATGCCTCCAGATGTGCGTCGGAAATTAATACTGGTCTACCAGTGAACGACCAAAGCGTAGACTGTTTGAGACATTAGTCCCATGGAGGAATATGGGCATGGTGACTGTTGTATTCAATCCCGAGGCAATTTCTGTGTTACATCAACACTTCGAGGGTCCACAGATTACAGAATGCCTCCAGATGTGCATCGGAAACTACTACTGGTCTTCTAGGTAACGATCGAAGCATAGACTGTTTGAGACATTACTCACATGGAGGAAAGTGCTCATGGGGACTGTTGTATTCAATCCCGATGCAATTTCCGTGTTTCATCAACACCCTGATAGTCCACAGATTACAGAATTCCTCCAGATGTGCATCGGAAAGTACTACTGGTCTTCAGGGTACGATCAAAGCGATGACAGTTTGAGACATTACTCCCATGGAGGAAAGGACGCACGGTGATTTTTGTATTCAATCCCGATGCAATTTGTGTGTTTCATCAACACTCTGATAGTCCACAGTTTCCAGAATGCCTCCAGATGTGCAACTGGAACAACTACTGGTCTTCCAGGGAACGATCAAAGCGTAGACTGTTTGAGACATTACTCCCATGGAGGAAAGTGCGCATGGTGGCTATTGTATTCAATCCAGATGCAATTTCAGTGTTTCATCAACACATTGAAGGTCCACAGATTACAGAACGCCTCCAGATGTGCATCGGAAATTACTACTGGTCTTCCAGGGAACGATCAAATCGATGACAGTTTGAGACATTACTCCCATGGAGGAAAGTGACCACGGTGACTGTTGTATTCAATCCCGATGCAATTTCTGTGTTTCATCAACACTCTGATAGTCCACAGTTTCCAGAATGCCTAAAGATGTGCATCGGAAACTACTACTGGTCTTCCAGGGGACGATCAAATCGTAGACTGTTTGAGACATTACTCCCATGGAGGAACGTGCGCATGGTGACTGTTGTATTCAATCCCGATGCAATATCTGTGTTTCATCAACACCCTGATAGTCCACAGATTACAGAATGCCTCCAGATGTGCATCGGAAACTACTACTGGTCTTCCCCGGAACGATCAAAACGTAGACTGTTTGAGAATTACTCCCATGGCGGAAGATGCGCATGGGGACTGTTGTACTCAATCCCGATGCAATTTCTGAGTTACATCAACACTCTGATAGTCCACAGATAACAGAATGCCTCCAGATGTGCAGCGGAAACTACTACTGGTCTTCCAGGAAACGATCAAAGCGTAGACTGTTTGAGACATTACTCCCTTGGAGGAAAGTGCGCATGGGGACTGTTGTATTCAATCCCGATTCAATTTCTGTGTTTCATCAAAATTTTGAACGTCCACAGATTACAGAATGCCTCCAGATGTGCATCGGATACTACTACTGGTCTTCCAGTAAACGATCAAAGCGTAGACTGTTTGAGACATTACTCCCATGGAGTAACGTGCGCATGGTGACTGTTGTATTCAATCCCGATGCAATTTCTGTGTTTCATCAACACTCTGATAGTCCACAGATTACAGAATGCCTCCAGTTATGCATCGGAAACTACTACTGGATTTCCAAGAAACGATCAAAGCGTAGACTGTTTGAGACATTACTCGCATGGAGGAAAGTGCGCAAGGTGACTGCTGCATTCAATGCCGATGCTATTTCTGTGTTACATCAACACTCTGATAGTCCACAGATTACAGAATGCCCCCAGACGTGCATCGGAAATTACTGCTGGTCTTCCAGGAAACGATCAAAGCGTAGACTTTTTGAGACATTACTCCCATGGAGGAAAGTTCGAATGGTGACTGTTGTATTCAATCCCGAGGCAATTTCTGTGTTTCATCAACACTTAGAAAGACCACAAATTACAGAATGCCTCCAGTTGTGCATCGGATACTACTACTGGTCTTCCAGGGAACGATCAAATCGTAGACCCTTTGAGACATTACTCCTATGGCGGCAAGTCGCATGTATACTGTTGTATTCAATCCCGATGCAATATCTGTGGTTCACCAACATTCTAATAGTCCACAGATTACAGAATGCCTCCAGATGTGCATCTGAAACTACTACTGGTCTTCCAGGGAACGATCAAAGCGTAAACAGTTTGAGACATTACTCCCATGGAGGAAATTGCGCATGGTGACTGTTATACTCAATCCTGATGCAATTTCTGTGTTTCATCAACACTCTGTTAGTCCACAGATTACAGAATGCCTCCAGATGTGCATCGGAAACTACTACTGGTCTTCCAGGGAACGATTAAAGCGTAGACTGTTTGAGACATTACTCCCATGGAATAAAGTGCGCATGGTGACTGTTGTATTCAATCCCGATGCATTTTCTGTGTTTCATCAACACTCTGATGGTCCACTGATTACAGAATGCCTCCAGATGTGCCTCGGAAATTACTACTGGTGTTCAGGTAACGATGAAAGCGATGACAGTTTGAGACATTACTCCCATGGAGGAAAATTGCGCATGGTGACTCTTGTATTCAATCCCGATGCAATTTCTGTGTTTCAACAACACTCTGATAGTCCACAGATTACAGAATGCCTCCAGATGTGCGTCGGAAATTAATACTGGTCTACCAGTGAACGACCAAAGCGTAGACTGTTTGAGACATTACTCCCATGGAGGAATGTGGGCATGGTGACTGTTGTATTCAATCCCGAGGCAATTTCTGTGTTACATCAACACTTCGAGGGTCCATAGATTACAGAATGCCTCCAGATGTGCATCGGAAACTACTACTGGTCTTCCAGGTAACGATCGAAGCATAGACTGTTTGAGACATTACTCACATGGAGGAAAGTGCTCATGGTGACTGTTGTATTCAATCCCGATGCAATTTCCGTGTTTCATCAACACCCTGATAGTCCACAGATTACAGAATGCCTCCAGATGTGCATCGGAAAGTACTACTGGTCTTCAGGTAACGATCAAAGCGATGACAGTTTGAGACATTACTCCCATGGAGGAAAGTGCGCATGGTGACTGTTGTATTCAATGCCGATGCTATTTCTGTCTTTCATCAACACTTTTAAGGTCCACAGATTACAGAATGCCTCAAGATGTGCATCGGAAACTACTAATCGTCTTCCAGGGAACGATCAAAGCGTAGACTGTTTAAGACATTACTCATATGGGGGAACGTGCTCATTGTGACTGTTGTACACTATCCCGATGCAATTTCTGAGTTACATCAACACTCTGATAGTCCACAGATAACAGAATGCCTCCAGATGTGCAGCGGAAACTACTACTGGTCTTCCAGGAAACGATCAAAGCGTAGACTGTTTGAGACATTACTCCCTTGGAGGAAAGTGCGAATAGTGACTGTTGTATTCAATCCCGAGGCAATTTCTGTGTTTCATCAACACTTAGAAAGTCCACAGATTACAGATTGCATCCAGTTGTGCATCGGATACTACTACTGGTCTTCCAGGGAACGATCAAATCGTAGACCCTTTGAGACATTACTCCTATGGAGGCAAGTCGCATGTATACTGTTGTATTCAATCCCGATGCAATATCTGAGGTTCACCAACATTCTGATAGTCCACAGATTACAGAATGCCCCCAGATGTGCATCTGAAACTACTACTGGACTTCCAGGGAACGATCAAAGCGTAAACTGTTTGAGACATTACTCCCATGGAATAAAGTGCGCATGGTGACTGTTGTATTCAATCCCGATGCATTTTCTGTGTTTCATCAACACTCTGATGGTCCACTGATTACAGAATGCCTCCAGATGTGCCTCGGAAATTACTACTGGTGTTCAGGTAACGATGAAAGCGATGACAGTTTGAGACATTACTCCCATGGAGAAAAATTGCGCATGGTGACTCTTGTATTCAATCCCGATGCAATTTCTGTGTTTCAACAACACTCTGATAGTCCACAGATTACAGAATGCCTCCAGATGTGCGTCGGAAATTAATACTGGTCTACCAGTGAACGACCAAAGCGTAGACTGTTTGAGACATTACTCCCATGGAGGAATGTGGGCATGGTGACTGTTGTATTCAATCCCGAGGCAATTTCTGTGTTACATCAACACTTCGAGGGTCCACAGATTACAGAATGCCTCCAGATGTGCATCGGAAACTACTACTGGTCTTCCAGGTAACGATCGAAGCATAGACTGTTTGAGACATTACTCACATGGAGGAAAGTGCTCATGGTGACTGTTGTATTCAATCCCGATGCAATTTCCGTGTTTCATCAACACCCTGATAGTCCACAGATTACAGAATGCCTCCAGATGTGCATCGGAAAGTACTACTGGTCTTCAGGTAACGATCAAAGCGATGACAGTTTGAGACATTACTCCCATGGAGGAAAGTGCGCATGGTGACTGTTGTATTCAATGCCGATGCTATTTCTGTCTTTCATCAACACTTTTAAGGTCCACAGATTACAGAATGCCTCAAGATGTGCATCGGAAACTACTAATCGTCTTCCAGGGAACGATCAAAGCGTAGACTGTTTGAGACATTACTCATATGGGGGAACGTGCTCATTGTGACTGTTGTACTCTATCCCGATGCAATTTCTGAGTTACATCAACACTCTGATAGTCCACAGATAACAGAATGCCTCCAGATGTGCAGCGGAAACTACTACTGGTCTTCCAGGAAACGATCAAAGCGTAGACTGTTTGAGACATTACTCCCTTGGAGGAAAGTGCGAATAGTGACTGTTGTATTCAATCCCGAGGCAATTTCTGTGTTTCATCAACACTTAGAAAGTCCACAGATTACAGATTGCATCCAGTTGTGCATCGGATACTACTACTGGTCTTCCAGGGAACGATCAAATCGTAGACCCTTTGAGACATTACTCCTATGGAGGCAAGTCGCATGTATACTGTTGTATTCAATCCCGATGCAATATCTGAGGTTCACCAACATTCTGATAGTCCACAGATTACAGAATGCCTCCAGATGTGCATCGGAAACTACTACTGCTCTTCCAGGGAACGACCAAAGCGTAGACTGTTAGAGACATTACTCCCATGGAGGAAAGTGGGCATGGTGACTGTTGTATTCAATCCCGATGCGATTTCTGTGTTTCATCAACACTCTGATAGTCCACAGATTACAGAATGCCTCCAGATGTGCATCTGAAACTACTACTGGACTTCCAGGGAACGATCAAAGCGTAAACTGTTTGAGACATTACTCCCATGGAGGAAATTGCGCATGGTGACTGTTGTATTCAATCCCGATGCAAATTCTGTGTTACATCAACACTCTGATAGTCCACAGATTACAGAATGCCTCCAGATGTGCCTCGGAAACTACTACTGGTCTTCCAGGTAACGATCGAAGCATAGACTGTTTGAGACATTACTCACATGGAGGAAAGTGCTCATGGTGACTGTTGTATTCAATCCCGATGCAATTTCCGTGTTTCATCAACACCCTGATAGTCCACAGATTACAGAATGCCTCCAGATGTGCATCGGAAAGTACTACTGGTCTTGAGGGAACGATCAAAGCGATGACAGTTTGAGACATTACTCCCATGGAGGAAAGGGCGCACGTTGATTGTTGTATTCAATCCCGATGCAATTTCTGTGTTTCGTCAACACTCTGATAGTCCACAGTTTCCAGAATGCCTCCAGATGTGCAACTGGAACTACTACTGGTCTTCCAGGGAACGATCAAAGCGTAGACTGTTTGAGACATTACTCCCATGGAGGAAAGTGCGCATGGTGACTATTGTATTCAATCCAGATGCAATTTCAGTGTTTCATCAACACTTTGAAGGTCCACAGATTACAGAATGCCTCCAGATGTGCATCGGAAATTACTACTGGTCTTCCAGGGAACGATCAAAGCGATGAGAGTTTGAGACATTACTCCCATGGAGGATAGTGAGCACGGTGACTGTTGTATTCAATCCCGATGCAATTTCTGTGTTTCATCAACACTCTGATAGTCCTCAGTTTCCAGAATGCCTAAAGATGTGCATCGAAAACTACTACTGGTCTTCCAGGGGACGATCAAAGCGTAGACTGTTTGAGACATTACTCCCATGGAGGAACGTGCGCATGGTGACTGTTGTATTCAATCCCGATGCAATATCTGTGTTTCATCAACACCCTGATAGTCCACAGATTACAGAATGCCTCCAGATGTGCATCGGAAGCTACTACTGGTCTTCCCCGGAACGATCAAATCGTAGACTGTTTGAGAATTACTCCCATGGCGGAAAATGCGCATGGGGACTGTTGTACTCAATTCCGATGCAATTTATGAGTTACATCAACACTCTGATAGTCCACAGATAACAGAATGCCTCCAGATGTGCAGCGGAAACTACTACTGGTCTTCCAGGAAACGATCAAAGCGTAGACTGTTTGAGACATTACTCCCTTGGAGGAAAGTGCGCATGGGGACTGTTGTATTCAATCCCGATGCAATTTCTGTGTTTCATCAACATTTTGAACGTCCACAGATTACAGAATGCCTCCAGATGGGCATCGGATACTACTACTGGTCTTCCAGGGAACGATCAAAGCGTAGACTGTTTGAGACATTACTCCCATGGAGGAAAGTGCGCATGGTGACTGATGTATTCAATCCCGAGGCAATTTCTGTGTTTCATCAACACTTAGAAAGTCCACAGATTACAGAATGCCTCCAGATGTGCATCGGATACTACTACTGGTCTTCCAGGGAACGATCAAAGCGTAGACCCTTTGAGACATTACTCCTATGGAGGAAAGTCGCAAGTATACTGTTGTATTCAATCCCGATGCAATATCTGTGGTTCACCAACATTCTGATAGTCCACAGATTACAGAATGCCTCCAGATGTGCATCGCAAACTACTACTGGTCTTCCAGGGTACGATCAAATCGTAGACTGTTTGAGACTTTTCTCCCATGGAGGAAAGTGCGCATGGTGACAGTTGTATTCAATCCCGAGGCAATTTCTGTGTTTCATCAGCACTCAGATAGTCCACTGATTACAGAAGTCCTCCAGACGTGCATCGGAAACAACTACTGGTCTTCAGGGAACGATCAAAGCGATGACAGTTTGTGACATTACTCCCATGGCTTCAAATGCGCATGGGGACTGTTGTACTCAATCCCGATGCAATTTCTGAGTTACATCAACACTCTGATAGTCCACAGATAACAGAATGCCTCCAGATGTGCAGCGGAAACTACTACTGGTCTTCCAGGAAACGATCAAAGCATAGACTGTTTGAGACATTACTCCCTTGGAGGAAAGTGCGAATGGTGACTGTTGTATTCAATCCCGAGGCAATTTCTGTGTTTCATCTACTCTTAGAAAGTCCACAGATTACAGAATGCCTCCAGTTGTGCATCGGATACTACTACTGGTCTTCCAGGGAACGATCAAATCGTAGACCCTTTGAGACATTACTCCTATGGAGGCAAGTCGCATGTATACTGTTGTATTCAATCCCGATGCAATATCTGAGGTTCACCAACATTCTGATAGTCCACAGATTACAGAATGCCTCCAGATGTGCATCGGTAACTACTACTGCTCTTCCAGGGAACGATCAAAGCGTAGACTGTTAGAGACATTACTCCCATGGAGGAAAGTGGGCATGGTGACTGTTGTATTCAATCCCGATGCGATTTCTGAGTTTCATCAACACTCTGATAGTCCACAGATTACAGAATGCCTCCAGATGTGCATCTGAAACTACTACTGGTCTTCCAGGGAACGATCAAAGCGTAAACTGTTTGAGACATTACTCCCATGGAGGAAATTGCGCATGGTGACTGTTGTATTCAATCCCGATGCAATTTCTGTGTTACATCAACACTATGATAGTCCACAGATTACAGAATGCCTCCAGATGTGAATCGGAAATTACTACTGGTCTTCAGGTAACGATCAAAGCGATGACAATTTGAGACATTACTCCCATGGAGGAAAGTGCGCATGGTGACTCTTGTATTCAATCCCGATGCAATTTCTGTGTTTCAACAACAATCTGATAGTCCACAGATTACAGAATGCCTCCAGATGTGCGTCGGAAATTAATACTGGTCTACCAGTGAACGACCAAAGCGTAGACTGTTTGAGACATTAGTCCCATGGAGGAATATGGGCATGGTGACTGTTGTATTCAATCCCGAGGCAATTTCTGTGTTACATCAACACTTCGAGGGTCCACAGATTACAGAATGCCTCCAGATGTGCATCGGAAACTACTACTGGTCTTCTAGGTAACGATCGAAGCAATGACTGTTTGAGACATTACTCACATGGAGGAAAGTGCTCATGGGGACTGTTGTATTCAATCCCGATGCAATTTCCGTGTTTCATCAACACCCTGATAGTCCACAGATTACAGAATGCCTCCAGATGTGCATCGGAAAGTACTACTGGTCTTCAGGGAACGATCAAAGCGATGACAGTTTGAGACATTACTCCCATGGAGGAAAGGCCGCACGGTGATTGTTGTATTCAATCCCGATGCAATTTGTGTGTTTCATCAACACTCTGATAGTCCACAGTTTCCAGAATGCCTCCAGATGTGCAACTGGAACAACTACTGGTCTTCCAGGGAACGATCAAAGCGTAGACTGTTTGAGACATTACTCCCATGGAGGAAAGTGCGCATGGTGGCTATTGTATTCAATCCAGATGCAATTTCAGTGTTTCATCAACACATTGAAGGTCCACAGATTACAGAATGCCTCCAGATGTGCATCGGAAATTACTACTGGTCTTCCAGGGAACGATCAAATCGATGACAGTTTGAGACATTACTCCCATGGAGGAAAGTGAGCACGGTGACTGTTGTATTCAATCCCGATGCAATTTCTGTGTTTCATCAACACTCTGATAGTCCACAGTTTCCAGAATGCCTAAAGATGTGCATCGGAAACTACTACTGGTCTTCCAGGGGACGATCAAATCGTAGACTGTTTGAGACATTACTCCCATGGAGGAACGTGCGCATGGTGACTGTTGTATTCAATCCCGATGCAATATCTGTGTTTCATCAACACCCTGATAGTCCACAGATTACAGAATGCCTCCAGATGTGCATCGGAAGCTACTACTGGTCTTCCCCGGAACGATCAAAACGTAGACTGTTTGAGAATTACTCCCATGGCGGAAGATGCGCATGGGGACTGTTGTACTCAATCCCGATGCAATATCTGAGTTACATCAACACTCTGATAGTCCACAGATAACAGAATGCCTTCAGATGTGCAGCGGAAACTACTACTGGTCTTCCAGGAAACGATCAAAGCGTAGACTGTTTGAGACATTACTCCCTTGGAGGAAAGTGCGCATGGGGACTGTTGTATTCAATCCCGATTCAATTTCTGTGTTTCATCAACATTTTGAACGTCCACAGATTACAGAATGCCTCCAGATGTGCATCGGATACTACTACTGGTCTTCCAGTAAACGATCAAAGCGTAGACTGTTTGAGACATTACTCCCATGGAGGAACGTGCGCATGGTGACTGTTGTATTCAATCCCGATGCAATTTCTGTGTTTCATCAACACTCTGATAGTCCACAGATTACAGAATGCCTCCAGTTATGCATCGGAAACTACTACTGGATTTCCAAGAAACGATCAAAGCGTAGACTGTTTGAGACATTACTCCCATGGAGGAAAGTGCGCAAGGTGACTGCTGCATTCAATGCCGATGCTATTTCTGTGTTACATCAACACTCTGATAGTCCACAGATTACAGAATGCCCCCAGACGTGCATCGGAAATTACTGCTGGTCTTCCAGGAAACGATCAAAGCGTAGACTTTTTGAGACATTACTCCCATGGAGGAAAGTTCGAATGGTGACTGTTGTATTCAATCCCGAGGCAATTTCTGTGTTTCATCAACACTTAGAAAGACCACAAATTACAGAATGCCTCCAGTTGTGCATCGGATACTACTACTGGTCTTCCAGGGAACGATCAAATCGTAGACCCTTTGAGACATTACTCCTATGGAGGCAAGTCGCATGTATACTGTTGTATTCAATCCCGATGCAATATCTGTGGTTCACCAACATTCTGATAGTCCACAGATTACAGAATGCCTCCAGATGTGCATCTGAAACTACTACTGCTCTTCCAGGGAACGATCAAAGCGTAAACAGTTTGAGACATTACTCCCATGGAGGAAATTGCGCATGGTGACTGTTATACTCAATCCTGATGCAATTTCTGTGTTACATCAACACTCTGTTAGTCCACAGATTACAGAATGCCTCCAGATGTGCATCGGAAACTACTACTGGTCTTCCAGGGAACGATTAAAGGGTAGACTGTTTGAGACATTACTCCCATGGAATAAAGTGCGCATGGTGACTGTTGTATTCAATCCCGATGCATTTTCTGTGTTTCATCAACACTCTGATGGTCCACTGATTACAGAATGCCTCCAGATGTGCCTCGGAAATTACTACTGGTGTTCAGGTAACGATGAAAGCGATGACAGTTTGAGACATTACTCCCATGGAGGAAAATTGCGCATGGTGATTCTTGTATTCAATCCCGATGCAATTTCTGTGTTTCAACAACACTCTGATAGTCCACAGATTACAGAATGCCTCCAGATGTGCGTCGGAAATTAATACTGGTCTACCAGTGAACGACCAAAGCGTAGACTGTTTGAGACATTACTCCCATGGAGGAATGTGGGCATGGTGACTGTTGTATTCAATCCCGAGGCAATTTCTGTGTTACATCAACACTTCGAGGGTCCACAGATTACAGAATGCCTCCAGATGTGCATCGGAAACTACTACTGGTCTTCCAGGTAACGATCGAAGCATAGACTGTTTGAGACATTACTCACATGGAGGAAAGTGCTCATGGTGACTGTTGTATTCAATCCCGATGCAATTTCCGTGTTTCATCAACACCCTGATAGTCCACAGATTACAGAATGCCTCCAGATGTGTATCGGAAAGTACTACTGGTCTTCAGGGAACGATCAAAGCGATGACAGTTTGAGACATTACTCCCATGGATGAAATGGCGCACGGTGATTGTTGTATTCAATCCCGATGCAATATCTGTGTTTCATCAACACTCTGATAGTCCACAGTTTCCAGAATGCCTCCAGATGTGCAACTGGAACTACTACTGGTCTTCCAGGGAACGATCAAAGCGTAGACTGTTTGAAACATTACTCCCATGGAGGAAAGTGCGCATGGTGAATATTGTAATCAATCCTGATGCAATTTCAGTGTTTCATCACCACTTTGAATGTCCACAGATTACAGAATGCCTCCAGATGTGCATCGGAAATTACTACTGGTCTTCCAGGGAACGATCAAAGCAATGACAGTTTGAGACATTACTCCCATGGAGGAAAGTGAGCACGGTGACTGTTGTATTCAATCCCAATGCAATTTCTGTGTTTCATCAACACTCTCATAGTCCACAGTTTCCAGAACGCCTAAAGATGTGCATCGGAAACTCCTACTGGTCTTCAGCGAACGATCAAAGCGATGACAGTTTGAGACATTACTCCCTTGGAGGAAAGTGCGCATGGGGATTCTTGTATTTAATCCCGATGCAATTTCTGTGCTTCATCAACATTTTGAACGTCCACAGATTACAGAATGCCTCCAGATGTGCATCGGATACTACTACTGGTCTTCCTGGGAACGATCAAAGCGTAGACTGTTTGAGGCATTACTCCGATGGAGGAACGTGCGCATGGTGACTTTTGTATTCAATCCCGATGCAATTTCTGTGTTTCATCAACACTCTGATAGTCCACAGATTACAGAATGTCTCCAGATATGCATCGGAAACTACTACTGGACTTCCAAGAAACGATCAAAGCGTACACTGTTTGAGACATTACTCCTGTGGAGGAAAGTGCGCAAGGTGACTGTTGCATTCAATGCCGATGCTATTTCTGTGTTTCATCAACACTCTGATAGTCCACAGATTACAGAATGCCCCCAGACGTGCATCGGAAATTACTGCTGGTCTTCCAGGAAACGATCAAAGCGTAGACTGTTTGAGACATTACTCCCATGGAGGAAAGGGCGAATGGTGACTGTTGTATTCAATCCCGAGGCAATTTCTGTGTTTCATCAACACATAGAAAGTCCACAGATTACAGAATGCCTCCAGTTGTGCATCGGATACTACTACTGGTCTTCCAGGGAACGATCAAATCGTAGACCCTTTGAGAGATTACTCCTATGGAGGAAAGTCGCATGTATACTGTTGTATTCAATCCCGATGCAATATCTGTGGTTCACCAACATTCTGATAGTCCACAGATTACAGAATGCCTCCAGATGTGCATCGGAAACTACTACTGCTCTTCCAGGGAACGATCAAAGCGTAGACTGTTTGAGACATTACTCCCGTGGAGGAAAGTGCGCAAGGTGACTGTTGCATTCAATGCCGATGCTATTTCTGTGTTTCATCAACACTCTGATAGTCCACAGATTACAGAATGCCCCCAGACGTGCATCGGAAATTACTGCTGGTCTTCCAGGAAACGATCAAAGCGTAGACTGTTTGAGACATTACTCCCATGGAGGAAAGGGCGAATGGTGACTGTTGTATTCAATCCCGAGGCAATTTCTGTGTTTCATCAACACTTAGAAAGTCCACAGATTACAGAATGCCTCCAGTTGTGCATCGGATACTACTACTGGTCTTCCAGGGAACGATCAAATCGTAGACCCTTTGAGACATTACTCCTATGGAGGAAAGTCGCATGTATATTGTTGTATTCAATCCCGATGCAATATCTGTGGTTCACCAACATTCTGATAGTCCACAGATTACAGAATGCCTCCAGATGTGCATCGGAAACTACTACAGCTCTTCCAGGGAACGATCAAAGCATAGACTGTTTGAGACATTACTCCCGTGGAGGAAAGTGCGCAAGGTGACTGTTGCATTCAATGCCGATGCTATTTCTGTGTTTCTTCAACACTCTGATAGTCCACAGATTACAGAATGCCCCCAGACGTGCATCGGAAATTACTGCTGGTCTTCCAGGAAACGATCAAAGCGTAGACTGTTTGAGACATTACTCCCATGGAGGAAAGGGCGAATGGTGACTGTTGTATTCAATCCCGAGGCAATATCTGTGTTTCAGCAACACTTAGAAAGTCGAAAGATTACAGAATGCCTCCAGTTGTGCATCGGATACTACTTCTGGTCTTCCAGTTAACGATCAAATCGTAGACCCTTTGAGACATTACTCCTATGGAGGCAAGTCGCATGTATACTGTTGTATTCAATCCCGATGCAATATCTGTGGTTCACCAACATTCTGATAGTCCACAGATTACAGAATGCCTCCAGATGTGCATCGGAAACTACTACTGCTCTTCCAGGGAACGATCAAAGCGTAGACTGTTTGAGACATTACTCCCATGGAGGAAAGTGCGCATGGTGACTGTTGTATTCAATCCCGATGCGATTTCTGTGTTTCATCAACACTCTGATAGTCCACAGATTACAGAATGCCTCCAGATGTGCATCTGAAACTACTACTGGTCTTCCAGGGAACGATTAAAGCGTAGACTGTTTGAGACATTACTCCCATGGAATAAAGTGCGCATGGTGACTGTTGTATTCAATCCCGATGCATTTTCTGTGTTTCATCAACACTCTGATGGCCCACTGATTACAGAATGCCTCCAGATGTGCCTCGGAAATTACTACTGGTCTTCAGGTAACGATAAAAGCGATGACAGTTTGAGACATTACTCCCATGGAGGAAAGTGCGCATGGTGACTGTTGTATTCAATCCGGATCCCATTTACGTGTTTCATCAACACCCTGATAGTCCACAGATTACAGAATGCCTCCAGATGTGCATCGGAAACTACTACTGGTCGTCAGGGAACGATCAAAGCGATGACAGTTTGAGACATTACTCCCATGAAGGAAAGGGCGCACCGTGATTGTTGTATTCAATCCCGATGCAATTTATGTGTTTCATCAACACTCTGATAGTCCACGGTTTCCAGAATGCCTCGAGATGTGCAACTGGAACTACTACTGGTCTTCCAGTTAACGATCAAAGCGTAGACTGTTTGAGACATTACTCCCATGGAGGAAAGTGCGCAAGGTGACTATTGTATTCAATCCAGATGCAATTTCAGTGTTTCATCAACACTTTGAAGGTCCACAGATTACAGAATGCCTCCAGATGTGCATCGGAAATTACTACTGGTCTTCCAGGGAACGATCAAAGCGTAGACTGTTTGAGACATTACTCCCATGGAGGAACGTGCTCATGGTGACTGTTGTATTCAATCCCGATGCAATATCTGTGTTTCATCAACACTCTGATAGTCCACGGATTACAGAATGACTCCAGATGTGCAGCGGAAACTACTACTAGTCTTTTTGGAAACGATCAAAGTGTAGGCTGTTTGAGTAATTACTCCCTTGGAGGAAAGTGTGCATGGTGACTGTTGTATTCAATTTAGATTCAATTTCTGTGTTTCGTCAACACTCTGATAGTCCACAGATTACAGAATGCCACCAGACGTGCATCGGAAATTACTACTGGTCTTCCAGGGAACTATCAAAGCGTAGACTGTTTGAGACATTACTCCCATGGAATAAAGTGCGCATGGTGACTGTTGTATTCAATCCCGATGCGATTTCTGTGTTTCATCAACACTCTGATAGTCCACAGATTACAGAATGCCTACAGATGTGCATCTGAGACTACTACTGGTCTTCCAGGGAACGATCAAAGCGTAAACTGTTTGAGACAATACTCCTATGGAGGAAATTGCGCATGGTGACTGTTGTATTCAATCCGGATGCAATTTCTGTGTTTCATCAACACTCAGTTAGTCCACAGATTACAGAATGCCTCCAGATGTGCATCGGAAACTACTACTGGTCATCCAGTTAACGATCAAAGCGTAGACTGTTTGAGACATTACTCCCATGGGGGAAAGTGCGCATGGTGACTCTTGTATTCAATCCCGATGCAATTTCTGTGTTTTAACAACACTCTGATAGTCCACAGATTACAGAATGCCTCCAGATGTGCGTCGGAAATTAATACTGGTCTACCAGTGAACGACCAAAGCGTAGACTTTTTGAAACATTACTCCCATCGAGGAATGTGGGCGTGGTGACTGTTGTTTTCAATCCCGAGGCAATTTCTGTGTTACATCCACACTTCGAAGGTCCACAGATTACAGAATGCCTTCTGATGTGCATCGGAAACTGCTACTGGATTTCCAGGTAACGATCGAAGCGTAGACTGTTTGAGACATTACTCACATGTAGGAAAGTTCGCATGGTGACTGTTGTATTCAATCCAGATGCAATTTCCGTGTTTCATCAACACCCTGATAGTCCACAGATTACAGAATGCCTCCAGATGTGCGTCTGAAATTAATACTGGTCTTCCAGTGAACGACCAAAGTGTAGACTGTTTGAGACATTACTCCCATCGAGGAATGTGGGCATGGTGACTGTTGTATTCAATCCCGAGGCAATTTCTGTGTTACATCAACACTTCGAAGGTCCACAGATTACAGAATGCCTCCAGATGTGCATCGGAAACTACTACTGGTCTTCCAGGTAACGATCGAAGCGTAGACTGTTTGAGACATTACTCACATGGAGGAAAGTGCTCATGGTGATTGTTGTATTCAATCCCGATGCAATATCCGTGTTTCATCAACACCCTGATAGTCCACAGTTTACAGAATGCCTCCAGATGTGCATCGGAAACTACTACTGGTCTTCCAGGGAACGATCAAGGCGTAAACTCTTTGAGACATTACTCCCGTGGAGGAAGGTGCGCATGGTGACAGTTGTATTCAATAACGAGGCATTTTCTGTGTTTCATCAACTCTCAGATAGTCCACTGATAATAGAAGTCCTCCAGACGTGCATCGGAAACCACTACTGGTCTTCAGGGAACGATCAAAGTGTTGACAGTTTGAGACATTACTCCCATGGAGGAAAGGGCGCACGGTGACTGTTGTATTCAATCCCGATGCAATTTCCGTGTTTCATCAACACCCTGATAGTCCACAGATTACAGAATGCCTCCAGATGTGCATCGGAAACTACTACTGGTCTTCCAGGGAACGATCAAGGCGTAAACTCTTTGAGACATTACTCCCATGGAAGAAAGTGCGCATGGTGACAGTTGTATTCAATAACGAGGCATTTTCTGTGTTTCATCAACACTCAGATAGTCCACTGATTATAGAAGTCCTCCAGACGTGCATCGCAAACTACTACTGGTCTTCAGGGAACGATCAAAGCGTAGACTGTTTGAGTAATTACTCCCTTGGAGGAAAGTGCGCATGGTGACTGTTGTATTCAATCACGATGCAATTTCTGTGTTTCATCAACATTTTGAAGGTCCACAGATTACAGAATGCCTCCAGATGTGCATCGGATACTACTACTGGTCTTCCAGGGAACGATCAAAGCGTAGACTGTTTGAGACATTACTCCCATGGAGAAACGTGCTCATGGTGACTGTTGTATTCAATCCCGATGCAATTTCTGAGTTTCATCAACACTTTGATAGTCCACAGATTAACGAATGCCTCCAGATATGTATCGGAAACTACTATTGGACTTCCAGGAATCGATCAAAGCGTAGACTGTTTGAGACTTTACCCCCATGGAGGAAAGTGCGCATGGTGACTGTTGTATTCAATGCCGATGCTATTTCTGTGTTTCATCAACACTCTGATAGTCCACAGATTACAGAATGCCACCAGACGTGCATCGGAAATTACTACTGGTCTTCCAGGGAACTATCAAAGCGTAGACTGTTTGAGACATTACTCACATGGAATAAAGTGCGCATGGTGACTGTTGTATTCAATCCCGATGCGATTTCTGTGTTTCATCAACACTCTGATAGTCCACAGATTACAGAATGCCTACAGATGTGCATCTGAGACTACTACTGGTCTTCCAGGGAACGATCAAAGCGTAAACTGTTTGAGACAATACTCCTATGGAGGAAATTGCGCATGGTGACTGTTGTATTCAATCCGGATGCAATTTCTGTGTTTCATCAACACTCAGTTAGTCCACAGATTACAGAATGCCTCCAGATGTGCATCGGAAACTACTACTGGTCATCCAGGGAACGATCAAAGCGTAGACTGTTTGAGACATTACTCCCATGGAATGAAGTGCGCATGGTGACTGTTGTATTCAATCCCGATGCATTTTCTGTGTTTCATCAACACTCTGATGGTCCACTGATTACAGAATGCCTCCAGATGTGCCTCGGAAATTACTACTGGTCTTCAGGTAACGATCAAATCGATGACAGTTTGAGACATTACTCCCATGGGGGAAAGTGCGCATGGTGACTCTTGTATTCAATCCCGATGCAATTTCTGTGTTTTAACAACACTCTGATAGTCCACAGATTACAGAATGCCTCCAGATGTGCGTCGGAAATTAATACTGGTCTACCAGTGAACGACCAAAGCGTAGACTTTTTGAAACATTACTCCCATCGAGGAATGTGGGCGTGGTGACTGTTGTTTTCAATCCCGAGGCAATTTCTGTGTTACATCCACACTTCGAAGGTCCACAGATTACAGAATGCCTTCAGATGTGCATCGGAAACTGCTACTGGTTTTCCAGGTAACGATCGAAGCGTAGACTGTTTGAGACATTACTCACATGTAGGAAAGTTCGCATGGTGACTGTTGTATTCAATCCAGATGCAATTTCCGTGTTTCATCAACACCCTGATAGTCCACAGATTACAGAATGCCTCCAGATGTGCGTCTGAAATTAATACTGGTCTTCCAGTGAACGACCAAAGTGTAGACTGTTTGAGACATTACTCCCATCGAGGAATGTGGGCATGGTGACTGTTGTATTCAATCCCGAGGCAATTTCTGTGTTACATCAACACTTCGAAGGTCCACAGATTACAGAATGCCTCCAGATGTGCATCGGAAACTACTACTGGTCTTCCAGGTAACGATCGAAGCGTAGACTGTTTGAGACATTACTCACATGGAGGAAAGTGCTCATGGTGACTGTTGTATTCAATCCCGATGCAATATCCGTGTTTCATCAACACCCTGATAGTCCACAGTTTACAGAATGCCTCCAGATGTGCATCGGAAACTACTACTGGTCTTCCAGGGAACGATCAAGGCGTAAACTCTTTGAGACATTACTCCCGTGGAGGAAGGTGCGCATGGTGACAGTTGTATTCAATAACGAGGCATTTTCTGTGTTTCATCAACACTCAGATAGTCCACTGATAATAGAAGTCCTCCAGACGTGCATCGGAAACCACTACTGGTCTTCAGGGAACGATCAAAGTGTTGACAGTTTGAGACATTACTCCCATGGAGGAAAGGGCGCACGGTGACTGTTGTATTCAATCCCGATGCAATTTCCGTGTTTCATCAACACCCTGATAGTCCACAGATTACAGAATGCCTCCAGATGTGCATCGGAAACTACTACTGGTCTTCCAGGGAACGATCAAGGCGTAAACTCTTTGAGACATTACTCCCATGGAAGAAAGTGCGCATGGTGACAGTTGTATTCAATAACGAGGCATTTTCTGTGTTTCATCAACACTCAGATAGTCCACTGATTATAGAAGTCCTCCAGACGTGCATCGCAAACTACTACTGGTCTTCAGGGAACGATCAAAGCGTAGACTGTTTGAGTAATTACTCCCTTGGAGGAAAGTGCGCATGGTGACTGTTGTATTCAATCACGATGCAATTTCTGTGTTTCATCAACATTTTGAAGGTCCACAGATTACAGAATGCCTCCAGATGTGCATCGGAATCTACTACTGGTCTTCCAGGGAACGGTCAAAGCGTAGACTGTTTGAGACATTACTCCCATGGAGGAAAGTGCGCATGGTGACTGTTGTATTCAATCCCGAGGCAATTTCTGTGTTTCATCAACTCTTAGAAGGTCCACAGATTACAGAATGCCTCCAGATGTGCATCGGATACTACTACTGGTCTTCCAGGGAACGATCAAAGCGTATACCCTTTGAGACATTACTCCTATGGAGGAAAGTCGCATGTGTACTGTTGTATTCAATCCTAATGCAATATCTGTGGTTCACCAACATTCTGATAGTCCACAGATTACAGAATGCCTCCAGATGTGCATCGGAAACTACTACTGGTTTTCCAGGGAACGATCAAAACGTAGACTGTTTGAGACATTACTCCCATGGAGGAAAGTGCGCATGGTGACTATTGTATTCAATTTAGATGCAATTTCAGTGTTTCATCAACACTTTGAAGGTCCACAGATTACAGAATGCCACCAGATGTGCATTGGAAACTACTACTGGTCTTCCAGATAACGATCAAAGCGTAGACTCTTTGAGACATTACTCCCATGGAGGAACGTGCTCATGGTGACTGTTGTATTCAATCCCGATGCAATATTAGTGTTTCATCAACACTCTCATAGTCCACAGATTACAGAATGCCTCCAGATGTGCAGAGGAAACTACTACTGTTCTTTCAGGAAACGATCAAAGCGTAGACTGTTTGAGTAATTACTCCCTTGGAGGAAAGTGCGCATGGTGACTGTTGTATTCAATCACGATGCTATTTATGTGTTTCATCAACATTTTGAAGGTCCACAGATTACAGAATGCCTCCAGATGTACATCGGATACTACTACAGGTCTTCCAGGGAACGATCAAAGCGTAGACTGTTTCAGACATTACTCCCATGGAGGAACGTGCGCATGGTGACTGTTGTATTCAATCCCGATGCAATTTCTGTGTTTCATCAACACTCTGATAGTCCACAGATTACAGAATGCCTCCAGATATGTATCGGAAACTACTACTGGACTTCCAGGAATCGATCAAAGCGTAGACTGTTTGAGACATTACTCCCATGGAGGAAAGTGCGCATGGTGACTGTTGTATTCAATGCCGATGCTATTTCTGTGTTTCATCATCACTCTGATAGTCCACAGATTACAGAATGCCTCCAGATGTGCTTCGGAAACTACTGCTGGTCTTCCAGGAAACGATCAAATCGTAGACTGTTTGAGACATTACTCCTTTGGAGGAAAGAGCGAATGGTGACTGTTGTATCCAATACCAATGTAATTTCTGTGTTTCAACAACACTCTGATAGTCCACAGATTACAGAATGCCTCCAGATGTGCATCGGAATCCACTACTGGTCTTCCAGGGAACGGTCAAAGCGTAGACTGTTTGAGACATTACTCCCATGGAGGAAAGTGCGCATGGTGACTGTTGTATTCAATCCCGATGCAATTTCTGTGATTCATCAACACTTAGAAGGTCCACAGATTACAGAATGCCCACAGATGTGCATCGGATATTACTACTGGTCTCCCAGGGAACGATCAAAGCGTAGACCCTTTGAGACATTACTCCTATGGAGGAAAGTCGCATGTATACTGTTGTATTCAATCCCGATGCAATATCTGTGGTTCACCAACATTCTGATAGTCCACAGATTACAGAATGCCTCCAGATTTGCATCGGAAACTACTACTGGTTTTCCAGGGAACGATCAAAACGTAGACTGTTTGAGACATTACTCACATGGAGGAAAGTGCGCATGGTGAGAGTTGTATTCAATCCCGAGGCAATTTCTGTGTTTCATCAACATTTTGAAGGTCGACAGGTTACAGAATGCCTCCAGATGTGCATCGGATACTACTACTGGTCTTTTAGGGGACGATCAAAGCGTAGACTGTTTGAGACATTACTCCCATGGAGGAAAGTGCTCATGGTGACTGTTGTATTCAATCCAGATGCAATTTCAGTGTTTCATCAACACTTTGAAGGTCCACAGATTACAGATTGCCTCCAGATGTGCATCGGAAACTACTACTGGTCTTCCAGGGAACGATCAAAGCGTAGACTGTTTGAGACATTACTCCCATGGAGGAAAGTGCGCATGGTGACTGTTGTATTCAATCCCGATGCAATTTCTGTGTTTCATCAACACTCTGCTAGTCCACTGATTACAGAATGCCTCCAGATGTGCCTCGGAAACTACTACTGGTCTTCAGCGAACGATCAAAGCGATGACAGTTTGAGACATTACTCCCATGGAGGAAAGTGCGCATGGTGACTGTTGTATTCAATCCCGATGCAATTTCTGTGTTTCATCAACACTTTGAAGGTCCACAGATTACAGAATCACCAGATGTGCATCGGAAACTACTTCTGGTCTTAAAGGGAACGATCAAAGCGTAGACTGTTTGAGACATTACTACCATGGAGGAAAGTGCGCATGGTGACTGTTGAATTCAATCCCGATGCAATATCTGTGGTTCACCAACATTCTGATAGTCCACAGACTACAGAATGCCTCCAGATGGGCATCGGAAACTACTACTGCTCTTCCAGGGAACGATCAAAGCGTAGACTGTTTGAGACATTACTCCCATGGAGAAAAGTGCGCATGGTGACTGTTGTATTCAATCCCTATGCGATTTCTGTGTTTCATCAACAGTCTGATAGTCCACAGATTACAGAATGCCTCCAGATGTGCATCGGAAACTACTACTGGTCATCCAGGGAACGATCAAAGCGTAGACTTTTTGAAACATTACTCCCATCGAGGAATGTGGGCGTGGTGACTGTTGTTTTCAATCCCGAGGCAATTTCTGTGTTACATCCACACTTCGAAGGTCCACAGATTACAGAATGCCTTCTGATGTGCATCGGAAACTGCTACTGGTTTTCCAGGTAACGATCGAAGCGTAGACTGTTTGAGACATTACTCACATGTAGGAAAGTTCGCATGGTGACTGTTGTATTCAATCCAGATGCAATTTCCGTGTTTCATCAACACCCTGATAGTCCACAGATTACAGAATGCCTCCAGATGTGCGTCTGAAATTAATACTGGTCTTCCAGTGAACGACCAAAGTGTAGACTGTTTGAGACATTACTCCCATCGAGGAATGTGGGCATGGTGACTGTTGTATTCAATCCCGAGGCAATTTCTGTGTTACATCAACACTTCGAAGGTCCACAGATTACAGAATGCCTCCAGATGTGCATCGGAAACTACTACTGGTCTTCCAGGTAACGATCGAAGCGTAGACTGTTTGAGACATTACTCACATGGAGGAAAGTGCTCATGGTGATTGTTGTATTCAATCCCGATGCAATATCCGTGTTTCATCAACTCCCTGATAGTCCACAGTTTACAGAATGCCTCCAGATGTGCATCGGAAACTACTACTGGTCTTCCAGGGAACGATCAAGGCGTAAACTCTTTGAGACATTACTCCCGTGGAGGAAGGTGCGCATGGTGACAGTTGTATTCAATAACGAGGCATTTTCTGTGTTTCATCAACTCTCAGATAGTCCACTGATAATAGAAGTCCTCCAGACGTGCATCGGAAACCACTACTGGTCTTCAGGGAACGATCAAAGTGTTGACAGTTTGAGACATTACTCCCATGGAGGAAAGGGCGCACGGTGACTGTTGTATTCAATCCCGATGCAATTTCCGTGTTTCATCAACACCCTGATAGTCCACAGATTACAGAATGCCTCCAGATGTGCATCGGAAACTACTACTGGTCTTCCAGGGAACGATCAAGGCGTAAACTCTTTGAGACATTACTCCCATGGAAGAAAGTGCGCATGGTGACAGTTGTATTCAATAACGAGGCATTTTCTGTGTTTCATCAACACTCAGATAGTCCACTGATTATAGAAGTCCTCCAGACGTGCATCGCAAACTACTACTGGTCTTCAGGGAACGATCAAAGCGTAGACTGTTTGAGTAATTACTCCCTTGGAGGAAAGTGCGCATGGTGACTGTTGTATTCAATCACGATGCAATTTCTGTGTTTCATCAACATTTTGAAGGTCCACAGATTACAGAATGCCTCCAGATGTGCATCGGATACTACTACTGGTCTTCCAGGGAACGATCAAAGCGTAGACTGTTTGAGACATTACTCCCATGGAGAAACGTGCTCATGGTGACTGTTGTATTCAATCCCGATGCAATTTCTGAGTTTCATCAACACTTTGATAGTCCACAGATTAACGAATGCCTCCAGATATGTATCGGAAACTACTATTGGACTTCCAGGAATCGATCAAAGCGTAGACTGTTTGAGACTTTACCCCCATGGAGGAAAGTGCGCATGGTGACTGTTGTATTCAATGCCGATGCTATTTCTGTGTTTCATCAACACTCTGATAGTCCACAGATTACAGAATGCCACCAGACGTGCATCGGAAATTACTACTGGTCTTCCAGGGAACTATCAAAGCGTAGACAGTTTGAGACATTACTCACATGGAATAAAGTGCGCATGGTGACTGTTGTATTCAATCCCGATGCGATTTCTGTGTTTCATCAACACTCTGATAGTCCACAGATTACAGAATGCCTACAGATGTGCATCTGAGACTACTACTGGTCTTCCAGGGAACGATCAAAGCGTAAACTGTTTGAGACAATACTCCTATGGAGGAAATTGCGCATGGTGACTGTTGTATTCAATCCGGATGCAATTTCTGTGTTTCATCAACACTCAGTTAGTCCACAGATTACAGAATGCCTCCAGATGTGCATCGGAAACTACTACTGGTCATCCAGGGAACGATCAAAGCGTAGACTGTTTGAGACATTACTCCCATGGAATGAAGTGCGCATGGTGACTGTTGTATTCAATCCCGATGCATTTTCTGTGTTTCATCAACACTCTGATGGTCCACTGATTACAGAATGCCTCCAGATGTGCCTCGGAAATTACTACTGGTCTTCAGGTAACGATCAAATCGATGACAGTTTGAGACATTACTCCCATGGGGGAAAGTGCGCATGGTGACTCTTGTATTCAATCCCGATGCAATTTCTGTGTTTTAACAACACTCTGATAGTCCACAGATTACAGAATGCCTCCAGATGTGCGTCGGAAATTAATACTGGTCTACCAGTGAACGACCAAAGCGTAGACTTTTTGAAACATTACTCCCATCGAGGAATGTGGGCGTGGTGACTGTTGTTTTCAATCCCGAGGCAATTTCTGTGTTACATCCACACTTCGAAGGTCCACAGATTACAGAATGCCTTCAGATGTGCATCGGAAACTGCTACTGGTTTTCCAGGTAACGATCGAAGCGTAGACTGTTTGAGACATTACTCACATGTAGGAAAGTTCGCATGGTGACTGTTGTATTCAATCCAGATGCAATTTCCGTGTTTCATCAACACCCTGATAGTCCACAGATTACAGAATGCCTCCAGATGTGCGTCTGAAATTAATACTGGTCTTCCAGTGAACGACCAAAGTGTAGACTGTTTGAGACATTACTCCCATCGAGGAATGTGGGCATGGTGACTGTTGTATTCAATCCCGAGGCAATTTCTGTGTTACATCAACACTTCGAAGGTCCACAGATTACAGAATGCCTCCAGATGTGCATCGGAAACTACTACTGGTCTTCCAGGTAACGATCGAAGCGTAGACTGTTTGAGACATTACTCACATGGAGGAAAGTGCTCATGGTGACTGTTGTATTCAATCCCGATGCAATATCCGTGTTTCATCAACACCCTGATAGTCCACAGTTTACAGAATGCCTCCAGATGTGCATCGGAAACTACTACTGGTCTTCCAGGGAACGATCAAGGCGTAAACTCTTTGAGACATTACTCCCGTGGAGGAAGGTGCGCATGGTGACAGTTGTATTCAATAACGAGGCATTTTCTGTGTTTCATCAACACTCAGATAGTCCACTGATAATAGAAGTCCTCCAGACGTGCATCGGAAACCACTACTGGTCTTCAGGGAACGATCAAAGTGTTGACAGTTTGAGACATTACTCCCATGGAGGAAAGGGCGCACGGTGACTGTTGTATTCAATCCCGATGCAATTTCCGTGTTTCATCAACACCCTGATAGTCCACAGATTACAGAATGCCTCCAGATGTGCATCGGAAACTACTACTGGTCTTCCAGGGAACGATCAAGGCGTAAACTCTTTGAGACATTACTCCCATGGAAGAAAGTGCGCATGGTGACAGTTGTATTCAATAACGAGGCATTTTCTGTGTTTCATCAACACTCAGATAGTCCACTGATTATAGAAGTCCTCCAGACGTGCATCGCAAACTACTACTGGTCTTCAGGGAACGATCAAAGCGTAGACTGTTTGAGTAATTACTCCCTTGGAGGAAAGTGCGCATGGTGACTGTTGTATTCAATCACGATGCAATTTCTGTGTTTCATCAACATTTTGAAGGTCCACAGATTACAGAATGCCTCCAGATGTGCATCGGAATCTACTACTGGTCTTCCAGGGAACGGTCAAAGCGTAGACTGTTTGAGACATTACTCCCATGGAGGAAAGTGCGCATGGTGACTGTTGTATTCAATCCCGAGGCAATTTCTGTGTTTCATCAACTCTTAGAAGGTCCACAGATTACAGAATGCCTCCAGATGTGCATCGGATACTACTACTGGTCTTCCAGGGAACGATCAAAGCGTATACCCTTTGAGACATTACTCCTATGGAGGAAAGTCGCATGTGTACTGTTGTATTCAATCCTAATGCAATATCTGTGGTTCACCAACATTCTGATAGTCCACAGATTACAGAATGCCTCCAGATGTGCATCGGAAACTACTACTGGTTTTCCAGGGAACGATCAAAACGTAGACTGTTTGAGACATTACTCCCATGGAGGAAAGTGCGCATGGTGACTATTGTATTCAATTTAGATGCAATTTCAGTGTTTCATCAACACTTTGAAGGTCCACAGATTACAGAATGCCACCAGATGTGCATTGGAAACTACTACTGGTCTTCCAGATAACGATCAAAGCGTAGACTCTTTGAGACATTACTCCCATGGAGGAACGTGCTCATGGTGACTGTTGTATTCAATCCCGATGCAATATTAGTGTTTCATCAACACTCTCATAGTCCACAGATTACAGAATGCCTCCAGATGTGCAGAGGAAACTACTACTGTTCTTTCAGGAAACGATCAAAGCGTAGACTGTTTGAGTAATTACTCCCTTGGAGGAAAGTGCGCATGGTGACTGTTGTATTCAATCACGATGCTATTTATGTGTTTCATCAACATTTTGAAGGTCCACAGATTACAGAATGCCTCCAGATGTACATCGGATACTACTACAGGTCTTCCAGGGAACGATCAAAGCGTAGACTGTTTCAGACATTACTCCCATGGAGGAACGTGCGCATGGTGACTGTTGTATTCAATCCCGATGCAATTTCTGTGTTTCATCAACACTCTGATAGTCCACAGATTACAGAATGCCTCCAGATATGTATCGGAAACTACTACTGGACTTCCAGGAATCGATCAAAGCGTAGACTGTTTGAGACATTACTCCCATGGAGGAAAGTGCGCATGGTGACTGTTGTATTCAATGCCGATGCTATTTCTGTGTTTCATCATCACTCTGATAGTCCACAGATTACAGAATGCCTCCAGATGTGCTTCGGAAACTACTGCTGGTCTTCCAGGAAACGATCAAATCGTAGACTGTTTGAGACATTACTCCTTTGGAGGAAAGAGCGAATGGTGACTGTTGTATCCAATACCAATGTAATTTCTGTGTTTCAACAACACTCTGATAGTCCACAGATTACAGAATGCCTCCAGATGTGCATCGGAATCCACTACTGGTCTTCCAGGGAACGGTCAAAGCGTAGACTGTTTGAGACATTACTCCCATGGAGGAAAGTGCGCATGGTGACTGTTGTATTCAATCCCGATGCAATTTCTGTGATTCATCAACACTTAGAAGGTCCACAGATTACAGAATGCCCACAGATGTGCATCGGATATTACTACTGGTCTCCCAGGGAACGATCAAAGCGTAGACCCTTTGAGACATTACTCCTATGGAGGAAAGTCGCATGTATACTGTTGTATTCAATCCCGATGCAATATCTGTGGTTCACCAACATTCTGATAGTCCACAGATTACAGAATGCCTCCAGATTTGCATCGGAAACTACTACTGGTTTTCCAGGGAACGATCAAAACGTAGACTGTTTGAGACATTACTCACATGGAGGAAAGTGCGCATGGTGAGAGTTGTATTCAATCCCGAGGCAATTTCTGTGTTTCATCAACATTTTGAAGGTCGACAGGTTACAGAATGCCTCCAGATGTGCATCGGATACTACTACTGGTCTTTTAGGGGACGATCAAAGCGTAGACTGTTTGAGACATTACTCCCATGGAGGAAAGTGCTCATGGTGACTGTTGTATTCAATCCAGATGCAATTTCAGTGTTTCATCAACACTTTGAAGGTCCACAGATTACAGATTGCCTCCAGATGTGCATCGGAAACTACTACTGGTCTTCCAGGGAACGATCAAAGCGTAGACTGTTTGAGACATTACTCCCATGGAGGAAAGTGCGCATGGTGACTGTTGTATTCAATCCCGATGCAATTTCTGTGTTTCATCAACACTCTGCTAGTCCACTGATTACAGAATGCCTCCAGATGTGCCTCGGAAACTACTACTGGTCTTCAGCGAACGATCAAAGCGATGACAGTTTGAGACATTACTCCCATGGAGGAAAGTGCGCATGGTGACTGTTGTATTCAATCCCGATGCAATTTCTGTGTTTCATCAACACTTTGAAGGTCCACAGATTACAGAATCACCAGATGTGCATCGGAAACTACTTCTGGTCTTAAAGGGAACGATCAAAGCGTAGACTGTTTGAGACATTACTACCATGGAGGAAAGTGCGCATGGTGACTGTTGAATTCAATCCCGATGCAATATCTGTGGTTCACCAACATTCTGATAGTCCACAGACTACAGAATGCCTCCAGATGGGCATCGGAAACTACTACTGCTCTTCCAGGGAACGATCAAAGCGTAGACTGTTTGAGACATTACTCCCATGGAGAAAAGTGCGCATGGTGACTGTTGTATTCAATCCCTATGCGATTTCTGTGTTTCATCAACAGTCTGATAGTCCACAGATTACAGAATGCCTCCAGATGTGCATCTGAAACTACTGCTGGTCTTCCAGGGAAGGATCAAAGCGTAAACTGTTTGAGACATTACTCCCATGGAGGAAATTGCGCATGGTGACTGTTGTATTCAATCCCGATGCAATTTCTGTGTTTCATCTACACTTTGTTAGTCCACAGATTACAGAATGCCTCCAGATGTGCATCGGAAACTACTACTGGTCGTCAGGGAACGATCAAAGCGATGACAGTTTGAGACATTACTCCCATGAATGAAAGTGTGCATGGTGACTGTTGTATTCAATCCCGATGCAATTTCTGTGTTTCATCAACACTTTGAAGGTCCACAGATTACAGAATCACCAGATGTGCATCGGAAACTACTTCTGGTCTTCCAGGGAACGATCAAAGCGTAGACTGTTTGAGACATTACTACCATGGAGGAAAGTGCGCATGGTGACTGTTGAATTCAATCCCGATGCAATATCTGTGTTTCATCAACATTCTGATAGTCCACAGACTACAGAATGCCTCCAGATGTGCATCGGAAACTACTACTGCTCTTCCAGGGAACGATCAAAGCGTAGACTGTTTGAGACATTACTCCCATGGAGAAAAGTGCGCATGGTGACTGTTGTATTCAATCCCTATGCGATTTCTGTGTTTCATCAACAGTCTGATAGTCCACAGATTACAGAATGCCTCCAGATGTGCATCTGAAACTACTGCTGGTCTTCCAGGGAAGGATCAAAGCGTAAACTGTTTGAGACATTACTCCCATTGAGGAAAGTGCACATGGTGACTGTTGTATTCAATCCCGTGGCAATTTCTGTGTTACATCAACACTCTGATAGTCCACAGATTACAGAACCTCCAGATGTGCATCGGAAACTACTACTGGTCTTCCAGGGAACGATCAATGCGTAGACTGTTAGAGACATTACTCCCATGGATGAAAGTGCGCGTGGTAACTGTTGTATTAAATTCCGATGCAATTAGTGTGTTTCATCAACACTCTGATACTTGACAGTTTACAGAATGCCTCCAGATGTGCCTCGGAAACTACTACCGGTCTTCAGGGAACGATCAAAGCGATGACAGTTTGAGACATTACTCCCATGGAGGAAAGTGCGCATGGTGACTGTTGTATTCAATCCCGATGCAATTTCTGTGTTACATCAACACTCTGATATCCACAGGTTACATAATGCCTCCAGATGTGCATCGGAATCTACTACTGGTCTTCCAGGGAACGGTCAAAGCGTAGACTGTTTGAGACATTACTCCCATGGAAGAAAGTGCGCATGGTGACTGTTGTAATCAATCCCGATGCAACACTCTGATAGTTCACAGATTACAGAATGCCTCCAGATGTGCATCGGAAACTACTACTGGTTCTCCAGGGAACGATCAAAGCGTAGCCTGTTTCAGACACTACTCTCATGGATGAAAGTGCGCATGGTGACTGCTGTATTCAATCCCGATGCAAATCTGTGTTTCAACAGCACTCTGATAGTCCACAGATTACAGAATGCCTCCAGATGTGCATCGGAAACTATTACTGGTATTAAAGGGAACGATCAAAGCGTAGACTGTTTGAGACATTACTCCCATGGATGAAAGTTGGCATGGTGACTGTTGTATTCAATCCCGATGCAATTTCTGTGTTTCATCAACACTCTGATACCCCACAGTTTCCAGATTGCCTCTAGATGTGCATCTGAATCTACTACTGGTCTTCCAGGGAAGGATCAAAGCGTAGACTGTTTGAGAATTACTCCCATGGAGGAAAGTGCGCATGGTGACTGTTGTATTCAATCCCGATGCAATTTCTGAGTTACATCAACACTTTGAAGGTCCACAGATTACAGAATGCCTCCAGATGTGCATCGGAAACTACTACTGGCCTTCCAGGGATCGATCACAGCGTAGACTGATTGAGACATTACTCCCATGAATGAAAGTGAACATGGTGACTGTTGTATTCAATCCCGATGCAATTTCTGTATTTCATCAATACTCTGATAGTCCACTGATTACAGAATGCCTTCAGATGTGCCTCGGAAACTACTACTGGTCTTCAGGGAACGATCAAAGCGATGACAGTTTGAGACATTATTCCCATGGAGGAAAGTGCGCATGGTGACTTTTGTATTCAATCCCGATGCAATTTCTCTGTTACATCAACACTCTGATAGTCCACAGATTACAGAAAGCCTCCAGATGTACATCGGAATCTACTACTGGTCTTCCACTGAACGGTCAAAGCGTAGACTGTTTGAGACTTTACTCCCATGGAAGAAAGTGCGCATGGTGACTGTTGTAATCTATCCCGATGCAATTTCTGTGTTTCAACAACACTCTGATAGTTCACAGATTACAGAATGCCTCCAGATGTGCATCGGAAACTTCTACTGGTTTTCAGGGAACGATCAAAGCGTAGACTGTTTGACACATTACTCCCATGGATGAAAGTGCGCATGGTGACTGTTGTATTCAATCCCGATGCAATTTCTGTGTTTCATCAACACTCTGATAGTCCACAGATTACAGAATGCCTCCAGATGTGCATCGGAATCCACTACTGGTCTTCCAGGGAACGGTCAAAGCGTAGACTGTTTGAGACATTACTCCCATGGAGGAAAGTGCGCATGGTGACTGTTGTATTCAATCCCGATGCAATTTCTGTGATTCATCAACACTTAGAAGGTCCACAGATTACTGAATGCCCCCAGATGTGCATCGGATATTACTACTGGTCTCCCAGGGAACGATCAAAGCGTAGACCCTTTGAGACATTACTCCTATGGAGGAAAGTCGCATGTATACTGTTGTATTCAATCCCGATGCAATATCTGTGGTTCACCAACATTCTGATAGTCCACAGATTACAGAATGCCTCCAGATTTGCATCGGAAACTACTACTGGTTTTCCAGGGAACGATCAAAACGTAGACTGTTTGAGACATTACTCACATGGAGGAAAGTGCGCATGGTGAGAGTTGTATTCAATCCCGAGGCAATTTCTGTGTTTCATCAACATTTTGAAGGTCGACAGGTTACAGAATGCCTCAAGATGTGCATCGGATACTACTACTGGTCTTTTAGGGGACGATCAAAGCGTAGACTGTTTGAGACATTACTCCCATGGAGGAAAGTGCTCATGGTGACTGTTGTATTCAATCCAGATGCAATTTCAGTGTTTCATCAACACTTTGAAGGTCCACAGATTACAGAATGCCTCCAGATGTGCATCGGAAACTACTGCTGGTCTTCCAGGGAAGGATCAAAGCGTAAACTGTTTGAGACATTACTCCCATGGAGGAAATTGCGCATGGTGACTGTTGTATTCAATCCCGATGCAATTTCTGTGTTTCATCTACACTTTGTTAGTCCACAGATTACAGAATGCCTCCAGATGTGCATCGGAAACTACTACTGGTCGTCAGGGAACGATCAAAGCGATGACAGTTTGAGACATTACTCCCATGAATGAAAGTGTGCATGGTGACTGTTGTATTCAATCCCGATGCAATTTCTGTGTTTCATCAACACTTTGAAGGTCCACAGATTACAGAATCACCAGATGTGCATCGGAAACTACTTCTGGTCTTCCAGGGAACGATCAAAGCGTAGACTGTTTGAGACATTACTACCATGGAGGAAAGTGCGCATGGTGACTGTTGAATTCAATCCCGATGCAATATCTGTGTTTCATCAACATTCTGATAGTCCACAGACTACAGAATGCCTCCAGATGTGCATCGGAAACTACTACTGCTCTTCCAGGGAACGATCAAAGCGTAGACTGTTTGAGACATTACTCCCATGGAGAAAAGTGCGCATGGTGACTGTTGTATTCAATCCCTATGCGATTTCTGTGTTTCATCAACAGTCTGATAGTCCACAGATTACAGAATGCCTCCAGATGTGCATCTGAAACTACTGCTGGTCTTCCAGGGAAGGATCAAAGCGTAAACTGTTTGAGACATTACTCCCATTGAGGAAAGTGCACATGGTGACTGTTGTATTCAATCCCGTGGCAATTTCTGTGTTACATCAACACTCTGATAGTCCACAGATTACAGAACCTCCAGATGTGCATCGGAAACTACTACTGGTCTTCCAGGGAACGATCAATGCGTAGACTGTTAGAGACATTACTCCCATGGATGAAAGTGCGCGTGGTAACTGTTGTATTAAATTCCGATGCAATTAGTGTGTTTCATCAACACTCTGATACTTGACAGTTTACAGAATGCCTCCAGATGTGCCTCGGAAACTACTACCGGTCTTCAGGGAACGATCAAAGCGATGACAGTTTGAGACATTACTCCCATGGAGGAAAGTGCGCATGGTGACTGTTGTATTCAATCCCGATGCAATTTCTGTGTTACATCAACACTCTGATATCCACAGGTTACATAATGCCTCCAGATGTGCATCGGAATCTACTACTGGTCTTCCAGGGAACGGTCAAAGCGTAGACTGTTTGAGACATTACTCCCATGGAAGAAAGTGCGCATGGTGACTGTTGTAATCAATCCCGATGCAACACTCTGATAGTTCACAGATTACAGAATGCCTCCAGATGTGCATCGGAAACTACTACTGGTTCTCCAGGGAACGATCAAAGCGTAGCCTGTTTCAGACACTACTCTCATGGATGAAAGTGCGCATGGTGACTGCTGTATTCAATCCCGATGCAAATCTGTGTTTCAACAGCACTCTGATAGTCCACAGATTACAGAATGCCTCCAGATGTGCATCGGAAACTACTACTGGTATTAAAGGGAACGATCAAAGCGTAGACTGTTTGAGACATTACTCCCATGGATGAAAGTTGGCATGGTGACTGTTGTATTCAATCCCGATGCAATTTCTGTGTTTCATCAACACTCTGATACCCCACAGTTTCCAGATTGCCTCTAGATGTGCATCTGAATCTACTACTGGTCTTCCAGGGAAGGATCAAAGCGTAGACTGTTTGAGAATTACTCCCATGGAGGAAAGTGCGCATGGTGACTGTTGTATTCAATCCCGATGCAATTTCTGAGTTACATCAACACTTTGAAGGTCCACAGATTACAGAATGCCTCCAGATGTGCATCGGAAACTACTACTGGCCTTCCAGGGATCGATCACAGCGTAGACTGATTGAGACATTACTCCCATGAATGAAAGTGAACATGGTGACTGTTGTATTCAATCCCGATGCAATATCTGTATTTCATCAATACTCTGATAGTCCACTGATTACAGAATGCCTTCAGATGTGCCTCGGAAACTACTACTGGTCTTCAGGGAACGATCAAAGCGATGACAGTTTGAGACATTATTCCCATGGAGGAAAGTGCGCATGGTGACTTTTGTATTCAATCCCGATGCAATTTCTCTGTTACATCAACACTCTGATAGTCCACAGATTACAGAAAGCCTCCAGATGTACATCGGAATCTACTACTGGTCTTCCACTGAACGGTCAAAGCGTAGACTGTTTGAGACTTTACTCCCATGGAAGAAAGTGCGCATGGTGACTGTTGTAATCTATCCCGATGCAATTTCTGTGTTTCAACAACACTCTGATAGTTCACAGATTACAGAATGCCTCCAGATGTGCATCGGAAACTTCTGCTGGTTTTCAGGGAACGATCAAAGCGTAGACTGTTTGACACATTACTCCCATGGATGAAAGTGCGCATGGTGACTGTTGTATTCAATCCCGATGCAATTTCTGTGTTTCATCAACACTCTGATAGTCCACAGATTACAGAATGCCTCCAGATGTGCATCGGAATCCACTACTGGTCTTCCAGGGAACGGTCAAAGCGTAGACTGTTTGAGACATTACTCCCATGGAGGAAAGTGCGCATGGTGACTGTTGTATTCAATCCCGATGCAATTTCTGTGATTCATCAACACTTAGAAGGTCCACAGATTACAGAATGCCCCCAGATGTGCATCGGATATTACTACTGGTCTCCCAGGGAACGATCAAAGCGTAGACCCTTTGAGACATTACTCCTATGGAGGAAAGTCGCATGTATACTGTTGTATTCAATCCCGATGCAATATCTGTGGTTCACCAACATTCTGATAGTCCACAGATTACAGAATGCCTCCAGATTTGCATCGGAAACTACTACTGGTTTTCCAGGGAACGATCAAAACGTAGACTGTTTGAGACATTACTCACATGGAGGAAAGTGCGCATGGTGAGAGTTGTATTCAATCCCGAGGCAATTTCTGTGTTTCATCAACATTTTGAAGGTCGACAGGTTACAGAATGCCTCCAGATGTGCATCGGATACTACTACTGGTCTTTTAGGGGACGATCAAAGCGTAGACTGTTTGAGACATTACTCCCATGGAGGAAAGTGCTCATGGTGACTGTTGTATTCAATCCAGATGCAATTTCAGTGTTTCATCAACACTTTGAAGGTCCACAGATTACAGAATGCCTCCAGATGTGCATCGGAAACTACTACTGGTCTTCCAGGGAACGATCAAAGCGTAGACTGTTTGAGACATTACTCCCATGGAGGAAAGTGCGCATGGTGACTGTTGTATTCAATCCCGATGCAATTTCTGTGTTTCATCAACACTCTGCTAGTCCACTGATTACAGAATGCCTCCAGATGTGCCTCGGAAACTACTACTGGTCTTCAGCGAACGATCAAAGCGATGACAGTTTGAGACATTACTCCCATGGAGGAAAGTGCGCATGGTGACTGTTGTATTCAATCCCGATGCAATTTCTGTGTTTCATCAACACTTTGAAGGTCCACAGATTACAGAATCACCAGATGTGCATCGGAAACTACTTCTGGTCTTAAAGGGAACGATCAAAGCGTAGACTGTTTGAGACATTACTACCATGGAGGAAAGTGCGCATGGTGACTGTTGAATTCAATCCCGATGCAATATCTGTGGTTCACTAACATTCTGATAGTCCACAGACTACAGAATGCCTCCAGATGGGCATCGGAAACTACTACTGCTCTTCCAGGGAACGATCAAAGCGTAGACTGTTTGAGACATTACTCCCATGGAGAAAAGTGCGCATGGTGACTGTTGTATTCAATCCCTATGCGATTTCTGTGTTTCATCAACAGTCTGATAGTCCACAGATTACAGAATGCCTCCAGATGTGCATCTGAAACTACTGCTGGTCTTCCAGGGAAGGATCAAAGCGTAAACTGTTTGAGACATTACTCCCATGGAGGAAATTGCGCATGGTGACTGTTGTATTCAATCCCGATGCAATTTCTGTGTTTCATCTACACTTTGTTAGTCCACAGATTACAGAATGCCTCCAGATGTGCATCGGAAACTACTACTGGTCGTCAGGGAACGATCAAAGCGATGACAGTTTGAGACATTACTCCCATGAATGAAAGTGTGCATGGTGACTGTTGTATTCAATCCCGATTCAATTTCTGTGTTTCATCAACACTTTGAAGGTCCACAGATTACAGAATCACCAGATGTGCATCGGAAACTACTTCTGGTCTTCCAGGGAACGATCAAAGCGTAGACTGTTTGAGACATTACTACCATGGAGGAAAGTGCGCATGGTGACTGTTGAATTCAATCCCGATGCAATATCTGTGTTTCATCAACATTCTGATAGTCCACAGACTACAGAATGCCTCCAGATGTGCATCGGAAACTACTACTGCTCTTCCAGGGAACGATCAAAGCGTAGACTGTTTGAGACATTACTCCCATGGAGAAAAGTGCGCATGGTGACTGTTGTATTCAATCCCTATGCGATTTCTGTGTTTCATCAACAGTCTGATAGTCCACAGATTACAGAATGCCTCCAGATGTGCATGTGAAACTACTGCTGGTCTTCCAGGGAAGGATCAAAGCGTAAACTGTTTGAGACATTACTCCCATTGAGGAAAGTGCACATGGTGACTGTTGTATTCAATCCCGTGGCAATTTCTGTGTTACATCAACACTCTGATAGTCCACAGATTACAGAACCTCCAGATGTGCATCGGAAACTACTACTGGTCTTCCAGGGAACGATCAATGCGTAGACTGTTAGAGACATTACTCCCATGGATGAAAGTGCGCGTGGTAACTGTTGTATTAAATTCCGATGCAATTAGTGTGTTTCATCAACACTCTGATACTTGACAGTTTACAGAATGCCTCCAGATGTGCCTCGGAAACTACTACCGGTCTTCAGGGAACGATCAAAGCGATGACAGTTTGAGACATTACTCCCATGGAGGAAAGTGCGCATGGTGACTGTTGTATTCAATCCCGATGCAATTTCTGTGTTACATCAACACTCTGATATCCACAGGTTACATAATGCCTCCAGATGTGCATCGGAATCTACTACTGGTCTTCCAGGGAACGGTCAAAGCGTAGACTGTTTGAGACATTACTCCCATGGAAGAAAGTGCGCATGGTGACTGTTGTAATCAATCCCGATGCAACACTCTGATAGTTCACAGATTACAGAATGCCTCCAGATGTGCATCGGAAACTACTACTGGTTCTCCAGGGAACGATCAAAGCGTAGCCTGTTTCAGACACTACTCTCATGGATGAAAGTGCGCATGGTGACTGCTGTATTCAATCCCGATGCAAATCTGTGTTTCAACAGCACTCTGATAGTCCACAGATTACAGAATGCCTCCAGATGTGCATCGGAAACTACTACTGGTATTAAAGGGAACGATCAAAGCGTAGACTGTTTGAGACATTACTCCCATGGATGAAAGTTGGCATGGTGACTGTTGTATTCAATCCCGATGCAATTTCTGTGTTTCATCAACACTCTGATACCCCACAGTTTCCAGATTGCCTCTAGATGTGCATCTGAATCTACTACTGGTCTTCCAGGGAAGGATCAAAGCGTAGACTGTTTGAGAATTACTCCCATGGAGGAAAGTGCGCATGGTGACTGTTGTATTCAATCCCGATGCAATTTCTGAGTTACATCAACACTTTGAAGGTCCACAGATTACAGAATGCCTCCAGATGTGCATCGGAAACTACTACTGGCCTTCCAGGGATCGATCACAGCGTAGACTGATTGAGACATTACTCCCATGAATGAAAGTGAACATGGTGACTGTTGTATTCAATCCCGATGCAATTTCTGTATTTCATCAATACTCTGATAGTCCACTGATTACAGAATGCCTTCAGATGTGCCTCGGAAACTACTACTGGTCTTCAGGGAACGATCAAAGCGATGACAGTTTGAGACATTATTCCCATGGAGGAAAGTGCGCATGGTGACTTTTGTATTCAATCCCGATGCAATTTCTCTGTTACATCAACACTCTGATAGTCCACAGATTACAGAAAGCCTCCAGATGTACATCGGAATCTACTACTGGTCTTCCACTGAACGGTCAAAGCGTAGACTGTTTGAGACTTTACTCCCATGGAAGAAAGTGCGCATGGTGACTGTTGTAATCTATCCCGATGCAATTTCTGTGTTTCAACAACACTCTGATAGTTCACAGATTACAGAATGCCTCCAGATGTGCATCGGAAACTTCAACTGGTTTTCAGGGAACGATCAAAGCGTAGACTGTTTGACACATTACTCCCATGGATGAAAGTGCGCATGGTGACTGTTGTATTCAATCCCGATGCAATTTCTGTGTTTCATCAACACTCTGATAGTCCACTGATTACAGAATGCCTCCAGATGTGCCTCGGAAACTACTACTGGTCTTCAGGGAACGATCAAAGCGATGACAGTTTGAGACATTACTCCCATGGATGAAAGTGCGCATGGTGACTGTTGTATTCAATCCCGATGCAATTTCTGTGTTACATCAACACTCTGATAGTCCACAGGTTACATAATGCCTCCAGATGTGCATCGGAATCTACTACTGGTCTTCCAGGGAACGGTCAAAGCGTAGACTGTTTGAGACATTACTCCCATGGAAGAAAGTGCGCATGGTGACTGTTGTAATCAATCCAGATGCAACACTCTGATAGTTCACAGATTACAGAATGCCTCCAGATGTGCATCGGAAACTACTACTGGTTCTCCAGGGAACGATCAAAGCGTAGACTGTTTCAGACACTACTCTCATGGATGAAAGTGCGCATGGTGACTGTTGTATTCAATCCCGATGCAAATCTGTGTTTCAACAGCACTCTGATAGTCCACAGATTACAGAATGCCTCCAGATGTGCATCGGAAACTACTACTGGTATTAAAGGGAACGATCAAAGCGTAGACTGTTTGAGACATTACTCCCATGGATGAAAGTTGGCATGGTGACTGTTGTATTCAATCCCGATGCAATTTCTGTGTTTCATCAACACTCTGATACCCCACAGTTTCCAGATTGCCTCTAGATGTGCATCTGAATCTACTACTGGTCTTCCAGGGAAGGATCAAAGCGTAGACTGTTTGAGAATTACTCCCATGGAGGAAAGTGCGCATGGTGACTGTTGTATTCAATCCCGATGCAATTTCTGAGTTACATCAACACTTTGAAGGTCCACAGATTACAGAATGCCTCCAGATGTGCATCGGAAACTACTACTGGTCTTCCAGGGATCGATCACAGCGTAGACTGATTGAGACATTACTCCCATGAATGAAAGTGAACATGGTGACTGTTGTATTCAATCCCGATGCAATTTCTGTATTTCATCAACACTCTGATAGTCCACTGATTACAGAATGCCTTCAGATGTGCCTCGGAAACTACTACTGGTCTTCAGGGAACGATCAAAGCGATGACAGTTTGAGACATTATTCCCATGGAGGAAAGTGCGCATGGTGACTTTTGTATTCAATCCCGATGCAATTTCTCTGTTACATCAACACTCTGATAGTCCACAGATTACAGAAAGCCTCCAGATGTACATCGGAATCTACTACTGGTCTTCCACTGAACGGTCAAAGTGTAGACTGTTTGAGACTTTACTCCCATGGAAGAAAGTGCGCATGGTGACTGTTGTAATCAATCCCGATGCAATTTCTGTGTTTCAACAACACTCTGATAGTTCACAGATTACAGAATGCCTCCAGATGTGCATCGGAAACTTCTACTGGTTTTCAGGGAACGATCAAAGCGTAGACTGTTTGACACATTACTCCCATGGATGAAAGTGCGCATGGTGACTGTTGTATTCAATCCCGATGCAATTTCTGTGTTTCATCAACACTCTGATAGTCCACTGATTACAGAATGCCTCCAGATGTGCATCGGAAACTACTACTGGTCTTCAGGGAACGATCAAAGCGATGACAGTTTGAGACATTACTCCCATGGATGAAAGTGCGCATGGTGACTGTTGTATTCAATCCCGATGCAATTTCTGTGTTACATCAACACTCTGATAGTCCACAGGTTACATAATGCCTCCAGATGTGCATCGGAATCTACTACTGGTCTTCCAGGGAACGGTCAAAGCGTAGACTGTTTGAGACATTACTCCCATGGAAGAAAGTGCGCATGGTGACTGTTGTAATCAATCCCGATGCAACACTCTGATTGTTCACAGATTACAGAATGCCTCCAGATGTGCATCGGAAACTACTACTGGTTCTCCAGGGAACGATCAAAGCGTAGACTGTTTCAGACACTACTCTCATGGATGAAAGTGCGCATGGTGACTGTTGTATTCAATCCCGATGCAAATCTGTGTTTCAACAGCACTCTGATAGTCCACAGATTACAGAATGCCTCCAGATGTGCATCGGAAACTACTACTGGTATTAAAGGGAACGATCAAAGCGTAGACTGTTTGAGACATTACTCCCATGGATGAAAGTTGGCATGGTGACTGTTGTATTCAATCCCGATGCAATTTCTGTGTTTCATCAACACTCTGATACCCCACAGTTTCCAGATTGCCTCCAGATGTGCATCTGAATCTACTACTGGTCTTCCAGGGAAGGATCAAAGCGTAGACTGTTTGAGACATTACTCCCATGAAGGAAAGTGCGCATGGTGACTGTTGTATTCAATCCCGAGGCAATTTCTGGGTTTCATCAACACTTAGAAAGTCCACAGATTACAGAATGCCTCCAGATGTGCATTGGAAACTACTACTGGTTTTCCAGGGACGAATCAAAGCGTAGACTGTTTGAGACATTACTCCCATGGAGGAAAGTGCGCATGGTGACTGTTGTATTCAATCCCAATGCAATTTCTGTGTTTCATCAACACTCTGATAGTCCACAGATTACAGAATGCCTAATGATGTGCATCTGAAACTACTACTGGTCTTCCAGGGAAAGATCAAAGCGTAAACTGTTTGAGACATTACTCCCATGGAGGATATTGCGCATGGTGACTGTTGTATTCAATCCCGATGCAATTTCTGTGTTTCATCAACACTCTGTTAGTCCACAGATTACAGAATGCCTCCAGATCTGCCTCGGAAACTACTACTGGTCTTCAGGGAACGATCAAAGCGATGACAGTTTGCGACATTATTCCCATGGAGGAAAGTGCGCATGGTGACTGTTGTATTCAATCCCGATGCAATATCTGTGTTTCAACAACACTCTGATAGTCCACAGATTACAGAATGCCTCGAGATGTGCATCGGACTCTACTACTGGTCTTCCAGGGAACGAAAAAAGCGTAGACTCTCTGAGACATTACTCCCATGGAGGAAAGTGCGCATGGTGACTGTTGTATTCAATCCCGATGCAATTTCTGTGTTACATCAACACTCTGATAGTCCACAGATTACAGAATGCCTCCAGATGTGCATCGGAATCTACTGCTGGTCTTCCAGGGAATGGTCAAAGCGTAGACTCTTTGAGACATTACTCCCATGGAGGAAAGTGCGAATTGTGACTGTTGTATTCAATCCCGATGCAATTGCTGTGTTTCAACAACACTCTGATAGTTCACAGATTACAGAATGCCTCCAGATGTGCATCGGAAACTACTACTGGTCTTCCAGTGAACGATCAAAGCGTAGACTGTTTGAGACATTACTCCCATGGAGGAAGGTGCGCATGGTGGCTGTTGAATTCAATCCCGATGCAATTTCTGTGTTACATCAACACTCTGATAGTCCACAGATTACAGAATGAATCCAAATGTGCTTCGGAAACTACTACTGGTTTTCCAGGGAACGATCAAAGCGTAGACTGTTTGAGACATTACTCCCATGGAGGAAAGTGCGCATGGAGACTGTTGTATTCAATCCCGATGCAATTTCTGTGTTACATTAACACTCTGATAGTCCACAGATTACAGAATGCCTCCAGATGTGCATCGGAAACTACTACTGGTTTTCCAGGGAACGATCAAAACGTAGACTGTTTGAGACATTACTCCCATGGATGAATGTGCGCATGGTGACTGTTGTATTCAATCCCGATGCAATTTCTGTGTTTCATCAACACTCTGATAGCCCACAGTTTCCCAATTGCCTCCAGATGTGCATCCGAAACTACTACAGGTCTTCCAGGGAACGATCAAAGCGTATACTGTTTGAGACATTACTCCCATGGAGGAAAGTGCGCATGGTGATTGTTCTATTCCATCCCGATGCAATATCTGTGTTTCAATAACACTCTGATAGTCCACAGATTACAGAATGCCTCCAGATGTGCATCGGATGGATGACAAGAATGGTACACAGTAGCAATGAGGGAGGCACTGAGTTGGCATGAACAATGGAGTGCACAATGGGGCTCGAGATGTGCTTGTTATCTCAGGTGCTGTGTGATTGTCGACAAGGAGTGAAATGGACCAATTTGTGACCGCCCTTTCAATTTAAGACGTTAAAAGCAGACGGAATTTGCATTCGTAATACCAGAGCATCGATACTACTTGGAACTCTTGTGTATATGAACGTGTCCGCTCCTTTGTACTCTGGTACATTCGCCGCTACAAACCAACCAACCATCGTGTCCGTGCACATCAGAGTCGCAAAGAATGGAGAATAGGCAGGCTTGGTCGTGTGTGCAGGCGTTGCTCAGTTGGCAGATCGTTCTCTAAGTGTGTGAAAGGTCTCGGGTTCAAGCCCTGGCGTCTCCATGTTTTGTGGTCAGTGCATGGTAAGTGTTGGTCGCGGCGAACCTAAAGGCACGCAAGAAGTTGCAAAACCAGCGTCACAGACTGATATGATGTGTACTGACATAAGGAGAGCAAGATGTAAGTGTGGGGACCGGCTGTTATCGAGGTGTCATCGAGTGCAGATCTGTCTAAGGTATCAAGGCTTAACGTCATTGAAGTCTAGAGAGTGGACAACACGTTCGTCATACTCAGAGCGATGTCCGAACTCTATTTTCGACGTTATGCGTGCCACTTTCAATGTGGCCAACTACGATTCGATACAGAATGCACGAAAGCTGAAAGACACCCTCACTGATACGTAGAGAGTAGGATTTGTCTGCGGAATAATGGGTGTGCAAGGGTCTGTGACGTTGATATGGCTGTATGTAGCACTATTAGTGACCCGGTGGGTGGTGGGCGTAGCTCAGATGGTAGAGCGCTCGGTTGGCGTGCGAGAGGTACTGGGATCGATAACCAGCGCCTCCTGAATATTTAACACACCTACATTCGCACTTTGCCATGCAAGTGGAATAATTCACAACTAGCAGAGGTGTCTAGGCAGATACAACCGAACGATTAGCATCCACAATTGGCAAGCGTGCTTTTATTCGTGCGCAGGAAGCACCCTCCTCCCACACCTACACTTAATTTAGAAACAGTACAAGTGTTCCCATAATATTCTCAAGAGTACGTCGGAAAGATATACCTTTTGCCGAGTTCACGTAAAACCCATTGCACGTTCCCATTCTTTGCGTGCAGTCGGCTGCTACTGGTGTTTCTGGTTGTGACTGCTGATAACAGATGCCGTAGCAATCAATTCATGGAGTGAATTGTATGTTTTGGGATAGTCTGTCTCTGACAAGCAAGCACAGGTGATATAGGTGCGAACACAGGAAGCTTGCAGCCCCTCGCTGCCTGCAGACACAGAGCAGCCACACTAGGAGAGCGGCCTAAGCCGTAGGCGAAATGTGCTCATTCGCTTTATCGCGACGTCGAACTATAAATAAGGCTGCCACTAGCGTGAGCGTCGTGTAAAGTCGGAAATGTCGGCTGCGTGGGTGATTGCCAAGTTTGGGGAGCGTTTCGGAGTATGATCAGTGCGATGGAGACGCGGAAACTTGTTGTGGCCCAGTGTTTTGCAGTTGGACGACAAGAGTGGTACACAGTAGCAAAGAGCGAGGCACTGAGATGGCATGAACAATGGAGTGCACAATGGGGCTCAAGACGTGCTTGTTATCTCAGGTGCTGTGTGATTGTCGACAAGGAGTGAAATGGACCAATTTGTGACCGCCCTTTCAATTTAAGACGTTAAAAACAGACGGAATTTGCATTCGTAATACCAGAGCATCGAAACTACTTGGAACTCTTGTGTATATGGACGTGTCCGCGCCTTTGTACTCTGGTACCTTCGCCGCTACAAACCAACCAACCATCGTGTCCGTGCACATCAGTGTCGCAAAGAATGGAGAATAGGCAGGCTTGGTCGTGTGTGCAGCCGTGGCTCAGTTGGCAGATCGTACGCTTAGTGTGTGAAAGGTCTCGGGTTCAAGCCCCGGCGTCTCCATGTTTTGTGGTCAGAGCATGATAAGTGTCGGCTGCGGCGAACCTAAAGGCACGCAAGAAGTTGCAAAACCAGCGTCACAGACTGATATGATGTGTACTGACATAAGGAGAGGAAGATGTAAGTGTGGGGACCGGCTGTTATCGAGGTGTCATCGAGTGCAGATCTGTCTAAGGTATCAAGGCTTAACGTCATTGAAGTCTAGAGAGTGGACATCACGTTCGTCATATTCAGAGCGATGTCCGAACTCTATTTTCGACGTTATGCGTGCCACTTTCAATGTGGCCAACTACGATTCGATACAGAATGCACGAAACCTGAAAGACACCCTCACTGATACATAGAGAGTAGGATTTGTCTGCGGAATAATGGGAGTGCAAGGGTCTGTGACGTTGATATAGCTGTATGTAGCACTATTAGTCACTGAGGGGGTGGGCGTAGCTCAGATGGTAGAGCGCTCGGTTGGCAAAAGAGATGTACTGGGATCGATACCCAGGGCATCCAGAATTTTTAACACACCTACATTCGCACCTTGCCATGCAAGTGGAATAATTCACAACTAGCAGAGGTGTCTAGGCAGATACAAGCGAACGATTAGCATCCACAATTGGCAAGCGTGCTTTTATTCGTGCGCAGGAAGCACCCTCCTCCCACACCTACACTTAATTTAGAAACAGTACAAGTGTTCCCATAATATTCTCAAGCCTACGTCGGAAAGATATGCCTTTTGCCGAGTTCACGTAAATCCCACTGCACGTTCCCATTCTTTGCGTGCAGTCGGCTGCTACTGGTGTTGCTGGTTGTGACTGCTGATAACAGATGCCGTAGCAATCAATTCATGGAGTGAATTGTATGTTTTGAGATAGTCTGTCTCTGACAAGCAAGCGCAGGTGATACAGGTGCGAACACAGGAAGCTTGCAGCCCCTCGCTGCCTGCAGACACAGGGCAGCCACACTGGTAGAGCGGCCTAAGCCGTGTGCGAAATGTGCTCATTCGCTTTGGCGCGACGTCGAACTATAAATAAGTCTGCCACTAGCGTGAGCGTCGTGTAAAGTCGGAAAAGTCGGCTGCGTGGGTGATTGCCAAGTTTGGGGAGCGTTTCGGAGTATGATCAGTGCAATGGAGACGCGGAAACTTGTTGTGGCCCAGTGTTTTGCAGTTGGACGACAAGAGTGGTACACAGTAGCAAAGAGCGTGGCACTGAGATGGCATGAACAATGGAGTGCACAATGGCGCTCGAGATGTGCTTGTTATCTCAGGTGCTGTGTGATTGTCGACAAGGAGTGAATTGGACCAATTTGTGACCGCCTTTTCAATTTAAGACGTTAAAAACAGACGGAATTTGCATTCGTAATACCAGAGCATCGAAACTACTTGGAACTCTTGTGTATATGAACGTGTCCGCGCCTTTGTACTCTGGTACCTTCGCCGCTACAAACCAACCAACCATCGTGTCCGTGCACATCAGTGTCGCAAAGAATGGAGAATAGGCAGGCTTGGTCGTGTGTGCAGCCGTGGCTCAGTTGGCAGATCGTTCGCTTAGTGTGTGAAAGGTCTCGGGTTCAAGCCCCGGCGTCTCCATGTTTTGTGGTCAGTGCATGGTAAGTGTTGGTCGCGGCGAACCTAAAGGCACGCAAGAAGTTGCAAAACCAGCGTCACAGACTGATATGATGTGTACTGACATAAGGAGAGCAAGATGTAAGTGTGGGGACGGCTGTTATCGAGGTGTCATCGAGTGCAGATCTGTCTAAGGTATCAAGGCTTAACGTCATTGAAGTCTAGAGAGTGGACAACACGTTCGTCATACTCAGAGCGATGTCCGAACTCTATTTTCGACGTTATGCGTGCCACTTTCAATGTGGCCAACTACGATTCGATACAGAATGCACGAAACCTGAAAGACACCCTCACTGATACTCAGAGAGTAGGATTTGTCGGCGGAATAATGGGAGTGCAAGGGTCTGTGACGTTGATATGGCCGTATGTAGCACTATTAGTCACCGGGAGGGTGGGCGTAGCTCAGATGGTAGAGCGCTCGGATGGCGTGCGAGAGGTACTGGGATCGATACCCAGAGCCTCCAGAATTTTTAACACACCTACATTCGCACTTTGCCATGCAAGTGGAATAATTCACAACTAGCAGAGGTGTCTAGGCAGATACAAGCGAACGATTAGCACCCTCCTCCCACACGTACCCTTAATTTAGAAACAGTACAAGTGTTCCCATAATATTCTCAAGCCTATGTCGGAAAGATATGCCTTTTGCCGAGTTCACGTAAATCCCACTGCACGTTCCCATTCTTTGCGTGCAGTCGGCTGCTACTGGTGTTGCTGGTTGTGACTGCTGATAACAGATGCCGTAGCAATCAATTCATGGAGTGAATTGTATGTTTTGAGGTAGTCGGTCTCTGACAAGCAAGCACAGGTGATATAGGTGCGAACACAGGAAGCTTGCAGCCCCTCGCTGCCTGCAGACACAGAGCAGCCACACTAGGAGAGCGGCCTAAGCCGTAGGCGAAATGTGCTCATTCGCTTTGGCGCGACGTCGAACAATAAATAAGGCTGCCACTAGCGTGAGCGTTGCTTGAGCATCGTGTAAAGTCGGCTACGTGGGTGATTGCCAAGTTTGGGGAGCGTTTCGGAGTATGATCAGTGCAATGGAGACGCGTTAACTTGTTGTGGCCCAGTGTTTTGCAGTTGGACGACAAGAGTGGTACACAGTAGCAAAGAGCGAGGCACTGAGGTGACATAAACAATGGAGTGCACAATGGTGCTCGAGATGTGCTTGTTATCTCAGGTGCTGTGTGATTGTCGACAAGGAGTGAAATGGACCAATTTGTGACCGCCCTTTCAATTTAAGACGTTAAAAACAGACGGAATTTGCATTCGTAATACCAGAGCATCGAAACTACTTGGAACTCTTGTGTATATGAACGTGTCTGCGCCTTTGTACTCTGGTACCTTCGCCGCTACAAACCAACCAACCGTCGTGTCCGTGTACATCAGAGTCGCAAAGAATGGAGAATACGCCGGCTTGGTCGTGTGTGCAGGCGTAGCTCAGTTTGCAGATGGTTCGCTTTGTGTGTGAAACGTCTCGGGTTCAAGCCCCGGCGTCTCCATGTTTTGTGGTCAGTGCATGGTAAGTGTTGGTCGCGGCGAACCTAAAGGCACGCAAGAAGTTGCAAAACCAGCGTCACAGACTGATATGATGTGTACTGACATAAGGAGAGCAAGATGTAAGTGTGGGGACGGCTGTTATCGAGGTGTCATCGAGTGCAGATCTGTCTAAGGTATCAAGGCTTAACGTCATTGAAGTCTAGAGAGTGGACAACACGTTCGTCATACTCAGAGCGATGTCCGAACTCTATTTTCGACGTTATGCGTGCCACTTTCATTGTGGCCAACTACGATTCGATACAGAATGCACGAAAGCTGAAAGACACCCTCACTGATACATAGAGAGAAGGATTTGTCTGCGGAATAATGGGAGTGCAAGGGTCTGTGACGTTGATATGGCTGTATGTAGCACTATTAGTAGCTCAGATGGTAGAGCGCCCGGTTGGCGTGCGTGAGGTACTGGGATCGATACCCAACGCCTCCAGAATTTTTAACACACCTACATTCGCACCTTGCCATGCAAGTGGAATAATTCACAACTAGCAGAGGTGTCTAGGCAGATACAAGCGAACGATTAGCATCCACAATTGGCAAGCGTGCTTTTATTCGTGCGCAGGAAGCACCATCCTCCCACACCTACACTTATTTTAGAAACAGTACAAGTGTTCCCATAATATTCTCAAGCCTACGTCGGAAAGATATGCCTTTTGCCGAGTTCACGTAAATCCCACTGCACGTTCCCATTCTTTGCGTGCAGTCGGCTGCTACTGGTGTTGCTGGTTGTGACTGCTGATAACAGATGCCGTAGCACTCAATTCATGGAGTGAATTGTATGTTTTGAGATAGTCTGTCTCTGACAAGCAAGCGCAGGTGATACAGGTGCGAACACAGGAAGCTTGCAGCCCCTCGCTGCCTGCAGACACAGAGCAGCCACACTGGGAGAGCGGCCTAAGCCGTGTGCGAAATGTGCTCATTCGCTTTGGCGCGACGTCGAACTATAAATAAGGCTGCCACTAGCGTGAGCGTCGTGTAAAGTCGGAAAAGGCGGCTGCGTGGGTGATTGCCAAGTTTGGGGAGCGTTTCGGAGTATGATCAGTGCAATGGAGACGCGGAAACTTGTTGTGGCCCAGTGTTTTGCAGTTGGACGACAAGAGTGGTACACAGTAGCAAAGAGTGAGGCACTGAGATGGCATGAACAATGGAGTGCACAATGGGGCTCGAGATGTGCTTGTTATCTCAGGTATTGTGTGATTGTCGACAAGGAGTGAAATGGACCAATTTGTGACCGCCATTTCAATTTAAGACGTTAAAAACAGACGGAATATGCATTCGTAATACCAGAGCATCGAAACTACTTGGAACTCTTGTGTATATGAACGTGTCCGCGCCTTTGTCCTCTGGTACCTTCGCCGCTACAACCCAAACAACCATCGTGTCCGTGCACATCAGAGTCGCAAAGAATGGAGAATAGGCAGGCTTGGTCGTGTGTGCAGGCGTAGCTCAGTATGCAGATGGTTCCCTTAGTGTGTGAAAGGTCTCGGGTTCAAGCCCCGGCGTCTCCATGTTTTGTGGTCAGTGCCTGGTAAGTGTTGGTCGCGGCGAACCTAAAGGCACGCAAGAAGTTGCAAAACCAGCGTCACAGACTGATATGATGTGTACTGACATAAGGAGAGCAAGATGTAAGTGTGGGGACCGGCTGTTATCGAGGTGTCATCGAGTGCAGATCTGTCTAAGGTATCAAGGCTTAACGTCATTGAAGTCTAGAGAGTGGACAACACGTTCGTCATACTCAGAGCGATGTCCGAACTCTATTTTCGACGTTATGCGTGCCACTTTCAATGTGGCCAACTACGATTCGATACAGAATGCATGAAACCTGAATGACACCCTCACTGATACATAGAGAGTAGGATTTGTTGCGGAATAATGGGAGTGCAAGGGTCTGTGACGTTGATATGTCTGTATGTAGCACTATTAGTCACCGGGGGTGTGGGCGTAGCTCAGATGGTAGAGCGCTCGGTTGGCGTGCGAGAGGTACTGGGATCGATACCCAGCGCCTCCAGAATTTTTAACACACCGACATTCGCACCTTGCCATGCAAGTGGAATAATTCACAACTAGCAGAGGTGTCTAGGCAGATACAAGCGAACGATTAGCATCCACAATTGGCAAGCGTGCTTTTATTCGTGCGCAGGAAGCACCCTTCTCCCACACCTACACTTAATTTAGAAACAGTACAAGTGTTCCCATAATATTCTCAACCCTACGTCGGAAAGATATGCCTTTTGCCGAGTTCACGTAAATCCCACTGCACGTTCCCATTCTTTGCGTGCAGTCGGCTGCTACTGGTGTTGCTGGTTGTGACTGCTGATAACAGATGCCGTAGCAATCAATTCATGGAGTGAATTGTATGTTTTGGGATAGTCTGTCTCTGACAAGCAAGCGCAGGTGATATAGGTGCGAACACAGGAAGCTTGCAGCCCCTCGCTGCCTGCAGACACAGAGCAGCCACACTAGGAGAGCGGCCTAAGCCGTAGGCGAAATGTGCTCATTCGCTTTGGCGCGACGTCGAACTATAAATAAGGCTGCCACTAGCGTGAGCGTCGTGTAAAGTCGGAAAAGTCGGCTGCGTGGGTGATTGCCAAGTTTGGGGAGCGTTTCGGAGTATGATCAGTGCAATGGAGACGCGTTAACTTGTTGTGGCCCAGTGTTTTGCAGTTGGACGACAAGAGTGGTACACAGTAGCAAAGAGCAGGGCAGTGAGATGGCATGAACAATGGAGTGCACAATGGGGCTCGAGATGTGCTTGTTATCTCAGGTGCTGTGTGATTGTCGACAAGGAGTGAAATGGACCAATTTGTGACCGCCCTTTCAATTTAAGACGTTAAAAACAGACGGAATTTGCATTCGTAATACCAGAGCATCGAAACTACTTGGAACTCTTATGTATATGAACGTGTCCGCGCCTTTGTACTCTGGTACCTTCGCCGCTACAAACCAACCAACCATCGTGTCCGTGCACATCAGTGTTTCAAAGAATGGAGAATAGGCAGTCTTGGTCGTGTGTGCAGGCGTAACTCAGTTTGCAGATCGTTCGCTTAGTGTGTGAAAGGTCTCGGGTTCAAGCCCCTTCCGTCTCCATGTTTTGTGGTCAGCGCATGGTAAGTGTTGGTCGCGGCGAACCTAAGGCACGCAAGAAGTTGCAAAACCAGCGTCACAGACTGATATGATGTGTACTGACATAAGGAGATCAAGATGTAAGTGTGGGGACCGGCTGTTATCGAGGTGTCATCGAGTGCAGATCTGTCTAAGGTATCAAGGCTTAACGTCATTGAAGTCTACAGAGTGGACAACACGTTCGTCATACTCAGAGCGATGTCCGAACTCTATTTTCGACGTTATGCGTGCCACTTTCAATGTGGCCAACTACGATTCGATACAGAATGCACGAAAGCTGAAAGACACCCTCACTGATACATAGAGAGTAGGATTTGTCTGCGGAATAATGGGGGTGCAAGGGTCTGTGACGTTGATATAGCTGTCTGTAGCACTATTAGTCCCTGGGGGGGTGGGCATAGCTCAGATGGTAGAGCGCTCGGTTGGCGTGCGAGAGGTACTGGGATCGATACCCAGCGCCTCCAGAATTTTTAACACACCTACATTCGCACTTTGCCATGCAAGTGGAATAATTCACAACTAGCAGAGGTGTCTAGGCAGATACAAGCGAACGATTAGCATCCACAATTGGCAAGCGTGCTTTTATTCGTGCGCAGAAAGCACCCTCCTCCCACACCTACACTTAATTTAGAAACAGTACAAGTGTTCCCATAATATTCTCAAGCCTACGTCGGAAAGATATGCCTTTTGCCGAGTTCACGTAAATCCCACTGCACGTTCCCATTCTTTGCGTGCAGTCGGCTACTACTGGTGTTGCTGGTTGTGACTGCTGATAACAGATGCCGTAGCAATCAATTCATGGAGTGAATTGTATGTTTTGGGATAGTCTGTCTCTGACAAGCAAGCACAGGTGATATAGGTGCGAACACAGGAAGCTTGCAGCCCCTCGCTGCCTGCAGACACAGAGCAGCCACACTGGGAGAGCGGCCTAAGCCGTAGGCGAAATGTGCTCATTCGCTTTGGCGCGACGTCGAACTATAAATAAGGCTGCCACTAGCGTGAGCGTTGCGTGAGCGTCGTGTAAAGTCGGCTGCGTGGGTGACTGCCAAGTTTGGGGAGCGTTTCGGAGTATGATCAGTGCAATGGAGACGCGGAAACTTGTTGTGGCCCAGTGTTTTGCAGTTGGACGACAAGAGTGGTACACAGTAGCAAAGAGCGAGGCACTGAGATGGCATGAACAATGGAGTGCACAATGGGGCTCGAGATGTGCTTGTTATCTCAGGTGCTGTGTGATTGTCGACAAGGAGTGAAATGGACCAATTTGTGACCGCCCTTTCAATTTAAGACGTTGAAAACAGACGGAATTTGCATTCGTAATACCAGAGCATCGAAACTACTTGGAACTCTTGTGTATAGGAACGTGTCCGCGCCTTTGTACTCTGGTACCTTCGCCGCTACAAACCAACCAACCATCGTGTCCGTGCACATCAGAGTCGCAAAGAATGGAGAATAGGCAGGCTTGGTCGTGTGTGCAGGCGTAGCTCAGTTGGCAGATCGTTCGCTTAGGGTGTGAAAGGTCTCGGGTTCAAGCCCCGGCGTCTCCGTGTTTTGTGGTCAGTGCATGGTAAGTGTTGGTCGCGGCGAACCTAAAGGCACGCAAGAAGTTGCAAAACCAGCGTCACAGACTGATATGATGTGTACTGACATAAGGAGAGCAAGATGTAAGTGTGGGGACCGGCTGTTATCGAGGTGTCATCGAGTGCAGATCTGTCTAAGGTATCAAGGCTTAACGTCATTGAAGTCTAGAGAGTGGACAACACGTTCGTCATACTCAGAGCGATGTCCGAACTCTATTTTCGACGTTATGCGTGCCACTGTCAATGTGGCCAACTACGATTCGATACAGAATGCACGAAAGCTGAAAGACACCCTCACTGATACATAGGGAGTAGGATTTGTCTGCGGAATAATGGGAGTGCAAGGGTCTGTGACGTTGATATGTCTGCATGTTGCTCTATTAGTGACTGGGGGGGTGGGCGTAGCTCAGATGGTAGAGCGCTCGGTTGGCGTGCGGGAGGTACTGGGATCGGTACCCAACGCCTCCAGAATTTTTAACACACCTACATTCGTACTTTGCCGTGCAAGTGGAATAATTCACAACTAGCAGAGGTGTCTAGGCAGATACAAGCGAACGATTAGCATCCACAATTGGCAGGCGTGCTTTTATTTGTGCGCAGGAAGCACCCTCCTCCCACACCTACACTTAATTTAGAAACAGTACAAGTGTTCCCATAATATTCTCAACCCTACGTCGGAAAGATATGCCTTTTGCCGAGTTCACGTAAATCCCACTGCACGTTCCCATTCTTTGCGTGCAGTCGGCTACTGCTGGTGTTGCTGGTTGTGACTGCTGATAACAGATGCCGTAGCAATCAATTCATGAAGTGAATTGTATGTTTTGGGATAGTCTGTCTCTGACAAGCAAGCACAGGTGATATAGGTGCGAACACAGGAAGCTTGCAGCCCCTCGCTGCCTGCAGACACAGAGCAGCCACACTAGGAGAGCGGCCTAAGCCGTAGGCGAAATGTGCTCATTCGCTTTGGCGCGACGTCGAACTATAAATAAGGCTGCCACTAGCGTGAGCGTCGTGTAAAGTCGGAAAAGTCAGCTGCGTGGGTGATTGCCAAGTTTGGGGAGCGTTTCGGAGTATGATCAGTGCAATGGAGACGCGGAAAATTGTTGTGGCCCAGTGTTTTGCAGTTGGACGACAATAGTGGTACACAGTAGCAAAGAGCGAGGCACTGAGATGGCATGAACAATGGAGTGCACAATGGGGCTCGAGATGTGCTTGTTATCTCAGGTGCTGTGTGACTGTCGACAAGGAGTGAAATGGACCAATTTGTGACCGCCCTTTCAATTTAAGACGTTAAAAACAGACGGAATTTGCATTCGTAATACCAGAGCATTGAAACTACTTGGATCTCTTGTGTATATGAACGTGTCCGCGCCTTTGTACTCTGGTACCTTCGCCGATACAAACCAACCAACCATCGTGACCGTGCACATCAGAGTCGCAAAGAATGGAGAATAGGCAGGCTTGGTCGTATGTGCAGGCGTAGCTCAGTTGGCAGATCGTTCGCTTAGTGTGTGAAAGGTCTCGGGTTCAAGCCCCGGCGTCTCCATGTTCTGTGGTCAGTGCATGGTAAGTGTTAGTCGCGGCGAACCTAAAGGCACGCAAGAAGTTGCAAAACCAGCGTCACAGACTGATATGATGTGTACTGACATAAGGAGAGCAAGATGTAAGTGTGGGGACCGGCTGTTATCGAGGTGTCATCGAGTGCAGATCTGTCTAAGGTATCAAGGCTTAACGTCATTGAAGTCTAGAGATTGGACAACACGTTCGTCATACTCAGAGCGATGTCCGAACTCTATTTTCGACGTTATGCGTGCCACTTTCATTGTGGCCAACTACGATTCGATACAGAATGCACGAAACCTGAAAGACACCCTCACTGATACATAGAGAGTAGGATTTGTCTGCGGAATAATGGGAATGCAAGGGTCTGTGACGTTGATATGGCTGTATGTAGCACTATTAGTCACCGGTGGGGTGGGCGTAACTCAGATGGTATAGCGCTCGGTTGGCGTGCGAGAGGTACAGGGATCGATACCCAGCGCCTCCAAAATTTTTAACACACCTACATTCGCACTTTGCCATGCAAGTGGAATAATTCACAACTAGCAGAGGTGTCTAGGCAGATACAAGCGAACGATTAGCATCCACAATTGGCAAGCGTGCTTTTATTCGTGCGCAGGAAGCACCCTCCTCCCACACCTACACTTAATTTAGAAACAGTACTAGTCTTCCCATAATATTCTCAAGCCTATGTCGGAAAGAGATGCCTTTTGCCGAGTTCACGTAAATCCCACTGCACGTTCCCATTCTTTGCGTGCAGTCGGCTGCTACTGGTGTTGCTGGTTGTGACTGCTGATAACAGATGCCGTAGCAATCAATTCATGGAGTGAATTGTATGTTTTGGGATAGTCTGTCTCTGACAAGCAAGCACAGGTGATATAGGTGCGAACACAGGAAGCTTGCAGCCCCTCGCTGCCTGCAGACACAGAGCAGCCACACTAGGAGCGCGGCCTAAGCCGTAGGCGAAATGTGCTCATTCGCTTTGGCGCGATGTCGAACTATAAATAAGGCTGCCACTAGCGTGAGCGTCGTGTAAAGTCGGAAAAGTCGGCTGCGTGGGTGATTGCCAAGTTTGGGGAGCGTTTCGGAGTATGATCAGTGCAATGGAGACGCGGAAACTTGTTGTGGCCCAGTGTTTTGCAGTTGGACGACAAGAGTGGTACACAGTAGCAAAGAGCGAGGCACTGAGATGGCATGAACAATGGAGTGCACAATGGGGCTCGAGATGTGCTTGTTATCTCTGGTGCTGTGTGATTGTCGACAAGGAGTGAAATGGACCAATTTGTGACCGCCCTTTCAATTTAAGACGTTAAAAACAGACGGAATTTGCATTCTTAATACCAGAGCATCGAAACTACTTGGAACTCATGTGTATATGAACGTGGCCGCGCCTTTGTACTCTGGTACCTTCGCCGCTACAAACCAACCAACCAGCGTGTCCGTGCACATCAGATTCGCAAAGAATGGAGAATAGGCTGACTTGGTCGTGTGTGCAGCAGTAGCTCAGTTGGCAGATCGTTCGCTTAGTGTGTGAAAGGTCCCGGGTTCAAGCCCCAGCGTCTCCATGTTTTGTGGTCAGTGCATGGTAAGTGTTGGTCGCGGCGAACCTAAAGGCACGCAAGAAGTTGCAAAACCAGCGTCACAGGCTGATATGATGTGTACTGACATAAGGAGAGCAAGATGTAAGTGTGGGGACCGGCTGTTATCGAGGTGTCATCGAGTGCAGATCTGTCTAAGGTATCAAGGCTTAACGTCTTTGAAGTCTAGAGAGTGGACAACACGTTCGTCATCCTCAGAGCGATGTCCGAACTCTATTTTCGACGTTATGCGTGCCACTTTCAATGTGGCCAACTACGATTCGATACAGAATGCACGAAAGCTGAAAGACACCCTCACTGATACATAGGGAGTAGGATTTGTCTGAGGAATAATGGGAGTGCAAGGGTCTGTGACGTTGATATGTCTGTATGTTGCACTATTAGTCACCGTAGCTCAGATGGTAGAGCGCTCGGTTGGCGTGCGAGAGGTACTGGGATCGGTACCCAACGCCTCCAGAATTTTTAACACACCTACATTCGTACTTTGCCGTGCAAGTGGAATAATTCACAACTAGCAGAGGTGTCTAGGCAGATACAAGCGAACGATTACCATCCACAATTGGCAAGCGAGCTTTTATTCGTGCGCAGGAAGCACCCTCCTCCCACACCTACACTTAATTTAGAAACAGTACAAGTGTTCCATTAATATTGTCAAGCCTACGTCGGAAAGATATGCCTTTTGCCGAGTTCACGTAAATCCCACTGCACGTTCCCATTCTTTGCGTGCAGTCGGCTACTACTGGTGTTGCTGGTTGTGACTGCTGATAACAGATGCCGTAGCAATCAATTCATGAAGTGAATTGTATGTTTTGGGATAGTCTGTCTCTGACAAGCAAGCACAGGTGATATAGGTGCGAACACAGGAAGCTTGCAGCCCCTCGCTGCCTGCAGACACAGAGCAGCCACACTAGGAGAGCGGCCTAAGCCGTAGGCGAAATGTGCTCATTCGCTTTGGCGCGACGTCGAACTATAAATAAGGCTGCCACTAGCGTGAGCGTCGTGTAAAGTCGGCTGCGTGGGTGATTGCCAAGTTTGGGGAGCGTTTCGGAGTATGATCAGTGCAATGGAGACGCGGAAAATTGTTGTGGCCCAGTGTTTTGCAGTTGGACGACAATAGTGGTACACAGTAGCAAAGAGCGAGGCACTGAGATGGCATGAACAATGGAGTGCACAATGGGGCTCGAGATGTGCTTGTTATCTCAGGTGCTGTGTGACTGTCGACAAGGAGTGAAATGGACCAATTTGTGACCGCCCTTTCAATTTAAGACGTTAAAAACAGACGGAATTTGCATTCGTAATACCAGAGCATCGAAACTACTTGGATCTCTTGTGTATATGAACGTGTTCGCGCCTTTGTACTCTGGTACCTTCGCCGCTACAAACCAACCAACCATCGTGTCCGTGCACATCAGAGTCGCAAATAATGGAGAATAGGCAGGCTTGGTCGTATGTGCAGGCGTAGCTCAGTTGGCAGATCGTTCGCTTAGTGTGTGAAAGGTCTCGGGTTCAAGCCCCGGCGTCTCCATGTTCTGTGGTCAGTGCATGGTAAGTGTTGGTCGCGGCGAACCTAAAGGCACGCAAGAAGTTGCAAAACCAGCGTCACAGGCTGATATGATGTGTACTGACATAAGGAGAGCAAGATGTAAGTGTGGGGACGGCTGTTATCGAGGTGTCATCGAGTGTAGATCTGTCTAAGGTATCAAGGCTTAACGTCATTGAAGTCTAGAGAGTGGACAACACGTTCGTCATACTCAGAGCGATGTCCGAACTCTATTTTCGACGTTATGTGTGCCACTTTCAATGTGGCCAACTACGATTCGATACAGAATGCACGAAACCTGAAAGACACCCTCACTGATACTCAGAGAGTAGGATTTGTCGGCGGAATAATGGGAGTGCAAGGGTCTGTGACGTTGATATGGCCGTATGTAGCACTATTAGTCACCGGGAGGGTGGGCGTAGCTCAGATGGTAGAGCGCTCGGATGGCGTGCGATAGGTACTGGGATCGATACCCAGTGCCTCCAGAATTTTTAACACACCTACATTCGCACTTTGCCATGCAAGTGGAATAATTCACAACTAGCAGAGGTGTCTAGGCAGATACAAGCGAACGATTAGCATCCACAATTGGCAAGCGTGCTTTTATTCGTGCGCAGAAAGCACCCTCCTCCCACACCTACACTTAATTTAGAAACAGTACAAGTGTTCCCATAATATTCTCAAGCCTACGTCGGAAAGATATGCCTTTTGCCGAGTTCACGTAAATCCCACTGCACGTTCCCATTCTTTGCGTGCAGTCGGCTGCTACTGGTGTTGCTGGTTGTGACTTCTGATAACAGATGCCGTAGCAATCAATTCATGGAGTGAATTGTATGTTTTGGGATAGTCTGTCTCTAACAAGCAAGCGCAGGTGATATAGGTGCGAACACAGGAAGCTTTATGGCCCCTCGCTGCCTGCAGACACAGAGCAGCCACACTAGGAGAGCAGCCTAAGCCGTAGGCGAAATGTGCTCATTGGCTTTGGCGCGACGTCGAACTATAAATAAGGCTGCCACTAGCGTGAGCGTCGTGTAAAGTCGGAAAAGTCGGCTGCGTGGGTGATTGCCAAGTTTGGGGAGCGTTTCGGAGTATGATCAGTGCAATGGAGACGCGGAATCTTGTTGTGGCCCAGTGTTTTGCAGTTGGACGACAAGAGTGGTACACAGTAGCAAAGAGCGAGGCACTGAGATGGCATGAACAATGGAGTGCACAATGGGGCTCGAGATGTGCTTGTTATCTCAGGTGCTGTGTGACTGTCGACAAGGAGTGAAATGGACCAATTTGTGACCGCCCTTTCAATTTAAGACGTTAAAAACAGACGGAATTTGCATTCGTAATACCAGAGCATCGAAACTACTTGGATCTCTTGTGTATATGAACGTGTCCGCGCCTTTGTACTCTGGTACCTTCGCCGCTACAAACCAACCAACCATCGTGTCCGTGCACATCAGAGTCGCAAAGAATATAGAATAGGCAGGCTTGGTCGTATGTGCAGGCGTAGCTCAATTGGCAGATCGTTCGCTTAGTGTGTGAAAGGTCTCGGGTTCAAGCCCCGGCGTCTCCATGTTCTGTGGTCAGTGCATGGTAAGTGTTGGTCGCGGCGAACCTAAAGGCACGCAAGAAGTTGCAAAACCAGCGTCACAGACTGATATGATGTGTACTGACATAAGGAGAGCAAGATGTAAGTGTGGGGACCGGCTGTTATCGAGGTGTCATCGAGTGCAGATCTGTCTTAGGTATCAAGGCTTAACGTCATTGAAGTCTAGAGAGTGGACAACACGTTCGTCATACTCAGAGCGATGTCCGAACTCTATTTTCGACGTTATGCGTGCCACTTTCATTGTGGCCAACTACGATTCGTTACAGAATGCACGAAACCTGAAAGACACCCTCACTGATACATAGAGAGTAGGATTTGTCTGCGGAATAATGGGAGTGCAAGGGTCTGTGACGTTGATATGGCTGTATGTAGCACTATTAGTCACCGGGGGTGGTGGGCGTAGCTCAGATGGTAGAGCGCTCGGTTGGCGTGCGAGAGGTACTGGGACCGATTCCCAGCGCCTCCTGAATTTTTAACACACCTACATTCGCACCTTGCCATGCAAGTGGAATAATTCACAACTAGCAGAGGTGTCTAGGCAGATACAAGCGAACGATTAGCATCCACAATTGGCAAGCGTGCTTTTATTCGTGCGCAGGAAGCACCCTCCTCCCACACCTACACTTAATTTAGAAACAGTACAATTGTACCCATAATATTCTCAAGCCTACGTCGGAAAGATATGCCTTTTGCCGAGTTCACGTAAATCCCACTGCACGTTCCCATTCTTTGCGTGCACTCGGCTGCTACTGGTGTTGCTGGTTGTGACTGCTGATAAGAGATGCCGTAGCAATCAATTCATGGATTGAATTGTATGTTTTGGGATAGTCTGTCTCTGACAAGCAAGCACAGGTGATATAGGTGCGAACACAGGAAGCTTGCAGCCCCTCGCTGCCTGCAGACACAGAGCAGCCACACTAGGAGAGCGGCCTAAGCCGTAGGCGAAATGTGCTCATTCGCTTTGGCGCGACGTCGAACTATAAATAAGGCTGCCACTAGCGTGAGCGTCGTGTAAAGTCGGAAAAGTCGGCTGCGTGGGTGATTGCCAAGTTTGGGGAGCGATTCGGAGTATGATCAGTGCAATGGAGACGCGGAAACTTGTTGTGGCCCAGTGTTTTGCAGTTGGACGACAAGTGTGGTACAGAGTCGCAAAGAGCGAGGCACTGAGATGGCATGAACAATGGAGTGCACAATGGGGCTCGAGATGTGCTTGTTATCTCAGGTGCTGTGTGATTGTCGACAAGGAGTGAAAAGGACCAATTTGTGACCGCCCTTTCAATTTAAGGCGTTAAAAACAGACGGAATTTGCATTCGTAATACCAGAGCATCGAAACTACTTGGATCTCTTGTGTATATGAACGTGTCCGCGCCTTTGTACCCTGGTACCTTCGCCGCTACAAACCAACCAACCATCGTGTCCGTGCACATCAGAGTCGCAAAGAATGGAGAATAGGCAGGCTTGGTCGTGTGTGCAGGTGTAGCTCAGTTGGCAGATCGTTCGCTTAGTGTGTGAAAGGTCTCGGGTTCAAGCCCCAGCGTCTCCGTGTTTTGTGGTCAGTGCATGGTAAGTGTTGGTCGCGGCGAACCTAAAGGCACGCAAGAAGTTGCAAAACCAGCGTCACAGACTGATATGATGTGTACTGACATAAGGAGAGCAAGATGTAAGTGTGGGGACCGGCTGTTATCGAGGTGTCATCAAGTGCAGATCTGTCTAAGGTATCAAGGCTTAACGTCATTAAAGTCTACAGAGTGGACAACACGTTCGTCATACTCAGAGCGATGTCCGAACTCTATTTTCGACGTTATGCGTGCCACTTTCATTGTGGCCAACTACGATTCGATACAGAATGCACGAAACCTGAAAGACACCCTCACTGATACATAGAGAGTAGGATTTGTCTGCGGAATAATGGGAGTGCAAGGGTCTGTGACGTTGATATGTCTGCATGTTGCACTATTAGTCACCTGGGGTGTGGGCGTAGCTCAGATGGTAGAATGCTCGGTTGGCGTGTTAGAGGTACTGGGATCGATACCCAGCGCCTCCAGAATTTTTAACACACCTACATTCGCACCTTGCCATGCAAGTGGAATAATTCACAACTAGCAGAGAGGTCTAGGCAGATACAAGCGAACGATTAGCATCCACAATTGGCAAGCGTGCTTTTATTCGTGCGCAGGAAATACCCTCCTCCCAAACCTACACTTAATTTAGAAACAGTACAAGTGTTCCCATAATATTCTCAAGCCTACGTCGGAAAGATATGCCTTTTGCCGAGTTCACGTAAATCCCACTGCACGTTCCCACTCTTTGCGTGCAGTCGGCTGCTACTGGTGTTGCTGGTTGTGACTGCTGATAACAGATGCCGTAGCAATCAATTCATGGAGTGAATTGTATGTTTTGGGATAGTCTGTCTCTGACAAGCAAGCACAGGTGATATAGGTGCGAACACAGGAAGCTTGCAGCCCCTCGCTGCCTGCAGACACAGAGCAGTCACACTAGGAGAGCGGCCCAAGCCGTAGGCGAAATGTGCTCATTCGCTTTGGCGCGACGTCGAACTATAAATAAGGCTGCCACTAGCGTGAGCGTCGTGTAAAGTCGGCTGCGTGGGTGATTGCCAAGTTTGGGGAGCGTTTCGGAGTATGATCAGTGCAATGGAGACGCGGAAACTTGTTGTGGCCCAGTGTTTTGCAGTTGGACGACAAGAGTGGTACACAGTAGCAAAGAGCGAGGCACTGAGATGGCATGAACAATGGAGTGCACAATGGGGCTCGAGATGTGCTTGTTATCTCAGGTGCTGTGTGATTGTCGACAAGGAGTGAAATGGACCAATTTGTGACCGCCCTTTCAATTTAAGGCGTTAAAAACAGACGGAATTTGCATTCGTAATACCAGAGCATCGAAACTACTTGGAACTCTTGTGTATATGAACGTGTCCGCGCCTTTGTACTCTGGTACCTTCGCCGCTACAAACCAACCAACCATCGTGTCCGTGCACATCAGAGTCGCAAAGAATGGAGAATAGGCAGGCTTGGTCATGTGTGCAGGCGTAGCTCAGTTGGCAGATCGTTCGCTTAGTGTGTGAAAGGTCTCGGGTTCAAGCCCCAGCGTCTCCATGTTTTGAGGTCAGTGCATGGTAAGTGTTGGTCGCGGCGAACCTAAAGGCACGCAAGAAGTTGCAAAACCAGCGTCACAGACTGATATGATGTGTACTGACATAAGGAGAGCAAGATGTAAGTGTGGGGACCGGCTGTTATCGAGGTGTCATCGAGTGCAGATCTGTCTAAGGTATCAAGGCTTAACGTCATTAAAGTCTACAGAGTGGACAACACGTTCGTCATACTCAGAGCGATGTCCGAACTCTATTTTCGACGTTATGCGTGCCACTTTCATTGTGGCCAACTACGATTCGATACAGAATGCACGAAACCTGAAAGACACCCTCACTGATACATAGAGAGTAGGATTTGTCTGCGGAATAATGGGAGTGCAAGGGTCTGTGACGTTGATATGTCTGCATGTTGCACTATTAGTCACTTCGGGTGTGGGCGTAGCTCAGATGGTAGAGTGCTCGGTTGGCGTGCGAGAGGTACTGGGATCGATACCCTGCACCTCCAGAATTTTTAACACACCTACTTTCGCACCTTGCCATGCAAGTGGAATAATTCACAACTAGCAGAGAGGTCTAGGCAGATACAAGCGAACGATTAGCATCCACAATTGGCAAGCGTGCTTTTAGTCGTGCGCAGGAAACACCCTCCTCCCAAACCTACACTTAATTTAGAAACAGTACAAGTGTTCCCATAATATTCTCAAGCCTACGTCGGAAAGATATGCCTTTTGCCGAGTTCACGTAAATCCCACTGCACGTTCCCACTCTTTGCGTGCAGTCGGCTGCTACTGGTGTTGCTGGTTGTGACTGCTGATAACAGATGCCGTAGCAATCAATTCATGGAGTGAATTGTATGTTTTGGGATAGTCTGTCTCTGACAAGCAAGCACAGGTGATATAGGTGCGAACACAGGAAGCTTGCAGCCCCTCGCTGCCTGCAGACACAGAGCAGTCACACTAGGAGAGCGGCCCAAGCCGTAGGCGAAATGTGCTCATTCGCTTTGGCGCGACGTCGAACTATAAATAAGGCTGCCACTAGCGTGAGCGTGGTGTAAAGTCGGCTGCGTGGGTGATTGCCAAGTTTGGGGAGCGTTTCGGAGTATGATCAGTGCAATGGAGACGCGGAAACTTGTTGTGGCCCAGTGTTTTGCAGTTGGACGACAAGAGTGGTACACAGTAGCAAAGAGCGAGGCACTGAGATGGCATGAACAATGGAGTGCACAATGGGGCTCGAGATATGCTTGTTATCTCAGGTGCTGTGTGATTGTCGGCAAGGAGTGAAATGGACCAATTTGTGACCGCCCTTTCAATTTAAGACGTTAAAAAGAGACGGAATTTGCATTCGTAATACCAGAGCATCGAAACTACTTGGAACTCTTGTGTATATGAACGTGTCCGCGCCTTTGTACTCTGGTACCTTCGCCGCTACAAACCAACCAACCATCGTGTCCGTGCACATCAGAGTCGCAAAGAATGGAGAATAGGCAGGCTTGGTCGTGTGTGCAGGCGTAGCACAGTTTGCAGATCGTTCGCTTAGTGTGTGAAAGGTCTCGGGTTCAAGCCCCAGCGTCTCTAAGTTTTGTGGTCAATGCATGGTAAGTGTTGGTCGCGGCGAACCTAAAGGCACGCAAGAAGTTGCAAAACCAGCGTCACAGACTGCTACGATGTGTACTGACAAAAGGAGAGCAAGATGTAAGTGTGTGGACCGGCTGTTATCGAGGTGTCATCGAGTGCAGATCTGTCTAAGGTATCAAGGCTTAACGTCATTGAAGTCGAGAGAGTGGACAACACGTTCGTCATACTCAGAGCGATGTCCGAACTCTATTTTCGACGTTATGCGTGCCACTTTCATTGTGGCCAACTACGATTCGATACAGAATGCACGAAACCTGAAAGACACCCTCACTGATACATAGAGAGTAGGATTTGTCTGCGGAATAATGGGAGTGCAAGGGTCTGTGACGTTGATATGTCTGTATGTTGCACTATTAGTCACCGGGGAGGTGGGCGTAGCTCAGATGGTAGAGCGCTCGGTTGGCGTGCGAGAGGTACTGGGATCGATACCCAGCGCCTCCAGAATTTCTAACACACCTACATTCGCACCTTGCCATGCAAGTGGAATAATTCACAACTAGCAGAGGTGTCTAGGCAGATACAAGCGAACGATTAGCATCCACCATTGGCAAGCGTGCTTTTATTCGTGCGCAGGAAGCACCCTCCTCCCACACCTACACTTAATTTAGAAACAGTACAAGTGTTCCCATAATATTCTCAAGCCTACGTCGGAAAGATATGCCTTTTGCCGAGTTCACGTAAATCCCACTGCACGTTCCCATTCTTTGCGTGCACTCGGCTGCTACTGGTGTTGCTGGTTGTGACTGCTGATAACAGATGCCGTAGCAATCAATTCATGGAGTGAATTGTATGTTTTGCGATAGTCTGTCTCTGACAAGCAAGCACAGGTGATATAGGTGCGAACACAGGAAGCTTGCAGCCCCTCGCTGCCTGCAGACACAGAGCAGCCACACTAGGAGAGCGGCCCAAGCCGTAGGCGAAATGTGCTCATTCGCTTTGGAGCGACGTCGAACTATAAATAAGGCTGCCACTTGCGTAGCGTCGTGTAAAGTCGGAAAAGTCGGCTGCGTGGGTGATTGCCAAGTTTGGGGAGCGTTTCGGAGTATGATCAGTGCAATGGAGACGCGGAAACTTGTTGTGGCCCAGTGTTTTGCAGTTGGACGACGAGAGTGGTACACAGTAGCAAAGAGCGAGGCACTGAGATGGCATGAACAATGGAGTGCACAATGGGGCTCGAGATGTGCTTGTTATCTCAGGTGCTGTGTGATTGTCGACAAGGAGTGAAATGGACCAATTTGTGACCGCCCTTTCAATTTAAGGCGTTAAAAACAGACGGGATTTGCATTCGTAATACCAGAGCACCGAAACTACTCGGAACTCTTGTGTATATGAACGTGTCCGCGCCTTTGTACTCTGGTACCTTCGCCGCTACAAACCAACCAACCATCGTGTCCGTGCACATCAGAGTCGCAAAGAATGGAGAATAGGCAGGCTTTGTCGTGTGTGCAGCCGTAGCTCAGTTGGCAGATCGTTCGCTTAGTGTGTGAAAGGTCTCGGGTTCAAGCCCCGGCGTCTCCATGTTTTGTGGTCAGTGCATGGTAAGTGTTGGTCGCGGAGAACCTAAAGGCAAGCAAGAAGTTGCAAAACCAGCGTCACAGACTGATATGATGTGTACTGACATAAGGAGAGCAAGATGTAAGTGTGGGGACCGGCTGTTATCGAGGTGTCATCGAGTGCAGATCTGTCTAAGGTATCAAGGCTTAACGTCATTGCAGTCTAGAGAGTGGACAACACGTTCGTCATACTCAGAGCGATGTCCGAACTCTATTTTCGACGTTATGCGTGCCACTTTCAATGTGGCCAACTACGATTCGATACAGAATGCACGAAACCTGAAAGACACCCTCACTGATACATAGAGAGTAGGATTTGTCTGCGGAATAATGGGAGTGCAAGGGTCTGTGACGTTGATATGTCTGTATGTTGCACTATTAGTCACCGGCGGGATGGGCGTAGCTCAGATGGTAGAGCGCTCGGTTGGCGTGCGCGAGGTAGTGGGATCGATACCCTGCGCCTCCAGAATTTCTAACACACCTACATTCGCACCTTGCCATGCAAGTGGAATAATTCACAACTAGCAGAGGTGTCTAGGCAGATACAAGCGAACGATTAGCATCCACAATTGGCAAGCGTGCTTTTATTCGTGCGCAGGAAGCACCCTCCTCCCACACCTACACTTAATTTAGAAACAGTACAAGTGTTCCCATAATATTCTCAAGCCTACGTCGGAAAGATATGCCTTTTGCCGAGTTCACGTAAATCCCACTGCACGTTCCCATTCTTTGCGTGCACTCGGCTGCTACTGGTGTTGCTGGTTGTGACTGCTGATAACAGATGCCATAGCAATCAATTCATGGAGTGAATTGTATGTTTTGCGATAGTCTGTCTCTGACAAGCAAGCACAGGTGATATAGGTGCGAACACAGGAAGCTTGCAGCCCCTCGCTGCCTGCAGACATAGAGCAGCCACACTAGGAGAGCGGCCCAAGCCGTAGGCGAAATGTGCTCATTCGCTTTGGCGCGACGTCGAACTATAAATAAGGCTGCCACTAGCGTGAGCGTCGTGTAAAGTCGGAAAAGTCGGCTGCGTGGGTGATTGCCAAGTTTGGGGAGCGTTTCGGAGTATGATCAGTGCAATGGAGACGCGGAAACTTGTTGTGGCCCAGTGTTTTGCAGTTGGACGACAAGAGTGGTACACAGTAGCAAAGAGCGAGGCACTGAGTTGGCATGAACAATGGAGTGCACAATGGGGCTCGAGATGTGCTTGTTACCTCAGCTGCTGTGTGATTGTCGACAAGGAGTGAAATGGACCAATTTGTGACCGCCCTTTCAATTTAAGGCGTTAAAAACAGACGGAATTTGCATTCGTAATACCAGAGCATCGAAACTACTTGGACCTCTTGTGTATATGAACGTGTCCGCGCCTTTGTACTCTGGTACCTTCGCCGCTACAAACCAACCAACCATCGTGTCCGTGCACATCAGAGTCGCAAAGAATGTAGAATAGGCAGGCTTGGTCGTGTGTGCAGGCGTAGCTCAGTTGGCAGATCGTTCGCTTAGTGTGTGAAATGTCTCGCGTTCAAGCCCCGGCGTCTCCATGTTTTGTGGTCAGTGCATGGTAAGTGTTGGTCGCGGCGAACCTAAAGGCACGCAAGAAGTTGCAAAACCAGCGTCACAGACTGCTACGATGTGTACTGACATAAGGAGAGCAAGATGTAAGTGTGGGGACCGGCTGTTATCGAGGTGTCATCGAGTGCAGATCTGTCTAAGGTATCAAGGCTTAACGTCATTGAAGTCTAGAGAGTGGACAACACGTTCGTCATACTCAGAGCGATGTCCGAACTCTATTTTCGACGTTATGCGTGCCACTTTCAATGTGGCCAACTACGATTCGATACAGAATGCACGAAACCTGAAAGACACCCTCACTGATACTCAGAGAGTAGGATTTGTCGGCGGAATAATGGGAGTGCAAGCGTCTGTGACGTTGATATGTCTGTATGTTGCACTATTAGTCACCTGGGGGGTGGGCGTAGCTCAGATGGTAGAGCGCTCGGTTGGCGTGCGAGAGGTACTGGGATCGATACCCAGCGCCTCCAGAATTTTTAACACACCTACATTCGCACCTTGCCATGCAAGTGGAATAATTCACAACTAGCAGAGGTGTCTAGGCAGATACAAGCGAACGATTAGCATCCACAATTGGCAAGCGTGCTTTTATTCGTGCGCAGGAAGCACCCTCCTCCCACACCTACACTTAATTTAGAAACAGTACAAGTGTTCCCATAATATTCTCAAGCCTACGTCGGAAAGATATGCCTTTTGCCGAGTTCACGTAAATCCCACTGCACGTTCCCATTCTTTGCGTGCACTCGGCTGCTACTGGTGTTGCTGGTTGTGACTGCTGATAACAGATGCCGTAGCAATCAATTCATGGAGTGAATTGTATGTTTTGGGATAGTCTGTCTCTGACAAGCAAGCACAGGTGATATAGGTGCGAACACAGGAAGCTTGCAGCCCCTCGCTGCCTGCAGACACAGAGCAGCCACACTAGGAGAGCGGCCCAAGCCGTAGGCGAAATGTGCTCATTCGCTTTGGAGCGACGTCGAACTATAAATAAGGCTGCCACTAGCGTAGCGTCGTGTAAAGTCGGAAAAGTTGGCTGCGTGGGTGATTGCCAAGTTTGGGGAGCGTTTCGGAGTATGATCAGTTGCAATGGAGACGCGGAAACTTGTTGTGGCCAAGTGTTTTGCAGTTGGACTACGAGAGTGGTACACAGTAGCAAAGAGCGAGGCACTGAGATGGCATGAACAATGGAGTGCACAATGGGGCTCGAGATGTGCTTGTTATCTCAGGTGCTGTGTGATTGTCGACAAGGAGTGAAATGAACCAATTTGTGACCGCCCTTTCAATTTAAGACGTTAAAAACAGACGGGATTTGCATTCGTAATACCAGAGCATCGAAACTACTTGGAACTCTTGTGTATATGAACGTGTCCGCGCTTTTGTACTCTGGTACCTTCGCCGCTACAAACCAACCAACCATCGTGTCCGTGCACATCAGAGTCGCAAAGAATGGAGAATAGGCAGGCTTGGTCGTGTGTGCAGGCGTAGCTCAGTTGGCAGATCGTTCGCTTAGTGTGTGAAAGGTCTCGGGTTCAAGCCGCAGCGTCTCCATGTTTTGTGGTCAGTGCATGGTAAGTGTTGGTCGCGGCGAACCTAAAGGCACGCAAGAAGTTGCAAAACCAGCGGCACAGACTGATATGATGTGTACTGACATAAGGAGAGCAAGATGTAAGTGTGGGGACCGGCTGTTATCGAGGTGTCATCGAGTGCAGATCTGTCTAAGGTATCAAGGCTTAACGTCATTGAAGTCTAGAGAGTTGACAACACGTTCGTCATACTCAGAGCGATGTCCGAACTCTATTTTCGACGTTATGCGTGCCACTTTCATTGTGGCCAACTACGATTCGATACAGAATGCACGAAACCTGAAAGACACCCTCACTGATACATAGAGAGTAGGATTTGTCTGCGGAATAATGGGAGTGCAAGGGTCTGTGACGTTGATATGTCTGCATGTTGCACTATTAGTCACCGGGGAGGTGGGCGTAGCTCAGATGGTAGAGCGCTCGGTTGGCGTGCGAGAGGTACTGGCATCGATACCCAGCGCCACCAGAATTTCTAAGACACCTACATTCGCACCTTGCCATGCAAGTGGAATAATTCACAACTAGCAGAGGTGTCTAGGCAGATACAAGCGAACGATTAGCATCCACCATTGGCAAGCGTGCTTTTATTCGTGCGCAGGAAGCACCCTCCTCCCACACCTACACTTAATTTAGAAACAGTACAAGTGTTCCCATAATATTCTCAAGCCTACGTCGGAATGATATGCCTTTTGCCGAGTTCACGTAAATCCCACTGCACGTTCCCATTCTTTGCGTGCACTCGGCTGCTACTGGTGTTGCTGGTTGTGACTGCTGATAACAGATGCCGTAGCAATCAATTCATGGAGTGAATTGTATGTTTTGCGATAGTCTGTCTCTGACAAGCAAGCACAGGTGATATAGGTGCGAACACAGGAAGCTTGCAGCCCCTCGCTGCCTGCAGACACAGAGCAGCCACACTAGGAGAGCGGCCCAAGCCGTAGGCGAAATGTGCTCATTCGCTTTGGAGCGACGTCGAACTATAAATAAGGCTGCCACTAGCGTAGCGTCGTGTAAAGTCGGAAAAGTCGGCTGCGTGGGTGATTGCCAAGTTTGGGGAGCGTTTCGGAGTATGATCAGTGCAATGGAGACGCGGAAACTTGTTGTGGCCCAGTGTTTTGCAGTTGGACGACGAGAGTGGTACACAGTAGCAAAGAGCGAGGCACTGAGATGGCTTGAACAATGGAGTGCACAATGGGGCTCGAGATGTGCTTGTTATCTCAGGTGCTGTGTGATTGTCGACAAGGAGTGAAATGGACCAATTTGTGACCGCCCTTTCAATTTAAGACGTTAAAAACAGACGGGATTTGCATTCGTAATACCAGAGCATCGAAACTACTTGGAACTCTTGTGTATATGAACGTGTCCGCGCCTTTGTACTCTGGTACCTTCGCCGCTACAAACCAACCAACCATCGTGTCCGTGCACATCAGAGTCGCAAAGAATGGAGAATAGGCAGGCTTTGTCGTGTGTGCAGGCGTAGCTTAGTTGGCAGATCGTTCGCTTAGTGTGTGAAAGGTCTCGGGTTCAAGCCCCGGCGTCTCCATGTTTTGTGGTCAGTGCATGGTAAGTGTTGGTCACGGAGAACCTAAAGGCAAGCAAGAAGTTACAAAACCAGCGTCACAGACTGCTATGATGTGTACTGACATAAGGAGAGCAAGATGTAAGTGTGGGGACCGGCTGTTATCGAGGTGTCATCGAGTGCAGATCTGTCTAAGGTATCAAGGCTTAACGTCATTGAAGTCTAGAGAGTGGACAACACGTTCGTCACACTCAGAGCGATGTCCGAACTCTATTTTCGACGTTATGCGTGCCACTTTCATTGTGGCCAACTACGATTCGATACAGAATGCACGAAAGCTGAAAGACACCCTCACTGATACTCAGAGAGTAGGATTTGTCGGCGGAATAATGGGAGTGCAAGGGTCTGTGACGTTCATATGGCTGTATGTAGCACTAATATTCCCCGGGGGGGTTGGCGTAGCTCAGACGGTAGAGCGCTCGGATGGCTTGCGAGAGGTACTGGGATCGATACCCAGCGCCTCCAGAATTTTTAACACACCTACATTCGCACCTTGCCATGCAAGTAGAATAATTCACGACTAGCAGAGGTGTCTAGGCAGATACAAGCGAACGATTAGCATCTACAATTGGCAAGCGTGCTTTTAATCGTGCGCAGGAAGCACCCTCCTCCCACACCTACACTTAATTTAGAAACAGTACAAGTGTTCCCATAATATTCTCAAGCCTACGTCGGAAAGATATGCCTTTTGCCGAGTTCACGTAAATCCCCCTGCACGTTCCCATTCTTTGCGTGCAGTCGACTGCTTCTGGTGTTGCTGGTTGTGACTGCTGATAACAGATGCCGTAGCAATCAATTCATGGAGTGAATTGTATGTTTTGGGATAGTCTGTCTCTGACAAGCAAGCACAGTTGATATAGGTGCGAACACAGGAAGCTTGCAGCCCCTCGCTGCCTGCAGACACAGAGCAGCCACACTAGGAGAGCGGCCTAAGCCGTAGGCGAAATGTGCTCATTCGCTTTGGCGCGACGTCGAACTATAAATAAGGCTGCCACTAGCGTGAGCGTCGTGTAAAGTCGGAAAAGTCGGCTGCGTGGGTGATTGCCAAGTTTGGGGAGCGTTTCGGAGTATGATCAGTGCAATGGAGACGCGGAAACTTGTTGTGGCCCAGTGTTTTGCAGTTGGACGACAAGAGTGGTACACAGTAGCAAAGAGCGAGGCACTGAGTTGGCATGAACAATGGAGTGCACAATGGGGCTCGAGATGTGCTTGTTACCTCAGCTGCTGTGTGATTGTCGACAAGGAGTGAAATGGACCAATTTGTGACCGCCCTTTCAATTTAAGACGTTAAAAACAGACGGAATTTGCATTCGTAATACCAGAGCATCCAAACTACTTGGACCTCTTGTGTATATGAACGTGTCCGCGTCTTTGTACTCTGGTACCTTCGCCGCTACAAACCAACCAACCATCGTGTCCGTGCACATCAGAGTCGCAAAGAATGTAGAATAGGCAGGCTTGGTCGTGTGTGCAGGCGTAGCTCAGTTGGCAGATCGTTCGCTTAGTGTGTGAAAGGTCTCGCGTTCAAGCCACGGCGTCTCCTTTTTTTGTGGTCAGTGCATGGTAAGTGTTGGTCGCGGCGAACCTAAAGGCACGCAAGAAGTTGCAAAACCAGCGTCACAGACTGCTATGATGTGTACTGACATAAGGAGAGCAAGATGTAAGTGTGGGGACCGGCTGTTATCGAGGTGTCATCGAGTGCAGATCTGTCTAAGGTATCAAGGCTTAACGTCATTGAAGTCTAGAGAGTGGCCAACACGTTCGTCACACTCAGAGCGATGTCCGAACTCTATTTTCGACGTTATGTGTGCCACTTTCATTGTGGCCAACTACGATTCGATACAGAATGCACGAAAGCTGAAAGACACCCTCACTGATACTCAGAGAGTAGGATTTGTCGGCGGAATAATGGGAGTGCAAGGGTCTGTGACGTTGATATGGCTGTATGTAGCAAAATTAGTCACCTTGGGGGTTGGCGTAGCTCAGACGGTAGAGCGCTCGGATGGCGTGCGAGAGGTACTGGGATCGATACCCAGCGCCTCCAGAATTTTTAACACACCTACATTCGCACCTTCCCAAAGAAACTACTTGGAACTCTTGTGTATATGAACGTGTCCGCGCCTTTGTACTCTGGTACCTTCGCCGCTACAAACCAACCAACCATCGTGTCCGTGCACATCAGAGTCGCAAAGAATGGAAAATAGGCAGGCTTGGTCGTGTGTACAGGCGTAGCTCAGTTGGCAGATCGTTCGCTTAGTGTGTGAAAGGTCTCGGGTTCAAGCCCCGGCTTCTCCATGTTTTGTGGTCAGTGCATGGTAAGTGTTGGTCGCGGCGATCCTAAAGGCACGCAAGAAGTTGCAAAACCAGCGTCACAGACTGCTATGATGTGTACTGACATAAGGAGAGCAAGATGTAAGTGTGGGGACCGGCTGTTATCGAGGTGTCATCGAGTGCAGATCTGTCTAATGTATCAAGGCTTAACGTCATTGAAGTCTAGAGAGTGGACAACACGTTCGTCATACTCAGAGCGATGTCCGAACTCTATTTTCGACGTTATGCGTGCCACTTTCATTGTGGCCAACTACGATTCGATACAGAATGCACGAAAGCTGAAAGACACCCTCACTGATACTCAGAGAGTAGGATTTGTCGGCGGAATAATGGGAGTGCAAGGGTCTGTGACGTTGATATGGCTGTAGGTAGCACTATTAGTCACCGGGAGGGTGGGCGTAGATCAGATGGTAGAGCGCTCGGTTGGCGTGCGAGAGGTACTGGGATCGATACCCAGCGCCTCCAGAATTTTTAACACACCTACATTCGCACCTTGCCATGCAAGTGGAATAATTCACAAGTAGCAGAGGTGTCTAGGCAGATACAAGCGAACGATTAGCATCTACAATTGGCAAGCGTGCTTTTAATCGTGCGCAGGAAGCACCCTACTCACACACCTACACTTAATTTAGAAACAGTACAAGTGTTCCCATAATATTCTCAAGCCTACGTCGGAAAGATATGCCTTTTGCCGAGTTCACGTAAATCCCACTGCACGTTCCCATTCTTTGCGTGCAGTCGACTGCTACTGGTGTTGCTGGTTGTGACTGCTGATAACAGATGCCGTAGCAATCAATTCATGGAGTGAATTGTATGTTTTGGGATAGTCTGTCTCTGACAAGCAAGCACAGGTGATATAGGTGCGAACACAGGAAGCTTGCAGCCCCTCGCTGCCTGCAGACACAGAGCAGACACACTAGGAGAGCGGCCTAAGCCGTAGGCGAAATGTGCTCATTCGCTTTGGCGCGACGTCGAACTATAAATAAGGCTGCCACTAGCGTGAGCGTCGTGTAAAGTCGGAAAAGTCGGCTGCGTGGGTGATTGCCAAGTTTGGGGAGCGTTTCGGAGTATGATCAGTGCAATGGAGACGCGGGAACTTGTTGTGGCCCATTGTTTTGCAGTTGGACGACAAGAGTGGTACACAGTAGCAAAGAGCGAGGAACTGAGTTGGCATGAACAATGGAGTGCACAATGGGGCTCGAGATGTGCTTGTTACCTCAGCTGCTGTGTGATTGTCGACAAGGAGTGAAATGGACCAATTTGTGACCGCCCTTTCAATTTAAGACGTTAAAAACAGACGGAATTTGCATTCGTAATACCAGAGCAAAGAAACTACTTGGAACTCTTGTGTATATGAACGTGTCCGCGCCTTTGTACTCTGGTACCTTCGCCGCTACAAACCAACCAACCATCGTGTCCGTGCACATCAGAGTCGCAAAGAATGGAGATAAGGCAGGCTTGGTCGTGTGTACAGGCGTAGCTCAGTTGGCAGATCGTTCGCTTAGTGTGTGAAAGGTCTCGGGTTCAAGCCCCGGCTTCTCCATGTTTTGTGGTCAGTGCATGGTAAGTGTTGGACGCGGCGAACCTAAAGGCACGCAAGAAGTTGCAAAACCAGCGTCACAGACTGCTATGATGTGTACTGACATAAGGAGAGCAAGATGTAAGTGTGGGGACCGGCTGTTATCGAGGTGTCATCGAGTGCAGATCTGTCTAAGGTATCAAGGCTTAACGTCATTGAAGTCTAGAGAGTGGACAACACGTTCGTCATACTCAGAGCGATGTCCGAACTCTATTTTCGACGTTATGCGTGCCACTTTCATTGTGGCCAACTACGATTCGATACAGAATGCACGAAAGCTGAAAGACACCCTCACTGATACTCAGAGAGTAGGATTTGTCGGCGGAATAATGGGAGTGCAAGGGTCTGTGACGTTGATATGGCTGTAGGTAGCACTATTAGTCACCGGGAGGGTGGGCGTAGATCAGATGGTAGAGCGCTCGGTTGGCGTGCGAGAGGTACTGGGATCGATACCCAGCGCCTCCAGAATTTTTAACACACCTACATTCGCACCTTGCCATGCAAGTGGAATAATTCACAAGTAGCAGAGGTGTCTAGGCAGATACAAGCGAACGATTAGCATCTACAATTGGCAAGCGTGCTTTTAATCGTGCGCAGGAAGCACCCTACTCACACACCTACACTTAATTTAGAAACAGTACAAGTGTTCCCATAATATTCTCAAGCCTACGTCGGAAAGATATGCCTTTTGCCGAGTTCACGTAAATCCCACTGCACGTTCCCATTCTTTGCGTGCAGTCGGCTGCTACTGGTGTTGCTGGTTGTGACTGCTGATAACAGATGCCGTAGGAATCAATTCATGGAGTGAATTGTATGTTTTGGGATAGTCTGTCTCTGACAAGCAAGCACAGGTGATATAGGTGCGAACACAGGAAGCTTGCAGCCCCTCGCTGCCTGCAGACACAGAGCAGCCACACTTGGAGAGCGGCCTAAGCCATAGACGAAATGTGCTCATTCGCTTTGGCGCGACGTCGAACTATAAATAAGGCTGCCACTAGCGTGAGCGTTGCGTGAGCGTCGTGTAAAGTCGGCTGCGTGGGTGATTGCCAAGTTTGGGGAGCGTTACGGAGTATGATCAGTGCAATGGAGACGCGGAAACTTGTTGTGGCCCAGTGTTTTGCAGTTGGACGACAAGAGTGGTACACAGTAGCAAAGAGCGAGGCACTGAGATGGCATGAACAATGGAGTGCAGAATGGGGCTCGAGAAGTGCTTGTTACCTCAGCTGCTGTGTGATTGTCGACAAGGAGTGAAATGGACCAATTTGTGACCACCCTTTCAATTTAACGCCTTAAAAACAGACGGAATTTGCATTCGTAATTCCAGAGCATCGAAACTACTTGGAACTCTTGTGTATATGAACGAGTCCGCGCCTTTGTACTCTGGTACCTTCGCCGCTACAAACCAACCAACCATCGTGTCCGTGCACATCAGAGTCGCAAAGAATGGAGAATAGGCAGGCTTGGTCGTGTGTACAGGCGTAGTTCAGTTGGCAGATCGTTCGCTTAGTGTGTGAAAGGTCTCGGGTTCAAGCCCCGGCGTCTCCATGTTTTGTGGTCAGTGCATGGTAAGTGTTGGTCGCGGCGAACCTAAAGGCACGCAAGAAGTTGCAAAACCAGCGTCTCAGACTGCTATGATGTGTACTGACATAAGGAGAGCAAGATGTAAGTGTGGGGACGGCTGTTATCGAGGTGTCATCGAGTGCAGATCTGTCTAAGGTATCAAGGCTTAACGTCATTGAAGTCTAGAGAGAGGACAACACGTTCGTCATACTCAGAGCGATGTCCGAACTCTATTTTCGACGTTATGCGTGCCACTTTCATTGTGGCCAACTACGATTCGGTACAGAATGCACGAAAGCTGAAAGACACCCTCACTGATACATAGAGAGTAGGATTTGTCTGCGGAATAATGGGAGTGCAAGGGTCTGTGACGTTGATATGGCTGTATGTAGCACTATTAGTCACCGGGGGGTTGGGCGTAGCTCAAATGGTAGAGCGCTCGGTTGGCGTGCGAGAGGTACTGGGATCGATACCCAGCGCCTCCAGAATTTTTAACACACCTACATTCGCACCTTGCCATGCAAGTGGAATAATTCACAAGTAGCAGAGGTGTCTAGGCAGATACAAGCGAACGATTAGCATCCACAATTGGCAAGCGTGCTTTTATTCGTGCGCAGGAAGCACCCTCCTCCCACACCTACACTTAATTTAGAAATAGTACAAGTGTTCCCATAATATTCTCAAGCCTACGTCGGAAAGATATGCCTTTTGCCGAGTTCACGTAAATCCCACTGCACGTTCCCATTCCTGGCGTGCAACGGCTGCTACTGGTGTCGCTGGTTGTGACTGCTGATAACAGATGCCGTAGCAATCAATTCATGGAGTGAATTGTATGTTTTGGGATAGTCTGTCTCTGACAAGCAAGCACAGGTGATATAGGTGCGAACACAGGAAGCTTGCAGCCCCTCGCTGCCTGCAGACACAGAGCAGCCACACTAGGAGAGCGGCCTAAGCCGTAGGCGAAATGTGCTCATTCGCTTTGGCGCGACGTCGAACTATAAATAAGGCTGCCACTAGCGTGAGCGTTGCGTGAGCGTCGTGTAAAGTCGGCTGCGTGGGTGATTGCCAAGTTTGGGGAGCGTTTCGGAGTATGATCAGTGCAATGGAGACGCGGAAACTTGTTGTGGACCAGTGTTTTGCAGTTGGACGTCAAGAGTGGTACACAGTAGCAAAGAGCGAGGCACTGAGTTGGCATGAACAATGGAGTGCACAATGGGGCTCGAGATGTGCTTGTTACCTCAGCTGCTGTGTGATTGTCGACAAGGAGTGAAATGGACCAATTTGTGACCGCCCTTTCAATTTAAGACGTTAAAAACAGACGGAATTTGCATTCATAACACCAGAGCATCGAAACTACTTGGAACTCTTGTGTATATGAACGTGTCCGCGCCTTTGTACTCTGGTACCTTCGCCGCTACAAACCAACCAACCATCGTGTCCGTGCACATCAGGGTCGCAAAGAATGGAGAATAGGCAGGATTGGTCGCGAGTGCAGGCGTAGCTCAGTTGGCAGATCGTTCGCTTAGTGTGTGAAAGGTCTCGAGTTCAAGCCCCGGCGTCTCCATGTTTTGTGGTCAGTGCATGGTAAGTGTTGGTAGCGGCGAACCTAAAGGCACGCAAGAAGTTGCAAAACCAGCGTCACAGAATGATATGATGTGTACTGACATAAGGAGAGCAAGATGTAAGTGTGGGGACCGGCTGTTATCGAGGTGTCATCGAGTGCAGATCTGTCTAAGGTATCAAGGCTTAACGTCATTGAAGTCTAGAGAGTGGACATCACGTTCGTCATACTCAGAGCGATGTCCGAACTCTATTTTCGACGTTATGCGTGCCACTTTCAATGTGGCCAACTACGATTCGATACAGAATGCACGAAACCTGAAAGACACCCTCACTGATACATAGAGAGTAGGATTTGTCTGCGGAATAATGGGAGTGCAAGGGTCTGTGACGTTGATATGGCTGTATGTAGCACAATTAGTCCCCGGGGGGGTGGGCGTAGCTCAGATGGTAGAGCGCTCGGTTGGCGTGGGAGAGGTACTGGGATCGATACCCAGCGCCTCCAGAATTTTAACACACCTACATTCGCACCTTGCCATGCAAGTGGAATAATTCACAACTAGCAGAGGTGTCTAGGCAGATACAAGCGAACGATTAGCATCCACAATTGGCAAGCGTGCTTTTATTCGTGCGCAGGAAGCACCCTCCTCCCACACCTACACTTAATTTAGAAACAGTACAAGTGTTCCCATAATATTCTCAATCCTACGTCGGAAAGGATATGCCTTTTGCCGAGTTCAGGTAAATCCCACTGCACGTTCCCATTCTTTGCGTGCAGTCGGCTGCTACTGGTGTTGCTGGTTGTGACTGCTGATAAAAGATGCCGTAGCAATCAATTCATGGAGTGAATTGTATGTTTTGGGATAGTCTGTCTCTGACAAGCAAGCACAGGTGATATAGGTGCGAATACAGGAAGCTTGCAGCCCCTCGCTGCCTGCAGACACAGAGCAGCCACACTAGGAGAGCGGCCTAAGCCGTAGGCGAAATGTGCTCATTCGCTTTGGCGCGACGTCGAACTATAAATAAGGCTGCCACTAGCATGAGCGTCGTGTAAAGTCGGAAAAGTCGGCTGCGAGGGTGATTGTCAAGTTTGGGGAGCGTTTCGGAGTATGATCAGTGCAATGGAGACGCGGAAACTTGTTGTGGCCCAGTGTTTTGCAGTTGGACGACAAGAGTGGTACACAGTAGCAAAGAGCGAGGCACTGAGTTGGCATGAACAATGGAGAGCACATTGGGGCTCGAGATGGGCTTGTTACCTCAGCTGCTGTGTGATTGTCGACAAGGAGTGAAATGGACCAATTTGTGACCCCGCATTCAATTTAAGACTTTAAAAACAGACGGAATTTGCATTCGTAATACCAGAGCATCGAAACTACTTGGAACTCTTGTGTATATGAACGTGTCCGCGCCTTTGTACTCTGGTACCTTCGCCGCTACAAACCAACCAACCATCGTGTCCGTGCACATCAGAGTCGCAAAGAATGGAGAATAGGCAGGCTTTGTCGTGTGTGCAGCCGTAGCTCAGTTGGCAGATCGTTCGCTTAGTGTGTGAAAGGTCTCGGGTTCAAGCCCCGGCGCCTCCATGTTTTGTGGTCAGTGCATGGGAAGTGCTGGTCGCGGCGAACCTAAAGCCACGCTAGAAGCTGCAAAACCAGCGTCACAGACTGATATGATGTGTACTGACATAAGGAGAGCAAGATGTAAGTGTGGGGACCGGCTGTTATCGAGGTGTCATCGAGTGCAGATCTGTCTAAGGTATCAAGGCTTAACGTCGTTGAAGTCTAGAGAGTGGACAACACGTTCGTCATACTCAGAGCGATGTCCGAACTCTATTTTCGACGTTATGCGTGCCACTTTCATTGTGGCCAACTACGATTCGATACAGAATGCACGAAACCTGAAAGACACCCTCACTGATACATAGAGAGTAGGATTTGTCTGCAGAATAATGGGAGTGCAAGGGTCTGTGACGTTGATATGGCTGTATGTAGCACTATTAGTTGCCGGGGGGGTGGGCGTAGCTCAGATGGTAGAGCGCTCGGTTGGCGTGCGAGAGGTACTGGGATCGATACCCAGCGCCTCCGGATTTTTTAACACACCTACATTCGCACCTTGCCATGCAAGTGGAATAATTCACAACTAGCAGAGGTGTCTAGGCAGATACAAGCGAACGATTAGTATCCACAATTGGCAAGCGTGCTTTTATTCGTGCGCAGGAAGCACCCTCCTCCCACACCTACACTTAATTTAGAAACAATACAAGTGTTCCCATAATATTCTCAAGCCTACGTCGGAAAGGATATGCCTTTTGCCGAGTTCAGGTAAATCCCACTGCACGTTCCCATTCTTTGCGTGCAGTCGGCTGCTACTGGTGTTGCTGGTTGTGACTGCTGATAACAGATGCCGTAGCAATCAATTCATGGAGTGAATTGTATGTTTTGAGATAGTCTGTCTCTGACAAGCAAGCGCAGGTGATATAGGTGCGAACACAGGGAGCTTGCAGCCCCTCGCTGCCTGCAGACACAGAGCAGCCACACTGGGAGAGCGGCCTAAGCCGTAGGCGAAATGTGCTCATTCGCTTTGGCGCGACGTCGAACTATAAATAAGGCTGCCACTAGCGTGAGCGTTGCATGAGCGTCGTGTAAAGTCGGAAAAGTCGGCTGCGTGGGTGATTGCCAAGTTTGGGGAGCGTTTCGGAGTATGATCAGTGCAATGGAGACGCGGAAACTTGTTGTGGCCCAGTGTTTTGCAGTTGGACGACAAGAGTGGTACACAGTAGCAAAGAGCGAGGCACTGAGATGGCATGAACAATGGAGTGCACAATGGGGCTCGAGATGTGCTTGTTGTCTCAGGTGCTGTGTGATTGTCGACAAGTAGTGAAATGGACCAATTTGTGACCGCCCTTTCAATTTAAGACGTTAAAAACAGACGGAATTTGCACTCGTAATACCAGAGCATCGAAACTACTTGGAACTCTTGTGTATATGAACGTGTCCGCGCCTTTGTACTCTGGTACCTTCGCCGCTACAAACCAACCAACCATCGTGTTTGTGTACATCAGAGTCGCAAAGAATGGAGAATAGGCAGGCTTGGTCGTGTGTGCAGGCGTAGCTCAGTTGGCAGATCGTTCGCTTAGTGTGTGAAAGTTCTCGGGTTCAAGCCCTGGCGTCTCCATGTTTTGTGGTCAGTGCATGGTAAGTGTTGGTCGCGGCGAACCTAAAGGCACGCAAGAAGTTGCAAAACCAGCGTCACAGACTGATATGATGTGTACTGACATAAGGAGAGCAAGATGTAAGTGTGGGGACCGGCTGTTATCGAGGTGTCATCGAGTGCAGATCTGTCTAAGGTATCAAGGCTTAACGTCATTGAACTCTAGATAGTGGACAACACGTTCGTCATACTCAGAGCGATGTCCGAACTCTATTTTCGACGTTATGCCTGCCAATTTCATTGTGGCCAACTACGATTCGATACAGAATGCACGAAACCTGAAAGACACCCTCACTGATACATAGAGAGTAGGATTTGTCTGCGGAATAATGGGAGTGCAAGGGTCTGTGACGTTGATATGGCTGTATGTAGCACTATTAGTCCCCGGGGGGGTGGGCGTAGCTCAGATGGTAGAGCGCTCGGTTGGCGTGGGAGAGGTACTGGGATCGATACCCAGCGCCTCCAGAATTTTAACACACCTACATTCGCACCTTGCCATGCAAGTGGAATAATTCACAACTAGCAGAGGTGTCTAGGCAGATACAAGCGAACGATTAGCATCCACAATTGGCAAGCGTGCTTTTATTCGTGCGCAGGAAGCACCCTCCTTCCACACCTTCACTTAATTTAGAAACAGTACAAGTGTTCCCATAATATTCTCAAGCCTACGTCGGAAAGATATGCCTTTTGCCGAGTTCACGTAAATCCCACTGCACGTTCCCATTCTTTGCGTGCAGTCGGCTGCTACTGGTGTTGCTGGTTGTGACTGCTGATAACAGATGCCGTAGCAATCAATTCATGGAGTGAATTGTATGTTTTGAGATAGTCTGTCTCTGACAAGCAAGCGCAGGTGATATAGGTGCGAATACAGGAAGCTTGCAGCCCCTCGCTGCCTGCAGACACAGAGCAGCCACACTAGGAGAGCGGCCTAAGCCGTAGGCGAAATGTGCTCATTCGCTTTGGCGCGACGTCGAACTATAAATAAGGCTGCCACTAGCATGAGCGTCGTGTAAAGTCGGAAAAGTCGGCTGCGAGGGTGATTGTCAAGTTTGGGGAGCGTTTCGGAGTATGATCAGTGCAATGGAGACGCGGAAACTTGTTGTGGCCCAGTGTTTTGCAGTTGGACGACAAGAGTGGTACACAGTAGCAAAGAGCGAGGCACTGAGTTGGCATGAACAATGGAGTGCACATTGGGGCTCGAGATGGCTTGTTACCTCAGCTGCTGTGTGATTGTCGACAAGGAGTGAAATGGACCAATTTGTGACCGCGCATTCAATTTAAGACTTCAAAAACAGACGGAATTTGCATTCGTAATACCAGAGCATCGAAACTACTTGGAACTCTTGTGTATATGAACGTGTCCGCGCCTTTGTACTCTGGTACCTTCGCCGCTACAAACCAACCAACCATCGTGTCCGTGCACATCAGAGTCGCAAAGAATGGAGAATAGGCAGGCTTTGTCGTGTGTGCAGCCGTAGCTCAGTTGGCAGATCGTTCGCTTAGTGTGTGAAAGGTCTCGGGTTCAAGCCCCGGCGCCTCCATGTTTTGTGGTCAGTGCATGGTAAGTGCTGGTCGCGGCGAACCTAAAGGCACGCTAGAAGCTGCAAAACCAGCGTCACAGACTGATATGATGTGTACTGACATAAGGGGAGCAAGATGTAAGTGTGGGGACCGGCTGTTATCGAGGTGTCATCGAGTGCAGATCTGTCTAAGGTATCAAGGCTTAACGTCATTGAACTCTAGATAGTGGACAACACGTTCGTCATACTCAGAGCGATGTCCGAACTCTATTTTCGACGTTATGCCTGCCAATTTCATTGTGGCCAACTACGATTCGATACAGAATGCACGAAACCTGAAAGACACCCTCACTGATACATAGAGAGTAGGATTTGTCTGCGGAATAATGGGAGTGCAAGGGTCTGTGACGTTGATATGGCTGTATGTAGCACTATTAGTCCCCGGGGGGGTGGGCGTAGCTCAGATGGTAGAGCGCTCGGTTGGCGTGGGAGAGGTACTGGGATCGATACCCAGCGCCTCCAGAATTTTAACACACCTACATTCGCACCTTGCCATGCAAGTGGAATAATTCACAACTAGCAGAGGTGTCTAGGCAGATACAAGCGAACGATTAGCATCCACAATTGGCAAGCGTGCTTTTATTCGTGCGCAGGAAGCACCCTCCTTCCACACCTTCACTTAATTTAGAAACAGTACAAGTGTTCCCATAATATTCTCAAGCCTACGTCGGAAAGATATGCCTTTTGCCGAGTTCACGTAAATCCCACTGCACGTTCCCAGTCTTTGCGTGCAGTCGGCTGCTACTGGTGTTGCTGGTTGTGACTGCTGATAACAGATGCCGTAGCAATCAATTCATGGAGTGAATTGTATGTTTTGAGATAGTCTGTCTCTGACAAGCAAGCGCAGGTGATATAGGTGCGAACACAGGAAGCTTGCAGTCCCTCGCTGCCTGCAGACACAGAGCAGCCACACTGGGAGAGCGGCCTAAGCCGTAGGCGAAATGTGCGCATTCGCTTTAGCGCGACGTCGAACTATAAATAAGGCTGCCACTAGCGTGAGCGTTGCGTGAGCGTCGTGTAAAGTCGGAAAAGTCGGCTGCGTGGGTGATTGCCAAGTTTGGGGAGCGTTTCGGAGTATGATCAGTGCAATGGAGACGCGGAAACTTGTTGTGGCCCAGTGTTTTGCAGTTGGACGACAAGAGTGGTACACAGTAGCAAAGAGCGAGGCACTGAGATGGCATGAACAATGGAGTGCACAATGGGGCTCGAGATGTGCTTGTTATCTCAGGTGCTGTGTGATTGTCGACAATGAGTGAAATGGACCAATTTGTGACCGCCCTTTCAATTTAAGACGTTAAAAACAGACGGAATTTGCATTCGTAATACCAGAGCATCGAAACTACTTGGAACTCTTGTGTATATGAACGTGTCCGCGCCTTTGTACTCTGGTACCTTCGCCGCTACAAACCAACCAATCATCGTGTCCGTGCACATCAGAGTCGCAAAGAATGGAGAATAGGCAGCTTGGTCGTGTGTGCAGGCGTAGCTCAGTTGGCAGATCGTTCGCTTAGTGTGTGAAAAGTCTTGGGTTCAAGCCCCGGCGTCTCCATGTTTTGTGGTCAGTGCATGGTACGTGTTGGTCGCGGCGAACCTAAAGGCACGCAAGAAGCTGCAAAACCAGCGTCACAGACTGATATGATGTGTACTGACATAAGGAGAGCAAGATGTAAGTGTGGGGACCGGCTGTTATCGAGGTGTCATCGAGTGCAGATGTGTCTAAGGTATCAAGGCTTAACGTCATTGAAGTCTAGAGAGTGGACAACACGTTCGTCATACTCAGAGCGATGTCCGAACTCTATTTTCGACGTTATGCGTGCCACTTTCATTGTGGCCAACTACGATTCGATACAGAATGCACGAAACCTGAAAGACACCCTCACTGATACATAGAGAGTAGGATTTGTCTGCGGAATAATGGGAGTGCACGGGGCTGTGACGTTGACATGGCTGTATGTAGCACTATTAGTCACCGGGGGGTGGGCGTTGCTCAGATGGTAGAGCGCTCGGTTGGCGTGCGAGAGGTACTGGGATCGATAGCTAGCCCTCCAGAATTTTTAACACACATACATTCGCACCTTGCCATGCAAGTGGAATAATTCACAACTAGCAGAGGTGTCTAGGCAGATACAAGCGAACGATTAGCATCCACAATTGGCAAGCGTGCTTTTATTCGTGCGCAGGAAGCACCCTCCTCCCACACCTACACTTAATTTACAAACAGTACAAGTGTTCCCATAATATTCTCAAGCCTACGTCGGAAAGATATGCCTTTTGCCGAGTTCACGTAAATCCCACTGCACGTTCCCATTCTTTGCGTGCAGTCGGCTGCTACTGGTGTTGCTGGTTGTGACTGCTGATAACAGATGCCGTAGCAAACAATTCATGGAGTGAATTGTGTGTTTTGGGATAGTCTGTGTCTGACAAGCAAGCACAGGTGATATAGGTGCGAACACAGGACGCTTGCAGCCCCTCGCTGCCTGCAGACACAGAGCAGCCACACTAGGAGAGCGGCCTAAGCCGTAGGCGAAATGTGCTCATTCGCTTTGTCCCGACGTCGAACTATAAATAAGGCTGCCACTAGCGTGAGCGTCGTGTAAAGTCGGAAAAGTCGGCAGCGTGGGTGATTGCCAAGTTTGGGCAGCGTTTCGGAGTATGATCAGTGCAATGGAGACGCGGAACTTGTTGTGGCCCAGTGTTTTGCAGTTGGACGACAAGCGTGGTACACAGTAGCAAAGAGCGAGGCACTGAGATGGCATGAACAATGGAGTGCACAATGGGGCTCGAAATGTGCTTGTTATCTCAGGTGCTGTGTGATTGTCGACAAGGAGTGAAATGGACCAATTTGTGACCGCCCTTTCAATTTAAGACGTTAAAAACAGACGGAATTTGCATTCGTAATACCAGAGCATCGAAACTACTTGGAACTCTTGTGTATATGAACGTGTCCGCGCCTTTGTACTCTGGTACCTTCGCCGCTACAAACCAACCAACCATCGTGTCCGTGCACATCAGAGTCGCAAAGAATGGAGAATAGGCAGGCTTGGTCGTGTGTGCAGTCGTAGCTCAGTTGGCCGATCGTTCGTTTAGTGTGTGAAAGGTCTCGGGTTCAAGCCCCGGCGCCTCCATGTTTTGTGGTCAGTGCATGGTAAGTGTTGGTCGCGGCGAACCTAAAGGCACGCAAGAAGTTGCAAAACCAGCGTCACAGACTGATATGATGTGTACTGACATAAGGAGAGCAGGATGTAAGTGTGGGGACCGGCTGTTATCGAGGTGTCATCGAGTGCAGATCTGTCTAAGGTATCAAGGCTTAACGTCATTGAAGTCTACAGAGTGGACAACACGTTCGTCATACTCAGAGCGATGTCCGAACTCTATTTTGGACGTTATGCGTGCCACTTTCATTGTGGCCAACTACGATTCGATACAGAATGCACGATACCTGAAAGACACCCTCACTGATACATAGAGAGTAGGATTTGTCTGCGGAATAATGGGAGTACAAGGGTCTGTGACGTTGATATGGCTGTATGTAGCACTATTAGTCACCGGGGGGTGGGCGTATCTCAGATGGTAGAGCGCTCGTTTGGCGTGCGAGAGGTACTGGGATCGATACCCAGCGCCCCCAGAATTTTTAACACACCTACATTCGCACCTTGCCATGCAAGTGGAATAATTCACAACTAGCAGAGGTGTCTAGGCAGATACAAGCGAACGATTAGCATCCACAATTGGCAAGCGTGCTTTTATTCGTGCGCAGGAAGCACCCTCCTCCCACACCTACACTTAATTTAGAAACAGTACAAGTGTTCCCATAATATTCCCAAGCCTACGTCGGAAAGATATGCCTTTTGCCGAGTTCACGTAAATCCCACTGCACGTTCCCATTCTTTGCGTGCAATCGGCTGCTACTGGTGTTGCTAGTTGTGACTGCTGATAACAGATGCCGTAGCAATCAATTCATGGAGTGAATTGTATGTTTTGGGATAGTCTGTCTCTGACAAGCAAGCACAGGTGACATAGGTTGAACACAGGGCGCTTGCAGCCCCTAGCTGCCTGCAGACACAGAGCAGCCACACTAGGAGAGCGGCCTAAATCGTAGGCGAAATGTGCTCATTCGCGTTGCGTTTCGTGAGCGTCGTGTAAAGTCGGAAAAGTCGGCTGCGTGGTTGATTGCCAAGTTTGGGGAGCGTTTCGGAGTATGATCAGTGCAATGGAGACGCGGAAACTTGTTGTGGCCCAGTGTTTTGCAGTCGGACGACAAGAGTGGTACACAGTAGCAAAGAGCGAGGCACTGAGATGGCATGAACAATGGAGTGCACAATGGGGCTCGAAATGTGCTTGTTATCTCAGGTGCTGTGTGATTGTCGACAAGGAGTGAAATGGACCAATTTGTGACCGCCCTTTCAATTTAAGACGTTAAAAACAGACGGAATTTGCATTCGTAATACCAGAGCATCGAAACTACTTGGAACTCTTGTGTATATGAACGTGTCCGCGCCTTTGTACTCTGGTACCTTCGCCGCTACAAACCAACCAACCATCGTGTCCGTGCACATCAGAGTCGCAAAGAAAGGAGAATAGGCAGGCATGGTCGTGTGTGCAGCCGTAGCTCAGTTGGCAGATCGTTCGCTTAGTGTGTGAAAGGTCTCGGGTTCAAACCCCGGCGCCTCCATGTTTTGTGGTCAGTGCATGGTAAGTGTTGGTCGCGGCGAACCTAAAGACACGCAAGAAGTTGCAAAACCAGCGTCACAGACTGATATGATGTGTACTGACATAAGGAGAGCTAGATGTAAGTGTGGGGACCGGCTGTTATCGAGGTGTCATCGAGTGCAGATCTGTCTAAGGTATCAAGGCTTAACGTCATTGAAGTCTAGAGAGTGGACAACATGTTCGTCATACTCAGAGCGATGTCCGAACTCTATTTTCGACGTTATGCGTGCCACTTTCATTGTGGCCAACTACGATTCGATACAGAATGCACGAAACCTGAAAGACACCCTCACTGATTCATAGAGAGTAGGATTTGTCTGCGGAATAATGGGAGTCCAAGGGTCTGTGACGCTGATATGGCTGTATGTGGCACAATTAGTCACCGGGAGTGTGGGCGTAGCTCAGATGGTAGAGCGCTCGGTTGGCGTGCGAGAGGTACTGGGATCGATACCCAGCGCCTCCAGAATTTTTAACACACCTACATTCGCACCTTGCCATGCAAGTGGAATAATTCACAACTAGCAGAGGTGTCTAGGCAGATACAACCGAACGATTAGCATCCACAATTGGCAAGCGTGCTTTTATTCGTGAGCAGGAAGCACCCTCCTCCCACACCTACACTTAATTTAGAAACAGTACAAGTGTTCCCATAATATTCTCAAGCCTACGTCGGAAAGATATGCCTTTTGCCTAGTTCACGTAAATCCCACTGCACGTTCCCATTCTTTGCGTGCAGTCGGCTGCTACTGGTGTTGCTGGTTGTGACTGCTGATAACAGATGCCGTAGCAATCGATTCATGGAGTGAATTGTATGTTTTGAGATAGTCTGTCTCTGACAAGCAAGCGCAGGTGATATAGGTGCGAACACAGGAAGCTTGCAGCCCCTCGCTGCCTGCAGACACAGAGCAGCCACACTGGGAGAGCGGCCTAAGCCGTAGGCGAAATGTGCTCATTCGCTTTGGCGCGACGTCGAACTATAAATAAGGCTGCCACTAGCGTGAGTGTTGCGTGAGCGTCGTGTAAAGTCAGAAAAGTCGGCTGCATGGGTGATTGCCAAGTTTGGGGAGCGTTTCGGAGTATGATCAGTGCAATGGAGACGCGGAAACTTGTTGTGGCCCAGTGTTTTGCAGTTGGACGACAAGAGTGGTACACAGTAGCAAAGAGCGAGGCACTGAGATGGCATGAACAATGGAGTGCACAATGGGGCTCGAGATGTGCTTGTTATCTCAGGTGCTGTGTGATTGTCGACAAGGAGTGAAATGGACCAATTTGTGACCGCCCTTTCAATTTAAGACGTTAAAAAGAGACGGAATTTGCATTCGTAATACCAGAGCATCGAAACTACTTGGAACTCTTGTGTATATGAACGTGTCCGCGCCTTTGTACTCTGGTACCTTCGCCGCTACAAACCAACCAACCATCGTGTCCGTGCACATCAGAGTCGCAAAGAATGGAGAATAGGCAGGCTTGGTCGTGTGTGCAGCCGTAGCTCAGTTGGCAGATCGTTCGCTTAGTGTGTGAAAGGCCTCGGGTTCAATCCCCGGCGCCTCCATGTATTGTGGTCAGTGTATGGTAAGTGCTGGTCGCGGCGAACCTAAAGGCACGCTAGAAGTTGCAAAACCAGCGTCACAGACTGATATGATGTGTACCTACATAAGGAGAGCAAGATGTAAGTGTGGGGACCGGCTGTTATCGAGGTGTCATCGAGTGCATATCTGTCTAAGGTATCAAGGCTTAACGTCATTGAAGTCTAGAGAGTGGACAACACGTTCGTCATACTCAGAGCGATGTCCGAACTCTATTTTCGACGTTATGCGTGCCACTTTCATTGTGGCCAACTACGATTCGATACAGAATGCACGAAACCTGAAAGACACCCTCACTGATACATAGAGAGTAGGATTTGTCTGCGGAATAATGGGAGGGCAAGGGTCTGTGACGTTGATATGGCTGTATGTAGCACTATTAGTCACCGGGGTGGTGGGTGTAGCTCAGATGGTAGAGCGCTCGGTTGGCGTGCGAGAGGTACTGGGATCGATACCCAGCGCCTCCAGAATTTTTAACACACCTACATTCGCACCTTGCCATGCAAGTGGAATAATTCACAACTAGCAGAGGTGTCTAGGCAGATACAACCGAACGATTAGCATCCACAATTGGCAAGCGTGCTTTTATTCGTGAGCAGGAAGCACCCTCCTCCCACACCTACACTTAATTTAGAAACAGTACAAGTGTTCCCATAATATTCTCAAGCCTACGTCGGAAAGATATGCCTTTTGCCTAGTTCACGTAAATCCCACTGCACGTTCCCATTCTTTGCGTGCAGTCGGCTGCTACTGGTGTTGCTGGTTGTGACTGCTGATAACAGATGCCGTAGCAATCGATTCATGGAGTGAATTGTATGTTTTGAGATAGTCTGTCTCTGACAAGCAAGCGCAGGTGATATAGGTGCGAACACAGGAAGCTTGCAGCCCCTCGCTGCCTGCAGACACAGAGCAGCCACACTGGGAGAGCGGCCTAAGCCGTAGGCGAAATGTGCTCATTCGCTTTGGCGCGACGTCGAACTATAAATAAGGCTGCCACTAGCGTGAGTGTTGCGTGAGCGTCGTGTAAAGTCAGAAAAGTCGGCTGCATGGGTGATTGCCAAGTTTGGGGAGCGTTTCGGAGTATGATCAGTGCAATGGAGACGCGGAAACTTGTTGTGGCCCAGTGTTTTGCAGTTGGACGACAAGAGTGGTACACAGTAGCAAAGAGCGAGGCACTGAGATGGCATGAACAATGGAGTGCACAATGGGGCTCGAGATGTGCTTGTTATCTCAGGTGCTGTGTGATTGTCGACAAGGAGTGAAATGGACCAATTTGTGACCGCCCTTTCAATTTAAGACGTTAAAAACAGACGGAATTTGCATTCGTAATACCAGAGCATCGAAACTACTTGGAACTCTTGTGTATATGAACGTGTCCGCGCCTTTGTACTCTGGTACCTTCGCCGCTACAAACCAACCAACCATCGTGTCCGTGCACATCAGAGTCGCAAAGAATGGAGAATAGGCAGGCTTTGTCTTTTGTGCAGCCGTAGCTCAGTTGGCAGATCGTTCGCTTAGTGTGTGAAAGGTCTCGGGTTCAAGCCCCGGCGCCTCCATGTTTTGTGGTCAGTTCATGGTAAGTGCTGGTCGCGGCGAACCTAAAGGCACGCTAGAAGTGGCAAAACCAGCGTCACAGACTGATATGATGTGTACTGACATAATGAGAGCAAGATGTAAGTGTGGGGACTGGCTGTTATCGAGGTGTCATCGAGTGCATATCTGTCTAAGGTATCAAGGCTTAACGTCATTGAAGTCTAGAGAGTGGACAACACGTTCGTCATACTCAGAGCGATGTCCGAACTCTATTTTCGACGTTATGCGTGCCACTTTCATTGTGGCCAACTACGATTCGATACAGAATGCACGAAACCTGAAAGACACCCTCACTGATACATAGAGAGTAGGATTTGTCTGCGGAATAATGGGAGGGCAAGGGTCTGTGACGTTGATATGGCTGTATGTAGCACTATTAGTCACCGGGCGGGGTGGGTGTAGCTCAGATGGTAGAGCGCTCGGTTGGAGTGCGAGAGGTACTGGAATCGATACCCAGCGCCTCCAGAATTTTTAACACACCTACATTCGCATCTTGCCATGCAAGTGGAATAATTCACAACTAGCAGAGGTGTCTAGGCAGATACAAGCGAACGATTAGCATCCACAATTGGCAAGCGTGCTTTTATTCTTGAGCAGGAAGCACCCTCCTCCCACACCTTCACTTAATTTAGAAACAGTACAAGTGTTCCCATAATATTCTCAAGCCTACGTCGGAAAGATATGCCTTTTGCCGAGTTCACGTAAATCCCACTGCACGTTCCCATTCTTTGCGTGCAGTCGGCTGCTACTGGTGTTGCTGGTTGTGACTGCTGATAACAGATGCCGTAGCAATCAATTCATGGAGTGAATTGTATGTTTTGAGATAGTCTGTCTCTGACAAGCAAGCGCAGGTGATATAGGTGCGAACACAGGGAGCTTGCAGCCCCTCGCTGCCTGCAGACACAGAGCAGCCACACTGGGAGAGCGGCCTAAGCCGTAGGCGAAATGTGCTCATTCGCTTTGGCGCGACGTCGAACTATAAATAAGGCTGCCACTAGCGTGAGCGTTGCGTGAGCGTCGTGTAAAGTCGGAAAAGTCGGCTGCATGGGTGATTGCCAAGTTTGGGGAGCGTTTCGGAGTATGATCAGTGCAATGTAGACGCGGAAACTTGTTGTGGCCCAGTGTTTTGCAGTTGGACGACAAGAGTGGTACACAGTAGCAAAGAGCGAGGCACTGAGATGGCATGAACAATGGAGTGCACAATGGGGCTCGAGATGTGCTTGTTATCTCAGGTGCTGTGTGATTGTCGACAAGGAGTGAAATGGACCAATTTGTGACCGCCCTTTCAATTTAAGACGTTAAAAACAGACGGAATTTGCATTCGTAATACCAGAGCATCGAAACTACTTGGAACTCTTGTGTATATGAACGTGTCCGCGCCTTTGTACTCTGGTACCTTCGCCGCTACAAACCAACCAACCATCGTGTGCGTGCACATCAGAGTAGCAAAGAATGGAGAATAGGCAAGCTTTGTCGTTTGTGCAGCCGTAGCTCAGTTGGCAGATCGTTCGCTTAGTGTGTGAAAGGTCTCGGGTTCAAGCCCGGGCGCCTCCATGTTTTGTGGTCAGTGCATGGTAAGTGCTGGTCGCGGCGAACCTAAAGGCACGCTAGAAGTTGCAAAACCAGCGTCACAGACTGATATGATGTGTACTGACATAATGAGAGCAAGATGTATGTGTGGGGACCGGCTGTTATCGAGGTGTCATCGAGTGCATATCTGTCTAAGGTATAAAGGCTTAACGTCATTGAAGTCTAGAGAGTGGACAACACGTTCGTCATACTCAGAGCGATGTCCAAACTCTATTTTCGACGTTATGCGTGCCACTTTCATTGTGGCCAACTACGATTCGATACAGAATGCACGAAACCTGAAAGACACCCTCACTGATACATAGAGAGTAGGATTTGTCTGCGGAATAATGGGAGTGCAAGGGTCTGTGACGTTGATATGGCTGTATGTAGCACTATTAGTCACCGGGGGGGTGGGCGTAGCTCAGATGGTAGAGCGCTCGGTTGGCGTGCGGGAGGTACTGGGATCGATACCCAGCGCCTCCGGACTTTTTTGACACAACTACATTCGCACCTTGCCATGCAAGTGGAATAATTCACAACTAGCAGAGGTGTCTAGGCAGATACAAGCGAAAGATTAGCATCCACAATTGGCAAGCGTGCTTTTATTCGTGCGCAGGAAGCACCCTCCTCCCACACCTACACTTAATTTAGAAACAGTACAAGTGTTCCCATAATATTCTCAAGCCTACGTCGGAAAGATATGCCTTTTGCCGAGTTCACGTAAATCCCACTGCACGTTCCCATTCTTTGCGTGCAGTCGGCTGCTACTGGTGTTGCTGGTTGTGACTGCTGATAACAGATGCCGTAGCAATCAATTGATGGAGTGAATTGTATGTTTTGAGATAATCTGTCTCTGACAAGCAAGCGCAGGTGATATAGGTGCGAACACAGGGAGCTTGCAGCCCCTCGCTGCCTGCAGACACAGAGCAGCCACACTGGGTGAGCGGCCTAAGCCGTAGGCGAAATGTGCTCATTCGCTTTGGCGCGACGTCGAACTATAAATAAGGCTGCCACTAGCGTGAGCTTCGTGTAAAGTCGGAAAAGTCGGCAGCATGGGTGATTGCCAAGTTTGGGGAGCGTTTCGGAGTATGATCAGTGCAATGGAGACGCGGAAACTTGTTGTGGCCCAGTGTTTTTGCATTTGGACGACAAGAGTGGTACACAGTAGCAAAGAGCGAGGCACTGAGATGGCATGAACAATGGAGTGCACAATGGGGCTCGAGATGTGCTTGTTATCTCAGGTGCTGTGTGATTGTCGACAAGGAGTGACATGGACCAATTTGTGACCGCCCTTTCAATTTAAGACGTTAAAAACAGACGGAATTTGCATTCGTAATACCAGAGCATCGAAACTACTTGGAACTCTTGTGTATATGAACGTGTCCGCGCCTTTGTACTCTGGTACCTTCGCCGCTACAAACCAACCAACCATCGTGTCCGTGCACATCAGAGTAGCAAAGAATGGAGAATAGGCAGGCTTTGTCGTGTGTGCAGCCGTAGCTCAGTTGGCAGTCAGCCAGCGGCTGCGCTGGAGGTCGGACGTGCCGTGCTGTGTGCTGTGCTGCGTTAGCTCCGCGTGGTAAGTCTCTGCTCTTGCTGCAACTTGTCGCTGTCTATAGTATTTGTGTAGACATGAAAAAGAATTAAGAGATGTCGCAACCGCAACGAAAAGATACTTTGAAATTCACGTTTGATCGCAACTTTGTCCGACCGAGGTCATTTGATGTTGAACAGTGGATAGAGGATGATGTTAAAATAGGACTTGATGATATTATCGGCATACATTTCTCGATTATGAACAGTGTAGTTTTCGTGAAACTTGCCAGTCCAGAATTGTGTGAAAGGATAGTTCGATCTTGTGGTGGCATTCTGAAATTTAAAAAATGCTGACGGAAATGTTGGGGAGGTTACCGTTGCCCATGCTGGTCTAGGTATTCGGACCGTGCGAGTCTTTGAACTTCCCTTTGAAATTACAAGTGACCAGATAAATGCTGTTATTGCTCCATACGGGAAAGTTTTGAGTAATATTGCCGAACGGTGGTCTGCTGCACACAAATTCCCTGTTTTGAATGGTGTGCGCCAATTAAAAGTCGAATTGCAGAAGCACATTCCGTCGTTTATAAACGTCTGCGGATATAGAGCTGTTGTGATGTATGATGACCAACCGAAAACGTGTGCTGTCTGCAATTTACCAGGCCACGTTCGTGCAGAATGTGTTCAAAGGCGAGTGGCGCAACTGCCTGCCGGCGATGCCGTCAGGCCCCCTGCTATGTCAACTCTGCCCGTGACATATGTCGCCGTAGCGCGCGGTTTTGCAAGTGCCACTGCGCCCTCCGAAGTTACTACGAATACCGACCCACAAGCGACCGACCAACCGACCGACTCAGGTGTAGCATCTGTAGGCACTCAACCCTCCTGCGAAGACATATCTGCTCCTGCCCTTGTCGCCGTGGAATCGCCCAATGAGGCAATGGATACGGACGCGACCTCAGTCGCTTCGGGTAGTGCTCCTCTGCATCCTGGAGCTTCTTTAGGAGGTATCAAAAGCGTATCAGGTGCACAGAAACCGGACTCGCAACCAGCCGTTTCTAGTTGTGCTCTTCCGAATCCTGCAGCTGCCTTAGGCACTGACCACAGCCCGTCAAGTGCAATGAAATCAGACCTGGCGTCAGTCACTTCGAGTAGTGCTACTTTGCAACCTGAGGCTTCTTCAGGTACCGTCCAAAGTCCACCACGAGACGCATCTCCCAAGAAATCTAAAAAACGGAGGATCGCGCGTCAAGGTGCAGAGCAGACTGCACCACAACTGCGTGAACAGGCGAAGCAAATAGGGGGCAAAATACGTCAATCTGCATCTGAGAACTTGCAGTGCAATCAGCAGTCATCTAACGAAGACCCTGTGTCCTTGGATAGTACCTCCGGTTCTGCCAGTTTGCCCTCCGATGACGTAGCAATTACCCGAACCGAAGATAAAAATCACCAGCAAACACCTGAATATAGTGCACCACTTAATGACGAACCGATGACAGGGCTGTCGAATCCGTGGGCAGACGATGTCGACGACACTACAAAGGAGGACGAAATTATGGACACCACAGGAACCGTTACAGTCACCACGATGGCCACACCAAGCGATGATGTCGTCTTGAATGTCATCGCCGCGACGGATACTGTCCCAGACACGGAGAAGCCGACTGATCCCTTCCCAAGTCATGAATATTTCTAGTCTGAACGGTTTTACTGACTTGTGTCCACATGTCTCTCGGGTCAGATTTCTTAATGTTTTTTCGAAATGATATGTTGCCAGAGTTTTTCCTAATTACACTCCCGTCTTGGCTAACGTAGTTCCGTTGCAGGCCTATAAGATCGCTACGCTGAACATCAATAAAATTTGTAGCCCATTTAATTTACAAAATTTAAAAGATTTCCTGTATGCAGCTGATGTGGACATTTTGTTTTTACAAGAAGTAACAAACATCGAACTTGACTTCATACAGGGGTATAATGCTATAGTCAATCCTGGAATTGGATGTGATTTGGGTACCGCATTTCTTTTCAAAGAGGGCGTCGTCATTACAGACGTAACAAAACTGCCTAACGGCAGAGGCATTGCCGGCACGCTTTATAACACCAGGATTATTAATGTCTATGCCCCATCTGGTTCTACCAATCGGTGCCAACGAGCACAGTTTTTTAAGGAGGGAATTGTTCCTTTGTTTGGTGTACACTGCACCCATACCATCCTTGGAGGCGACTTTAACAGTGTCATACATGCCAAAGACCAAACTCCGAACTACAACAAATCGCCGGACCTGGAACGTATCGTCACCGACCTCCGTTTAACTGATTCGTGGGAGCAAAAGCACGGCGCGGCACCCGGCTTTACCCACCTCACTAATCATTCAGCGAGCCGGTTGGATCGAATATATGTCTCGCCCAATCTGAAACACCGCATCCTGCAGTCTGAAGTTTGGCCAACCGTTTTTTCGGACCACGCTGCATATATATGCACATTAAATTTGGAACGACAAGGAACCTGTCGATATAAAGGGCCATGGAAACTTAATGTTTCACACTTAAAAGATCCTGCCTGTCGAGAAGCCTTTCTCACCACTTGGAGAGCCTGCGAGACCAAACTCAGCTCTTACCACTCGACCTTGGATTGGTGGCTCAAATGCGCCAAACCTCAGATCCGGAGATGTTTCATCAACTACTCCCGGGAGAAGAGCTTTTGGCGGAAAAGAACGATAGAATTTTACTTTCATTGTCTCCGAGAACTCTACCTGCAAGGTGCTACAGCTATTGGGAACCATGGGAGAATTAAAAAATTCCAGGCAAAAATATTGACATTAAGGCGACAACAGCTTGAAGGATACCAAATAAGGTCAAGAGCAGAGACTGTGGCGCAAAAAGAAGCCACTTCGATATATCATGTGATTCGTGAAACTAAACGAGGATTCCGCAAAGTACTGACGGAGCTTAAAACTGATAATGGAACCACCTTGACAATGCACAACGACATAAAAGCAGAAATACTAACCCATTTCGACAACTTGTTTTCACATAAAGAGGTAGACGAAAAAGCACAGGACGATTTACTGACCCACCTGCAAGGACGCGTTGGTAACGCGTACGCGGAAGCTCTAATAGCGGAGGCGACCGAAGACGATGTACACTATGCTGTCTATCAAAGTGCAAAAAATAAATCCCCTGGAGCTGACGGCATACCAGCAGAATTTTATCAAGTCTTCTGGGAACATATAAAACATAGAATTACATGCATCTGTAATGAACTTCTGAACCTCAATAAGGAGATACTGAAAGATTTTCGTGAAGGTATGATAGTGTTAATCGCAAAAAAATCGGCTGGCAAGAAAATTGGAAATTTGAGACCAATCACTCTGCTGAACAGTGACTATAAAATTTTTTCGCGGCTCTTAGCCCACAGACTTAAAAATGTAATGGCCAGCGTCACCGGCCCATATCAGTCTAGCGTGGGCAAAGATAGGAAAATTCAGCAGACGCTGTCCGACTACCGCGACATAATTTCAATAGCAGAAGTATGTCGACTGAAATGTGCCATCGTGTCGTTAGATTTCGATAAAGCCTTCGACAGGATCAGCCACTCCTACCTCCTGAAAACGATGGGCGCAATGGGTTTTCCGCCGAGATTCGTCGACCTCATACGACGTTTGGTAACGAATAACTCCTCCAGAATCATCATAAATGGACAGCCTAGCCGGCCAGTCGAGATCGCATGTTCCGTCAGGCAAGGTTGTCCGTTGTCCATGGCACTTTTTGCCATGGCCATCGAACCTTTGTTCGCTACCTTGACTCAGCGGTTACAAGGATTGCAAATACGAGGAAACAAAATAATATGTAAAGCTTATGCGGACGATGTTGGGTTTCTCGTTATGAATGTAGCGGAAGTCGAGACGGCAATGCACATAATAGAAAAATACGAACGAGCGTCAGCCGCGAGGTTAAACAAAACCAAGTCCGGCATATTCAATATCGGATGTGGCATTGGCATGCGCACACACGGTCAGTTACGTGAGCTAACAGCCTTGAAGTGTCTCGGCATTGATTTCCGAAAAAATATACGTCAAACTATTGCGGCCAACTATAGACAAGTACTAACTACCATACGAGCTAGTGTACGGACACATAGTATTCGACAATTAAATGAAATTCAGAGAGTGTCTTTAGCGAACGTCTCTATTACTTCCAAAGTCAATTATGTCGCCCAGATACTACCAATACCCGCCGGCATCGCCAAACAAATTATGTCAGCAATAGGCTATTTTGTGAGCCGTGGCCACATATTTAAAATCCAGTATGACACTCTGACGCTCGCCACTAATAATGGCGGCTTAAACTTAACGAATGTTACTAAAAAGTCGCAGGCTCTGTACATCTCCAATACATTTCAACAATGGAGACAATCCGGCAGCTGTATCGCCGCGCACTTGCTATCTGAAATAGCTCCAGATGACCTCTCTCCACCCATTAATGTGCAGCACATACCGAGCGGACTTTACCATTTACGATGGTTTTTAATAGAATATAGCTACCTACGTTCAAGAATTCCGGAAAAAGACATGACAAACGTAAAAGAAATATATGGCAAATTGATGGGAGAAAAGAAGAACAACAAAATAGAACAAAACTATCCATGTTCTAACTGGAAAGTGATATGGGCAAATATTCATAACCGTAACTTAGCTACTCATCTGAAAGCAACATGGTACTTTGTTGTAAATAGGAAAGTTGCAACAAACTCGAAACTTCATTCGATCCACTTAGCGGATTCGCCTTTGTGTGCAACGTGTAGTTTAATTGATAACGAAGAACATCGTTTCGTGTGCGACAAGGTTAAAGATATCTGGCTGAATGTCCGACGAAAGCTGGCACTCATCCTTCGAACGTCACCTAACGCTATAACGCCTGCGGACTTTTTGACACCGGATGATGTACCCTTTCCTAACACGAAACGCAACGCAGTCAATTGGCTGAAAGCGGCAACGGTCCATTACCTCTTCACGAAGGAAGAGAAAAGCCAAGAGGATTTTTGGATCTCTCTGCTAACTGAGCATCACATGTTACTGAAGACTAGTAAATATAAAGAAACATACGCAAATTTTTTAATCAAGACCTTGATGTAAAAGAATTAACAAGAAATATCTGCGGACACAGAAGACAAACGTAAGAGAGTGTTCACCACTACTAACTTACTTAACAATCGTGAAAAAAAAAAAATTTATTTTAGTTTTTACCGGAATTGCCGTTCTTTGAGTTCAACGTTTATTAATTTATTTTTCAAGAAGCCATTATAAATAGTTGCTTCTCACCGAATATGGTTTGTTTTTTAAGCATTTTCAGAGAGAAGAGGCAGTTTCGAAATGCCCTCTGACGTTTCTTTGTCAAGGAAGACTATTTGCTTTAAGTGTGACAACAAAAAACAGCGATGAAGAAGGAAACAAACTGAACATAACTTCTGTTTCTACCTACTGAAGACTTCATTCTTTTTTCACATTATCAATAAGCCCAAAGAAGGGGTACATTAGTTTCTCCACGATAAAGGGATTAACTTCGTCTCATCAGTTTATGATAATGTACATGGCGTGAGAAGCCGACGCCGATGAAAAAAAAAAAAAAAAAAAAAAAAAGTTGGCAGATCGTTCGCTTAGTGTGTGAAAGGTCTCGGGTTCAAGCCCCGGCGCCTCCATGTTTTGTGGTCAGTGCATGGTAAGTGCTGGTCGCGGCGAACCTAAAGGCACGCTAGAAGTTGCAAAACCAGCGTCACAGACTGATATGATGTGTACTGACATAATGAGAGCAAGATGTAAGTGTGGGGACCGGCTGTTATCGAGGTGTCATCGAGTGCATATCTGTCTAAGGTATCAAGGCTTAACGTCATTGAAGTGTAGAGAGTGGACAACACGTTCGTCATACTCAGAGCGATGTCCGAACTCTATTTTCGACGTTATGCGTGCCACTTTCATTGTGGCCAACTACGATTCGATACAGAATGCACGAAACCTGAAAGACACCCTCACTGATACATAGAGAGTAGGATTTGTCTGCGGAATAATGGGAGTGCAAGGGTCTGTGACGTTGATATGGCTGTATGTAGCACTATTAGTCACCGGGGGGGTGGGCGTAGCTCAGGTGGTAGAGCGCTCGGTTGGCGTGCGGGAGGTACTGGGATCGATACCCAGCGCCTCCGGATTTTTTAACACACCTACATTCGCACCTTGCCATGCAAGTGGAATAATTCACAACTAGCAGAGGTGTCTAGGCAGATACAAGCGAAAGATTAGCATCCACAATTGGCAAGCGTGCTTTTATTCGTGCGCAGGAAGCACCCTCCTCCCACACCTACACTTAATTTAGAAACAGTACAAGTGTTCCCATAATATTCTCAAGCCTACGTCGGAAAGATATGCCTTTTGCCGAGTTCACGTAAATCCCACTGCACGTTCCCATTCTTTGCGTGCAGTCGGCTGCTACTGGTGTTGCTGGTTGTGACTGCTGATAACAGATGCCGTAGCAATCAATTCATGGAGTGAATTGTATGTTTTGAGATAGTCTGTCTCTGACAAGCAAGCGCAGGTGATATAGGTGCGAACACAGGAAGCTTGCAGCCCCTCGCTGCCTGCAGACACAGAGCAGCCACACTAGGAGAGCGGCCTAAGCCGTAGGCGAAATGTGCTCATTCGCTTTGGCGCGACGTCGAACTATAAATATGGCTGCCACTAGCGTGAGCGTCGTGTAAAGTCGGAAAAGTCGGCTGCATGGGTGATTGCCAAGTTTGGGGAGCGTTTCGGAGTATGATCAGTGCAATGGAGACGCGGAAACTTGTTGTGGCCCAGTGTTTTGCAGTTGGACGACAAGAGTGGTACACAGTAGCAAAGAGCGAGGCACTGAGATGGCATGAACAATGGAGTGCACAATGGGGCTCGAGATGTGCTTGTTATCTCAGGTGCTGTGTGATTGTCGACAAGGAGTGAAATGGACCAATTTGTGACCGCCCTTTCAACTTAAGACGTTAAAAACAGACGGAATTTGCATTCGTAATACCAGAGCATCGAAACTACTTGGAACTCTTGTGTATATGAACGTGTCCGCGCCTTTGTACTCTGGTACCTTCGCCGCTACAAACCAACCAACCATCGTGTCCGTGCACATCAGAGTCGCAAAGAATGGAGAATAGGCAGGCTTTGTCGTGTGTGCGGCCGTAGCTCAGTTGGCAGATCGTTCGCTTAGTGTGTGAAAGGTCTCGGGTTCAAGCCCCGGCGCCTCCACGTTTTGTGGTCAGTGCATGGTAAGTGCTGGTCGCGGCGAACCTAAAGGCACGCTAGAAGTTGCAAAACCAGCGTCACAGACTGATATGATGTGTACTGACATAATGAGAGCAAGATGTAAGTGTGGGGACCGGCTGTTATCGAGGTGTCATCGAGTGCATATCTGTCTAAGGTATCAAGGCTTAACGTCATTGAAGTGTAGAGAGTGGACAACACGTTCGTCATACTCAGAGCGATGTCCGAACTCTATTTTCGACGTTATGCGTGCCACTTTCATTGTGGCCAACTACGATTCGATACAGAATGCACGAAACCTGAAAGACACCCTCACTGATACATAGGGAGTAGGATTTGTCTGCGGAATAATGGGAGTGCAAGGGTCTGTGACGTTGATATGGCTGTATGTAGTACTATTAGTCACCGGGGGGGTGGGCGTAGCTCAGATGGTATAGCGCTCGGTTGGCGTGCGAGAGGTACTGGGATCGATACCCAGCGCCTCCGGATTTTTTAACACACCTACATTCGCACCTTGCCATGCAAGTGGAATAATTCACAACTAGCAGAGGTGTCTAGGCAGATACAAGCGAACGATTAGCATCCACAATTGGCAAGCGTGCTTTTATTCGTGCGCAGGAAGCACCCTCCTCCCACACCTACACTTAATTTAGAAACAGTACAAGTGTTCCCATAATATTGTCAAGCCTACGTCGGAAAGATATGCCTTTTGCCGAGTTCACGTAAATCCCACTGCACGTTCCCATTCTTTGCGTGCAGTCGGCTGCTACTGGTGTTGCTGGTTGTGACTGCTGATAACAGATGCCGTAGCAATCAATTCATGGAGTGAATTGTATGTTTTGAGATAGTCTGTCTCTGACAAGCAAGCGCAGGTGATATAGGTGCGAACACAGGAAGCTTGCAGCCCCTCGCTGCCTGCAGACACAGAGCAGCCACACTGGGAGAGCGGCCTAAGCCGTAGGCGAAATGTGCTCATTCGCTTTGGCGCGACGTCGAACTATAAATAAGGCTGCCACTAGCGTGAGCGTCGTGTAAAGTCGGAAAAGTCGGCTGCATGGGTGATTGCCAAGTTTGGGGAGCGTTTCGGAGTATGATCAGTGCAATGGAGACGCGGAAACTTGTTGTGGCCCAGTGTTTTGCAGTTGGACGACAAGAGTGGTACACAGTAGCAAAGAGCGAGGCACTGAGATGGCATGAACAATGGAGTGCACAATGGGGCTCGAGATGTGCTTGTTATCTCAGGTGCTGTGTGATTGTCGACAAGGAGTGAAATGGACCAATTTGTGACCGCCCTTTCAATTTAAGACGTTAAAAACAGACGGAATTTGCATTCGTAATACCAGAGCATCGAAACTACTTGGAACTCTTGTGTATATGAACGTGTCCGCGAATTTGTACTCTGGTACCTTCGCCGCTACAAACCAACCAACCATCGTGTCCGTGCACATCAGAGTCGCAAAGAATGGAGAATAGGCAGGCTTTGTCGTGTGTGCAGCCGTAGCTCAGTTGGCAGATCGTTCGCTTAGTGTGTGAAAGGTCTCGGGTTTAAGCCCCGGCGCCTCCATGTTTTGTGGTCAGTGCATGGTAAGTGCTGGTCGCGGCTAACCTAAAGGCACGCTAGAAGTTGCAAAACCAGCGTCACAGACTGATACGATGTGTACTGACAGAAGGAGAGCAAGATGTAAGTGTGGGGACCGGCTGTTATCGAGGTGTCATCGAGTGCATATCTGTCTAAGGTATCAAGGCTTCACGTCATTGAAGTCTAGAGAGTGGACAACACGTTCCTCATACTCAGAGCGATGTCCGAACTCTATTTTCGACGTTATGCGTGCCACTTTCATTGTGGCCAACTACGATTCGATAAAGAATGCACGAAACCTGAAAGACACCCTCACTGATACATAGAGAGCAGGATTTGTAAGCGGAATACTGGGAGTGCAAGGGTCTGTGACGTTGATATGGCTGTATGTAGCACTATTAGTCACCGGGGTGGTGGGCGTAGCTCAGATGGTAGAGCGCTCGGTTGGCGTGCGGGAGGTACTGGGATCGATACCCAGCGCCTCAGGATTTTTTAACACACCTACATTCGCACCTTGCCATGCAAGTGGAATAATTCACAACTAGCAGAGGTGTCTAGGCAGATACAAGCGAAAGATTAGCATCCACAATTGGCAAGCGTGCTTTTATTCGTGCGCAGGAAGCACCTTCCTCCCACACCTACACTTAATTTAGAAACAGTACAAGTGTTCCCATAATATTCTCAAGCCTACGTCGGAAAGATATGCCTTTTGCCGAGTTCACGTAAATCCCACTGCACGTTCCCATTCTTTGCGTGCAGTCGGCTGCTACTGGTGTTGCTGGTTGTGACTGCTGATAACAGATGCCGTAGCAATCAATTCATGGAGTGAATTGTATGTTTTGAGATAGTCTGTCTCTGACAAGCAAGCGCAGGTGATATAGGTGCGAACACAGGAAGCTTGCAGCCCCTCGCTGCCTGCAGACACAGAGCAGCCACACTGGGAGAGCGGCTTAAGCCGTAGGCGAAATGTGCTCATTCGCTTTGGCGCGACGTCGAACTATTAATAAGGCTGCCACTAGCGTGAGCGTCGTGTAAAGTCAGAAAAGTCGGCTGCATGGGTGATTGCCAAGTTTGGGGAGCGTTTCGGAGTATGATCAGTGCAATGGAGACGCGGAAACTTGTTGTGGCCCAGTGTTTTGCAGTTGGACGACAAGAGTGGTACACAGTAGCAAAGAGCGAGGCACTGAGATGGCATGAACAATGGAGTGCACAATGGGGCTCGAGATGTGCTTGTTATCTCAGGTGCTGTGTGATTGTCGACAAGGAGTGAAATGGACCAATTTGTGACCGCCCTTTCAATTTAAGACGTTAAAAACAGACGGAATTTGCATTCGTAATACCAGAGCATCGAAACTACTTGGAACTCTTGTGTATATGAACGTGTCCGCGCCTTTGTACTCTGGTACCTTCGCCGCTACAAACCAACCAACCATCGTGTCCGTGCACATCAGAGTCGCAAAGAATGGAGAATAGGCAGGCTTTGTCGTGTGTGCAGCCGTAGCTCAGTTGGCAAATCGTTCGCTTAGTGTGTGAAAGGTCTCGGGTTCAAGCCTCGGCGCCTCCATGTTTTGTGGTCAGTGCATGGTAAGTTCTGGTCGCGGCGAACCTAAAGGCACGCTAGAAGTTGCAAAACCAGCGTCACAGACTGATATGATGTGTACTGACATAAGGAGAGCAAGATGTAAGTGTGGGGACCGGCTGTTATCGAGGTGTCATCGAGTGCATATCTGTCTAAGGTATCAAGGCTTAACGTCATTGAAGTCTAGAGAGTGGACAACACGTTCGTCATACTCAGAGCGGTGTCCGAACTCTATTTTCGACGTTATGCGTGCCACTTTCATTGTGGCCAACTACGATTCGATACAGAATGCACGAAACCTGAAAGACACCCTCACTGATACATAGAGAGTAGGATTTGTCTGCGGAATAATGGGAGTGCAAGGGTCTGTGACGTTGATATGGCTGTATGTAGCACTATTAGTCACTGGGGGGGTGGGCGTAGCTCAGGTGGTAGAGCGCTCGGTTGGCGTGCGGGAGGTACTGGGATCGATACCCAGCGCCTCCGGATTTTTTAACACACCTACATTCGCACCTTGCCATGCAAGTGGAATAATTCACAACTAGCAGAGGTGTCTAGGCAGATACAAGCGAAAGATTAGCATCCACAATTGGCAAGCGTGCTTTTATTCGTGAGCAGGAAGCACCCTCCTCCCACACCTACACTTAATTTAGAAACAGTACAAGTGTTCCCATAATATTCTCAAGCCTACGTCGGAAAGATATGCCTTTTGCCGAGTTCACGTAAATCCCACTGCACGTTCCCATTCTTTGCGTGCAGTCGGCTGCTACTGGTGTTGCTGGTTGTGACTGCTGATAACAGATGCCGTAGCAATCAATTGATGGAGTGAATTGTATGTTTTGAGATAATCTGTCTCTGACAAGCAAGCGCAGGTGATATAGGTGCGAACACAGGGAGCTTGCAGCCCCCCGCTGCCTGCAGACACAGAGCAGCCACACTGGGAGAGCGGCCTAAGCCGTAGGCGAAATGTGCTCATTCGCTTTGGCGCGACGTCGAACTATAAATAAGGCTGCCACTAGCGTGAGCGTCGTGTAAAGTCAGAAAAGTCGGCTGCATGGGTGATTGCCAAGTTTGGGGAGCGTTTCGGAGTATGATCAGTGCAATGGAGACGCGGAAACTTGTTGTGGCCCAGTGTTTTGCAGTTGGACGACAAGAGTGGTACACAGTAGCGAAGAGCGAGGCACTGAGATGGCATGAACAATGGAGTGCACAATGGGGCTCGAGATGTGCTTGTTATCTCAGGTGCTGTGTGATTGTCGACAAGGAGTGAAATGGACCAATTTGTGACCGCCCTTTCAATTTAAGACGTTAAAAACAGACGGAATTTGCATTCGTAATACCAGAGCATCGAAACTACTTGGAACTCTTGTGTATATGAACGTGTCCGCGCCTTTGTACTCTGGTACCTTCGCCGCTACAAACCAACCAACCATCGTCTCCGTGCACATCAGAGTCGCAAAGAATGGAGAATAGGCAGGCTTTGTCGTGTGTGCAGCCGTAGCTCAGTTGGCAGATCGTTCGCTTAGTGTTTGAAAGGTCTCGGGTTCAAGCCCCGGCGCCTCCATGTTTTGTGGTCAGTGCATGGTAAGTGCTGGTCGCGGCGAACCTAAAGGCACGCTAGAAGTTACAAAACCAACGTCACAGACTGATATGATGTGTACTGACATAAGGAGAGCAAGATGTAAGTGTGGGGACCGGCTGTTATCGAGGTGTCATCGAGTGCAGATCTGTCTAAGGTATCAAGGCTTAACGTCATTGAAGTCTAGAGAGTGGACAACACGTTCGTCATACTCAGAGCGATGTCCGAACTCTATTTTCGACGTTATGCGTGCCACTTTCATTGTGGCCAACTACGATTCGATACAGAATGCACGAAACCTAAAAGACACCCTCACTGATACATAGAGAGTAGGATTTGTCTTCGGAATAATGGGAGTGCAAGGGTCTGTGACGTTGATATGGCTGTATGTAGCACTATTAGTCACCGGGGGGGTGGGCATAGCTCAGATGGTAGAGCGCTCGGTTGGTGTGCGAGAGGTACTGGGATCGATACCCAGCGCCTCCGGATTTTTTAACACACCTACATTCGCACCTTGCCATGCAAGTGGAATAATTCACAACTAGCAGAGGTGTCTAGGCAGATACAAGCGAAAGATTAGCATCCACAATTGGCAAGCGTGCTTTTATTCGTGCGCAGGAAGCACCCTCCTCCCACACCTACACTTAATTTAGAAACAGTACAAGTGTTCCCATAATATTCTCAAGCCTACGTCGGAAAGATATGCCTTTTGCCGAGTTCACGTAAATCCCACTGCACGTTCCCATTCTTTGCGTGCAGTCGGCTGCTACTGGTGTTGCTGGTTGTGACTGCTGATAACAGATGCCGTAGCAATCAATTCATGGAGTGAATTGTATGTTTTGAGATAGTCTGTCTCTGACAAGCAAGCGCAGGTGATATAGGTGCGAACACAGGAAGCTTGCAGCCCCTCGCTGCCTGCAGACACAGAGCAGCCACACTGGGAGAGCGGCCTAAGCCGTAGGCGAAATGTGCTCATTCGCTTTGGCGCGACGTCGAACTATAAATAAGGCTGCCACTAGCGTGAGCGATGCGTGAGCGTCGTGTAAATTCGGAAAAGTCGGCTGCATGGGTGATTGCCAAGTTTGGGGAGCGTTTCGGAGTATGATCAGTGCAATGGAGACGCGGAAACTTGTTGTGGCCCAGTGTTTTGCAGTTGGACGACAAGAGTGGTACACAGTAGCAAAGAGCGAGTCACTGAGATGGCATGAACAATGGAGTGCACAATGGGGCTCGAGATGTGCTTGTTATCTCAGGTGCTGTGTGATTGTCGACAAGGAGTGAAATGGACCCATTTGTGACCGCACTTTCAATTTAAGACGTTAAAAACAGACGGAATTTGCATTCGTAATACCAGAGCATCGAAACTACTTGGAACTCTTGTGTATATGAACGTGTCCGCGCCTTTGTACTCTGGTACCTTCGCCGCTACAAACCAACCAACCATCGTCTCCGTGCACATCAGAGTCGCAAAGAATGGAGAATATGCAGGCTTTGTCGTGTGTGCAGCCGTAGCTCAGTTGGCAGATCGTTCGCTTAGTGTGTGAAAGGTCTCGGGTTCAAGCCCCGGCGCCTCCATGTTTTGTGGTCAGTGCATGGTAAGTGCTGGTCGCGGCGAACCTAAAGGCACGCTAGAAGTTGCAAAACCAGCGTCACAGACTGATATGATGTGTACTGACATAAGGAGAGCAAGATGTAAGTGTGGGGACCGGCTGTTATCGAGGTGTCATCGAGTGCAGATCTGTCTAAGGTATCAAGGCTTAACGTCATTGAAGTCTAGAGTTTGGACAACACGTTCGTCATACTCAGAGCGATGTCCGAACTCTATTTTCGACGTTATGCGTGCCACTTTCATTGTGGCCAACTACGATTCGATACAGAATGCACGAAACCTGAAAGACACCCTCACTGATACATAGAGAGTAGGATTTGTCTGCGGAATAATGGGAGTGCAAGGGTCTGTGACGTTGATATGGCTGTATGTAGCACTATTAGTCACCGGGGGGGTGGGCGTAGCTTAGATGGTAGAGCGCTCGGTTGGCGTGCGAGAGGTACTGGGATCGATACCCAGCGCCTCCGGATTTTTTAGCACACCTACATTCGCACCTTGCCATGCAAGTGGAATAATTCACAACTAGCAGAGGTGTCTAGGCAGATACAAGCGAAAGATTAGCATCCGCAATTGGCAAGCGTGCTTTTATTCGTGCCCAGGAAGCACCCTCCTCCCACACCTACACTTAATTTAGAAACAGTACAAGTGTTCCCATAATATTCTCAAGCCTACGTCGGAAAGATATGCCTTTTGCCGAGTTCACGTAAATCCCACTGCACGTTCCCATTCTTTGCGTGCAGTCGGTTGCTACTGGTGTTGCTGGTTGTGACTGCTGATAACAGATGCCGTAGCAATCAATTCATGGAGTGAATTGTATGTTTTGAGATAGTCTGTCTCTGACAAGCAAGCGCAGGTGATATAGGTGCGAACAAAGGGAGCTTGCAGCCCCTCGCTGCCTGCAGACACAGAGCAGCCACACTGGGAGAGCGGCCTAAGCCGTAGGCGAAATGTGCTCATTCGCTTTGGCGCGACGTCGAACTATAAATAAGGCTGCCACTAGCGTGAGCGATGCGTGAGCGTCGTGTAAATTCGGAAAAGTCGGCTGCATGGGTGATTGCCAAGTTTGGGGAGCGTTTCGGAGTATGATCAGTGCAATGGAGACGCGGAAACTTGTTGTGGCCCAGTGTTTTGCAGTTGGACGACAAGAGTGGTACACAGTAGCAAAGAGCGAGGCACTGAGATGGCATGAACAATGGAGTGCACAATGGGGCTCGAGATGTGCTTGTTATCTCAGGTGCTGTGTGATTGTCGACAAGGAGTGAAATGGACCCATTTGTGACCGCACTTTCAATTTAAGACGTTAAAAACAGACGGAATTTGCATTCGTAATACCAGAGCATCGAAACTACTTGGAACTCTTGTGTATATGAACGTGTCCGCGCCTTTGTACTCTGGTACCTTCGCCGCTACAAACCAACCAACCATCGTCTCCGTGCACATCAGAGTCGCAAAGAATGGAGAATATGCAGGCTTTGTCGTGTGTGCAGCCGTAGCTCAGTTGGCAGATCGTTCGCTTAGTGTGTGAAAGGTCTCGGGTTCAAGCCCCGGCGCCTCCATGTTTTGTGGTCAGTGCATGGTAAGTGCTGGTCGCGGCGAACCTAAAGGCACGCTAGAAGTTGCAAAACCAGCGTCACAGACTGATATGATGTGTACTGACATAAGGAGAGCAAGATGTAAGTGTGGGGACCGGCTGTTATCGAGGTGTCATCGAGTGCATATCTGTCTAAGGTATCAAGGCTTAACGTCATTGAAGTCTAGAGAGTGGACAACACGTTCGTCATACTCAGAGCGATGTCCGAACTCTATTTTCGACGTTATGCGTGCCACTTTCATTGTGGCCAACTACGATTCGATACAGAATGCACGAAACCTGAAAGACACCCTCACTGATACATAGAGAGTAGGATTTGTCTGCGGAATAATGGGAGTGCAAGGGTCTGTGACGTTGATATGGCTGTATGTAGTACTATTAGTCACCGGGGAGGTGGGCGTAGCTCAGATGGTAGAGCGCTCGGCTGGCGTGCGAGAGGTACTGGGATCGATACCCAGCGCCTCCGGATTTTTTAACACACCTACATTCGCACCTTGCCATGCAAGTGGAATAATTCACAACTAGCAGAGGTGTCTAGGCAGATACAAGCGAAAGATTAGCATCCACAATTGACAAGCGTGCTTTTATTCGTGCGCAGGAAGCACCCTCCTCCCACACCTACACTTAATTTAGAAACAGTACAAGTGTTCCCATAATATTCTCAAGCCTACGTCGGAAAGATATGCCTTTTGCCGAGTTCACGTAAATCCCACTGCACGTTCCCATTCTTTGCGTGCAGTCGGCTGCTACTGGTGTTGCTGGTTGTGACTGCTGATAACAGATGCCGTAGCAATCAATTGATGGAGTGAATTGTATGTTTTGAGATAGTCTGTCTCTGACAAGCAAGCGCAGGTGATATAGGTGCGAACACAGGGAGCTTGCAGCCCCTCGCTGCCTGCAGACACAGAGCAGCCACACTGGGTGAGCGACCTAAGCCGTAGGCGAAATGTGCTCATTCGCTTTGGCGCGACGTCGAACTATAAATAAGGCTGCCACTAGCGTGAGCGTTGCGTGAGCGTCGTGTAAAGTCGGAAAAGTCGGCTGCATGGGTGATTGCCAAGTTTGGGGAGCGTTTCGGAGTATGATCAGTGCAATGGAGATGCGGAAACTTGTTGTGGCCCAGTGTTTTGCAGTTGGACGACAAGAGTGGTACACAGTAGCGAAGAGCGAGGCACTGAGATGGCATGAACAATGGAGTGCACAATGGGGCTCGAGATGTGCTTGTTATCTCAGGTGCTGTGTGATTGTCGACAAGGAGTGAAATGGACCCATTTGTGACCGCCCTTTCAATTTAAGACGTTAAAAACAGACGGAATTTGCATTCGTAATACCAGAGCATCGAAACTACTTGGAACTCTTGTGTATATGAACGTGTCCGCGCCTTTGTACTCTGGTACCTTCGCCGCTACAAACCAACCAACCATCGTGTCCGTGCACATCAGAGTCGCAAAGAATGGAGAATATGCAGGCTTTGTCGTGTGTGCAGCCGTAGCTCAGTTGGCAGATCGTTCGCTTAGTGTGTGAAAGGTCTCGGGTTCGAGCCCCGGCGCCTCCATGTTTTGTGGTCAGTGCATGGTAAGTGCTGGTCGCGGCGAACCTAAAGGCACGCTAGAAGTTGCAAAACCAGCGTCACAGACTGATATGATGTGTACTGACATAAGGAGAGCAAGATGTAAGTGTGGGGACCGGCTGTTATCGAGGTGTCATCGAGTGCATATCTGTCTAAGGTATCAAGGCTTAACGTCATTGAAGTCTAGAGAGTGGACAACACGTTCGTCATACTCAGAGCGATGTCCGAACTCTATTTTCGACGTTATGCGTGCCACTTTCATTGTGGCCAACTACGATTCGATACAGAATGCACGAAACCTGAAAGACACCCTCACTGATACATAGAGAGTAGGATTTGTCTGCGGAATAATGGGAGTGCAAGGGTCTGTGACGTTGATATGGCTGTATGTAGTACTATTAGTCACCGGGGAGGTGGGCGTAGCTCAGATGGTAGAGCGCTCGGCTGGCGTGCGAGAGGTACTGGGATCGATACCCAGCGCCTCCGGATTTTTTAACACACCTACATTGGCACCTTGCCATGCAAGTGGAATAATTCACAACTAGCAGAGGTGTCTAGGCAGATACAAGCGAAAGATTAGCATCCACAATTGACAAGCGTGCTTTTATTCGTGCGCAGGAAGCACCCTCCTCCCACACCTACACTTAATTTAGAAACAGTACAAGTGTTCCCATAATATTCTCAAGCCTACGTCGGAAAGATATGCCTTTTGCCGAGGTCACGTAAATCCCACTGCACGTTCCCATTCTTTGCGTGCAGTCGGCTGCTACTGGTGTTGCTGGTTGTGACTGCTGATAACAGATGCCGTAGCAATCAATTGATGGAGTGAATTGTATGTTTTGAGATAGTCTGTCTCTGACAAGCAAGCGCAGGTGATATAGGTGCGAACACAGGGAGCTTGCAGCCCCTCGCTGCCTGCAGACACAGAGCAGCCACACTGGGAGAGCGGCCTAAGCCGTAGGCGAAATGTGCTCATTCGCTTTGGCGCGACGTCGAACTATAAATAAGGCTGCCACTAGCGTGAGCGATGCGTGAGCGTCGTGTAAATTCGGAAAAGTCGGCTGCATGGGTGATTGCCAAGTTTGGGGAGCGTTTCGGAGTATGATCAGTGCAATGGAGACGCGGAAACTTGTTGTGGCCCAGTGTTTTGCAGTTGGACGACAAGAGTGGTACACAGTAGCGAAGAGCGAGGCACTGAGATGGCATGAACAATGGAGTGCACAATGGGGCTCGAGATGTGCTTGTTATCTCAGGTGCTGTGTGATTGTCGACAAGGAGTGAAATGGACCCATTTGTGACCGCCCTTTCAATTTAAGACGTTAAAAACAGACGGAATTTGCATTCGTAATACCAGAGCATCGAAACTACTTGGAACTCTTGTGTATATGAACGTGTCCGCGCCTTTGTACTCTGGTACCTTCGCCGCTACAAACCAACCAACCATCGTGTCCGTGCACATCAGAGTCGCAAAGAATGGAGAATAGGCAGGCTTTGTCGTGTGTGCAGCCGTAGCTCAGTTGGCAGATCGTTCGCTTAGTGTGTGAAAGGTCTCGGGTTCAAGCCCCGGCGCCTCCATGTTTTGTGGTCAGTGCATGGTAAGTGCTGGTCGCGGCGAACCTAAAGGCACGCTAGAAGTTGCAAAACCAGCGTCACAGACTGATATGATGTGTACTGACATAAGGAGAGCAAGATGTAAGTGTGGGGACCGGCTGTTATCGAGGTGTCATCGAGTGCAGATCTGTCTAAGGTATCAAGGCTTAACGTCATTGAAGTCTAGAGAGTGGACAACACGTTCGTCATACTCAGAGCGATGTCCGAACTCTATTTTCGACGTTATGCGTGCCACTTTCATTGTGGCCAACTACGATTCGATACAGAATGCACGAAACCTGAAAGACACCCTCACTGATACATAGAGAGTAGGATTTGTCTGCGGAATAATGGGAGTGCAAGGGTCTGTGACGTTGATATGGCTGTATGTAGCACTGTTAGTCACCGGGGAGGTGGGCGTAGCTCAGAGGGTAGAGCGCTCGGTTGGCCTGTGAGAGGTACTGGGATCGATACCCAGCGCCTCCGGATTTTTGAACACACCTACATTCGCACCTTGCCATGCAAGTGGAATAATTCACAACTAGCAGAGGTGTCTAGGCAGATACAAGCGAAAGATTAGCATCCACAATTGGCAAGCGTGCTTTTATTCGTGCGCAGGAAGCACCCTCCTCCCACACCTACACTTAATTTAGAAACAGTACAAGTGTTCCCATAATATTCTCAAGCCTACGTCGGAAAGATATGCCTTTTGCCGAGTTCACGTAAATCCCACTGCACGTTCCCATTCTTTGCGTGCAGTCGGCTGCTACTGGTGTTGCTGGTTGTGACTGCTGATAACAGATGCCGTAGCAATCAATTCATGGAGTGAATTGTATGTTTTGAGATAGTCTGTCTCTGACAAGCAAGCGCAGGTGATATAGGTGCGAACACAGGAAGCTTGCAGCCCCTCGCTGCCTGCAGACACAGAGCAGCCACACTGGGAGAGCGGCCTAAGCCGTAGGCGAAATGTGCTCATTCGCTTTGCCGCGACGTCGAACTATAAATAAGGCTGCCACTAGCGTGAGCGATGCGTGAGCGTCGTGTAAATTCGGAAAAGTCGGCTGCATGGGTGATTGCCAAGTTTGGGGAGCGTTTCGGAGTATGATAAGTGCAATGGAGACGCGGAAACTTGTTGTGGCCCAGTGTTTTGCAGTTGGACGACAAGAGCGGTACACAGTAGCAAAGAGCGAGGCACTGAGATGGCATGAACAATGGAGTGCACAATGGGGCTCGAGATGTGCTTGTTATCTCAGGTGCTGTGTGATTGTCGACAAGGAGTGAAATGGACCCATTTGTGACCGCCCTTTCAATTTAAGACGTTAAAAACAGACGGAATTTGCATTCGTAATACCAGAGCATCGAAATGACTTGGAACTCTTGTGTATATGAACGTGTCCGCGCCTTTGTACTCTGGTACCTTCGCCGCTACAAACCAACCAACCATCGTGTCCGTGCACATCAGAGTCGCAAAGAATGGAGAATAGGCAGGCTTTGTCGTGTGTGCAGCCGTAGCTCAGTTGGCAGATCGTTCGCTTAGTGTGTGAAAGGTCTCGGGTTCAAGCCCCGGCGCCTCCATGTTTTGTGGTCAGTGCATGGTAAGTGCTGGTCGCGGCGAACCTAAAGGCACGCTAGAAGTTGCAAAACCAGCGTCACAGACTGATATGTTGTGTACTGACATAAGGAGAGCAAGATGTAAGTGTGGGGACCGGCTGTTATCGAGGTGTCATCGAGTGCAGATCTGTCTAAGGTATCAAGGCTTAACGTCATTGAAGTCTAGAGAGTGGACAACACGTTCGTCATACTCAGAGCGATGTCCGAACTCTATTTTCGACGTTATGCGTGCCACTTTCATTGTGGCCAACTACGATTCGATACAGAATGCACGAAACCTGAAAGACACCCTCACTGATACATAGAGAGTAGGATTTGTCTGCGGAATAATGGGAGTGCAAGGGTCTGTGACGTTGATATGGCTGTATGTAGCACTATTAGTCACCGGGGGGGTGGGCGTAGCTCAGATGGTAGAGCGCTCGGTTGGCGTGCGAGAGGTACTGGGATCGATACCCAGCGCCTCCGGATTCTTTAACACACCTACATTCGCACCTTGCCATGCAAGTGGAATAATTCACAACTAGCAGAGGTGTCTAGGCAGATACAAACGAAAGATTAGCATCCACAATTGGCAAGCGTGCTTTTATTCGTGCGCAGGAAGCACCCTCCTCCCACACCTACACTTAATTTAGAAACAGTACAAGTGTTCCCATAATATTCTCAAGCCTACGTCGGAAAGATATGCCTTTTGCCGAGTTCACGTAAATCCCACTGCACGTTCCCATTCTTTGCTTGCAGTCGGCTGCTACTGGTGTTGCTGGTTGTGACTGCTGATAACAGATGCCGTAGCAATCAATTCATGGAGTGAATTGTATGTTTTGAGATAGTCTGTCTCTGACAAGCAAGCGCAGGTGATATAGGTGCGAACACAGGAAGCTTGCAGCCCCTCGCTGCCTGCAGACACAGAGCAGCCACACTGGGAGAGCGGCCTAAGCCGTAGGCGAAATGTGCTCATTCGCTTTGGCGCGACGTCGAACTATAAATAAGGCTGCCACTAGCGTGAGCGATGCGTGAGCGTCGTGTAAATTCGGAAAAGTCGGCTGCATGGGTGATTGCCAAGTTTGGGGAGCGTTTCGGAGTATGATCAGTGCAATGGAGACGCGGAAACTTGTTGTGGCCCAGTGTTTTGCAGTTGGACGACAAGAGTGGTACACAGTAGCAAAGAGCGAGGCACTGAGATGGCATGAACAATGGAGTGCACAATGGGGCTCGAGATGTGCTTGTTATCTCAGGTGCTGTGTGATTGTCGACAAGGATTGAAATGGTCCCATTTGTGACCGCACTTTCAATTTAAGACGTTAAAAACAGACGGAATTTGCATTCGTAATACCAGAGCATCGAAACTACTTGGAACTCTTGTGTATATGAACGTGTCCGCGCCTTTGTACTCTGGTACCTTCGCCGCTACAAACCAACCAACCATCGTCTCCGTGCACATCAGAGTCGCAAAGAATGGAGAATATGCAGGCTTTGTCGTGTGTGCAGCCGTAGCTCAGTTGGCAGATCGTTCGCTTAGTGTGTGAAAGGTCTCGGGTTCAAGCCCCGGCGCCTCCATGTTTTGTGGTCAGTGCATGGTAAGTGCTGGTCGCGGCGAACCTAAAGGCACGCTAGAAGTTGCAAAACCAGCGTCACAGACTGATATGATGTGTACTGACATAAGGAGAGCAAGATGTAAGTGTGGGGACCGGCTGTTATCGAGGTGTCATCGAGTGCAGATCTGTCTAAGGTATCAAGGCTTAACGTCATTGAAGTCTAGAGTTTGGACAACACGTTCGTCATACTCAGAGCGATGTCCGAACTCTATTTTCGACGTTATGCGTGCCACTTTCATTGTGGCCAACTACGATTCGATACAGAATGCACGAAACCTGAAAGACACCCTCACTGATACATAGAGAGTAGGATTTGTCTGCGGAATAATGGGAGTGCAAGGGTCTGTGACGTTGATATGGCTGTATGTAGCACTATTAGTCACCGGGGGGGTGGGCGTAGCTCAGATGGTAGAGCGCTCGGTAGGCGTGCGAGAGGTACCGGGATCGATACCCAGCGCCTCCGGATTTTTTAACACACCTACATTCGCACCTTGCCATGCAAGTGGAATAATTCACAACTAGCAGAGGTGTCTAGGCAGATACAAGCGAAAGATTAGCATCCACAATTGGCAAGCGTGCTTTTATTCGTGCACAGGAAGCACCCTCCTCCCACACCTACACTTAATTTAGAAACAGTACAAGTGTTCCCATAATATTCTCAAGCCTACGTCGGAAAGATATGCCTTTTGCCGAGTTCACGTAAATCCCACTGCACGTTCCCATTCTTTGCGTGCAGTCGGCTGCTACTGGTGTTGCTGGTTGTGACTGCTGATAACAGATGCCGTAGCAATCAATTCATGGAGTGAATTGTATGTTTTGAGATAGTCTGTCTCTGACAAGCAAGCGCAGGTGATATAGGTGCGAACACAGGAAGCTTGCAGCCCCTCGCTGCCTGCAGACACAGAGCAGCCACACTGGGAGAGCGGCCTAAGCCGTAGGCGAAATGTGCTCATTCGCTTTGGCGCGACGTCGAACTATAAATAAGGCTGCCACTAGCGTGAGCGTCGTGTAAATTCGGAAAAGTCGGCTGCATGGGTGATTGCCAAGTTTGGGGAGCGTTTCGGAGTATGATCAGTGCAATGGAGACGCGGAAACTTGTTGTGGCCCAGTGTTTTGCAGTTGGACGACAAGAGTGGTACACAGTAGCAAAGAGCGAGGCACTGAGATGGCATGAACAATGGAGTGCACAATGGGGCTCGAGATGTGCTTGTTATCTCAGGTGCTGTGTGATTGTCGACAAGGAGTGAAATGGACCCATTTGTGACCGCACTTTCAATTTAAGACGTTAAAAACAGACGGAATTTGCATTCGTAATACCAGAGCATCGAAACTACTTGGAACTCTTGTGTATATGAACGTGTCCGCGCCTTTGTACTCTGGTACCTTCGCCGCTACAAACCAACCAACCATCGTCTCCGTGCACATCAGAGTCGCAAAGAATGGAGAATATGCAGGCTTTGTCGTGTGTGCAGCTGTAGCTCAGTTGGCAGATCGTTCGCTTAGTGTGTGAAAGGTCTCGGGTTCAAGCCCCGGCGCCTCCATGTTTTGTGGTCAGTGCATGGTAAGTGCTGGTCGCGGCGAACCTAAAGGCACGCTAGAAGTTGCAAAACCAGCGTCACAGACTGATATGATGTGTACTGACATAAGGAGAGCAAGATGTAAGTGTGGGGACCGGCTGTTATCGAGGTGTCATCGAGTGCAGATCTGTCTAAGGTATCAAGGCTTAACGTCATTGAAGTCTAGAGAGTGGACAACACGTTCGTCATACTCAGAGCGATGTCCGAACTCTATTTTCGACGTTATGCGTGCCACTTTCATTGTGGCCAACTACGATTCGATACAGAATGCACGAAACCTGAAAGACACCCTCACTGATACATAGAGAGTAGGATTTGTCTGCGGAATAATGGGAGTGCAAGGGTCTGTGACGTTGATATGGCTGTATGTAGCACTATTAGTCACCGGGGGGGGTGGGCGTAGCTCAGATGGTAGAGCGCTCGGTTGGCGTGCGAGAGGTACTGGGATCGATACCCAACGCCTCCGGATTTTTTAACACACCTACATTCGCACCTTGCCATGCAAGTGGAATAATTCACAACTAGCAGAGGTGTCTAGGCAGATACAAGCGAAAGATTAGCATCCACAATTGGCAAGCGTGCTTTTATTCGTGCGCAGGAAGCACCCTCCTCCCACACCTACACTTAATTTAGAAACAGTACAAGTGTTCCCATAATATTCTCAAGCCTACGTCGGAAAGATATGCCTTTTGCCTAGTTCACGTAAATCCCACTGCACGTTCCCATTCTTTGCGTGCAGTCGGCTGCTACTGGTGTTGCTGGATGTGACTGCTGATAACAGATGCCGTAGCAATCAATTCATGGAGTGAATTGTATGTTTTGAGATAGTCTGTCTCTGACAAGCAAGCGCAGGTGATATAGGTGCGAACACAGGAAGCTTGCAGCCCCTCGCTGCCTGCAGACACAGAGCAGCCACACTGGGAGAGCGGCCTAAGCCGTAGGCGAAATGTGCTCATTCGCTTTGGCGCGACGTCGAACTATAAATAAGGCTGCCACTAGCGTGAGCGATGCGTGAGCGTCGTGTAAATTCGGAAAAGTCGGCTGCATGGGTGATTGCCAAGTTTGGGGAGCGTTTCGGAGTATGATCAGTGCAATGGAGACGCGGAAACTTGTTGTGGCCCAGTGTTTCGCAGTTGGACGACAAGAGTGGTACACAGTAGCAAAGAGCGAGGCACTGAGATGGCATGAACAATGGAGTGCACAATGGGGCTCGAGATGTGCTTGTTATCTCAGGTGCTGTGTGATTGTCGACAAGGAGTGACATGGACCAATTTGTGACCGCCCTTTCAATTTAAGACGTTAAAAACAGACGGAATTTGCATTCGTAATACCAGAGCATCGAAACTACTTGGAACTCTTGTGTATATGAACGTGTCCGCGCCTTTGTACTCTGGTACCTTCGCCGCTACAAACCAACCAACCATCGTGTCCGTGCACATCAGAGTCGCAAAGAATGGAGAATAGGCAGGCTTTGTCGTGTGTGCAGCCGTAGCTCAGTTGGCAGATCGTTCGCTTAGTGGGTGAAAGGTCTCGGGTTCAAGCCCCGGCGCCTCCATGTTTTGTGGTCAGTGCATGGTAAGTGCTGGTCGCGGCGAACCTAAAGGCACGCTAGAAGTTGCAAAACCAGCGTCACAGACTGATATGATGTGTACTGACATAATGAGAGCAAGATGTAAGTGTGGGGACCGGCTGTTATCGAGGTGTCATCGAGTGCATATCTGTCTAAGGTATCAAGGCTTAACGTCATTGAAGTGTAGAGAGTGGACAACACGTTCGTCATACTCAGAGCGATGTCCAAACTCTATTTTCGACGTTATGCGTGCCACTTTCATTGTGGCCAACTACGATTCGATACAGAATGCACGAAACCTGAAAGACACCCTCACTGATACATAGAGAGTAGGATTTGTCTGCGGAATAATGGGAGTGCAAGGGTCTGTGACGTTGATATGGCTGTATGTAGCACTATTAGTCACCGGGGGGGTGGGCGTAGCTCAGATGGTAGAGCGCTCGGTTGGCGTGCGAGAGGTACTGGGATCGATACCCAGCGCCTCCGGATTTTTTAACACACCTACATTCGCACCTTGCCATGCAAGTGGAATAATTCACAACTAGCAGAGGTGTCTAGGCAGATACAAGCGAAAGATTAGCATCCTCAATTGGCAAGCGTGCTTTTATTCGTGCGCAGGAAGCACCCTCCTCCCACACCTACGCTTAATTTAGAAACAGTACAAGTGTTCCCATAATATTGTCAAGCCTACGTCGGAAAGATATGCCTTTTGCCGAGTTCACGTAAATCCCACTGCACGTTCCCATTCTTTGCGTGCAGTCGGCTGCTACTGGTGTTGCTGGTTGTGACTGCTGATAACAGATGCCGTAGCAATCAATTCATGGAGTGAATTGTATGTTTTGAGATAGTCTGTCTCTGACAAGCAAGCGCAGGTGATATAGGTGCGAACACAGGAAGCTTGCAGCCCCTCGCTGCCTGCAGACACAGAGCAGCCACACTGGGAGAGCGGCCTAAGCCGTAGGCGAAATGTGCTCATTCGCTTTGGCGCGACGTCGAACTATAAATAAGGCTGCCACTAGCGTGAGCGATGCGTGAGCGTCGTGTAAATTCGGAAAAGTCGGCTGCATGGGTGATTGCCAAGTTTGGGGAGCGTTTCGGAGTATGATCAGTGCAATGGAGACGCGGAAACTTGTTGTGGCCCAGTGTTTTGCAGTTGGACGACAAGAGTGGTACACAGTAACAAAGAGCGAGGCACTGAGATGGCATGAACAATGGAGTGCACAATGGGGCTCGAGATGTGCTTGTTATCTCAGGTGCTGTGTGATTGTCGACAAGGAGTGAAATGGACCCATTTGTGACCGCCCTTTCAATTTAAGACGTTAAAAACAGACGGAATTTGCATTCGTAATACCAGAGCATCGAAACTACTTGGAACTCTTGTGTATATGATCGTGTCCGCGCCTTTGTACTCTGGTACCTTCGCCGCTACAAACCAACCAACCATCGTGTCCGTGCACATCAGAGTCGCAAAGAATGGAGAATATGCAGGCTTTGTCGTGTGTGCAGCTGTAGCTCAATTGGCAGATCGTTCGGTTAGTGTGTGAAAGGTCTCGTGTTCAAGCCCCGGCGCCTCCATATTTTGTGGTCAGTGCATGGTAAGTGCTGGTCGCGACGAACCTAAAGGCACGCTAGAAGTTGCAAAACCAGCGTCACAGACTGATATGATGTGTACTGACATAAGGAGAGCAAGATGTAAGTGTGGGGACCGGCTGTTATCGAGGTGTCATCGAGTGCAGATCTGTCTAAGGTATCAAGGCTTAACGTCATTGAAGTCTAGAGAGTGGACAACACGTTCGTCATACTCAGAGCGATGTCCGAACTCTATTTTCGACGTTATGCGTGCCACTTTCATTGTGGCCAACTACGATTCGATACAGAATGCACGAAACCTGAAAGACACCCTCACTAATACATAGAGAGTAGGATTTGTCTGCGGAATAATGGGAGTGCAAGGGTCTGTGACGTTGATATGGCTGTATGTAGCACTATTAGTCACCGGGGGGGTGGGCGTAGCTCAGATGGTAGAGCGCTTGGTTGGCGTGCGAGAGGTACTGGGATCGATACCCAGCGCCTCCGGATTTTTTAACACACCTACATTCGCACCTTGCCATGCAAGTGGAATAATTCACAACTAGCAGAGGTGTCTAGGCAGATACAAACGAAAGATTAGCATCCACAATTGGCAAGCGTGCTTTTATTCGTGCGCAGGAAGCACCCTCCTCCCACACCTACACTTAATTTAGAAACAGTACAAGTGTTCCCATAATATTCTCAAGCCTACGTCGGAAAGATATGCCTTTTGCCGAGTTCACGTAAATCCCACTGCACGTTCCCATTCTTTGCGTGCAGTCGGCTGCTACTGGTGTTGCTGGTTGTGACTGCTGATAACAGATGCCGTAGCAATCAATTCATGGAGTGAATTGTATGTTTTGAGATAGTCTGTCTCTGACAAGCAAGCGCAGGTGATATAGGTGCGAACACAGGAAGCTTGCAGCCCCTCGCTGCCTGCAGACACAGAGCAGCCACACTGGGAGAGCGGCCTAAGCCGTAGGCGAAATGTGCTCATTCGCTTTGGCGCGACGTCGAACTATAAATAAGGCTGCCACTAGCGTGAGCGATGCGTGAGCGTCGTGTAAATTCGGAAAAGTCGGCTGCATGGGTGATTGCCAAGTTTGGGGAGCGTTTCGGAGTATGATCAGTGCAATGGAGACGCGGAAACTTGTTGTGGCCCAGTGTTTTGCAGTTGGACGACAAGAGTGGTACACAGTAGCAAAGAGCGAGGCACTGAGATGGCATGAACAATGGAGTGCACAATGGGGCTCGAGATGTGCTTGTTATCTCAGGTGCTGTGTGATTGTCGACAAGGAGTGAAATGGACCCATTTGTGACCGCCCTTTCAATTTAAGACGTTAAAAACAGACGGAATTTGCATTCGTAATACCAGAGCATCGAAACTACTTGGAACTCTTGTGTATATGAACGTGTCCGCGCCTTTGTACTCTGGTACCTTCGCCGCTACAAACCAACCAACCATCGTCTCCGTGCACATCAGAGTCGCAAAGAATGGAGAATATGCAGGCTTTGTCGTGTGTGCAGCCGTAGCTCAGTTGGCAGATCGTTCGCTTAGTGTGTGAAAGGTCTCGGGTTCAAGCCCCGGCGCCTCCATGTTTTGTGGTCAGTGCATGGTAAGTGCTGGTCGCGGCGAACCTAAAGGCACGCTAGAAGTTGCAAAACCAGCGTCACAGACTGATATGATGTGTACTGACATAAGGAGAGCAAGATGTAAGTGTGGGGACCGGCTGTTATCGAGGTGTCATCGAGTGCAGATCTGTCTAAGGTATCAAGGCTTAACGTCATTGAAGTCTAGAGTTTGGACAACACGTTCGTCATACTCAGAGCGATGTCCGAACTCTATTTTCGACGTTATGCGTGCCACTTTCATTGTGGCCAACTACGATTCGATACAGAATGCACGAAACCTGAAAGACACCCTCACTGATACATAGAGAGTAGGATTTGTCTGCGGAATAATGGGAGTGCAAGGGTCTGTGACGTTGATATGGCTGTATGTAGCACTATTAGTCACCGGGGGGGTGGGCGTAGCTCAGATGGTAGAGCGCTCGGTAGGCGTGCGAGAGGTACCGGGATCGATACCCAGCGCCTCCGGATTTTTTAACACACCTACATTCGCACCTTGCCATGCAAGTGGAATAATTCACAACTAGCAGAGGTGTCTAGGCAGATACAAGCGAAAGATTAGCATCCACAATTGGCAAGCGTGCTTTTATTCGTGCACAGGAAGCACCCTCCTCCCACACCTACACTTAATTTAGAAACAGTACAAGTGTTCCCATAATATTCTCAAGCCTACGTCGGAAAGATATGCCTTTTGCCGAGTTCACGTAAATCCCACTGCACGTTCCCATTCTTTGCGTGCAGTCGGCTGCTACTGGTGTTGCTGGTTGTGACTGCTGATAACAGATGCCGTAGCAATCAATTCATGGAGTGAATTGTATGTTTTGAGATAGTCTGTCTCTGACAAGCAAGCGCAGGTGATATAGGTGCGAACACAGGAAGCTTGCAGCCCCTCGCTGCCTGCAGACACAGAGCAGCCACACTGGGAGAGCGGCCTAAGCCGTAGGCGAAATGTGCTCATTCGCTTTGGCGCGACGTCGAACTATAAATAAGGCTGCCACTAGCGTGAGCGATGCGTGAGCGTCGTGTAAATTCGGAAAAGTCGGCTGCATGGGTGATTGCCAAGTTTGGGGAGCGTTTCGGAGTATGATCAGTGCAATGGAGACGCGGAAACTTGTTGTGGCCCAGTGTTTTGCAGTTGGACGACAAGAGTGGTACACAGTAGCAAAGAGCGAGGCACTGAGATGGCATGAACAATGGAGTGCACAATGGGGCTCGAGATGTGCTTGTTATCTCAGGTGCTGTGTGATTGTCGACAAGGAGTGAAATGGACCCATTTGTGACCGCCCTTTCAATTTAAGACGTTAAAAACAGACGGAATTTGCATTCGTAATACCAGAGCATCGAAACTACTTGGAACTCTTGTGTATATGAACGTGTCCGCGCCTTTGTACTCTGGTACCTTCGCCGCTACAAACCAACCAACCATCGTGTCCGTGCACATCAGAGTCGCAAAGAATGGAGAATATGCAGGCTTTGTCGTGTGTGCAGCTGTAGCTCAGTTGGCAGATCGTTCGCTTAGTGTGTGAAAGGTCTCGGGTTCAAGCCCCGGCGCCTCCATGTTTTGTGGTCAGTGCATGGTAAGTGCTGGTCGCGGCGAACCTAAAGGCACGCTAGAAGTTGCAAAACCAGCGTCACAGACTGATATGATGTGTACTGACATAAGGAGAGCAAGATGTAAGTGTGGGGACCGGCTGTTATCGAGGTGTCATCGAGTGCAGATCTGTCTAAGGTATCAAGGCTTAACGTCATTGAAGTCTAGAGAGTGGACAACACGTTCGTCATACTCAGAGCGATGTCCGAACTCTATTTTCGACGTTATGCGTGCCACTTTCATTGTGGCCAACTACGATTCGATACAGAATGCACGAAACCTGAAAGACACCCTCACTGATACATAGAGAGTAGGATTTGTCTGCGGAATAATGGGAGTGCAAGGGTCTGTGACGTTGATATGGCTGTATGTAGCACTATTAGTCACCGGGGGGGTGGGCGTAGCTCAGATGGTAGAGCGCTCGGTTGGCGTGCGAGAGGTACTGGGATCGATACCCAACGCCTCCGGATTTTTTAACACACCTACATTCGCACCTTGCCATGCAAGTGGAATAATTCACAACTAGCAGAGGTGTCTAGGCAGATACAAGCGAAAGATTAGCATCCACAATTGGCAAGCGTGCTTTTATTCGTGCGCAGGAAGCACCCTCCTCCCACACCTACACTTAATTTAGAAACAGTACAAGTGTTCCCATAATATTCTCAAGCCTACGTCGGAAAGATATGCCTTTTGCCTAGTTCACGTAAATCCCACTGCACGTTCCCATTCTTTGCGTGCAGTCGGCTGCTACTGGTGTTGCTGGTTGTGACTGCTGATAACAGATGCCGTAGCAATCAATTCATGGAGTGAATTGTATGTTTTGAGATAGTCTGTCTCTGACAAGCAAGCGCAGGTGATATAGGTGCGAACACAGGAAGCTTGCAGCCCCTCGCTGCCTGCAGACACAGAGCAGCCACACTGGGAGAGCGGCCTAAGCCGTAGGCGAAATGTGCTCATTCGCTTTGGCGCGACGTCGAACTATAAATAAGGCTGCCACGAGCGTGAGCGTCGTGTAAAGTCGTAAAAGTCGGCTGCATCGGTGATTGCCAAGTTTGGGGAGCGTTTCGGAGTATGATCAGTGCAATGGAGACGCGGAAACTTGTTGTGGCCCAGTGTTTTGCAGTTGGACGACAAGAGTGGTACACAGTAGCGAAGAGCGAGGCACTGAGATGGCATGAACAATGGAGTGCACAATGGGGCTCGAGATGTGCTTGTTATCTCAGGTGCTGTGTGATTGTCGACAAGGAGTGAAATGGACCAATTTGTGACCGCCCTTTCAATTTAAGACGTTAAAAACAGACGGAATTTGCATTCGTAATACCAGAGCATCGAAACTACTTGGAACTCTTGTGTATATGAACGTGTCCGCGCCTTTGTACTCTGGTACCTTCGTCGCTGCAAACCAACCAACCATCGTGTCCGTGCACATCAGAGTCGCAAAGAATGGAGAATAGGCAGGCTTTGTCGTGTGTGCAGCCGTAGCTCAGTTGGCAGATCGTTCGCTTAGTGTGTGAAAGGTCTCGGGTTCAAGCCCCGGCGCCTCCATGTTTTGTGGTCAGTGCATGGTAAGTGCTGGTCGCGGCGAACCTAAAGGCACGCTAGAAGTTGCAAAACCAGCGTCACAGACTGATATGATGTGTACTGACATAAGGAGAGCAAGATGTAAGTGTGGGGACCGGCTGTTATCGAGGTGTCATCGAGTGCATATCTGTCTAAGGTATCAAGGCTTAACGTCATTGAAGTCTAGAGAGTGGACAACACGTTCGTCATACTCAGAGCGATGTCCGAACTCTATTTTCGACGTTATGCGTGCCACTTTCATTGTGGCCAACTACGATTCGATACAGAATGCACGAAACCTGAAAGACACCCTCACTGATACATAGAGAGTAGGATTTGTCTGCAGAATAATGGGAGTGCAAGGGTCTGTGACGTTGATATGGCTGTATGTAGCACTATTAGTCACCGGGGAGGATGGGCGTAGCTCAGATGGTAGGGCGCTCGGTTAGCGTGCGAGAGGTACTGGGATCGATACCCAGCGCCTCCGGATTTTTTAACACACCTACATTCGCACCTTGCCATGCAAGTGGAATAATTCACAACTAGCAGAGGTGTCTAGGCAGATACAAGCGAAAGATTAGCATCCACAATTGGCAAGCGTGCTTTTATTCGTGCGCAGGAAGCACCCTCCTCCCACACCTACACTTAATTTAGAAACAGTACAAGTGTTCCCATAATATTCTCAAGCCTACGTCGGAAAGATATGCCTTTTGCCGAGTTCACGTAAATCCCACTGCACGTTCCCATTCTTTGCGTGCAGTCGGCTGCTACTGGTGTTGCTGGTTGTGACTGCTGATATCAGATGCCGTAGCAATCAATTCATGGAGTATGTTGTGAGATAGTCTGTCTCTGACAAGCAAGCGCAGGTGATATAGGTGCGAACACAGGAAGCTTGCAGCCCCTCGCTGCCTGCAGACACAGAGCAGCCACACTGGGAGAGCGGCCTAAGCCGTAGGCGAAATGTGCTCATTCGCTTTGGCGCGACGTCGAACTATAAATAAGGCTGCCACGAGCGTGAGCGTCGTGTAAAGTCGTAAAAGTCGGCTGCATCGGTGATTGCCAAGTTTGGGGAGCGTTTCGGAGTATGATCAGTGCAATGGAGACGCGGAAACTTGTTGTGGCCCAGTGTTTTGCAGTTGGACGACAAGAGTGGTACACAGTAGCGAAGAGCGAGGCACTGAGATGGCATGAACAATGGAGTGCACAATGGGGCTCGAGATGTGCTTGTTATCTCAGGTGCTGTGTGATTGTCGACAAGGAGTGAAATGGACCAATTTGTGACCGCCCTTTCAATTTAAGACGTTAAAAACAGACGGAATTTGCATTCGTAATACCAGAGCATCGAAACTACTTGGAACTCTTGTGTATATGAACGTGTCCGCGCCTTTGTACTCTGGTACCTTCGCCGCTACAAACCAACCAACCATCGTGTCCGTGCAAATCAGAGTCATAAAGAATGGAGAATAGGCAGGCTTTGTCGTGTGTGCAGCCGTAGCTCAGTTGGCAGATCGTTCGCTTAGTGTGTGAAAGGTCTCGGGTTCAAGCCCCGGCGCCTCCATGTTTTGTGGTCAGTGCATGGTAAGTGCTGGTCGCGGCGAACCTAAAGGCACGCTAGAAGTTGCAAAACCAGCGTCACAGACTGATATGATGTGTACTGACATAAGGAGAGCAAGATGTAAGTGTGGGGACCGGCTGTTATCGAGGTGTCATCGAGTGCATATCTGTCTAAGGTATCAAGGCTTAACGTCATTGAAGTCTAGAGAGTGGACAACACGTTCGTCATACTCAGAGCGATGTCCGAACTCTATTTTCGACGTTATGCGTGCCACTTTCATTGTGGCCAACTACGATTCGATACAGAATGCACGAAACCTGAAAGACACCCTCACTGATACATAGAGAGTAGGATTTGTCTGCGGAATAATGGGAGTGCAAGGGTCTGTGACGTTGATATGGCTGTATGTAGCACTATTAGTCACCGGGGGGGTGGGCGTAGCTCAGATGGTAGAGCGCTCGGTTGGCGTGCGAGAGGTACTGGGATCGATACCCTGCGCCTCCGGATTTTTTAACACACCTACATTCGCACCTTGCCATGCAAGTGGAATAATTCACAACTAGCAGAGGTGTCTAGGCAGATACAAGCGAAAGATTAGCATCCACAATTGGCAAGCGTGCTTTTATTCGTGCGCAGGAAGCACCCTCCTCCCACACCTACACTTAATTTAGAAACAGTACAAGTGTTCCCATAATATTCTCAAGCCTACGTCGGAAAGATATGCCTTTTGCCGAGTTCACGTAAATCCCACTGCACGTTCCCATTCTTTGCGTGCAGTCGGCTGCTACTGGTGTTGCTGGTTGTGACTGCTGATAACAGATGCCGTAGCAATCAATTCATGGAGTGAATTGTATGTTTTGAGATAGTCTGTCTCTGACAAGCAAGCGCAGGTGATATAGGTGCGAACACAGGAAGCTTGCAGCCCCTCGCTGCCTGCAGACACAGAGCAGCCACACTGGGAGAGCGGCCTAAGCCGTAGGCGAAATGTGCTCATTCGCTTTGGCGCGACGTCGAACTATAAATAAGGCTGCCACGAGCGTGAGCGTCGTGTAAAGTCGTAAAAGTCGGCTGCATCGGTGATTGCCAAGTTTGGGGAGCGTTTCGGAGTATGATCAGTGCAATGGAGACGCGGAAACTTGTTGTGGCCCAGTGTTTTGCAGTTGGACGACAAGAGTGGTACACAGTAGCGAAGAGCGAGGCACTGAGATGGCATGAACAATGGAGTGCACAATGGGGCTCGAGATGTGCTTGTTATCTCAGGTGCTGTGTGATTGTCGACAAGGAGTGAAATGGACCAATTTGTGACCGCCCTTTCAATTTAAGACGTTAAAAACAGACGGAATTTGCATTCGTAATACCAGAGCATCGAAACTACTTGGAACTCTTGTGTATATGAACGTGTCCGCGCCTTTGTACTCTGGTACCTTCGTCGCTGCAAACCAACCAACCATCGTGTCCGTGCACATCAGAGGCGCAAAGAATGGAGAATAGGCAGGCTTTGTCGTGTGTGCAGCCGTAGCTCAGTTGGCAGATCGTTCGCTTAGTGTGTGAAAGGTCTCGGGTTCAAGCCCCGGCGCCTCCATGTTTTGTGGTCAGTGCATGGTAAGTGCTGGTCGCGGCGAACCTAAAGGCACGCTAGAAGTTGCAAAACCAGCGTCACAGACTGATATGATGTGTACTGACATAAGGAGAGCAAGATGTAAGTGTGGGGACCGGCTGTTATCGAGGTGTCATCGAGTGCATATCTGTCTAAGGTATCAAGGCTTAACGTCATTGAAGTCTAGAGAGTGGACAACACGTTCGTCATACTCAGAGCGATGTCCGAACTCTATTTTCGACGTTATGCGTGCCACTTTCATTGTGGCCAACTACGATTCGATACAGAATGCACGAAACCTGAAAGACACCCTCACTGATACATAGAGAGTAGGATTTGTCTGCAGAATAATGGGAGTGCAAGCGTCTGTGACGTTGATATGGCTGTATGTAGCACTATTAGTCACCGGGGAGGATGGGCGTAGCTCAGATGGTAGAGCGCTCGGTTAGCGTGCGAGAGGTACTGGGATCGATACCCAGCGCCTCCGGATTTTTTAACACACCTACATTCGCACCTTGCCATGCAAGTGGAATAATTCACAACTAGCAGAGGTGTCTAGGCAGATACAAGCGAAAGATTAGCATCCACAATTGGCAAGCGTGCTTTTATTCGTGCGCAGGAAGCACCCTCCTCCCACACCTACACTTAATTTAGAAACAGTACAAGTGTTCCCATAATATTCTCAAGCCTACGTCGGAAAGATATGCCTTTTGCCGAGTTCACGTAAATCCCACTGCACGTTCCCATTCTTTGCGTGCAGTCGGCTGCTACTGGTGTTGCTGGTTGTAACTGCTGATATCAGATGCCGTAGCAATCAATTCATGGAGTATGTTGTGAGATAGTCTGTCTCTGACAAGCAAGCGCAGGTGATATAGGTGCGAACACAGGAAGCTTGCAGCCCCTCGCTGCCTGCAGACACAGAGCAGCCACACTGGGAGAGCGGCCTAAGCCGTAGGCGAAATGTGCTCATTCGCTTTGGCGCGACGTCGAACTATAAATAAGGCTGCCACGAGCGTGAGCGTCGTGTAAAGTCGTAAAAGTCGGCTGCATCGGTGATTGCCAAGTTTGGGGAGCGTTTCGGAGTATGATCAGTGCAATGGAGACGCGGAAACTTGTTGTGGCCCAGTGTTTTGCAGTTGGACGACAAGAGTGGTACACAGTAGCGAAGAGCGAGGCACTGAGATGGCATGAACAATGGAGTGCACAATGGGGCTCGAGATGTGCTTGTTATCTCAGGTGCTGTGTGATTGTCGACAAGGAGTGAAATGGACCAATTTGTGACCGCCCTTTCAATTTAAGACGTTAAAAACAGACGGAATTTGCATTCGTAATACCAGAGCATCGAAACTACTTGGAACTCTTGTGTATATGAACGTGTCCGCGCCTTTGTACTCTGGTACCTTCGCCGCTACAAACCAACCAACCATCGTGTCCGTGCACATCAGAGTCGCAAAGAATGGAGAATAGGCAGGCTTTGTCGTGTGTGCAGCCGTAGCTCAGTTGGCAGATCGTTCGCTTAGTGTGTGAAAGGTCTCGGGTTCAAGCCCCGGCGCCTCCATGTTTTGTGGTCAGTGCATGGTAAGTGCTGGTCGCGGCGAACCTAAAGGCACGCTAGAAGCTGCAAAACCAGCGTCACAGACTGATATGATGTGTACTGACATAAGGAGAGCAAGATGTAAGTGTGGGGACCGGCTGTTATCGAGGTGTCATCGAGTGCATATCTGTCTAAGGTATCAAGGCTTAACGTCATTGAAGTCTAGAGAGTGGACAACACGTTCGTCATACTCAGAGCGATGTCCGAACTCTATTTTCGACGTTATGCGTGCCACTTTCATTGTGGCCAACTACGATTCGATACAGAATGCACGAAACCTGAAAGACACCCTCACTGATACATAGAGAGTAGGATTTGTCTGCAGAATAATGGGAGTGCAAGGGTCTGTGACGTTGATATGGCTGTATGTAGCACTATTAGTCACCGGGGAGGATGGGCGTAGCTCAGATGGTAGAGCGCTCGGTTAGCGTGCGAGAGGTACTGGGATCGATACCCAGCGCCTCCGGATTTTTTAACACACCTACATTCGCACCTTGCCATGCAAGTGGAATAATTCACAACTAGCAGAGGTGTCTAGGCAGATACAAGCGAAAGATTAGCATCCACAATTGGCAAGCGTGCTTTTATTCGTGCGCAGGAAGCACCCTCCTCTCACACCTACACTTAATTTAGAAACAGTACAAGTGTTCCCATAATATTCTCAAGCCTACGTCGGAAAGATATGCCTTTTGCCGAGTTCACGTAAATCCCACTGCACGTTCCCATTCTTTGCGTGCAGTCGGCTGCTACTGGTGTTGCTGGTTGTGACTGCTGATATCAGATGCCGTAGCAATCAATTCATGGAGTATGTTGTGAGATAGTCTGTCTCTGACAAGCAAGCGCAGGTGATATAGGTGCGAACACAGGAAGCTTGCAGCCCCTCGCTGCCTGCAGACACAGAGCAGCCACACTGGGAGAGCGGCCTAAGCCGTAGGCGAAATGTGCTCATTCGCTTTGGCGCGACGTCGAACTATAAATAAGGCTGCCACGAGCGTGAGCGTCGTGTAAAGTCGTAAAAGTCGGCTGCATCGGTGATTGCCAAGTTTGGGGAGCGTTTCGGAGTATGATCAGTGCAATGGAGACGCGGAAACTTGTTGTGGCCCAGTGTTTTGCAGTTGGACGACAAGAGTGGTACACAGTAGCGAAGAGCGAGGCACTGAGATGGCATGAACAATGGAGTGCACAATGGGGCTCGAGATGTGCTTGTTATCTCAGGTGCTGTGTGATTGTCGACAAGGAGTGAAATGGACCAATTTGTGACCGCCCTTTCAATTTAAGACGTTAAAAACAGACGGAATTTGCATTCGTAATACCAGAGCATCGAAACTACTTGGAACTCTTGTGTATATGAACGTGTCCGCGCCTTTGTACTCTGGTACCTTCGTCGCTGCAAACCAACCAACCATCGTGTCCGTGCACATCAGAGTCGCAAAGAATGGAGAATAGGCAGGCTTTGTCGTGTGTGCAGCCGTAGCTCAGTTGGCAGATCGTTCGCTTAGTGTGTGAAAGGTCTCGGGTTCAAGCCCCGGCGCCTCCATGTTTTGTGGTCAGTGCATGGTAAGTGCTGGTCGCGGCGAACCTAAAGGCACGCTAGAAGCTGCAAAACCAGCGTCACAGACTGATATGATGTGTACTGACATAAGGAGAGCAAGATGTAAGTGTGGGGACCGGCTGTTATCGAGGTGTCATCGAGTGCATATCTGTCTAAGGTATCAAGGCTTAACGTCATTGAAGTCTAGAGAGTGGACAACACGTTCGTCATACTCAGAGCGATGTCCGAACTCTATTTTCGACGTTATGCGTGCCACTTTCATTGTGGCCAACTACGATTCGATACAGAATGCACGAAACCTGAAAGACACCCTCACTGATACATAGAGAGTAGGATTTGTCTGCAGAATAATGGGAGTGCAAGGGTCTGTGACGTTGATATAGCTGTATGTAGCACTATTAGTCACCGGGGGGGTGGGCGTAGCTCAGATGGTAGAGCGCTCGGTTGGCGTGAGAGAGGTACTGGGATCGATACCCAGCGCCTCCGGATTTTTTAACACACCTACATTCGCACCTTGCCATGCAAGTGGAATAATTCACAACTAGCAGAGGTGTCTAGGCAGATACAAGCGAAAGATTAGCATCCACAATTGGCAAGCGTGCTTTTATTCGTGCGCAGGAAGCACCCTCCTCCCACACCTACACTTAATTTAGAAACAGTACAAGTGTTCCCATAATATTCTCAAGCCTACGTCGGAAAGATATGCCTTTTGCCTAGTTCACGTAAATCCCACTGCACGTTCCCATTCTTTGCGTGCAGTCGGCTGCTACTGGTGTTGCTGGTTGTGACTGCTGATAACAGATGCCGTAGCAATCAATTCATGGAGTGAATTGTATGTTTTGAGATAGTCTGTCTCTGACAAGCAAGCGCAGGTGATATAGCTGCGAACACAGGAAGCTTGCAGCCCCTCGCTGCCGGCAGACACAGAGCAGCCACACTGGGAGAGCGGCCTAAGCCGTAGGCGAAATGTGCTCATTCGCTTTGGCGCGACGTCGAACTATAAATAAGGCTGCAACTAGCGTGAGCGTGCGTGAGCGTCGTGTAAAGTCGGCTGCATGGGTGATTGCCAAGTTTGGGGAGCGTTTCGGAGTATGATCAGTGCAATGGAGACGCGGAAACTTGTTGTGGCCCAGTGTTTCGCAGTTGGACGACAAGAGTGGTACACAGTAGCAAAGAGCGAGGCACTGAGATGGCATGAACAATGGAGTGCACAATGGGGCTCGAGATGTGCTTGGTATCTCAGGTGCTGTGTGATTGTCAACAAGGAGTGAAATGGACCAATTTGTGACCGCCCTTTCAATTTATGACGTTAAAAACAGACGAAATTTGCATTCGTAATACCAGAGCATCGAAACTACTTGGAACTCTTGTGTATATGAACGTGTCCGCGCCTTTGTACTCTGGTACCTTCGCCGCTACAAACCAACCAACCATCGTGTCCGTGCACATCAGAGTCATAAAGAATGGAGAATAGGCAGGCTTTGTCGTGTGTGCAGCCGTAGCTCAGTTGGCAGATCGTTCGCTTAGTGTGTGAAAGGTCTCGGGTTCAAGCCCCGGCGCCTCCATGTTTTGTGGTAAGTGCTGGTCGCGGCGAACCTAAAGGCACGCTAGAAGTTGCAAAACCAGCGTCACAGACTGATATGATGTGTACTGACATAAGGAGAGCAAGATGTAAGTGTGGGGACCGGCTGTTATCGAGGTGTCATCGAGTGCATATCAGTCTAAGGTATCAAGGCCTAACGTCATTGAAGTCTAGAGAGTGGACAACACGTTCGTCATACTCAGAGCGATGTCCGAACTCTATTTTCGACGTTATGCGTGCCACTTTCATTGTGGCCAACTACGATTCGATACAGAATGCACGAAACCTGAAAGACACCCTCACTGATACATAGAGAGTAGGATTTGTCTGCGGAATAATGGGAGTGCAAGGGTCTGTGACGTTGATATGGCTGTATGTAGCACTATTAGTCACCGGGGGGGTGGGCGTAGCTCAGATGGTAGAACGCTCGGTTGGCGTGGGAGAGGTACTGGGATCGATACCCTGCGCCTCCGGATTTTTTAACACACCTACATTCGCACCTTGCCATGCAAGTGGAATAATTCACAACTAGCAGAGGTGTCTAGGCAGACACAAGCGAAAGATTAGCATCCACAATTGGCAAGCGTGCTTTTATTCGTGCGCTGGAAGCACTCTCCTAACACACCTACACTTAATTTAGAAACAGTACAAGTGTTCCCATAATATTCTCAAGCCTACGTCGGAAAGATATGCTTTTTGCCGAGTTCACGTAAATCCCACTGCACGTTCCCATTCTTGCGTGCAGTCGGCTGCTACTGGTGTTGCTGGTTGTGACTGCTGATAACAGATGCCGCAGCAATCAATTCATGGAGTATGTTTTGAGATAGTCTGTCTCTGACAAGCAAGCGCAGGTGATATAGGTGCGAACACAGGAAGCTTGCAGCTCCTCGCTGCCTGCAGACACAGAGCAGACACACTGGGAGAGCGGCCTAAGCCGTAGGCGAAATGTGCTCATTCGCTTTGGCGCGACGTCGAACTATAAATAAGGCTGCCACTAGCGTGAGCGTTGCGTGAGCGTCGTGTAAAGTCTGAAAAGTCGGCTGCATGGGTGATTGCCAAGTTTGGGGAGCGTTTCGGAGTATGATCAGTGCAATGGAGACGCGGAAACTTGTTGTGGCCCAGTGTTTTGCAGTTGGACGACAAGAGTGGTACACAGTAGCAAAGAGCGAGGCACTGAGATGGCATGAACAATGGAGTGCACAATGGGGCTCGAGATGTGCTTGTTATCTCAGGTGCTGTGTGATTGTCGACAAGGAGTGAAATGGACCAATTTGTGACCGCCCTTTCAATTTAAGACGTTAAAAACAGACGGAATTTGCATTCGTAATACCAGAGCATCGAAACTACTTGGAACTCTTGTGTATATGAACGTGTCCGCGCCTTTGTGCTCTGGCACCTTCGCCGCTACAAACCAACCAACCATCGTGTCCGTGCACATCAGAGTCATAAAGAATGGAGAATAGGCAGGCTTTGTCGTGTGTGCAGCCGTAGCTCAGTTGGCAGATCGTTCGCTTAGTGTGTGAAAGGTCTCGGGTTCAAGCCCCGGCGCCTCCATGTTTTGTGGTAAGTGCTGGTCGCGGCGAACCTAAAGGCACGCTAGAAGTTGCAAAACCAGCGTCACAGACTGATATGATGTGTACTGACATAAGGAGAGCAAGATGTAAGTGTGGGGACCGGCTGTTATCGAGGTGTCATCGAGTGCATATCTGTCTTAGGTATCAAGGCTTAACGTCATTGAAGTCTAGAGAGTGGACAACACGTTAGTCATACTCAGAGCGATGTCCGAACTCTATTTTCGACGTTATGCGTGCCACTTTCATTGTGGCCAACTACGATTCGATACAGAATGCACGAAACCTGAAAGACACCCTCACTGATACATAGAGAGTAGGATTTGTCTGCGGAATAATGGGAGTGCAAGGGTCTGTGACGTTGATATGGCTGTATGTAGCACTATTAGTCACCGGGGGGGTGGGCGTAGCTCAGATGGTAGAACGCTCGGTTGGCGTGCGAGAGGTACTGGGATCGATACCCTGCACCTCCGGATTATTTAACACACCTACATTCGCACCTTGCCATGCAAGTGGAATAATTCACAACTAGCAGAGGTGTCTAGGCAGATACAAGCGAAAGATTAGCATCCACAATTGGCAAGCGTGCTTTTATTCGTGGGCAGGAAGCACCCTCCTCCCACACCTACACTTAATTTAGAAACAGTACAAGTGTTCCCATAATATTCTCAAGCCTACGTCGGAAAGATATGCCTTTTGCCGAGTTCACGTAAATCCCACTGCACGTTCCCATTCTTTGCGTGCAGTCGGCTGCTACTGGTGTTGCTGGTTGTGACTGCTGATAACAGATGCCGTAGCAATCAATTCATGGAGTATGTTTTGAGATAGTCTGTCTCTGACAAGCAAGCGCAGGTGATATAGGTGCGAACACAGGAAGCTTGCAGCCCCTCGCTGCCTGCAGACACAGAGCAGCCACACTGGGAGAGCGGCCTAAGCCGTAGGCGAAATGTGCTCATTCGCTTTGGCGCGACGTCGAACTATAAATAAGGCTGCCACTAGCGTGAGCGTCGTGTAAAGTCGGCTGCATGGGTGATTGCCAAGTTTGGGGAGCGTTTCGGAGTATGATCAGTGCAATGGAGACGCGGAAACTTGTTGTGGCCCAGTGTTTTGCAGTTGGACGACAAGAGTGGTACACAGTAGCAAAGAGCGAGGCACTGAGATGGCATGAACAATGGAGTGCACAATGGGGCTCGAGATGTGCTTGTTATCTCAGGTGCTGTGTGATTGTCGACAAGGAGTGAAATGGACCAATTTGTGACCGCCCTTTCAATTTAAGACGTTAAAAACAGACGGAATTTGCATTCGTAATACCAGAGCATCGAAACTACTTGGAACTCTTGTGTATATGAACGTGTCCGCGCCTTTGTGCTCTGGCACCTTCGCCGCTACAAACCAACCAACCATCGTGTCCGTGCACATCAGAGTCATAAAGAATGGAGAATAGGCAGGCTTTGTCGTGTGTGCAGCCGTAGCTCATTTGGCAGATCGTTCGCTTAGTGTGTGAAAGGTCTCGGGTTCAAGCCCCGGCGCCTCCATGTTTTGTGGTCAGTGCATGGTAAGTGCTGGTCGCGGCGAACCTAAAGGCACGCTAGAAGTTGCAAAACCAGCGTCACAGACTGATATGATGTGTACTGACATAAGGAGAGCAAGATGTAAGTGTGGGGACCGGCTGTTATCGAGGTGTCATCGAGTGCATATCTGTCTTAGGTATCAAGGCTTAACGTCATTGAAGTCTAGAGAGTGGACAACACGTTAGTCATACTCAGAGCGATGTCCGAACTCTATTTTCGACGTTATGCGTGCCACTTTCATTGTGGCCAACTACGATTCGATACAGAATGCACGAAACCTGAAAGACACCCTCACTGATACATAGAGAGTAGGATTTGTCTGCGGAATAATGGGAGTGCAAGGGTCTGTGACGTTGATATGGCTGTATGTAGCACTATTAGTCACCGGGGGGGTGGGCGTAGCTCAGATGGTAGAGCGCTCGGTTGGCGTGCGAGAGGTACTGGGATCGATACCCTGCACCTCCGGATTATTTAACACACCTACATTCGCACCTTGCCATGCAAGTGGAATAATTCACAACTAGCAGAGGTGTCTAGGCAGATACAAGCGAAAGATTATCATCCACAATTGGCAAGCGTGCTTTTATTCGTGCGCAGGAAGCACCCTCCTCCCACACCTACACTTAATTTAGAAACAGTACAAGTGTTCCCATAATATTCTCAAGCCTACGTCGGAAAGATATGCCTTTTGCCGAGTTCACGTAAATCCCACTGCACGTTCCCATTCTTTGCGTGCAGTCGGCTGCTACTGGTGTTGCTGGTTGTGACTGCTGATAACAGATGCCGTAGCAATCAATTCATGGAGTATGTTTTGAGATAGTCTGTCTCTGACAAGCAAGCGCAGGTGATATAGGTGCGAACACAGGAAGCTTGCAGCTCCTCGCTGCCTGCAGACACAGAGCAGCCACACTGGGAGAGCGGCCTAAGGCGTAGGCGAAATGTGCTCATTCGCTTTGGCGCGACGTCGAACTATAAATAAGGCTGCCACTAGCGTGAGCGTTGCGTGAGCGTCGTGTAAAGTCGGAAAAGTCGGCTGCATGGGTGATTGCCAAGTTTGGGGAGCGTTTCGGAGTATGATCAGTGCAATGGAGACGCGGAAACTTTTTGTGGCCCAGTGTTTTGCAGTTGGACGACAAGAGTGGTACACAGTAGCAAAGAGCGAGGCACTGAGATGGCATGAACAATGGAGTGCACAATGGGGCTCGAGATGTGCTTGTTATCTCAGGTGCTGTGTGATTGTCGACAAGGAGTGAAATGGGCCAATTTGTGACCGCCCTTTCAATTTAAGACGTTAAAAACAGACGGAATTTGCATTCGTAATACCAGAGCATCGAAACTACTTGGAACTCTTGTGTATATGAACGTGTCCGCGCCTTTGTACTCTGGTACCTTCGCCGCTAAAAACCAACCAACCATCGTGTCCGTGCACATCAGAGTCCCAAAAAATGGAGAATAGGCAGGCTTTGTCGTGTGTGCAGCCGTAGCTCAGTTGGCAGATCGTTCGCTTAGTGTGTGAAAGGTCTCGGGTTCAAGCCCCGGCGCCTCCATGTTTTGTGGTCAGTGCATGGTAAGTGCTGGTCGCGGCGAACCTAAAGGCACGCTAGAAGTTGCAAAACCAGCGTCACAGACTGATATGATGTGTACTGACATAAGGAGAGCAAGATGTAAGTGTGGGGACCGGCTGTTATCGAGGTGTCATCGAGTGCATTTCTGTCTAAGGTATCAAGGCTTAACGTCATTGAAGTCTAGAGAGTGGACAACACGTTCGTCATACTCAGAGCGATGTCCGAACTCTATTTTCGACGTTATGCGTGCCACTTTCATTGTGGCCAACTACGATTCGATACAGAATGCACGAAACCTGAAAGACACCCTCACTGATACATAGAGAGTAGGATTTGTCTGCGGAATAATGGGAGTGCAAGGGTCTGTGACGTTGATATGGCTGTATGTAGCACTATTAGTCACCGGGGGGGTGGGCGTAGCTCAGATGGTAGAGCGCTCGGTTGGCGTGAGAGAGGTACTGGGATCGATACCCAGCGCCTCCGGATTTTTTAACACACCTACATTCGCACCTTGCCATGCAAGTGGAATAATTCACAACTAGCAGAGGTGTCTAGGCAGATACAAGCGAAAGATTAGCATCCACAATTGGCAAGCGTGCTTTTATTCGTGCGCAGGAAGCACCCTCCTCCCACTCCTACACTTAATTTAGAAACAGTACAAGTGTTCCCATAATATTCTCAAGCCTACGTCGGAAAGATACGCCTTTTGCCGAGTTCACGTAAATCCCACTGCACGTTCCCATTCTTTGCGTGCAGTCGGCTGCTACTGGTGTTGCTGGTTGTGACTGCTGATAACAGATGCCGTAGCAATCAATTCATGGAGTGAATTGTATGTTTTGAGATAGTCTGTCTCTGACAAGCAAGCGCAGGTGATATAGCTGCGAACACAGGAAGCTTGCAGCCCCTCGCTGCCGGCAGACACAGAGCAGCCACACTGGGAGAGCGGCCTAAGCCGTAGGCGAAATGTGCTCATTCGCTTTGGCGCGACGTCGAACTATAAATAAGGCTGCCACTAGCGTGAGCGTTGCGTGAGCGTCGTGTAAAGTCGGCTGCATGGGTGATTGCCAAGTTTGGGGAGCGTTTCGGAGTATGATCAGTGCAATGGAGACGCGGAAACTTGTTGTGGCCCAGTGTTTCGCAGTTGGACGACAAGAGTGGTACACAGTAGCAAAGAGCGAGGCACTGAGATGGCATGAACAATGGAGTGCACAATGGGGCTCGAGATGTGCTTGTTATCTCAGGTGCTGTGTGATTGTCAACAAGGAGTGAAATGGACCAAATTGTGACCGCCCTTTCAATTTATGACGTTAAAAACAGACGGAATTTGCATTCGTAATACCAGAGCATCGAAACTACTTGGAACTCTTGTGTATATGAACGTGTCCGCGCCTTTGTACTCTGGTACCTTCGCCGCTACAAACCAACCAACCATCGTGTCCGTGCACATCAGAGTCATAAAGAATGAAGAATAGGCGGGCTTTGTCGTGTGTGCAGCCGTAGCTCAGTTGGCAGGTCGTTCGCTTAGTGTGTGAAAGGTCTCGGGTTCAAGCCCCGGCGCCTCCATGTTTTGTGGTCAGTGCATGGTAAGTGCTGGTCGCGGCGAACCTAAAGGCACGCTAGAAATTGCAAAACCAGCGTCACAGACTGATATGATGTGTACTGACATAAGGAGAGCAAGATGTAAGTGTGGGGACCGGCTGTTATCGAGGTGTCATCGAGTGCATATCTGTCTAAGGTATCAAGGCTTAACGTCATTGAAGTCTAGAGAGTGGACAACACGTTCGTCATACTCAGAGCGATGTCCGAACTCTATTTTGGACGTTATGCGTGCCACTTTCATTGTGGCCAACTACGATTCGATACAGAATGCACGAAACCTGAAAGACACCCTCACTGATACATAGAGAGTAGGATTTGTCTGCGGAATAATGGGAGTGCAAGGGTCTGTGACGTTGATATGGCTGTATGTAGCACTATTAGTCACCGGGGGGGTGGGCGTAGCTCAGATGGTAGAGCGCTCGGTTGGCGTGCGAGAGGTACTGGGATCGATACCCTGCGCCTCCGGATTTTTTAACACACCTACATTCGCACCTTGCCATGCAAGTGGAATAATTCACAACTAGCAGAGGTGTCTAGGCAGATACAAGCGAAAGATTAGCATCCACAATTGGCAAGCGTGCTTTTATTCGTGCGCAGGAAGCACCCTCCTCCCACACCTACACTTAATTTAGAAACAGTACAAGTGTTCCCATAATATTCTCAAGCCTACGTCGGAAAGATATGCCTTTTGCCGAGTTCACGTAAATCCCACTGCACGTTCCCATTCTTTGCGTGCAGTCGGCTGCTACTGGTGTTGCTGGTTGTGACTGCTGATAACAGATGCCGTAGCAGTCAATTCATGGAGTATGTTGTGAGATAGTCTGTCTCTGACAAGCAAGCGCAGGTGATATAGCTGCGAACACAGGAAGCTTGCAGCCCCTCGCTGCCGGCAGACACAGAGCAGCCACACTGGGAGAGCGGCCTAAGCCGTAGGCGAAATGTGCTCATTCGCTTTGGCGCGACGTCGAACTATAAATAAGGCTGCAACTAGCGTGAGCGTGCGTGAGCGTCGTGTAAAGTCGGCTGCATGGGTGATTGCCAAGTTTGGGGAGCGTTTCGGAGTATGATCAGTGCAATGGAGACGCGGAAACTTGTTGTGGCCCAGTGTTTTGCAGTTGGACGACAAGAGTGGTACACAGTAGCAAAGAGCGAGGCACTGAGATGGCATGAACAATGGAGTGCACAATGGGGCTCGAGATGTGCTTGTTATCTCAGGTGCTGTGTGATTGTCGACAAGGAGTGAAATGGACGAATTTGTGACCGCCCTTTCAATTTAAGACGTTAAAAACAGACGGAATTTGCATTCGTAATACCAGAGCATCGAAACTACTTGGAACTCTTGTGTATATGAACGTGTCCACGCCTTTGTACTCTGGTACCTTCGCCGCTACAAACCAACCAACCATCGTGTCCGTGCACATCAGAGTCGCAAAGAATGGAGAATAGGCAGGCTTTGTCGTGTGTGCAGCCGTAGCTCAGTTGGCAGATCGTTCGCTTAGTGTGTGAAAGGTCTCGGGTTCAAGCCCCGGCGCCTCCATGTTTTGTGGTCAGTGCATGGTAAGTGCTGGTCGCGGCGAACCTAAAGGCACGCTAGAAGTTGCAAAACCAGCGTCACAGACTGATATGATGTGTACTGACATAAGGAGAGCAAGATGTAAATGTGGGGACCGGCTGTTATCGAGGTGTCATCGAGTGCAGATCTGTCTAAGGTATCAAGGCTTAACGTCATTGAAGTCTAGAGAGTGGACAACACGTTCGTCATACTCAGAGCGATGTCCGAACTCTATTTCCGACGTTATGCGTGCCACTTTCATTGTGGCCAACTACGATTCGATACAGAATGCACGAAACCTGAAAGACACCCTCACTGATACATAGAGAGTAGGATTTGTCTGCGGAATAATGGGAGTGCAAGGGTCTGTGTCGTCGATATGGCTGTATGTAGCACTATTAGTCCCCGGGGGGGGTGGGCGTAGCTCAGATGGTAGAGGGCTCGGTTGGCGTGCGAGAGGTACTGGGATCGATACCCAGCGCCTTCGGATTTTTTAACACACCTACATTCGCACCTTGCCATGCAAGTGGAATAATTCACAACTAGCAGAGGTGTCTAGGCAGATACAAGCGAAAGATTAGCATCCACAATTGGCAAGCGTGCTTTTATTCGTGCGCAGGAAGCACCCTCCCCCCACACCTACACTTAATTTAGAAACAGTACAAGTGTTCCCATAATATTCTCAAGCCTACGTCGGAAAGATATGCCTTTTGCCGAGTTCACGTAAATCCCACTGCACGTTCCCATTCTTTGCGTGCAGTCGGCTGCTACTGGTGTTGCTGGTTGTGACTGCTGATAACAGATGCCGTAGCAATCAATTCATGGAGTATGTTTTGAGATAGTCTGTCTCTGACAAGCAAGCGCAGGTGATATAGGTGCGAACACAGGAAGCTTGCAGCTCCTCGCTGCCTGCAGACACAGAGCAGCCACACTGGGAGAGCGGCCTAAGCCGTAGGCGAAATGTGCTCATTCGCTTTGGCGCGACGTCGAACTATAAATAAGGCTGCCACTAGCGTGAGCGTCGTGTAAAGTCTGAAAAGTCGGCTGCATGGGTGATTGCCAAGTTTGGGGAGCGTTTCGGAGTATGATCAGTGCAATGGAGACGCGGAAACTTGTTGTGGCCCAGTGTTTTGCAGTTGGACGACAAGAGTGGTACACAGTAGCAAAGAGCGAGGCACTGAGATGGCATGAACAATGGAGTGCACAATGGGGCTCGAGATGTGCTTGTCATCTCAGGTGCTGTGTGATTGTCGACAAGGAGTGAAATGGACCAATTTGTGACCGCCCTTTCAATTTATGACGTTAAAAACAGACGGAATTTGCATTCGTAATACCAGAGCATCGAAACTACTTGGAACTCTTGTGTATATGAACGTGTCCGCGCCTTTGTACTCTGGTACCTTCGCCGCTACAAACCAACCAACCATCGTGTCCGTGCACATCAGAGTCATAAAGAATGGAGAATAGGCAGGCATTGTCGTGTGTGCAGCCATAGCTCAGTTGGCAGATCGTTCGCTTAGTGTGTGAAAGGGCTCGGGTTCAAGCCCCGCGCCTCCATGTTTTGTGGTCAGTGCATGGTAAGTGCTGGTCGCGGCGAACCTAAAGGCACGCTAGAAGTTGCAAAACCAGCGTCACAGACTGATATGATGTGTACTGACATAAGGAGAGCAAGATGTAAGTGTGGGGACCGGCTGTTATCGAGGTGTCATCGAGTGCATTTCTGTCTAAGGTATCAAGGCTTAACGTCATTGAAGTCTAGAGAGTGGACAACACGTTCGTCATACTCAGAGCGATGTCCGAACTCTATTTTCGACGTTATGCGTGCCACTTTCATTGTGGCCAACTACGATTCGATACAGAATGCACGAAACCTGAAAGACACCCTCACTGATACATAGAGAGTAGGATTTGTCTGCGGAATAATGGGAGTGCAAGGGTCTGTGACGTTGATATGGCTGTATGTAGCACTATTAGCCACCGGGGGGGTGGGCGTAGCTCAGATGGTAGAGCGCTCGGTTGGCGTGCGAGAGGTACTGGGATCGATACCCTGCGCCTCCGGATTTTTTAACACACCTACATTCGCACCTTGCCATGCAAGTGGAATAATTCACAACTAGCAGAGGTGTCTAGGCAGATACAAGCGACAGATTAGCATCCACAATTGGCAAGCGTGCTTTTATTCGTGCCCAGGAAGCACCCTCCTCCCACACCTACACTTAATTTAGAAACAGTACAAGTGTTCCCATAATATTCTCAAGCCTACGTCGGAAAGATACGCCTTTTGCCGAGTTCACGTAAATCCCACTGCACGTTCCCATTCTTTGCGTGCAGTCGGCTGCTACTGGTGTTGCTGGTTGTGACTGCTGATAACAGATGCCGTAGCAATCAATTCATGAAGTGAATTGTATGTTTTGAGATAGTCTGTCTCTGACAAGCAAGCGCAGGTGATATAGGTGCGAACACAGGAAGCTTGCAGCCCCTCGCTGCCTGCAGACACAGAGCAGCCACACTGAGAGAGCGGCCTAAGCCGTAGGCGAAATGTGCTCATTCGCTTTGGCGCGACGTCGAACTATAAATAAGGCTGCCACTAGCGTGAGCGTCGTGTAAAGTAGGAAAAGTCGGCTGCATGGGTGATTGCCAAGTTTGGGGAGCGTTTCGGAGTATGATCAGTGCAATGGAGACGCGGAAACTTGTTGTGGCCCAGTGTTTTGCAGTTGGACGACAAGAGTGGTACACAGTAGCAAAGAGCGAGGCACTGAGATGGCATGAACAATGGAGTGCACAATGGGGCTCGAGATGTGCTTGTTATCTCAGGTGCTGTGTGATTGTCGACAAGGAGTGAAATGGACCAATTTGTGACCGCCCTTTCAATTTAAGACGTTAAAAACAGACGGAATTTGCATTCGTAATACCAGAGCATCGAAACTACTTGGAACTCTTGTGTATATGAACGTGTCCGCGCCTTTGTACTCTGGTACCTTCGCCGCTACAAACCAACCAACCATCGTGTCCGTGCACATCAGAGTCATAAAGAATGGAGAATAGGCAGGCTTTGTCGTGTGTGCAGCCGTAGCTCAGTTGGCAGATCGTTCGCTTAGTGTGTGAAAGGTCTCGGGTTCAAGCCCCGGCGCCTCCATGTTTTGTGGTCAGTGCATGGTAAGTGCTGGTCGCGGCGAACCTAAAGGCACGCTAGAAGTTGCAAAACCAGCGTCACAGACTGATATGATGTGTACTGACATAAGGAGAGCAAGATGTAAGTGTGGGGACCGGCTGTTATCGAGGTGTCATCGAGTGCATTTCTGTCTAAGGTATCAAGGCTTAACGTCATTGAAGTCTAGAGAGTGGACAACACGTTCGTCATACTCAGAGCGATGTCCGAACTCTATTTTCGACGTTATGCGTGCCACTTTCATTGTGGCCAACTACGATTCGATACAGAATGCACGAAACCTGAAAGACACCCTCACTGATACATAGAGAGTAGGATTTGTCTGCGGAATAATGGGAGTGCAAGGGTCTGTGACGTTGATATGGCTGTATGTAGCACTATTAGCCACCGGGGGGTGGGCGTAGCTCAGATGGTAGAGCGCTCGGTTGGCGTGCGAGAGGTACTGGGATCGATACCCAGCGCCTCCGGATTTTTTAACACACCTACATTCGCACCTTGCCATGCAAGTGGAATAATTCACAACTAGCAGAGGTGTCTAGGCAGATACAAGCGAAAGATTAGCATCCACAATTGGCAAGCGTGCTTTTATTCGTGCGCAGGAAGCACCCTCCTCCCACACCTACACTCAATTTAGAAACAGTACAAGTGTTCCCATAATATTCTCAAGCCTACGTCGGAAAGATATGCCTTTTGCCGAGTTCACGTAAATCCCACTGCACGTTCCCATTCTTTGCGTGCAGTCGGCTGCTACTGGTGTTGCTGGTTGTGACTGCTGATAACAGATGCCGTAGCAATCAATTCATGGAGTATGTTGTGAGATAGTCTGTCTCTGACAAGCAAGCGCAGGTGATATAGGTGCGAACACAGGAAGCTTGCAGCCCCTCGCTGCCTGCAGACACAGAGCAGCCACACTGGGAGAGCGGCCTAAGCCGTAGGCGAAATGTGCTCATTCGCTTTGGCGCGACGTCGAACTATAAATAAGGCTGCCACTAGCGTGAGCGTCGTGTAAAGTCTGAAAAGTCGGCTGCATGGGTGATTGCCAAGTTTGGGGAGCGTTTCGGAGTATGATCAGTGCAATGGAGACGCGGAAACTTGTTGTGGCCCAGTGTTTTGCAGTTGGACGACAAGAGTGGTACACAGTAGCAAAGAGCGAGGCACTGAGATGGCATGAACAATGGAGTGCACAATGGGGCTCGAGATGTGCTTGTTATCTCAGGTGCTGTGTGATTGTCGACAAGGAGTGAAATGGACCAATTTGTGACCGCCCTTTCAATTTAAGACGTTAAAAACAGACGGAATTTGCATTCGTAATACCAGAGCATCGAAACTACTTGGAACTCTTGTGTATATGAACGTGTCCGCGCCTTTGTACTCTGGTACCTTCGCCGCTACAAACCAACCAACCATCGTGTCCGTGCACATCAGAGTCATAAAGAATGGAGAATAGGCAGGCTTTGTCGTGTGTGCAGCCGTAGCTCAGTTGGCAGATCGTTCGCTTAGTGTGTGAAAGGTCTCGGGTTCAAGCCCCGGCGCCTCCATGTTTTGTGGTCAGTGCATGGTAAGTGCTGGTCGCGGCGAACCTAAAGGCACGCTAGAAGTTGCAAAACCAGCGTCACAGACTGATATGATATGTACTGACATAAGGAGAGCAAGATGTAAGTGTGGGGACCGGCTGTTATCGAGGTGTCATCGAGTGCAGATCTGTCTAAGGTATCAAGGCTTAACGTCATTGAAGTCTAGAGAGTGGACAACACGTTCGTCATACTCAGAGCGATGTCCGAACTCTATTTTCGACGTTATGCGTGCCACTTTCATTGTGGCCAACTACGATTCGATACAGAATGCACGAAACCTGAAAGACACCCTCACTGATACATAGAGAGTAGGATTTGTCTGCGGAATAATGGGAGTGCAAGGGTCTGTGACGTTGATATGGCTGTATGTAGCACTATTAGTCACCGGGGGGGTGGGCGTAGCTCAGATGGTAGAGCGCTCGGTTGGCGTGCGAGAGGTACTGGGATCGATACCCTGCGCCTCCGGATTTTTTATCACACCTACATTCGCACCTTGCCATGCAAGTGGAATAATTCACAACTAGCAGAGGTGTCTAGGCAGATACAAGCGAAAGATTAGCATCCACAATTGGCAAGCGTGCTTTTATTCGTGCACAGGAAGCACCCTCCTCCCACACCTACACTTAATTTAGAAACAGTACAAGTGTTCCCATAATATTCTCAAGCCTACGTCGGAAAGATATGCCTTTTGCTGAGTTCACGTAAATCCCACTGCACGTTCCCATTCTTTGCGTGCAGTCGGCAGCTACTGGTGTTGCTGGTTGTGACTGCTGATAACAGATGCCGTAGCAATCAATTCATGGAGTATGTTTTGAGATAGTCTGTCTCTGACAAGCAAGCGCAGGTGATATAGGTGCGAACACAGGAAGCTTGCAGCCCCTCGCTGCCTGCAGACACAGAGCAGCCACACTGGGAGAGCGGCCTAAGCCGTAGGCGAAATGTGCTCATTCGCTTTGGCGCGACGTCGAACTATAAATAAGGCTGCCACTAGCGTGAGCGTTGCGTGAGCGTCGTGTAAAGTCGGAAAAGTCGGCTGCATGGGTGATTGCCAAGTTTGGGGAGCGTTTCGGAGTATGATCAGTGCAATGGAGACGCGGAAACTTGTTGTGGCCCAGTGTTTTGCAGTTGGACGACAAGAGTGGTACACAGTAGCAAAGAGCGAGGCACTGAGATGGCATGAACAATGGAGTGCACAATGGGGCTCGAGATGTGCTTGTTATCTCAGGTGATGTGTGATTGTCGACAAGGAGTGAAATGGACCAATTTGTGACCGCCCTTTCAATTTAAGACGTTAAAAACAGACGGAATTTGCATTCGTAATACCAGAGCATCGAAACTACTTGGAACTCTTGTGTATATGAACGTGTCCGCGCCTTTGTACTCTGGTACCTTCGCCGCTACAAACCAACCAACCATCGTGTCCGTGCACATCAGAGTCATAAAGAATGGAGAATAGGCAGGCATTGTCGTGTGTGCAGCCATAGCTCAGTTGGCAGATCGTTCGCTTAGTGTGTGAAAGGGCTCGGGTTCAAGCCCCGCGCCTCCATGTTTTGTGGTCAGTGCATGGTAAGTGCTGGTCGCGGCGAACCTAAAGGCACGCTAGAAGTTGCAAAACCAGCGTCACAGACTGATATGATGTGTACTGACATAAGGAGAGCAAGATGTAAGTGTGGGGACCGGCTGTTATCGAGGTGTCATCGAGTGCATTTCTGTCTAAGGTATCATGGCTTAACGTCATTGAAGTCTAGAGAGTGGACAACACGTTCGTCATACTCAGAGCGATGTCCGAACTCTATTTTCGACGTTATGCGTGCCACTTTCATTGTGGCCAACTACGATTCGATACAGAATGCACGAAACCTGAAAGACACCCTCACTGATACATAGAGAGTAGGATTTGTCTGCGGAATAATGGGAGTGCAAGGGTCTGTGACGTTGATATGGCTGTATGTAGCACTATTAGTCACCGGGGGGGTGGGCGTAGCTCAGATGGTAGAGCGCTCGGTTGGCGTGCGAGAGGTACTGGGATCGATACCCTGCGCCTCCGGATTTTTTAACACACCTACATTCGCACCTTGCCATGCAAGTGGAATAATTCACAACTAGCAGAGGTGCCTAGGCAGATACAAGCGAAAGATTAGCATCCACAATTGGCAAGCGTGCTTTTATTCGTGCGCAGGAAGCACCCTCCTCCCACACCTACACTCAATTTAGAAACAGTACAAGTGTTCCCATAATATTCTCAAGCCTACGTCGGAAAGATATGCCTTTTGCCGAGTTCACGTAAATCCCACTGCACGTTCCCATTCTTTGCGTGCAGTCGGCTGCTACTGGTGTTGCTGGTTGTGACTGCTGATAACAGATGCCGTAGCAGTCAATTCATGGAGTGAATTGTATGTTTTGAGATAGTCTGTCTCTGACAAGCAAGCGCAGGTGATATATGTGCGAACACAGAAAGCTTGCAGCCCCTCGCTGCCTGCAGACACAGAGCAGCCACACTGAGAGAGCGGCCTAAGCCGTATGCGAAATGTGCTCATTCGCTTTGGCGCGACGTCGAACTATAAATAAGGCTGCCACTAGCGTGAGCGTCGTGTAAAGTCGGAAAAGTCGGCTGCATGGGTGATTGCCAAGTTTGGGGAGCGTTTCGGAGTATGATCAGTGCAATGGAGACGCGGAAACTTGTTGTGGCTCAGTGTTTTGCAGTTGGACGACAAGAGTGGTACACAGTAGCATAGAGCGAGGCACTGAGATGGCATGAACAATGGAGTGCACAATGGGGCTCGAGATGTGCTTGTTATCTCAGGTGATGTGTGATTGTCGACAAGGAGTGAAATGGACCAATTTGTGACCGCCCTTTCAATTTAAGACGTTAAAAACAGACGGAATTTGCATTCGTAATATCAGAGCATCGAAACTACTTGGAACTCTTGTGTATATGAACGTGTCCGCGCCTTTGTACTCTGGTACCTTCGCCGCTAAAAACCAACCAACCATCGTGTCCGTGCACATCAGAGTCGCAAAAAATGGAGAATAGGCAGGCTTTGTCGTGTGTGCAGCCGTAGCTCAGTTGGCAGATCGTTCGCTTAGTGTGTGAAAGGTCTCGGGTTCAAGCCCCGGCGCCTCCATGTTTTGTGGTCAGTGCATGGTAAGTGCTGGTCGCGGCGAACCTAAAGGCACGCTAGAAGTTGCAAAACCAGCGTCACAGACTGATATGATGTGTACTGACATAAGGAGAGCAAGATGTAAGTGTGGGGACCGGCTGTTATCGAGGTGTCATCTAGTGCAGATCTGTCTAAGGTATCAAGGCTTAACGTCATTGAAGTCTAGAGAGTGGACAACACGTTCTTCATACTCAGAGCGATGTCCGAACTCTATTTTCGACGTTATGCGTGCCACTTTCATTGTGGCCAACTACGATTCGATACAGAATGCACGAAACCTGAAAGACACCCTCACTGATACATAGAGAGTAGGATTTGTCTGCGGAATAATGGGAGTGCAAGGGTCTGTGACGTCGATATGGCTGTATGTAGCACTATTAGTCACCGGGGGGTGGGCGTAGCTCAGGTGGTAGAGCGCTCGGTTGGCGTGCGAGAGGTAGTGGAATCGACACCCAGCGCCTCCGGATTTTTTAACACACCTACATTCGCACCTTGCCATGCAAGTGGAATAATTCACAACTAGCAGAGGTGTCTAGGCAGATACAAGCGAAAGATTAGCATCCACAATTGGCAAGCGTGCTTTTATTCGTGCGCAGGAAGCACCCTCCTCCCACACCTACACTTAATTTAGAAACAGTACAAGTGTTCCCATAATATTCTCAAGCCTACGTCGGAAAGATATGCCTTTTGCCGAGTTCACGTAAATCCCACTGCACGTTCCCATTCTTTGCGTGCAGTCGGCTGCTACTGGTGTTGCTGGTTGTGACTGCTGATAACAGATGCCGTAGCAATCAATTCATGGAGTATGTTTTGAGATAGTCTGTCTCTGACAAGCAAGCGCAGGTGATATAGGTGCGAACACAGGAAGCTTGCAGCCCCTCGCTGCCTGCAGACACAGAGCAGCCACACTGGGAGAGCGGCCTAAGCCGTAGGCGAAATGTGCTCATTCGCTTTGGCGCGACGTCGAACTATAAATAAGGCTGCCACTAGCGTGAGCGTTGCGTGAGCGTCGTGTAAAGTCTGAAAAGTCGGCTGCATGGGTGATTGCCAAGTTTGGGGAGCGATTCGGAGTATGATCAGTGCAATGGAGACGCGGAAACTTGTTGTGGCCCAGTGTTTCGCAGTTGGACGACAAGAGTGGTACACAGTAGCAAAGAGCGAGGCACTGAGATGGCATGAACAATGGAGTGCACAATGGGGCTCGAGATGTGCTTGTTATCTCAGGTGCTGTGTGATTGTCAACAAGGAGTGAAATGGACCAATTTGTGACCGCCCTTTCAATTTAAGACGTTAAAAACAGACGGAATTTGCATTCGTAATACCAGAGCATCGAAACTACTTGGAACTCTTGTGTATATGAACGTGTCCGCGCCTTTGTACTCTGGTACCTTCGCCGCTACAAACCAACCAACCATCGTGTCCGTGCACATCAGAGTCATAAAGAATGGAGAATAGGCAGGCTTTGTCGTGTGTGCAGCCGTAGCTCAGTTGGCAGATCGTTCGCTTAGTGTGTGAAAGGTCTCGGGTTCAAGCCCCGGCGCCTCCATGTTTTGTGGTCAGTGCATGGTAAGTGCTGGTCGCGGCGAACCTAAAGGCACGCTAGAAGTTGCAAAACCAGCGTCACAGACTGATATGATGTGTACTGACATAAGGAGAGCAAGATGTAAGTGTGGGGACCGGCTGTTATCGAGGTGTCATCGAGTGCATATCTGTCTAAGGTATCAAGGCTTAACGTCATTGAAGTCTAGAGAGTGGACAACACGTTCGTCATACTCAGAGCGATGTCCGAACTCTATTTTCGACGTAATGCGTGCCACTTTCATTGTGGCCAACTACGATTCGATACAGAATGCACGATACCTGAAAGACACCCTCACTGATACATAGAGAGTAGGATTTGTCTGCGGAATAATGGGAGTGCAAGGGTCTGTGACGTTGATATGGCTGTATGTAGCATTATTAGTCACCGGGGGGGTGGGCGTAGCTCAGATGGTAGAGCGCTCGGTTGGCGTGCGAGAGGTACTGGGATCGATACCCTGCAGCTCCGGATTTTTTAACACACCTACAATCGCACCTTGCCATGCAAGTGGAATAATTCACAACTAGCAGAGGTGTCTAGGCAGATACAAGCGAAAGATTAGCATCCACAATTGGCAAGCGTGCTTTTATTCGTGCGCAGGAAGCTCCCTCCTCCCACACCTACACTTAATTTAGAAACAGTACAAGTGTTCCCATAATATTCTCAAGCCTACGTCGGAAAGATATGCCTTTTGCCGAGTTCACGTAAATCCCACTGCACGTTCCCATTCTTTGCGTGCAGTCGGCTGCTACTGGTGTTGCTGGTTGTGACTGCTGATAACAGATGCCGTAGCAATCAATTCATGGAGTGAATTGTATGTTTTGAGATAGTCTGTCTCTGACAAGCAAGCGCAGGTGATATAGGTGCGAACACAGGAAGCTTGCAGCCCCTCGCTGCCTGCAGACACAGAGCAGCCACACTGGGAGAGCGGCCTAAGCCGTAGGCGAAATGTGCTCATTCGCTTTGGCGCGACGTCGAACTATAAATAAGGCTGCCACTAGCGTGAGCGTTGCGTGAGCGTCGTGTAAAGTCTGAAAAGTCGGCTGCATGGGTGATTGCCAAGTTTGGGGAGCGTTTCGGAGTATGATCAGTGCAATGGAGACGCGGAAACTTGTTGTGGCACAGTGTTTCGCAGTTGGACGACAAGTGTGGTACACAGTAGCAAAGAGCGAGGAACTGAGATGGCATGAACAATGGAGTGCACAATGGGGCTCGAGATGTGCTTGTTATCTCAGGTGCTGTGTGATTGTCAACAAGGAGTGAAATGGACCAATTTGTGACCGCCCTTTCAATTTATGACGTTAAAAACAGACGGAATTTGCATTCGTAATACCAGAGCATCGAAACTACTTGGAACTCTTGTGTATATGAACGTGTCCGCGCCTTTGTACTCTGGTACCTTCGCCGCTACAAACCAACCAACCAACCATCGTGTCCGTGCACATCAGAGTCATAAAGAATGGAGAATAGGCAGGCTTTGTCGTGTGTGCAGCCGTAGCTCAGTTGGCAGATCGTTCGCTTAGTGTGTGAAAGGTCTCGGGTTCAAGCCCCGGCGCCTCCATGTTTTGTGGTCAGTGCATGGTAAGTGCTGGTAGCGGCGAACCTAAGGGCACGCTAGAAGTTGCAAAACCAGCGTCACAGACTGATATGATGTGTACTGACATAAGGAGAGCAAGATGTAAGTGTGGGGACCGGCTGTTATCGAGGTGTCATCGAGTGCATATCTGTCTAAGGTATCAAGGCTTAACGTCATTGAAGTCTAGAGAGTGGACAACACGTTCGTCATACTCAGAGCGATGTCCGAACTCTATTTTCGACGTTATGCGTGCCACTTTCATTGTGGCCAACTACGATTCGATACAGAATGCACGAAACCTGAAAGACACCCTCACTGATACATAGAGAGTAGGATTTGTCTGCGGAATAATGGGAGTGCAAGGGTCTGTGACGTTGATATGGCTGTATGTAGCACTATTAGTCACAGGGGGGGTGGGCGTAGCTCATGTGGTAGAGCGCTCGGTTGTCGTGCGAGGGGTACTGGGATCGATACCCAGCGCCTCCAGATTTTTTAACACACCTACATTCGCACCTTGCCATGCAAGTGGAATAATTCACAACTAGCAGAGGTGTCTAGGCAGATACAAGCGAACGATTAGCATCCACAATTGGCAAGCGTGCTTTTATTCGTGCGCAGGAAGCACCCTCCTCCCACACCTACACTTAATTTAGAAACAGTACAAGTGTTCCCATAATATTCTCAAGCCTACGTCGGAAAGATATGCCTTTTGCCGAGTTCACGTAAATCCCACTGCACGTTCCCATTCTTTGCGTGCAGTCGGCTGCTACTGGTGTTGCTGGTTGTGACTGCTGATAACAGATGCCGTAGCAATCAATTCATGGAGTGAATTGTATGTTTTGAGATAGTCTGTCTCTGACAAGCAAGCGCAGGTGATATAGGTGCGAACACAGGAAGCTTGCAGCCCCTCGCTGCCTGCAGACACAGAGCAGCCACACTGGGAGAGCGGCCTAAGCCGTAGGCGAAATGTGCTCATTCGCTTTGGCGCGACGTCGAACTATAAATAAGGCTGCCACTAGCGTGAGCGTTGCGTGAGCGTCGTGTAAAGTCAGAAAAGTCGGCTGCATGGGTGATTGCCAAGTTTGGGGAGCGTTTCGGAGTATGATCAGTGCAATGGAGACGCGGAAACTTGTTGTGGCCCAGTGTTTTGCAGTTGGACGACAAGAGTGGTACACAGTAGCAAAGAGCGAGGCACTGAGATGGCATGAACAATGGAGTGCACAATGGGGCTCGAGATGTGCTTGTTATCTCAGGTGCTGTGTGATTGTCAACAAGGAGTGAAATGGACCAATTTGTGACCGCCCTTTCAATTTAAGACGTTAAAAACAGACGGAATTTGCATTCGTAATACCAGAGCATCGAAACTACTTGGAACTCTTGTGTATATGAACGTGTCCGCGCCTTTGTACTCTGGTACCTTCGCCGCTACAAACCAACCAACCATCGTGTCCGTGCACATCAGAGTCATAAAGAATGGAGAATAGGCAGGCTTTGTCGTGTGTGCAGCCGTAGCTCAGTTGGCAGATCGTTCGCTTAGTGTGTGAAAGGTCTCGGGTTCAAGCCCCGGCGCCTCCATGTTTTGTGGTCAGTGCATGGTAAGTGCTGGTCGCGGCGAACCTAAGGGCACGCTAGAAGTTGCAAAACCAGCGTCACAGACTGACATGATGTGTACTGACATAAGGAGAGCAAGATGTAAGTGTGGGGACCGGCTGTTATCGAGGTGTCATCGAGTGCATATCTGTCTAAGGTATCAAGGCTTAAGGTCATTGAAGTCTAGAGAGTGGACAACACGTTCGTCATACTCAGAGCGATGTCCGAACTCTATTTTCGACGTTATGCGTGCCACTTTCATTGTGGCCAACTACGATTCGATACAGAATGCACGAAACCTGAAAGACACCCTCACTGATACATAGAGAGTAGGATTTGTCTGCGGAATAATGGGAGTGCAAGGGTCTGTGACGTTGATATGGCTGTATGTAGCACTATTAGTCACCGGGGGGGTGGGCGTAGCTCAGATGGTAGAGCGCTCGGTTGGCGTGCGAGAGGTACTGGGATCGATACCCTGCAGCTCCGGATTTTTTAACACACCTACATTCGCACCTTGCCATGCAAGTGGAATAATTCACAACTAGCAGAGGTGTCTAGGCAGATACAAGCGAAAGATTAGCATCCACAATTGGCAAGCGTGCTTTTATTCGTGCGCAGGAAGCACCCTCCTCCCACACCTACACTTAATTTAGAAACAGTACAAGTGTTCCCATAATATTCTCAAGCCTACGTCAGAAAGATATGCCTTTTGCCGAGTTCACGTAAATCCCACTGCACGTTCCCATTCTTTGCGTGCAGTCGGCTGCTACTGGTGTTGCTGGTTGTGACTGCTGATAACAGATGCCGTAGCAATCAATTCATGGAGTGAATTGTATGTTTTGAGATAGTCTGTCTCTGACAAGCAAGCGCAGGTGATATAATTGCGAACACAGGAAGCTTGCAGCCCCTCGCTGCCTGCAGACACAGAGCAGCCACACTGGGAGAGCGGCCTAAGCCGTAGGCGAAATGTGCTCATTCGCTTTGGCGCGACGTCGAACTATAAATAAGGCTGCCACTAGCGTGAGCGTCGTGTAAAGTCTGAAAAGTCGGCTGCATGGGTGATTGCCAAGTTTGGGGAGCGATTCGGAGTATGATCAGTGCAATGGAGACGCGGAAACTTGTTGTGGCCCAGTGTTTCGCAGTTGGACGACAAGAGTGGTACACAGTAGCAAAGAGCGAGGCACTGAGATGGCATGAACAATGGAGTGCACAATGGGGCTCGAGATGTGCTTGTTATCTCAGGTGCTGTGTGATTGTCAACAAGGAGTGAAATGGACCAATTTGTGACCGCCCTTTCAATTTAAGACGTTAAAAACAGACGGAATTTGCATTCGTAATACCAGAGCATCGAAACTACTTGGAACTCTTGTGTATATGAACGTGTCCGCGCCTTTGTACTCTGGTACCTTCGCCGCTACAAACCAACCAACCATCGTGTCCGTGCACATCAGAGTCATAAAGAATGGAGAATAGGCAGGCTTTGTCGTGTGTGCAGCCGTAGCTCAGTTGGCAGATCGTTCGCTTAGTGTGTGAAAGGTCTCGGGTTCAAGCCCCGGCGCCTCCATGTTTTGTGGTCATTGCATGGTAAGTGCTGGTCGCGGCGAACCTAAAGGCACGCTAGAAGTTGCAAAACCAGCGTCACAGACTGATATGATGTGTACTGACATAAGGAGAGCAAGATGTAAGTGTGGGGACCGGCTGTTATCGAGGTGTCATCGAGTGCATATCTGTCTAAGGTATCAAGGCTTAACGTCATTGAAGTCTAGAGAGTGGACAACACGTTCGTCATACTCAGAGCGATGTCCGAACTCTATTTTCGACGTTATGCGTGCCACTTTCATTGTGGCCAACTACGATTCGATACAGAATGCACGATACCTGAAAGACACCCTCACTGATACATAGAGAGTAGGATTTGTCTGCGGAATAATGGGAGTGCAAGGGTCTGTGACGTTGATATGGCTGTATGTAGCATTATTAGTCACCGGGGGGGTGGGCGTAGCTCAGATGGTAGAGCGTCCGGTTGGCGTGCGAGAGGTACTGGGATCGATACCCTGCACCTCCGGATTTTTTAACACACCTACATTCGCACCTTGCCATGCAAGTGGAATAATTCACAACTAGCAGAGGTGTCTAGGCAGATACAAGCGAAAGATTAGCATCCACAATTGGCAAGCGTGCTTTTATTCGTGCGCAGGAAGCTCCCTCCTCCCACACCTACACTTAATTTAGAAACAGTACAAGTGTTCCCATAATATTCTCAAGCCTACGTCGGAAAGATATGCCTTTTGCCGAGTTCACGTAAATCCCACTGCACGTTCCCATTCTTTGCGTGCAGTCGGCTGCTACTGGTGTTGCTGGTTGTGACTGCTGATAACAGATGCCGTAGCAATCAATTCATGGAGTGAATTGTATGTTTTGAGATAGTCTGTCTCTGACAAGCAAGCGCAGGTGATATAGGTGCGAACACAGGAAGCTTGCAGCCCCTCGCTGCCTGCAGACACAGAGCAGCCACACTGGGAGAGCGGCCTAAGCCGTAGGCGAAATGTGCTCATTCGCTTTGGCGCGACGTCGAACTATAAATAAGGCTGCCACTAGCGTGAGCGTCGTGTAAAGTCTGAAAAGTCGGCTGCATGGGTGATTGCCAAGTTTGGGGAGCGTTTCGGAGTATGATCAGTGCAATGGAGACGCGGAAACTTGTTGTGGCACAGTGTTTCGCAGTTGGACGACAAGTGTGGTACACAGTAGCAAAGAGCGAGGCACTGAGATGGCATGAACAATGGAGTGCACAATGGGGCTCGAGATGTGCTTGTTATCTCAGGTGCTGTGTGATTGTCAACAAGGAGTGAAATGGACCAATTTGTGACCGCCCTTTCAATTTATGACGTTAAAAACAGACGGAATTTGCATTCGTAATACCAGAGCATCGAAACTACTTGGAACTCTTGTGTATATGAACGTGTCCGCGCCTTTGTACTCTGGTACCTTCGCCGCTAAAAACCAACCAACCATCGTGTCCGTGCACATCAGAGTCGCAAAAAATGGAGAATAGGCAGGCTTTGTCGTGTGTGCAGCCGTAGCTCAGTTGGCAGATCGTTCGCTTAGTGTGTGAAAGGTCTCGGGTTCAAGCCCCGGCGCCTCCATGTTTTGTGGTCAGTGCATGGTAAGTGCTGGTCGCGGCGAACCTAAAGGCACGCTAGAAGTTGCAAAACCAGCGTCACAGACTGATATGATGTGTACTGACATAAGGAGAGCAAGATGTAAGTGTGGGGACCGGCTGTTATCGAGGTGTCATCTAGTGCAGATCTGTCTAAGGTATCAAGGCTTAACGTCATTGAAGTCTAGAGAGTGGACAACACGTTCTTCATACTCAGAGCGATGTCCGAACTCTATTTTCGACGTTATGCGTGCCACTTTCATTGTGGCCAACTACGATTCGATACAGAATGCACGAAACCTGAAAGACACCCTCACTGATACATAGAGAGTAGGATTTGTCTGCGGAATAATGGGAGTGCAAGGGTCTGTGACGTCGATATGGCTGTATGTAGCACTATTAGTCACCGGGGGGTGGGCGTAGCTCAGATGGTAGAGCGCTCGGTTGGCGTGCGAGAGGTAGTGGAATCGACACCCAGCGCCTCCGGATTTTTTAACACACCTACATTCGCACCTTGCCATGCAAGTGGAATAATTCACAACTAGCAGAGGTGTCTAGGCAGATACAAGCGAAAGATTAGCATCCACAATTGGCAAGCGTGCTTTTATTCGTGCGCAGGAAGCACCCTCCTCCCACACCTACACTTAATTTAGAAACAGTACAAGTGTTCCCATAATATTCTCAAGCCTACGTCGGAAAGATATGCCTTTTGCCGAGTTCACGTAAATCCCACTGCACGTTCCCATTCTTTGCGTGCAGTCGGCTGCTACTGGTGTTGCTGGTTGTGACTGCTGATAACAGATGCCGTAGCAATCAATTCATGGAGTATGTTTTGAGATAGTCTGTCTCTGACAAGCAAGCGCAGGTGATATAGGTGCGAACACAGGAAGCTTGCAGCCCCTCGCTGCCTGCAGACACAGAGCAGCCACACTGGGAGAGCGGCCTAAGCCGTAGGCGAAATGTGCTCATTCGCTTTGGCGCGACGTCGAACTATAAATAAGGCTGCCACTAGCGTGAGCGTTGCGTGAGCGTCGTGTAAAGTCTGAAAAGTCGGCTGCATGGGTGATTGCCAAGTTTGGGGAGCGTTTCGGAGTATGATCAGTGCAATGGAGACGCGGAAACTTGTTGTGGCCCAGTGTTTTGCAATTGGACGACAAGAGTGGTACACAGTAGCAAAGAGCGAGGCACTGAGATGGCATGAACAATGGAGTGCACAATGGGGCTCGAGATGTGCTTGTTATCTCAGGTGCTGTGTGATTGTCGACAAGGAGTGAAATGGACCAATTTGTGACCGCCCTTTCAATTTAAGACGTTAAAAACAGACGGAATTTGCACTCGTAATACCAGAGCATCGAAACTACTTGGAACACTTGTGTATATGAACGTGTCCGCGCCTTTGTACTCTGGTACCTTCGCCGCTACAAACCAACCAACCATCGTGTCCGTGCACATCAGAGTCGCAAAGAATGGAGAATAGGCATGCTTTGTCGTGTGTGCAGCCGTAGCTCAGTTGGCAGATCGTTCGCTTAGTGTGTGAAAGGTCTCGGGTTAAAGCCCCGGCGCCTCCATGTTTTGTGGACAGTGCATGGTAAGTGCTGGTCGCGGCGAACCTAAAGGCACGCTAGAAGTTGCAAAACCAGCGTCACAGACTGATATGATGTGTACTGACATAAGGAGAGCAAGATGTAAGTGTGGGGACCGGCTGTTATCGAGGTGTCATCGAGTGCATATCTGTCTAAGGTATCAAGGCTTAACGTCATTGAAGTCTAGAGAGTGGACAACACGTTCGTCATACTCAGAGCGATGTCCGAACTCTATTTTCGACGTTATGCGTGCCACTTTCATTGTGGCCAACTACGATTCGATACAGAATGCACGAAACCTGAAAGACACCCTCACTGATACATAGAGAGTAGGATTTGTCTGCGGAATAATGGGAGTGCAAGGGTCTGCGACGCCGATATGGCTGTATGTAGCACTATTAGTCACCGGGGGGTGGGCGTAGCTCAGATGGTAGAGCGCTCGGTTGGCGTGCGAGAGGTACTGGGATCGATACCCTGCACCTCCGGATTTTTTAACACACCTACATTCGCACCTTGCCATGCAAGTGGAATAATTCACAACTAGCAGAGGTGTCTAGGCAGATACAAGCGAAAGATTAGCATCCACAATTGGCAAGCGTGCTTTTATTCGTGCGCAGGAAGCACCCTCCTCCCACACCTACACTTAATTTAGAAACAGTACAAGTGTTCCCATAATATTCTCAAGCCTACGTCGGAAAGATATGCCTTTTGCCGAGTTCACGTAAATCCCACTGCACGTTCCCATTCTTTGCGTGCAGTCGGCTGCTACTGGTGTTGCTGGTTGTGACTGCTGATAACAGATGCCGTAGCAATCAATTCATGGAGTGAATTGTATGTTTTGAGATAGTCTGTCTCTGACAAGCAAGCGCAGGTGATATAGGTGCGAACACAGGAAGCTTGCAGCCCCTCGCTGCCTGCAGACACAGAGCAGCCACACTGGGAGAGCGGCCTAAGCCGTAGGCGAAATGTGCTCATTCGCTTTGGCGCGACGTCGAACTATAAATAAGGCTGCCACTAGCGTGAGCGTCGTGTAAAGTCTGAAAAGTCGGCTGCATGGGTGATTGCCAAGTTTGGGGAGCGTTTCGGAGTATGATCAGTGCAATGGAGACGCGGAAACTTGTTGTGGCCCAGTGTTTTGCAGTTGGACGACAAGAGTGGTACACAGTAGCAAAGAGCGAGGCACTGAGATGGCATGAACAATGGAGTGCACAATGGGGCTCGAGATGTGCTTGTTATCTCAGGTGCTGTGTGATTGTCGACAAGGAGTGAAATGGACCAATTTGTGACCGCCCTTTCAATTTAAGACGTTAAAAACAGACGGAATTTGCACTCGTAATACCAGAGCATCGAAACTACTTGGAACACTTGTGTATATGAACGTGTCCGCGCCTTTGTACTCTGGTACCTTCGCCGCTACAAACCAACCAACCATCGTGTCCGTGCACATCAGAGTCGCAAAGAATGGAGAATAGGCATGCTTTGTCGTGTGTGCAGCCGTAGCTCAGTTGGCAGATCGTTCGCTTAGTGTGTGAAAGGTCTCGGGTTAAAGCCCCGGCGCCTCCATGTTTTGTGGTCAGTGCATGGTAAGTGCTGGTCGCGGCGAACCTAAAGGCACGCTAGAAGTTGCAAAACCAGCGTCACAGACTGATATGATGTGTACTGACATAAGGAGAGCAAGATGTAAGTGTGGGGACCGGCTGTTATCGAGGTGTCATCGAGTGCATATCTGTCTAAGGTATCAAGGCTTAACGTCATTGAAGTCTAGAGAGTGGACAACACGTTCGTCATACTCAGAGCGATGTCCGAACTCTATTTTCGACGTTATGCGTGCCACTTTCATTGTGGCCAACTACGATTCGATACAGAATGCACGAAACCTGAAAGACACCCTCACTGATACATAGAGAGTAGGATTTGTCTGCGGAATAATGGGAGTGCAAGGGTCTGTGACGCCGATATGGCTGTATGTAGCACTATTAGTCACCGGGGGGGTGGGCGTAGCTCAGATGGTAAAGCGCTCGGTTGGCGTGCGAGAGGTACTGGGATCGATACCCAGCGCCTCCGCATTTTTTAACACACCTACATTCGCACCTTGCCATGCAAGTGGAATAATTCACAACTAGCAGAGGTGTCTAGGCAGATACAAGCGAAAGATTAGCATCCACAATTGGCAAGCGTGCTTTTATTCGTGCGCAGGAAGCACCCTCCTCCCACACCTACACTTAATTTAGAAACAGTACAAGTGTTCCCATAATATTCTCAAGCCTACGTCGGAAAGATATGCCTTTTGCCGAGTTCACGTAAATCCCACTGCACGTTCCCATTCTTTGCGTGCAGTCGGCTGCTACTGGTGTTGCTGGTTGTGACTGCTGATAACAGATGCCGTAGCAATCAATTCATGGAGTATGTTTTGAGATAGTCTGTCTCTGACAAGCAAGCGCAGGTGATATAGGTGCGAACACAGGAAGCTTGCAGCCCCTCGCTGCCTGCAGACACAGAGCAGCCACACTGGGAGAGCGGCCTAAGCCGTAGGCGAAATGTGCTCATTCGCTTTGGCGCGACGTCGAACTATAAATAAGCCTGCCACTAGCGTGAGCGTTGCGTGAGCGTCGTGTAAAGTCGGAAAAGTCGGCTGCATGGGTGATTGCCAAGTTTGGGGAGCGTTTCGGAGTATGATCAGTGCAATGGAGACGCGGAAACTTGTTGTGGCCCAGTGTTTCGCAGTTGGACGACAAGAGTGGTACACAGTAGCAAAGAGCGAGGCACTGAGATGGCATGAACAATGGAGTGCACAATGGGGCTCGAGATGTGCTTGTTATCTCAGGTGCTGTGTGATAGTCAACAAGGAGTGAAATGGACCAATTTGTGACCGCCCTTTCAATTTAAGACGTTAAAAACAGACGGAATTTGCATTCGTAATACCAGAGCATCGAAACTACTTGGAACACTTGTGTATATGAACGTGTCCGCGCCTTTGTACTCTGGTACCTTCGCCGCTACAAACCAACCAACCATCGTGTCCGTGCACATCAGAGTCATAAAGAATGGAGAATAGGCAGGCTTTGTCGTGTGTGCAGCCGTAGCTCAGTTGGCAGATCGTTCGCTTAGTGTGTGAAAGGTCTCGGGTTCAAGCCCCCGCGCCTACATGTTTTGTGGTCAGTGCATGGTAAGTGCTGGTCGCGGCGAACCTAAAGGCACGCTAGAAGTTGCAAAACCAGCGTCACAGACTGATATGATGTGTACTGACATAAGGAGAGCAAGATGTAAGTGTGGGGACCGGCTGTTATCGAGGTGTCATCGAGTGCATATCTGTCTAAGGTATCAAGGCTTAACGTCATTGAAGTCTAGAGAGTGGACAACACGTTCGTCATACTCAGAGCGATGTCCGAACTCTATTTTCGACGTTATGCGTGCCACTTTCATTGTGGCCAACTACGATTCGATACAGAATGCACGAAACCTGAAAGACACCCTCACTGATACATAGAGAGTAGGATTTGTCTGCGGAATAATGGGAGTGCAAGGGTCTGTGACGTTGATAAGGCTGTATGTAGCACTTTTAGTCACCGGGGGGGTGGGCGTAGCTCAGATGGTAGAGCGCTCGGTTGGCGTGCGAGAGGTACTGGGATCGATACCCAGCGCCTCCGGATTTTTTAACACACCTACATTCGCACCTTGCCATGCAAGTGGAATTATTCACAACTAGCAGAGGTGTCTAGGCAGATACAAGCGAAAGATTAGCATCCACAATTGGCAAGCGTGCTTTTATTCGTGCGCAGGAAGCACCCTCCTCCCACACCTACACTTAATTTATAAACAGTACAAGTGTTCCCATAATATTCTCAAGCCTACGTCGGAAAGATATGCCTTTTGCCGAGTTCACGTAAATCCCACAGCACGTTCCCATTCTTTGCGTGCAGTCGGCTGCTACTGGTGTTGCTGGTTGTGACTGCTGATAACAGATGCCGTAGCAATCAATTCATGGAGTATGTTTTGAGATAGTCTGTCTCTGACAAGCAAGCGCAGGTGATATAGGTGCGAACACAGGAAGCTTGCAGCCCCTCGCTGCCTGCAGACACAGAGCAGCCACACTGGGAGAGCGGCCTAAGCCGTAGGCGAAATGTGCTCATTCGCTTTGGCGCGACGTCGAACTATAAATAAGGCTGCCACTAGCGTGAGCGTTGCGTGAGCGTCGTGTAAAGTCGGAAAAGTTGGCTGCATGGGTGATTGCCAAGTTTGGGGAGCGTTTCGGAGTATGATCAGTGCAATGGAGACGCGGAAACTTGTTGTGGCCCAGTTTTCTGCAGTTGGACGACAAGAGTGGTACACAGTAGCAAAGAGCGAGGCACTGAGATGGCATGAACAATGGAGTGCACAATGGGGCTCGAGATGTGCTTGTTATCTCAGGTGCTGTGTGATTGTCGACAAGGAGTGAAATGGACCAATTTGTGACCGCCCTTTCAATTTAAGACGTTAAAAACAGACGGAATTTGCACTCGTAATACCAGAGCATCGAAACTACTTGGAACACTTGTGTATATGAACGTGTCCGCGCCTTTGTACTCTGGTACCTTCGCCGCTACAAACCAACCAACCATCGTGTCCGTGCACATCAGAGTCGCAAAGAATGGAGAATAGGCATGCTTTGTCGTGTGTGCAGCCGTAGCTCAGTTGGCAGGTCGTTCGCTTAGTGTGTGAAAGGTCTCGGGTTAAAGCCCCGGCGCCTCCATGTTTTGTGGACAGTGCATGGTAAGTGCTGGTCGCGGCGAACCTAAAGGCACGCTAGAAGTTGCAAAACCAGCGTCACAGACTGATATGATGTGTACTGACATAAGGAGAGCAAGATGTAAGTGTGGGGACCGGCTGTTATCGAGGTGTCATCGAGTGCATATCTGTCTAAGGTATCAAGGCTTAACGTCATTGAAGTCTAGAGAGTGGACAACACGTTCGTCATACTCAGAGCGATGTCCGAACTCTATTTTCGACGTTATGCGTGCCACTTTCATTGTGGCCAACTACGATTCGATACAGAATGCACGAAACCTGAAAGACACCCTCACTGATACATAGAGAGTAGGATTTGTCTGCGGAATAATGGGAGTGCAAGGGTCTGTGACGCCGATATGGCTGTATGTAGCACTATTAGTCACCGGGGGGGTGGACGTAGCTCAGATGGTAGAGCGCTCGGTTGGCGTGCGAGAGGTACTGGGATCGATACCCAGCGCCTCCGCATTTTTTAACACACCTACATTCGCACCTTGCCATGCAAGTGGAATAATTCACAACTAGCAGAGGTGTCTAGGCAGATACAAGCGAAAGATTAGCATCCACAATTGGCAAGCGTGCTTTTATTCGTGCGCAGGAAGCACCCTCCTCCCACACCTACACTTAATTTAGAAACAGTACAAGTGTTCCCATAATATTCTCAAGCCTACGTCGGAAAGATATGCCTTTTGCCGAGTTCACGTAAATCCCACTGCACGTTCCCATTCTTTGCGTGCAGTCGGCTGCTACTGGTGTTGCTGGTTGTGACTGCTGATAACAGATGCCGTAGCAATCAATTCATGGAGTATGTTTTGAGATAGTCTGTCTCTGACAAGCAAGCGCAGGTGATATAGGTGCGAACACAGGAAGCTTGCAGCCCCTCGCTGCCTGCAGACACAGAGCAGCCACACTGGGAGAGCGGCCTAAGCCGTAGGCGAAATGTGCTCATTCGCTTTGGCGCGACGTCGAACTATAAATAAGGCTGCCACTAGCGTGAGCGTTGCGTGAGCGTCGTGTAAAGTCGGAAAAGTCGGCTGCATGGGTGATTGCCAAGTTTGGGGAGCGTTTCGGAGTATGATCAGTGCAATGGAGACGCGGAAACTTGTTGTGGCCCAGTGTTTCGCAGTTGGACGACAAGAGTGGTACACAGTAGCAAAGAGCGAGGCACTGAGATGGCATGAACAATGGAGTGCACAATGGGGCTCGAGATGTGCTTGTTATCTCAGGTGCTGTGTGATTGTCAACAAGGAGTGAAATGGACCAATTTGTGACCGCCCTTTCAATTTAAGACGTTAAAAACAGACGGAATTTGCATTCGTAATACCAGAGCATCGAAACTACTTGGAACTCTTGTGTATATGAACGTGTCCGCGCCTTTGTACTCTGGTACCTTCGCCGCTACAAACCAACCAACCATCGTGTCCGTGCACATCAGAGTCATAAAGAATGGAGAATAGGCAGGCTTTGTCGTGTGTGCAGCCGTAGCTCAGTTGGCAGATCGTTTGCTTAGTGTGTGAAAGGTCTCGGGTTCAAGCCCCGGCGCCTACATGTTTTGTGGTCAGTGCATGGTAAGTGCTGGTCGCGGCGAACCTAAAGGCACGCTAGAAGTTGCAAAACCAGCGTCACAGACTGATATGATGTGTACTGACATAAGGAGAGCAAGATGTAAGTGTGGGGACCGGCTTTTATCGAGGTGTCATCGAGTGCATATCTGTCTAAGGTATCAAGGCTTAACGTCATTGAAGTCTAGAGAGTGGACAACACGTTCGTCATACTCAGAGCGATGTCCGAACTCTATTTTCGACGTTATGCGTGCCACTTTCATTGTGGCCAACTACGATTCGATACAGAATGCACGAAACCTGAAAGACACCCTCACTGATACATACAGAGTAGGATTTGTCTGCGGAATAATGGGAGTGCAAGGGTCTGTGACGTTGATATGGCTGTATGTAGCACTATTAGTCACCGGGGGGTGGGCGTAGCTCAGATGGTAGAGCGCTCGGTTGGCGTGCGAGAGGTACTGGGATCGATACCCTGCACCTCCGGATTTTTTAACACACCTACATTCGCACCTTGCCATGCAAGTGGAATAATTCACAACTAGCAGAGGTGTCTAGGCAGATACAAGCGAAAGATTAGCATCCACAATTGGCAAGCGTGCTTTTATTCGTGCGCAGGAAGCACCCTCCTCCCACACCTACACTTAATTTAGAAACAGTACAAGTGTTCCCATAATATTCTCAAGCCTACGTCGGAAAGATATGCTTTTGCCGAGTTCACGTAAATCCCACTGCACGTTCCCATTCTTTGCGTGCAGTCGGCTGCTACTGGTGTTGCTGGTTGTGACTGCTGATAACAGATGCCGTAGCAATCAATTCATGGAGTGAATTGTATGTTTTGAGATAGTCTGTCTCTGACAAGCAAGCGCAGGTGATATAGGTGCGAACACAGGAAGCTTGCAGCCCCTCGCTGCCTGCAGACACAGAGCAGCCACACTGGGAGAGCGGCCTAAGCCGTAGGCGAAATGTGCTCATTCGCTTTGGCGCGACGTCGAACTATAAATAAGGCTGCCACTAGCGTGAGCGTCGTGTAAAGTCTGAAAAGTCGGCTGCATGGGTGATTGCCAAGTTTGGGGAGCGTTTCGGAGTATGATCAGTGCAATGGAGACGCGGAAACTTGTTGTGGCCCAGTGTTTTGCAGTTGGACGACAAGAGTGGTACACAGTAGCAAAGAGCGAGGCACTGAGATGGCATGAACAATGGAGTGCACAATGGGGCTCGAGATGTGCTTGTTATCTCAGGTGCTGTGTGATTGTCGACAAGGAGTGAAATGGACCAATTTGTGACCGCCCTTTCAATTTAAGACGTTAAAAACAGACGGAATTTGCACTCGTAATACCAGAGCATCGAAACTACTTGGAACACTTGTGTATATGAACGTGTCCGCGCCTTTGTACTCTGGTTCCTTCGCCGCTACAAACCAACCAACCATCGTGTCCGTGCACATCAGAGTCGCAAAGAATGGAGAATAGGCATGCTTTGTCGTGTGTGCAGCCGTAGCTCAGTTGGCAGATCGTTCGCTTAGTGTGTGAAAGGTCTCGGGTTAAAGCCCCGGCGCCTCCATGTTTTGTGGTCAGTGCATGGTAAGTGCTGGTCGCGGCGAACCTAAAGGCACGCTAGAAGTTGCAAAACCAGCGTCACAGACTGATATGATGTGTACTGACATAAGGAGAGCAAGATGTAAGTGTGGGGACCGGCTGTTATCGAGGTGTCATCGAGTGCATATCTGTCTAAGGTATCAAGGCTTAACGTCATTGAAGTCTAGAGAGTGGACAACACGTTCGTCATACTCAGAGCGATGTCCGAACTCTATTTTCGACGTTATGCGTGCCACTTTCATTGTGGCCAACTACGATTCGATACAGAATGCACGAAACCTGAAAGACACCCTCACTGATACATAGAGAGTAGGATTTGTCTGCGGAATAATGGGAGTGCAAGGGTCTGTGACGCCGATATGGCTGTATGTAGCACTATTAGTCACCGGGGGGGTGGGCGTAGCTCAGATGGTAAAGCGCTCGGTTGGCGTGCGAGAGGTACTGGGATCGATACCCAGCGCCTCCGCATTTTTTAACACACCTACATTCGCACCTTGCCATGCAAGTGGAATAATTCACAACTAGCAGAGGTGTCTAGGCAGATACAAGCGAAAGATTAGCATCCACAATTGGCAAGCGTGCTTTTATTCGTGCGCAGGAAGCACCCTCCTCCCACACCTACACTTAATTTAGAAACAGTACAAGTGTTCCCATAATATTCTCAAGCCTACGTCGGAAAGATATGCCTTTTGCCGAGTTCACGTAAATCCCACTGCACGTTCCCATTCTTTGCGTGCAGTCGGCTGCTACTGGTGTTGCTGGTTGTGACTGCTGATAACAGATGCCGTAGCAATCAATTCATGGAGTATGTTTTGAGATAGTCTGTCTCTGACAAGCAAGCGCAGGTGATATAGGTGCGAACACAGGAAGCTTGCAGCCCCTCGCTGCCTGCAGACACAGAGCAGCCACACTGGGAGAGCGGCCTAAGCCGTAGGCGAAATGTGCTCATTCGCTTTGGCGCGACGTCGAACTATAAATAAGCCTGCCACTAGCGTGAGCGTTGCGTGAGCGTCGTGTAAAGTCGGAAAAGTCGGCTGCATGGGTGATTGCCAAGTTTGGGGAGCGTTTCGGAGCATGATCAGTGCAATGGAGACGCGGAAACTTGTTGTGGCCCAGTGTTTCGCAGTTGGACGACAAGAGTGGTACACAGTAGCAAAGAGCGAGGCACTGAGATGGCATGAACAATGGAGTGCACAATGGGGCTCGAGATGTGCTTGTTATCTCAGGTGCTGTGTGATAGTCAACAAGGAGTGAAATGGACCAATTTGTGACCGCCCTTTCAATTTAAGACGTTAAAAACAGACGGAATTTGCATTCGTAATACCAGAGCATCGAAACTACTTGGAACACTTGTGTATATGAACGTGTCCGCGCCTTTGTACTCTGGTACCTTCGCCGCTACAAACCAACCAACCATCGTGTCCGTGCACATCAGAGTCATAAAGAATGGAGAATAGGCAGGCTTTGTCGTGTGTGCAGCCGTAGCTCAGTTGGCAGATCGTTCGCTTAGTGTGTGAAAGGTCTCGGGTTCAAGCCCCGGCGCCTACATGTTTTGTGGTCAGTGCATGGTAAGTGCTGGTCGCGGCGAACCTAAAGGCACGCTAGAAGTTGCAAAACCAGCGTCACAGACTGATATGATGTGTACTGACATAAGGAGAGCAAGATGTAAGTGTGGGGACCGGCTGTTATCGAGGTGTCATCGAGTGCATATCTGTCTAAGGTATCAAGGCTTAACGTCATTGAAGTCTAGAGAGTGGACAACACGTTCGTCATACTCAGAGCGATGTCCGAACTCTATTTTCGACGTTATGCGTGCCACTTTCATTGTGGCCAACTACGATTCGATACAGAATGCACGAAACCTGAAAGACACCCTCACTGATACATAGAGAGTAGGATTTGTCTGCGGAATAATGGGAGTGCAAGGGTCTGTGACGTTGATAAGGCTGTATGTAGCACTTTTAGTCACCGGGGGGGTGGGCGTAGCTCAGATGGTAGAGCGCTCGGTTGGCGTGCGAGAGGTACTGGGATCGATACCCTGCACCTCCGGATTTTTTAACACACCTACATTCGCACCTTGCCATGCAAGTGGAATAATTCACAACTAGCAGAGGTGTCTAGGCAGATACAAGCGAAAGATTAGCATCCACAATTGGCAAGCGTGCTTTTATTCGTGCGCAGGAAGCTCCCTCCTCCCACACCTACACTTAATTTAGAAAAAGTACAAGTGTTCCCATAATATTCTCAAGCCTACGTCGGAAAGATACGCCTTTTGCCGAGTTCACGTAAATCCCACTGCACGTTCCCATTCTTTGCGTGCAGTCGGCTGCTACTGGTGTTGCTGGTTGTGACTGCTGATAACAGATGCCGTAGCAATCAATTCATGGAGTGAATTGTATGTTTTGAGATAGTCTGTCTCTGACAAGCAAGCGCAGGTGATATAGGTGCGAACACAGGAAGCTTGCAGCCCCTCGCTGCCTGCAGACACAGAGCAGCCACACTGAGAGAGCGGCCTAAGCCGTAGGCGAAATGTGCCCATTCGCTTTGGTGCGACGTGGAACTATAAATAAGGCTGCCACTAGCGTGAGCGTCGTGTAAAGTCGGAAAAGTCGGCTGCATGGGTGATTGCCAAGTTTGGGGAGCGTTTCGGAGTATGATCAGTGCAATGGAGACGCGGAAACTTGTTGTGGCCCAGTGTTTTGCAGTTGGACGACAAGAGTGGTACACAGTAGCAAAGAGCGAGGCACTGAGATGGCATGAACAATGGAGTGCACAATGGGGCTCGAGATGTGCTTGTTATCTCAGGTGCTGTGTGATTGTCGACAAGGAGTGAAATGGACCAATTTGTGACCGCCCTTTCAATTTAAGACGTTAAAAACAGACGGAATTTGCACTCGTAATACCAGAGCATCGAAACTACTTGGAACACTTGTGTATATGAACGTGTCCGCGCCTTTGTACTCTGGTACCTTCGCCGCTACAAACCAACCAACCATCGTGTCCGTGCACATCAGAGTCATAAAGAATGGAGAATAGGCAGGCTTTGTCGTGTGTGCAGCCGTAGCTCAGTTGGCAGATCGTTCGCTTAGTGTGTGAAAGGTCTCGGGTTCAAGCCCCGGCGCCTCCATGTTTTGTGGTCAGTGCATGGTAAGTGCTGGTCGCGGCGAACCTAAAGGCACGCTAGAAGTTGCAAAACCAGCGTCACAGACTGATATGATGTGTACTGACATAAGGAGAGCAAGATGTAAGTGTGGGGACCGGCTGTTATCGAGGTGTCATCGAGTGCATATCTGTCTAAGGTATCAAGGCTTAACGTCATTGAAGTCTAGAGAGTGGACAACACGTTCGTCATACTCAGAGCGATGTCCGAACTCTATTTCCGACGTTATGCGTGCCACTTTCATTGTGGCCAACTACGATTCGATACAGAATGCACGAAACCTGAAAGACACCCTCACTGATACATAGAGAGTAGGATTTGTCTGCGGAATAATGGGAGTGCAAGGGTCTGTGACGCCGATATGGCTGTATGTAGCACTATTAGTCACCGGGGGGGGGGGGGGGGTGGGCGTAGCTCAGATGGTAGAGCGCTCGGTTGGCGTGCGAGAGGTACTGGCATCGATACCCAGCGCCTCCGGATTTTTTAACACACCTACATTCGCACCTTGCCATGCAAGTGGAATAATTCACAACTAGCAGAGGTGTCTAGGCAGATACAAGCGAAAGATTAGCATCCACAATTGGCAAGCGTGCTTTTATTCGTGCGCAGGAAGCACCCTCCTCCCACACCTACACTTAATTTAGAAACAGTACAAGTGTTCCCATAATATTCTCAAGCCTACGTCGGAAAGATATGCCTTTTGCCGAGTTCACGTAAATCCCACTGCACGTTCCCATTCTTTGCGTGCAGTCGGCTGCTACTGGTGTTGCTGGTTGTGACTGCTGATAACAGATGCCGTAGCAATCAATTCATGGAGTATGTTTTGAGATAGTCTGTCTCTGACAAGCAAGCGCAGGTGATATAGGTGCGAACACAGGAAGCTTGCAGCCCCTCGCTGCCTGCAGACACAGAGCAGCCACACTGGGAGAGCGGCCTAAGCCGTAGGCGAAATGTGCTCATTCGCTTTGGCGCGACGTCGAACTATAAATAAGGCTGCCACTAGCGTGAGCGTTGCGTGAGCGTCGTGTAAAGTCGGAAAAGTCGGCTGCATGGGTGATTGCCAAGTTTGGGGAGCGTTTCGGAGTATGATCAGTGCAATGGAGACGCGGAAACTTGTTGTGGCCCAGTGTTTCGCAGTTGGACGACAAGAGTGGTACACAGTAGCAAAGAGCGAGGCACTGAGATGGCATGAAGAATGGAGTGCACAATGGGGCTCGAGATGTGCTTGTTATCTCAGGTGCTGTGTGATTGTCGACAAGGAGTGAAATGGCCCAATTTGTGACCGCCCTTTCAATTTAAGACGTTAAAAACAGACGGAATTTGCACTCGTAATACCAGAGCATCGAAACTACTTGGAACACTTGTGTATATGAACGTGTCCGCGCCTTTGTACTCTGGTACCTTCGCCGCTACAAACCAACCAACCATCGTGTCCGTGCACATCAGAGTCATAAAGAATGGAGAATAGGCAGGCTTTGTCGTGTGTGCAGCCGTAGCTCAGTTGGCAGATCGTTCGCTTAGTGTGTGAAAGGTCTCGGGTTAAAGCCCCGGCGCCTCCATGTTTTGTGGTCAGTGCATGGTAAGTGCTGGTCGCGGCGAACCTAAAGGCACGCTAGAAGTTGCAAAACCAGCGTCACAGACTGATATGATGTGTACTGACATAAGGAGAGCAAGATGTAAGTGTGGGGACCGGCTGTTATCGAGGTGTCATCGAGTGCATATCTGTCTAAGGTATCAAGGCTTAACGTCATTGAAGTCTAGAGAGTGGACAACACGTTCGTCATACTCAGAGCGATGTCCGAACTCTATTTTCGACGTTATGCGTGCCACTTTCATTGTGGCCAACTACGATTCGATACAGAATGCACGAAACCTGAAAGACACCCTCACTGATACATAGAGAGTAGGATTTGTCTGCGGAATAATGGGAGTGCAAGGGTCTGTGACGCCGATATGGCTGTATGTAGCACTCTTAGTTACCGGGGGGTGTGCGTAGCTCAGATGGTAGAGCGCTCGGTTGGCGTGCGAGAGGTACTGGGATCGATACCCAGCGCCTCCGGATTTTTTAACACACTTACATTCGCACCTTGCCATGCAAGTGGAATAATTCACAACTAGCAGAGGTGTCTAGGCAGATACAAGCGAAAGATTAGCATCCACAATTGGCAAGCGTGCTTTTATTCGTGCGCAGGAAGCACCCTCCTCCCACACCTACACTTAATTTATAAACAGTACAAGTGTTCCCATAATATTCTCAAGCCTACGTCGGAAAGATATGCCTTTTGCCGAGTTCACGTAAATCCCACTGCACGTTCCCATTCTTTGCGTGCAGTCGGCTGCTACTGGTGTTGCTGGTTGTGACTGCTGATAACAGATGCCGTAGCAATCAATTCATGGAGTACGTTTTGAGATAGTCTGTCTCTGACAAGCAAGCGCAGGTGATATAGGTGCGAACACAGGAAGCTTGCAGCCCCTCGCTGCCTGCAGACACAGAGCAGCCACACTGGGAGAGCGGCCTAAGCCGTAGGCGAAATGTGCTCATTCGCTTTGGCGCGACGTCGAACTATAAATAAGGCTGCCACTAGCGTGAGCGTTGCGTGAGCGTCGTGTAAAGTCGGAAAAGTCGGCTGCATGGGTGATTGCCAAGTTTGGGGAGCGTTTCGGAGTATGATCAGTGCAATGGAGACGCGGAAACTTGTTGTGGCCCAGTGTTTTGCAGTTGGACGACAAGAGTGGTACACAGTAGCAAAGAGCGAGGCACTGAGATGGCATGAACAATGGAGTGCACAATGGGGCTCGAGATGTGCTTGTTATCTCAGGTGCTGTGTGATTGTCGACAAGGAGTGAAATGGACCAATTTGTGACCGCCCTTTCAATTTAAGACGTTAAAAACAGACGGAATTTGCACTCGTAATACCAGAGCATCGAAACTACTTGGAACACTTGTGTATATGAACGTGTCCGCGCCTTTGTACTCTGGTACCTTCGCCGCTACAAACCAACCAACCATCGTGTCCGTGCACATCAGAGTCATAAAGAATGGAGAATAGGCAGTCTTTGTCGTGTGTGCAGCCGTAGCTCAGTTGGCAGATCGTTCGCTTAGTGTGTGAAAGGTCTCGGGTTAAAGCCCCGGCGCCTCCATGTTTTGTGGTCAGTGCATGGTAAGTGCTGGTCGCGGCGAACCTAAAGGCACGCTAGAAGTTGCAAAACCAGCGTCACAGACTGATATGATGTGTACTGACATAAGGAGAGCAAGATGTAAGTGTGGGGACCGGCTGTTATCGAGGTGTCATCGAGTGCATATCTGTCTAAGGTATCAAGGCTTAACGTCATTGAAGTCTAGAGAGTGGACAACACGTTCGTCATACTCAGAGCGATGTCCGAACTCTATTTTCGACGTTATGCGTGCCACTTTCATTGTGGCCAACTACGATTCGATACAGAATGCACGAAACCTGAAAGACACCCTCACTGATACATAGAGAGTAGGATTTGTCTGCGGAATAATGGGAGTGCAAGGGTCTGTGACGTTGATATGGCTGTATGTAGCACTATTAGTCACCGGGGGGGGGTGGGCGTAGCTCAGATGGTAGAGCGCTCGGTTGGCGTGCGAGAGGTACTGGGATCGATACCCTGCGCCTCCGGATTTTTTAACACACCTACATTCGCACCTTGCCATGCAAGTGGAATAATTCACAACTAGCAGAGGTGTCTAGGCAGATACAAGCGAAAGATTAGCATCCACAATTGGCAAGCGTGCTTTTATTCGTGCGCAGGAAGCACCCTCCTCCCACACCTACACTTAATTTAGAAACAGTACAAGTGTTCCCATAATATTCTCAAGCCTACGTCGGAAAGATATGCCTTTTGCCGAGTTCACGTAAATCCCACTGCACGTTCCCATTCTTTGCGTGCAGTCGGCTGCTACTGGTGTTGCTGGTTGTGACTGCTGATAACAGATGCCGTAGCAATCAATTCATGGAGTATGTTTTGAGATAGTCTGTCTCTGACAAGCAAGCGCAGGTGATATAGGTGCGAACACAGGAAGCTTGCAGCCCCTCGCTGCCTGCAGACACAGAGCAGCCACACTGGGAGAGCGGCCTAAGCCGTAGGCGAAATGTGCTCATTCGCTTTGGCGCGACGTCGAACTATAAATAAGGCTGCCACTAGCGTGAGCGTTGCGTGAGCGTCGTGTAAAGTCGGAAAAGTCGGCTGCATGGGTGATTGCCAAGTTTGGGGAGCGTTTCGGAGTATGATCAGTGCAATGGAGACGCGGAAACTTGTTGTGGCCCAGTGTTTTGCAGTTGGACGACAAGAGTGGTACACAGTAGCAAAGAGCGAGGCACTGAGATGGCATGAACAATGGAGTGCACAATGGGGCTCGAGATGTGCTTGTTATCTCAGGTGTTGTGTGATTGTCGACAAGGAGTGAAATGGACCAATTTGTGACCGCCCTTTCAATTTAACACGTTAAAAACAGACGGAATTTGCACTCGTAATACCAGAGCATCGAAACTACTTGGAACACTTGTGTATATGAACGTGTCCGCGCCTTTGTACTCTGGTACCTTCGCCGCTACAAACCAACCAACCATCGTGTCCGTGCACATCAGAGTCATAAAGAATGGAGAATAGGCATGCTTTGTCGTGTGTGCAGCCGTAGCTCAGTTGGCAGATCGTTCGCTTAGTGTGTGAAAGGTCTCGGGTTAAAGCCCCGGCGCCTCCATGTTTTGTGGTCAGTGCATGGTAAGTGCTGGTCGCGGCGAACCTAAAGGCACGCTAGAAGTTGCAAAACCAGCGTCACAGACTGATATGATGTGTACTGACATAAGGAGAGCAAGATGTAAGTGTGGGGACCGGCTGTTATCGAGGTGTCATCGAGTGCATATCTGTCTAAGGTATCAAGGCTTAACGTCATTGAAGTCTAGAGAGTGGACAACACGTTCGTCATACTCAGAGCGATGTCCGAACTCTATTTTCGACGTTATGCGTGCCACTTTCATTGTGGCCAACTACGATTCGATACAGAATGCACGAAACCTGAAAGACACCCTCACTGATACATAGAGAGTAGGATTTGTCTGCGGAATAATGGGAGTGCAAGGGTCTGTGACGCCGATATGGCTGTATGTAGCACTATTAGTCACCGGGGGGGTGGGCGTAGCTCAGATGGTAGAGCGCTCGGTTGGCGTGCGAGAGGTACTGGGATCGATACCCAGCGCCTCCGGATTTTTTAACACACCTACATTCGCACCTTGCCATGCAAGTGGAATAATTCACAACTAGCAGAGGTGTCTAGGCAGATACAAGCGAAAGATTAGCATCCACAATTGGCAAGCGTGCTTTTATTCGTGCGCAGGAAGCACCCTCCTCCCACACCTACACTTAATTTAGAAACAGTACAAGTGTTCCCATAATATTCTCAAGCCTACGTCGGAAAGATATGCCTTTTGCCGAGTTCACGTAAATCCCACTGCACGTTCCCATTCTTTGCGTGCAGTCGGCTGCTACTGGTGTTGCTGGTTGTGACTGCTGATAACAGATGCCGTAGCAATCAATTCATAGAGTATGTTTTGAGATAGTCTGTCTCTGACAAGCAAGCGCAGGTGATATAGGTGCGAACACAGGAAGCTTGCAGCCCCTCGCTGCCTGCAGACACAGAGCAGCCACACTGGGAGAGCGGCCTAAGCCGTAGGCGAAATGTGCTCATTCGCTTTGGCGCGACGTCGAACTATAAATAAGGCTGCCACTAGCGTGAGCGTTGCGTGAGCGTCGTGTAAAGTCGGAAAAGTCGGCTGCATGGGTGATTGCCAAGTTTGGGGAGCGTTTCGGAGTATGATCAGTGCAATGGAGACGCGGAAACTTGTTGTGGCCCAGTGTTTTGCAGTTGGACGACAAGAGTGGTACACAGTAGCAAAGAGCGAGGCACTGAGATGGCATGAACAATGGAGTGCACAATGGGGCTCGAGATGTGCTTGTTATCTCAGGTGCTGTATGATTGTCGACAAGGAGTGAAATGGACCAATTTGTGACCGCCCTTTCAATTTAAGACGTTAAAAACAGACGGAATTTGCACTCGTAATACCAGAGCATCGAAACTACTTGGAACACTTGTGTAAATGAACGTGTCCGCGCCTTTGTACTCTGGTACCTTCGCCACTACAAACCAACCAACCATCGTGTCCGTGCACATCAGAGTCGCAAAGAATGGAGAATAGGCAGGCTTTGTCGTGTGTGCAGCCGTAGCTCAGTTGGCAGATCGTTCGCTTAGTGTGTGAAAGGTCTCGGGTTAAAGCCCCGGCGCCTCCATGTTTTGTGGTCAGTGCATGGTAAGTGCTGGTCGCGGCGAACCTAAAGGCACGCTAGAAGTTGCAAAACCAGCGTCACAGACTGATATGATGTGTACTGACATAAGGAGAGCAAGATGTAAGTGTGGGGACCGGCTGTTATCGAGGTGTCATCGAGTGCATATCTGTCTAAGGTATCAAGGCTTAACGTCATTGAAGTCTAGAGAGTGGACAACACGTTCGTCATACTCAGAGCGATGTCCGAACTCTATTTTCGACGTTATGCGTGCCACTTTCATTGTGGCCAACTACGATTCGATACAGAATGCACGAAACCTGAAAGACACCCTCACTGATACATAGAGAGTATGATTTGTCTGCGGAATAATGGGAGTGCAAGGGTCTGTGACGTTGATATGGCTGTATGTAGCACTATTAGTCACCCGGGGGTGGGCGTAGCTCAGATGGTAGAGCGATCGTTTGGCGTGCGAGAGGTACTGGGATCGATACCCTGCGCCTCCGGATTTTTTATTACACCTACATTCGCACCTTGCCATGCAAGTGGAATAATTCACAACTAGCAGAGGTGTCTAGGCAGATACAAGCGAAAGATTAGCATCCACAATTGGCAAGCGTGCTTTTATTCGTGCGCAGGAAGCACCCTCCTCCCACACCTACACTTAATTTAGAAACAGTACAAGTGTTCCCATAATATTCTCAAGCCTACGTCGGAAAGATATGCCTTTTGCCGAGTTCACGTAAATCCCACTGCACGTTCCCATTCTTTGCGTGCAGTCGGCTGCTACTGGTGTTGCTGGTTGTGACTGCTGATAACAGATGCCGTAGCAATCAATTCATGGAGTATGTTTTGAGATATTCTGTCTCTGACAAGCAAGCGCAGGTGATATAGGTGCGAACACAGGAAGCTTGCAGCCCCTCGCTGCCTGCAGACACAGAGCAGCCACACTGAGAGAGCGGCCTAAGCCGTAGGCGAAATGTGCTCATTCGCTTTGGTGCGACGTGGAACTATAAATAAGGCTGCCACTAGCGTGAGCGTTGCGTGAGCGTCGTGTAAAGTCGTAAAAGTCGGCTGCATGGGTGATTGCCAAGTTTGGGGAGCGTTTCGGAGTATGATCAGTGCAATGGAGACGCGGAAACTTGTTGTGGCCCAGTGTTTTGCAGTTGGACGACAAGAGTGGTACACAGTAGCAAAGAGCGAGGCACTGAGATGGCATGAACAATGGAGTGCACAATGGGGCTCGAGATGTGCTTGTTATCTCAGGTGCTGTGTGATTGTTGACAAGGAGTGAAATGGACCAATTTGTGACCGCCCTTTCAATTTAAGACGTTAAAAACAGACGGAATTTGCATTCGTAATACCAGAGCATCGAAACTACTTGGAACTCTTGTGTATATGAACGTGTCCACGCCTTTGTACTCTGGTACCTTCGCCGCTACAAACCAACCAACCATCGTGTCCGTGCACATCAGAGTCGCAAAGAATGGAGAATAGGCATGCTTTGTCGTGTGTGCAGCCGTAGCTCAGTTGGCAGATCGTTCGCTTAGTGTGTGAAAGGTCTCGGGTTCAAGCCCCGGCGCCTCCATGTTTTGTGGTCAGTGCATGGTAAGTGCTGGTCGCGGCGAACCTAAAGGCACGCTAGAAGTTGCAAAACCAGCGTCACAGACTGATATGATGTGTACTGACATAAGGAGAGCAAGATGTAAGTGTGGGGACCGGCTGTTATCGAGGTGTCATCGAGTGCAGATCTGTCTAAGGTATCAAGGCTTAACGTCATTGAAGTCTAGAGAGTGGACAACACGTTCGTCATACTCAGAGCGATGTCCGAACTCTATTTCCGACGTTATGCGTGCCACTTTCATTGTGGCCAACTACGATTCGATACAGAATGCACGAAACCTGAAAGACACCCTCACTGATACATAGAGAGTAGGATTTGTCTGCGGAATAATGGGAGTGCAAGGGTCTGTGACGTCGATATGGCTGTATGTAGCACTATTAGTCACCGGGGAGGTGGGCGTAGCTCAGATGGTAGAGCGCTCGGTTGGCGTGCGAGAGGTACTGGGATCGATACCCAGCGCCTCCGGATTTTTTAACACACCTACATTCGCACCTTGCCATGCAAGTGGAATTATTCACAACTACCAGAGGTGTCTAGGCAGATCTAAGCGAAAGATTAGCATCCACAATTGGCAAGCGTGCTTTTATTCGTGCGCAGGAAGCACACTCCTCCCACACCTACACTTAATTTAGAAACAGTAGAAGTGTTCCCATAATATTCTCAAGCCTACGTCGGAAAGATATGCCTTTTGCCGAGTTCACGTAAATCCCACTGCACGTTCCCATTCTTTGCGTGCAGTCGGCTGCTACTGGTGTTGCTGGTTGTGACTGCTGATAACAGATGCCGTAGCAATCAATTCATGGAGTATGTTTTGAGATAGTCTGTCTCTGACAAGCAAGCGCAGGTGATATAGGTGCGAACACAGGAAGCTTGCAGCCCCTCGCTGCCTGCAGACACAGAGCAGCCACACTGGGAGAGCGGCCTAAGCCGTAGGCGAAATGTGCTCATTCGCTTTGGCGCGACGTCGAACTATAAATAAGGCTGCCACTAGCGTGAGCGTTGCGTGAGCGTCGTGTAAAGTCGGAAAAGTCGGCTGCATGGGTGATTGCCAAGTTTGGGGAGCGTTTCGGAGTATGATCAGTGCAATGGAGACGCGGAAACTTGTTGTGGCCCAGTGTTTTGCAGTTGGACGACAAGAGTGGTACACAGTAGCAAAGAGCGAGGCACTGAGATGGCATGAACAATGGAGTGCACAATGGGGCTCGAGATGTGCTTGTTATCTCAGGTGCTGTGTGATTGTCGACAAGGAGTGAAATGGACCAATTTGTGACCGCCCTTTCAATTTAACACGTTAAAAACAGACGGAATTTGCACTCGTAATACCAGAGCATCGAAACTACTTGGAACACTTGTGTATATGAACGTGTCCGCGCCTTTGTACTCTGGTACCTTCGCCGCTACAAACCAACCAACCATCGTGTCCGTGCACATCAGAGTCATAAAGAATGGAGAATAGGCATGCTTTGTCGTGTGTGCAGCCGTAGCTCAGTTGGCAGATCGTTCGCTTAGTGTGTGAAAGGTCTCGGGTTAAAGCCCCGGCGCCTCCATGTTTTGTGGTCAGTGCATGGTAAGTGCTGGTCGCGGCGAACCTAAAGGCACGCTAGAAGTTGCAAAACCAGCGTCACAGACTGATATGATGTGTACTGACATAAGGAGAGCAAGATGTAAGTGTGGGGACCGGCTGTTATCGAGGTGTCATCGAGTGCATATCTGTCTAAGGTATCAAGGCTTAACGTCATTGAAGTCTAGAGAGTGGACAACACGTTCGTCATACTCAGAGCGATGTCCGAACTCTATTTTCGACGTTATGCGTGCCACTTTCATTGTGGCCAACTACGATTCGATACAGAATGCACGAAACCTGAAAGACACCCTCACTGATACATAGAGAGTAGGATTTGTCTGCGGAATAATGGGAGTGCAAGGGTCTGTGACGCCGATATGGCTGTATGTAGCACTATTAGTCACCGGGGGGGTGGGCGTAGCTCAGATGGTAGAGCGCTCGGTTGGCGTGCGAGAGGTACTGGGATCGATACCCAGCGCCTCCGGATTTTTTAACACACCTACATTCGCACCTTGCCATGCAAGTGGAATAATTCACAACTAGCAGAGGTGTCTAGGCAGATACAAGCGAAAGATTAGCATCCACAATTGGCAAGCGTGCTTTTATTCGTGCGCAGGAAGCACACTCCTCCCACACCTACACTTAATTTAGAAACAGTACAAGTGTTCCCATAATATTCTCAAGCCTACGTCGGAAAGATATGCCTTTTGCCGAGTTCACGTAAATCCCACTGCACGTTCCCATTCTTTGCGTGCAGTCGGCTGCTACTGGTGTTGCTGGTTGTGACTGCTGATAACAGATGCCGTAGCAATCAATTCATGGAGTATGTTTTGAGATAGTCTGTCTCTGACAAGCAAGCGCAGGTGATATAGGTGCGAACACAGGAAGCTTGCAGCCCCTCGCTGCCTGCAGACACAGAGCAGCCACACTGGGAGAGCGGCCTAAGCCGTAGGCGAAATGTGCTCATTCGCTTTGGCGCGACGTCGAACTATAAATAAGGCTGCCACTAGCGTGAGCGTTGCGTGAGCGTCGTGTAAAGTCGGAAAAGTCGGCTGCATGGGTGATTGCCAAGTTTGGGGAGCGTTTCGGAGTATGATCAGTGCAATGGAGACGCGGAAACTTGTTGTGGCCCAGTGTTTTGCAGTTGGACGACAAGAGTGGTACACAGTAGCAAAGAGCGAGGCACTGAGATGGCATGAACAATGGAGTGCACAATGGGGCTCGAGATGTGCTTGTTATCTCAGGTGCTGTGTGATTGTCGACAAGGAGTGAAATGGACCAATTTGTGACCGCCCTTTCAATTTAACACGTTAAAAACAGACGGAATTTGCACTCGTAATACCAGAGCATCGAAACTACTTGGAACACTTGTGTATATGAACGTGTCCGCGCCTTTGTACTCTGGTACCTTCGCCGCTACAAACCAACCAACCATCGTGTCCGTGCACATCAGAGTCATAAAGAATGGAGAATAGGCATGCTTTGTCGTGTGTGCAGCCGTAGCTCAGTTGGCAGATCGTTCGCTTAGTGTGTGAAAGGTCTCGGGTTAAAGCCCCGGCGCCTCCATGTTTTGTGGTCAGTGCATGGTAAGTGCTGGTCGCGGCGAACCTAAAGGCACGCTAGAAGTTGCAAAACCAGCGTCACAGACTGATATGATGTGTACTGACATAAGGAGAGCTAGATGTAAGTGTGGGGACCGGCTGTTATCGAGGTGTCATCGAGTGCATATCTGTCTAAGGTATCAAGGCTTAACGTCATTGAAGTCTAGAGAGTGGACAACACGTTCGTCATACTCAGAGCGATGTCCGAACTCTATTTTCGACGTTATGCGTGCCACTTTCATTGTGGCCAACTACGATTCGATACAGAATGCACGAAACCTGAAAGACACCCTCACTGATACATAGAGAGTAGGATTTGTCTGCGGAATAATGGGAGTGCAAGGGTCTGTGACGCCGATATGGCTGTATGTAGCACTATTAGTCACCGGGGGGGTGGGCGTAGCTCAGATGGTAGAGCGCTCGGTTGGCGTGCGAGAGGTACTGGGATCGATACCCAGCGCCTCCGGATTTTTTAACACACCTACATTCGCACCTTGCCATGCAAGTGGAATAATTCACAACTAGCAGAGGTGTCTAGGCAGATACAAGCGAAAGATTAGCATCCACAATTGGCAAGCGTGCTTTTATTCGTGCGCAGGAAGCACCCTCCTCCCACACCTACACTTAATTTAGAAACAGTACAAGTGTTCCCATAATATTCTCAAGCCTACGTCGGAAAGATATGCCTTTTGCCGAGTTCACGTAAATCCCACTGCACGTTCCCATTCTTTGCGTGCAGTCGGCTGCTACTGGTGTTGCTGGTTGTGACTGCTGATAACAGATGCCGTAGCAATCAATTCATAGAGTATGTTTTGAGATAGTCTGTCTCTGACAAGCAAGCGCAGGTGATATAGGTGCGAACACAGGAAGCTTGCAGCCCCTCGCTGCCTGCAGACACAGAGCAGCCACACTGGGAGAGCGGCCTAAGCCGTAGGCGAAATGTGCTCATTCGCTTTGGCGCGACGTCGAACTATAAATAAGGCTGCCACTAGCGTGAGCGTTGCGTGAGCGTCGTGTAAAGTCGGAAAAGTCGGCTGCATGGGTGATTGCCAAGTTTGGGGAGCGTTTCGGAGTATGATCAGTGCAATGGAGACGCGGAAACTTCTTGTGGCCCAGTGTTTTGCAGTTGGACGACAAGAGTGGTACACAGTAGCAAAGAGCGAGGCACTGAGATGGCATGAACAATGGAGTGCACAATGGGGCTCGAGATGTGCTTGTTATCTCAGGTGCTGTGTGATTGTCGACAAGGAGTGAAATGGACCAATTTGTGACCGCCCTTTCAATTTAAGACGTTAAAAACAGACGGAATTTGCATTCGTAATACCAGAGCATCGAAACTACTTGGAACACTTGTGTATATGAACGTGTCCGCGCCTTTGTACTCTGGTACCTTCGCCGCTACAAACCAACCAACCATCGTGTCCGTGCACATCAGAGTCGCAAAGAATGGAGAATAGGCAGGCTTCGTCGTGTGTGCAGCCGTAGCTCAGTTGGCAGATCGTTCGCTTAGTGTGTGAAAGGTCTCGGGTTAAAGCCCCGGCGCCTCCATGTTTTGTGGTCAGTGCATGGTAAGTGCTGGTCGCGGCGAACCTAAAGGCACGCTAGAAGTTGCAAAACCAGCGTCACAGACTGATATGATGTGTACTGACATAAGGAGAGCAAGATGTAAGTGTGGGGACCGGCTGTTATCGAGGTGTCATCGAGTGCAGATCTGTCTAAGGTATCAAGGCTTAACGTCATTGAAGTCTAGAGAGTGGACAACACGTTCGTCATACTCAGAGCGATGTCCGAACTCTATTTTCGACGTTATGCGTGCCACTTTCATTGTGGCCAACTACGATTCGATACAGAATGCACGAAACCTGAAAGACACCCTCACTGATACATAGAGAGTAGGATTTGTCTGCGGAATAATGGGAGTGCAAGGGTCTGTGACGCCGATATGGCTGTATGTAGCACTATTAGTCACCGGGGGGGTGTGCGTAGCTCAGATGGTAGAGCGCTCGGTTGGCGTGCGAGAGGTACTGGGATCGATACCCAGCGCCTCCGGATTTTTTAACACACCTACATTCGCACCTTGCCATGCAAGTGGAATAATTCACAACTAGCAGAGGTGTCTAGGCAGATACAAGCGAAAGATTAGCATCCACAATTGGCAAGCGTGCTTTTATTCGTGCGCAGGAAGCACCCTCCTCCCACACCTACACTTAATTTAGAAACAGTACAAGTGTTCCCATAATATTCTCAAGCCTACGTCGGAAAGATATGCCTTTTGCCGAGTTCACGTAAATCCCACTGCACGTTCCCATTCTTTGCGTGCAGTCGGCTGCTACTGGTGTTGCTGGTTGTGACTGCTGATAACAGATGCCGTAGCAATCAATTCATGGAGTATGTTTTGAGATAGTCTGTCTCTGACAAGCAAGCGCAGGTGATATAGGTGCGAACACAGGAAGCTTGCAGCCCCTCGCTGCCTGCAGACACAGAGCAGCCACACTGGGAGAGCGGCCTAAGCCGTAGGCGAAATGTGCTCATTCGCTTTGGCGCGACGTCGAACTATAAATAAGGCTGCCACTAGCGTGAGCGTTGCGTGAGCGTCGTGTAAAGTCTGAAAAGTCGGCTGCATGGGTGATTGCCAAGTTTGGGGAGCGTTTCGGAGTATGATCAGTGCAATGGAGACGCGGAAACTTGTTGTGGCCCAGTGTTTTGCAGTTGGACGACAAGAGTGGTACACAGTAGCAAAGAGCGAGGCACTGAGATGGCATGAACAATGGAGTGCACAATGGGGCTCGAGATGTGCTTGTTATCTCAGGTGCTGTATGATTGTCGACAAGGAGTGAAATGGACCAATTTGTGACCGCCCTTTCAATTTAAGACGTTAAAAACAGACGGAATTTGCACTCGTAATACCAGAGCATCGAAACTACTTGGAACACTTGTGTAAATGAACGTGTCCGCGCCTTTGTACTCTGGTACCTTCGCCGCTACAAACCAACCAACCATCGTGTCCGTGCACATCAGAGTCGCAAAGAATGGAGAATAGGCAGGCTTTGTCGTGTGTGCAGCCGTAGCTCAGTTGGCAGATCGTTCGCTTAGTGTGTGAAAGGTCTCGGGTTAAAGCCCCGGCGCCTCCATGTTTTGTGGTCAGTGCATGGTAAGTGCTGGTCGCGGCGAACCTAAAGGCACGCTAGAAGTTGCAAAACCAGCGTCACAGACTGATATGATGTGTACTGACATAAGGAGAGCAAGATGTAAGTGTGGGGACCGGCTGTTATCGAGGTGTCATCGAGTGCATATCTGTCTAAGGTATCAAGGCTTAACGTCATTGAAGTCTAGAGAGTGGACAACACGTTCGTCATACTCAGAGCGATGTCCGAACTCTATTTTCGACGTTATGCGTGCCACTTTCATTGTGGCCAACTACGATTCGATACAGAATGCACGAAACCTGAAAGACACCCTCACTGATACATAGAGAGTATGATTTGTCTGCGGAATAATGGGAGTGCAAGGGTCTGTGACGTTGATATGGCTGTATGTAACACTATTAGTCACCCGGGGGTGGGCGTAGCTCAGATGGTAGAGCGATCGTTTGGCGTGCGAGAGGTACTGGGATCGATACCCTGCGCCTCCGGATTTTTTATTACACCTACATTCGCACCTTGCCATGCAAGTGGAATAATTCACAACTAGCAGAGGTGTCTAGGCAGATACAAGCGAAAGATTAGCATCCACAATTGGCAAGCGTGCTTTTATTCGTGCGCAGGAAGCACCCTCCTCCCACACCTACACTTAATTTAGAAACAGTACAAGTGTTCCCATAATATTCTCAAGCCTACGTCGGAAAGATATGCCTTTTGCCGAGTTCACGTAAATCCCACTGCACGTTCCCATTCTTTGCGTGCAGTCGGCTGCTACTGGTGTTGCTGGTTGTGACTGCTGATAACAGATGCCGTAGCAATCAATTCATGGAGTATGTTTTGAGATATTCTGTCTCTGACAAGCAAGCGCAGGTGATATAGGTGCGAACACAGGAAGCTTGCAGCCCCTCGCTGCCTGCAGACACAGAGCAGCCACACTGAGAGAGCGGCCTAAGCCGTAGGCGAAATGTGCTCATTCGCTTTGGTGCGACGTGGAACTATAAATAAGGCTGCCACTAGCGTGAGCGTTGCGTGAGCGTCGTGTAAAGTCGTAAAAGTCGGCTGCATGGGTGATTGCCAAGTTTGGGGAGCGTTTCGGAGTATGATCAGTGCAATGGAGACGCGGAAACTTGTTGTGGCCCAGTGTTTTGCAGTTGGACGACAAGAGTGGTACACAGTAGCAAAGAGCGAGGCACTGAGATGGCATGAACAATGGAGTGCACAATGGGGCTCGAGATGTGCTTGTTATCTCAGGTGCTGTGTGATTGTTGACAAGGAGTGAAATGGACCAATTTGTGACCGCCCTTTCAATTTAAGACGTTAAAAACAGACGGAATTTGCATTCGTAATACCAGAGCATCGAAACTACTTGGAACTCTTGTGTATATGAACGTGTCCACGCCTTTGTACTCTGGTACCTTCGCCGCTACAAACCAACCAACCATCGTGTCCGTGCACATCAGAGTCGCAAAGAATGGAGAATAGGCATGCTTTGTCGCGTGTGCAGCCGTAGCTCAGTTGGCAGATCGTTCGCTTAGTGTGTGAAAGGTCTCGGGTTCAAGCCCCGGCGCCTCCATGTTTTGTGGTCAGTGCATGGTAAGTGCTGGTCGCGGCGAACCTAAAGGCACGCTAGAAGTTGCAAAACCAGCGTCACAGACTGATATGATGTGTACTGACATAAGGAGAGCAAGATGTAAGTGTGGGGACCGGCTGTTATCGAGGTGTCATCGAGTGCAGATCTGTCTAAGGTATCAAGGCTTAACGTCATTGAAGTCTAGAGAGTGGACAACACGTTCGTCATACTCAGAGCGATGTCCGAACTCTATTTCCGACGTTATGCGTGCCACTTTCATTGTGGCCAACTACGATTCGATACAGAATGCACGAAACCTGAAAGACACCCTCACTGATACATAGAGAGTAGGATTTGTCTGCGGAATAATGGGAGTGCAAGGGTCTGTGACGTCGATATGGCTGTATGTAGCACTATTAGTCACCGGGGAGGTGGGCGTAGCTCAGATGGTAGAGCGCTCGGTTGGCGTGCGAGAGGTACTGGGATCGATACCCAGCGCCTCCGGATTTTTTAACACACCTACATTCGCACCTTGCCATGCAAGTGGAATTATTCACAACTACCAGAGGTGTCTAGGCAGATCTAAGCGAAAGATTAGCATCCACAATTGGCAAGCGTGCTTTTATTCGTGCGCAGGAAGCACACTCCTCCCACACCTACACTTAATTTAGAAACAGTAGAAGTGTTCCCATAATATTCTCAAGCCTACGTCGGAAAGATATGCCTTTTGCCGAGTTCACGTAAATCCCACTGCACGTTCCCATTCTTTGCGTGCAGTCGGCTGCTACTGGTGTTGCTGGTTGTGACTGCTGATAACAGATGCCGTAGCAATCAATTCATGGAGTATGTTTTGAGATAGTCTGTCTCTGACAAGCAAGCGCAGGTGATATAGGTGCGAACACAGGAAGCTTGCAGCCCCTCGCTGCCTGCAGACACAGAGCAGCCACACTGGGAGTGCGGCCTAAGCCGTAGGCGAAATGTGCTCATTCGCTTTGGCGCGACGTCGAACTATAAATAAGGCTGCCACTAGCGTGAGCGTTGCGTGAGCGTCGTGTAAAGTCGGAAAAGTCGGCTGCATGGGTGATTGCCAAGTTTGGGGAGCGTTTCGGAGTATGATCAGTGCAATGGAGACGCGGAAACTTGTTGTGGCCCAGTGTTTTGCAGTTGGACGACAAGAGTGGTACACAGTAGCAAAGAGCGAGGCACTGAGATGGCATGAACAATGGAGTGCACAATGGGGCTCGAGATGTGCTTGTTATCTCAGGTGCTGTGTGATTGTCGACAAGGAGTGAAATGGACCAATTTGTGACCGCCCTTTCAATTTAAGACGTTAAAAACAGACGGAATTTGCACTCGTAATACCAGAGCATCGAAACTACTTGGAACACTTGTGTATATGAACGTGTCCGCGCCTTTGTACTCTGGTACCTTCGCCGCTACAAACCAACCAACCATCGTGTCCGTGCACATCAGAGTCGCAAAGAATGGAGAATAGGCAGGCTTTGTCGTGTGTGCAGCCGTAGCTCAGTTGGCAGATCGTTCGCTTAGTGTGTGAAAGGTCTCGGGTTCAAGCCCCGGCGCCTCCATGTTTTGTGGTCAGTGCATGGTAAGTGCTGGTCGCGGCGAACCTAAAGGCACGCTAGAAGTTGCAAAACCAGCGTCACAGACTGATATGATGTGTACTGACATAAGGAGAGCAAGATGTAAGTGTGGGGACCGGCTGTTATCGAGGTGTCATCGAGTGCATATCTGTCTAAGGTATCAAGGCTTAACGTCATTGAAGTCTAGAGAGTGGACAACACGTTCGTCATACTCAGAGCGATGTCCGAACTCTATTTTCGACGTTATGCGTGCCACTTTCATTGTGGCCAACTACGATTCGATACAGAATGCACGAAACCTGAAAGACACCCTCACTGATACATAGAGAGTAGGATTTGTCTGCGGAATAATGGGAGTGCAAGGGTCTGTGACGTCGATATGGCTGTATGTAGCACTATTAGTCACCGGGGGGGTGGGCGTAGCTCAGATGGTAGAGCGCTCGGTTGGCGTGCGAGAGGTACTGGGATCGATACCCAGCGCCTCCGGATTTTTTAACACACCTACATTCGCACCTTGCCATGCAAGTGGAATAATTCACAACTAGCAGAGGTGTCTAGGCAGATACAAGCGAAAGATTAGCATCCACAATTGGCAAGCGTGCTTTTATTCGTGCGCAGGAAGCACCCTCCTCCCACACCTACACTTAATTTAGAAACAGTACAAGTGTTCCCATAATATTCTCAAGCCTACGTCGGAAAGATATGCCTTTTGCCGAGTTCACGTAAATCCCACTGCACGTTCCCATTCTTTGCGTGCAGTCGGCTGCTACTGGTGTTGCTGGTTGTGACTGCTGATAACAGATGCCGTAGCAATCAATTCATGGAGTGAATTGTATGTTTTGAGATAGTCTGTCTCTGACAAGCAAGCGCAGGTGATATAGGTGCGAACACAGGAAGCTTGCAGCCCCTCGCTGCCTGCAGACACAGAGCAGCCACACTGGGAGTGCGGCCTAAGCCGTAGGCGAAATGTGCTCATTCGCTTTGGCGCGACGTCGAACTATAAATAAGGCTGCCACTAGCGTGAGCGTCGTGTAAAGTCGGAAAAGTCGGCTGCATGGGTGATTGCCAAGTTTGGGGAGCGTTTCGGAGTATGATCAGTGCAATGGAGAAGCGGAAACTTGTTGTGGCCCAGTGTTTTGCAGTTGGACGACAAGAGTGGTACACAGTAGCAAAGAGCGAGGCACTGAGATGGCATGAACAATGGAGTGCACAATGGGGCTCGAGATGTGCTTGTTATCTCAGGTGCTGTGTGATTGTCGACAAGGAGTGAAATGGACCAATTTGTGACCGCCCTTTCAATTTAAGACGTTAAAAACAGACGGAATTTGCACTCGTAATACCAGAGCATCGAAACTACTTGGAACACTTGTGTATATGAACGTGTCCGCGCCTTTGTACTCTGGTACCTTCGCCGCTACAAACCAACCAACCATCGTGTCCGTGCACATCAGAGTCGCAAAGAATGGAGAATAGGCAGGCTTTGTCGTGTGTGCAGCCGTAGCTCAGTTGGCAGATCGTTCGCTTAGTGTGTGAAAGGTCTCGGGTTAAAGCCCCGGCGCCTCCATGTTTTGTGGTCAGTGCATGGTAAGTGCTGGTCGCGGCGAACCTAAAGGCACGCTAGAAGTTGCAAAACTAGCGTCACAGACTGATATGATGTGTACTGACATAAGGAGAGCAAGATGTAAGTGTGGGGACCGGCTGTTATCGAGGTGTCATCGAGTGCATATCTGTCTAAGGTATCAAGGCTTAACGTCATTGAAGTCTAGAGAGTGGACAACACGTTCGTCATACTCAGAGCGATGTCCGAACTCTATTTTCGACGTTATGCGTCCCACTTTCATTGTGGCCAACTACGATTCGATACAGAATGCACGAAACCTGAAAGACACCCTCACTGATACATAGAGAGTAGGATTTGTCTGCGGAATAATGGGAGTGCAAGGGTCTGTGACGTTGATATGGCTGTATGTAGCACTATTAGTCACCGGGGGGGTGGGCGTAGCTCAGATGGTAGAGCGCTCGGTTGGCGTGCGAGAGGTACTCGGATGGATATTCTGCGCCTCCGGATTTTTTATCACACCTACATTCGCACCTTGCCATGCAAGTGGAATAATTCACAACTAGCAGAGGTGTCTAGGCAGATACAAGCGAAAGATTAGCATCCACAATTGGCAAGCGTGCTTTTATTCGTGCGCAGGAAGCACCCTCCTCCCACACCTACACTTAATTTAGAAACAGTACAAGTGTTCCCATAATATTCTCAAGCCTACGTCGGAAAGATATGCCTTTTGCCGAGTTCACGTAAATCCCACTGCACGTTCCCATTCTTTGCGTGCAGTCGGCTGCTACTGGTGTTGCTGGTTGTGACTGCTGATAACAGATGCCGTAGCAATCAATTCATGGAGTATGTTTTGAGATAGTCTGTCTCTGACAAGCAAGCGCAGGTGATATAGGTGCGAACACAGGAAGCTTGCAGCCCCTCGCTGCCTGCAGACACAGAGCAGCCACACTGGGAGAGCGGCCTAAGCCGTAGGCGAAATGTGCTCATTCGCTTTGGCGCGACGTCGAACTATAAATAAGGCTGCCACTAGCGTGAGCGTTGCGTGAGCGTCGTGTAAAGTCGGAAAAGTCGGCTGCATGGGTGATTGCCAAGTTTGGGGAGCGTTTCGGAGTATGATCAGTGCAATGGAGACGCGGAAACTTGTTGTGGCCCAGTGTTTTGCAGTTGGACGACAAGAGTGGTACACAGTAGCAAAGAGCGAGGCACTGAGATGGCATGAACAATGGAGTGCACAATGGGGCTCGAGATGTGCTTGTTATCTCAGGTGCTGTGTGATTGTTGACAAGGAGTGAAATGGACCAATTTGTGACCGCCCTTTCAATTTAAGACGTTAAAAAGAGACGTAATTTGCATTCGTAATACCAGAGCATCGAAACTACTTGGAACTCTTGTGTATATGAACGTGTCCACGCCTTTGTACTCTGGTACCTTCGCCGCTAAAAACCAACCAACCATCGTGTCCGTGCACATCAGAGTCGCAAAGAATGGAGAATAGGCAGGCTTTGTCGTGTGTGCAGCCGTAGCTCAGTTGGCAGATCGTTCGCTTAGTGTGTGAAAGGTCTCGGGTTAAAGCCCCGGCGCCTCCATGTTTTGTGGTCAGTGCATGGTAAGTGCTGGTCGCGGCGAACCTAAAGGCACGCTAGAAGTTGCAAAACCAGCGTCACAGACTGATATGATGTGTACTGACATAAGGAGAGCAAGATGTAAGTGTGGGGACCGGCTGTTATCGAGGTGTCATCGAGTGCAGATCTGTCTAAGGTATCAAGGCTTAACGTCATTGAAGTCTAGAGAGTAGACAACACGTTCGTCATACTCAGAGCGATGTCCGAACTCTATTTCCGGCGTTATGCGTGCCACTTTCATTGTGGCCAACTACGATTCGATACAGAATGCACGAAACCTGAAAGACACCCTCACTGATACATAGAGAGTAGGATTTGTCTGCGGAATAATGGGAGTGCAAGGGTCTGTGACGTCGATATGGCTGTATGTAGCACTATTAGTCACCGGGGGGGGTGGGCGTAGCTCAGATGGTAGAGCGCTCGGTTGGCGTGCGAGAGGTACTGGGATCGATACCCAGCGCCTCCGGATTTTTTAACACACCTACATTCGCACCTAGCCATGCAAGTGGAATTATTCACAACTAGCAGAGGTGTCTAGGCAGATACAAGCGAAAGATTAGCATCCACAATTGGCAAGCGTGCTTTTATTCGTGCGCAGGAAGCACCCTCCTCCCACACCTACACTTAATTTAGAAACAGTAGAAGTGTTCCCATAATATTCTCAAGCCTACGTCGGAAAGATATGCCTTTTGCCGAGTTCACGTAAATCCCACTGCACGTTCCCATTCTTTGCGTGCAGTCGGCTGCTACTGGTGTTGCTGGTTGTGACTGCTGATAACAGATGCCGTAGCAATCAATTCATGGAGTATGTTTTGAGATAGTCTGTCTCTGACAAGCAAGCGCAGGTGATATAGGTGCGAACACAGGAAGCTTGCAGCCCCTCGCTGCCTGCAGACACAGAGCAGCCACACTGGGAGAGCGGCCTAAGCCGTAGGCGATATGTGCTCATTCGCTTTGGCGCGACGTCGAACTATAAATAAGGCTGCCACTAGCGTGAGCGTTGCGTGAGCGTCGTGTAAAGTCGGAGAAGTCGGCTGCATGGGTGATTGCCAAGTTTGGGGAGCGTTTCGGAGCATGATCAGTGCAATGGAGACGCGGAAACTTGTTGTGGCCCAGTGTTTTGCAGTTGGACGACAAGAGTGGTACACAGTAGCAAAGAGCGAGGCACTGAGATGGCATGAACAATGGAGTGCACAATGGGGCTCGAGATGTGCTTGTTATCTCAGGTGCTGTGTGATTGTCGACAAGGAGTGAAATGGACCAATTTGTGACCGCCCTTTCAATTTAAGACGTTAAAAACAGACGGAATTTGCATTCGTAATACCAGAGCATCGAAACTACTCGGAAATCTTGTGTATATGAACGTGTCCGCGCCTTTGTACTCTGGTACCTTCGCCGCTACAAACCAACCAACCATCGTGTCCGTGCACATCAGAGTCATAAAGAATGGAGAATAGGCAGGCTTTGTCGTGTGTGCAGCCGTAGCTCAGTTGGCAGATCGTTCGCTTAGTGTGTGAAAGGTCTCGGGTTCAAGCACCGGCGCCTCCATGTTTTGTGGTCAGTGCATGGTAATTGCTGGTCGCGGCGAACCTAAAGGCACGCTAGAAGTTGCAAAACCAGCGTCACAGACTGATATGATGTGTACTGACATAAGGAGAGCAAGATGTAAGTGTGGGGACCGGCTGTTATCGAGGTATCATCGAGTGCAGATCTGTCTAAGGTATCAAGGCTTAACGTCATTGAAGTCTAGAGAGTGGACAACACGTTCGTCATACTCAGAGCGATGTCCGAACTCTATTTTCGACGTTATGCGTGCCACTTTCATTGTGGCCAACTACGATTCGATACAGAATGCACGAAACCTGAAAGACACCCTCACTGATACATAGAGAGTAGGATTTGTCTGCGGAATAATAGGAGTGCAAGGGTCTGTGACGTCGATATGGCTGTATGTAGCACTATTAGTCACCGGGGGGGTGGGCGCAGCTCAGATGGTAGAGCGCTCGGTTGGCGTGCGAGAGGTACTGGGATCGATACCCAGCGCCTCCGGATTTTTTAACACACCTACATTCGCACCTTGCCATGCAAGTGGAATTATTCACAACTAGCAGAGGTGTCTAGGCAGATACAAGCGAAAGATTAGCATCCACAATTGGCAAGCGTGCTTTTATTCGTGCGCAGGAAGCACCCTCCTCCCACACCTACACTTAATTTAGAAACAGTACAAGTGTTCCCATAATATTCTCAAGCCTACGTCGGAAAGATATGCCTTTTGCCGAGTTCACGTAAAGCCCACTGCACGTTCCCATTCTTTGCGTGCAGTCGGCTGCTACTGGTGTTGCTGGTTGTGACTGCTGATAACAGATGCCGTAGCAATCAATTCATGGAGTGAATTGTATGTTTTGAGATAGTCTGTCTCTGACAAGCAAGCGCAGGTGATATAGGTGCGAACACAGGAAGCTTGCAGCCCCTCGCTGCCTGCAGACACAGAGCAGCCACACTGGGAGAGCGGCCTAAGCCGTAGGCGAAATGTGCTCATTCGCTTTGGCGCGACGTCGAACTATAAATAAGGCTGCCACTAGCGTGAGCGTCGTGTAAAGTCTGAAAAGTCGGCTGCATGGGTGATTGCCAAGTTTGGGGAGCGTTTCGGAGTATGATCAGTGCAATGGAGACGCGGAAACTTGTTGTGGCCCAGTGTTTTGCAGTTGGACGACAAGAGTGGTACACAGTAGCAAAGAGCGAGGCACTGAGATGGCATGAACAATGGAGTGCACAATGGGGCTCGAGATGTGCTTGTTATCTCAGGTGCTGTGTGATTGTCGACAAGGAGTGAAATGGACCAATTTGTGACCGCCCTTTCAATTTAAGACGTTAAAAACAGACGGAATTTGCATTCGTAATACCAGAGCATCGAAACTACTCGGAACTCTTGTGTATATGAACGTGTCCGCGCCTTTGTACTCTGGTACCTTCGCCGCTACAAACCAACCAACCATCGTGTCCGTGCACATCAGAGTCATAAAGAATGGAGAATAGGCAGGCTTTGTCGTGTGTGCAGCCGTAGCTCAGTTGGCAGATCGTTCGCTTAGTGTGTGAAAGGTCTCGGGTTGAAGCCCCGGCGCCTCCATGTTTTGTGGTCAGTGCATGGTAAGTGCTGGTCGCGGCGAACCTAAAGGCACGCTAGAAGTTGCAAAACCAGCGTCACAGACTGATATGATGTGTACTGACATAAGGAGAGCAAGATGTAAGTGTGGGGACCGGCTGTTATCGAGGTGTCATCGAGTGCAGATCTGTCTAAGGTATCAAGGCTTAACGTCATTGAAGTCTAGAGAGTGGACAACACGTTCGTCATACTCAGAGCGATGTCCGAACTCTATTTTCGACGTTATGCGTGCCACTTTCATTGTGGCCAACTACGATTCGATACAGAATGCACGAAACCTGAAAGACACCCTCACTGATACATAGAGAGTAGGATTTGTCTGCGGAATAATGGGAGTGAAAGGGTCTGTGACGTCGATATGGCTGTATGTAGCACTATTAGTCACCGGGGGGGTGGGTACAGCGCTCCGTTGGCGTGCGAGAGGTACTGGGATCGATACCCAGCGCCTCCGGATTTTTTAACACACCTACATTCGCACCTAGCCATGCAAGTGGAATTATTCACAACTAGCAGAGGTGTCTAGGCAGATACAAGCGAAAGATTAGCATCCACAATTGGCAAGCGTGCTTTTATTCGTGCGCAGGAAGCACCCTCCTCCCACACCTACACTTAATTTAGAAACAGTGCAAGTGTTCCCATAATATTCTCAAGCCTACGTCGGAAAGATATGCCTTTTGCCGAGTTCACGTAAATCCCACTGCACGTTCCCATTCTTTGCGTGCAGTCGGCTGCTACTGGTGTTGCTGGTTGTGACTGCTGATAACAGATGCCGTAGCAATCAATTCATGGAGTATGTTTTGAGATAGTCTGTCTCTGACAAGCAAGCGCAGGTGATATAGGTGCGAACACAGGAAGCTTGCAGCCCCTCGCTGCCTGCAGACACAGAGCAGCCACACTGGGAGAGCGGCCTAAGCCGTAGGCGAAATGTGCTCATTCGCTTTGGCGCGACGTCGAACTATAAATAAGGCTGCCACTAGCGTGAGCGTTGCGTGAGCGTCGTGTAAAGTCGGAAAAGTCGGCTGCATGGGTGATTGCCAAGTTTGGGGAGCGTTTCGGAGTATGATCAGTGCAATGGAGACGCGGAAACTTGTTGTGGCCCAGTGTTTTGCAGTTGGACGACAAGAGTGGTACACAGTAGCAAAGAGCGAGGCACTGAGATGGCATGAACAATGGAGTGCACAATGGGGCTCGAGATGTGCTTGTTATCTCAGGTGCTGTGTGATTGTCGACAAGGAGTGAAATGGACCAATTTGTGACCGCCCTTTCAATTTAAGACGTTAAAAACAGACGGAATTTGCATTCGTAATACCAGAGCATCGAAACTACTCGGAACTCTTGTGTATATGAACGTGTCCGCGCCTTTGTACTCTGGTACCTTCGCCGCTACAAACCAACCAACCATCGTGTCCGTGCACATCAGAGTCATAAAGAATGGAGAATAGGCAGGCTTTGTCGTGTGTGCAGCCGTAGCTCAGTTGGCAGATCGTTCGCTTAGTGTGTGAAAGGTCTCGGGTTCAAGCACCGGCGCCTCCATGTTTTGTGGTCAGTGCATGGTAAGTGCTGGTCGCGGCGAACCTAAAGGCACGCTAGAAGTTGCAAAACCAGCGTCACAGACTGATATGATGTGTACTGACATAAGGAGAGCAAGATGTAAGTGTGGGGACCGGCTGTTATCGAGGTATCATCGAGTGCAGATCTGTCTAAGGTATCAAGGCTTAACGTCATTGAAGTCTAGAGAGTGGACAACACGTTCGTCATACTCAGAGCGATGTCCGAACTCTATTTTCGACGTTATGCGTGCCACTTTCATTGTGGCCAACTACGATTCGATACAGAATGCACGAAACCTGAAAGACACCCTCACTGATACATAGAGAGTAGGATTTGTCTGCGGAATAATGGGAGTGCAAGGGTCTGTGACGTCGATATGGCTGTATGTAGCACTATTAGTCACCGGGGGGGTGGGCGTAGCTCAGATGGTAGAGCGCTCGGTTGGCGTGCGAGAGGTACTGGGATCGATACCCAGCGCCTCCGGATTTTTTAACACACCTACATTCGCACCTTGCCATGCAAGTTGAATTATTCACAACTAGCAGAGGTGTCTAGGCAGATACAAGCGAAAGATTAGCATCCACAATTGGCAAGCGTGCTTTTATTCGTGCGCAGGAAGCACCCTCCTCCCACACCTACACTTAATTTAGAAACAGTACAAGTGTTCCCATAATATTCTCAAGCCTACGTCGGAAAGATATGCCTTTTGCCGAGTTCACGTAAAGCCCACTGCACGTTCCCATTCTTTGCGTGCAGTCGGCTGCTACTGGTGTTGCTGGTTGTGACTGCTGATAACAGATGCCGTAGCAATCAATTCATGGAGTATGTTTTGAGATAGTCTGTCTCTGACAAGCAAGCGCAGGTGATATAGGTGCGAACACAGGAAGCTTGCAGCCCCTCGCTGCCTGCAGACACAGAGCAGCCACACTGGGAGAGCGGCCTAAGCCGTAGGCGAAATGTGCTCATTCGCTTTGGCGCGACGTCGAACTATAAATAAGGCTGCCACTAGCGTGAGCGTTGCGTGAGCGTCGTGTAAAGTCGGAAAAGTCGGCTGCATGGGTGATTGCCAAGTTTGGGGAGCGTTTCGGAGTATGATCAGTGCAATGGAGAAGCGGAAACTTGTTGTGGCCCAGTGTTTTGCAGTTGGACGACAAGAGTGGTACACAGTAGCAAAGAGCGAGGCACTGAGATGGCATGAACAATGGAGTGCACAATGGGGCTCGAGATGTGCTTGTTATCTCAGGTGCTGTGGGATTGTCGACAAGGAGTGAAATGGACCAATTTGTGACCGCCCTTTCAATTTAAGACGTTAAAAACAGACGGAATTTGCATTCGTAATACCAGAGCATCGAAACTACTCGGAACTCTTGTGTATATGAACGTGTCCGCGCCTTTGTACTCTGGTACCTTCGCCGCTAAAAACCAACCAACCATCGTGTCCGTGCACATCAGAGTCGCAAAGAATGGAGAATAGGCAGGCTTTTGTCGTGTGTGCAGCCGTAGCTCAGTTGGCAGATCGTTCGCTTAGTGTGTGAAAGGTCTCGGGTTCAAGCCCCGGCGCCTCCATGTTTTGTGGTCAGTGCATGGTAAGTGCTGGTCGCGGCGAACCTAAAGGCACGCTAGAAGTTGCAAAACCAGCGTCACAGACTGATATGATGTGTACTGACATAAGGAGAGCAAGATGTAAGTGTGGGGACCGGCTGTTATCGAGGTGTCATCGAGTGCAGATCTGTCTAAGGTATCAAGGCTTAACGTCATTGAAGTCTAGAGAGTGGACAACACGTTCGTCATACTCAGAGCGATGTCCGAACTCTATTTTCGACGTTATGCGTGCCACTTTCATTGTGGCCAACTACGATTCGATACAGAATGCACGAAACCTGAAAGACACCCTCACTGATACATAGAGAGTAGGATTTGTCTGCGGAATAATGGGAGTGAAAGGGTCTGTGACGTCGATATGGCTGTATGTAGCACTATTAGTCACCGGGGGGGTGGGTACAGCGCTCCGTTGGCGTGCGAGAGGTACTGGGATCGATACCCAGCGCCTCCGGATTTTTTAACACACCTACATTCGCACCTAGCCATGCAAGTGGAATTATTCACAACTAGCAGAGGTGTCTAGGCAGATACAAGCGAAAGATTAGCATCCACAATTGGCAAGCGTGCTTTTATTCGTGCGCAGGAAGCACCCTCCTCCCACACCTACACTTAATTTAGAAACAGTGCAAGTGTTCCCATAATATTCTCAAGCCTACGTCGGAAAGATATGCCTTTTGCCGAGTTCACGTAAATCCCACTGCACGTTCCCATTCTTTGCGTGCAGTCGGCTGCTACTGGTGTTGCTGGTTGTGACTGCTGATAACAGATGCCGTAGCAATCAATTCATGGAGTATGTTTTGAGATAGTCTGTCTCTGACAAGCAAGCGCAGGTGATATAGGTGCGAACACAGGAAGCTTGCAGCCCCTCGCTGCCTGCAGACACAGAGCAGCCACACTGGGAGAGCGGCCTAAGCCGTAGGCGAAATGTGCTCATTCGCTTTGGCGCGACGTCGAACTATAAATAAGGCTGCCACTAGCGTGAGCGTCGTGTAAAGTCTGAAAAGTCGGCTGCATGGGTGATTGCCAAGTTTGGGGAGCGTTTCGGAGTATGATCAGTGCAATGGAGACGCGGAAACTTGTTGTGGCCCAGTGTTTTGCAGTTGGACGACAAGAGTGGTACACAGTAGCAAAGAGCGAGGCACTGAGATGGCATGAACAATGGAGTGCACAATGGGGCTCGAGATGTGCTTGTTATCTCAGGTGCTGTGTGATTGTCGACAAGGAGTGAAATGGACCAATTTGTGACCGCCCTTTCAATTTAAGACGTTAAAAACAGACGGAATTTGCATTCGTAATACCAGAGCATCGAAACTACTCGGAACTCTTGTGTATATGAACGTGTCCGCGCCTTTGTACTCTGGTACCTTCGCCGCTACAAACCAACCAACCATCGTGTCCGTGCACATCAGAGTCATAAAGAATGGAGAATAGGCAGGCTTTGTCGTGTGTGCAGCCGTAGCTCAGTTGGCAGATCGTTCGCTTAGTGTGTGAAAGGTCTCGGGTTGAAGCCCCGGCGCCTCCATGTTTTGTGGTCAGTGCATGGTAAGTGCTGGTCGCGGCGAACCTAAAGGCACGCTAGAAGTTGCAAAACCAGCGTCACAGACTGATATGATGTGTACTGACATAAGGAGAGCAAGATGTAAGTGTGGGGACCGGCTGTTATCGAGGTGTCATCGAGTGCAGATCTGTCTAAGGTATCAAGGCTTAACGTCATTGAAGTCTAGAGAGTGGACAACACGTTCGTCATACTCAGAGCGATGTCCGAACTCTATTTTCGACGTTATGCGTGCCACTTTCATTGTGGCCAACTACGATTCGATACAGAATGCACGAAACCTGAAAGACACCCTCACTGATACATAGAGAGTAGGATTTGTCTGCGGAATAATGGGAGTGAAAGGGTCTGTGACGTCGATATGGCTGTATGTAGCACTATTAGTCACCGGGGGGGTGGGTACAGCGCTCCGTTGGCGTGCGAGAGGTACTGGGATCGATACCCAGCGCCTCCGGATTTTTTAACACACCTACATTCGCACCTAGCCATGCAAGTGGAATTATTCACAACTAGCAGAGGTGTCTAGGCAGATACAAGCGAAAGATTAGCATCCACAATTGGCAAGCGTGCTTTTATTCGTGCGCAGGAAGCACCCTCCTCCCACACCTACACTTAATTTAGAAACAGTACAAGTGTTCCCATAATATTCTCAAGCCTACGTCGGAAAGATATGCCTTTTGCCGAGTTCACGTAAAGCCCACTGCACGTTCCCATTCTTTGCGTGCAGTCGGCTGCTACTGGTGTTGCTGGTTGTGACTGCTGATAACAGATGCCGTAGCAATCAATTCATGGAGTATGTTTTGAGATAGTCTGTCTCTGACAAGCAAGCGCAGGTGATATAGGTGCGAACACAGGAAGCTTGCAGCCCCTCGCTGCCTGCAGACACAGAGCAGCCACACTGGGAGAGCGGCCTAAGCCGTAGGCGAAATGTGCTCATTCGCTTTGGCGCGACGTCGAACTATAAATAAGGCTGCCACTAGCGTGAGCGTTGCGTGAGCGTCGTGTAAAGTCGGAAAAGTCGGCTGCATGGGTGATTGCCAAGTTTGGGGAGCGTTTCGGAGTATGATCAGTGCAATGGAGAAGCGGAAACTTGTTGTGGCCCAGTGTTTTGCAGTTGGACGACAAGAGTGGTACACAGTAGCAAAGAGCGAGGCACTGAGATGGCATGAACAATGGAGTGCACAATGGGGCTCGAGATGTGCTTGTTATCTCAGGTGCTGTGGGATTGTCGACAAGGAGTGAAATGGACCAATTTGTGACCGCCCTTTCAATTTAAGACGTTAAAAACAGACGGAATTTGCATTCGTAATACCAGAGCATCGAAACTACTCGGAACTCTTGTGTATATGAACGTGTCCGCGCCTTTGTACTCTGGTACCTTCGCCGCTAAAAACCAACCAACCATCGTGTCCGTGCACATCAGAGTCGCAAAGAATGGAGAATAGGCAGGCTTTTGTCGTGTGTGCAGCCGTAGCTCAGTTGGCAGATCGTTCGCTTAGTGTGTGAAAGGTCTCGGGTTCAAGCCCCGGCGCCTCCATGTTTTGTGGTCAGTGCATGGTAAGTGCTGGTCGCGGCGAACCTAAAGGCACGCTAGAAGTTGCAAAACCAGCGTCACAGACTGATATGATGTGTACTGACATAAGGAGAGCAAGATGTAAGTGTGGGGACCGGCTGTTATCGAGGTGTCATCGAGTGCATATCTGTCTAAGGTATCAAGGCTTAACGTCATTGAAGTCTAGAGAGTGGACAACACGTTCGTCATACTCAGAGCGATGTCCGAACTCTATTTTCGACGTTATGCGTGCCACTTTCATTGTGGCCAACTACGATTCGATACAGAATGCACGAAACCTGAAAGACACCCTCACTGATACATAGAGAGTAGGATTTGTCTGCGGAATAATGGGAGTGCAAGGGTCTGTGACGTTGATATGGCTGTATGTAGAACTATTAGTCACCGGGGGGGTGGGCGTAGCTCAGATGGTAGAGCGCTCGGTTGGCATGCGAGAGGTACTGGGATCGATACCCTGCGCCTCCGGATTTTTTAACACACCTACATTCGCACCTTGCCATGCAAGTGGAATTATTCACAACTAGCAGAGGTGTCTAGGCAGATACAAGCGAAAGATTAGCATCCACAATTGGCAAGCGTGCTTTTATTCGTGCGCAGGAAGCACCCTCCTCCCACACCTACACTTAATTTAGAAACAGTACAAGTGTTCCCATAATATTCTCAAGCCTACGTCGGAAAGATATGCCTTTTGCCGAGTTCACGTAAAGCCCACTGCACGTTCCCATTCTTTGCGTGCAGTCGGCTGCTACTGGTGTTGCTGGTTGTGACTGCTGATAACAGATGCCGTAGCAATCAATTCATGGAGTATGTTTTGAGATAGTCTGTCTCTGACAAGCAAGCGCAGGTGATATAGGTGCGAACACAGGAAGCTTGCAGCCCCTCGCTGCCTGCAGACACAGAGCAGCCACACTGGGAGAGCGGCCTAAGCAGTAGGCGAAATGTGCTCATTCGCTTTGGCGCGACGTCGAACTATAAATAAGGCTGCCACTAGCGTGAGCGTTGCGTGAGCGTCGTGTAAAGTCGGAAAAGTCGGCTGCATGGGTGATTGCCAAGTTTGGGGAGCGTTTCGGAGTATGATCAGTGCAATGGAGACGCGGAAACTTGTTGTGGCCCAGTGTTTTGCAGTTGGACGACAAGAGTGGTACACAGTAGCAAAGAGCGAGGCACTGAGATGGCATGAACAATGGAGTGCACAATGGGGCTCGAGATGTGCTTGTTATCTCAGGTGCTGTGTGATTGTCGACAAGGAGTGAAATGGACCCATTTGTGACCGCCCTTTCAATTTAAGACGTTAAAAACAGACGGAATTTGCATTCGTAATACCAGAGCATCGAAACTACTCGGAACTCTTGTGTATATGAACGTGTCCGCGCCTTTGTACTCTGGTACCTTCGCCGCTAAAAACCAACCAACCATCGTGTCCGTGCACATCAGAGTCGCAAAGAATGGAGAATAGGCAGGCTTTGTCGTGTGTGCAGCCGTAGCTCAGTTGGCAGATCGTTCGCTTAGTGTGTGAAAGGTCTCGGGTTCAAGCCCCGGCGCCTCCATGTTTTGTGGTCAGTGCATGGTAAGTGCTGGTCGCGGCGAACCTAAAGGCACGCTAGAAGTTGCAAAACCAGCGTCACAGACTGATATGATGTGTACTGACATAAGGAGAGCAAGATGTAAGTGTGGGGACCGGCTGTTATCGAGGTGTCATCGAGTGCATATCTGTCTAAGGTATCAAGGCTTAACGTCATTGAAGTCTAGAGAGTGGACAACACGTTCGTCATACTCAGAGCGATGTCCGAACTCTATTTTCGACGTTATGCGTGCCACTTTCATTGTGGCCAACTACGATTCGATACAGAATGCACGAAACCTGAAAGACACCCTCACTGATACATAGAGAGTAGGATTTGTCTGCGGAATAATGGGAGTGCAAGGGTCTGTGACGTTGATATGGCTGTATGTAGAACTATTAGTCACCGGGGGGTGGGCGTAGCTCAGATGGTAGAGCGCTCGGTTGGCATGCGAGAGGTACTGGGATCGATACCCTGCGCCTCCGGATTTTTTAACACACCTACATTCGCACCTTGCCATGCAAGTGGAATAATTCACAACTAGCAGAGGTGTCTAGGCAGATACAAGCGAAAGATTAGCATCCACAATTGGCAAGCGTGCTTTTATTCGTGCGCAGGAAGCACCCTCCTCCCACACCTACACTTAATTTAGAAACAGTACAAGTGTTCCCATAATATTCTCAAGCCTACGTCGGAAAGATATGCCTTTTGCCGAGTTCACGTAAATCCCACTGCACGTTCCCATTCTTTGCGTGCAGTCGGCTGCTACTGGTGTTGCTGGTTGTGACTGCTGATAACAGATGCCGTAGCAATCAATTCATGGCGTATGTTTTGAGATAGTCTGTCTCTGACAAGCAAGCGCAGGTGATATAGGTGCGAACACAGGAAGCTTGCAGCCCCTCGCTGCCTGCAGACACAGAGCAGCCACACTGGGAGAGCGGCCTAAGCCGTAGGCGAAATGTGCTCATTCGCTTTGGCGCGACGTCGAACTATAAATAAGGCTGCCACTAGCGTGAGCGTTGCGTGAGCGTCGTGTAAAGTCGGAAAAGTCGGCTGCATGGGTGATTGCCAAGTTTGGGGAGCGTTTCGGAGTATGATCAGTGCAATGGAGACGCGGAAACTTGTTGTGGCCCAGTGTTTTGCAGTTGGACGACAAGAGTGGTACACAGTAGCAAAGAGCGAGGCACTGAGATGGCATGAACAATGGAGTGCACAATGGGGCTCGAGATGTGCTTGTTATCTCAGGTGCTGTGTGATTGTCGACAAGGAGTGAAATGGACCAATTTGTGACCGCCCTTTCAATTTAAGACGTTAAAAACAGACGGAATTTGCATTCGTAATACCAGAGCATCGAAACTACTCGGAACTCTTGTGTATATGATCGTGTCCGCGCCTTTGTACTCTGGTACCTTCGCCGCTACAAACCAACCAACCATCGTGTCCGTGCACATCAGAGTCATAAAGAATGGAGAATAGGCAGGCTTTGTCGTGTGTGCAGCCGTAGCTCAGTTGGCAGATCGTTCGCTTAGTGTGTGAAAGGTCTCGGGTTCAAGCCCCGGCGCCTCCATGTTTTGTGGACAGTGCATGGTAAGTGCTGGTCGCGGCGAACCTAAAGGCACGCAAGAAGTTTCAAAACCAGCGTCACAGACTGATATGACGTGTACTGACATAAGGAGAGCAAGATGTAAGTGTGGGGACCGGCTGTTATCGAGGTTTCATCGAGTGCATATCTGTCTAAGGTATCAAGGCTTAACGTCATTGAAGTCTAGAGAGTGGACAACACGTTCGTCATACTCAGAGCGATGTCCGAACTCTATTTTCGACGTTATGCGTGCCACTTTCATTGTGGCCAACTACGATTCGATACAGAATGCACGAAACCTGAAAGACACCCTCACTGATACATAGAGAGTAGGATTTGTCTGCGGAATAATGGGAGTGCAAGGGTCTGTGACGTTGATATGGTTGTATGTAGCACTATTAGTCACCTGGGGGGGTGGGCGTAGCTCAGATGGTAGAGCGCTCGGTGGCGTGCGAGAGGTACTGGGATCGATACCCAGCGCCTCCGGATTTTTTAACACACCTACATTCGCACCTTGCCATGCAAGTGGAATAATTCACAACTAGCAGAGGTGTCTAGGCAGATACAAGCGAAAGATTAGCATCCACAATTGGCAAGCGTGCTTTTATTCGTGCGCAGGAAGCACCCTCCTCCCACACCTACACTTAATTTAGAAACAGTACAAGTGTTCCCATAATATTCTCAAGCCTACGTCGGAAAGATATGCCTTTTGCCGAGTTCACGTAAATCCCACTGCACGTTCCCATTCTTTGCGTGCAGTCGTCTGCTACTGGTGTTGCTGGTTGTGACTGCTGATAACAGATGCCGTAGCAATCAATTCATGGAGTGAATTGTATGTTTTGAGATAGTCTGTCTCTGACAAGCAAGCGCAGGTGATATAGGTGCGAACACAGGAAGCTTGCAGCCCCTCGCTGCCTGCAGACACAGAGCAGCCACACTGGGAGAACGGCCTAAGCCGTAGGCGAAATGTGCTCATTCGCTTTGGCGCGACGTCGAACTATAAATAAGGCTGCCACTAGCGTGAGCGTCGTGTAAAGTCGGAAAAGTCGGCTGCATGGGTGATTGCCAAGTTTGGGGAGCGTTTCGGAGTATGATCAGTGCAATGGAGACGCGGAAACTTGTTGTGGCCCAGTGTTTTGCAGTTGGACGACAAGAGTGGTACACAGTAGCAAAGAGCGAGGCACTGAGATGGCATGAACAATGGAGTGCACAATAGGGCTCGAGATGTGCTTGTTATCTCAGGTGCTGTGTGATTGTCGACAAGGAGTGAAATGGACCAATTTGTGACCGCCCTTTCAATTTAAGACGTTAAAAACAGACGGAATTTGCATTCGTAATACCAGAGCATCGAAACTACTTGGAACTCTTGTGTATATGAACGTGTCCGCGCCTTTGTACTCTGGTACCTTCGCCGCTACAAACCAACCAACCATCGTGTCCGTGCACATCAGAGTCATAAAGAATGGAGAATAGGCAGGCTTTGTCGTGTGTGCAGCAGTAGCTCAGTTGGCAGATCGTTCGCTTAGTGTGTGAAAGGTCTCGGGTTCAAGCCCCGGCGCCTCCATGTTTTGTGGACAGTGCATGGTAAGTGCTGGTCGCGGCGAACCTAAAGGCACGCAAGAAGTTTCAAAACCAGCGTCACAGACTGATATGATGTGTACTGACATAAGGAGAGCAAGATGTAAGTGTGGGGACCGGCTGTTATCGAGGTGTCATCGAGTGCATATCTGTCTAAGGTATCAAGGCTTAACGTCATTGAAGTCTAGAGAGTGGACAACACGTTCGTCATACTCAGAGCGATGTCCGAACTCTATTTTCGACGTTATGCGTGCCACTTTCATTGTGGCCAACTACGATTCGATACAGAATGCACGAAACCTGAAAGACACCCTCACTGATACATAGAGAGTAGGATTTGTCTGCGGAATAATGGGAGTGCAAGGGTCTGTGACGTTGATATGGCTGTATGTAGCGCTATTAGTCACCGTGGGGGGTGGGCGTAGCTCAGGTGGTAGAGCGCTCGGTTGTCGTGCGAGGGGTACTGGGATCGATACCCAGCGCCTCCAGAATTTTTAACACACCTACATTCGCACCTTGCCATGCAAGTGGAATAATTCACAACTAGCAGAGGTGTCTAGGCAGATACAAGCGAAAGATTAGCATCCACAATTGGCAAGCGTGCTTTTATTCGTGCGCAGGAAGCACCCTCCTCCCACACCTACACTTAATTTAGAAACAGTACAAGTGTTCCCATAATATTCTCAAGCCTACGTCGGAAAGATATGCCTTTTGCCGAGTTCACGTAAATCCCACTGCACGTTCCCATTCTTTGCGTGCAGTCGTCTGCTACTGGTGTTGCTGGTTGTGACTGCTGATAACAGATGCCGTAGCAATCAATTCATGGAGTGAATTGTATGTTTTGAGATAGTCTGTCTCTGACAAGCAAGCGCAGGTGATATAGGTGCGAACACAGGAAGCTTGCAGCCCCTCGCTGCCTGCAGACACAGAGCAGCCACACTGGGAGAACGGCCTAAGCCGTAGGCGAAATGTGCTCATTCGCTTTAGCGCGACGTCGAACTATAAATAAGGCTGCCACTAGCGTGATTGTCGTGTAAAGTCGGAAAAGTCGGCTGCATGGGTGATTGCCAAGTTTGGGGAGCGTTTCGGAGTATGATCAGTGCAATGGAGACGCGGAAACTTGTTGTGGCCCAGTGTTTTGCAGTTGGACGACAAGAGTGGTACACAATAGCAAAGAGCGAGGCACTGAGATGGCATGAACAATGGAGTGCACAATAGGGCTCGAGATGTGCTTGTTATCTCAGGTGCTGTGTGATTGTCGACAAGGAGTGAAATGGACCAATTTGTGACCGCCCTTTCAATTTAAGACGTTAAAAACAGACGGAATTTGCATTCGTAATACCAGAGCATCGAAACTACTTGGAACTCTTGTGTATATGAACGTGTCCGCGCCTTTGTACTCTGGTACCTTCGCCGCTACAAACCAACCAACCATCGTGTCCGTGCACATCAGAGTCATAAAGAATGGAGAATAGGCAGGCTTTGTCGTGTGTGCAGCAGTAGCTCAGTTGGCAGATCGTTCGCTTAGTGTGTGAAAGGTCTCGGGTTCAAGCCCCGGCGCCTCCATGTTTTGTGGACAGTGCATGGTAAGTGCTGGTCGCGGCGAACCTAAAGGCACGCAAGAAGTTGCAAAACCAGCGTCACAGACTGATATGATGTGTACTGACATAAGGAGAGCAAGATGTAAGTGTGGGGACCGGCTGTTATCGAGGTGTCATCGAGTGCATATCTGTCTAAGGTATCAAGGCTTAACGTCATTGAAGTCTAGAGAGTGGACAACACGTTCGTCATACTCAGAGCGATGTCCGAACTCTATTTTCGACGTTATGCGTGCCACTTTCATTGTGGCCAACTACGATTCGATACAGAATGCACGAAACCTGAAAGACACCCTCACTGATACATAGAGAGTAGGATTTGTCTGCGGAATAATGGGAGTGCAAGGGTCTGTGACGTTGATATGGTTGTATGTAGCACTATTAGTCACCTGGGGGGGTGGGCGTAGCTCAGATGGTAGAGCGCTCGGTTGGCGTGCGAGAGGTACTGGGATCGATACCCAGCGCCTCCGGATTTTTTAACACACCTACATTCGCACCTTGCCATGCAAGTGGAATAATTCACAACTAGCAGAGGTGTCTAGGCAGATACAAGCGAAAGATTAGCATCCACAATTGGCAAGCGTGCTTTTATTCGTGCGCAGGAAACACCCTCCTCCCACACCTACACTTAATTTAGAAACAGTACAAGTGTTCCCATAATATTCTCAAGCCTACGTCGGAAAGATATGCCTTTTGCCGAGTTCACGTAAATCCCACTGCACGTTCCCATTCTTTGCGTGCAGTCGGCTGCTACTGGTGTTGCTGGTTGTGACTGCTGATAACAGATGCCGTAGCAATCAATTCATGGAGTGAATTGTATGTTTTGAGATAGTCTGTCTCTGACAAGCAAGCGCAGGTGATATAGGTGCGAACACAGGAAGCTTGCAGCCCCTCGCTGCCTGCAGACACAGAGCAGCCACACTGGGAGAGCGGCCTAAGCCGTAGGCGAATTGTGCTCATTCGCTTTGGCGCGACGTCGAACTATAAATAAGGCTGCCACTAGCGTGAGCGTCGTGTAAAGTCGGAAAAGTCGGCTGCATGGGTGATAGCTAAGTTTGGGGAGCGTTTCGGAGTATGATCAGTGCAATGGAGACGCGGAAACTTGTTGTGGCCCAGTGTTTTGCAGTTGGACGACAAGAGTGGTACACAGTAGCAAAGAGCGAGGCACTGAGATGACATGAACAATGGAGTGCACAATGGGGCTCGAGATGTGCTTGTTATCTCAGTTGCTGTGTGATTGTCGACAAGGAGTGAAATGGACCAATTTGTGACCGCCCTTTCAATTTAAGACGTTAAAAACAGACGGAATTTGCATTCGTAATACCAGAGCATCGAAACTACTTGGAACTCTTGTGTATATGAACGTGTCCGCGCCTTTGTACTCTGGTACCTTCGCCGCTACAAACCAACCAACCATCGTGTCCGTGCACATCAGAGTCATAAAGAATGGAGAATAGGCAGGCTTTGTCGTGTGTGCAGCAGTAGCTCAGTTGGCAGATCGTTCGCTTAGTGTGTGAAAGGTCTCGGGTTCAAGCCCCGGCGCCTCCATGTTTTGTGGACAGTGCATGGTAAGTGCTGGTCGCGGCGAACCTAAAGGCACGCAAGAAGTTTCAAAACCAGCGTCACAGACTGATATGATGTGTACTGACATAAGGAGAGCAAGATGTAAGTGTGGGGACCGGCTGTTATCGAGGTGTCATCGAGTGCATATCTGTCTAAGGTATCAAGGCTTAACGTCATTGAAGTCTAGAGAGTGGACAACACGTTCGTCATACTCAGAGCGATGTCCGAACTCTATTTTCGACGTTATGCGTGCCACTTTCATTGTGGCCAACTACGATTCGATACAGAATGCACGAAACCTGAAAGACACCCTCACTGATACATAGAGAGTAGGATTTGTCTGCGGAATAATGGGAGTGCAAGGGTCTGTGACGTTGATATGGTTGTATGTAGCACTATTAGTCACCTGGGGGGGTGGGCGTAGCTCAGATGGTAGAGCGCTCGGTTGGCGTGCGAGAGGTACTGGGATCGATACCCAGCGCCTCCGGATTTTTTAACACACCTACATTCGCACCTTGCCATGCAAGTGGAATAATTCACAACTAGCAGAGGTGTCTAGGCAGATACAAGCGAAAGATTAGCATCCACAATTGGCAAGCGTGCTTTTATTCGTGCGCAGGAAACACCCTCCTCCCACACCTACACTTAATTTAGAAACAGTACAAGTGTTCCCATAATATTCTCAAGCCTACGTCGGAAAGATATGCCTTTTGCCGAGTTCACGTAAATCCCACTGCACGTTCCCATTCTTTGCGTGCAGTCGGCTGCTACTGGTGTTGCTGGTTGTGACTGCTGATAACAGATGCCGTAGCAATCAATTCATGGAGTGAATTGTATGTTTTGAGATAGTCTGTCTCTGACAAGCAAGCGCAGGTGATATAGGTGCGAACACAGGAAGCTTGCAGCCCCTCGCTGCCTGCAGACACAGAGCAGCCACACTGGGAGAGCGGCCTAAGCCGTAGGCGAATTGTGCTCATTCGCTTTGGCGCGACGTCGAACTATAAATAAGGCTGCCACTAGCGTGAGCGTCGTGTAAAGTCGGAAAAGTCGGCTGCATGGGTGATAGCTAAGTTTGGGGAGCGTTTCGGAGTATGATCAGTGCAATGGAGACGCGGAAACTTGTTGTGGCCCAGTGTTTTGCAGTTGGACGACAAGAGTGGTACACAGTAGCAAAGAGCGAGGCACTGAGATGACATGAACAATGGAGTGCACAATGGGGCTCGAGATGTGCTTGTTATCTCAGTTGCTGTGTGATTGTCGACAAGGAGTGAAATGGACCAATTTGTGACCGCCCTTTCAATTTAAGACGTTAAAAACAGACGGAATTTGCATTCGTAATACCAGAGCATCGAAACTACTTGGAACTCTTGTGTATATGAACGTGTCCGCGCCTTTGTACTCTGGTACCTTCGCCGCTACAAACCAACCAACCATCGTGTCCGTGCACATGAGAGTCGCAAAGAATGGAGAATAGGCAGGCTTTGTCGTGTGTGCAGCCGTAGCTCAGTTGGCAGATCGTTCGCTTAGTGTGTGAAAGGTCTCGGGTTCAAGCCCCGGCGCCTACATGTTTTGTGGTCAGTGCATGGTAAGTGCTGGTCGCGGCGAACCTAAAGGCACGCAAGAAGTTGCAAAACCAGCGTCACAGACTGATATGATGTGTACTGACATAAGGAGAGCAAGATGTAAGTGTGGGGACCGGCTGTTATCGAGGTGTCATCGAGTGCATATCTGTCTAAGGTATCAAGGCTTAACGCCATTGAAGTCTAGAGAGTGGACAACACGTTCGTCATACTCAGAGCGATGTCCGAACTCTATTTTCGACGTTATGCGTGCCACTTTCATTGTGGCCAACTACGATTCGATACAGAATGCACGGAACCTGAAAGACACCCTCACTGATACATAGAGAGTAGGATTTGTCTGCGGAATAATGGGAGTGCAAGGGTCTGTGACGTTGATATGGCTGTATGTAGCACTATTAGTCACCTGGGGGGGAGGGCGTAGCTCAGATGGTAGAGCGCTCCGTTGGCGTGCGAGAGGTACTGGGATCGATACAATGCGCCTCCGGATTTTTTAACACACCTACATTCGCACCTTGCCATGCATGTGGAATAATTCACAACTAGCAGAGGTGTCTAGGCAGATACAAGCGAAAGATTAGCATCCACAATTGGCAAGCGTGCTTTTATTCGTGCGCAGGAAGCACCCTCCTCCCACACCTACACTTAATTTAGAAACAGTACAAGTGTTCCCATAATATTCTCAAGCCTACGTCGGAAAGATATGCCTTTTGCCGAGTTCACGTAAATCCCACTGCACGTTCCCATTCTTGGCGTGCAGTCGGCTGCTACTGGTGTTGCTGGTTGTGACTGCTGATAACAGATGCCGTAGCAATCAATTCATGGAGTATGTTTTGAGATAGTCTGTCTCTGACAAGCAAGCGCAGGTGATATAGGTGCGAACACAGGAAGCTTGCAGCCCCTCGCTGCCTGCAGACACAGAGCAGCCACACTGGGAGAGCGGCCTAAGCCGTAGGCGAAATGTGCTCATTCGCTTTGGCGCGACGTCGAACTATAAATAAGGCTGCCACTAGCGTGAGCGTAGCGTGAGCGTCGTGTATAGTCGGAAAAGTCGGCTGCATGGGTGATTGCCAAGTTTGGGGAGCGTTTCGGAGTATGATCAGTGCAATGGAGACGCGGAAACTTGTTGTGGCCCAGTGTTTTGCAGTTGGACGACAAGAGTGGTACACAGTAGCAAAGAGCGAGGCACTGAGATGGCATGAACAATGGAGTGCACAATGGGGCTCGAGATGTGCTTGTTATCTCAGGTGCTGTGTGATTGTCGACAAGGAGTGAAATGGACCAATTTGTGACCGCCCTTTCAATTTAAGACGTTAAAAACAGACGGAATTTGCATTCGTAATACCAGAGCATCGAAACTACTTGGAACTCTTGTGTATATGAACGTGTCCGCGCCTTTGTACTCTGGTACCTTCGCCGCTACAAACCAACCAACCATCGTGTCCGTGCACATCAGAGTCATAAAGAATGGAGAATAGGCAGGCTTTGTCGTGTGTGCAGCAGTAGCTCAGTTGGCAGATCGTTCGCTTAGTGTGTGAAAGGTCTCGGGTTCAAGCCCCGGCGCCTCCATGTTTTGTGGACAGTGCATGGTAAGTGCTGGTCGCGGCGAACCTAAAGGCACGCAAGAAGTTTCAAAACCAGCGTCACAGACTGATATGATGTGTACTGACATAAGGAGAGCAAGATGTAAGTGTGGGGACCGGCTGTTATCGAGGTGTCATCGAGTGCATATCTGTCTAAGGTATCAAGGCTTAACGTCATTGAAGTCTAGACAGTGGACAACACGTTCGTCATACTCAGAGCGATGTCCGAACTCTATTTTCGACGTTATGCGTGCCACTTTCATTGTGGCCAACTACGATTCGATACAGAATGCACGAAACCTGAAAGACACCCTCACTGATACATAGAGAGTAGGATTTGTCTGCGGAATAATGGGAGTGCAAGGGTCTGTGACGTTGATATGGCTGTATGTAGCGCTATTAGTCACCGGGGGGGTGGGCGTAGCTCAGGTGGTAGAGCGCTCGGTTGTCGTGCGAGGGGTACTGGGATCTATACCCAGCGCCTCCAGAATTTTTAACACACCTACATTCGCACCTTGCCATGCAAGTGGAATAATTCACAACTAGCAGAGGTGTCTAGGCAGATACAAGCGAAAGATTAGCATCCACAATTGGCAAGCGTGCTTTTATTCGTGCGCAGGAAACACCCTCCTCCCACACCTACACTTAATTTAGAAACAGTACAAGTGTTCCCATAATATTCTCAAGCCTACGTCGGAAAGATATGCCTTTTGCCGAGTTCACGTAAATCCCACTGCACGTTCCCATTCTTTGCGTGCAGTCGGCTGCTACTGGTGTTGCTGGTTGTGACTGCTGATAACAGATGCCGTAGCAATCAATTCATGGAGTATGTTTTGAGATAGTCTGTCTCTGACAAGCAAGCGCAGGTGATATAGGTGCGAACACAGGAAGCTTGCAGCCCCTCGCTGCCTGCAGACACAGAGCAGCCACACTGGGAGAGTGGCCTAAGGCGTAGGCGAAATGTGCTCATTCGCTTTGGCGCGACGTCGAACTATAAATAAGGCTGCCACTAGCGTGAGCGTTGCGTGAGCGTCGTGTAAAGTCGGAAAAGTCGGCTGCATGGGTGATTGCCAAGTTTGGGGAGCGTTTCGGAGTATGATCAGTGCAATGGAGACGCGGAAACTTGTTGTGGCCCAGTGTTTTGCAGTTGGACGACAAGAGTGGTACACAGTAGCAAAGAGCGAGGCACTGAGATGGCATGAACAATGGAGTGCACAATAGGGCTCGAGATGTGCTTGTTATCTCAGGTGCTGTGTGACTGTCGACAAGGAGTGAAATGGACCAATTTGTGACCGCCCTTTCAATTTAAGACGTTAAAAACAGACGGAATTTGCATTCGTAATACCAGAGCATCGAAACTACTTGGAACTCTTGTGTATATGAACGTGTCCGCGCCTTTGTACTCTGGTACCTTCGCCGCTACAAACCAACCAACCATCGTGTCCGTGCACATCAGAGTCATAAAGAATGGAGAATAGGCAGGCTTTGTCGTGTGTGCAGCAGTAGCTCAGTTGGCAGACCGTTCGCTTAGTGTGTGAAAGGTCTCGGGTTCAAGCCCCGGCGCCTCCATGTTTTGTGGACAGTGCATGGTAAGTGCTGGTCGCGGCGCAAGAAGTTTCAAAACCAGCGTCACAGACTGATATGATGTGTACTGACATAAGGAGAGCAAGATGTAAGTGTGGGGACCGGCTGTTATCGAGGTGTCATCGAGTGCATATCTGTCTAAGGTATCAAGGCTTAACGTCATTGAAGTCTAGAGAGTGGACAACACGTTCGTCATACTCAGAGCGATGTCCGAACTCTATTTTCGACGTTATGCGTGCCACTTTCATTGTGGCCAACTACGATTCGATACAGAATGCACGAAACCTGAAAGACACCCTCACTGATACATAGAGAGTAGGATTTGTCTGCGGAATAATGGGAGTGCAAGGGTCTGTGACGTTGATATGGCTGTATGTAGCACTATTAGTCACCTGGAGGGGGTGGGCGTAGCTCAGATGGTAGAGCGCTCGGTTGGCGTGCGAGAGGTACTGGGATCGATACCCAGCGCCTCCGGATTTTTTAACACACCTACATTCGCACCTTGCCATGCAAGTGGAATAATTCACAACTAGCAGAGGTGTCTAGGCAGATACAAGCGAAAGATTAGCATCCACAATTGGCAAGCGTGCTTTTATTCGTGCGCAGGAAACACCCTCCTCCCACACCTACACTTAATTTAGAAACAGTGCAAGTGTTCCCATAATATTCTCAAGCCTACGTCGGAAAGATATGCCTTTTGCCGAGTTCACGTAAATCCCACTGCACGTTCCCATTCTTTGCGTGCAGTCGGCTGCTACTGGTGTTGCTGGTTGTGACTGCTGATAACAGATGCCGTAGCAATCAATTCATGGAGTGAATTGTATGTTTTGAGATAGTCTGTCTCTGACAAGCAAGCGCAGGTGATATAGGTGCGAACACAGGAAGCTTGCAGCCCCTCGCTGCCTGCAGACACAGAGCAGCCACACTGGGAGAGCGGCCTAAGCCGTAGGCGAAATGTGCTCATTCGCTTTGGCGCGACGTCGAACTATAAATAAGGCTGCCACTAGCGTGAGCGTTGCGTGAGCGTCGTGTATAGTCGGAAAAGTCGGCTGCATGGGTGATTGCCAAGTTTGGGGAGCGTTTCGGAGTATGATCAGTGCAATGGAGACGCGGAAACTTGTTGTGGCCCAGTGTTTTGCAGTTGGACGACAAGAGTGGTACACAGTAGCAAAGAGCGAGGCACTGAGATGGCATGAACAATGGAGTGCACAATGGGGCTCGAGATGTGCTTGTTATCTCAGGTGCTGTGTGATTGTCGACAAGGAGTGAAATGGACCAATTTGTGACCGCCCTTTCAATTTAAGACGTTAAAAACAGACGGAATTTGCATTCGTAATACCAGAGCATCGAAACTACTTGGAACTCTTGTGTATATGAACGTGTCCGCGCCTTTGTACTCTGGTACCTTCGCCGCTACAAACCAACCAACCATCGTGTCCGTGCACATCAGAGTCGCAAAGAATGGAGAATAGGCAGGCTTTGTCGTGTGTGCAGCCGTAGCTCAGTTGGCAGATCGTTCGCATAGTGTGTGGAAGGTCTCGGGTTCAAGCCCCGGCGCCTCCATGTTTTGTGGTCAGTGCATGGTAAGTGCTGGTCGCGGCGAACCTAAAGGCACGCTAGAAGTTGCAAAACCAGCGTCACAGACTGATAAGATGTGTACTGACATAAGGAGAGCAAGATGTAAGTGTGGGGACCGGCTGTTATCGAGGTGTCATCGAGTGCATATCTGTCTAAGGTATCAAGGCTTAACGCCATTGAAGTCTAGAGAGTGGACAACACGTTCGTCATACTCAGAGCGATGTCCGAACTCTATTTTCGACGTTATGCGTGCCACTTTCATTGTGGCCAACTACGATTCGATACAGAATGCACGAAAGCTGAAAGACACCCTCACTGATACATAGAGAGTAGGATTTGTCTGCGGAATAATGGGAGTGCAAGGGTCTGTGACGTTGATATGGCTGTATGTAGCACTATTAGTCACAGGGGGGGTGGGCGTAGCTCAGGTGGTAGAGCGCTCGGTTGTCGTGCGAGGGTTCTGGGATCGATACCCAGCGCCTCCAGAATTTTTAACACACCTACATTCGCACCTTGCCATGCAAGTGGAATAATTCACAACTAGCAGAGGTGTCTAGGCAGATACAAGCGAACGATTAGCATCCACAATTGGCAAGCGTGCTTTTATTCGTGCGCAGGAAGCACCCTCCTCCCACACCTACACTTAATTTAGAAACAGTACAAGTGTTCCCATAATATTCTCAAGCCTACGTCGGAAAGATATGCCTTTTGCCGAGTTCACGTAAATCCCACTGCACGTTCCCATTCTTTGCGTGCAGTCGGCTGCTACTGGTGTTGCTGGTTGTGACTGCTGATAACAGATGCCGTAGCAATCAATTTATGGAGTATGTTTTGAGATTGTCTGTCTCTGACAAGCAAGCGCAGGTGATATAGGTGCGAACACAGGAAGCTTGCAGCCCCTCGCTGCCTGCAGACACACAGCAGTCACACTGGGAGAGCGGCCTAAGCCGTAGGCGAAATGTGCTCATTCGCTTTGGCGCGACGTCGAACTATAAATAAGGCTGCCACTAGCGTGAGCGTTGCGTGAGCGTCGTGTATAGTCGGAAAAGTCGGCTGCATGGGTGATTGCCAAGTTTGGGGAGCGTTTCGGAGTATGATCAGTGCAATGGAGACGCGGATACTTGTTGTGGCCCAGTGTTTTGCAGTTGGACGACAAGAGTGGTACACAGTAGCAAAGAGCGAGGCACTGAGATGGCATGAACAATGGAGTGCACAATGGGGCTCGAGATGTGCTTGTTATCTCAGGTGCTGTGTGATTGTCGACAAGGAGTGAAATGGACCAATTTGTGACCGCCCTTTCAATTTAAGACGTTAAAAACAGACGGAATTTGCATTCGTAATACCAGAGCATCGAAACTACTTGGAACTCTTGTGTATATGAACGTGTCCGCGCCTTTGTACTCTGGTACCTTTGCCGCTACAAACCAACCAACCATCGTGTCCGTGCACATCAGAGTCGCAAAGAATGGAGAATAGGTAGGCTTTGTCGTGTATGCAGCCGTAGCTCAGTTGGCAGATCGTTCGCTTAGTGTGTGAAAGGTCTCGGGTTCAAGCCCCGGCGCCTCTATGTTTTGTGGTCAGTGCATGGTAAGTGCTGGTCGCGGCGAACCTAAAGGCACGCAAGAAGTTGCAAAACCAGCGTCACAGACTGATATGATGTGAACTGACATAAGGAGAGCAAGATGTAAGTGTGGGGACCGGCTGTTATCGAGGTGTCATCGAGTGCAGATCTGTCTAAGGTATCAAGGCTTAACGTCATTGAAGTCTAGAGAGTGGACAACATGTTCGTCATACTCAGAGCGATGTCCGAACTCTATTTTCGACGTTATGCGTGCCACTTTCATTGTGGCCAACTACGATTCGATACAGAATGCACGAAACCTGAAAGACACCCTCACTGATACACAGAGAGTAGGATTTGTCTGCGGAATAATGGGAGTGCAAGGGTCTGTGACGTTGATATGGCTGTTGTAGCACTATTACTCACCGAGCGGATGGGCGTAGCTCAGGTGGTAGAGCGCTCGGTTAGCGTGCGAGAGGTACTGGGATCGATACCCAGCGCCTCCGGATTTTTTAACACACCTACATTCGCACCTTGCCATGCAAGTGGAATAATTCACAACTAGCAGAGGTGTCTAGGCAGATACAAGCAAAAGATTAGCATCCACAATTGGCAAGCGTGCTTTTATTCGTGCGCAGGAAACACCCTCCTCCCACACCTACACTTAATTTAGAAACAGTACAAGTGTTCCCATAATATTCTCAAGCCTACGTCGGAAAGATATGCCTTTTGCCGAGTTCACGTAAATCCCACTGCACGTTCCCATTCTTTGCGTGCAGTCGGCTGCTACTGGTGTTGCTGGTTGTGACTGCTGATAACAGATGCCGTAGCAATCAATTCATGGAGTGAATTGTATGTTTTGAGATAGTCTGTCTCTGACAAGCAAGCGCAGGTGATATAGGTGCGAACACAGGAAGCTTGCAGCCCCTCGCTGCCTGCAGACACAGAGCAGCCACACTGGGAGAGCGGCCTAAGCCGTAGGCGAAATGTGCTCATTCGCTTTGGCGCGACGTCGAACTATAAATAAGGCTGCCACTAGCGTGAGCGTTGCGTGAGCGTCGTGTATAGTCGGAAAAGTCGGCTGCATGGGTGATTGCCAAGTTTGGGGAGCGTTTCGGAGTATGATCAGTGCAATGGAGACGCGGAAACTTGTTGTGGCCCAGTGTTTTGCAGTTGGACGACAAGAGTGGTACACAGTAGCAAAGAGCGAGGCACTGAGATGGCATGAACAATGGAGTGCACAATGGGGCTCGAGATGTGCTTGTTATCTCAGGTGCTGTGTGATTGTCGACAAGGAGTGAAATGGACCAATTTGTGACCGCCCTTTCAATTTAAGACGTTAAAAACAGACGGAATTTGCATTCGTAATACCAGAGCATCGAAACTACTTGGAACTCTTGTGTATATGAACGTGTCCGCGCCTTTGTACTCTGGTACCTTCGCCGCTACAAACCAACCAACCATCGTGTCCGTGCACATCAGAGTCGCAAAGAATGGAGAATAGGCAGGCTTTGTCGTGTGTGCAGCCGTAGCTCAGTTGGCAGATCGTTCGCATCGTGTGTGGAAGGTCTCGGGTTCAAGCCCCGGCGCCTCCATGTTTTGTGGTCAGTGCATGGTAAGTGCTGGTCGCGGCGAACCTAAAGGCACGCTAGAAGTTGCAAAACCAGCGTCACAGACTGATAAGATGTGTACTGACATAAGGAGAGCAAGATGTAAGTGTGGGGACCGGCTGTTATCGAGGTGTCATCGAGTGCATATCTGTCTAAGGTATCAAGGCTTAACGCCATTGAAGTCTAGAGAGTGGACAACACGTTCGTCATACTCAGAGCGATGTCCGAACTCTATTTTCGACGTTATGCGTGCCACTTTCATTGTGGCCAACTACGATTCGATACAGAATGCACGAAAGCTGAAAGACACCCTCACTGATACATAGAGAGTAGGATTTGTCTGCGGAATAATGGGAGTGCAAGGGTCTGTGACGTTGATATGGCTGTATGTAGCACTATTAGTCACAGGGGGGGTGGGCGTAGCTCAGGTGGTAGAGCGCTCGGTTGTCGTGCGAGGGTTCTGGGATCGATACCCAGCGCCTCCAGAATTTTTAACACACCTACATTCGCACCTTGCCATGCAAGTGGAATAATTCACAACTAGCAGAGGTGTCTAGGCAGATACAAGCGAACGATTAGCATCCACAATTGGCAAGCGTGCTTTTATTCGTGCGCAGGAAGCACCCTCCTCCCACACCTACACTTAATTTAGAAACAGTACAAGTGTTCCCATAATATTCTCAAGCCTACGTCGGAAAGATATGCCTTTTGCCGAGTTCACGTAAATCCCACTGCACGTTCCCATTCTTTGCGTGCAGTCGGCTGCTACTGGTGTTGCTGGTTGTGACTGCTGATAACAGATGCCGTAGCAATCAATTTATGGAGTATGTTTTGAGATAGTCTGTCTCTGACAAGCAAGCGCAGGTGATATAGGTGCGAACACAGGAAGCTTGCAGCCCCTCGCTGCCTGCAGACACACAGCAGTCACACTGGGAGAGCGGCCTAAGCCGTAGGCGAAATGTGCTCATTCGCTTTGGCGCGACGTCGAACTATAAATAAGGCTGCCACTAGCGTGAGCGTTGCGTGAGCGTCGTGTATAGTCGGAAAAGTCGGCTGCATGGGTGATTGCCAAGTTTGGGGAGCGTTTCGGAGTATGATCAGTGCAATGGAGACGCGGAAACTTGTTGTGGCCCAGTGTTTTGCAGTTGGACGACAAGAGTGGTACACAGTAGCAAAGAGCGAGGCACTGAGATGGCATGAACAATGGAGTGCACAATGGGGCTCGAGATGTGCTTGTTATCTCAGGTGCTGTGTGATTGTCGACAAGGAGTGAAATGGACCAATTTGTGACCGCCCTTTCAATTTAAGACGTTAAAAACAGACGGAATTTGCATTCGTAATACCAGAGCATCGAAACTACTTGGAACTCTTGTGTATATGAACGTGTCCGCGCCTTTGTACTCTGGTACCTTTGCCGCTACAAACCAACCAACCATCGTGTCCGTGCACATCAGAGTCGCAAAGAATGGAGAATAGGTAGGCTTTGTCGTGTGTGCAGCCGTAGCTCAGTTGGCAGATCGTTCGCTTAGTGTGTGAAAGGTCTCGGGTTCAAGCCCCGGCGCCTCTATGTTTTGTGGTCAGTGCATGATAAGTGCTGGTCGCGGCGAACCTAAAGGCACACAAGAAGTTGCAAAACCAGCGTCACAGACAGATATGATGTGAACTGACATAAGGAGAGCAAGATGTAAGTGTGGGGACCGGCTGTTATCGAGGTGTCATCGAGTGCAGATCTGTCTAAGGTATCAAGGCTTAACGTCATTGACGTCTAGAGAGTGGACAACATGTTCGTCATACTCAGAGCGATGTCCGAACTCTATTTTCGACGTTATGCGTGCCACTTTCATTGTGGCCAACTACGATTCGATACAGAATGCACGAAACCTGAAAGACACCCTCACTGATACACAGAGAGTAGGATTTGTCTGCGGAATAATGGGAGTGCAAGGGTCTGTGACGTTGATATGGCTGTTGTAGCACTATTACTCACCGAGCGGATGGGCGTAGCTCAGGTGGTAGAGCGCTCGGTTAGCGTGCGAGAGGTACTGGGATCGATACCCAGCGCCTCCGGATTTTTTAACACACCTACATTCGCACCTTGCCATGCAAGTGGAATAATTCACAACTAGCAGAGGTGTCTAGGCAGATACAAGCGAAAGATTAGCATCCACAATTGGCAAGCGTGCTTTTATTCGTGCGCAGGAAGCACCCTCCTCCCACACCTACACTTAATTTAGAAACAGTACAAGTGTTCCCATAATATTCTCAAGCCTACGTCGGAAAGATATGCCTTTTGCCGAGTTCACGTAAATCCCACTGCACGTTCCCATTCTTTGCGTGCAGTCGGCTGCTACTGGTGTTGCTGGTTGTGACTGCTGATAACAGATGCCGTAGCAATCAATTCATGGAGTGAATTGTATGTTTTGAGATAGTCTGTCTCTGACAAGCAAGCGCAGGTGATATAGGTGCGAACACAGGAAGCTTGCAGCCCCTCGCTGCCTGCAGACACAGAGCAGCCACACTGGGAGAGCGGCCTAAGCCGTAGGCGAAATGTGCTCATTAGCTTTGGCGCGACGTCGAACTATAAATAAGGCTGCCACTAGCGTGAGCGTCGTGTAAAGTCGGAAAAGTCGGCTGCATGGGTGATTGCCAAGTTTGGGGAGCGTTTCGGAGTATGATCAGTGCAATGGAGACGCGGAAACTTGTTGTGGCCCAGTGTTTTGCAGTTGGACGACAAGAGTGGTACACAGTAGCAAAGAGCGAGGCACTGAGATGGCATGAACAATGGAGTGCACAATGGGGCTCGAGATGTGCTTGTTATCTCAGGTGCTGTGTGATTGTCGACAAGGAGTGAAATGGACCAATTTGTGACCGCCCTTTCAATTTAAGACGTTAAAAACAGACGGAATTTGCATTCGTAATACCAGAGCATCGAAACTACTTGGAACTCTTGTGTATATGAACGTGTCCGCGCCTTTGTACTCTGGTACCTTCGCCGCTACAAACCAACCAACCATCGTGTCCGTGCACATCAGAGTCGCAAAGAATGGAGAATAGGCAGGCTTTGTCGTGTGTGCAGCCGTAGCTCAGTTGGCAGATCGTTCGCATAGTGTGTGGAAGGTCTCGGGTTGAAGCCCCGGCGCCTCCATGTTTTGTGGTCAGTGCATGGTAAGTGCTGGTCGCGGCGAACCTAAAGGCACGCTAGAAGTTGCAAAACCAGCGTCACAGACTGATATGATGTGTACTGACATAAGGAGAGCAAGATGTAAGTGTGGGGACCGGCTGTTATCGAGGTGTCATCGAGTGCATATCTGTCTAAGGTATCAAGGCTTAACGTCATTGAAGTCTAGAGAGTGGACAACACGTTCGTCATACTCAGAGCGATGTCCGAACTCTATTTTCGACGTTATGCGTGCCACTTTCATTGTGGCCAACTACGATTCGATACAGAATGCACGAAACCTGAAAGACACCCTCACTGATACATAGAGAGTAGGATTTGTCTGCGGAATAATGGGAGTGCAAGGGATGTGACGTTGATATGGCTGTATGTAGCACTATTAGTCACCGGGGGGGTGGGCGTAGCTCAGATGGTAGAGCGCTCGGTTGGCGTGCGAGAGGTACTGGGATCGATACCCTGCGCCTCTGAATTTTTTAACACACCTACATTCGCACCTTGCCATGCAAGTGGAATAATTCACAACTAGCAGAGGTGTCTAGGCAGATACAAGCGAACGATTAGCATCCACAATTGGCAAGCGTGCTTTTATTCGTGCGTAGGAAGCACCCTCCTCCCACACCTACACTTAATTTAGAAACAGTACAAGTAATCCCATAATTTTCTCAAGCCTACGTCGGAAAGATATGCCTTTTGCCGAGTTCACGTAAATCCCACTGCACGTTCCCATTCTTTGCGTGCAGTCGGCTGCTACTGGTGTTGCTGGTTGTGACTGCTGATAACAGATGCCGTAGCAATCAATTCATGGAGTGAATTGTATGTTTTGAGATAGTCTGTCTCTGACAAGCAAGCGCAGGTGATATAGGTGCGAACACAGGAAGCTTGCAGCCCCTCGCTGCCTGCAGACACAGAGCAGCCACACTGAGAGAGCGGCCTAAGCCGTAGGCGAAATGTGCTCATTCGCTTTGGTGCGACGTGGAACTATAAATAAGGCTGCCACTAGCGTGAGCGTCGTGTAAAGTCGGAAAAGTCGGCTGCATGGGTGATTGCCAAGTTTGGGGAGCGTTTCGGAGTATGATCAGTGCAATGGAGACGCGGAAACTTGTTGTGGCCCAGTGTTTTGCAGTTGGACGACAAGAGTGGTACACAGTAGCAAAGAGCGAGGCACTGAGATGGCATGAACAATGGAGTGCACAATGGGGCTCGAGATGTGCTTGTTATCTCAGGTGCTGTGTGATTGTCGACAAGGAGTGAAATGGACCAATTTGTGACCGCCCTTTCAATTTAAGACGTTAAAAACAGACGGAATTTGCATTCGTAATACCAGAGCATCGAAACTACTTGGAACTCTTGTGTATATGAACGTGTCCGCGCCTTTGTACTCTGGTACCTTCGCCGCTACAAACCAACCAACCATCGTGTCCGTGCACATCAGAGTCGCAAAGAATGGAGAATAGGTAGGCTTTGTCGTGTGTGCAGCCGTAGCTCAGTTGGCAGATCGTTCGCTTAGTGTGTGAAAGGTCTCGGGTTCAAGCCCCGGCGCCTCTATGTTTTGTGGTCAGTGCATGGTAAGTGCTGGTCGCGGCGAACCTAAAGGCACGCAAGAAGTTGCAAAACCAGCGTCACAGACTGATATGATGTGAACTGACATAAGGAGAGCAAGATGTAAGTGTGGGGACCGGCTGTTATCGAGGTGTCATCGAGTGCAGATCTGTCTAAGGTATCAAGGCTTAACGTCATTGAAGTCTAGAGAGCGGACAACATGTTCGTCATATTCAGAGCGATGTCCGAACTCTATTTTCGACGTTATGCGTGCCACTTTCATTGTGGCCAACTACGATTCGATACAGAATGCACGAAACCTGAAAGACACCCTCACTGATACACAGAGAGTAGGATTTGTCTGCGGAATAATGGGAGTGCAAGGGTCTGTGACGTTGATATGGCTGTTGTAGCACTATTACTCACCTAGCGGGTGGGCGTAGCTCAGGTGGTAGAGCGCTCGGTTGGCGTGCGAGAGGTACTGGGATCGATACCCAGCGCCTCCGGATTTTTTAACACACCTACATTCGCACCTTGCCATGCAAGTGGAATAATTCACAACTAGCAGAGGTGTCTAGGCAGATACAAGCGAAAGATTAGCATCCACAATTGGCAAGCGTGCTTTTATTCGTGCGCAGGAAGCACCCTCCTCCCACACCTACACTTAATTTAGAAACAGTACAAGTGTTCCCATAATATTCTCAAGCCTACGTCGGAAAGATATGCCTTTTGCCGAGTTCACGTAAATCCCACTGCACGTTCCCATTCTTTGCGTGCAGTCGGCTGCTACTGGTGTTGCTGGTTGTGACTGCTGATAACAGATGCCGTAGCAATCAATTCATGGAGTGAATTGTATGTTTTGAGATAGTCTGTCTCTGACAAGCTAGCGCAGGTGATATAGGTGCGAACACAGGAAGCTTGCAGCCCCTCGCTGCCTGCAGACACAGAGCAGCCACACTGGGAGAGCGGCCTAAGCCGTATGCGAAATGTGCTCATTAGCTTTGGCGCGACGTCGAACTATAAATAAGGCTGCCACTAGCGTGAGCGTCGTGTAAAGTCGGAAAAGTCGGCTGCGTGGATGATTGCCAAGTTTGGGGAGCGTTTCGGAGAATGATCAGTGCAATGGAGACGCGGAAACTTGTTGTGGCCCAGTGTTTTGCAGTTGGACGACAAGAGTGGTACACAGTAGCAAAGAGCGAGGCACTGAGATGGCATGAACAATGGAGTGCACAATGGGGCTCGAGATGTGCTTGTTATCTCAGGTGCTGTGTGATTGTCGACAAGGAGTGAAATGGACCAATTTGTGACCGCCCTTTCAATTTAAGACGTTAAAAACAGACGGAATTTGCATTCGTAATACCAGAGCATCGAAACTACTTGGAACTCTTGTGTATATGAACGTGTCCGCGCCTTTGTACTCTGGTACCTTCGCCGCTACAAACCAACCAACCATCGTGTCCGTGCACATCAGAGTCGCAAAGAATGGAGAATAGGCAGGCTTTGTCGTGCGTGCAGCCGTAGCTCAGTTGGCAGATCGTTCGCTTAGTGTGTGAAAGGTCTCGGGTTCAAGCCCCGGCGCCTCCATGTTTTGTGGTCAGTGCATGGTAAGTGCTGGTCGCGGCGAACCTAAAGGCACGCTAGAAGTTGCAAAACCAGCGTCACAGACTGATATGATGTGTACTGACATAAGGAGAGCAAGATGTAAGTGTGGGGACCGGCTGTTATCGAGGTGTCATCGAGTGCATATCTGTCTAAGGTATCAAGGCTTAACGTCATTGAAGTCTAGAGAGTGGACAACACGTTCGTCATACTCAGAGCGATGTCCGAACTCTATTTTCGACGTTATGCGTGCCACTTTCATTGTGGCCAACTACGATTCGATACAGAATGCACGAAACCTGAAAGACACCCTCACTGATACACAGAGAGTAGGATTTGTCTGCGGAATAATGGGAGTGCAAGGGTCTGTGACGTTGATATGGCTGAATGTAGCACTATTAGTCACCGGGGGGGGTGGGCGTAGCTCAGATGGTAGGGCGCTCGGTTGGCGTGCGAGAGGTACTGGGATCGATAGCCAGCGCCTCCGGATTTTTTAACACACCTACATTCGCACCTTGCCATGCAAGTGGAATAATTCACAACTAGCAGAGGTGTCTAGGCAGATACAAGCGAAAGATTAGCATCCACAATTGGCAAGCGTGCTTTTATTCGTGCGCAGGAAGCACCCTCCTCCCACACCTACACTTAATTTAGAAACAGTACAAGTGTTCCCATAATATTCTCAAGCCTACGTCGGAAAGATATGCCTATTGCCGAGTTCACGTAAATCCCACTGCACGTTCCCATTCTTTGCGTGCAGTCGGCTGCTACTGGTGTTGCTGGTTGTGACTGCTGATAACAGATGCCGTAGCAATCAATTCATGGAGTATGTTTTGAGATAGTCTGTCTCTGACAAGCAAGCGCAGGTGATATAGGTGCGAACACAGGAAGCTTGCAGCCCCTCGCTGCCTGCAGACACAGAGCAGCCACACTGAGAGAGCGGCCTAAGCCGTAGGCGAAATGTGCTCATTCGCTTTGGTGCGACGTGGAACTATAAATAAGGCTGCCACTAGCGTGAGCGTCGTGTAAAGTCGGAAAAGTCGGCTGCATGGGTGATTGCCAAGTTTGGGGAGCGTTTCGGAGTATGATCAGTGCAATGGAGACGCGGAAACTTGTTGTGGCCCAGTGTTTTGCAGTTGGACGACAAGAGTGGTACACAGTAGCAAAGAGCGAGGCACTGAGATGGCATGAACAATGGAGTGCACAATGGGGCTCGAGATGTGCTTGTTATCTCAGGTGCTGTGTGATTGTCGACAAGGAGTGAAATGGACCAATTTGTGACCGCCCTTTCAATTTAAGACGTTAAAAACAGACGGAATTTGCATACGTAATACCAGAGCATCGAAACTACTTGGAACTCTTGTGTATATGAACGTGTCCGCGCCTTTGTACTCTGGTACCTTCGCCGCTACAAACCAACCAACCATCGTGTCCGTGCACATCAGAGTCGCAAAGAATGGAGAATAGGCAGGCTTTGTCGTGTGTGCAGCCGTAGCTCAGTTGGCAGATCGTTCGCTTAGTGTGTGAAAGGTCTCGGGTTCAAGCCCCGGCGCCTACATGTTTTGTGGTCAGTGCATGGTAAGTGCTGGTCGCGGCGAACCTAAAGGCACGCTAGAAGTTGCAAAACCAGCGTCACAGACTGATATGATGTGTACTGACATAAGGAGAGCAAGATGTAAGTGTGGGGACCGGCTGTTATCGAGGTGTCATCGAGTGCAGCTCTGTCTAAGGTATCAAGGCTTAACGTCATTGAAGTCTAGAGAGTGGACAACACGTTAGTCATACTCAGAGCGATGTCCGAATTCTATTTTCGACGTTATGCGTGCCACTTTCATTGTGGCCAACTACGATTCGATACAGAATGCACGAAACCTGAAAGACACCCTCACTGATACATAGAGAGTAGGATTTGTCTGCGGAATAATGGGAGTGCAAGGGTCTGTGACGTTGATATGGCTGTATGTAGCGCTATTAGTCACCGGGGGGTGGGGTGGGCGTAGCTCAGGTGGTAGAGCGCTCGGTTGTCGTGCGAGGGGTACTGGGATCGATACCCAGCGCCTCCAGAATTTTTAACACACCTACATTCGCACCTTGCCATGCAAGTGGAATAATTCACAACTAGCAGAGGTGTCTAGGCAGATACAAGCGAACGATTAGCATCCACAATTGGCAAGCGTGCTTTTATTCGTGCGCAGGAAGCACCCTCCTCCCACACCTACTCTTAATTTAGAAACAGTACAAGTGTTCCCATAATATTCTCAAGCCTACGTCGGAAAGATATGCCTTTTGCCGAGTTCACGTAAATCCCACTGCACGTTCCCATTCTTTGCGTGCAGTCGGCTGCTACTGGTGTTGCTGGTTGTGACTGCTGATAACAGATGCCGTAGCAATCAATTCATGGAGTGAATTGTATGTTTTGAGATAGTCTGTCTCTGACAAGCAAGCGCAGGTGATATAGGTGCGAACACAGGAAGCTTGCAGCCCCTCGCTGCCTGCAGACACAGAGCAGCCACACTGAGAGAGCGGCCTAAGCCGTAGGCGAAATGTGCTCATTCGCTTTGGTGCGACGTGGAACTATAAATAAGGCTGCCACTAGCGTGAGCGTTGCGTGAGCGTCGTGTAAAGTCGGAAAAGTCGGCTGCATGGGTGATTGCCAAGTTTGGGGAGCGTTTCGGAGTATGATCAGTGCAATGGAGACGCGGAAACTTGTTGTGGCCCAGTGTTTTGCAGTTGGACGACAAGAGTGGTACACAGTAGCAAAGAGCGAGGCACTGAGATGGCATGAACAATGGAGTGCACAATGGGGCTCGAGATGTGCTTGTTATCTCAGGTGCTGTGTGATTGTCGACAAGGAGTGAAATGGACCAATTTGTGACCGCCCTTTCAATTTAAGACGTTAAAAACAGACGGAATTTGCATTCGTAATACCAGAGCATCGAAACTACTTGGAACTCTTGTGTATATGAACGTGTCCGCGCCTTTGTACTCTGGTACCTTCGCCGCTACAAACCAACCAACCATCGTGTCCGTGCACATCAGAGTCGTAAAGAATGGAGAATAGGCAGGCTTTGTCGTGTGTGCAGCCGTAGCTCAGTTGGCAGATCGTTCGCTTAGTGTGTGAAAGGTCTCGGGTTCAAGCCCCGGCGCCTACATGTTTTGTGGTCAGTGCATGGTAAGTGCTGGTCGCGGCGAACCTAAAGGCACGCTAGAAGTTGCAAAACCAGCGTCACAGACTGATATGATTTGTACTGACATAAGGAGAGCAAGATGTAAGTGTGGGGACCGGCTGTTATCAAGGTGTCATCGAGTGCAGATCTGTCTAAGGTATCAAGGCTTAACGTCATTGAAGTCTAGAGAGTGGACAACACGTTAGTCATACTCAGAGCGATGTCCGAACTCTATTTTCGACGTTATGCGTGCCACTTTCATTGTGGCCAACTACGATTCGATACAGAATGCACGAAACCTGAAAGACACCCTCACTGATACATAGAGAGTAGGATTTGTCTGCGGAATAATGGGAGTGCAAGGGTCTGTGACGTTGATATGGCTGTATGTAGCACTATCAGTCACCGGGGAGGTGGGCGTAGCTCAGGTGGTAGAGCGCTCGGTTGCCGTGCGAGAGGTACTGGGATCGATACCCAGCGCCTTCAGAATTTTTAACACACCTACATTCGCACCTTGTCATGCAAGTGGAATAATTCACAACTAGCAGAGGTGTCTAGGCAGATACAAGCGAACGATTAGCATCCACAATTGGCAAGCGTGCTTTTATTCGTGCGCAGGAAGCACCCTCCTCCCACACCTACACTTAATTTAGAAACAGTACAAGTGTTCCCATAATATTCTCAAGCCTACGTCGGAAAGATATGCCTTTTGCCGAGTTCACGTAAATCCCACTGCACGTTCCCATTCTTTGCGTGCAGTCGGCTGCTACTGGTGTTGCTGGTTGTGACTGCTGATAACAGATGCCGTAGCAATCAATTCATGGAGTGAATTGTATGTTTTGAGATAGTCTGTCTCTGACAAGCAAGCGCAGGTGATATAGGTGCGAACACAGGAAGCTTGCAGCCCCTCGCTGCCTGCAGACACAGAGCAGCCACACTGAGAGAGCGGCCTAAGCCGTAGGCGAAATGTGCTCATTCGCTTTGGTGCGACGTGGAACTATAAATAAGGCTGCCACTAGCGTGAGCGTCGTGTAAAGTCGGAAAAGTCGGCTGCATGGGTGATTGCCAAGTTTGGGGAGCGTTTCGGAGTATGATCAGTGCAATGGAGACGCGGAAACTTGTTGTGGCCCAGTGTTTTGCAGTTGGACGACAAGAGTGGTACACAGTAGCAAAGAGCGAGGCACTGAGATGGCATGAACAATGGAGTGCACAATGGGGCTCGAGATGTGCTTGTTATCTCAGGTGCTGTGTGATTGTCGACAAGGAGTGAAATGGACCAATTTGTGACCGCCCTTTCAATTTAAGACGTTAAAAACAGACGGAATTTGCATTCGTAATACCAGAGCATCGAAACTACTTGGAACTCTTGTGTATATGAACGTGTCCGCGCCTTTGTACTCTGGTACCTTCGCCGCTACAAACCAACCAACCATCGTGTCCGTGCACATCAGAGTCGCAAAGAATGGAGAATAGGCAGGCTTTGTCGTGTGTGCAGCCGTAGCTCAGTTGGCAGATCGTTCGCTTAGTGTGTGAAAATTCTCGGGTTCAAGCCCCGGCGCCTACATGTTTTGTGGTCAGTGCATGGTAAGTGCTGGTCGCGGCGAACCTAAAGGCACGCAAGAAGTTGCAAAACCAGCGTCACAGACTGATATGATGTGTACTGACATAAGGAGAGCAAGATGTAAGTGTGGGGACCGGCTGTTATCGAGGTGTCATCGAGTGCAGATCTGTCTAAGGTATCAAGGCTTAACGTCATTGAAGTCTAGAGAGTGGACAACACGTTCGTCATACTCAGAGCGATGTCCGAACTCTATTTTCGACGTTATGCGTGCCACTTTCATTGTGGCCAACTACGATTCGATACAGAATGCACGAAACCTGAAAGACACCCTCACTGATACATAGAGAGTAGGATTTGTCTGCGGAATAATGGGAGTGCAAGGGTCTGTGACGTTGATATGGCTGTATGTAGCGCTATTAGTCACCGGGGGGGCTGGGCGTAGCTCAGGTGGTAGAGCGCTCGGTTGTCGTGCGAGGGGTACTGGGATCGATACCCAGCGCCTCCAGAATTTTTAACACACCTACATTCGCACCATGCCATGCAAGTGGAATAATTCACAACTAGCAGAGGTGTCTAGGCAGATACAAGCGAACGATTAGCATCCACAATTGGCAAGCGTGCTTTTATTCGTGCGCAGGAAGCACCCTCCTCCCACACCTACACTTAATTTAGAAACAGTACAAGTGTTCCCATAATATTCTCAAGCCTACGTCGGAAAGATATGCCTTTTGCCGAGTTCACGTAAATCCCACTGCACGTTCCCATTCTTTGCGTGCAGTCGGCTGCTACTGGTGTTGCTGGTTGTGACTGCTGATAACAGATGCCGTAGCAATCAATTCATGGAGTGAATTGTATGTTTTGAGATAGTCTGTCTCTGACAAGCAAGCGCAGGTGATATAGGTGCGAACACAGGAAGCTTGCAGCCCCTCGCTGCCTGCAGACACAGAGCAGCCACACTGAGAGAGCGGCCTAAGCCGTAGGCGAAATGTGCTCATTCGCTTTGGTGCGACGTGGAACAATAAATAAGGCTGCCACTAGCGTGAGCGTCGTGTAAAGTCGGAAAAGTCGGCTGCATGGGTGATTGCCAAGTTTGGGGAGCGTTTCGGAGTATGATCAGTGCAATGGAGACGCGGAAACTTGTTGTGGCCCAGTGTTTTGCAGTTGGACGACAAGAGTGGTACACAGTAGCAAAGAGCGAGGCACTGAGATGGCTTGAACAATGGAGTGCACAATGGGGCTCGAGATGTGCTTGTTATCTCAGGTGCTGTGTGATTGTCGACAAGGAGTGAAATGGACCAATTTGTGACCGCCCTTTCAATTTAAGACGTTAAAAACAGACGGAATTTGCATTCGTAATACCAGAGCATCGAAACTACTTGGAACTCTTGTGTATATGAATGTGTCCGCGCCTTTGTACTCTGGTACCTTCGCCGCTACAAACCAACCAACCATCATGTCCGTGCACATCAGAGTCGCAAAGAATGGAGAATAGGCAGGCTTTGTAGTGTGTGCAGCCGTAGCTCAGTTGGCAGATCGTTCGCTTAGTGTGTGATAAGTCTCGGGTTCAAGCCCCGGCGCCTACATGTTTTGTGGTCAGTGCATGGTAAGTGCTGGTCGCGGCGAACCTAAAGGCACGCAAGAAGTTGCAAAACCAGCGTCACAGACTGATATGATGTGTACTGACATAAGGAGAGCAAGATGTAAGTGTGGGGACCGGCTGTTATCGAGGTGTCATCGAGTGCAGATCTGTCTAAGGTATCAAGGCTTAACGTCATTGAAGTCTAGAGAGTGGACAACACGTTCGTCATACTCAGAACGATGTCCGAACTCTATTTTCGACGTTATGCGTGCCACTTTCATTGTGGCCAACTACGATTCGATACAGAATGCACGAAACCTGAAAGACACCCTCACTGATACATAGAGAGTAGGATTTGTCTGCGGAATAATGGGAGTGCAAGGGTCTGTGACGTTGATATGGCTGTATGTAGCACTATTAGTCACCTGGGGGGGGTGGGCGTAGCTCAGATGGTAGAGCGCTCGGTTGGCGTGCGAGAGGTACTGGGATCGATACCCAGCGCCTCCAGAATTTTTAACACACCTACATTCGCACCTTGCCATGCAAGTGGAATAATTCACAACTAGCAGAGGTGTCTAGGCAGATACAAGCGAACGATTAGCATCCACAATTGGCAAGCGTGCTTTTATTCGTGCGCAGGAAGCACCCTCCTCCCACACCTACACTTAATTTAGAAACAGTACAAGTGTTCCCATAATATTCTCAAGCCTACGTCGGAAAGATATGCCTTTTGCCGAGTTCACGTAAATCCCACTGCACGTTCCCATTCTTTGCGTGCAGTCGGCTGCTACTGGTGTTGCTGGTTGTGACTGCTGATAACAGATGCCGTAGCAATCAATTCATGGAGTGAATTGTATGTTTTGAGATAGTCTGTCTCTGACAAGCAAGCGCAGGTGATATAGGTGCGAACACAGGAAGCTTGCAGCCCCTCGCTGCCTGCAGACACAGAGCAGCCACACTGAGAGAGCGGCCTAAGCCGTAGGCGAAATGTGCTCATTCGCTTTGGTGCGACGTGGAACTATAAATAAGGCTGCCACTAGCGTGAGCGTCGTGTGAAGTCGGAAAAGTCGGCTGCATGGGTGATTGCCAAGTTTGGGGAGCGTTTCGGAGTATGATCAGTGCAATGGAGACGCGGAAACTTGTTGTGGCCCAGTGTTTTGCAGTTGGACGACAAGAGTGGTACACAGTAGCAAAGAGCGAGGCACTGAGATGGCATGAACAATGGAGTGCACAATGGGGCTCGAGATGTGCTTGTTATCTCAGGTGCTGTGTGATTGTCGACAAGGAGTGAAATGGACCAATTTGTGACCGCCCTTTCAATTTAAGACGTTAAAAACAGACGGAATTTGCATTCGTAATACCAGAGCATCGAAACTACTTGGAACTCTTGTGTATATGAACGTGTCCGCGCCTTTGTACTCAGGTACCTTCGCCGCTACAAACCAACCAACCATCGTGTCCGTGCACATCAGAGTCGCAAAGAATGGAGAATAGGCAGGCTTTGTCGTGTGTGCAGCCGTAGCTCAGTTGGCAGATCGTTCGCTTAGTGTGTGAAAGGTATCGGGTTCAAGCCCCGGCGCCTACATGTTTTGTGGTCAGTGCATGGTAAGTGCTGGTCGCGGCGAACCTAAAGGCACGCAAGAAGTTGCAAAACCAGCGTCACAGACTGATATGATGTGTACTGACATAAGGAGAGCAAGATGTAAGTGTGGGGACCGGCTGTTATCGAGGTGTCATCGAGTGCAGATCTGTCTAAGGTATCAAGGCTTAACGTCATTGAAGTCTAGAGAGTGGACAACACGTTCGTCATACTCAGAGCGATGTCCGAACTCTATTTTCGACGTTATGCGTGCCACTTTCATTGTGGCCAACTACGATTCGATACAGAATGCACGAAACCTGAAAGACACCCTCACTGATACATAGAGAGTAGGATTTGTCTGCGGAATAATGGGAGTGCAAGGGTCTGTGACGTTGATATGGCTGTATGTAGCGCTATTAGTCACCGGAGGGTGGTCGTAGCTCAGGTGGTAGAGCGCTCGGTTGTCGTGCGAGGGGTACTGGGATCGATACCCAGCGCCTCCAGAATTTTTAACACACCTACATTCGCACCTTGCCATGCAAGTGGAATAATTCACAACTAGCAGAGGTGTCTAGGCAGATACAAGCGAACGATTAGCATCCACAATTGGCAAGCGTGCTTTTATTCGTGCGCAGGAAGCACCCTCCTCCCACACCTACACTTAATTTAGAAACAGTACAAGTGTTCCCATAATATTCTCAAGCCTACGTCGGAAAGATATGCCTTTTGCCGAGTTCACGTAAATCCCACTGCACGTTCCCATTCTTTGCGTGCAGTCGGCTGCTACTGGTGTTGCTGGTTGTGACTGCTGATAACAGATGCCGTAGCAATCAATTCATGGAGTGAATTGTATGTTTTGAGACAGTCTGTCTCTGACAAGCAAGCGCAGGTGATATAGGTGCGAACACAGGAAGCTTGCAGCCCCTCGCTGCCTGCTGACACAGAGCAGCCACACTGAGAGAGCGGCCTAAGCCGTAGGCGAAATGTGCCCATTCGCTTTGGTGCGACGTGGAACTATAAATAAGGCTGCCACTAGCGTGAGCGTCGTGTAAAGTCGGAAAAGTCGGCTGCATGGGTGATTGCCAAGTTTGGGGAGCGTTTCGGAGTATGATCAGTGCAAATGAGACGCGGAAACTTGTTGTGGCCCAGTGTTTTGCAGTTGGACGACAAGAGTGGTACACAGTAGCAAAGAGCGAGGCACTGAGATGGCATGAACAATGGAGTGCACAATGGGGCTCGAGATGTGCTTGTTATCTCAGGTGCTGTGTGATTGTCGACAAGGAGTGAAATGGACCAATTTGTGACCGCCCTTTCAATTTAAGACGTTAAAAACAGACGGAAATTGCATTCGTAATACCAGAGCATCGAAACTACTTGGAACTCTTGTGTATATGAACGTGTCCGCGCCTTTGTACTCAGGTACCTTCGCCGCTACAAACCAACCAACCATCGTGTCCGTGCACATCAGAGTCGCAAAGAATGGAGAATAGGCAGGCTTTGTCGTGTGTGCAGCCGTAGCTCAGTTGGCAGATCGTTCGCTTAGTGTGTGAAAGGTCTCGGGTTCAAGCCTCGGCGCCTACATGTTTTGTGGTCAGTGCATGGTAAGTGCTGGTCGCGGCGAACCTAAAGGCACGCAAGACGTTGCAAAACCAGCGTCACAGACTGATATGATGTGTACTGACATAAGGAGAGCAAGATGTAAGTGTGGGGACCGGCTGTTATCGAGGTGTCATCGAGTGCAGATCTGTCTAAGGTATCAAGGCTTAACGTCATTGAAGTCTAGAGAGTGGACAACACGTTCGTCATACTCAGAGCGATGTCCGAATTCTATTTTCGACGTTATGCGTGCCACTTTCATTGTGGCCAACTACGATTCGATACAGAATGCACGAAACCTGAAAGACACCCTCACTGATACATAGAGAGTAGGATTTGTCTGCGGAATAATGGGAGTGCAAGGGTCTGTGACGTTGATATGGCTGTATGTAGCACTATTAGTCACCGGGGAGGTGGGCGTAGCTCAGGTGGTAGAGCGCTCGGTTGGCGTGCGAGAGGTACTGGGATCGATACCCAGCGCCTCCAGAATTTTTAACACACCTACATTCGCACCTTGCCATGCAAGTGGAATAATTCACAACTAGCAGAGGTGTCTAGGCAGATACAAGCGAACGATTAGCATCCACAATTGGCAAGCGTGCTTTTATTCGTGCGCAGAAAGCACCCTCCTCCCACACCTACACTTAATTTAGAAACAGTACAAGTGTCCCCATAATATTCTCAAGCCTACGTCGGAAAGATATGCCTTTTGCCGAGTTCACGTAAATCCCACTGCACGTTCCCATTCTTTGCGTGCAGTCGGCTGCTACTGGTGTTGCTGGTTGTGACTGCTGATAACAGATGCCGTAGCAATCAATTCATGGAGTGAATTGTATGTTTTGAGATAGTCTGTCTCTGACAAGCAAGCGCAGGTGATATAGGTGCGAACACAGGAAGCTTGCAGCCCCTCGCTGCCTGCAGACACAGAGCAGCCACACTGAGAGAGCGGCCTAAGCCGTAGGCGAAATGTGCTCATTCGCTTTGGTGCGACGTGGAACTATAAATAAGGCTGCCACTAGCGTGAGCGTCGTGTAAAGTCGGAAAAGTCGGCTGCATGGGTGATTGCCAGGGTTTGGGGAGCGTTTCGGAGTATGATCAGTGCAATGGAGATGCGGAAACTTGTTGTGGCCCAGTGTTTTGCAGTTGGACGACAAGAGTGGTACACAGTAGCAAAGAGCGAGGCACTGAGATGGCATGAACAATGGAGTGCACAATGGGGCTCGAGATGTGCTTGTTATCTCAGGTGCTGTGTGATTGTCGACAAGGAGTGAAATGGACCAATTTGTGACCGCCCTTTCAATTTAAGACGTTAAAAACAGACGGAATTTGCATTCGTAATACCAGAGCATCGAAACTACTTAGAACTCTTGTGTATATGAACGTGTCCGCGCCTTTGTACTCTGGTACCTTCGCCGCTACAAACCAACCAACCATCGTGTCCGTGCACATCAGAGTCGCAAAGAATGGAGAATAGGCAGACTTTGTCGTGTGTGCAGCCGTAGCTCAGTTGGCAGATCGTTCGCTTAGTGTGTGAAAGGTATCGGGTTCAAGCTCCGGCGCCTACATGTTTTGTGGTCAGTGCATGGTAAGTGCTGGTCGCGGCGAACCTAAAGGCACGCAAGAAGTTGCAAAACCAGCGTCACAGACTGATATGATGTGTACTGACATAAGGAGAGCAAGATGTAAGTGTGGGGACCGGCTGTTATCGAGGTGTCATCGAGTGCAGATCTGTCTAAGGTATCAAGGCTTAACGTCATTGAAGTCTAGAGAGTGGACAACACGTTCGTCATACTCAGAGCGATGTCCGAACTCTATTTTCGACGTTATGCGTGCCACTTTCATTGTGGCCAACTACGATTCGATACAGAATGCACGAAACCTGAAAGACACCCTCACTGATACATAGAGAGTAGGATTTGTCTGCGGAATAATGGGAGTGCAAGGGTCTGTGACGTTGTTATGGCTGTATGTAGCGCTATTAGTCAGCGGGGGGGTGGGCGTAGCTCAGGTGGTAGAGCGTTCGGTTGTCGTGCGAGGGGTACTGGGATCGATACCCAGCGCCTTCAGAATTTTTAACACACCTACATTCGCACCTTGCCATGCAAGTGGAATAATTCACAACTAGCAGAGGTGTCTAGGCAGATACAAGCGGACGATTAGCATCCACAATTGGCAAGCGTGCTTTCATTCGTGCGCAGGAAGCACCCTCCTCCCACACCTACACTTAATTTAGAAACAGTACAAGTGTTTCCATAATATTCTCAAGCCTACGTCGGAAAGATATGCCTTTTGCCGAGTTCACGTAAATCCCACTGCACGTTCCCATTCTTTGCGTGCAGTCGGCTGCTACTGGTGTTGCTGGTTGTGACTGCTGATAACAGATGCCGTAGCAATCAATTCATGGAGTGAATTGTATGTTTTGAGATAGTCTGTCTCTGACAAGCAAGCGCAGGTGATATAGGTGCGAACACAGGAAGCTTGCAGCCCCTCGCTGCCTGCAGACACAGAGCAGCCACACTGAGAGAGCGGCCTAAGCCGTAGGCGAAATGTGCTCATTCGCTTTGGTGCGACGTGGAACTATAAATAAGGCTGCCACTAGCGTGAGCGTCGTGTAAAGTCGGAAAAGTCGGCTGTATGGGTGATTGCCAAGTTTGGGGAGCGTTTCGGAGTATGATCAGTGCAATGGAGACGCGGAAACTTGTTGTGGCCCAGTGTTTTGCAGTTGGACGACAAGAGTGGTACACAGTAGCAAAGAGCGAGGCACTGAGATGGCATGAACAATGGAGTGCACAATGGGGCTCGAGATGTGCTTGTTATCTCAGGTGCTGTGTGATTGTCGACAAGGAGTGAAATGGACCAATTTGTGACCGCCCTTTCAATTTAAGACGTTAAAAACAGACGGAATTTGCATTCGTAATACCAGAGCATCGAAACTACTTGGAACTCTTGTGTATATGAACGTGTCCGCGCCTTTGTACTCAGGTACCTTCGCCGCTACAAACCAACCAACCATCGTGTCCGTGCACATCAGAGTCGCAAAGAATGGAGAATAGGCAGGCTTTGTCGTGTGTGCAGCCGTAGCTCAGTTGGCAGATCGTTCGCTTAGTGTGTGAAAGGTATCGGGTTCAAGCCCCGGCGCCTACATGTTTTGTGGTCAGTGCATGGTAAGTGCTGGTCGCGGCGAACCTAAAGGCACGCAAGAAGTTGCAAAACCAGCGTCACAGACTGATATGATGTGTACTGACATAAGGAGAGCAAGATGTAAGTGTGGGGACCGGCTGTTATCGAGGTGTCATCGAGTGCAGATCTGTCTAAGGTATCAAGGCTTAACGTCATTGAAGTCTAGAGAGTGGACAACACGTTCGTCATACTCAGAGCGATGTCCGAACTCTATTTTCGACGTTATGCGTGCCACTTTCATTGTGGCCAACTACGATTCGATACAGAATGCACGAAACCTGAAAGACACCCTCACTGATACATAGAGAGTAGGATTTGTCTGCGGAATAATGGGAGTGCAAGGGTCTGTGACGTTGATATGGCTGTATGTAGCGCTATTAGTCACCGGAGGGTGGTCGTAGCTCAGGTGGTAGAGCGCTCGGTTGTCGTGCGAGGGGTACTGGGATCGATACCCAGCGCCTCCAGAATTTTTAACACACCTACATTCGCACCTTGCCATGCAAGTGGAATAATTCACAACTAGCAGAGGTGTCTAGGCAGATACAAGCGAACGATTAGCATCCACAATTGGCAAGCGTGCTTTTATTCGTGCGCAGGAAGCACCCTCCTCCCACACCTACACTTAATTTAGAAACAGTACAAGTGTTCCCATAATATTCTCAAGCCTACGTCGGAAAGATATGCCTTTTGCCGAGTTCACGTAAATCCCACTGCACGTTCCCATTCTTTGCGTGCAGTCGGCTGCTACTGGTGTTGCTGGTTGTGACTGCTGATAACAGATGCCGTAGCAATCAATTCATGGAGTGAATTGTATGTTTTGAGACAGTCTGTCTCTGACAAGCAAGCGCAGGTGATATAGGTGCGAACACAGGAAGCTTGCAGCCCCTCGCTGCCTGCTGACACAGAGCAGCCACACTGAGAGAGCGGCCTAAGCCGTAGGCGAAATGTGCCCATTCGCTTTGGTGCGACGTGGAACTATAAATAAGGCTGCCACTAGCGTGAGCGTCGTGTAAAGTCGGAAAAGTCGGCTGCATGGGTGATTGCCAAGTTTGGGGAGCGTTTCGGAGTATGATCAGTGCAAATGAGACGCGGAAACTTGTTGTGGCCCAGTGTTTTGCAGTTGGACGACAAGAGTGGTACACAGTAGCAAAGAGCGAGGCACTGAGATGGCATGAACAATGGAGTGCACAATGGGGCTCGAGATGTGCTTGTTATCTCAGGTGCTGTGTGATTGTCGACAAGGAGTGAAATGGACCAATTTGTGACCGCCCTTTCAATTTAAGACGTTAAAAACAGACGGAAATTGCATTCGTAATACCAGAGCATCGAAACTACTTGGAACTCTTGTGTATATGAACGTGTCCGCGCCTTTGTACTCAGGTACCTTCGCCGCTACAAACCAACCAACCATCGTGTCCGTGCACATCAGAGTCGCAAAGAATGGAGAATAGGCAGGCTTTGTCGTGTGTGCAGCCGTAGCTCAGTTGGCAGATCGTTCGCTTAGTGTGTGAAAGGTCTCGGGTTCAAGCCTCGGCGCCTACATGTTTTGTGGTCAGTGCATGGTAAGTGCTGGTCGCGGCGAACCTAAAGGCACGCAAGACGTTGCAAAACCAGCGTCACAGACTGATATGATGTGTACTGACATAAGGAGAGCAAGATGTAAGTGTGGGGACCGGCTGTTATCGAGGTGTCATCGAGTGCAGATCTGTCTAAGGTATCAAGGCTTAACGTCATTGAAGTCTAGAGAGTGGACAACACGTTCGTCATACTCAGAGCGATGTCCGAATTCTATTTTCGACGTTATGCGTGCCACTTTCATTGTGGCCAACTACGATTCGATACAGAATGCACGAAACCTGAAAGACACCCTCACTGATACATAGAGAGTAGGATTTGTCTGCGGAATAATGGGAGTGCAAGGGTCTGTGACGTTGATATGGCTGTATGTAGCACTATTAGTCACCGGGGAGGTGGGCGTAGCTCAGGTGGTAGAGCGCTCGGTTGGCGTGCGAGAGGTACTGGGATCGATACCCAGCGCCTCCAGAATTTTTAACACACCTACATTCGCACCTTGCCATGCAAGTGGAATAATTCACAACTAGCAGAGGTGTCTAGGCAGATACAAGCGAACGATTAGCATCCACAATTGGCAAGCGTGCTTTTATTCGTGCGCAGAAAGCACCCTCCTCCCACACCTACACTTAATTTAGAAACAGTACAAGTGTCCCCATAATATTCTCAAGCCTACGTCGGAAAGATATGCCTTTTGCCGAGTTCACGTAAATCCCACTGCACGTTCCCATTCTTTGCGTGCAGTCGGCTGCTACTGGTGTTGCTGGTTGTGACTGCTGATAACAGATGCCGTAGCAATCAATTCATGGAGTGAATTGTATGTTTTGAGATAGTCTGTCTCTGACAAGCAAGCGCAGGTGATATAGGTGCGAACACAGGAAGCTTGCAGCCCCCCGCTGCCTGCAGACACAGAGCAGCCACACTGAGAGAGCGGCCTAAGCCGTAGGCGAAATGTGCTCATTCGCTTTGGTGCGACGTGGAACTATAAATAAGGCTGCCACTAGCGTGAGCGTCGTGTAAAGTCGGAAAAGTCGGCTGCATGGGTGATTGCCAGGGTTTGGGGAGCGTTTCGGAGTATGATCAGTGCAATGGAGATGCGGAAACTTGTTGTGGCCCAGTGTTTTGCAGTTGGACGACAAGAGTGGTACACAGTAGCAAAGAGCGAGGCACTGAGATGGCATGAACAATGGAGTGCACAATGGGGCTCGAGATGTGCTTGTTATCTCAGGTGCTGTGTGATTGTCGACAAGGAGTGAAATGGACCAATTTGTGACCGCCCTTTCAATTTAAGACGTTAAAAACAGACGGAATTTGCATTCGTAATACCAGAGCATCGAAACTACTTAGAACTCTTGTGTATATGAACGTGTCCGCGCCTTTGTACTCTGGTACCTTCGCCGCTACAAACCAACCAACCATCGTGTCCGTGCACATCAGAGTCGCAAAGAATGGAGAATAGGCAGACTTTGTCGTGTGTGCAGCCGTAGCTCAGTTGGCAGATCGTTCGCTTAGTGTGTGAAAGGTATCGGGTTCAAGCTCCGGCGCCTACATGTTTTGTGGTCAGTGCATGGTAAGTGCTGGTCGCGGCGAACCTAAAGGCACGCAAGAAGTTGCAAAACCAGCGTCACAGACTGATATGATGTGTACTGACATAAGGAGAGCAAGATGTAAGTGTGGGGACCGGCTGTTATCGAGGTGTCATCGAGTGCAGATCTGTCTAAGGTATCAAGGCTTAACGTCATTGAAGTCTAGAGAGTGGACAACACGTTCGTCATACTCAGAGCGATGTCCGAACTCTATTTTCGACGTTATGCGTGCCACTTTCATTGTGGCCAACTACGATTCGATACAGAATGCACGAAACCTGAAAGACACCCTCACTGATACATAGAGAGTAGGATTTGTCTGCGGAATAATGGGAGTGCAAGGGTCTGTGACGTTGTTATGGCTGTATGTAGCGCTATTAGTCAGCGGGGGGGTGGGCGTAGCTCAGGTGGTAGAGCGTTCGGTTGTCGTGCGAGGGGTACTGGGATCGATACCCAGCGCCTTCAGAATTTTTAACACACCTACATTCGCACCTTGCCATGCAAGTGGAATAATTCACAACTAGCAGAGGTGTCTAGGCAGATACAAGCGGACGATTAGCATCCACAATTGGCAAGCGTGCTTTCATTCGTGCGCAGGAAGCACCCTCCTCCCACACCTACACTTAATTTAGAAACAGTACAAGTGTTTCCATAATATTCTCAAGCCTACGTCGGAAAGATATGCCTTTTGCCGAGTTCACGTAAATCCCACTGCACGTTCCCATTCTTTGCGTGCAGTCGGCTGCTACTGGTGTTGCTGGTTGTGACTGCTGATAACAGATGCCGTAGCAATCAATTCATGGAGTGAATTGTATGTTTTGAGATAGTCTGTCTCTGACAAGCAAGCGCAGGTGATATAGGTGCGAACACAGGAAGCTTGCAGCCCCTCGCTGCCTGCAGACACAGAGCAGCCACACTGAGAGAGCGGCCTAAGCCGTAGGCGAAATGTGCTCATTCGCTTTGGTGCGACGTGGAACTATAAATAAGGCTGCCACTAGCGTGAGCGTCGTGTAAAGTCGGAAAAGTCGGCTGTATGGGTGATTGCCAAGTTTGGGGAGCGTTTCGGAGTATGATCAGTGCAATGGAGACGCGGAAACTTGTTGTGGCCCAGTGTTTTGCAGTTGGACGACAAGAGTGGTACACAGTAGCAAAGAGCGAGGCACTGAGATGGCATGAACAATGGAGTGCACAATGGGGCTCGAGATGTGCTTGTTATCTCAGGTGCTGTGTGATTGTCGACAAGGAGTGAAATGGACCAATTTGTGACCGCCCTTTCAATTTAAGACGTTAAAAACAGACGGAATTTGCATTCGTAATACCAGAGCATCGAAACTACTTGGAACTCTTGTGTATATGAACGTGTCCGCGCCTTTGTACTCTGGTACCTTCGCCGCTACAAACCAACCAACCATCGTGTCCGTGCACATCAGAGTCGCAAAGAATGGAGAATTGGCAGGCTTTGTCGTGTGTGCAGTCGTAGCTCAGTTGGCAGATCGTTCGCTTAGTGTGTGAAAGGTATCGGGTTCAAGCCCCGGCGCCTACATGTTTTGTGGTCAGTGCATGGTAAGTGCTGGTCGCGGCGAACCTAAAGGCACGCAAGAAGTTGCAAAACCAGCGTCACAGACTGATATGATGTGTACTGACATAAGGAGAGCAAGATGTAAGTGTGGGGACCGGCTGTTATCGAGGTGTCATCGAGTGCAGATCTGTCTAAGGTATCAAGGCTTAACGTCATTGAAGTCTAGAGAGTGGACAACACGTTCGTCATACTCAGAGCGATGTCCGAACTCTATTTTCGACGTTATGCGTGCCACTTTCATTGTGGCCAACTACGATTCGATACAGAATGCACGAAACCTGAAAGACACCCTCACTGATACATAGAGAGTAGGATTTGTCTGCGGAATAATGGGAGTGCAAGGGTCTGTGACGTTGATATGGCTGTATGTAGCACTATTAGTCACCGGGAAGGTGGGCGAGGCTCAGGTGGTAGAGCGCTCGGTTGGCGTGCGAGAGGTACTGGGATCGATACCCAGCGCCTCCAGAATTTTTAACACACCTACATTCGCACCTTGCCATGCAAGTGGAATAATTCACAACTAGCAGAGGTGTCTAGGCAGATACAAGCGAACGATTAGCATCCACAATTGGCAAGCGTGCTTTTATTCGTGCGCAGGAAGCACCCTCCTCCCACACCTACACTTAATTTAGAAACAGTACAAGTGTTCCCATAATATTCTCAAGCCTACGTCGGAAAGATATGCCTTTTGCCGAGTTCACGTAAATCCCACTGCACGTTCCCATTCTTTGCGTGCAGTCGGCTGCTACTGGTGTTGCTGGTTGTGACTGCTGATAACAGATGCCGTAGCAATCAATTCATGGAGTGAATTGTATGTTTTGAGATAGTCTGTCTCTGACAAGCAAGCGCAGGTGATATAGGTGCGAACACAGGAAGCTTGCAGCCCCTCGCTGCCTGCAGACACAGAGCAGCCACACTGAGAGAGCGGCCTAAGCCGTAGGCGAAATGTGCTCATTCGCTTTGGTGCGACGTGGAACTATAAATAAGGCTGTCACTAGCGTGAGCGTCGTGTAAAGTCGGAAAAGTCGGCTGCATGGGTGATTGCCAAGTTTGGGGAGCGTTTCGGAGTATGATCAGTGCAATGGAGACGCGGAAACTTGTTGTGGCCCAGTGTTTTGCAGTTGGACGACAAGAGTGGTACACAGTAGCAAAGAGCGAGGCACTGAGATGGCATGAACAATGGAGTGCACAATGGGGCTCGAGATGTGCTTGTTATCTCAGGTGCTGTGTGATTGTCGACAAGGAGTGAAATGGACCAATTTGTGACCGCCCTTACAATTTAAGACGTTAAAAACAGACGGAATTTGCATTCGTAATACCAGAGCATCGAAACTACTTGGAACTCTTGTGTATATGAACGTGTCCGCGCCTTTGTTCTCTGGTACCTTCGCCGCTACAAACCAACCAACCATCGTGTCCGTGCACATCAGAGTCGCAAAGAATGGAGAATAGGCAGGCTTTGTCGTGTGTGCAGCCGTAGCTCAGTTGGCAGATCGTTCGCTTAGTGTGTGAAAGGTATCGGGTTCAAGCCCCGGCGCCTACATGTTTTGCGGTCAGTGCATGGTAAGTGCTGGTCGCGGCGAACCTAAAGGCACGCAAGAAGTTGCAAAACCAGCGTCACAGACTGATATGATGTGTACTGACATAAGGAGAGCAAGATGTAAGTGTGGGGACCGGCTGTTATCGAGGTGTCATCGAGTGCAGATCTGTCTAAGGTATCAAGGCTTAACGTCATTGAAGTCTAGAGAGTGGACAACACGTTCGTCATACTCAGAGCGATGTCCGAACTCTATTTTCGACGTTATGCGTGCCACTTTCATTGTGGCCAACTACGATTCGATACAGAATGCACGAAACCTGAAAGACACCCTCACTGATACATAGAGAGTAGGATTTGTCTGCGGAATAATGGGAGTGCAAGGGTCTGTGACGTTGTTATGGCTGTATGTAGCGCTATTAGTCAGCGGGGGGGTGGGCGTAGCTCAGGTGGTAGAGCGTTCGGTTGTCGTGCGAGGGGTACTGGGATCGATACCCAGCGCCTTCAGAATTTTTAACACACCTACATTCGCACCTTGCCATGCAAGTGGAATAATTCACAACTAGCAGAGGTGTCTAGGCAGATACAAGCGGACGATTAGCATCCACAATTGGCAAGCGTGCTTTCATTCGTGCGCAGGAAGCACCCTCCTCCCACACCTACACTTAATTTAGAAACAGTACAAGTGTTTCCATAATATTCTCAAGCCTACGTCGGAAAGATATGCCTTTTGCCGAGTTCACGTAAATCCCACTGCACGTTCCCATTCTTTGCGTGCAGTCGGCTGCTACTGGTGTTGCTGGTTGTGACTGCTGATAACAGATGCCGTAGCAATCAATTCATGGAGTGAATTGTATGTTTTGAGATAGTCTGTCTCTGACAAGCAAGCGCAGGTGATATAGGTGCGAACACAGGAAGCTTGCAGCCCCTCGCTGCCTGCAGACACAGAGCAGCCACACTGAGAGAGCGGCCTAAGCCGTAGGCGAAATGTGCTCATTCGCTTTGGTGCGACGTGGAACTATAAATAAGGCTGCCACTAGCGTGAGCGTCGTGTGAAGTCGGAAAAGTCGGCTGCATGGGTGATTGCCAAGTTTGGGGAGCGTTTCGGAGTATGATCAGTGCAATGGAGACGCGGAAACTTGTTGTGGCCCAGTGTTTTGCAGTTGGACGACAAGAGTGGTACACAGTAGCAAAGAGCGAGGCACTGAGATGGCATGAACAATGGAGTGCACAATGGGGCTCGAGATGTGGTTGTTATCTCAGGTGCTGTGTGATTGTCGACAAGGAGTGAAATGGACCAATTTGTGACCGCCCTTTCAATTTAAGACGTTAAAAGCAGACGGAATTTGCATTCGTAATACCAGAGCATCGAAACTACTTGGAACTCTTGTGTATATGAACGTGTCCGCGCCTTTGTACTCTGGTACCTTCGCCGCTACAAACCAACCAACCATCGTGTCCGTGCACATCAGAGTCGCAAAGAATGGAGAATAGGCAGGCTTTGTCGTGTGTGCAGCCGTAGCTCAGTTGGCAGATCGTTCGCTTAGTGTGTGAAAGGTCTCGGGTTCAAGCCCCGGCGCCTACATGTTTTGTGGTCAGTGCATGGTAAGTGCTGGTCGCGGCGAATCTAAAGGCACGCAAGAAGTTGCAAAACCAGCGTCACAGACTGATATGATGTGTACTGACATAAGGAGAGCAAGATGTAAGTGTGGGGACCGGCTGTTATCGAGGTGTCATCGAGTGCAGATCTGTCTAAGGTATCAAGGCTTAACGTCATTGAAGTCTAGAGAGTGGACAACACGTTCGTCATACTCAGAGCGATGTCCGAACTCTATTTTCGACGTTATGCGTGCCACTTTCATTGTGGCCAACTACGATTCGATACAGAATGCACGAAACCTGAAAGACACCCTCACTGATACATAGAGAGTAGGATTTGTCTGCGGAATAATGGGAGTGCAAGGGTCTGTGACGTTGATATGGCTGTATGTAGCACTATTAGTCACCGGGGAGGTGGGCGTAGCTCAGGTGGTAGAGCGCTCGGTTGTCGTGCGAGGGGTACTGGGATCGATACCCAGCGCCTCCAGAATTTTTAACACACCTACATTCGCACCTTGCCATGCAAGTGGAATAATTCACAACTAGCAGAGGTGTCTAGGCAGATACAAGCGAACGATTAGCATCCACAATTGGCAAGCGTGCTTTTATTCGTGCGCAGGAAGCACCCTCCTCCCACACCTACACTTAATTTAGAAACAGTACAAGTGTTCCCATAATATTCTCAAGCCTACGTCGGAAAGATATGCCTTTTGCCGAGTTCACGTAAATCCCACTGCACGTTCCCATTCTTTGCGTGCAGTCGGCTGCTACTGGTGTTGCTGGTTGCGACTGCTGATAACAGATGCCGTAGCAATCAATTCATGGAGTGAATTGTATGTTTTGAGATAGTCTGTCTCTGACAAGCAAGCGCAGGTGATATAGGTGCGAACACAGGAAGCTTGCAGCCCCTCGCTGCCTGCAGACACAGAGCAGCCACACTGAGAGAGCGGCCTAAGCCGTAGGCGAAATGTGCTCATTCGCTTTGGTGCGACGTGGAACTATAAATAAGGCTGCCACTAGCGTGAGCGTCGTGTAAAGTCGGAAAAGTCGGCTTCATGGGTGATTGCCAAGTTTGGGGAGCGTTTCGGAGTATGATCAGTGCAATGGAGACGCGGAAACTTGTTGTGGCCCAGTGTTTTGCAGTTGGACGACAAGAGTGGTACACAGTAGCAAAGAGCGAGGCACTGAGATGGCATGAATAATGGAGTGCACAATGGGGCTCGAGATGTGCTTGTTATCTCAGGTGCTGTGTGATTGTCGACAAGGAGTGAAATGGACCAATTTGTGACCGCCCTTTCAATTTAAGACGTTAAAAACAGACGGAATTTGCATTCGTAATACCAGAGCATCGAAACTACTTGGAACTCTTGTGTATATGAACGTGTCCGCGCCTTTGTACTCTGGTACCTTCGCCGCTACAAACCAACCAACCATCGTGTCCGTGCACATCAGAGTCGCAAAGAATGGAGAATAGGCAGGCTTTGTCGTGTGTGCAGCCGTAGCTCAGTTGGCAGATCGTTCGCTTAGTGTGTGTAAGGTATCGGGTTCAAGCCCCGGCGCCTACATGTTTTGTGGTCAGTGCATGGTAAGTGCTGGTCGCGGCGAACCTAAAGGCACGCAAGAAGTTGCAAAACCAGCGTCACAGACTGATATGATGTGTACTGACATAAGGAGAGCAAGATGTAAGTGTGGGGACCGGCTGTTATCGAGGTGTCATCGAGTGCAGATCTGTCTAAGGTATCAAGGCTTAACGTCATTGAAGTCTAGAGAGTGGACAACACGTTCGTCATACTCAGAGCGATGTCCGAACTCTATTTTCGACGTTATGCGTGCCACTTTCATTGTGGCCAACTACGATTCGATACAGAATGCACGAAACCTGAAAGACACCCTCACTGATACATAGAGAGTAGGATTTGTCTGCGGAATAATGGGAGTGCAAGGGTCTGTGACGTTGATATGGCTGTATGTAGCGCTATTAGTCACCGGGGGGGTGAGCGTAGCTCAGGTTGTAGAGCGCTCGGTTGTTGTGCGAGGGGTACTGGGATCGATACCCAGCGCCTCCAGAATTTTTAACACACCTACATTCGCACCTTGCCATGCAAGTGGAATAATTCACAACTAGCAGAGGTGTCTAGGCAGATACAAGCGAACGATTAGCATCCACAATTGGCAAGCGTGCTTTTATTCGTGCGCAGGAAGCACCCTCCTCCCACACCTACACTTAATTTAGAAACAGTACAAGTGTTCCCATAATATTCTCAAGCCTACGTCGGAAAGATATGCCTTTTGCCGAGTTCACGTAAATCCCACTGCACGTTCCCATTCTTTGCGTGCAGTCGGCTGCTACTGGTGTTGCTGGTTGTGACTGCTGATAACAGATGCCGTAGCAATCAATTCATGGAGTGAATTGTATGTTTTGAGATAGTCTGTCTCTGACAAGCAAGCGCAGGTGATATAGGTGCGAACACAGGAAGCTTGCAGCCCCTCGCTGCCTGCAGACACAGAGCAGCCACACTGAGAGAGCGGCCTAAGCCGTAGGCGAAATGTGCTCATTCGCTTTGGTGCGACGTGGAACTATAAATAAGGCTGCCACTAGCGTGAGCGTCGTGTGAAGTCGGAAAAGTCGGCTGCATGGGTGATTGCCAAGTTTGGGGAGCGTTTCGGAGTATGATCAGTGCAATGGAGACGCGGAAACTTGTTGTGGCCCAGTGTTTTGCAGTTGGACGACAAGAGTGGTACACAGTAGCAAAGAGCGAGGCACTGAGATGGCATGAACAATGGAGTGCACAATGGGGCTCGAGATGTGGTTGTTATCTCAGGTGCTGTGTGATTGTCGACAAGGAGTGAAATGGACCAATTTGTGACCGCCCTTTCAATTTAAGACGTTAAAAGCAGACGGAATTTGCATTCGTAATACCAGAGCATCGAAACTACTTGGAACTCTTGTGTATATGAACGTGTCCGCGCCTTTGTACTCTGGTACCTTCGCCGCTACAAACCAACCAACCATCGTGTCCGTGCACATCAGAGTCGCAAAGAATGGAGAATAGGCAGGCTTTGTCGTGTGTGCAGCCGTAGCTCAGTTGGCAGATCGTTCGCTTAGTGTGTGAAAGGTCTCGGGTTCAAGCCCCGGCGCCTACATGTTTTGTGGTCAGTGCATGGTAAGTGCTGGTCGCGGCGAATCTAAAGGCACGCAAGAAGTTGCAAAACCAGCGTCACAGACTGATATGATGTGTACTGACATAAGGAGAGCAAGATGTAAGTGTGGGGACCGGCTGTTATCGAGGTGTCATCGAGTGCAGATCTGTCTAAGGTATCAAGGCTTAACGTCATTGAAGTCTAGAGAGTGGACAACACGTTCGTCATACTCAGAGCGATGTCCGAACTCTATTTTCGACGTTATGCGTGCCACTTTCATTGTGGCCAACTACGATTCGATACAGAATGCACGAAACCTGAAAGACACCCTCACTGATACATAGAGAGTAGGATTTGTCTGCGGAATAATGGGAGTGCAAGGGTCTGTGACGTTGATATGGCTGTATGTAGCACTATTAGTCACCGGGGAGGTGGGCGTAGCTCAGGTGGTAGAGCGCTCGGTTGTCGTGCGAGGGGTACTGGGATCGATACCCAGCGCCTCCAGAATTTTTAACACACCTACATTCGCACCTTGCCATGCAAGTGGAATAATTCACAACTAGCAGAGGTGTCTAGGCAGATACAAGCGAACGATTAGCATCCACAATTGGCAAGCGTGCTTTTATTCGTGCGCAGGAAGCACCCTCCTCCCACACCTACACTTAATTTAGAAACAGTACAAGTGTTCCCATAATATTCTCAAGCCTACGTCGGAAAGATATGCCTTTTGCCGAGTTCACGTAAATCCCACTGCACGTTCCCATTCTTTGCGTGCAGTCGGCTGCTACTGGTGTTGCTGGTTGCGACTGCTGATAACAGATGCCGTAGCAATCAATTCATGGAGTGAATTGTATGTTTTGAGATAGTCTGTCTCTGACAAGCAAGCGCAGGTGATATAGGTGCGAACACAGGAAGCTTGCAGCCCCTCGCTGCCTGCAGACACAGAGCAGCCACACTGAGAGAGCGGCCTAAGCCGTAGGCGAAATGTGCTCATTCGCTTTGGTGCGACGTGGAACTATAAATAAGGCTGCCACTAGCGTGAGCGTCGTGTAAAGTCGGAAAAGTCGGCTTCATGGGTGATTGCCAAGTTTGGGGAGCGTTTCGGAGTATGATCAGTGCAATGGAGACGCGGAAACTTGTTGTGGCCCAGTGTTTTGCAGTTGGACGACAAGAGTGGTACACAGTAGCAAAGAGCGAGGCACTGAGATGGCATGAATAATGGAGTGCACAATGGGGCTCGAGATGTGCTTGTTATCTCAGGTGCTGTGTGATTGTCGACAAGGAGTGAAATGGACCAATTTGTGACCGCCCTTTCAATTTAAGACGTTAAAAACAGACGGAATTTGCATTCGTAATACCAGAGCATCGAAACTACTTGGAACTCTTGTGTATATGAACGTGTCCGCGCCTTTGTACTCTGGTACCTTCGCCGCTACAAACCAACCAACCATCGTGTCCGTGCACATCAGAGTCGCAAAGAATGGAGAATAGGCAGGCTTTGTCGTGTGTGCAGCCGTAGCTCAGTTGGCAGATCGTTCGCTTAGTGTGTGTAAGGTATCGGGTTCAAGCCCCGGCGCCTACATGTTTTGTGGTCAGTGCATGGTAAGTGCTGGTCGCGGCGAACCTAAAGGCACGCAAGAAGTTGCAAAACCAGCGTCACAGACTGATATGATGTGTACTGACATAAGGAGAGCAAGATGTAAGTGTGGGGACCGGCTGTTATCGAGGTGTCATCGAGTGCAGATCTGTCTAAGGTATCAAGGCTTAACGTCATTGAAGTCTAGTGAGTGGACAACACGTTCGTCATACTCAGAGCGATGTCCGAACTCTATTTTCGACGTTATGCGTGCCACTTTCATTGTGGCCAACTACGATTCGATACAGAATGCACGAAACCTGAAAGACACCCTCACTGATACATAGAGAGTAGGATTTGTCTGCGGAATAATGGGAGTGCAAGGGTCTGTGACGTTGATATGGCTATATGTAGCGCTATTAGTCACCGGGGGAGTGGGCGTAGCTCAGGTGGTAGAGCGCTCGGTTGTCGTGCGAGGGGTACTGGGATCGATACCCAGCGCCTCCAGAATTTTTAACACACCTACATTCGCACCTTGCCATGCAAGTGGAATAATTCACAACTAGCAGAGGTGTCTAGGCAGATACAAGCGAACGATTAGCATCCACAATTGGCAAGCGTGCTTTTATTCGTGCGCAGGAAGCACCCTCCTCCCACACCTACACTTAATTTAGAAACAGTACAAGTGTTCCCATAATATTCTCAAGCCTACGTCGGAAAGATATGCCTTTTGCCGAGTTCACGTAAATCCCACTGCACGTTCCCATTCTTTGCGTGCAGTCGGCTGCTACTGGTGTTGCTGGTTGCGACTGCTGATAACAGATGCCGTAGCAATCAATTCATGGAGTGAATTGTATGTTTTGAGATAGTCTGTCTCTGACAAGCAAGCGCAGGTGATATAGGTGCGAACACAGGAAGCTTGCAGCCCCTCGCTGCCTGCAGACACAGAGCAGCCACACTGAGAGAGCGGCCTAAGCCGTAGGCGAAATGTGCTCATTCGCTTTGGTGCGACGTGGAACTATAAATAAGGCTGCCACTAGCGTGAGCGTCGTGTAAAGTCGGAAAAGTCGGCTTCATGGGTGATTGCCAAGTTTGGGGAGCGTTTCGGAGTATGATCAGTGCAATGGAGACGCGGAAACTTGTTGTGGCCCAGTGTTTTGCAGTTGGACGACAAGAGTGGTACACAGTAGCAAAGAGCGAGGCACTGAGATGGCATGAATAATGGAGTGCACAATGGGGCTCGAGATGTGCTTGTTATCTCAGGTGCTGTGTGATTGTCGACAAGGAGTGAAATGGACCAATTTGTGACCGCCCTTTCAATTTAAGACGTTAAAAACAGACGGAATTTGCATTCGTAATACCAGAGCATCGAAACTACTTGGAACTCTTGTGTATATGAACGTGTCCGCGCCTTTGTACTCTGGTACCTTCGCCGCTACAAACCAACCAACCATCGTGTCCGTGCACATCAGAGTCGCAAAGAATGGAGAATAGGCAGGCTTTGTCGTGTGTGCAGCCGTAGCTCAGTTGGCAGATCGTTCGCTTAGTGTGTGTAAGGTATCGGGTTCAAGCCCCGGCGCCTACATGTTTTGTGGTCAGTGCATGGTAAGTGCTGGTCGCGGCGAACCTAAAGGCACGCAAGAAGTTGCAAAACCAGCGTCACAGACTGATATGATGTGTACTGACATAAGGAGAGCAAGATGTAAGTGTGGGGACCGGCTGTTATCGAGGTGTCATCGAGTGCAGATCTGTCTAAGGTATCAAGGCTTAACGTCATTGAAGTCTAGTGAGTGGACAACACGTTCGTCATACTCAGAGCGATGTCCGAACTCTATTTTCGACGTTATGCGTGCCACTTTCATTGTGGCCAACTACGATTCGATACAGAATGCACGAAACCTGAAAGACACCCTCACTGATACATAGAGAGTAGGATTTGTCTGCGGAATAATGGGAGTGCAAGGGTCTGTGACGTTGATATGGCTATATGTAGCGCTATTAGTCACCGGGGGAGTGGGCGTAGCTCAGGTGGTAGAGCGCTCGGTTGTCGTGCGAGAGGTACTGGGATCGATACCCAGCGCCTCCAGAATTTTTAACACACCTACATTCGCACCTTGCCATGCAAGTGGAATAATTCACAACTAGCAGAGGTGTCTAGGCAGATACAAGCGAACGATTAGCATCCACAATTGGCAAGCGTGCTTTTATTCGTGCGCAGGAAGCACCCTCCTCCCACACCTACACTTAATTTAGAAACAGTACAAGTGTTCCCATAATATTCTCAAGCCTACGTCGGAAAGATATGCCTTTTGCCGAGTTCACGTAAATCCCACTGCACGTTCCCATTCTTTGCGTGCAGTCGGCTGCTACTGGTGTTGCTGGTTGTGACTGCTGATAACAGATGCCGTAGCAATCAATTCATGGAGTGAATTGTATGTTTTTTAGATAGTCTGTCTCTGATAAGCAAGCGCAGATGATATAGGTGCGAACACAGGAAGCTTGCAGCCCCTCGCTGCCTGCAGACACAGAGCAGCCACACTGAGAGAGCGGCCTAAGCCGTAGGCGAAATGTGCTCATTCGCTTTGGTGCGACGTGGAACTATAAATAAGGCTGCCACTAGCGTGAGCGTCGTGTAAAGTCGGAAAAGTCGGCTGCATGGGTGATTGCCAAGTTTGGGGAGCGTTTCGGAGTATGATCAGTGCAATGGAGACGCGGAAACTTGTTGTGGCCCAGTGTTTTGCAGTTGGACGATAAGAGTGGTACACAGTAGCAAAGAGCGAGGCACTGAGATGGCATGAACAATGGAGTGCACAATGGGGCTCGAGATGTGCTTGTTATCTCAGGTGCTGTGTGATTGTCGACAAGGAGTGAAATGGACCAATTTGTGACCGCCCTTTCAATTTAAGACGTTAAAAAAAGACGGAATTTGCATTTGTAATACCAGAGCATCGAAACTACTTGGAACTCTTGTGTATATGAACGTGTCCGCGCCTTTGTACTCTGGTACCTTCGCCGCTACAAACCAACCAACCATCGTGTCCGTGCACATCAGAGTCGCAAAGAATGGAGAATAGGCAGGCTTTGTCGTGTGTGCAGCCGTAGCTCAGTTGGCAGATCGTTCGCTTAGTGTTTGAAAGGTCTCGGGTTCAAGCCCCGGCGCCTACATGTTTTGTGGTCAGTGCATGGTAAGTGCTGGTCGCGGCGAACCTAAAGGCACGCAAGAAGTTGCAAAACCAGCGTCACAGACTGATATGATGTGTACCGACATAAGGAGAGCAAGATGTAAGTGTGGGGACCGGCTGTTATCGAGGTGTCATCGAGTGCAGATCTGTCTAAGGTATCAAGGCTTAACGTCATTGAAGTCTAGAGAGTGGACAACACGTTTGTCATACTCAGAGCGATGTCCGAACTCTATTTTCGACGTTATGCGTGCCACTTTCATTGTGGCCAACTACGATTCGATACAGAATGCACGAAACCTGAAAGACACCCTCACTGATACATAGAGAGTAGGATTTGTCTGCGGAATAATGTGAGTGCAAGGGTCTGTGACGTTGATATGGCTGTATGTAGCACTATTCGTCACAGGGGGGGTGGGCGTAGCTCAGGTGGTAGAGCGCTCGGTTGTCGTGCGAGGGGTACTGGGATCGATACCCAGCGCCTCCAGAATTTTTAACACACCTACATTCGCACCTTGCCATGCAAGTGGAATAATTCACAACTAGCAGAGGTGTCTAGGCAGATACAAGCGAACGATTAGCATCCACAATTGGCAAGCGTGCTTTTATTCGTGCGCAGGAAGCACCCTCCTCCCACACCTACACTTAATTTAGAAACAGTACAAGTGTTCCCATAATATTCTCAAGCCTACGTCGGAAAGATATGCCTTTTGCCGAGTTCACGTAAATCCCACTGCACGTTCCCATTCTTTGCGTGCAGTCGGCTGCTACTGGTGTTGCTGGTTGTGACTGCTGATAACAGATGCCGTAGCAATCAATTCATGGAGTGAATTGTATGTTTTGAGATAGTCTGTCTCTGACAAGCAAGCGCAGGTGATATAGGTGCGAACACAGGAAGCTTGCAGCCCCTCGCTGCCTGCAGACACAGAGCAGCCACACTGAGAGAGCGGCCTAAGCCGTAGGCGAAATGTGCTCATTCGCTTTGGTGCGACGTGGAACTATAAATAAGGCTGCCACTAGCGTGAGCGTTGCGTGAGCGTCGTGTAAAGTCGGAAAAGTCGGCTGCATGGGTGATTGCCAAGTTTGGGGAGCGTTTCGGAGTATGATCAGTGCAATGGAGACGCGGAAACTTGTTGTGGCCCAGTGTTTTGCAGTTGGACGACAAGAGTGGTACACAGTAGCAAAGAGCGAGGCACTGAGATGGCATGAACAATGGAGTGCACAATGGGGCTCGAGATGTGCTTGTTATCTCAGGTGCTGTGTGATTGTCGACAAGGAGTGAAATGGACCAATTTGTGACCGCCCTTTCAATTTAAGACGTTAAAAACAGACGGAATTTGCATTCGTAATACCAGAGCATCGAAACTACTTGGAACTCTTGTGTATATGAACGTGTCCGCGCCTTTGTACTCTGGTACCTTCGCCGCTACAAACCAACCAACCATCGTGTCCGTGCACATCAGAGTCGTAAAGAATGGAGAATAGGCAGGCTTTGTCGTGTGTGCAGCCGTAGCTCAGTTGGCAGATCGTTCGCTTAGTGTGTGAAAGGTCTCGGGTTCAAGCCCCGGCGCCTACATGTTTTGTGGTCAGTGCATGGTAAGTGCTGGTCGCGGCGAACCTAAAGGCACGCAAGAAGTTGCAAAACCAGCGTCACAGACTGATATGATGTGTACTGACATAAGGAGAGCAAGATGTAAGTGTGGGGACCGGCTGTTATCGAGGTGTCATCGAGTGCAGATCTGTCTAAGGTATCAAGGCTTAACGTCATTGAAGTCTAGAGAGTGGACAACACGTTCGTCATACTCAGAGCGATGTCCGAACTCTATTTTCGACGTTATGCGTGCCACTTTCATTGTGGCCAACTACGATTCGATACAGAATGCACGATACCTGAAAGACACCCTCACTGATACATAGAGAGTAGGATTTGTCTGCGGAATAATGGGAGTGCAAGGGTCTGTGACGTTGATATGGCTGTATGTAGCGCTATTAGTCACCGGGGGGGGTGGGCGTAGCTCAGGTGGTAGAGCGCTCGGTTGTCGTGCGAGGGGTACTGGGATCGATACCCAGCGCCTCCAGAATTTTTAACACACCTACATTCGCACCTTGCCATGCAAGTGGAATAATTCACAACTAGCAGAGGTGTCTAGGCAGATACAAGCGAACGATTAGCATCCACAATTGGCAAGCGTGCTTTTATTCGTGCGCAGGAAGCACCCTCCTCCCACACCTACACTTAATTTAGAAACAGTACAAGTGTTCCCATAATATTCTCAAGCCTACGTCGGAAAGATATGCCTTTTGCCGAGTTCACGTAAATCCCACTGCACGTTCCCATTCTTTGCGTGCAGTCGGCTGCTACTGGTGTTGCTGGTTGTGACTGCTGATAACAGATGCCGTAGCAATCAATTCATGGAGTGAATTGTATGTTTTGAGATAGTCTGTCTCTGACAAGCAAGCGCAGGTGATATAGGTGCGAACACAGGAAGCTTGCAGCCCCTCGCTGCCTGCAGACACAGAGCAGCCACACTGAGAGAGCGGCCTAAGCCGTAGGCGAAATGTGCTCATTCGCTTTGGTGCGACGTCGAACTATAAATAAGGCTGCCACTAGCGTGAGCGTCGTGTAAAGTCGGAAATGTCGGCTGCATGGGTGATTGCCAAGTTTGGGGAGCGTTTCGGAGTATGATCAGTGCAATGGAGACGCGGAAACTTGTTGTGGCCCAGTGTTTTGCAGTTGGACGACAAGAGTGGTACACAGTAGCAAAGAGCGAGGCACTGAGATGGCATGAACAATGGAGTGCACAATGGGGCTCGAGATGTGCTTGTTATCTCAGGTGCTGTGTGATTGTCGACAAGGAGTGAAATGGACCAATTTGTGACCGCCCTTTCAATTTAAGACGTAAAAAACAGACGGAATTTGCATTCGTAATACCAGAGCATCGAAACTACTTGGAACTCTTGTGTATATGAACGTGTCCGCGCCTTTGTACTCTGGTACCTTCGCCGCTACAAACCAACCAACCATCGTGTCCGTGCACATCAGAGTCGCAAAGAATGGAGAATAGGCAGGCTTTGTCGTGTGTGCAGCCGTAGCTCAGTTGGCAGATCGTTCGCTTAGTGTGTGAAAGGTCTCGGGTTCAAGCCCCGGCGCCTACATGTTTTATGGTAAGTGCTGGTCGCGGCGAACCTAAAGGCACGCAAGAAGTTGCAAAACCAGCGTCACGGACTGATATGATGTGTACTGACATAAGGAGAGCAAGATGTAAGTGTGGGGACCGGCTGTTATCGAGGTGTCATCGAGTGCAGATCTGTCTAAGGTATCAAGGCTTAACGTCATTGAAGTCTAGAGAGTGGACAAACGTTCGTCATACTCAGAGCGATGTCCGAACTCTATTTTCGACGTTATGCGTGCCACTTTCATTGTGGCCAACTACGATTCGATACAGAATGCACGAAACCTGAAAGACACCCTCACTGATACATAGAGAGTAGGATTTGTCTGCGGAATAATGGGAGTGCAAGGGTCTATGACGATGATATGGCTGTATGTAGCACTGTTAGTCACCGGGGAGGTGGGCGTAGCTCAGGTGGTAGAGCGCTCGGTTGGCGTGCGAGAGGTACTGGGATCGATACCCAGCGCCTCCAGAATTTTTAACACACCTACATTCGCACCTTGCCATGCAAGTGGAATAATTCACAACTAGCAGAGGTGTCTAGGCAGATACAAGCGAACGATTAGCATCCACAATTGGCAAGCGTGCTTTTATTCGTGCGCAGGAAGCACCCTCCTCCCACACCTACACTTAATTTAGAAACAGTACAAGTGTTCCCATAATATTCTCAAGCCTACGTCGGAAAGATATGCCTTTTGCCGAGTTCACGTAAATCCCACTGCACGTTCCCATTCTTTGCGTGCAGTCGGCTGCTACTGGTGTTGCTGGTTGTGACTGCTGATAACAGATGCCGTAGCAATCAATTCATGGAGTGAATTGTATGTTTTGAGATAGTCTGTCTCTGACAAGCAAGCGCAGGTGATATAGGTGCGAACACAGGAAGCTTGCAGCCCCTCGCTGCCTGCAGACACAGAGCAGCCACACTGAGAGAGCGGCCTAAGCCGTAGGCGAAATGTGCTCATTCGCTTTGGTGCGACGTGGAACTATAAATAAGGCTGCCACTAGCGTGAGCGTCGTGTAAAGTCGGAAAAGTCGGCTGCATGGGTGATTGCCAAGTTTGGGGAGCGTTTCGGAGTATGATCAGTGCAATGGAGACGCGGAAACTTGTTGTGGCCCAGTGTTTTGCAGTTGGATGACAAGAGTGGTACACAGTAGCAAAGAGCGAGGCACTGAGATGGCATGAACAATGGAGTGCACAATGGGGCTCGAGATGTGGTTGTTATCTCAGGTGCTGTGTGATTGTCGACAAGGAGTGAAATGGACCAATTTGTGACCGCCCTTTCAATTTAAGACGTTAAAAACAGACGGAATTTGCATTCGTAATACCAGAGCATCGAAACTACTTGGAACTCTTGTGTATATGAACGTGTCCGCGCCTTTGTACTCTGGTACCTTCACCGCAACAAACCAACCAACCATCGTGTCCGTGCACATCAGAGTCGCAAAGAATGGAGAATAGGCAGGCTTTGTCGTGTGTGCAGCCGTAGCTCAGTTGGCAGATCGTTCGCTTAGTGTGTGAAAGGTCTCGGGTTCAAGCCCCGGCGCCTACATGTTTTGTGGTCAGTGCATGGTAAGTGCTGGTCGCGGCGAACCTAAAGGCACGCAAGAAGTTGCAAAACCAGCGTCACAGACTGATATGATGTGTACTGACATAAGGAGAGCAAGTTGTAAGTGTGGGGACCGGCTGTTATCGAGGTGTCATCGAGTGCAGATCTGTCTAAGGTATCAAGGCTTAACGTCATTGAAGTCTAGAGAGTGGACAACACGTTCGTCATACTCAGAGCGATGTCCGAACTCTATTTTCGACGTTATGCGTGCCACTTTCATTGTGGCCAACTACGATTCGATACAGAATGCACGAAACCTGAAAGACACCCTCACTGATACATAGAGAGCAGGATTTGTCTGCGGAATAATGGGAGTGCAAGGGTCTGTGACGTTGATATGGCTGTATGTAGCACTATTAGTCACAGGGGGGGTGGGCGTAGCTCAGGTGGTAGAGCGCTCGGTTGTCGTGCGAGGGGTACTGGGATCGATACCCAGCGCCTCCAGAATTTTTAACACACCTACATTCGCACCTTGCCATGCAAGTGGAATAATTCACAACTAGCAGAGGTGTCTAGGCAGATACAAGCGAACGATTAGCATCCACAATTGGCAAGCGTGCTTTTATTCGTGCGCAGGAAGCACCCTCCTCCCACACCTACACTTAATTTAGAAACAGTACAAGTGTTCCCATAATATTCTCAAGCCTACGTCGGAAAGATATGCCTTTTGCCGAGTTCACGTAAATCCCACTGCACGTTCCCATTCTTTGCGTGCAGTCGGCTGCTACTGGTGTTGCTGGTTGTGACTGCTGATAACAGATGCCGTAGCAATCAATTCATGGAGTGAATTGTATGTTTTGAGATAGTCTGTCTCTGACAAGCAAGCGCAGGTGATATAGGTGCGAACACAGGAAGCTTGCAGCCCCTCGCTGCCTGCAGACACAGAGCAGCCACACTGAGAGAGCGGCCTAAGCCGTAGGCGAAATGTGCTCATTCGCTTTGGTGCGACGTGGAACTATAAATAAGGCTGCCACTAGCGTGAGCGTTGCGTGAGCGTCGTGTAAAGTCGGAAAAGTCGGCTGCATGGGTGATTGCCAAGTTTGGGGAGCGTTTCGGAGTATGATCAGTGCAATGGAGACGCGGAAACTTGTTGTGGCCCAGTGTTTTGCAGTTGGACGACAAGAGTGGTACACAGTAGCAAAGAGCGAGGCACTGAGATGGCATGAACAATGGAGTGCACAATGGGGCTCGAGATGTGCTTGTTATCTCAGGTGCTGTGTGATTGTCGACAAGGAGTGAAATGGACCAATTTGTGACCGCCCTTTCAATTTAAGACGTTAAAAACAGACGGAATTTGCATTCGTAATACCAGAGCATCGAAACTACTTGGAACTCTTGTGTATATGAACGTGTCCGCGCCTTTGTACTCTGGTACCTTCGCCGCTACAAACCAACCAACCATCGTGTCCGTGCACATCAGAGTCGTAAAGAATGGAGAATAGGCAGGCTTTGTCGTGTGTGCAGCCGTAGCTCAGTTGGCAGATCGTTCGCTTAGTGTGTGAAAGGTCTCGGGTTCAAGCCCCGGCGCCTACATGTTTTGTGGTCAGTGCATGGTAAGTGCTGGTCGCGGCGAACCTAAAGGCACGCAAGAAGTTGCAAAACCAGCGTCACAGACTGATATGATGTGTACTGACATAAGGAGAGCAAGATGTAAGTGTGGGGACCGGCTGTTATCGAGGTGTCATCGAGTGCAGATCTGTCTAAGGTATCAAGGCTTAACGTCATTGAAGTCTAGAGAGTGGACAACACGTTCGTCATACTCAGAGCGATGTCCGAACTCTATTTTCGACGTTATGCGTGCCACTTTCATTGTGGCCAACTACGATTCGATACAGAATGCACGATACCTGAAAGACACCCTCACTGATACATAGAGAGTAGGATTTGTCTGCGGAATAATGGGAGTGCAAGGGTCTGTGACGTTGATATGGCTGTATGTAGCGCTATTAGTCACCGGGGGGGTGGGCGTAGCTCAGGTGGTAGAGCGCTCGGTTGTCGTGCGAGGGGTACTGGGATCGATACCCAGCGCCTCCAGAATTTTTAACACACCTACATTCGCACCTTGCCATGCAAGTGGAATAATTCACAACTAGCAGAGGTGTCTAGGCAGATACAAGCGAACGATTAGCATCCACAATTGGCAAGCGTGCTTTTATTCGTGCGCAGGAAGCACCCTCCTCCCACACCTACACTTAATTTAGAAACAGTACAAGTGTTCCCATAATATTCTCAAGCCTACGTCGGAAAGATATGCCTTTTGCCGAGTTCACGTAAATCCCACTGCACGTTCCCATTCTTTGCGTGCAGTCGGCTGCTACTGGTGTTGCTGGTTGTGACTGCTGATAACAGATGCCGTAGCAATCAATTCATGGAGTGAATTGTATGTTTTGAGATAGTCTGTCTCTGACAAGCAAGCGCAGGTGATATAGGTGCGAACACAGGAAGCTTGCAGCCCCTCGCTGCCTGCAGACACAGAGCAGCCACACTGAGAGAGCGGCCTAAGCCGTAGGCGAAATGTGCTCATTCGCTTTGGTGCGACGTCGAACTATAAATAAGGCTGCCACTAGCGTGAGCGTCGTGTAAAGTCGGAAATGTCGGCTGCATGGGTGATTGCCAAGTTTGGGGAGCGTTTCGGAGTATGATCAGTGCAATGGAGACGCGGAAACTTGTTGTGGCCCAGTGTTTTGCAGTTGGACGACAAGAGTGGTACACAGTAGCAAAGAGCGAGGCACTGAGATGGCATGAACAATGGAGTGCACAATGGGGCTCGAGATGTGCTTGTTATCTCAGGTGCTGTGTGATTGTCGACAAGGAGTGAAATGGACCAATTTGTGACCGCCCTTTCAATTTAAGACGTAAAAAACAGACGGAATTTGCATTCGTAATACCAGAGCATCGAAACTACTTGGAACTCTTGTGTATATGAACGTGTCCGCGCCTTTGTACTCTGGTACCTTCGCCGCTACAAACCAACCAACCATCGTGTCCGTGCACATCAGAGTCGCAAAGAATGGAGAATAGGCAGGCTTTGTCGTGTGTGCAGCCGTAGCTCAGTTGGCAGATCGTTCGCTTAGTGTGTGAAAGGTCTCGGGTTCAAGCCCCGGCGCCTACATGTTTTATGGTAAGTGCTGGTCGCGGCGAACCTAAAGGCACGCAAGAAGTTGCAAAACCAGCGTCACGGACTGATATGATGTGTACTGACATAAGGAGAGCAAGATGTAAGTGTGGGGACCGGCTGTTATCGAGGTGTCATCGAGTGCAGATCTGTCTAAGGTATCAAGGCTTAACGTCATTGAAGTCTAGAGAGTGGACAAACGTTCGTCATACTCAGAGCGATGTCCGAACTCTATTTTCGACGTTATGCGTGCCACTTTCATTGTGGCCAACTACGATTCGATACAGAATGCACGAAACCTGAAAGACACCCTCACTGATACATAGAGAGTAGGATTTGTCTGCGGAATAATGGGAGTGCAAGGGTCTATGACGATGATATGGCTGTATGTAGCACTGTTAGTCACCGGGGAGGTGGGCGTAGCTCAGGTGGTAGAGCGCTCGGTTGGCGTGCGAGAGGTACTGGGATCGATACCCAGCGCCTCCAGAATTTTTAACACACCTACATTCGCACCTTGCCATGCAAGTGGAATAATTCACAACTAGCAGAGGTGTCTAGGCAGATACAAGCGAACGATTAGCATCCACAATTGGCAAGCGTGCTTTTATTCGTGCGCAGGAAGCACCCTCCTCCCACACCTACACTTAATTTAGAAACAGTACAAGTGTTCCCATAATATTCTCAAGCCTACGTCGGAAAGATATGCCTTTTGCCGAGTTCACGTAAATCCCACTGCACGTTCCCATTCTTTGCGTGCAGTCGGCTGCTACTGGTGTTGCTGGTTGTGACTGCTGATAACAGATGCCGTAGCAATCAATTCATGGAGTGAATTGTATGTTTTGAAATAGTCTGTCTCTGACAAGCAAGCGCAGGTGATATAGGTGCGAACACAGGAAGCTTGCAGCCCCTCGCTGCCTGCAGACACAGAGCAGCCACACTGAGAGAGCGGCCTAAGCCGTAGGCGAAATGTGCTCATTCGCTTTGGTGCGACGTGGAACTATAAATAAGGCTGCCACTAGCGTGAGCGTCGTGTAAAGTCGGAAAAGTCGGCTGCATGGGTGATTGCCAAGTTTGGGGAGCGTTTCGGAGTATGATCAGTGCAATGGAGACGCGGAAACTTGTTGTGGCCCAGTGTTTTGCAGTTGGATGACAAGAGTGGTACACAGTAGCAAAGAGCGAGGCACTGAGATGGCATGAACAATGGAGTGCACAATGGGGCTCGAGATGTGGTTGTTATCTCAGGTGCTGTGTGATTGTCGACAAGGAGTGAAATGGACCAATTTGTGACCGCCCTTTCAATTTAAGACGTTAAAAACAGACGGAATTTGCATTCGTAATACCAGAGCATCGAAACTACTTGGAACTCTTGTGTATATGAACGTGTCCGCGCCTTTGTACTCTGGTACCTTCACCGCAACAAACCAACCAACCATCGTGTCCGTGCACATCAGAGTCGCAAAGAATGGAGAATAGGCAGGCTTTGTCGTGTGTGCAGCCGTAGCTCAGTTGGCAGATCGTTCGCTTAGTGTGTGAAAGGTCTCGGGTTCAAGCCCCGGCGCCTACATGTTTTGTGGTCAGTGCATGGTAAGTGCTGGTCGCGGCGAACCTAAAGGCACGCAAGAAGTTGCAAAACCAGCGTCACAGACTGATATGATGTGTACTGACATAAGGAGAGCAAGTTGTAAGTGTGGGGACCGGCTGTTATCGAGGTGTCATCGAGTGCAGATCTGTCTAAGGTATCAAGGCTTAACGTCATTGAAGTCTAGAGAGTGGACAACACGTTCGTCATACTCAGAGCGATGTCCGAACTCTATTTTCGACGTTATGCGTGCCACTTTCATTGTGGCCAACTACGATTCGATACAGAATGCACGAAACCTGAAAGACACCCTCACTGATACATAGAGAGCAGGATTTGTCTGCGGAATAATGGGAGTGCAAGGGTCTGTGACGTTGATATGGCTGTATGTAGCACTATTAGTCACAGGGGGGGTGGGCGTAGCTCAGGTGGTAGAGCGCTCGGTTGTCGTGCGAGGGGTACTGGGATCGATACCCAGCGCCTCCAGAATTTTTAACACACCTACATTCGCACCTTGCCATGCAAGTGGAATAATTCACAACTAGCAGAGGTGTCTAGGCAGATACAAGCGAACGATTAGCATCCACAATTGGCAAGCGTGCTTTTATTCGTGCGCAGGAAGCACCCTCCTCCCACACCTACACTTAATTTAGAAACAGTACAAGTGTTCCCATAATATTCTCAAGCCTACGTCGGAAAGATATGCCTTTTGCCGAGTTCACGTAAATCCCACTGCACGTTCCCATTCTTTGCGTGCAGTCGGCTGCTACTGGTGTTGCTGGTTGTGACTGCTGATAACAGATGCCGTAGCAATCAATTCATGGAGTGAATTGTATGTTTTGAGATAGTCTGTCTCTGACAAGCAAGCGCAGGTGATATAGGTGCGAACACAGGAAGCTTGCAGCCCCTCGCTGCCTGCAGACACAGAGCAGCCACACTGAGAGAGCGGCCTAAGCCGTAGGCGAAATGTGCTCATTCGCTTTGGTGCGACGTGGAACTATAAATAAGGCTGCCACTAGCGTGAGCGTTGCGTGAAGTCGGAAAAGTCGACTGCATGGGTGATTGCCAAGTTTGGGGAGTGTTTCGGAGTATGATCAGTGCAATGGAGACGCGGAAACTTGTTGTGGCCCAGTGTTTTGCAGTTGGACGACAAGAGTGGTACACAGTAGCAAAGAGCGAGGCACTGAGATGGCATGAACAATGGAGTGCACAATGGGGCTCGAGATGTGCTTGTTGTCTCAGGTGCTGTGTGATTGTCGACAAGGAGTGAAATGGACCAATTTGTGACCGCCCTTTCAATTTAAGACGTTAAAAACAGACGGAATTTGCATTCGTAATACCAGAGCATCGAAACTACTTGGAACTCTTGTGTATATGAACGTGTCCGCGCCTTTGTACTCTGGTACCTTCGCCGCTACAAACCAACCAACCATCGTGTCCGTGCACATCAGAGTCGCAAAGAATGGAGAATAGGCAGGCTTTGTCGTGTGTGCAGCCGTAGCTCAGTTGGCAGATCGTTCGCTTAGTGTGTGAAAGGTCTCGGGTTCAAGCCCCGGCGCCTACATGTTTTGTGGTCAGTGCATGGTAAGTGCTGGTCGCGGCGAACCTAAAGGCACGCAAGAAGTTGCAAAACCAGCGTCACAGACTGATATGATGTGTACTGACATAAGGAGAGCAAGTTGTAAGTGTGGGGACCGGCTGTTATCGAGGTGTCATCGAGTGCAGATCTGTCTAAGGTATCAAGGCTTAACGTCATTGAAGTCTAGAGAGTGGACAACACGTTCGTCATACTCAGAGCGATGTCCGAACTCTATTTTCGACGTTATGCGTGCCACTTTCATTGTGGCCAACTACGATTCGATACAGAATGCACGAAATCTGAAAGACACCCTCACTGATACATAGAGAGCAGGATTTGTCTGCGGAATAATGGGAGTGCAAGGGTCTGTGACGTTGATATGGCTGTATGTAGCACTATTAGTCACAGGGGGGGTGGGCGTAGCTCAGGTGGTAGAGCGCTCGGTTGGCGTGCGAGAGGTACTGGGATCGATACCCAGCGCCTCCAGAATTTTTAACACACCTACATTCGCACCTTGCCATGCAAGTGGAATAATTCACAACTAGCAGAGGTGTCTAGGCAGATACAAGCGAACGATTAGCATCCACAATTGGCAAGCGTGCTTTTATTCGTGCGCAGGAAGCACCCTCCTCCCACACCTACACTTAATTTAGAAACAGTACAAGTGTTCCCATAATATTCTCAAGCCTACGTCGGAAAGATATGCCTTTTGCCGAGTTCACGTAAATCCCACTGCACGTTCCCATTCTTTGCGTGCAGTCGGCTGCTACTGGTGTTGCTGGTTGTGACTGCTGATAACAGATGCCGTAGCAATCAATTCATGGAGTGAATTGTATGTTTTGAGATAGTCTGTCTCTGACAAGCAAGCGCAGGTGATATAGGTGCGAACACAGGAAGCTTGCAGCCCCTCGCTGCCTGCAGACACAGAGCAGCCACACTGAGAGAGCGGCCTAAGCCGTAGGCGAAATGTGCTCATTCGCTTTGGTGCGACGTGGAACTATAAATAAGGCTGCCACTAGCGTGAGCGTCGTGTAAAGTCGGAAAAGTCGGCTGCATGGGTGATTGCCAAGTTTGGGGAGCGTTTCGGAGTATGATCAGTGCAATGGAGACGCGGAAACTTGTTGTGGCCCAGTGTTTTGCAGTTGGATGACAAGAGTGGTACACAGTAGCAAAGAGCGAGGCACTGAGATGGCATGAACAATGGAGTGCACAATGGGGCTCGAGATGTGGTTGTTATCTCAGGTGCTGTGTGATTGTCGACAAGGAGTGAAATGGACCAATTTGTGACCGCCCTTTCAATTTAAGACGTTAAAAACAGACGGAATTTGCATTCGTAATACCAGAGCATCGAAACTACTTGGAACTCTTGTGTATATGAACGTGTCCGCGCCTTTGTACTCTGGTACCTTCACCGCAACAAACCAACCAACCATCGTGTCCGTGCACATCAGAGTCGCAAAGAATGGAGAATAGGCAGGCTTTGTCGTGTGTGCAGCCGTAGCTCAGTTGGCAGATCGTTCGCTTAGTGTGTGAAAGGTCTCGGGTTCAAGCCCCGGCGCCTACATGTTTTGTGGTCAGTGCATGGTAAGTGCTGGTCGCGGCGAACCTAAAGGCACGCAAGAAGTTGCAAAACCAGCGTCACAGACTGATATGATGTGTACTGACATAAGGAGAGCAAGTTGTAAGTGTGGGGACCGGCTGTTATCGAGGTGTCATCGAGTGCAGATCTGTCTAAGGTATCAAGGCTTAACGTCATTGAAGTCTAGAGAGTGGACAACACGTTCGTCATACTCAGAGCGATGTCCGAACTCTATTTTCGACGTTATGCGTGCCACTTTCATTGTGGCCAACTACGATTCGATACAGAATGCACGAAACCTGAAAGACACCCTCACTGATACATAGAGAGCAGGATTTGTCTGCGGAATAATGGGAGTGCAAGGGTCTGTGACGTTGATATGGCTGTATGTAGCACTATTAGTCACAGGGGGGGTGGGCGTAGCTCAGGTGGTAGAGCGCTCGGTTGTCGTGCGAGGGGTACTGGGATCGATACCCAGCGCCTCCAGAATTTTTAACACACCTACATTCGCACCTTGCCATGCAAGTGGAATAATTCACAACTAGCAGAGGTGTCTAGGCAGATACAAGCGAACGATTAGCATCCACAATTGGCAAGCGTGCTTTTATTCGTGCGCAGGAAGCACCCTCCTCCCACACCTACACTTAATTTAGAAACAGTACAAGTGTTCCCATAATATTCTCAAGCCTACGTCGGAAAGATATGCCTTTTGCCGAGTTCACGTAAATCCCACTGCACGTTCCCATTCTTTGCGTGCAGTCGGCTGCTACTGGTGTTGCTGGTTGTGACTGCTGATAACAGATGCCGTAGCAATCAATTCATGGAGTGAATTGTATGTTTTGAGATAGTCTGTCTCTGACAAGCAAGCGCAGGTGATATAGGTGCGAACACAGGAAGCTTGCAGCCCCTCGCTGCCTGCAGACACAGAGCAGCCACACTGAGAGAGCGGCCTAAGCCGTAGGCGAAATGTGCTCATTCGCTTTGGTGCGACGTGGAACTATAAATAAGGCTGCCACTAGCGTGAGCGTTGCGTGAAGTCGGAAAAGTCGACTGCATGGGTGATTGCCAAGTTTGGGGAGTGTTTCGGAGTATGATCAGTGCAATGGAGACGCGGAAACTTGTTGTGGCCCAGTGTTTTGCAGTTGGACGACAAGAGTGGTACACAGTAGCAAAGAGCGAGGCACTGAGATGGCATGAACAATGGAGTGCACAATGGGGCTCGAGATGTGCTTGTTGTCTCAGGTGCTGTGTGATTGTCGACAAGGAGTGAAATGGACCAATTTGTGACCGCCCTTTCAATTTAAGACGTTAAAAACAGACGGAATTTGCATTCGTAATACCAGAGCATCGAAACTACTTGGAACTCTTGTGTATATGAACGTGTCCGCGCCTTTGTACTCTGGTACCTTCGCCGCTACAAACCAACCAACCATCGTGTCCGTGCACATCAGAGTCGCAAAGAATGGAGAATAGGCAGGCTTTGTCGTGTGTGCAGCCGTAGCTCAGTTGGCAGATCGTTCGCTTAGTGTGTGAAAGGTCTCGGGTTCAAGCCCCGGCGCCTACATGTTTTGTGGTCAGTGCATGGTAAGTGCTGGTCGCGGCGAACCTAAAGGCACGCAAGAAGTTGCAAAACCAGCGTCACAGACTGATATGATGTGTACTGACATAAGGAGAGCAAGTTGTAAGTGTGGGGACCGGCTGTTATCGAGGTGTCATCGAGTGCAGATCTGTCTAAGGTATCAAGGCTTAACGTCATTGAAGTCTAGAGAGTGGACAACACGTTCGTCATACTCAGAGCGATGTCCGAACTCTATTTTCGACGTTATGCGTGCCACTTTCATTGTGGCCAACTACGATTCGATACAGAATGCACGAAATCTGAAAGACACCCTCACTGATACATAGAGAGCAGGATTTGTCTGCGGAATAATGGGAGTGCAAGGGTCTGTGACGTTGATATGGCTGTATGTAGCACTATTAGTCACAGGGGGGGTGGGCGTAGCTCAGGTGGTAGAGCGCTCGGTTGGCGTGCGAGAGGTACTGGGATCGATACCCAGCGCCTCCAGAATTTTTAACACACCTACATTCGCACCTTGCCATGCAAGTGGAATAATTCACAACTAGCAGAGGTGTCTAGGCAGATACAAGCGAACGATTAGCATCCACAATTGGCAAGCGTGCTTTTATTCGTGCGCAGGAAGCACCCTCCTCCCACACCTACACTTAATTTAGAAACAGTACAAGTGTTCCCATAATATTCTCAAGCCTACGTCGGAAAGATATGCCTTTTGCCGAGTTCACGTAAATCCCACTGCACGTTCCCATTCTTTGCGTGCAGTCGGCTGCTACTGGTGTTGCTGGTTGTGACTGCTGATAACAGATGCCGTAGCAATCAATTCATGGAGTGAATTGTATGTTTTGAGATAGTCTGTCTCTGACAAGCAAGCGCAGGTGATATAGGTGCGAACACAGGAAGCTTGCAGCCCCTCGCTGCCTGCAGACACAGAGCAGCCACACTGAGAGAGCGGCCTAAGCCGTAGGCGAAATGTGCTCATTCGCTTTGGTGCGACGTGGAACTATAAATAAGGCTGCCACTAGCGTGAGCGTTGCGTGAGCGTCGTGTAAAGTCGGAAAAGTCGGCTGCATGGGTGATTGCCAAGTTTGGGGAGCGTTTCGGAGTATGATCAGTGCAATGGAGACGCGGAAACTTGTTGTGGCCCAGTGTTTTGCAGTTGGACGACAAGAGTGGTACACAGTAGCAAAGAGCGAGGCACTGAGATGGCATGAACAATGGAGTGCACAATGGGGCTCGAGATGTGCTTGTTATCTCAGGTGCTGTGGGATTGTCGACAAGGAGTGAAATGGACCAATTTGTGACCGCCCTTTCAATTTAAGACGTTAAAAAAAGACGGAATTTGCATTCGTAATACCAGAGCATCGAAACTACTTGGAACTCTTGTGTATATGAACGTGTCCGCGCCTTTGTACTCTGGTACCTTCGCCGCTACAAACCAACCAACCATCGTGTCCGTGCACATCAGAGTCGCAAAGAATGGAGAATAGGCAGGCTTTGTCGTGTGTGCAGCCGTAGCTCAGTTGGCAGATCGTTCGCTTAGTGTGTGAAAGGTCTCGGATTCAAGCCCCGGCGTCTACATGTTTTGTGGTCAGTGCATGGTAAGTGCTGGTCGCGGCGAACCTAAAGGCACGCAAGAAGTTGCAAAACCAGCGTCACAGACTGATATGATGTGTACTGACATAAGGAGAGCAAGATGTAAGTGTGGGGACCGGCTGTTATCGAGGTGTCATCGAGTGCAGATCTGTCTAAGGTATCAAGGCTTAACGTCATTGAAGTCTAGAGAGTGGACAACACGTTCGTCATACTCAGAGCGATGTCCGAACTCTATTTTCGACGTTATGCGTGCCACTTTCATTGTGGCCAACTACGATTCGATACAGAATGCACGAAACCTGAAAGACACCCTCACTGATACATAGAGAGTAGGATTTGTCTGCGGAATAATGGGAGTGCAAGGGTCTGTGACGTTGACATGGCTGTATGTAGCACTATTAGTCACAGGGTGGGGTGGGCGTATCTCAGGTGGTAGAGCGCTCGGTTGTCGTGCGAGGGGTACTGGGATCGATACCCAGCGCCTCCAGAATTTTTAACACACCTACATTCGCACCTTGCCATGCAAGTGGAATAATTCACAACTAGCAGAGGTGTCTAGGCAGATACAAGCGAACGATTAGCATCCACAATTGGCAAGCGTGCTTTTATTCGTGCGCAGGAAGCACCCTCCTCCCACACCTACACTTAATTTAGAAACAGTACAAGTGTTCCCATAATATTCTCAAGCCTACGTCGGAAAGATATGCCTTTTGCCGAGTTCACGTAAATCCCACTGCACGTTCCCATTCTTTGCGTGCAGTCGGCTGCTACTGGTGTTGCTGGTTGTGACTGCTGATAACAGATGCCATAGCAATCAATTCATGGAGTGAATTGTATGTTTTGAGATAGTCTGTCTCTGACAAGCAAGCGCAGGTGATATAGGTGCGAACACAGGAAGCTTGCAGCCCCTCGCTGCCTGCAGACACAGAGCAGCCACACTGAGAGAGCGGCCTAAGCCGTAGGCGAAATGTGCTCATTCGCTTTGGTGCGACGTGGAACTATAAATAAGGCTGCCACTAGCGTGAGCGTTGCGTGAAGTCGGAAAAGTCGACTGCATGGGTGATTGCCAAGTTTGGGGAGTGTTTCGGAGTATGATCAGTGCAATGGAGACGCGGAAACTTGTTGTGGCCCAGTGTTTTGCAGTTGGACGACAAGAGTGGTACACAGTAGCAAAGAGCGAGGCACTGAGATGGCATGAACAATGGAGTGCACAATGGGGCTCGAGATGTGCTTGTTGTCTCAGGTGCTGTGTGATTGTCGACAAGGAGTGAAATGGACCAATTTGTGACCGCCCTTTCAATTTAAGACGTTAAAAACAGACGGAATTTGCATTCGTAATACCAGAGCATCGAAACTACTTGGAACTCTTGTGTATATGAACGTGTCCGCGCCTTTGTACTCTGGTACCTTCGCCGCTACAAACCAACCAACCATCGTGTCCGTGCACATCAGAGTCGCAAAGAATGGAGAATAGGCAGGCTTTGTCGTGTGTGCAGCCGTAGCTCAGTTGGCAGATCGTTCGCTTAGTGTGTGAAAGGTCTCGGGTTCAAGCCCCGGCGCCTACATGTTTTGTGGTCAGTGCATGGTAAGTGCTGGTCGCGGCGAACCTAAAGGCACGCAAGAAGTTGCAAAACCAGCGTCACAGACTGATATGATGTGTACTGACATAAGGAGAGCAAGTTGTAAGTGTGGGGACCGGCTGTTATCGAGGTGTCATCGAGTGCAGATCTGTCTAAGGTATCAAGGCTTAACGTCATTGAAGTCTAGAGAGTGGACAACACGTTCGTCATACTCAGAGCGATGTCCGAACTCTATTTTCGACGTTATGCGTGCCACTTTCATTGTGGCCAACTACGATTCGATACAGAATGCACGAAACCTGAAAGACACCCTCACTGATACATAGAGAGCAGGATTTGTCTGCGGAATAATGGGAGTGCAAGGGTCTGTGACGTTGATATGGCTGTATGTAGCACTATTAGTCACAGGGGGGGGTGGGCGTAGCTCAGGTGGTAGAGCGCTCGGTTGTCGTGCGAGGGGTACTGGGATCGATACCCAGCGCCTCCAGAATTTTTAACACACCTACATTCGCACCTTGCCATGCAAGTGGAATAATTCACAACTAGCAGAGGTGTCTAGGCAGATACAAGCGAACGATTAGCATCCACAATTGGCAAGCGTGCTTTTATTCGTGCGCAGGAAGCACCCTCCTCCCACACCTACACTTAATTTAGAAACAGTACAAGTGTTCCCATAATATTCTCAAGCCTACGTCGGAAAGATATGCCTTTTGCCGAGTTCACGTAAATCCCACTGCACGTTCCCATTCTTTGCGTGCAGTCGGCTGCTACTGGTGTTGCTGGTTGTGACTGCTGATAACAGATGCCGTAGCAATCAATTCATGGAGTGAATTGTATGTTTTGAGATAGTCTGTCTCTGACAAGCAAGCGCAGGTGATATAGGTGCGAACACAGGAAGCTTGCAGCCCCTCGCTGCCTGCAGACACAGAGCAGCCACACTGAGAGAGCGGCCTAAGCCGTAGGCGAAATGTGCTCATTCGCTTTGGTGCGACGTGGAACTATAAATAAGGCTGCCACTAGCGTGAGCGTTGCGTGAGCGTCGTGTAAAGTCGGAAAAGTCGGCTGCATGGGTGATTGCCAAGTTTGGGGAGCGTTTCGGAGTATGATCAGTGCAATGGAGACGCGGAAACTTGTTGTGGCCCAGTGTTTTGCAGTTGGACGACAAGAGTGGTACACAGTAGCAAAGAGCGAGGCACTGAGATGGCATGAACAATGGAGTGCACAATGGGGCTCGAGATGTGCTTGTTATCTCAGGTGCTGTGGGATTGTCGACAAGGAGTGAAATGGACCAATTTGTGACCGCCCTTTCAATTTAAGACGTTAGAAAAAGACGGAATTTGCATTCGTAATACCAGAGCATCGAAACTACTTGGAACTCTTGTGTATATGAACGTGTCCGCGCCTTTGTACTCTGGTACCTTCGCCGCTACAAACCAACCAACCATCGTGTCCGTGCACATCAGAGTCGCAAAGAATGGAGAATAGGCAGGCTTTGTCGTGTGTGCAGCCGTAGCTCAGTTGGCAGATCGTTCGCTTAGTGTGTGAAAGGTCTCGGGTTCAAGCCCCGGCGTCTACATGTTTTGTGGTCAGTGCATGGTAAGTGCTGGTCGCGGCGAACCTAAAGGCACGCAAGAAGTTGCAAAACCAGCGTCACAGACTGATATGATGTGTACTGACATAAGGAGAGCAAGATGTAAGTGTGGGGACCGGCTGTTATCGAGGTGTCATCGAGTGCAGATCTGTCTAAGGTATCAAGGCTTAACGTCATTGAAGTCTAGAGAGTGGACAACACGTTCGTCATACTCAGAGCGATGTCCGAACTCTATTTTCGACGTTATGCGTGCCACTTTCATTGTGGCTAACTACGATTCGATACAGAATGCACGAAACCTGAAAGACACCCTCACTGATACATAGAGAGTAGGATTTGTCTGCGGAATAATGGGAGTGCAAGGGTCTGTGACGTTGATATGGCTGTATGTAGCACTATTTGTCACAGGGTGGGGTGGGCGTATCTCAGGTGGTAGAGCGCTCGGTTGTCGTGCGAGGGGTACTGGGATCGATACCCAGCGCCTCCAGAATTTTTAACACACCTACATTCGCACCTTGCCATGCAAGTGGAATAATTCACAACTAGCAGAGGTGTCTAGGCAGATACAAGCGAACGATTAGCATCCACAATTGGCAAGCGTGCTTTTATTCGTGCGCAGGAAGCACCCTCCTCCCACACCTACACTTAATTTAGAAACAGTACAAGTGTTCCCATAATATTCTCAAGCCTACGTCGGAAAGATATGCCTTTTGCCGAGTTCACGTAAATCCCACTGCACGTTCCCATTCTTTGCGTGCAGTCGGCTGCTACTGGTGTTGCTGGTTGTGACTGCTGATAACAGATGCCATAGCAATCAATTCATGGAGTGAACTGTATGTTTTGAGATAGTCTGTCTCTGACAAGCAAGCGCAGGTGATATAGGTGCGAACACAGGAAGCTTGCAGCCCCTCGCTGCCTGCAGACACAGAGCAGCCACACTGAGAGAGCGGCCTAAGCCGTAGGCGAAATGTGCTCATTCGCTTTGGTGCGACGTGGAACTATAAATAAGGCTGCCACTAGCGTGAGCGTTGCGTGAGCGTCGTGTAAAGTCGGAAAAGTCGGCTGCATGGGTGATTGCCAAGTTTGGGGAGCGTTTCGGAGTATGATCAGTGCAATGGAGACGCGGAAACTTGTTGTGGCCCAGTGTTTTGCAGTTGGACGACAAGAGTGGTACACAGTAGCAAAGAGCGAGGCACTGAGATGGCATGAACAATGGAGTGCACAATGGGGCTCGAGATGTGCTTGTTATCTCAGGTGCTGTGTGATTCTCGACAAGGAGTGAAATGGACCAATTTGTGACCGCCCTTTCAATTTAAGACGTTAAAAACAGACGGAATTTGCATTCGTAATACCAGAGCATCGAAACTACTTGGAACTCTTGTGTATATGAACGTGTCCGCGCCTTTGTACTCTGGTACCTTCGCCGCTACAAACCAACCAACCATCGTGTCCGTGCACATCAGAGTCGCAAAGAATGGAGAATCGGCAGGCTTTGTCGTGTGTGCAGCCGTAGCTCAGTTGGCAGATCGTTCGCTTAGTGTGTGAAAGGTCTCGGGTTCAAGCCCCGGCGCCTCCATGTTTTGTGGTCAGTGCATGGTAAGTGCTGGTCGCGGCGAACCTAAAGGCACGCTAGAAGTTGCAAAACCAGCGTCACAGACTGATATGATGTGTACTGACATAAGGAGAGCAAGATGTAAGTGTGGGGACCGGCTGTTATCGAGGTGTCATCGAGTGCAGATCTGTCTAAGGTATCAAGGCTTAACGTCATTGAAGTCTAGAGAGTGGACAACACGTTCGTCATACTCAGAGCGATGTCCGAACTCTATTTTCAACGTTATGCGTGCCACTTTCATTGTGGCCAACTACGATTCGATACAGAATGCACGAAACCTGAAAGACACCCTCACTGATACATAGAGAGTAGGATTTGTCTGCGGAATAATGGGAGTGCAAGGGTCTGTGACGTTGATATGGCTGTATGTAGCACTATTAGTCACAGGGGGGGTGGGCGTAGCTCAGGTGGTAGAGCGCTCGGTTGTCGTGCGAGGGGTACTGGGATCGATACCCAGCGCCTCCAGAATTTTTAACACACCTACATTCGCACCTTGCCATGCAAGTGGAATAATTCACAACTGGCAGAGGTGTCTAGGCAGATACAAGCGAACGATTAGCATCCACAATTGGCAAGCGTGCTTTTATTCGTGCGCAGGAAGCACCCTCCTCCCACACCTACACTTAATTTAGAAACAGTACAAGTGTTCCCATAATATTCTCAAGCCTACGTCGGAAAGATATGCCTTTTGCCGAGTTCACGTAAATCCCACTGCACGTTCCCATTCTTTGCGTGCAGTCGGCTGCTACTGGTGTTGCTGGTTGTGACTGCTGATAACAGACGCCGTAGCAATCAATTCATGAGTGAATTGTATGTTTTGAGATAGTCTGTCTCTGACAAGCAAGCGCAGGTGATATAGGTGCGAACACAGGAAGCTTGCAGCCCCTCGCTGCCTGCAGACACAGAGCAGCCACACTGAGAGAGCGGCCTAAGCCGTAGGCGAAATGTGCTCATTCGCTTTGGTGCGACGTGGAACTATAAATAAGGCTGCCACTAGCGTGAGCGTTGCGTGAAGTCGGAAAAGTCGACTGCATGGGTGATTGCCAAGTTTGGGGAGTGTTTCGGAGTATGATCAGTGCAATGGAGACGCGGAAACTTGTTGTGGCCCAGTGTTTTGCAGTTGGACGACAAGAGTGGTACACAGTAGCAAAGAGCGAGGCACTGAGATGGCATGAACAATGGAGTGCACAATGGGGCTCGAGATGTGCTTGTTGTCTCAGGTGCTGTGTGATTGTCGACAAGGAGTGAAATGGACCAATTTGTGACCGCCCTTTCAATTTAAGACGTTAAAAACAGACGGAATTTGCATTCGTAATACCAGAGCATCGAAACTACTTGGAACTCTTGTGTATATGAACGTGTCCGCGCCTTTGTACTCTGGTACCTTCGCCGCTACAAACCAACCAACCATCGTGTCCGTGCACATCAGAGTCGCAAAGAATGGAGAATAGGGAGGCTTTGTCGTGTGTGCAGCCGTAGCTCAGTTGGCAGATCGTTCGCTTAGTGTGTGAAAGGTCTCGGGTTCAAGCCCCGGCGCCTCCATGTTTTGTGGTCAGTGCATGGTAAGTGCTGGTCGCGGCGAACCTAAAGGCACGCAAGAAGTTGCAAAACCAGCGTCACAGACTGATATGATGTGTACTGACATAAGGAGAGCAAGATGTAAGTGTGGGGACCGGCTGTTATCGAGGTGTCATCGAGTGCAGATCTGTCTAAGGTATCAAGGCTTAACGTCATTGAAGTCTAGAGAGTGGACAACACGTTCGTCATACTCAGAGCGATGTCCGAACTCTATTTTCGACGTTATGCGTGCCACTTTCATTGTGGCCAACTACGATTCGATACAGAATGCACGAAACCTGAAAGACACCCTCACTGATACATAGAGAGTAGGATTTGTCTGCGGAATAATGGGAGTGCAAGGGTCTGTGACGTTGATATGGCTGTATGTAGCACTATTAGTCACAGGGGGGGGTGGGCGTAGCTCAGGTGGTAGAGCGCTCGGTTGTCGTGCGAGGGGTACTGGGATCGATACCCAGCGCCTCCAGAATTTTTAACACACCTACATTCGCACCTTGCCATGCAAGTGGAATAATTCACAACTAGCAGAGGTGTCTAGGCAGATACAAGCGAACGATTAGCATCCACAATTGGCAAGCGTGCTTTTATTCGTGCGCAGGAAGCACCCTCCTCCCACACCTACACTTAATTTAGAAACAGTACAAGTGTTCCCATAATATTCTCAAGCCTACGTCGGAAAGATATGCCTTTTGCCGAGTTCACGTAAATCCCACTGCACGTTCCCATTCTTTGCGTGCAGTCGGCTGCTACTGGTGTTGCTGGTTGTGACTGCTGATAACAGATGCCGTAGCAATCAATTCATGGAGTGAATTGTATGTTTTGAGATAGTCTGTCTCTGACAAGCAAGCGCAGGTGATATAGGTGCGAACACAGGAAGCTTGCAGCCCCTCGCTGCCTGCAGACACAGAGCAGCCACACTGAGAGAGCGGCCTAAGCCGTAGGCGAAATGTGCTCATTCGCTTTGGTGCGACGTGGAACTATAAATAAGGTTGCCACTAGCGTGAGCGTCGTGTAAAGTCGGAAAAGTCGGCTGCATGGGTGATTGCCAAGTTTGGGGAGTGTTTCGGAGTATGATCAGTGCAATGGAGACGCGGAAACTTGTTGTGGCCCAGTGTTTTGCAGTTGGACGACAAGAGTGGTACACAGTAGCAAAGAGCGAGGCACTGAGATGGCATGAACAATGGAGTGCACAATGGGGCTCGAGATGTGCTTGTTATCTCAGGTGCTGTGTGATTGTCGACAAGGAGTGAAATGGACCAATTTGTGACCGCCCTTTCAATTTAAGACGTTAAAAACAGACGGAATTTGCATTCGTAATACCAGAGCATCGAAACTACTTGGAACTCTTGTGTATATGAACGTGTCCGCGCCTTTGTACTCTGGTACCTTCGCCGCTACAAACCAACCAACCATCGTGTCCGTGCACATCAGAGTCGCAAAGAATGGAGAATAGGCAGGCTTTGTCGTGTGTGCAGCCGTAGCTCAGTTGGCAGATCGTTCGCTTAGTGTGTGAAAGGTCTCGGGTTCAAGACCCGGCGCCTACATGTTTTGTGGTCAGTGCATGGTAAGTGCTGGTCGCGGCGAACCTAAAGGCACGCAAGAAGTTGCAAAACCAGCGTCACAGACTGATATGATGTGTACTGACATAAGGAGAGCAAGATGTAAGTGTGGGGACCGGCTGTTATCGAGGTGTCATCGAGTGCAGATCTGTCTAAGGTATCAAGGCTTAACGTCATTGAAGTCTAGAGAGTGGACAACACGTTCGTCATACTCAGAGCGATGTCCGAACTCTATTTTCGACGTTATGCGTGCCACTTTCATTGTGGCCAACTACGATTCGATACAGAATGCACGAAACCTGAAAGACACCCTCACTGATACATAGAGAGTAGGATTTGTCTGCGGAATAATGGGAGTGCAAGGGTCTGTGACGTTGATATGGCTGTATGTAGCACTATTAGTCACAGGGGGGGTGGGCGTAGCTCAGGTGGTAGAGCGCTCGGTTGTCGTGCGAGGGGTACTGGGATCGATACCCAGCGCCTCCAGAATTTTTAACACACCTACATTCGCACCTTGCCATGCAAGTGGAATAATTCACAACTAGCAGAGGTGTCTAGGCAGATACAAGCGAACGATTAGCATCCACAATTGGCAAGCGTGCTTTTATTTGTGCGCAGGAAGCACCCTCCTCCCACACCTACACTTAATTTAGAAACAGTACAAGTGTTCCCATAATATTCTCAAGCCTACGTCGGAAAGATATGCCTTTTGCCGAGTTCACGTAAATCCCACTGCACGTTCCCATTCTTTGCGTGCAGTCGGCTGCTACTGTTGTTGCTGGTTGTGACTGCTGATAACAGATGCCGTAGCAATCAATTCATGAGTGAATTGTATGTTTTGAGATAGTCTGTCTCTGACAAGCAAGCGCAGGTGATATAGGTGCGAACACAGGAAGCTTGCAGCCCCTCGCTGCCTGCAGACACAGAGCAGCCACACTGAGAGAGCGGCCTAAGCCGTAGGCGAAATGTGCTCATTCGCTTTGGTGCGACGTGGAACTATAAATAAGGCTGCTACTAGCGTGAGCGTTGCGTGAGCGTCGTGTAAAGTCGGAAAAGTCGGCTGCATGGGTGATTGCCAAGTTTGGGGAGCGTTTCGGAGTATGATCAGTGCAATGGAGACGCGGAAACTTGTTGTGGCCCAGTGTTTTGCAGTTGGACGACAAGAGTGGTACACAGTAGCAAAGAGCGAGGCACTGAGATGGCATGAACAATGGAGTGCACAATGGGGCTCGAGATGTGCTTGTTATCTCAGGTGCTGTGTGATTGTCGACAAGGAGTTAAATGGACCAATTTGTGACCGCCCTTTCAATTTAAGACGTTAAAAACAGACGGAATTTGCATTCGTAATACCAGAGCATCGAAACTACTTGGAACTCTTGTGTATATGAACGTGTCCGCGCCTTTGTACTCTGGTACCTTCGCCGCTACAAACCAACCAACCATCGTGTCCGTGCACATCAGAGTCGCAAAGAATGGAGAATAGGCAGGCTTTGTCGTGTGTGCAGCCGTAGCTCAGTTGGCAGATCGTTCGCTTAGTGTGTGAAAGGTCTCGGGTTCAAGCCCCGGCGCCTCCATGTTTTGTGGTCAGTGCATGGTAAGTGCTGGTCGCGGCGAACCTAAAGGCACGCAAGAAGTTGCAAAACCAGCGTCACAGACTGATATGATGTGTACTGACATAAGGAGAGCAAGATGTAAGTGTGGGGACCGGCTGTTATCGAGGTGTCATCGAGTGCAGATCTGTCTAAGGTATCAAGGCTTAACGTCATTGAAGTCTAGAGAGTGGACAACACGTTCGTCATACTCAGAGCGATGTCCGAACTCTATTTTCGACGTTATGCGTGCCACTTTCATTGTGGCCAACTACGATTCGATACTGAATGCACGAAACCTGAAAGACACCCTCACTGATACATAGAGAGTAGGATTTGTCTGCGGAATAATGGGAGTGCAAGGGTCTGTGACGTCGATATGGCTGTATGTAGCACTATTAGTCACAGGGGGTTGGGCGTAGCTCAGGTGGTAGAGCGCTCGGTTGTCGTGCGAGGGGTACTGGGATCGATACCCAGCGCCTCCAGAATTTTTAACACACCTACATTCGCACCTTGCCATGCAAGTGGAATAATTCACAACTAGCAGAGGTGTCTAGGCAGATACAAGCGAACGATTAGCATCCACAATTGGCAAGCGTGCTTTTATTCGTGCGCAGGAAGCACCCTCCTCCCACACCTACACTTAATTTAGAAACAGTACAAGTGTTCCCATAATATTCTCAAGCCTACGTCGGAAAGATATGCCTTTTGCCGAGTTCACGTAAATCCCACTGCACGTTCCCATTCTTTGCGTGCAGTCGGCTGCTACTGGTGTTGCTGGTTGTGACTGCTGATAACAGATGCCGTAGCAATCAATTCATGAGTGAATTGTATGTTTTGAGATAGTCTGTCTCTGACAAGCAAGCGCAGGTGATATAGGTGCGAACACAGGAAGCTTGCAGCCCCTCGCTGCCTGCAGACACAGAGCAGCCACACTGAGAGAGCCGCCTAAGCCGTAGGCGAAATGTGCTCATTCGCTTTGGTGCGACGTGGAACTATAAATAAGGCTGCCACTAGCGTGAGCGTCGTGTAAAGTCGGAAAAGTCGGCTGCATGGGTGATTGCCAAGTTTGGGGAGCGTTTCGGAGTATGATCAGTGCAATGGAGACGCGGAAACTTGTTGTGGCCCAGTGTTTTGCAGTTGGACGACAAGAGTGGTACACAGTAGCAAAGAGCGAGGCACTGAGATGGCATGAACAATGGAGTGCACAATGGGGCTCGAGATGTGCTTGTTATCTCAGGTGCTGTGTGATTGTCGACAAGGAGTGAAATGGACCAATTTGTGACCGCCCTTTCAATTTAAGACGTTAAAAACAGACGGAATTTGCATTCGTAATACCAGAGCATCGAAACTACTTGGAACTCTTGTGTATATGAACGTGTCCGCGCCTTTGTACTCTGGTACCTTCGCCGCTACAAACCAACCAACCATCGTGTCCGTGCACATCAGAGTCGCAAAGAATGGAGAATAGGCAGGCTTTGTCGTGTGTGCAGCCGTAGCTCAGTTGGCAGATCGTTCGCTTAGTGTGTGAAAGGTCTCGGGTTCAAGCCCCGGCGCTACATGTTTTGTGGTCAGTGCATGGTAAGTGCTGGTCGCGGCGAACCTAAAGGCACGCAAGAAGTTGCAAAACCAGCGTCACAGTCTGATATGATGTGTACTGACATAAGGAGAGCAAGATGTAAGTGTGGGGACCGGCTGTTATCGAGGTGTCATCGAGTGCAGATCTGTCTAAGGTATCAAGGCTTAACGTCATTGAAGTCTAGAGAGTGGACAACACGTTCGTCATACTCAGAGCGATGTCCGAACTCTATTTTCGACGTTATGCGTGCCACTTTCATTGTGGCCAACTACGATTCGATACAGAATGCACGAAACCTGAAAGACACCCTCACTGATACATAGAGAGTAGGATTTGTCTGCGGAATAATGGGAGTGCAAGGGTCTGTGACGTTGATAAGGCTGTATGTAGCACTATTAGTCACAGGGGGGGTGGGCGTAGCTCAGGTGGTAGAGCGCTCGGTTGTCGTGCGAGGGGTACTGGGATCGATACCCAGCGCCTCCAGAATTTTTAACACACCTACATTCGCACCTTGCCATGCAAGTGGAATAATTCACAACTAGCAGAGGTGTCTAGGCAGATACAAGCGAACGATTAGCATCCACAATTGGCAAGCGTGCTTTTATTCGTGCGCAGGAAGCACCCTCCTCCCACACCTACACTTAATTTAGAAACAGTACAAATGTTCCCATAATATTCTCAAGCCTACGTCGGAAAGATATGCCTTTTGCCGAGTTCACGTAAATCCCACTGCACGTTCCCATTCTTTGCGTGCAGTCGGCTGCTACTGTTGTTGCTGGTTGTGACTGCTGATAACAGATGCCGTAGCAATCAATTCATGAGTGAATTGTATGTTTTGAGATAGTCTGTCTCTGACAAGCAAGCGCAGGTGATATAGGTGCGAACACAGGAAGCTTGCAGCCCCTCGCTGCCTGCAGACACAGAGCAGCCACACTGAGAGAGCGGCCTAAGCCGTAGGCGAAATGTGCTCATTCGCTTTGGTGCGACGTGGAACTATAAATAAGGCTGCCACTAGCGTGAGCGTTGCGTGAGCGTCGTGTAAAGTCGGAAAAGTCGGCTGCATGGGTGATTGCCAAGTTTGGGGAGCGTTTCGGAGTATGATCAGTGCAATGGAGACGCGGAAACTTGTTGTGGCCCAGTGTTTTGCAGTTGGACGACAAGAGTGGTACACAGTAGCAAAGAGCGAGGCACTGAGATGGCATGAACAATGGAGTGCACAATGGGGCTCGAGATGTGCTTGTTATCTCAGGTGCTGTGTGATTGTCGACAAGGAGTGAAATGGACCAATTTGTGACCGCCCTTTCAATTTAAGACGTTAAAAACAGACGGAATTTGCATTCGTAATACCAGAGCATCGAAACTACTTGGAACTCTTGTGTATATGAACGTGTCCGCGCCTTTGTACTCTGGTACCTTCGCCGCTACAAACCAACCAACCATCGTGTCCGTGCACATCAGAGTCGCAAAGAATGGAGAATAGGCAGGCTTTGTCGTGTGTGCAGCCGTAGCTCAGTTGGCAGATCGTTCGCTTAGTGTGTGAAAGGTCTCGGGTTCAAGCCCCGGCGCCTCCATGTTTTGTGGTCAGTGCATGGTAAGTGCTGGTCGCGGCGAACCTAAAGGCACGCAAGAAGTTGCAAAACCAGCGTCACAGACTGATATGATGTGTACTGACATAAGGAGAGCAAGATGTAAGTGTGGGGACCGGCTGTTATCGAGGTGTCATCGAGTGCAGATCTGTCTAAGGTATCAAGGCTTAACGTCATTGAAGTCTAGAGAGTGGACAACACGTTCGTCATACTCAGAGCGATGTCCGAACTCTATTTTCGACGTTATGCGTGCCACTTTCATTGTGGCCAACTACGATTCGATACAGAATGCACGAAACCTGAAAGACACCCTCACTGATACATAGAGAGTAGGATTTGTCTGCGGAATAATGGGAGTGCAAGGGTCTGTGACGTCGATATGGCTGTATGTAGCACTATTAGTCACAGGGGGTTGGGCGTAGCTCAGGTGGTAGAGCGCTCGGTTGTCGTGCGAGGGGTACTGGGATCGATACCCAGCGCCTCCAGAATTTTTAACACACCTACATTCGCACCTTGCCATGCAAGTGGAATAATTCACAACTAGCAGACGTGTCTAGGCAGATACAAGCGAACGATTAGCATCCACAATTGGCAAGCGTGCTTTTATTCGTGCGCAGGAAGCACCCTCCTCCCACACCTACACTTAATTTAGAAACAGTACAAGTGTTCCCATAATATTCTCAAGCCTACGTCGGAAAGATATGCCTTTTGCCGAGTTCACGTAAATCCCACTGCACGTTCCCATTCTTTGCGTGCAGTCGGCTGCTACTGTTGTTGCTGGTTGTGACTGCTGATAACAGATGCCGTAGCAATCAATTCATGAGTGAATTGTATGTTTTGAGATAGTCTGTCTCTGACAAGCAAGCGCAGGTGATATAGGTGCGAACACAGGAAGCTTGCAGCCCCTCGCTGCCTGCAGACACAGAGCAGCCACACTGAGAGAGCGGCCTAAGCCGTAGGCGAAATGTGCTCATTCGCTTTGGTGCGACGTGGAACTATAAATAAGGCTGCCACTAGCGTGAGCGTTGCGTGAGCGTCGTGTAAAGTCGGAAAAGTCGGCTGCATGGGTGATTGCCAAGTTTGGGGAGCGTTTCGGAGTATGATCAGTGCAATGGAGACGCGGAAACTTGTTGTGGCCCAGTGTTTTGCAGTTGGACGACAAGAGTGGTACACAGTAGCAAAGAGCGAGGCACTGAGATGGCATGAACAATGGAGTGCACAATGGGGCTCGAGATGTGCTTGTTATCTCAGGTGCTGTGTGATTGTCGACAAGGAGTGAAATGGACCAATTTGTGACCGCCCTTTCAATTTAAGACGTTAAAAACAGACGGAATTTGCATTCGTAATACCAGAGCATCGAAACTACTTGGAACTCTTGTGTATATGAACGTGTCCGCGCCTTTGTACTCTGGTACCTTCGCCGCTACAAACCAACCAACCATCGTGTCCGTGCACATCAGAGTCGCAAAGAATGGAGAATAGGCAGGCTTTGTCGTGTGTGCAGCCGTAGCTCAGTTGGCAGATCGTTCGCTTAGTGTGTGAAAGGTCTCGGGTTCAAGCCCCGGCGCCTCCATGTTTTGTGGTCAGTGCATGGTAAGTGCTGGTCGCGGCGAACCTAAAGGCACGCAAGAAGTTGCAAAACCAGCGTCACAGACTGATATGATGTGTACTGACATAAGGAGAGCAAGATGTAAGTGTGGGGACCGGCTGTTATCGAGGTGTCATCGAGTGCAGATCTGTCTAAGGTATCAAGGCTTAACGTCATTGAAGTCTAGAGAGTGGACAACACGTTCGTCATACTCAGAGCGATGTCCGAACTCTATTTTCGACGTTATGCGTGCCACTTTCATTGTGGCCAACTACGATTCGATACAGAATGCACGAAACCTGAAAGACACCCTCACTGATACATAGAGAGTAGGATTTGTCTGCGGAATAATGGGAGTGCAAGGGTCTGTGACGTCGATATGGCTGTATGTAGCACTATTAGTCACAGGGGGTTGGGCGTAGCTCAGGTGGTAGAGCGCTCGGTTGTCGTGCGAGGGGTACTGGGATCGATACCCAGCGCCTCCAGAATTTTTAACACACCTACATTCGCACCTTGCCATGCAAGTGGAATAATTCACAACTAGCAGACGTGTCTAGGCAGATACAAGCGAACGATTAGCATCCACAATTGGCAAGCGTGCTTTTATTCGTGCGCAGGAAGCACCCTCCTCCCACACCTACACTTAATTTAGAAACAGTACAAGTGTTCCCATAATATTCTCAAGCCTACGTCGGAAAGATATGCCTTTTGCCGAGTTCACGTAAATCCCACTGCACGTTCCCATTCTTTGCGTGCAGTCGGCTGCTACTGGTGTTGCTGGTTGTGACTGCTGATAACAGATGCCGTAGCAATCAATTCATGAGTGAATTGTATGTTTTGAGATAGTCTGTCTCTGACAAGCAAGCGCAGGTGATATAGGTGCGAACACAGGAAGCTTGCAGCCCCTCGCTGCCTGCAGACACAGAGCAGCCACACTGAGAGAGCGGCCTAAGCCGTAGGCGAAATGTGCTCATTCGCTTTGGTGCGACGTGGAACTATAAATAAGGCTGCTACTAGCGTGAGCGTTGCGTGAGCGTCGTGTAAAGTCGGAAAAGTCGACTGCATGGGTGATTGCCAAGTTTGGGGAGCGTTTCGGAGTATGATCAGTGCAATGGAGACGCGGAAACTTGTTGTGGCCCAGTGTTTTGCAGTTGGACGACAAGAGTGGTACACAGTAGCAAAGAGCGAGGCACTGAGATGGCATGAACAATGGAGTGCACAATGGGGCTCGAGATGTGCTTGTTATCTCAGGTGCTGTGTGATTGTCGACAAGGAGTGAAATGGACCAATTTGTGACCGCCCTTTCAATTTATGACGTTAAAAACAGACGGAATTTGCATTCGTAATACCAGAGCATCGAAACTACTTGGAACTCTTGTGTATATGAACGTGTCCGCGCCTTTGTACTCTGGTACCTTCGCCGCTACAAACCAACCAACCATCGTGTCCGTGCACATCAGAGTCGCAAAGAATGGAGAATAGGCAGGCTTTGTCGTGTGTGCAGCCGTAGCTCAGTTGGCAGATCGTTCGCTTAGTGTGTGAAAGGTCTCGGGTTCAAGCCCCGGCGCCTACACGTTTTGTGGTCAGTGCATGGTAAGTGCTGGTCGCGGCGAACCTAAAGGCACGCAAGAAGTTGCAAAACCAGCGTCACAGACTGATATGATGTGTACTGACATAAGGAGAGCAAGATGTAAGTGTGGGGACCGGCTGTTATCGAGGTGTCATCGAGTGCAGATCTGTCTAAGGTATCAAGGCTTAACGTCATTGAAGTCTAGAGAGTGGACAACACGTTCGTCATACTCAGAGCGATGTCCGAACTCTATTTTCGACGTTATGCGTGCCACTTTCATTGTGGCCAACTACGATTCGATACAGAATGCACGAAACCTGAAAGACACCCTCACTGATACATAGAGAGTAGGATTTGTCTGCGGAATAATGGGAGTGCAAGGGTCTGTGACGTTGATATGGCTGTATGTAGCACTATTAGTCACAGGGGTGGGTGGGCGTAGCTCAGGTGGTAGAGCGCTCGGTTGTCGTGCGAGGGGTACTGGGATCGATACCCAGCGCCTCCAGAATTTTTAACACACCTACATTCGCACCTTGCCATGCAAGTGGAATAATTCACAACTAGCAGAGGTGTCTAGGCAGATACAAGCGAACGATTAGCATCCACAATTGGCAAGCGTGCTTTTATTCGTGCGCAGGAAGCACCCTCCTCCCACACCTACACTTAATTTAGAAACAGTACAAGTGTTCCCATAATATTCTCAAGCCTACGTCGGAAAGATATGCCTTTTGCCGAGTTCACGTAAATCCCACTGCACGTTCCCATTCTTTGCGTGCAGTCGGCTGCTACTGTTGTTGCTGGTTGTGACTGCTGATAACAGATGCCGTAGCAATCAATTCATGAGTGAATTGTATGTTTTGAGATAGTCTGTCTCTGACAAGCAAGCGCATTTGATATAGGTGCGAACACAGGAAGCTTGCAGCCCCTCGCTGCCTGCAGACACAGAGCAGCCACACTGAGAGAGCGGCCTAAGCCGTAGGCGAAATGTGCTCATTCGCTTTGGTGCGACGTGGAACTATAAATAAGGCTGCCACTAGCGTGAGCGTTGCGTGAGCGTCGTGTAAAGTCGGAAAAGTCGGCTGCATGGGTGATTGCCAAGTTTGGGGAGCGTTTCGGAGTATGATCAGTGCAATGGAGACGCGGAAACTTGTTGTGGCCCAGTGTTTTGCAGTTGGACGACAAGAGTGGTACACAGTAGCAAAGAGCGAGGCACTGAGATGGCATGAACAATGGAGTGCACAATGGGGCTCGAGATGTGCTTGTTATCTCAGGTGCTGTGTGATTGTCGACAAGGAGTGAAATGGACCAATTTGTGACCGCCCTTTCAATTTAAGACGTTAAAAACAGACGGAATTTGCATTCGTAATACCAGAGCATCGAAACTACTTGGAACTCTTGTGTATATGAACGTGTCCGCGCCTTTGTACTCTGGTACCTTCGCCGCTACAAACCAACCAACCATCGTGTCCGTGCACATCAGAGTCGCAAAGAATGGAGAATAGGCAGGCTCTGTCGTGTGTGCAGCCGTAGCTCAGTTGGCAGATCGTTCGCTTAGTGTGTGAAAGGTCTCGGGTTCAAGCCCCGGCGCCTCCATGTTTTGTGGTCAGTGCATGGTAAGTGCTGGTCGCGGCGAACCTAAAGGCACGCAAGAAGTTGCAAAACCAGCGTCACAGACTGATATGATGTGTACTGACATAAGGAGAGCAAGATGTAAGTGTGGGGACCGGCTGTTATCGAGGTGTCATCGAGTGCAGATCTGTCTAAGGTATCAAGGCTTAACGTCATTGAAGTCTAGAGAGTGGACAACACGTTCGTCATACTCAGAGCGATGTCCGAACTCTATTTTCGACGTTATGCGTGCCACTTTCATTGTGGCCAACTACGATTCGATACAGAATGCACGAAACCTGAAAGACACCCTCACTGATACATAGAGAGTAGGATTTGTCTGCGGAATAATGGGAGTGCAAGGGTCTGTGACGTCGATATGGCTGTATGTAGCACTATTAGTCACAGGGGGTTGGGCGTAGCTCAGGTGGTAGAGCGCTCGGTTGTCGTGCGAGGGGTAGTGGGATCGATACCCAGCGCCTCCAGAATTTTTAACACACCTACATTCGCACCTTGCCATGCAAGTGGAATAATTCACAACTAGCAGACGTGTCTAGGCAGATACAAGCGAACGATTAGCATCCACAATTGGCAAGCGTGCTTTTATTCGTGCGCAGGAAGCACCCTCCTCCCACACCTACACTTAATTTAGAAACAGTACAAGTGTTCCCATAATATTCTCAAGCCTACGTCGGAAAGATATGCCTTTTGCCGAGTTCACGTAAATCCCACTGCACGTTCCCATTCTTTGCGTGCAGTCGGCTGCTACTGGTGTTGCTGGTTGTGACTGCTGATAACAGATGCCGTAGCAATCAATTCATGAGTGAATTGTATGTTTTGAGATAGTCTGTCTCTGACAAGCAAGCGCAGGTGATATAGGTGCGAACACAGGAAGCTTGCAGCCCCTCGCTGCCTGCAGACACAGAGCAGCCACACTGAGAGAGCGGCCTAAGCCGTAGGCGAAATGTGCTCATTCGCTTTGGTGCGACGTGGAACTATAAATAAGGCTGCCACTAGCGTGAGCGTCGTGTAAAGTCGGAAAAGTCGACTGCATGGGTGATTGCCAAGTTTGGGGAGCGTTTCGGAGTATGATCAGTGCAATGGAGACGCGGAAACTTGTTGTGGCCCAGTGTTTTGCAGTTGGACGACAAGAGTGGTACACAGTAGCAAAGAGCGAGGCACTGAGATGGCATGAACAATGGAGTGCACAATGGGGCTCGAGATGTGCTTGTTATCTCAGGTGCTGTGTGATTGTCGACAAGGAGTGAAATGGACCAATTTGTGACCGCCCTTTCAATTTAAGACGTTAAAAACAGACGGAATTTGCATTCGTAATACCAGAGCATCGAAACTACTTGGAACTCTTGTGTATATGAACGTGTCCGCGCCTTTGTACTCTGGTACCTTCGCCGCTACAAACCAACCAACCATCGTGTCCGTGCACATCAGAGTCGCAAAGAATGGAGAATAGGCAGGCTTTGTCGTGTGTGCAGCCGTAGCTCAGTTGGCAGATCGTTCGCTTAGTGTGTGAAAGGTCTCGGGTTCAAGCCCCGGCGCTACATGTTTTGTGGTCAGTGCATGGTAAGTGCTGGTCGCGGCGAACCTAAAGGCACGCAAGAAGTTGCAAAACCAGCGTCACAGTCTGATATGATGTGTACTGACATAAGGAGAGCAAGATGTAAGTGTGGGGACCGGCTGTTATCGAGGTGTCATCGAGTGCAGATCTGTCTAAGGTATCAAGGCTTAACGTCATTGAAGTCTAGAGAGTGGACAACACGTTCGTCATACTCAGAGCGATGTCCGAACTCTATTTTCGACGTTATGCGTGCCACTTTCATTGTGGCCAACTACGATTCGATACAGAATGCACGAAACCTGAAAGACACCCTCACTGATACATAGAGAGTAGGATTTGTCTGCGGAATAATGGGAGTGCAAGGGTCTGTGACGTTGATATGGCTGTATGTAGCACTATTAGTCACAGGGGGGGGTGGGCGTAGCTCAGGTGGTAGAGCGCTCGGTTGTCGTGCGAGGGGTACTGGGATCGATACCCAGCGCCTCCAGAATTTTTAACACACCTACATTCGCACCTTGCCATGCAAGTGGAATAATTCACAACTAGCAGAGGTGTCTAGGCAGTTACAAGCGAACGATTAGCATCCACAATTGGCAAGCGTGCTTTTATTCGTGCGCAGGAAGCACCCTCCTCCCACACCTACACTTAATTTAGAAACAGTACAAATGTTCCCATAATATTCTCAAGCCTACGTCGGAAAGATATGCCTTTTGCCGAGTTCACGTAAATCCCACTGCACGTTCCCATTCTTTGCGTGCAGTCGGCTGCTACTGTTGTTGCTGGTTGTGACTGCTGATAACAGATGCCGTAGCAATCAATTCATGAGTGAATTGTATGTTTTGAGATAGTCTGTCTCTGACAAGCAAGCGCAGGTGATATAGGTGCGAACACAGGAAGCTTGCAGCCCCTCGCTGCCTGCAGACACAGAGCAGCCACACTGAGAGAGCGGCCTAAGCCGTAGGCGAAATGTGCTCATTCGCTTTGGTGCGACGTGGAACTATAAATAAGGCTGCCACTAGCGTGAGCGTTGCGTGAGCGTCGTGTAAAGTCGGAAAAGTCGGCTGCATGGGTGATTGCCAAGTTTGGGGAGCGTTTCGGAGTATGATCAGTGCAATGGAGACGCGGAAACTTGTTGTGGCCCAGTGTTTTGCAGTTGGACGACAAGAGTGGTACACAGTAGCAAAGAGCGAGGCAGTGAGATGGCATGAACAATGGAGTGCACAATGGGGCTCGAGATGTGCTTGTTATCTCAGGTGCTGTGTGATTGTCGACAAGGAGTGAAATGGACCAATTTGTGACCGCCCTTTCAATTTAAGACGTTAAAAACAGACGGAATTTGCATTCGTAATACCAGAGCATCGAAACTACTTGGAACTCTTGTGTATATGAACGTGTCCGCGCCTTTGTACTCTGGTACCTTCGCCGCTACAAACCAACCAACCATCGTGTCCGTGCACATCAGAGTCGCAAAGAATGGAGAATAGGCAGGCTTTGTCGTGTGTGCAGCCGTAGCTCAGTTGGCAGATCGTTCGCTTAGTGTGTGAAAGGTCTCGGGTTCAAGCCCCGGCGCCTCCATGTTTTGTGGTCAGTGCATGGTAAGTGCTGGTCGCGGCGAACCTAAAGGCACGCAAGAAGTTGCAAAACCAGCGTCACAGACTGATATGATGTGTACTGACATAAGGAGAGCAAGATGTAAGTGTGGGGACCGGCTGTTATCGAGGTGTCATCGAGTGCAGATCTGTCTAAGGTATCAAGGCTTAACGTCATTGAAGTCTAGAGAGTGGACAACACGTTCGTCATACTCAGAGCGATGTCCGAACTCTATTTTCGACGTTATGCGTGCCACTTTCATTGTGGCCAACTACGATTCGATACAGAATGCACGAAACCTGAAAGACACCCTCACTGATACATAGAGAGTAGGATTTGTCTGCGGAATAATGGGAGTGCAAGGGTCTGTGACGTCGATATGGCTGTATGTAGCACTATTAGTCACAGGGGGTTGGGCGTAGCTCAGGTGGTAGAGCGCTCGGTTGTCGTGCGAGGGGTACTGGGATCGATACCCAGCGCCTCCAGAATTTTTAACACACCTACATTCGCACCTTGCCATGCAAGTGGAATAATTCACAACTAGCAGACGTGTCTAGGCAGATACAAGCGAACGATTAGCATCCACAATTGGCAAGCGTGCTTTTATTCGTGCGCAGGAAGCACCCTCCTCCCACACCTACACTTAATTTAGAAACAGTACAAGTGTTCCCATAATATTCTCAAGCCTACGTCGGAAAGATATGCCTTTTGCCGAGTTCACGTAAATCCCACTGCACGTTCCCATTCTTTGCGTGCAGTCGGCTGCTACTGGTGTTGCTGGTTGTGACTGCTGATAACAGATGCCGTAGCAATCAATTCATGAGTGAATTGTATGTTTTGAGATAGTCTGTCTCTGACAAGCAAGCGCAGGTGATATAGGTGCGAACACAGGAAGCTTGCAGCCCCTCGCTGCCTGCAGACACAGAGCAGCCACACTGAGAGAGCGGCCTAAGCCGTAGGCGAAATGTGCTCATTCGCTTTGGTGCGACGTGGAACTATAAATAAGGCTGCCACTAGCGTGAGCGTCGTGTAAAGTCGGAAAAGTCGACTGCATGGGTGATTGCCAAGTTTGGGGAGCGTTTCGGAGTATGATCAGTGCAATGGAGACGCGGAAACTTGTTGTGGCCCAGTGTTTCGCAGTTGGACGACAAGAGTGGTACACAGTAGCAAAGAGCGAGGCACTGAGATGGCATGAACAATGGAGTGCACAATGGGGCTCGAGATGTGCTTGTTATCTCAGGTGCTGTGTGATTGTCGACAAGGAGTGAAATGGACCAATTTGTGACCGCCCTTTCAATTTAAGACGTTAAAAACAGACGGAATTTGCATTCGTAATACCAGAGCATCGAAACTACTTGGAACTCTTGTGTATATGAACGTGTCCGCGCCTTTGTACTCTGGTACCTTCGCCGCTACAAACCAACCAACCATCGTGTCCGTGCACATCAGAGTCGCAAAGAATGGAGAATAGGCAGGCTTTGTCGTGTGTGCAGCCGTAGCTCAGTTGGCAGATCGTTCGCTTAGTGTGTGAAAGGTCTCGGGTTCAAGCCCCGGCGCTACATGTTTTGTGGTCAGTGCATGGGAAGTGCTGGTCGCGGCGAACCTAAAGGCACGCAAGAAGTTGCAAAACCAGCGTCACAGTCTGATATGATGTGTACTGACATAAGGAGAGCAAGATGTAAGTGTGGGGACCGGCTGTTATCGAGGTGTCATCGAGTGCAGATCTGTCTAAGGTATCAAGGCTTAACGTCATTGAAGTCTAGAGAGTGGACAACACGTTCGTCATACTCAGAGCGATGTCCGAACTCTATTTTCGACGTTATGCGTGCCACTTTCATTGTGGCCAACTACGATTCGATACAGAATGCACGAAACCTGAAAGACACCCTCACTGATACATAGAGAGTAGGATTTGTCTGCGGAATAATGGGAGTGCAAGGGTCTGTGACGTTGATATGGCTGTATGTAGCACTATTAGTCACAGGGGGGGTGGGCGTAGCTCAGGTGGTAGAGCGCTCGGTTGTCGTGCGAGGGGTACTGGGATCGATACCCAGCGCCTCCAGAATTTTTAACACACCTACATTCGCACCTTGCCATGCAAGTGGAATAATTCACAACTAGCAGAGGTGTCTAGGCAGATACAAGCGAACGATTAGCATCCACAATTGGCAAGCGTGCTTTTATTCGTGCGCAGGAAGCACCCTCCTCCCACACCTACACTTAATTTAGAAACAGTACAAATGTTCCCATAATATTCTCAAGCCTACGTCGGAAAGATATGCCTTTTGCCGAGTTCACGTAAATCCCACTGCACGTTCCCATTCTTTGCGTGCAGTCGGCTGCTACTGTTGTTGCTGGTTGTGACTGCTGATAACAGATGCCGTAGCAATCAATTCATGAGTGAATTGTATGTTTTGAGATAGTCTGTCTCTGACAAGCAAGCGCAGGTGATATAGGTGCGAACACAGGAAGCTTGCAGCCCCTCGCTGCCTGCAGACACAGAGCAGCCACACTGAGAGAGCGGCCTAAGCCGTAGGCGAAATGTGCTCATTCGCTTTGGTGCGACGTGGAACTATAAATAAGGCTGCCACTAGCGTGAGCGTCGTGTAAAGTCGGAAAAGTCGGCTGCATGGGTGATTGCCAAGTTTGGGGAGCGTTTCGGAGTATGATCAGTGCAATGGAGACGCGGAAACTTGTTGTGGCCCAGTGTTTTGCAGTTGGACGACAAGAGTGGTACACAGTAGCAAAGAGCGAGGCACTGAGATGGCATGAACAATGGAGTGCACAATGGGGCTCGAGATGTGCTTGTTATCTCAGGTGCTGTGTGATTGTCGACAAGGAGTGAAATGGACCAATTTGTGACCGCCCTTTCAATTTAAGACTTTAAAAACAGACGGAATTTGCATTCGTAATACCAGAGCATCGAAACTACTTGGAACTCTTGTGTATATGAACGTGTCCGCGCCTTTGTACTCTGGTACCTTCGCCGCTACAAACCAACCAACCATCGTGTCCGTGCACATCAGAGTCGCAAAGAATGGAGAATAGGCAGGCTTTGTCGTGTGTGCAGCCGTAGCTCAGTTGGCAGATCGTTCGCTTAGTGTGTGAAAGGTCTCGGGTTCAAGCCCCGGCGCCTCCATGTTTTGTGGTCAGTGCATGGTAAGTGCTGGTCGCGGCGAACCTAAAGGCACGCAAGAAGTTGCAAAACCAGCGTCACAGACTGATATGATGTGTACTGACATAAGGAGAGCAAGATGTAAGTGTGGGGACCGGCTGTTATCGAGGTGTCATCGAGTGCAGATCTGTCTAAGGTATCAAGGCTTAACGTCATTGAAGTCTAGAGAGTGGACAACACGTTCGTCATACTCAGAGCGATGTCCGAACTCTATTTTCGACGTTATGCGTGCCACTTTCATTGTGGCCAACTACGATTCGATACAGAATGCACGAAACCTGAAAGACACCCTCACTGATACATAGAGAGTAGGATTTGTCTGCGGAATAATGGGAGTGCAAGGGTCTGTGACGTCGATATGGCTGTATGTAGCACTATTAGTCACAGGGGGTTGGGCGTAGCTCAGGTGGTAGAGCGCTCGGTTGTCGTGCGAGGGGTACTGGGATCGATACCCAGCGCCTCCAGAATTTTTAACACACCTACATTCGCACCTTGCCATGCAAGTGGAATAATTCACAACTAGCAGACGTGTCTAGGCAGATACAAGCGAACGATTAGCATCCACAATTGGCAAGCGTGCTTTTATTCGTGCGCAGGAAGCACCCTCCTCCCACACCTACACTTAATTTAGAAACAGTACAAGTGTTCCCATAATATTCTCAAGCCTACGTCGGAAAGATATGCCTTTTGCCGAGTTCACGTAAATCCCACTGCACGTTCCCATTCTTTGCGTGCAGTCGGCTGCTACTGGTGTTGCTGGTTGTGACTGCTGATAACAGATGCCGTAGCAATCAATTCATGAGTGAATTGTATGTTTTGAGATAGTCTGTCTCTGACAAGCAAGCGCAGGTGATATAGGTGCGAACACAGGAAGCTTGCAGCCCCTCGCTGCCTGCAGACACAGAGCAGCCACACTGAGAGAGCCGCCTAAGCCGTAGGCGAAATGTGCTCATTCGCTTTGGTGCGACGTGGAACTATAAATAAGGCTGCCACTAGCGTGAGCGTCGTGTAAAGTCGGAAAAGTCGACTGCATGGGTGATTGCCAAGTTTGGGGAGCGTTTCGGAGTATGATCAGTGCAATGGAGACGCGGAAACTTGTGGTGGCCCAGTGTTTTGCAGTTGGACGACAAGAGTGGTACACAGTAGCAAAGAGCGAGGCACTGAGATGGCATGAACAATGGAGTGCACAATGGGGCTCGAGATGTGCTTGTTATCTCAGGTGCTGTGTGATTGTCGACAAGGAGTGAAATGGACCAATTTGTGACCGCCCTTTCAATTTAAGACGTTAAAAACAGACGGAATTTGCATTCGTAATACCAGAGCATCGAAACTACTTGGAACTCTTGTGTATATGAACGTGTCCGCGCCTTTGTACTCTGGTACCTTCGCCGCTACAAACCAACCAACCATCGTGTCCGTGCACATCAGAGTCGCAAAGAATGGAGAATAGGCAGGCTTTGTCGTGTGTGCAGCCGTAGCTCAGTTGGCAGATCGTTCGCTTAGTGTGTGAAAGGTCTCGGGTTCAAGCCCCGGCGCTACATGTTTTGTGGTCAGTGCATGGTAAGTGCTGGTCGCGGCGAACCTAAAGGCACGCAAGAAGTTGCAAAACCAGCGTCACAGTCTGATATGATGTGTACTGACATAAGGAGAGCAAGATGTAAGTGTGGGGACCGGCTGTTATCGAGGTGTCATCGAGTGCAGATCTGTCTAAGGTATCAAGGCTTAACGTCATTGAAGTCTAGAGAGTGGACAACACGTTCGTCATACTCAGAGCGATGTCCGAACTCTATTTTCGACGTTATGCGTGCCACTTTCATTGTGGCCAACTACGATTCGATACAGAATGCACGAAACCTGAAAGACACCCTCACTGATACATAGAGAGTAGGATTTGTCTGCGGAATAATGGGAGTGCAAGGGTCTGTGACGTTGATATGGCTGTATGTAGCACTATTAGTCACAGGGGGGGTGGGCGTAGCTCAGGTGGTAGAGCGCTCGGTTGTCGTGCGAGGGGTACTGGGATCGATACCCAGCGCCTCCAGAATTTTTAACACACCTACATTCGCACCTTGCCATGCAAGTGGAATAATTCACAACTAGCAGAGGTGTCTAGGCAGATACAAGCGAACGATTAGCATCCACAATTGGCAAGCGTGCTTTTATTCGTGCGCAGGAAGCACCCTCCTCCCACACCTACACTTAATTTAGAAACAGTACAAGTGTTCCCATAATATTCTCAAGCCTACGTCGGAAAGATATGCCTTTTGCCGAGTTCACGTAAATCCCACTGCACGTTCCCATTCTTTGCGTGCAGTCGGCTGCTACTGGTGTTGCTGGTTGTGACTGCTGATAACAGATGCCGTAGCAATCAATTCATGGAGTGAATTGTATGTTTTGAGATAGTCTGTCTCTGACAAGCAAGCGCAGGTGATATAGGTGCGAACACAGGAAGCTTGCAGCCCCTCGCTGCCTGCAGACACAGAGCAGCCACACTGAGAGAGCGGCCTAAGCCGTAGGCGAAATGTGCTCATTCGCTTTGGTGCGACGTGGAACTATAAATAAGGCTGCCACTAGCGTGAGCGTCGTGTAAAGTCGGAAAAGTCGACTGCATGGGTGATTGCCAAGTTTGGGGAGCGTTTCGGAGTATGATCAGTGCAATGGAGACGCGGAAACTTGTTGTGGCCCAGTGTTTTGCAGTTGGACGACAAGAGTGGTACACAGTAGCAAAGAGCGAGGCACTGAGATGGCATGAACAATGGAGTGCACAATGGGGCTCGAGATGTGCTTGTTATCTCAGGTGCTGTGTGATTGTCGACAAGGAGTGAAATGGACCAATTTGTGACCGCCCTTTCAATTTAAGACGTTAAAAACAGACGGAATTTGCATTCGTAATACCAGAGCATCGAAACTACTTGGAACTCTTGTGTATATGAACGTGTCCGCGCCTTTGTACTCTGGTACCTTCGCCGCTACAAACCAACCAACCATCGTGTCCGTGCACATCAGAGTCGCAAAGAATGGAGAATAGGCAGGCTTTGTCGTGTGTGCAGCCGTAGCTCAGTTGGCAGATCGTTCGCTTAGTGTGTGAAAGGTCTCGGGTTCAAGCCCCGGCGCCTACATGTTTTGTGGCCAGTGCATGGTAAGTGCTGGTCGCGGCGAACCTAAAGGCACGCAAGAAGTTGCAAAACCAGCGTCACAGTCTGATATGATGTGTACTGACATAAGGAGAGCAAGATGTAAGTGTGGGGACCGGCTGTTATCGAGGTGTCATCGAGTGCAGATCTGTCTAAGGTATCAAGGCTTAACGTCATTGAAGTCTAGAGAGTGGACAACACGTTCGTCATACTCAGAGCGATGTCCGAACTCTATTTTCGACGTTATGCGTGCCACTTTCATTGTGGCCAACTACGATTCGATACAGAATGCACGAAACCTGAAACACACCCTCACTGATACATAGAGAGTAGGATTTGTCTGCGGAATAATGGGAGTGCAAGGGTCTGTGACGTTGATATGGCTGTATGTAGCACTATTAGTCACAGGGGAGGGTGGGCGTAGCTCAGGTGGTAGAGCGCTCGGTTGTCGTGCGAGGGGTACTGGGATCGATACCCAGCGCCTCCAGAATTTTTAACACACCTACATTCGCACCTTGCCATGCAAGTGGAATAATTCACAACTAGCAGAGGTGTCTAGGCAGATACAAGCGAACGATTAGCATCCACAATTGGCAAGCGTGCTTTTATTCGTGCGCAGGAAGCACCCTCCTCCCACACCTACACTTAATTTAGAAACAGTACAAGTGTTCCCATAATATTCTCAAGCCTACGTCGGAAAGATATGCCTTTTGCCGAGTTCACGTAAATCCCACTGCACGTTCCCATTCTTTGCGTGCAGTCGGCTGCTACTGGTGTTGCTGGTTGTGACTGCTGATAACAGATGCCGTAGCAATCAATTCATGAGTGAATTGTATGTTTTGAGATAGTCTGTCTCTGACAAGCAAGCGCAGGTGATATAGGTGCGAACACAGGAAGCTTGCAGCCCCTCGCTGCCTGCAGACACAGAGCAGCCACACTGAGAGAGCGGCCTAAGCCGTAGGCGAAATGTGCTCATTCGCTTTGGTGCGACGTGGAACTATAAATAAGGCTGCCACTAGCGTGAGCGTCGTGTAAAGTCGGAAAAGTCGACTGCATGGGTGATTGCCAAGTTTGGGGAGCGTTTCGGAGTATGATCAGTGCAATGGAGACGCGGAAACTTGTTGTGGCCCAGTGTTTTGCAGTTGGACGACAAGAGTGGTACACAGTAGCAAAGAGCGAGGCACTGAGATGGCATGAACAATGGAGTGCACAATGGGGCTCGAGATGTGCTTGTTATCTCAGGTGCTGTGTGATTGTCGACAAGGAGTGAAATGGACCAATTTGTGACCGCCCTTTCAATTTAAGACGTTAAAAACAGACGGAATTTGCATTCGTAATACCAGAGCATCGAAACTACTTGGAACTCTTGTGTATATGAACGTGTCCGCGCCTTTGTACTCTGGTACCTTCGCCGCTACAAACCAACCAACCATCGTGTCCGTGCACATCAGAGTCGCAAAGAATGGAGAATAGGCAGGCTTTGTCGTGTGTGCAGCCGTAGCTCAGTTGGCAGATCGTTCGCTTAGTGTGTGAAAGGTCTCGGGTTCAAGCCCCGGCGCTACATGTTTTGTGGTCAGTGCATGGTAAGTGCTGGTCGCGGCGAACCTAAGGGCACGCAAGAAGTTGCAAAACCAGCGTCACAGTCTGATATGATGTGTACTGACATAAGGAGAGCAAGATGTAAGTGTGGGGACCGGCTGTTATCGAGGTGTCATCGAGTGCAGATCTGTCTAAGGTATCAAGGCTTAACGTCATTGAAGTCTAGAGAGTGGACAACACGTTCGTCATACTCAGAGCGATGTCCGAACTCTATTTTCGACGTTATGCGTGCCACTTTCATTGTGGCCAACTACGATTCGATACAGAATGCACGAAACCTGAAAGACACCCTCACTGATACATAGAGAGTAGGATTTGTCTGCGGAATAATGGGAGTGCAAGGGTCTGTGACGTTGATATGGCTGTATGTAGCACTATTAGTCACAAGGGGGGGTGGGCGTAGCTCAGGTGGTAGAGCGCTCGGTTGTCGTGCGAGGGGTACTGGGATCGATACCCAGCGCCTCCAGAATTTTTAACACACCTACATTCGCACCTTGCCATGCAAGTGGAATAATTCACAACTAGCAGAGGTGTCTAGGCAGATACAAGCGAACGATTAGCATCCACAATTGGCAAGCGTGCTTTTATTCGTGCGCAGGAAGCACCCTCCTCCCACACCTACACTTAATTTAGAAACAGTACAAATGTTCCCATAATATTCTCAAGCCTACGTCGGAAAGATATGCCTTTTGCCGAGTTCACGTAAATCCCACTGCACGTTCCCATTCTTTGCGTGCAGTCGGCTGCTACTGTTGTTGCTGGTTGTGACTGCTGATAACAGATGCCGTAGCAATCAATTCATGAGTGAATTGTATGTTTTGAGATAGTCTGTCTCTGACAAGCAAGCGCAGGTGATATAGGTGCGAACACAGGAAGCTTGCAGCCCCTCGCTGCCTGCAGACACAGAGCAGCCACACTGAGAGAGCGGCCTAAGCCGTAGGCGAAATGTGCTCATTCGCTTTGGTGCGACGTGGAACTATAAATAAGGCTGCCACTAGCGTGAGCGTTGCGTGAGCGTCGTGTAAAGTCGGAAAAGTCGGCTGCATGGGTGATTGCCAAGTTTGGGGAGCGTTTCGGAGTATGATCAGTGAAATGGAGACGCGGAAACTTGTTGTGGCCCAGTGTTTTGCAGTTGGACGACAAGAGTGGTACACAGTAGCAAAGAGCGAGGCACTGAGATGGCATGAACAATGGAGTGCACAATGGGGCTCGAGATGTGCTTGTTATCTCAGGTGCTGTGTGATTGTCGACAAGGAGTGAAATGGACCAATTTGTGACCGCCCTTTCAATTTAAGACGTTAAAAACAGACGGAATTTGCATTCGTAATACCAGAGCATCGAAACTACTTGGAACTCTTGTGTATATGAACGTGTCCGCGCCTTTGTACTCTGGTACCTTCGCCGCTACAAACCAACCAACCATCGTGTCCGTGCACATCAGAGTCGCAAAGAATGGAGAATAGGCAGGCTTTGTCGTGTGTGCAGCCGTAGCTCAGTTGGCAGATCGTTCGCTTAGTGTGTGAAAGGTCTCGGGTTCAAGCCCCGGCGCCTCCATGTTTTGTGGTCAGTGCATGGTAAGTGCTGGTCGCGGCGAACCTAAAGGCACGCAAGAAGTTGCAAAACCAGCGTCACAGACTGATATGATGTGTACTGACATAAGGAGAGCAAGATGTAAGTGTGGGGACCGGCTGTTATCGAGGTGTCATCGAGTGCAGATCTGTCTAAGGTATCAAGGCTTAACGTCATTGAAGTCTAGAGAGTGGACAACACGTTCGTCATACTCAGAGCGATGTCCGAACTCTATTTTCGACGTTATGCGTGCCACTTTCATTGTGGCCAACTACGATTCGATACAGAATGCACGAAACCTGAAAGACACCCTCACTGATACATAGAGAGTAGGATTTGTCTGCGGAATAATGGGAGTGCAAGGGTCTGTGACGTCGATATGGCTGTATGTAGCACTATTAGTCACAGGGGGTTGGGCGTAGCTCAGGTGGTAGAGCGCTCGGTTGTCGTGCGAGGGGTACTGGGATCGATACCCAGCGCCTCCAGAATTTTTAACACACCTACATTCGCACCTTGCCATGCAAGTGGAATAATTCACAACTAGCAGAGGTGTCTAGGCAGATACAAGCGAACGATTAGCATCCACAATTGGCAAGCGTGCTTTTATTCGTGCGCAGGAAGCACCCTCCTCCCACACCTACACTTAATTTAGAAACAGTACAAGTGTTCCCATAATATTCTCAAGCCTACGTCGGAAAGATATGCCTTTTGCCGAGTTCACGTAAATCCCACTGCACGTTCCCATTCTTTGCGTGCAGTCGGCTGCTACTGGTGTTGCTGGTTGTGACTGCTGATAACAGATGCCGTAGCAATCAATTCATGAGTGAATTGTATGTTTTGAGATAGTCTGTCTCTGACAAGCAAGCGCAGGTGATATAGGTGCGAACACAGGAAGCTTGCAGCCCCTCGCTGCCTGCAGACACAGAGCAGCCACACTGAGAGAGCGGCCTAAGCCGTAGGCGAAATGTGCTCATTCGCTTTGGTGCGACGTGGAACTATAAATAAGGCTGCCACTAGCGTGAGCGTCGTGTAAAGTCGGAAAAGTCGACTGCATGGGTGATTGCCAAGTTTGGGGAGCGTTTCGGAGTATGATCAGTGCAATGGAGACGCGGAAACTTGTTGTGGCCCAGTGTTTTGCAGTTGGACGACAAGAGTGGTACACAGTAGCAAAGAGCGAGGCACTGAGATGGCATGAACAATGGAGTGCACAATGGGGCTCGAGATGTGCTTGTTATCTCAGGTGCTGTGTGATTGTCGACAAGGAGTGAAATGGACCAATTTGTGACCGCCCTTTCAATTTAAGACGTTAAAAACAGACGGAATTTGCATTCCTAATACCAGAGCATCGAAACTACTTGGAACTCTTGTGTATATGAACGTGTCCGCGCCTTTGTACTCTGGTACCTTCGCCGCTACAAACCAACCAACCATCGTGTCCGTGCACATCAGAGTCGCAAAGAATGGAGAATAGGCAGGCTTTGTCGTGTGTGCAGCCGTAGCTCAGTTGGCAGATCGTTCGCTTAGTGTGTGAAAGGTCTCGGGTTCAAGCCCCGGCGCTACATGTTTTGTGGTCAGTGCATGGTAAGTGCTGGTCGCGGCGAACCTAAAGGCACGCAAGAAGTTGCAAAACCAGCGTCACAGTCTGATATGATGTGTACTGACATAAGGAGAGCAAGATGTAAGTGTGGGGACCGGCTGTTATCGAGGTGTCATCGAGTGCAGATCTGTCTAAGGTATCAAGGCTTAACGTCATTGAAGTCTAGAGAGTGGACAACACGTTCGTCATACTCAGAGCGATGTCCGAACTCTATTTTCGACGTTATGCGTGCCACTTTCATTGTGGCCAACTACGATTCGATACAGAATGCACGAAACCTGAAAGACACCCTCACTGATACATAGAGAGTAGGATTTGTCTGCGGAATAATGGGAGTGCAAGGGTCTGTGACGTTGATATGGCTGTATGTAGCACTATTAGTCACAGGGGGGGTGGGCGTAGCTCAGGTGGTAGAGCCCTCGGTTGTCGTGCGAGGGGTACTGGGATCGATACCCAGCGCCTCCAGAATTTTTAACACACCTACATTCGCACCTTGCCATGCAAGTGGAATAATTCACAACTAGCAGAGGTGTCTAGGCAGATACAAGCGAACGATTAGCATCCACAATTGGCAAGCGTGCTTTTATTCGTGCGCAGGAAGCACCCTCCTCCCACACCTACACTTAATTTAGAAACAGTACAAGTGTTCCCATAATATTCTCAAGCCTACGTCGGAAAGATATGCCTTTTGCCGAGTTCACGTAAATCCCACTGCACGTTCCCATTCTTTGCGTGCAGTCGGCTGCTACTGGTGTTGCTGGTTGTGACTGCTGATAACAGATGCCGTAGCAATCAATTCATGGAGTGAATTGTATGTTTTGAGATAGTCTGTCTCTGACAAGCAAGCGCAGGTGATATAGGTGCGAACACAGGAAGCTTGCAGCCCCTCGCTGCCTGCAGACACAGGGCAGCCACACTGAGAGAGCGGCCTAAGCCGTAGGCGAAATGTGCTCATTCGCTTTGGTGCGACGTGGAACTATAAATAAGGCTGCCACTAGCGTGAGCGTTGCGTGAGCGTCGTGTAAAGTCGGAAAAGTCGACTGCATGGGTGATTGCCAAGTTTGGGGAGCGTTTCGGAGTATGATCAGTGCAATGGAGACGCGGAAACTTGTTGTGGCCCAGTGTTTTGCAGTTGGACGACAAGAGTGGTACACAGTAGCAAAGAGCGAGGCACTGAGATGGCATGAACAATGGAGTGCACAATGGGGCTCGAGATGTGCTTGTTATCTCAGGTGCTGTGTGATTGTCGACAAGGAGTGAAATGGACCAATTTGTGACCGCCCTTTCAATTAAAGACGTTAAAAACAGACGGAATTTGCATTCGTAATACCAGAGCATCGAAACTACTTGGAACTCTTGTGTATATGAACGTGTCCGCGCCTTTGTACTCTGGTACCTTCGCCGCTACAAACCAACCAACCATCGTGTCCGTGCACATCAGAGTCGCAAAGAATGGAGAATAGGCAGGCTTTGTCGTGTGTGCAGCCGTAGCTCAGTTGGCAGATCGTTCGCTTAGTGTGTGAAAGGTCTCGGGTTCAAGCCCCGGCGCCTACATGTTTTGTGGCCAGTGCATGGTAAGTGCTGGTCGCGGCGAACCTAAAGGCACGCAAGAAGTTGCAAAACCAGCGTCACAGTCTGATATGATGTGTACTGACATAAGGAGAGCAAGATGTAACTGTGGGGACCGGCTGTTATCGAGGTGTCATCGAGTGCAGATCTGTCTAAGGTATCAAGGCTTAACGTCATTGAAGTCTAGAGAGTGGACAACACGTTCGTCATACTCAGAGCGATGTCCGAACTCTATTTTCGACGTTATGCGTGCCACTTTCATTGTGGCCAACTACGATTCGATACAGAATGCACGAAACCTGAAACACACCCTCACTGATACATAGAGAGTAGGATTTGTCTGCGGAATAATGGGAGTGCAAGGGTCTGTGACGTTGATATGGCTGTATGTAGCACTATTAGTCACAGGGGAGGGTGGGCGTAGCTCAGGTGGTAGAGCGCTCGGTTGTCGTGCGAGGGGTACTGGGATCGATACCCAGCGCCTCCAGAATTTTTAACACACCTACATTCGCACCTTGCCATGCAAGTGGAATAATTCACAACTAGCAGAGGTGTCTAGGCAGATACAAGCGAACGATTAGCATCCACAATTGGCAAGCGTGCTTTTATTCGTGCGCAGGAAGCACCCTCCTCCCACACCTGCACTTAATTTAGAAACAGTACAAGTGTTCCCATAATATTCTCAAGCCTACGTCGGAAAGATATGCCTTTTGCCGAGTTCACGTAAATCCCACTGCACGTTCCCATTCTTTGCGTGCAGTCGGCTGCTACTGTTGTTGCTGGTTGTGACTGCTGATAACAGATGCCGTAGCAATCAATTCATGAGTGAATTGTATGTTTTGAGATAGTCTGTCTCTGACAAGCAAGCGCAGGTGATATAGGTGCGAACACAGGAAGCTTGCAGCCCCTCGCTGCCTGCAGACACAGAGCAGCCACACTGAGAGAGCGGCCTAAGCCGTAGGCGAAATGTGCTCATTCGCTTTGGTGCGACGTGGAACTATAAATAAGGCTGCCACTAGCGTGAGCGTCGTGTAAAGTCGGAAAAGTCGACTGCATGGGTGATTGCCAAGTTTGGGGAGCGTTTCGGAGTATGATCAGTGCAATGGAGACGCGGAAACTTGTTGTGGCCCAGTGTTTTGCAGTTGGACGACAAGAGTGGTACACAGTAGCAAAGAGCGAGGCACTGAGATGGCATGAACAATGGAGTGCACAATGGGGCTCGAGATGTGCTTGTTATCTCAGGTGCTGTGTGATTGTCGACAAGGAGTGAAATGGACCAATTTGTGACCGCCCTTTCAATTTAAGACGTTAAAAACAGACGGAATTTGCATTCGTAATACCAGAGCATCGAAACTACTTGGAACTCTTGTGTATATGAACGTGTCCGCGCCTTTGTACTCTGGTACCTTCGCCGCTACAAACCAACCAACCATCGTGTCCGTGCACATCAGAGTCGCAAAGAATGGAGAATAGGCAGGCTTTGTCGTGTGTGCAGCCGTAGCTCAGTTGGCAGATCGTTCGCTTAGTGTGTGAAAGGTCTCGGGTTCAAGCCCCGGCGCCTACATGTTTTGTGGCCAGTGCATGGTAAGTGCTGGTCGCGGCGAACCTAAAGGCACGCAAGAAGTTGCAAAACCAGCGTCACAGTCTGATATGATGTGTACTGACATAAGGAGAGCAAGATGTAACTGTGGGGACCGGCTGTTATCGAGGTGTCATCGAGTGCAGATCTGTCTAAGGTATCAAGGCTTAACGTCATTGAAGTCTAGAGAGTGGACAACACGTTCGTCATACTCAGAGCGATGTCCGAACTCTATTTTCGACGTTATGCGTGCCACTTTCATTGTGGCCAACTACGATTCGATACAGAATGCACGAAACCTGAAACACACCCTCACTGATACATAGAGAGTAGGATTTGTCTGCGGAATAATGGGAGTGCAAGGGTCTGTGACGTTGATATGGCTGTATGTAGCACTATTAGTCACAGGGGAGGGTGGGCGTAGCTCAGGTGGTAGAGCGCTCGGTTGTCGTGCGAGGGGTACTGGGATCGATACCCAGCGCCTCCAGAATTTTTAACACACCTACATTCGCACCTTGCCATGCAAGTGGAATAATTCACAACTAGCAGAGGTGTCTAGGCAGATACAAGCGAACGATTAGCATCCACAATTGGCAAGCGTGCTTTTATTCGTGCGCAGGAAGCACCCTCCTCCCACACCTACACTTAATTTAGAAACAGTACAAGTGTTCCCATAATATTCTCAAGCCTACGTCGGAAAGATATGCCTTTTGCCGAGTTCACGTAAATCCCACTGCACGTTCCCATTCTTTGCGTGCAGTCGGCTGCTACTGTTGTTGCTGGTTGTGACTGCTGATAACAGATGCCGTAGCAATCAATTCATGAGTGAATTGTATGTTTTGAGATAGTCTGTCTCTGACAAGCAAGCGCAGGTGATATAGGTGCGAACACAGGAAGCTTGCAGCCCCTCGCTGCCTGCAGACACAGAGCAGCCACACTGAGAGAGCGGCCTAAGCCGTAGGCGAAATGTGCTCATTCGCTTTGGTGCGACGTGGAACTATAAATAAGGCTGCCACTAGCGTGAGCGTTGCGTGAGCGTCGTGTAAAGTCGGAAAAGTCGGCTGCATGGGTGATTGCCAAGTTTGGGGAGCGTTTCGGAGTATGATCAGTGCAATGGAGACGCGGAAACTTGTTGTGGCCCAGTGTTTTGCAGTTGGACGACAAGAGTGGTACACAGTAGCAAAGAGCGAGGCACTGAGATGGCATGAACAATGGAGTGCACAATGGGGCTCGAGATGTGCTTGTTATCTCAGGTGCTGTGTGATTGTCGACAAGGAGTGAAATGGACCAATTTGTGACCGCCCTTTCAATTTAAGACGTTAAAAACAGACGGAATTTGCATTCGTAATACCAGAGCATCGAAACTACTTGGAACTCTTGTGTATATGAACGTGTCCGCGCCTTTGTACTCTGGTACCTTCGCCGCTACAAACCAACCAACCATCGTGTCCGTGCACATCAGAGTCGCAAAGAATGGAGAATAGGCAGGCTTTGTCGTGTGTGCAGCCGTAGCTCAGTTGGCAGATCGTTCGCTTAGTGTGTGAAAGGTCTCGGGTTCAAGCCCCGGCGCCTACATGTTTTGTGGCCAGTGCATGGTAAGTGCTGGTCGCGGCGAACCTAAAGGCACGCAAGAAGTTGCAAAACCAGCGGCACAGTCTGATATGATGTGTACTGACATAAGGAGAGCAAGATGTAAGTGTGGGGACCGGCTGTTATCGAGGTGTCATCGAGTGCAGATCTGTCTAAGGTATCAAGGCTTAACGTCATTGAAGTCTAGAGAGTGGACAACACGTTCGTCATACTCAGAGCGATGTCCGAACTCTATTTTCGACGTTATGCGTGCCACTTTCATTGTGGCCAACTACGATTCGATACAGAATGCACGAAACCTGAAACACACCCTCACTGATACATAGAGAGTAGGATTTGTCTGCGGAATAATGGGAGTGCAAGGGTCTGTGACGTTGATATGGCTGTATGTAGCACTATTAGTCACAGGGGAGGGTGGGCGTAGCTCAGGTGGTAGAGCGCTCGGTTGTCGTGCGAGGGGTACTGGGATCGATACCCAGCGCCTCCAGAATTTTTAACACACCTACATTCGCACCTTGCCATGCAAGTGGAATAATTCACAACTAGCAGAGGTGTCTAGGCAGATACAAGCGAACGATTAGCATCCACAATTGGCAAGCGTGCTTTTATTCGTGCGCAGGAAGCACCCTCCTCCCACACCTGCACTTAATTTAGAAACAGTACAAGTGTTCCCATAATATTCTCAAGCCTACGTCGGAAAGATATGCCTTTTGCCGAGTTCACGTAAATCCCACTGCACGTTCCCATTCTTTGCGTGCAGTCGGCTGCTACTGTTGTTGCTGGTTGTGACTGCTGATAACAGATGCCGTAGCAATCAATTCATGAGTGAATTGTATGTTTTGAGATAGTCTGTCTCTGACAAGCAAGCGCAGGTGATATAGGTGCGAACACAGGAAGCTTGCAGCCCCTCGCTGCCTGCAGACACAGAGCAGCCACACTGAGAGAGCGGCCTAAGCCGTAGGCGAAATGTGCTCATTCGCTTTGGTGCGACGTGGAACTATAAATAAGGCTGCCACTAGCGTGAGCGTTGCGTGAGCGTCGTGTAAAGTCGGAAAAGTCGGCTGCATGGGTGATTGCCAAGTTTGGGGAGCGTTTCGGAGTATGATCAGTGCAATGGAGACGCGGAAACTTGTTGTGGCCCAGTGTTTTGCAGTTGGACGACAAGAGTGGTACACAGTAGCAAAGAGCGAGGCACTGAGATGGCATGAACAATGGAGTGCACAATGGGGCTCGAGATGTGCTTGTTATCTCAGGTGCTGTGTGATTGTCGACAAGGAGTGAAATGGACCAATTTGTGACCGCCCTTTCAATTTAAGACGTTAAAAACAGACGGAATTTGCATTCGTAATACCAGAGCATCGAAACTACTTGGAACTCTTGTGTATATGAACGTGTCCGCGCCTTTGTACTCTGGTACCTTCGCCGCTACAAACCAACCAACCATCGTGTCCGTGCACATCAGAGTCGCAAAGAATGGAGAATAGGCAGGCTTTGTCGTGTGTGCAGCCGTAGCTCAGTTGGCAGATCGTTCGCTTAGTGTGTGAAAGGTCTCGGGTTCAAGCCCCGGCGCCTACATGTTTTGTGGTCAGTGCATGGTAAGTGCTGGTCGCGGCGAACCTAAAGGCACGCAAGAAGTTGCAAAACCAGCGTCACAGACTGATATGATGTGTACTGACATAAGGAGAGCAAGATGTAAGTGTGGGGACCGGCTGTTATCGAGGTGTCATCGAGTGCAGATCTGTCTAAGGTATCAAGGCTTAACGTCATTGAAGTCTAGAGAGTGGACAACACGTTCGTCATACTCAGAGCGATGTCCGAACTCTATTTTCGACGTTATGCGTGCCACTTTCATTGTGGCCAACTACGATTCGATACTGAATGCACGAAACCTGAAAGACACCCTCACTGATACATAGAGAGTAGGATTTGTCTGCGGAATAATGGGAGTGCAAGGGTCTGTGACGTCGATATGGCTGTATGTAGCACTATTAGTCACAGGGGGTTGGGCGTAGCTCAGGTGGTAGAGCGCTCGGTTGTCGTGCGAGGGGTACTGGGATCGATACCCAGCGCCTCCAGAATTTTTAACACACCTACATTCGCACCTTGCCATGCAAGTGGAATAATTCACAACTAGCAGAGGTGTCTAGGCAGATACAAGCGAACGATTAGCATCCACAATTGGCAAGCGTGCTTTTATTCGTGCGCAGGAAGCACCCTCCTCCCACACCTACACTTAATTTAGAAACAGTACAAGTGTTCCCATAATATTCTCAAGCCTACGTCGGAAAGATATGCCTTTTGCCGAGTTCACGTAAATCCCACTGCACGTTCCCATTCTTTGCGTGCAGTCGGCTGCTACTGGTGTTGCTGGTTGTGACTGCTGATAACAGATGCCGTAGCAATCAATTCATGAGTGAATTGTATGTTTTGAGATAGTCTGTCTCTGACAAGCAAGCGCAGGTGATATAGGTGCGAACACAGGAAGCTTGCAGCCCCTCGCTGCCTGCAGACACAGAGCAGCCACACTGAGAGAGCCGCCTAAGCCGTAGGCGAAATGTGCTCATTCGCTTTGGTGCGACGTGGAACTATAAATAAGGCTGCCACTAGCGTGAGCGTCGTGTAAAGTCGGAAAAGTCGGCTGCATGGGTGATTGCCAAGTTTGGGGAGCGTTTCGGAGTATGATCAGTGCAATGGAGACGCGGAAACTTGTTGTGGCCCAGTGTTTTGCAGTTGGACGACAAGAGTGGTACACAGTAGCAAAGAGCGAGGCACTGAGATGGCATGAACAATGGAGTGCACAATGGGGCTCGAGATGTGCTTGTTATCTCAGGTGCTGTGTGATTGTCGACAAGGAGTGAAATGGACCAATTTGTGACCGCCCTTTCAATTTAAGACGTTAAAAACAGACGGAATTTGCATTCGTAATACCAGAGCATCGAAACTACTTGGAACTCTTGTGTATATGAACGTGTCCGCGCCTTTGTACTCTGGTACCTTCGCCGCTACAAACCAACCAACCATCGTGTCCGTGCACATCAGAGTCGCAAAGAATGGAGAATAGGCAGGCTTTGTCGTGTGTGCAGCCGTAGCTCAGTTGGCAGATCGTTCGCTTAGTGTGTGAAAGGTCTCGGGTTCAAGCCCCGGCGCCTACATGTTTTGTGGCCAGTGCATGGTAAGTGCTGGTCGCGGCGAACCTAAAGGCACGCAAGAAGTTGCAAAACCAGCGGCACAGTCTGATATGATGTGTACTGACATAAGGAGAGCAAGATGTAAGTGTGGGGACCGGCTGTTATCGAGGTGTCATCGAGTGCAGATCTGTCTAAGGTATCAAGGCTTAACGTCATTGAAGTCTAGAGAGTGGACAACACGTTCGTCATACTCAGAGCGATGTCCGAACTCTATTTTCGACGTTATGCGTGCCACTTTCATTGTGGCCAACTACGATTCGATACAGAATGCACGAAACCTGAAACACACCCTCACTGATACATAGAGAGTAGGATTTGTCTGCGGAATAATGGGAGTGCAAGGGTCTGTGACGTTGATATGGCTGTATGTAGCACTATTAGTCACAGGGGAGGGTGGGCGTAGCTCAGGTGGTAGAGCGCTCGGTTGTCGTGCGAGGGGTACTGGGATCGATACCCAGCGCCTCCAGAATTTTTAACACACCTACATTCGCACCTTGCCATGCAAGTGGAATAATTCACAACTAGCAGAGGTGTCTAGGCAGATACAAGCGAACGATTAGCATCCACAATTGGCAAGCGTGCTTTTATTCGTGCGCAGGAAGCACCCTCCTCCCACACCTGCACTTAATTTAGAAACAGTACAAGTGTTCCCATAATATTCTCAAGCCTACGTCGGAAAGATATGCCTTTTGCCGAGTTCACGTAAATCCCACTGCACGTTCCCATTCTTTGCGTGCAGTCGGCTGCTACTGTTGTTGCTGGTTGTGACTGCTGATAACAGATGCCGTAGCAATCAATTCATGAGTGAATTGTATGTTTTGAGATAGTCTGTCTCTGACAAGCAAGCGCAGGTGATATAGGTGCGAACACAGGAAGCTTGCAGCCCCTCGCTGCCTGCAGACACAGAGCAGCCACACTGAGAGAGCGGCCTAAGCCGTAGGCGAAATGTGCTCATTCGCTTTGGTGCGACGTGGAACTATAAATAAGGCTGCCACTAGCGTGAGCGTTGCGTGAGCGTCGTGTAAAGTCGGAAAAGTCGGCTGCATGGGTGATTGCCAAGTTTGGGGAGCGTTTCGGAGTATGATCAGTGCAATGGAGACGCGGAAACTTGTTGTGGCCCAGTGTTTTGCAGTTGGACGACAAGAGTGGTACACAGTAGCAAAGAGCGAGGCACTGAGATGGCATGAACAATGGAGTGCACAATGGGGCTCGAGATGTGCTTGTTATCTCAGGTGCTGTGTGATTGTCGACAAGGAGTGAAATGGACCAATTTGTGACCGCCCTTTCAATTTAAGACGTTAAAAACAGACGGAATTTGCATTCGTAATACCAGAGCATCGAAACTACTTGGAACTCTTGTGTATATGAACGTGTCCGCGCCTTTGTACTCTGGTACCTTCGCCGCTACAAACCAACCAACCATCGTGTCCGTGCACATCAGAGTCGCAAAGAATGGAGAATAGGCAGGCTTTGTCGTGTGTGCAGCCGTAGCTCAGTTGGCAGATCGTTCGCTTAGTGTGTGAAAGGTCTCGGGTTCAAGCCCCGGCGCCTACATGTTTTGTGGTCAGTGCATGGTAAGTGCTGGTCGCGGCGAACCTAAAGGCACGCAAGAAGTTGCAAAACCAGCGTCACAGACTGATATGATGTGTACTGACATAAGGAGAGCAAGATGTAAGTGTGGGGACCGGCTGTTATCGAGGTGTCATCGAGTGCAGATCTGTCTAAGGTATCAAGGCTTAACGTCATTGAAGTCTAGAGAGTGGACAACACGTTCGTCATACTCAGAGCGATGTCCGAACTCTATTTTCGACGTTATGCGTGCCACTTTCATTGTGGCCAACTACGATTCGATACTGAATGCACGAAACCTGAAAGACACCCTCACTGATACATAGAGAGTAGGATTTGTCTGCGGAATAATGGGAGTGCAAGGGTCTGTGACGTCGATATGGCTGTATGTAGCACTATTAGTCACAGGGGGTTGGGCGTAGCTCAGGTGGTAGAGCGCTCGGTTGTCGTGCGAGGGGTACTGGGATCGATACCCAGCGCCTCCAGAATTTTTAACACACCTACATTCGCACCTTGCCATGCAAGTGGAATAATTCACAACTAGCAGAGGTGTCTAGGCAGATACAAGCGAACGATTAGCATCCACAATTGGCAAGCGTGCTTTTATTCGTGCGCAGGAAGCACCCTCCTCCCACACCTACACTTAATTTAGAAACAGTACAAGTGTTCCCATAATATTCTCAAGCCTACGTCGGAAAGATATGCCTTTTGCCGAGTTCACGTAAATCCCACTGCACGTTCCCATTCTTTGCGTGCAGTCGGCTGCTACTGGTGTTGCTGGTTGTGACTGCTGATAACAGATGCCGTAGCAATCAATTCATGAGTGAATTGTATGTTTTGAGATAGTCTGTCTCTGACAAGCAAGCGCAGGTGATATAGGTGCGAACACAGGAAGCTTGCAGCCCCTCGCTGCCTGCAGACACAGAGCAGCCACACTGAGAGAGCCGCCTAAGCCGTAGGCGAAATGTGCTCATTCGCTTTGGTGCGACGTGGAACTATAAATAAGGCTGCCACTAGCGTGAGCGTCGTGTAAAGTCGGAAAAGTCGGCTGCATGGGTGATTGCCAAGTTTGGGGAGCGTTTCGGAGTATGATCAGTGCAATGGAGACGCGGAAACTTGTTGTGGCCCAGTGTTTTGCAGTTGGACGACAAGAGTGGTACACAGTAGCAAAGAGCGAGGCACTGAGATGGCATGAACAATGGAGTGCACAATGGGGCTCGAGATGTGCTTGTTATCTCAGGTGCTGTGTGATTGTCGACAAGGAGTGAAATGGACCAATTTGTGACCGCCCTTTCAATTTAAGACGTTAAAAACAGACGGAATTTGCATTCGTAATACCAGAGCATCGAAACTACTTGGAACTCTTGTGTATATGAACGTGTCCGCGCCTTTGTACTCTGGTACCTTCGCCGCTACAAACCAACCAACCATCGTGTCCGTGCACATCAGAGTCGCAAAGAATGGAGAATAGGCAGGCTTTGTCGTGTGTGCAGCCGTAGCTCAGTTGGCAGATCGTTCGCTTAGTGTGTGAAAGGTCTCGGGTTCAAGCCCCGGCGCCTACATGTTTTGTGGTCAGTGCATGGTAAGTGCTGGTCGCGGCGAACCTAAAGGCACGCAAGAAGTTGCAAAACCAGCGTCACAGACTGATATGATGTGTACTGACATAAGGAGAGCAAGATGTAAGTGTGGGGACCGGCTGTTATCGAGGTGTCATCGAGTGCAGATCTGTCTAAGGTATCAAGGCTTAACGTCATTGAAGTCTAGAGAGTGGACAACACGTTCGTCATACTCAGAGCGATGTCCGAACTCTATTTTCGACGTTATGCGTGCCACTTTCATTGTGGCCAACTACGATTCGATACAGAATGCACGAAACCTGAAACACACCCTCACTGATACATAGAGAGTAGGATTTGTCTGCGGAATAATGGGAGTGCAAGGGTCTGTGACGTTGATATGGCTGTATGTAGCACTATTAGTCACAGGGGGGTGGGCGTAGCTCAGGTGGTAGAGCGCTCGGTTGTCGTGCGAGGGGTACTGGGATCGATACCCAGCGCCTCCAGAATTTTTAACACACCTACATTCGCACCTTGCCATGCAAGTGGAATAATTCACAACTAGCAGAGGTGTCTAGGCAGATACAAGCGAACGATTAGCATCCACAATTGGCAAGCGTGCTTTTATTCGTGCGCAGGAAGCACCCTCCTCCCACACCTACACTTAATTTAGAAACAGTACAAGTGTTCCCATAATATTCTCAAGCCTACGTCGGAAAGATATGCCTTTTGCCGAGTTCACGTAAATCCCACTGCACGTTCCCATTCTTTGCGTGCAGTCGGCTGCTACTGGTGTTGCTGGTTGTGACTGCTGATAACAGATGCCGTAGCAATCAATTCATGAGTGAATTGTATGTTTTGAGATAGTCTGTCTCTGACAAGCAAGCGCAGGTGATATAGGTGCGAACACAGGAAGCTTGCAGCCCCTCGCTGCCTGCAGACACAGAGCAGCCACACTGAGAGAGCGGCCTAAGCCGTAGGCGAAATGTGCTCATTCGCTTTGGTGCGACGTGGAACTATAAATAAGGCTGCCACTAGCGTGAGCGTTGCGTGAAGTCGGAAAAGTCGACTGCATGGGTGATTGCCAAGTTTGGGGAGTGTTTCGGAGTATGATCAGTGCAATGGAGACGCGGAAACTTGTTGTGGCCCAGTGTTTTGCAGTTGGACGACAAGAGTGGTACACAGTAGCAAAGAGCGAGGCACTGAGATGGCATGAACAATGGAGTGCACAATGGGGCTCGAGATGTGCTTGTTGTCTCAGGTGCTGTGTGATTGTCGACAAGGAGTGAAATGGACCAATTTGTGACCGCCCTTTCAATTTAAGACGTTAAAAACAGACGGAATTTGCATTCGTAATACCAGAGCATCGAAACTACTTGGAACTCTTGTGTATATGAACGTGTCCGCGCCTTTGTACTCTGGTACCTTCGCCGCTACAAACCAACCAACCATCGTGTCCGTGCACATCAGAGTCGCAAAGAATGGAGAATAGGCAGGCTTTGTCGTGTGTGCAGCCGTAGCTCAGTTGGCAGATCGTTCGCTTAGTGTGTGAAAGGTCTCGGGTTCAAGCCCCGGCGCCTACATGTTTTGTGGTCAGTGCATGGTAAGTGCTGGTCGCGGCGAACCTAAGGGCACGCAAGAAGTTGCAAAACCAGCGTCACAGACTGATATGATGTGTACTGACATAAGGAGAGCAAGATGTAAGTGTGGGGACCGGCTGTTATCGAGGTGTCATCGAGTGCAGATCTGTCTAAGGTATCAAGGCTTAACGTCATTGAAGTCTAGAGAGTGGACAACACGTTCGTCATACTCAGAGCGATGTCCGAACTCTATTTTCGACGTTATGCGTGCCACTTTCATTGTGGCCAACTACGATTCGATACAGAATGCACGAAACCTGAAAGACACCCTCACTGATACATAGAGAGTAGGATTTGTCTGCGGAATAATGGGAGTGCAAGGGTCTGTGACGTCGATATGGCTGTATGTAGCACTATTAGTCACAGGGGGTTGGGCGTAGCTCAGGTGGTAGAGCGCTCGGTTGTCGTGCGAGGGGTACTGGGATCGATACCCAGCGCCTCCAGAATTTTTAACACACCTACATTCGCACCTTGCCATGCAAGTGGAATAATTCACAACTAGCAGAGGTGTCTAGGCAGATACAAGCGAACGATTAGCATCCACAATTGGCAAGCGTGCTTTTATTCGTGCGCAGGAAGCACCCTCCTCCCACACCTACACTTAATTTAGAAACAGTACAAGTGTTCCCATAATATTCTCAAGCCTACGTCGGAAAGATATGCCTTTTGCCGAGTTCACGTAAATCCCACTGCACGTTCCCATTCTTTGCGTGCAGTCGGCTGCTACTGGTGTTGCTGGTTGTGACTGCTGATAACAGATGCCGTAGCAATCAATTCATGAGTGAATTGTATGTTTTGAGATAGTCTGTCTCTGACAAGCAAGCGCAGGTGATATAGGTGCGAACACAGGAAGCTTGCAGCCCCTCGCTGCCTGCAGACACAGAGCAGCCACACTGAGAGAGCGGCCTAAGCCGTAGGCGAAATGTGCTCATTCGCTTTGGTGCGACGTGGAACTATAAATAAGGCTGCCACTAGCGTGAGCGTTGCGTGAGCGTCGTGTAAAGTCGGAAAAGTCGACTGCATGGGTGATTGCCAAGTTTGGGGAGCGTTTCGGAGTATGATCAGTGCAATGGAGACGCGGAAACTTGTTGTGGCCCAGTGTTTTGCAGTTGGACGACAAGAGTGGTACACAGTAGCAAAGAGCGAGGCACTGAGATGGCATGAACAATGGAGTGCACAATGGGGCTCGAGATGTGCTTGTTATCTCAGGTGCTGTGTGATTGTCGACAAGGAGTGAAATGGACCAATTTGTGACCGCCCTTTCAATTTAAGACGTTAAAAATAGACGGAATTTGCATTCGTAATACCAGAGCATCGAAACTACTTGGAACTCTTGTGTATATGAACGTGTCCGCGCCTTTGTACTCTGGTACCTTCGCCGCTACAAACCAACCAACCATCGTGTCCGTGCACATCAGAGTCGCAAAGAATGGAGAATAGGCAGGCTTTAGCGTGTGTGCAGCCGTAGCTCAGTTGGCAGATCGTTCGCTTAGTGTGTGAAAGGTCTCGGGTTCAAGCCCCGGCGCCTACATGTTTTGTGGTCAGTGCATGGTAAGTGCTGGTCGCGGCGAACCTAAAGGCACGCAAGAAGTTGCAAAACCAGCGTCACAGACTGATATGATGTGTACTGACATAAGGAGAGCAAGATGTAAGTGTGGGGACCGGCTGTTATCGAGGTGTCATCGAGTGCAGATCTGTCTAAGGTATCAAGGCTTAACGTCATTGAAGTCTAGAGAGTGGACAACACGTTCGTCATACTCAGAGCGATGTCCGAACTCCATTTTCGACGTTATGCGTGCCACTTTCATTGTGGCCAACTACGATTCGATACAGAATGCACGAAACCTGAAAGACACCCTCACTGATACATAGAGAGTAGGATTTGTCTGCGGAATAATGGGAGTGCAAGGGTCTGTGACGTTGATATGGCTGTATGGAGCTCAGGTGGTAGAGCGCTCGGTTGTCGTGCGAGGGGTACTGGGATCGATACCCAGCGCCTCCAGAATTCTTAACACACCTACATTCGCACCTTGCCATGCAAGTGGAATAATTCACAACTAGCAGAGGTGTCTAGGCAGATACAAGCGAACGATTAGCATCCACAATTGGCAAGCGTGCTTTTATTCGTGCGCAGGAAGCACCCTCCTCCCACACCTACACTTAATTTAGAAACAGTACAAGTGTTCCCATAATATTCTCAAGCCTACGTCGGAAAGATATGCCTTTTGCCGAGTTCACGTAAATCCCACTGCACGTTCCCATTCTTTGCGTGCAGTCGGCTGCTACTGGTGTTGCTGGTTGTGACTGCTGATAACAGATGCCGTAGCAATCAATTCATGGAGAGAATTGTATGTTTTGAGATAGTCTGTCTCTGACAAGCAAGCGCAGGTGATATAGGTGCGAACACAGGAAGCTTGCAGCCCCTCGCTGCCTGCAGACACAGAGCAGCCACACTGAGAGAGCGGCCTAAGCCGTAGGCGAAATGTGCTCATTCGCTTTGGTGCGACGTGGAACTATAAATAAGGCTGCCACTAGCGTGAGCGTCGTGTAAAGTCGGAAAAGTCGGCTGCATGGGTGATTGCCAAGTTTGGGGAGCGTTTCGGAGTATGATCAGTGCAATGGAGACGCGGAAACTTGTTGTGGCCCAGTGTTTTGCAGTTGGCCGACAAGAGTGGTACACAATAGCAAAGAGCGAGGCACTGAGATGGCATGAACAATGGAGTGCACAATGGGGCTCGAGATGTGCTTGTTATCTCAGGTGCTGTGTGATTGTCGACAAGGAGTGAAATGGACCAATTTGTGACCGCCCTTTCAATTTAAGACGTTAAAAACAGACGGAATTTGCATTCGTAATACCAGAGCATCGAAACTACTTGGAACTCTTGTGTATATGAACGTGTCCGCGCCTTTGTACTCTGGTACCTTCGCCGCTACAAACCAACCAACCATCGTGTCCGTGCACATCAGAGTCGCAAAGAATGGAGAATAGGCAGGCTTTGTCGTGTGTGCAGCCGTAGCTCAGTTGGCTGATCGTTCGCTTAGTGTGTGAAAGGTCTCGGGTTCAAGCCCCGGCGCCTACATGTTTTGTGGTCAGTGCATGGTAAGTGCTGGTCGCGGCGAACCTAAAGGCACGCAAGAAGTTGCAAAACCAGCGTCACAGACTGATATGATGTGTACTGACATAAGGAGAGCAAGATGTAAGTGTGGGGACCGGCTGTTATCGAGGTGTCATCGAGTGCAGATCTGTCTAAGGTATCAAGGCTTAACGTCATTGAAGTCTAGAGAGTGGACAACACGTTCGTCATACTCAGAGCGATGTCCGAACTCTATTTTCGACGTTATGCGTGCCACTTTCATTGTGGCCAACTACGATTCGATACAGAATGCACGAAACCTGAAAGACACCCTCACTGATACATAGAGAGTAGGATTTGTCTGCGGAATAATGGGAGTGCAAGGGTCTGTGACGTTGATATGGCTGTATGTAGCACTATTAGTCACAGGGGGGGTGGGCGTAGCTCAGGTGGTAGAGCGCTCGGTTGTCGTGCGAGGGGTACTGGGATCGATACCCAGCGCCTCCAGAATTTTTAACACACCTACATTCGCACCTTGCCATGCAAGTGGAATAATTCACAACTAGCAGAGGTGTCTAGGCAGATACAAGCGAACGATTAGCATCCACAATTGGCAAGCGTGCTTTTATTCGTGCGCAGGAAGCACCCTCCTCCCACACCTACACTTAATTTAGAAACAGTACAAGTGTTCCCATAATATTCTCAAGCCTACGTCGGAAAGATATGCCTTTTGCCGAGTTCACGTAAATCCCACTGCACGTTCCCATTCTTTGCGTGCAGTCGGCTGCTACTGGTGTTGCTGGTTGTGACTGCTGATAACAGATGCCGTAGCAATCAATTCATGGAGTGAATTGTATGTTTTGAGATAGTCTGTCTCTGACAAGCAAGCGCAGGTGATATAGGTGCGAACACAGGAAGCTTGCAGCCCCTCGCTGCCTGCAGACACAGAGCAGCCACACTGAGAGAGCGGCCTAAGCCGTAGGCGAAATGTGCTCATTCGCTTTGGTGCGACGTGGAACTATAAATAAGGCTGCCACTAGCATGAGCGTTGCGTGAAGTCGGAAAAGTCGACTGCATGGGTGATTGCCAAGTTTGGGGAGTGTTTCGGAGTATGATCAGTGCAATGGAGACGCGGAAACTTGTTGTGGCCCAGTGTTTTGCAGTTGGACGACAAGAGTGGTACACAGTAGCAAAGAGCGAGGCACTGAGATGGCATGAACAATGGAGTGCACAATGGGGCTCGAGATGTGCTTGTTGTCTCAGGTGCTGTGTGATTGTCGACAAGGAGTGAAATGGACCAATTTGTGACCGCCCTTTCAATTTAAGACGTTAAAAACAGACGGAATTTGCATTCGTAATACCAGAGCATCGAAACTACTTGGAACTCTTGTGTATATGAACGTGTCCGCGCCTTTGTACTCTGGTACCTTCGCCGCTACAAACCAACCAACCATCGTGTCCGTGCACATCAGAGTCGCAAAGAATGGAGAATAGGCAGGCTTTCTCGTGTGTGCAGCCGTAGCTTAGTTGGCAGATCGTTCGCTTAGTGTGTGAAAGGTCTCGGGTTCAAGCCCCGGCGCCTACATGTTTTGTGGTCAGTGCATGGTAAGTGCTGGTCGCGGCGAACCTAAGGGCACGCAAGAAGTTGCAAAACCAGCGTCACAGACTGATATGATGTGTACTGACATAAGGAGAGCAAGATGTAAGTGTGGGGACCGGCTGTTATCGAGGTGTCATCGAGTGCAGATCTGTCTAAGGTATCAAGGCTTAACGTCATTGAAGTCTAGAGAGTGGACAACACGTTCGTCATACTCAGAGCGATGTCCGAACTCTATTTTCGACGTTATGCGTGCCACTTTCATTGTGGCCAACTACGATTCGATACAGAATGCACGAAACCTGAAAGACACCCTCACTGATACATAGAGAGTAGGATTTGTCTGCGGAATAATGGGAGTGCAAGGGTCTGTGACGTTGATATGGCTGTATGTAGCACTATTAGTCACAGGGGGTTGGGCGTAGCTCAGGTGGTAGAGCGCTCGGTTGTCGTGCGAGGGGTACTGGGATCGATACCCAGCGCCTCCAGAATTTTTAACACACCTACATTCGCACCTTGCCATGCAAGTGGAATAATTCACAACTAGCAGAGGTGTCTAGGCAGATACAAGCGAACGATTAGCATCCACAATTGGCAAGCGTGCTTTTATTCGTGCGCAGGAAGCACCCTCCTCCCACACCTACACTTAATTTAGAAACAGTACAAGTGTTCCCATAATATTCTCAAGCCTACGTCGGAAAGATATGCTTTTTGCCGAGTTCACGTAAATCCCACTGCACGTTCCCATTCTTTGCGTGCAGTCGGCTGCTACTGGTGTTGCTGGTTGTGACTGCTGATAACAGATGCCGTAGCAATCAATTCATGGAGAGAATTGTATGTTTTGAGATAGTCTGTCTCTGACAAGCAAGCGCAGGTGATATAGGTGCGAACACAGGAAGCTTGCAGCCCCTCGCTGCCTGCAGACACAGAGCAGCCACACTGAGAGAGCGGCCTAAGCCGTAGGCGAAATGTGCTCATTCGCTTTGGTGCGACGTGGAACTATAAATAAGGCTGCCACTAGCGTGAGCGTTGCGTGAAGTCGGAAAAGTCGACTGCATGGGTGATTGCCAAGTTTGGGGAGTGTTTCGGAGTATGATCAGTGCAATGGAGACGCGGAAACTTGTTGTGGCCCAGTGTTTTGCAGTTGGACGACAAGAGTGGTACACAGTAGCAAAGAGCGAGGCACTGAGATGGCATGAACAATGGAGTGCACAATGGGGCTCGAGATGTGCTTGTTGTCTCAGGTGCTGTGTGATTGTCGACAAGGAGTGAAATGGACCAATTTGTGACCGCCCTTTCAATTAAAGACGTTAAAAACAGACGGAATTTGCATTCGTAATACCAGAGCATCGAAACTACTTGGAACTCTTGTGTATATGAACGTGTCCGCGCCTTTGTACTCTGGTACCTTCGCCGCTACAAACCAACCAACCATCGTGTCCGTGCACATCAGAGTCGCAAAGAATGGAGAATAGGCAGGCTTTGTCGTGTGTGCAGCCGTAGCTCAGTTGGCAGATCGTTCGCTTAGTGTGTGAAAGGTCTCGGGTTCAAGCCCCGGCGCCTACATGTTTTGTGGTCAGTGCATGGTAAGTGCTGGTCGCGGCGAACCTAAGGGCACGCAAGAAGTTGCAAAACCAGCGTCACAGACTGATATGATGTGTACTGACATAAGGAGAGCAAGATGTAAGTGTGGGGACCGGCTGTTATCGAGGTGTCATCGAGTGCAGATCTGTCTAAGGTATCAAGGCTTAACGTCATTGAAGTCTAGAGAGTGGACAACACGTTCGTCATACTCAGAGCGATGTCCGAACTCTATTTTCGACGTTATGCGTGCCACTTTCATTGTGGCCAACTACGATTCGATACAGAATGCACGAAACCTGAAAGACACCCTCACTGATACATAGAGAGTAGGATTTGTCTGCGGAATAATGGGAGTGCAAGGGTCTGTGACGTTGATATGGCTGTATGTAGCACTATTAGTCACAGGGGGGGTGGGCGTAGCTCAGGTGGTAGAGCGCTCGGTTGTCGTGCGAGGGGTACTGGGATCGATACCCAGCGCCTCCAGAATTTTTAACACACCTACATTCGCACCTTGCCATGCAAGTGGAATAATTCACAACTAGCAGAGGTGTCTAGGCAGATACAAGCGAACGATTAGCATCCACAATTGGCAAGCGTGCTTTTATTCGTGCGCAGGAAGCACCCTCCTCCCACACCTACACTTAATTTAGAAACAGTACAAGTGTTCCCATAATATTCTCAAGCCTACGTCGGAAAGATATGCTTTTTGCCGAGTTCACGTAAATCCCACTGCACGTTCCCATTCTTTGCGTGCAGTCGGCTGCTACTGGTGTTGCTGGTTGTGACTGCTGATAACAGATGCCGTAGCAATCAATTCATGGAGTGAATTGTATGTTTTGAGATAGTCTGTCTCTGACAAGCAAGCGCAGGTGATATAGGTGCGAACACAGGAAGCTTGCAGCCCCTCGCTGCCTGCAGACACAGAGCAGCCACACTGAGAGAGCGGCCTAAGCCGTAGGCGAAATGTGCTCATTCGCTTTGGTGCGACGTGGAACTATAAATAAGGCTGCCACTAGCGTGAGCGTTGCGTGAAGTCGGAAAAGTCGACTGCATGGGTGATTGCCAAGTTTGGGGAGTGTTTCGGAGTATGATCAGTGCAATGGAGACGCGGAAACTTGTTGTGGCCCAGTGTTTTGCAGTTGGACGACAAGAGTGGTACACAGTAGCAAAGAGCGAGGCACTGAGATGGCATGAACAATGGAGTGCACAATGGGGCTCGAGATGTGCTTGTTGTCTCAGGTGCTGTGTGATTGTCGACAAGGAGTGAAATGGACCAATTTGTGACCGCCCTTTCAATTTAAGACGTTAAAAACAGACGGAATTTGCATTCGTAATACCAGAGCATCGAAACTACTTGGAACTCTTGTGTATATGAACGTGTCCGCGCCTTTGTACTCTGGTACCTTCGCCGCTACAAACCAACCAACCATCGTGTCCGTGCACATCAGAGTCGCAAAGAATGGAGAATAGGCAGGCTTTGTCGTGTGTGCAGCCGTAGCTCAGTTGGCAGATCGTTCGCTTAGTGTGTGAAAGGTCTCGGGTTCAAGCCCCGGCGCCTACATGTTTTGTGGTCAGTGCATGGTAAGTGCTGGTCGCGGCGAACCTAAAGGCACGCAAGAAGTTGCAAAACCAGCGTCACAGACTGATATGATGTGTACTGACATAAGGAGAGCAAGATGTAAGTGTGGGGACCGGCTGTCATCGAGGTGTCATCGAGTGCAGATCTGTCTAAGGTATCAAGGCTTAACGTCATTGAAGTCTAGAGAGTGGACAACACGTTCGTCATACTCAGAGCGATGTCCGAACTCTATTTTCGACGTTATGCGTGCCACTTTCATTGTGGCCAACTACGATTCGATACAGAATGCACGAAACCTGAAAGACACCCTCACTGATACATAGAGAGTAGGATTTGTCTGCGGAATAATGGGAGTGCAAGGGTCTGTGACGTTGATATGGCTGTATGTAGCACTATTAGTCACAGGGGGGGGTGGGCGTAGCTCAGGTGGTAGAGCGCTCGGTTGTCGTGCGAGGGGTACTGGGATCGATACCCAGCGCCTCCAGAATTTTTAACACACCTACATTCGCACCTTGCCATGCAAGTGGAATAATTCACAACTAGCAGAGGTGTCTAGGCAGATACAAGCGAACGATTAGCATCCACAATTGGCAAGCGTGCTTTTATTCGTGCGCAGGAAGCACCCTCCTCCCACACCTACACTTAATTTAGAAACAGTACAAGTGTTCCCATAATATTCTCAAGCCTACGTCGGAAAGATATGCTTTTTGCCGAGTTCACGTAAATCCCACTGCACGTTCCCATTCTTTGCGTGCAGTCGGCTGCAACTGGTGTTGCTGGTTGTGACTGCTGATAACAGATGCCGTAGCAATCAATTCATGGAGTGAATTGTATGTTTTGAGATAGTCTGTCTCTGACAAGCAAGCGCAGGTGATATAGGTGCGAACACAGGAAGCTTGCAGCCCCTCGCTGCATGCAGACACAGAGCAGCCACACTGAGAGAGCGGCCTAAGCCGTAGGCGAAATGTGCTCATTCGCTTTGGTGCGACGTGGAACTATAAATAAGGCTGCCACTAGCGTGAGCGTTGCGTGAAGTCGGAAAAGTCGACTGCATGGGTGATTGCCAAGTTTGGGGAGTGTTTCGGAGTATGATCAGTGCAATGGAGACGCGGAAACTTGTTGTGGCCCAGTGTTTTGCAGTTGGACGACAAGAGTGGTACACAGTAGCAAAGAGCGAGGCACTGAGATGGCATGAACAATGGAGTGCACAATGGGGCTCGAGATGTGCTTGTTGTCTCAGGTGCTGTGTGATTGTCGACAAGGAGTGAAATGGACCAATTTGTGACCGCCCTTTCAATTTAAGACGTTAAAAACAGACGGAATTTGCATTCGTAATACCAGAGCATCGAAACTACTTGGAACTCTTGTGTATATGAACGTGTCCGCGCCTTTGTACTCTGGTACCTTCGCCGCTACAAACCAACCAACCATCGTGTCCGTGCACATCAGAGTCGCAAAGAATGGAGAATAGGCAGGCTTTGTCGTGTGTGCAGCCGTAGCTCAGTTGGCAGATCGTTCGCTTAGTGTGTGAAAGGTCTCGGGTTCAAGCCCCGGCGCCTACATGTTTTGTGGTCAGTGCATGGTAAGTGCTGGTCGCGGCGAACCTAAAGGCACGCAAGAAGTTGCAAAACCAGCGTCACAGACTGATATGATGTGTACTGACATAAGGAGAGCAAGATGTAAGTGTGGGGACCGGCTGTCATCGAGGTGTCATCGAGTGCAGATCTGTCTAAGGTATCAAGGCTTAACGTCATTGAAGTCTAGAGAGTGGACAACACGTTCGTCATACTCAGAGCGATGTCCGAACTCTATTTTCGACGTTATGCGTGCCACTTTCATTGTGGCCAACTACGATTCGATACAGAATGCACGAAACCTGAAAGACACCCTCACTGATACATAGAGAGTAGGATTTGTCTGCGGAATAATGGGAGTGCAAGGGTCTGTGACGTTGATATGGCTGTATGTAGCACTATTAGTCACAAGGGGGGGTGGGCGTAGCTCAGGTGGTAGAGCGCTCGGTTGTCGTGCGAGGGGTACTGGGATCGATACCCAGCGCCTCCAGAATTTTTAACACACCTACATTCGCACCTTGCCATGCAAGTGGAATAATTCACAACTAGCAGAGGTGTCTAGGCAGATACAAGCGAACGATTAGCATCCACAATTGGCAAGCGTGCTTTTATTCGTGCGCAGGAAGCACCCTCCTCCCACACCTACACTTAATTTAGAAACAGTACAAGTGTTCCCATAATATTCTCAAGCCTACGTCGGAAAGATATGCTTTTTGCCGAGTTCACGTAAATCCCACTGCACGTTCCCATTCTTTGCGTGCAGTCGGCTGCAACTGGTGTTGCTGGTTGTGACTGCTGATAACAGATGCCGTAGCAATCAATTCATGGAGTGAATTGTATGTTTTGAGATAGTCTGTCTCTGACAAGCAAGCGCAGGTGATATAGGTGCGAACACAGGAAGCTTGCAGCCCCTCGCTGCCTGCAGACACAGAGCAGCCACACTGAGAGAGCGGCCTAAGCCGTAGGCGAAATGTGCTCATACGCTTTGGTGGGATGTGGAACTATAAATAAGGCTGCCACTAGCGTGAGCGTCGTGTAAAGTCGGAAAAGTCGGCTGCATGGGTGATTGCCAAGTTTGGGGAGCGTTTCGGAGTATGATCAGTGCAATGGAGACGCGGAAACTTGTTGTGGCCCAGTGTTTTGCAGTTGGACGACAAGAGTGGTACACAGTAGCAAAGAGCGAGGCACTGAGATGGCATGAACAATGGAGTGCACAATGGGGCTCGAGATGTGCTTGTTATCTCAGGTGCTGTGTGATTGTCGACAAGGAGTGAAATGGACCAATTTGTGACCGCCCTTTCAATTTAAGACGTTAAAAACAGACGGAATTTGCATTCGTAATACCAGAGCATCGAAACTACTTGGAACTCTTGTGTATATGAACGTGTCCGCGCCTTTGTACTCTGGTACCTTCGCCGCTACAAACCAACCAACCATCGTGTCCGTGCACATCAGAGTCGCAAAGAATGGAGAATAGGCATGCTTTGTCGTGTGTGCAGCCGTAGCTCAGTTGGCAGATCGTTCGCTTAGTGTGTGAAAGGTCTCGGGTTCAAGCCCCGGCGCCTACATGTTTTGTGGTCAGTGCATGGTAAGTGCTGGTCGCGGCGAACCTAAAGGCACGCAAGAAGTTGCAAAACCAGCGTCACAGACTGATATGATGTGTACTGACATAAGGAGAGCAAGATGTAAGTGTGGGGACCGGCTGTTATCGAGGTGTCATCGAGTGCAGATCTGTCTAAGGTATCAAGGCTTAACGTCATTGAAGTCTAGAGAGTGGACAACACGCTCGTCATACTCAGAGCGATGTCCGAACTCTATTTTCGACGTTATGCGTGCCACTTTCATTGTGGCCAACTACGATTCGATACAGAATGCACGAAACCTGAAAGACACCCTCACTGATACATAGAGAGTAGGATTTGTCTGCGGAATAATGGGAGTGCAAGGGTCTGTGACGTTGATATGGCTGTATGTAGCACTATTAGTCACAGGGGGGGTGGGCGTAGCTCAGGTGGTAGAGCGCTCGGTTGTCGTGTGAGGGGTACTGGGATCGATACCCAGCGCCTCCAGAATTTTTAACACACCTACATTCGCACCTTGCCATGCAAGTGGAATAATTCACAACTAGCAGAGGTGTCTAGGCAGATACAAGCGAACGATTAGCATCCACAATTGGCAAGCGTGCTTTTATTCGTGTGCAGGAAGCACCTTCCTCGCACACCTACACTTAATTTAGAAACAGTACAAGTGTTCCCATAATATTCTCAAGCCTACGTCGGAAAGATATGCCTTTTGCCGAGTTCACGTAAATCCCACTGCACGTTCCCATTCTTTGCGTGCAGTCGGCTGCTACTGGTGTTGCTGGTTGTGACTGCTGATAACAGATGCCGTAGCAATCAATTCATGGAGTGAATTGTATGTTTTGAGATAGTCTGTCTCTGACAAGCAAGCGCAGGTGATATAGGTGCGAACACAGGAAGCTTGCAGCCCCTCGCTGCCTGCAGACACAGAGCAGCCACACTGAGAGAGCGGCCTAAGCCGTAGGCGAAATGTGCTCATTCGCTTTGGTGCGACGTGGAACTATAAATAAGGCTGCCACTAGCGTGAGCGTTGCGTGAGCGTCGTGTAAAGTCGGAAAAGTCGGCTGTATGGGTGATTGCCAAGTTTGGGGAGCGTTTCGGAGTATGATCAGTGCAATGGAGACGCGGAAACTTGTTGTGGCCCAGTGTTTTGCAGTTGGACGACAAGAGTGGTACACAGTAGCAAAGAGCGAGGCACTGAGATGGCATGAACAATGGAGTGCACAATGGGGCTCGAGATGTGCTTGTTATCTCAGGTGCTGTGTGATTGTCGACAAGGAGTGAAATGGACCAATTTGTGACCGCCCTTTCAATTTAAGACGTTAAAAACAGACGGAATTTGCATTCGTAATACCAGAGCATCGAAACTACTTGGAACTCTTGTGTATATGAACGTGTCCGCGCCTTTGTACTCTGGTACCTTCGCCGCTACAAACCAACCAACCATCGTGTCCGTGCACATCAGAGTCGCAAAGAATGGAGAATAGGCAGGCTTTGTCGTGTGTGCAGCCGTAGCTCAGTTGGCAGATCGTTCGCTTAGTGTGTGAAAGGTCTCGGGTTCAAGCCCCGGCGCCAAATGTTTTGTGGTCAGTGCATGGTAAGTGCTGGTCGCGGCGAACCTAAAGGCACGCAAGAAGTTGCAAAACCAGCGTCACAGACTGATATGATGTGTACTGACATAAGGAGAGCAAGATGTAAGTGTGGGGACCGGCTGTTATCGAGGTGTCATCGAGTGCAGATCTGTCTAAGGTATCAAGGCTTAACGTCATTGAAGTCTAGAGAGTGGACAACACGTTCGTCATACTCAGAGCGATGTCCGAACTCTATTTTCGACGTTATGCGTGCCACTTTCATTGTGGCCAACTACGATTCGATACAGAATGCACGAAACCTGAAAGACACCCTCACTGATACATAGAGAGTAGGATTTGTCTGCGGAATAATGGGAGTGCAAGGGTCTGTGACGTTGATATGGCTGTATGTAGCACTATTAGTCACCGGCGAGGTGGGCGTAGCTCAGGTGGTAGAGCGCTCGGTTGTCGTGCGAGAGGTACTGGGATCGATACCCAGCGCCTCCAGAATCTTTAACACACCTACATTCGCACCTTGCCATGCAAGTGGAATAATTCACAACTAGCAGAGGTGTCTAGGCAGATACAAGCGAACGATTAGCATCCACAATTGGCAAGCGTGCTTTTATTCGTGCGCAGGAAGCACCCTCCTCCCACACCTACACTTAATTTAGAAACAGTACAAGTGTTCCCATAATATTCTCAAGCCTACGTCGGAAAGATATGCCTTTTGCCGAGTTCACGTAAATCCCACTGCACGTTCCCATTCTTTGCGTGCAGTCGGCTGCTACTGGTGTTGCTGGTTGTGACTGCTGATAACAGATGCCGTAGCAATCAATTCATGGAGTGAATTGTATGTTTTGAGATAGTCTGTCTCTGACAAGCAAGCGCAGGTGATATAGGTGCGAACACAGGAAGCTTGCAGCCCCTCGCTGCCTGCAGACACAGAGCAGCCACACTGAGAGAGCGGCCTAAGCCGTAGGCGAAATGTGCTCATTCGCTTTGGTGCGACGTGGAACTATAAATAAGGCTGCCACTAGCGTGAGCGTCGTGTAAAGTCGGAAAAGTCGGCTGCATGGGTGATTGCCAAGTTTGGGGAGCGTTTCGGAGTATGATCAGTGCAATGGAGACGCGGAAACTTGTTGTGGCCCAGTGTTTTGCAGTTGGACGACAAGAGTGGTACACAGTAGTAAAGAGCGAGGCACTGAGATGGCATGAACAATGGAGTGCACAATGGGGCTCGAGATGTGCTTGTTATCTCAGGTGCTGTGTGATTGTCGACAAGGAGTGAAATGGACCAATTTGTGACCGCCCTTTCAATTTAAGACGTTAAAAACAGACGGAATTTGCATTCGTAATACCAGAGCATCGAAACTACTTGGAACTCTTGTGTATATGAACGTGTCCGCGCCTTTGTACTCTGGTACCTTCGCCGCTACAAACCAACCAACCATCGTGTCCGTGCACATCAGAGTCGCAAAGAATGGAGAATAGGCAGGCTTTGTCGTGTGTGCAGCCGTAGCTCAGTTGGCAGATCGTTCGCTTAGTGTGTGAAAGGTCTCGGGTTCAAGCCCCGGCGCCTACATGTTTTGTGGTCAGTGCATGGTAAGTGCTGGTCGCGGCGAACCTAAAGGCACGCAAGAAGTTGCAAAACCAGCGTCACAGACTGATATGATGTGTACTGACATAAGGAGAGCAAGATGTAAGTGTGGGGACCGGCTGTTATCGAGGTGTCATCGAGTGCAGATCTGTCTAAGGTATCAAGGCTTAACGTCATTGAAGTCTAGAGAGTGGACAACACGTTCGTCATACTCAGAGCGATGTCCGAACTCTATTTTCGACGTTATGCGTGCCACTTTCATTGTGGCCAACTACGATTCGATACAGAATGCACGAAACCTGAAAGACACCCTCACTGATACATAGAGAGTAGGATTTGTCTGCGGAATAATGGGAGTGCAAGGGTCTGTGACGTTGATATGGCTGTATGTAGCACTATTAGTCACAGGGGGGGTGGGCGTAGCTCAGGTGGTAGAGCGCTCGGTTGTCGTGCGAGGGGTACTGGGATCGATACCCAGCGCCTCCAGAATTTTTAACACACCTACATTCGCACCTTGCCATGCAAGTGGAATAATTCACAACTGGCAGAGGTGTCTAGGCAGATACAAGCGAACGATTAGCATCCACAATTGGCAAGCGTGCTTTTATTCGTGCGCAGGAAGCACCTTCCTCGCACACCTACACTTAATTTAGAAACAGTACAAGTGTTCCCATAATATTCTCAAGCCTACGTCGGAAAGATATGCCTTTTGCCGAGTTCACGTAAATCCCACTGCACGTTCCCATTCTTTGCGTGCAGTCGGCTGCTACTGGTGTTGCTGGTTGTGACTGCTGATAACAGATGCCGTAGCAATCAATTCATGGAGTGAATTGTATGTTTTGAGATAGTCTGTCTCTGACAAGCAAGCGCAGGTGATATAGGTGCGAACACAGGAAGCTTGCAGCCCCTCGCTGCCTGCAGACACAGAGCAGCCACACTGAGAGAGCGGCCTAAGCCGTAGGCGAAATGTGCTCATTCGCTTTGGTGCGACGTGGAACTATAAATAAGGCTGCCACTAGCGTGAGCGTTGCGTGAGTGTCGTGTAAAGTCGGAAAAGTCGGCTGTATGGGTGATTGCCAAGTTTGGGGAGCGTTTCGGAGTATGATCAGTGCAATGGAGACGCGGAAACTTGTTGTGGCCCAGTGTTTTGCAGTTGGACGACAAGAGTGGTACACAGTAGCAAAGAGCGAGGCACTGAGATGGCATGAACAATGGAGTGCACAATGGGGCTCGAGATGTGCTTGTTATCTCAGGTGCTGTGTGATTGTCGACAAGGAGTGAAATGGACCAATTTGTGACCGCCCTTTCAATTTAAGACGTTAAAAACAGACGGAATTTGCATTCGTAATACCAGAGCATCGAAACTACTTGGAACTCTTGTGTATATGAACGTGTCCGCGCCTTTGTACTCTGGTACCTTCGCCGCTACAAACCAACCAACCATCGTGTCCGTGCACATCAGAGTCGCAAAGAATGGAGAATAGGCAGGCTTTGTCGTGTGTGCAGCCGTAGCTCAGTTGGCAGATCGTTCGCTTAGTGTGTGAAAGGTCTCGGGTTCAAGCCCCGGCGCCTACATGTTTTGTGGTCAGTGCATGGTAAGTGCTGGTCGCGGCGAACCTAAAGGCACGCAAGAAGTTGCAAAACCAGCGTCACAGACTGATATGATGTGTACTGACATAAGGAGAGCAAGATGTAAGTGTGGGGACCGGCTGTTATCGAGGTGTCATCGAGTGCAGATCTGTCTAAAGTATCAAGGCTTAACGTCATTGAAGTCTAGAGAGTGGACAACACGTTCGTCATACTCAGAGCGATGTCCGAACTCTATTTTCGACGTTATGCGTGCCACTTTCATTGTGGCCAACTACGATTCGATACAGAATGCACGAAACCTGAAAGACACCCTCACTGATACATAGAGAGTAGGATTTGTCTGCGGAATAATGGGAGTGCAAGGGTCTGTGACGTTGATATGGCTGTATGTAGCACTATTAGTCACAGAGGGGGGTGGGCGTAGCTCAGGTGGTAGAGCGCTCGGTTGTCGTGCGAGGGGTACTGGGATCGATACCCAGCGCCTCCAGAATTTTTAACACACCTACATTCGCACCTTGCCATGCAAGTGGAATAATTCACAACTGGCAGAGGTGTCTAGGCAGATACAAGCGAACGATTAGCATCCACAATTGGCAAGCGTGCTTTTATTCGTGCGCAGGAAGCACCCTCCTCCCACACCTACACTTAATTTAGAAACAGTACAAGTGTTCCCATAATATTCTCAAGCCTACGTCGGAAAGATATGCCTTTTGCCGAGTTTACGTAAATCCCACTGCACGTTCCCATTCTTTGCGTGCAGTCGGCTGCTACTGGTGTTGCTGGTTGTGACTGCTGATGCCGTAGCAATCAATTCATGGAGTGAATTGTATGTTTTGAGATAGTCTGTCTCTGACAAGCAAGCGCAGGTGATATAGGTGCGAACACAGGAAGCTTGCAGCCCCTCGCTGCCTGCAGACACAGAGCAGCCACACTGAGAGAGCGGCCTAAGCCGTAGGCGAAATGTGCTCATTCGCTTTGGTGCGACGTGGAACTATAAATAAGGCTGCCACTAGCGTGAGCGTCGTGTAAAGTCGGAAAAGTCGGCTGCATGGGTGATTGCCAAGTTTGGGGAGCGTTTCGGAGTATGATCAGTGCATTGGAGACGCGGAAACTTGTTGTGGCCCAGTGTTTTGCAGTTGGACGACAAGAGTGGTACACAGTAGCAAAGAGCGAGGCAGTGAGATGGCATGAACAATGGAGTGCACAATGGGGCTCGAGATGTGCTTGTTATCTCAGGTGCTGTGTGATTGTCGACAAGGAGTGAAATGGACCAATTTGTGACCGCCCTTTCAATTTAAGACGTTAAAAACAGACGGAATTTGCATTCGTAATACCAGAGCATCGAAACTACTTGGAACTCTTGTGTATATGAACGTGTCCGCGCCTTTGTACTCTGGTACCTTCGCCGCTACAAACCAACCAACCATCGTGTCCGTGCACATCAGAGTCGCAAAGAATGGAGAATAGGCAGGCTTTGTCGTGTGTGCAGCCGTAGCTCAGTTGGCAGATCGTTCGCTTAGTGTGTGAAAGGTCTCGGGTTCAAGCCCCGGCGCCTACATGTTTTGTGGTCAGTGCATGGTAAGTGCTGGTCGCGGCGAACCTAAAGGCACGCAAGAAGTTGCAAAACCAGCGTCACAGACTGATATGATGTGTACTGACATAAGGAGAGCAAGATGTAAGTATGGGGACTGGCTGTTATCGAGGTGTCATCGAGTGCAGATCTGTCTAAGGTATCAAGGCTTAACGTCATTGAAGTCTAGAGAGTGGACAACACGTTCGTCATACTCAGAGCGATGTCCGAACTCTATTTTCGACGTTATGCGTGCCACTTTCATTGTGGCCAACTACGATTCGATACAGAATGCACGAAACCTGAAAGACACCCTCACTGATACATAGAGAGTAGGATTTGTCTGCGGAATAATGGGAGTGCAAGGGTCCGTGACGTTGATATGGCTGTATGTAGCACTATTAGTCACAGGGGGGGTGGGCGTAGCTCAGGTGGTAGAGCGCTCGGTTGTCGTGCGAGGGGTACTGGGATCGATACCCAGCGCCTCCAGAATTTTTAACACACCTACATTCGCACCTTGCCATGCAAGTGGAATAATTCACAACTGGCAGAGGTGTCTAGGCAGATACAAGCGAACGATTAGCATCCACAATTGGCAAGCGTGCTTTTATTCGTGCGCAGGAAGCACCCTCCTCCCACACCTACACTTAATTTAGAAACAGTACAAGTGTTCCCAGAATATTCTCAAGCCTACGTCGGAAAGATATGCCTTTTGCCGAGTTCACGTAAATCCCACTGCACGTTCCCATTCTTTGCGTGCAGTCGGCTGCTACTGGTGTTGCTGGTTGTGACTGCTGATAACAGATGCCGTAGCAATCAATTCATGGAGTGAATTGTATGTTTTGAGATAGTCTGTCTCTGACAAGCAAGCGCAGGTGATATAGGTGCGAACACAGGAAGCTTGCAGCCCCTCGCTGCCTGCAGACACAGAGCAGCCACACTGAGAGAGCGGCCTAAGCCGTAGGCGAAATGTGCTCATTCGCTTTGGTGCGACGTGGAACTATAAATAAGGCTGCCACTAGCGTGAGCGTCGTGTAAAGTCGGAAAAGTCGGCTGCATGGGTGATTGCCAAGTTTGGGGAGCGTTTCGGAGTATGATCAGTGCAATGGAGACGCGGAAACTTGTTGTGGCCCAGTGTTTTGCAGTTGGACGACAAGAGTGGTACACAGTAGCAAAGAGCGAGGCACTGAGATGGCATGAACAATGGAGTGCACAATGGGGCTCGAGATGTGCTTGTTATCTCAGGTGCTGTGTGATTGTCGACAAGGAGTGAAATGGACCAATTTGTGACCGCCCTTTCAATTTAAGACGTTAAAAACAGACGGAATTTGCATTCGTAATACCAGAGCATCGAAACTACTTGGAACTCTTGTGTATATGAACGTGTCCGCGCCTTTGTACTCTGGTACCTTCGCCGCTACAAACCAACCAACCATCGTGTCCGTGCACATCAGAGTCGCAAAGAATGGAGATTAGGCAGGCTTTGTCGTGTGTGCAGCCGTAGTTCAGTTGGCAGATCGTTCGCTTAGTGTGTGAAAGGTCTCGGGTTCAAGCCCCGGCGCCTACATGTTTTGTGGTCAGTGCATGGTAAGTGCTGGTCGCGGCGAACCTAAAGGCACGCAAGAAGTTGCAAAACCAGCGTCACAGACTGATATGATGTGTACTGACATAAGGAGAGCAAGATGTAAGTGTGGGGACCGGCTGTTATCGAGGTGTCATCGAGTGCAGATCTGTCTAAGGTATCAAGGCTTAACGTCATTGAAGTCTAGAGAGTGGACAACACGTTCGTCATACTCAGAGCGATGTCCGAACTCTATTTTCGACGTTATGCGTGCCACTTTCATTGTGGCCAACTACGATTCGATACAGAATGCACGAAACCTGAAAGACACCCTCACTGATACATAGAGAGTAGGATTTGTCTGCGGAATAATGGGAGTGCAAGGGTCTGTGACGTTGATATGGCTGTATGTAGCACTATTAGTCACAGGGGTGGTGGGCGTAGCTCAGGTGGTAGAGCGCTCGGTTGTCGTGCGAGGGGTACTGGGATCGATACCCAGCGCCTCCAGAATTTTTAACACACCTACATTCGCACCTTGCCATGCAAGTGGAATAATTCACAACTAGCAGAGGTGTCTAGGCAGATACAAGCGAACGATTAGCATCCACAATTGGCAAGCGTGCTTTTATTCGTGCGCAGGAAGCACCCTCCTCCCACACCTACACTTAATTTAGAAACAGTACAAGTGTTCCCATAATATTCTCAAGCCTACGTCGGAAAGATATGCCTTTTGCCGAGTTCACGTAAATCCCACTGCACGTTCCCATTCTTTGCGTGCAGTCGGCTGCTACTGGTGTTGCTGGTTGTGACTGCTGATAACAGATGCCGTAGCAATCAATTCATGGAGTGAATTGTATGTTTTGAGATAGTCTGTCTCTGACAAGCAAGCGCAGGTGATATAGGTGCGAACACAGGAAGCTTGCAGCCCCTCGCTGCCTGCAGACACAGAGCAGCCACACTGAGAGAGCGGCCTAAGCCGTAGGCGAAATGTGCTCATTCGCTTTGGTGCGACGTGGAACTATAAATAAGGCTGCCACTAGCGTGAGCGCCGTGTAAAGTCGGAAAAGTCGGCTGCATGGGTGATTGCCAAGTTTGGGGAGCGTTTCGGAGTATGATCAGTGCAATGGAGACGCGGAAACTTGTTGTGGCCCAGTGTTTTGCAGTTGGACGACAAGAGTGGTACACAGTAGCAAAGAGCGAGGCACTGAGATGGCATGAACAATGGAGTGCACAATGGGGCTCGAGATGTGGTTGTTATCTCAGGTGCTGTGTGATTGTCGACAAGGAGTGAAATGGACCAATTTGTGACCGCCCTTTCAATTTAAGACGTTAAAAACAGACGGAATTTGCATTCGTAATACCAGAGCATCGAAACTACTTGGAACTCTTGTGTATATGAACGTGTCCGCGCCTTTGTACTCTGGTACCTTCGCCGCTACAAACCAACCAACCATCGTGTCCGTGCACATCAGAGTCGCAAAGAATGGAGAATAGGCAGGCTTTGTCGTGTGTGCAGCCGTAGCTCAGTTGGCAGATCGTTCGCTTAGTGTGTGAAAGGTCTCGGGTTCAAGCCCCGGCGCCTACATGTTTTGTGGTCAGTGCATGGTAAGTGCTGGTCGCGGCGAACCTAAAGGCACGCAAGAAGTTGCAAAACCAGCGTCACAGACTGATATGATGTGTACTGACATAAGGATAGCAAGATGTAAGTGTGGGGACCGGCTGTTATCGAGGTGTCATCGAGTGCAGATCTGTCTAAGGTATCAAGGCTTAACGTCATTGAAGTCTAGAGAGTGGACAACACGTTCGTCATACTCAGAGCGATGTCCGAACTCTATTTTCGACGTTATGCGTGCCACTTTCATTGTGGCCAACTACGATTCGATACAGAATGCACGAAACCTGAAAGACACCCTCACTGATACATAGAGAGTAGGATTTGTCTGCGGAATAATGGGAGTGCAAGGGTCTGTGACGTTGATATGGCTGTATATAGCACTATTAGTCACAGGGGTGGTGGGCGTAGCTCAGGTGGTAGAGCGCTCGGTTGTCGTGCGAGGGGTACTGGGATCGATACCCAGCGCCTCCAGAATTTTTAACACACCTACATTCGCACCTTGCCATGCAAGTGGAATAATTCACAACTAGCAGAGGTGTCTAGGCAGATACAAGCGAACGATTAGCATCCACAATTGGCAAGCGTGCTTTTATTCGTGCGCAGGAAGCTCCCTCCTCCCACACCTACACTTAATTTAGAAACAGTACAAGTGTTCCCATAATATTCTCAAGCCTACGTCGGAAAGATATGCCTTTTGCCGAGTTCACGTAAATCCCACTGCACGTTCCCATTCTTTGCGTCCAGTCGGCTGCTACTGGTGTTGCTGGTTGTGACTGCTGATAACAGATGCCGTAGCAATCAATTCATGGAGTGAATTGTATGTTTTGAGACAGTCTGTCTCTGACAAGCAAGCGCAGGTGATATAGGTGCGAACACAGGAAGCTTGCAGCCCCTCGCTGCCTGCTGACACAGAGCAGCCACACTGAGAGAGCGGCCTAAGCCGTAGGCGAAATGTGCCCATTCGCTTTGGTGCGACGTGGAACTATAAATAAGGCTGCCACTAGCGTGAGCGTCGTGTAAAGTCGGAAAAGTCGGCTGCATGGGTGATTGCCAAGGTTGAGGAGCGTTTCGGAGTATGATCAGTGCAAATGAGACGCGGAAACTTGTTGTGGCCCAGTGTTTTGCAGTTGGACGACAAGAGTGGTACACAGTAGCAAAGAGCGAGGCACTGAGATGGCATGAACAATGGAGTGCACAATGGGGCTCGAGATGTGCTTGTTATCTCAGGTGCTGTGTGATTGTCGACAAGGAGTGAAATGGACCAATTTGTGACCGCCCTTTCAATTTAAGACGTTAAAAACAGACGGAATTTGCATTCGTAATACCAGAGCATCGAAACTACTTGGAACTCTTGTGTATATGAACGTGTCCGCGCCTTTGTACTCTGGTACCTTCGCCGCTACAAACCAACCAACCATCGTGTCCGTGCACATCAGAGTCGCAAAGAATGGAGAATAGGCAGGCTTTGTCGTGTGTGCAGCCGTAGCTCAGTTGGCAGATCGTTCGCTTAGTGTGTGAAAGGTTTCGGGTTCAAGCCCCGGCGCCTACAAGTTTTGTGGTCAGTGCATGGTAAGTGCTGGTCGCGGCAAACCTAAAGGCACGCAAGAAGTTGCAAAACCAGCGTCACAGACTGATATGATGTGTACTGACATAAGGAGAGCAAGATGTAAGTGTGGGGACCGGCTGTTATCGAGGTGTCATCGAGTGCAGATCTGTCTAAGGTATCAAGGCTTAACGTCATTGAAGTCTAGAGAGTGGACAACACGTTCGTCATACTCAGAGCGATGTCCGAACTCTATTTTCGACGTTATGCGTGCCACTTTCATTGTGGCCAACTACGATTCGATACAGAATGCACGAAACCTGAAAGACACCCTCACTGATACATAGAGAGTAGGATTTGTCTGCGGAATAATGGGAGTGCAAGGGTCTGTGACGTTGATATGGCTGTATGTAGCACTATTAGTCACAGGGGGGGTGGGCGTAGCTCAGGTGGTAGAGCGCTCGGTTGTCGTGCGAGGGGTACTGGGATCGATACCCAGCGCCTCCAGAATTTTTAACACACCTACATTCGCACCTTGCCATGCAAGTGGAATAATTCACAACTGGCAGAGGTGTCTAGGCAGATACAAGCGAACGATTAGCATCCACAATTGGCAAGCGTGCTTTTATTCGTGCGCAGGAAGCACCCTCCTCCCACACCTACACTTAATTTAGAAACAGTACAAGTGTTCCCATAAAATTCTCAAGCCTACGTCGGAAAGATATGCCTTTTGCCGAGTTCACGTAAATCCCACTGCACGTTCCCATTCTTTGCGTGCAGTCGGCTGCTACTGGTGTTGCTGGTTGTGACTGCTGATAACAGATGCCGTAGCAATCAATTCATGGAGTGAATTGTATGTTTTGAGATAGTCTGTCTCTGACAAGCAAGCGCAGGTGATATAGGTGCGAACACAGGAAGCTTGCAGCCCCTCGCTGCCTGCAGACACAGAGCAGCCACACTGAGAGAGCGGCCTAAGCCGTAGGCGAAATGTGCTCATTCGCTTTGGTGCGACGTGGAACTATAAATAAGGCTGCCACTAGCGTGAGCGTCGTGTAAAGTCGGAAAAGTCGGCTGCATGGGTGATTGCCAAGTTTGGGGAGCGTTTCGGAGTATGATCAGTGCAATGGAGACGCGGAAACTTGTTGTGGCCCAGTGTTTTGCAGTTGGACGACAAGAGTGGTACACAGTAGCAAAGAGCGAGGCACTGAGATGGCATGAACAATGGAGTGCACAATGGGGCTCGAGATGTGGTTGTTATCTCAGGTGCTGTGTGATTGTCGACAAGGAGTGAAATGGACCAATTTGTGACCGCCCTTTCAATTTAAGACGTTAAAAACAGACGGAATTTGCATTCGTAATACCAGAGCATCGAAACTACTTGGAACTCTTGTGTATATGAACGTGTTCGCGCCTTTGTACTCTGGTACCTTCGCCGCTACAAACCAACCAACCATCGTGTCCGTGCACATCAGAGTCGCAAAGAATGGAGAATAGGCAGGCTTTGTCGTGTGTGCAGCCGTAGCTCAGTTGGCAGATCGTTCGCTTAGTGTGTGAAAGGTCTCGGGTTGAAGCCCCGGCGCCTACATGTTTTGTGGTCAGTGCATGGTAAGTGCTGGTCGCGGCGAACCTAAAGGCACGCAAGAAGTTGCAAAACCAGCGTCACAGACTGATATGATGTGTACTGACATAAGGAGAGCAAGATGTAAGTGTGGGGACCGGCTGTTATCGAGGTGTCATCGAGTGCAGATCTGTCTAAGGTATCAAGGCTTAACGTCATTGAAGTCTAGAGAGTGGACAACACGTTCGTCATACTCAGAGCGATGTCCGAACTCTATTTTCGACGTTATGCGTGCCACTTTCATTGTGGCCAACTACGATTCGATACAGAATGCACGAAACCTGAAAGACACCCTCACTGATACATAGAGAGTAGGATTTGTCTGCGGAATAATGGGAGTGCAAGGGTCTGTGACGTTGATATGGCTGTATGTAGCACTATTAGTCACAGGGGGGGTGGGCGTAGCTCAGGTGGTAGAGCAATCGGTTGTCGTGCGAGGGGTACTGGGATCGATACCCAGCGCCTCCAGAATTTTTAACACACCTACAATCGCACCTTGCCATGCAAGTGGAATAATTCACAACTAGCAGAGGTGTCTAGGCAGATACAAGCGAACGATTAGCATCCACAATTGGCAAGCGTGCTTTTATTCGTGCGCAGGAAGCACCCTCCTCCCACACCTACACTTAATTTAGAAACAGTACAAGTGTTCCCATAATATTCTCAAGCCTACGTCGGAAAGATATGCCTTTTGCCGAGTTCACGTAAATCCCACTGCACGTTCCCATTCTTTGCGTGCAGTCGGCTGCTACTGGTGTTGCTGGTTGTGACTGCTGATAACAGATGCCGTAGCAATCAATTCATGGAGTGAATTGTATGTTTTGAGATAGTCTGTCTCTGACAAGCAAGCGCAGGTGATATAGGTGCGAACACAGGAAGCTTGCAGCCCCTCGCTGCCTGCAGACACAGAGCAGCCACACTGAGAGAGCGGCCTAAGCCGTAGGCGAAATGTGCTCATTCGCTTTGGTGCGACGTGGAACTATAAATAAGGCTGCCACTAGCGTGAGCGTCTTGTTAAGTCGGAAAAGTCGACTGCATGGGTGATTGCCAAGTTTGGGGAGCGTTTCGGAGTATGATCAGTGCAATGGAGACGCGGAAACTTGTTGTGGCCCAGTGTTTTGCAGTTGGACGACAAGAGTGGTACACAGTAGCAAAGAGCGAGGCACTGAGATGGCATGAACAATGGAGTGCACAATGGGGCTCGAGATGTGCTTGTTATCTCAGGTGCTGTGTGATTGTCGACAAGGAGTGAAATGGACCAATTTGTGACCGCCCTTTCAATTTAAGACGTTAAAAACAGACTGAAATTGCATTCGTAATACCAGAGCATCGAAACTACTTGGAACTCTTGTGTATATGAACGTGTCCGCGCCTTTGTACTCTGGTACCTTCGCCGCTACAAACCAACCAACCATCGTGTCCGTGCACATCAGAGTCGCAAAGAATGGAGAATAGGCAGGCTTTGTCGTGTGTGCAGCCGTAGCTCAGTTGGCAGATCGTTCGCTTAGTGTGTGAAAGGTCTCGGGTTGAAGCCCCGGCGCCTACATGTTTTGTGGTCAGTGCATGGTAAGTGCTGGTCGCGGCGAACCTAAAGGCACGCAAGAAGTTGCAAAACCAGCGTCACAGACTGATACTGATATGATGTGTACTGACATAAGGAGAGCAAGATGTAAGTGTGGGGACCGGCTGTTATCGAGGTGTCATCGAGTGCAGATCTGTCTAAGGTATCAAGGCTTAAGGTCATTGAAGTCTAGAGAGTGGACAACACGTTCGTCATACTCAGAGCGATGTCCGAACTCTATTTTCGACGTTATGCGTGCCACTTTCATTGTGGCCAACTACGATTCGATACAGAATGCACGAAACCTGAAAGACACCCTCACTGATACATAGAGAGTAGGATTTGTCTGCGGAATAATGGGAGTGCAAGGGTCTGTGACGTTGATATGGCTGTATGTAGCACTATTAGGCACCGGGGGGGTGGGCGTAGCTCAGATGGTAGAGCGCTCGGTTGGCGTGCGAGAGGTACTGGGATCGATACCCAGCGCCTCCAGAATTTTTAACACACCTACATTCGCACCTTGCCATGCAAGTGGAATAATTCACAACTAGCAGAGGTGTCTAGGCAGATACAAGCGAACGATTAGCATCCACAATTGGCAAGCGTGCTTTTATTCGTGCGCAGGAAGCACCCTCCTCCCACACCTACACTTAATTTAGAAACAGTACAAGTGTTCCCATAATATTCTCAAGCCTACGTCGGAAAGATATGCCTTTTGCCGAGTTCACGTAAATCCCACTGCACGTTCCCATTCTTTGCGTCCAGTCGGCTGCTACTGGTGTTGCTGGTTGTGACTGCTGATAACAGATGCCGTAGCAATCAATTCATGGAGTGAATTGTATGTTTTGAGATAGTCTGTCTCTGACAAGCAAGCGCAGGTGATATAGGTGCGAACACAGGAAGCTTGCAGCCCCTCGCTGCCTGCAGACACAGAGCAGCCACACTGAGAGAGCGGCCTAAGCCGTAGGCGAAATGTGCTCATTCGCTTTGGTGCGACGTGGAACTATAAATAAGGCTGCCACTAGCGTGAGCGTCTTGTAAAGTCGGAAAAGTCGACTGCATGGGTGATTGCCAAGTTTGGGGAGCGTTTCGGAGTATGATCAGTGCAATGGAGACGCGGAAACTTGTTGTGGCCCAGTGTTTTGCAGTTGGACGACAAGAGTGGTACACAGTAGCAAAGAGCGAGGCACTGAGATGGCATGAACAATGGAGTGCACAATGGGGCTCGAGATGTGCTTGTTATCTCAGGTGCTGTGTGATTGTCGACAAGGAGTGAAATGGACCAATTTGTGACCGCCCTTTCAATTTAAGACGTTAAAAACAGACTGAAATTGCATTCGTAATACCAGAGCATCGAAACTACTTGGAACTCTTGTGTATATGAACGTGTCCGCGCCTTTGTACTCTGGTACCTTCGCCGCTACAAACCAACCAACCATCGTGTCCGTGCACATCAGAGTCGCAAAGAATGGAGAATAGGCAGGCTTTGTCGTGTGTGCAGCCGTAGCTCAGTTGGCAGATCGTTCGCTTAGTGTGTGAAAGGTCTCGGGTTCAAGCCCCGGCGCCTACATGTTTTGTGGTCAGTGCATGGTAAGTGCTGGTCGCGGCGAACCTAAAGGCACGCAAGAAGTTGCAAAACCAGCGTCACAGACTGATATGATGTGTACTGACATAAGGAGAGCAAGATGTAAGTGTGGGGACCGGCTGTTATCGAGGTGTCATCGAGTGCAGATCTGTCTAAGGTATCAAGGCTTAACGTCATTGAAGTCTAGAGAGTGGACAACACGTTCGTCATACTCAGAGCGATGTCCGAACTCTATTTTCGACGTTATGCGTGCCACTTTCATTGTGGCCAACTACGATTCGATACAGAATGCACGAAACCTGAAAGACACCCTCACTGATACATAGAGAGTAGGATTTGTCTGCGGAATAATGGGAGTGCAAGGGTCTGTGACGTTGATGTGGCTGTATGTAGCACTATTAGGCACCGGGGGGGTGGGCGTAGCTCAGATGGTAGAGCGTTCGGTTGGCGTGCGAGAGGTACTGGGATCGATACCCAGCGCCTCCAGAATTTTTAACACACCTACATTCGCACCTTGCCATGCAAGTGGAATAATTCACAACTAGCAGAGGTGTCTAGGCAGATACAAGCGAACGATTAGCATCCACAATTGGCAAGCGTGCTTTTATTCGTGCGCAGGAAGCACCCTCCTCCCACACCTACACTTAATTTAGAAACAGTACAAGTGTTCCCATAATATTCTCAAGCCTACGTCGGAAAGATATGCCTTTTGCCGAGTTCACGTAAATCCCACTGCACGTTCCCATTCTTTGCGTGCAGTCGGCTGCTACTGGTGTTGCTGGTTGTGACTGCTGATAACAGATGCCGTAGCAATCAATTCATGGAGTGAATTGTATGTTTTGAGATAGTCTGTCTCTGACAAGCAAGCGCAGGTGATATAGGTGCGAACACAGGAAGCTTGCAGCCCCTCGCTGCCTGCAGACACAGAGCAGCCACACTGAGAGAGCGGCCTAAGCCGTAGGCGAAATGTGCTCATTCGCTTTGGTGCGACGTGGAACTATAAATAAGGCTGCCACTAGCGTGAGCGTCTTGTAAAGTCGGAAAAGTCGACTGCATGGGTGATTGCCAAGTTTGGGGAGCGTTTCGGAGTATGATCAGTGCAATGGAGACGCGGAAACTTGTTGTGGCCCAGTGTTTTGCAGTTGGACGACAAGAGTGGTACACAGTAGCAAAGAGCGAGGCACTGAGATGGCATGAACAATGGAGTGCACAATGGGGCTCGAGATGTGCTTGTTATCTCAGGTGCTGTGTGATTGTCGACAAGGAGTGAAATGGACCAATTTGTGACCGCCCTTTCAATTTAAGACGTTAAAAACAGACGGAATTTGCATTCGTAATACCAGAGCATCGAAACTACTTGGAACTCTTGTGTATATGAACGTGTCCGCGCCTTTGTACTCTGGTACCTTCGCCGCTACAAACCAACCAACCATCGTGTCCGTGCACATCAGAGTCGCAAAGAATGGAGAATAGGCAGGCTTTGTCGTGTGTGCAGCCGTAGCTCAGTTGGCAGATCGTTCGCTTAGTGTGTGAAAGGTCTCGGGTTGAAGCCCCGGCGCCTACATGTTTTGTGGTCAGTGCATGGTAAGTGCTGGTCGCGGCGAACCTAAAGGCACGCAAGAAGTTGCAAAACCAGCGTCACAGACTGATATGATGTGTACTGACATAAGGAGAGCAAGATGTAAGTGTGGGGACCGGCTGTTATCGAGGTGTCATCGAGTGCAGATCTGTCTAAGGTATCAAGGCTTAACGTCATTGAAGTCTAGAGAGTGGACAACACGTTCGTCATACTCATAGCGATGTCCGAACTCTATTTTCGACGTTATGCGTGCCACTTTCATTGTGGCCAACTACGATTCGATACAGAATGCACGAAACCTGAAAGACACCCTCACTGATACATAGAGAGTAGGATTTGTCTGCGGAATAATGGGAGTGCAAGGGTCTGTGACGTTGATATGGCTGTATGTAGCACTATTAGGCACCGGGGGGTGGGCGTAGCTCAGATGGTAGAGCGTTCGGTTGGCGTGCGAGAGGTACTGGGATCGATACCCAGCGCCTCCAGAATTTTTAACACACCTACATTCGCACCTTGCCATGCAAGTGGAATAATTCACAACTAGCAGAGGTGTCTAGGCAGATACAAGCGAACGATTAGCATCCACAATTGGCAAGCGTGCTTTTATTCGTGCGCAGGAAGCACCCTCCTCCCACACCTACACTTAATTTAGAAACAGTACAAGTGTTCCCATAATATTCTCAAGCCTACGTCGGAAAGATATGCCTTTTGCCGAGTTCACGTAAATCCCACTGCACGTTCCCATTCTTTGCGTGCAGTCGGCTGCTACTGGTGTTGCTGGTTGTGACTGCTGATAACAGATGCCGTAGCAATCAATTCATGGAGTGAATTGTATGTTTTGAGACAGTCTGTCTCTGACAAGCAAGCGCAGGTGATATAGGTGCGAACACAGGAAGCTTGCAGCCCCTCGCTGCCTGCAGACACAGAGCAGCCACACTGAGAGAGCGGCCTAAGCTGTAGGCGAAATGTGCTCATTCGCTTTGGTGCGACGTGGAACTATAAATAAGGCTGCCACTAGCGTGAGCGTTGCGTGAGCGTCGTGTAAAGTCGGAAAAGTCGGCTGCATGGGTGATTGCCAAGTTTGGGGAGCGTTTCGAAGTATGATCAGTGCAATGGAGACGCGGAAACTTGTTGTGGCCCAGTGTTTTGCAGTTGGACGACAAGAGTGGTACACAGTAGCAAAGAGCGAGGCACTGAGATGGCATGAACAATGGAGTGCACAATGGGGCTCGAGATGTGCTTGTTATCTCAGGTGCTGTGTGATTGTCGACAAGGAGTGAAATGGACCAATTTGTGACCGCCCTTTCAATTTAAGACGTTAAAAACAGACGGAATTTGCATTCGTAATACCAGAGCATCGAAACTACTTGGAACTCTTGTGTATATGAACGTGTCCGCGCCTTTGTACTCTGGTACCATCGCCGCTACAAACCAACCAACCATCGTGTCCGTGCACATCAGAGTCGCAAAGAATGGAGAATAGGCAGGCTTTGTCGTGTGTGCAGCCGTAGCTCAGTTGGCAGATCGTTCGCTTAGTGTGTGAAAGGTCTCGGGTTGAAGCCCCGGCGCCTACATGTTTTGTGGTCAGTGCATGGTAAGTGCTGGTCGCGGCGAACCTAAAGGCACGCAAGAAGTTGCAAAACCAGCGTCACAGACTGATATGATGTGTACTGACATAAGGAGAGCAAGATGTAAGTGTGGGGACCGGCTGTTATCGAGGTGTCATCGAGTGCAGATCTGTCTAAGGTATCAAGGCTTAACGTCATTGAAGTCTAGAGAGTGGACAACACGTTCGTCATACTCAGAGCGATGTCCGAACTCTATTTTCGACGTTATGCGTGCCACTTTCATTGTGGCCAACTACGATTCGATACAGAATGCACGAAACCTGAAAGACACCCTCACTGATACATAGAGAGTAGGATTTGTCTGCGGAATAATGGGAGTGCAAGGGTCTGTGACGTTGATATGGCTGTATGTAGCACTATTAGTCACAGGGGGGGTGGGCGTAGCTCAGGTGGTAGAGCGCTCGGTTGTCGTGCGAGGGGTACTGGGATCGATACCCAGCGCCTCCAGAATTTTTAACACACCTACAATCGCACCTTGCCATGCAAGTGGAATAATTCACAACTAGCAGAGGTGTCTAGGCAGATACAAGCGAACGATTAGCATCCACAATTGGCAAGCGTGCTTTTATTCGTGCGCAGGAAGCACCCTCCTCCCACACCTACACTTAATTTAGAAACAGTACAAGTGTTCCCATAATATTCTCAAGCCTACGTCGGAAAGATATGCCTTTTGCCGAGTTCACGTAAATCCCACTGCACGTTCCCATTCTTTGCGTCCAGTCGGCTGCTACTGGTGTTGCTGGTTGTGACTGCTGATAACAGATGCCGTAGCAATCAATTCATGGAGTGAATTGTATGTTTTGAGATAGTCTGTCTCTGACAAGCAAGCGCAGGTGATATAGGTGCGAACACAGGAAGCTTGCAGCCCCTCGCTGCCTGCAGACACAGAGCAGCCACACTGAGAGAGCGGCCTAAGCCGTAGGCGAAATGTGCTCATTCGCTTTGGTGCGACGTGGAACTATAAATAAGGCTGCCACTAGCGTGAGCGTCTTGTAAAGTCGGAAAAGTCGACTGCATGGGTGATTGCCAAGTTTGGGGAGCGTTTCGGAGTATGATCAGTGCAATGGAGACGCGGAAACTTGTTGTGGCCCAGTGTTTTGCAGTTGGACGACAAGAGTGGTACACAGTAGCAAAGAGCGAGGCACTGAGATGGCATGAACAATGGAGTGCACAATGGGGCTCGAGATGTGCTTGTTATCTCAGGTGCTGTGTGATTGTCGACAAGGAGTGAAATGGACCAATTTGTGACCGCCCTTTCAATTTAAGACGTTAAAAACAGACTGAAATTGCATTCGTAATACCAGAGCATCGAAACTACTTGGAACTCTTGTGTATATGAACGTGTCCGCGCCTTTGTACTCTGGTACCTTCGCCGCTACAAACCAACCAACCATCGTGTCCGTGCACATCAGAGTCGCAAAGAATGGAGAATAGGCAGGCTTTGTCGTGTGTGCAGCCGTAGCTCAGTTGGCAGATCGTTCGCTTAGTGTGTGAAAGGTCTCGGGTTGAAGCCCCGGCGCCTACATGTTTTGTGGTCAGTGCATGGTAAGTGCTGGTCGCGGCGAACCTAAAGGCACGCAAGAAGTTGCAAAACCAGCGTCACAGACTGATATGATGTGTACTGACATAAGGAGAGCAAGATGTAAGTGTGGGGACCGGCTGTTATCGAGGTGTCATCGAGTGCAGATCTGTCTAAGGTATCAAGGCTTAACGTCATTGAAGTCTAGAGAGTGGACAACACGTTCGTCATACTCAGAGCGATGTCCGAACTCTATTTTCGACGTTATGCGTGCCACTTTCATTGTGGCCAACTACGATTCGATACAGAATGCACGAAACCTGAAAGACACCCTCACTGATACATAGAGAGTAGGATTTGTCTGCGGAATAATGGGAGTGCAAGGGTCTGTGACGTTGATGTGGCTGTATGTAGCACTATTAGGCACCGGGGGGGTGGGCGTAGCTCAGATGGTAGAGCGTTCGGTTGGCGTGCGAGAGGTACTGGGATCGATACCCAGCGCCTCCAGAATTTTTAACACACCTACATTCGCACCTTGCCATGCAAGTGGAATAATTCACAACTAGCAGAGGTGTCTAGGCAGATACAAGCGAACGATTAGCATCCACAATTGGCAAGCGTGCTTTTATTCGTGCGCAGGAAGCACCCTCCTCCCACACCTACACTTAATTTAGAAACAGTACAAGTGTTCCCATAATATTCTCAAGCCTACGTCGGAAAGATATGCCTTTTGCCGAGTTCACGTAAATCCCACTGCACGTTCCCATTCTTTGCGTGCAGTCGGCTGCTACTGGTGTTGCTGGTTGTGACTGCTGATAACAGATGCCGTAGCAATCAATTCATGGAGTGAATTGTATGTTTTGAGATAGTCTGTCTCTGACAAGCAAGCGCAGGTGATATAGGTGCGAACACAGGAAGCTTGCAGCCCCTCGCTGCCTGCAGACACAGAGCAGCCACACTGAGAGAGCGGCCTAAGCCGTAGGCGAAATGTGCTCATTCGCTTTGGTGCGACGTGGAACTATAAATAAGGCTGCCACTAGCGTGAGCGTCTTGTAAAGTCGGAAAAGTCGACTGCATGGGTGATTGCCAAGTTTGGGGAGCGTTTCGGAGTATGATCAGTGCAATGGAGACGCGGAAACTTGTTGTGGCCCAGTGTTTTGCAGTTGGACGACAAGAGTGGTACACAGTAGCAAAGAGCGAGGCACTGAGATGGCATGAACAATGGAGTGCACAATGGGGCTCGAGATGTGCTTGTTATCTCAGGTGCTGTGTGATTGTCGACAAGGAGTGAAATGGACCAATTTGTGACCGCCCTTTCAATTTAAGACGTTAAAAACAGACGGAATTTGCATTCGTAATACCAGAGCATCGAAACTACTTGGAACTCTTGTGTATATGAACGTGTCCGCGCCTTTGTACTCTGGTACCTTCGCCGCTACAAACCAACCAACCATCGTGTCCGTGCACATCAGAGTCGCAAAGAATGGAGAATAGGCAGGCTTTGTCGTGTGTGCAGCCGTAGCTCAGTTGGCAGATCGTTCGCTTAGTGTGTGAAAGGTCTCGGGTTGAAGCCCCGGCGCCTACATGTTTTGTGGTCAGTGCATGGTAAGTGCTGGTCGCGGCGAACCTAAAGGCACGCAAGAAGTTGCAAAACCAGCGTCACAGACTGATATGATGTGTACTGACATAAGGAGAGCAAGATGTAAGTGTGGGGACCGGCTGTTATCGAGGTGTCATCGAGTGCAGATCTGTCTAAGGTATCAAGGCTTAACGTCATTGAAGTCTAGAGAGTGGACAACACGTTCGTCATACTCATAGCGATGTCCGAACTCTATTTTCGACGTTATGCGTGCCACTTTCATTGTGGCCAACTACGATTCGATACAGAATGCACGAAACCTGAAAGACACCCTCACTGATACATAGAGAGTAGGATTTGTCTGCGGAATAATGGGAGTGCAAGGGTCTGTGACGTTGATATGGCTGTATGTAGCACTATTAGGCACCGGGGGGTGGGCGTAGCTCAGATGGTAGAGCGTTCGGTTGGCGTGCGAGAGGTACTGGGATCGATACCCAGCGCCTCCAGAATTTTTAACACACCTACATTCGCACCTTGCCATGCAAGTGGAATAATTCACAACTAGCAGAGGTGTCTAGGCAGATACAAGCGAACGATTAGCATCCACAATTGGCAAGCGTGCTTTTATTCGTGCGCAGGAAGCACCCTCCTCCCACACCTACACTTAATTTAGAAACAGTACAAGTGTTCCCATAATATTCTCAAGCCTACGTCGGAAAGATATGCCTTTTGCCGAGTTCACGTAAATCCCACTGCACGTTCCCATTCTTTGCGTGCAGTCGGCTGCTACTGGTGTTGCTGGTTGTGACTGCTGATAACAGATGCCGTAGCAATCAATTCATGGAGTGAATTGTATGTTTTGAGACAGTCTGTCTCTGACAAGCAAGCGCAGGTGATATAGGTGCGAACACAGGAAGCTTGCAGCCCCTCGCTGCCTGCAGACACAGAGCAGCCACACTGAGAGAGCGGCCTAAGCCGTAGGCGAAATGTGCTCATTCGCTTTGGTGCGACGTGGAACTATAAATAAGGCTGCCACTAGCGTGAGCGTTGCGTGAGCGTCGTGTAAAGTCGGAAAAGTCGGCTGTATGGGTGATTGCCAAGTTTGGGGAGCGTTTCGGAGTATGATCAGTGCAATGGAGACGCGGAAACTTGTTGTGGCCCAGTGTTTTGCAGTTGGACGACAAGAGTGGTACACAGTAGCAAAGAGCGAGGCACTGAGATGGCATGAACAATGGAGTGCACAATGGGGCTCGAGATGTGGTTGTTATCTCAGGTGCTGTGTGATTGTCGACAAGGAGTGAAATGGACCAATTTGTGACCGCCCTTTCAATTTAAGACGTTAAAAACAGACGGAATTTGCATTCGTAATACCAGAGCATCGAAACTACTTGGAACTCTTGTGTATATGAACGTGTCCGCGCCTTTGTACTCTGGTACCTTCGCCGCTACAAACCAACCAACCATCGTGTCCGTGCACATCAGAGTCGCAAAGAATGGAGAATAGGCAGGCTTTGTCGTGTGTGCAGCCGTAGCTCAGTTGGCAGATCGTTCGCTTAGTGTGTGAAAGGTCTCGGGTTCAAGCCCCGGCGCCTACATGTTTTGTGGTCAGTGCATGGTAAGTGCTGGTCGCGGCGAACCTAAAGGCACGCAAGAAGTAGCAAAACCAGCGTCACAGACTGATATGATGTGTACTGACATAAGGAGAGCAAGATGTAAGTGTGGGGACCGGCTGTTATCGAGGTGTCATCGAGTGCAGATCTGTCTAAGGTATCAAGGCTTAACGTCATTGAAGTCTAGAGAGTGGACAACACGTTCGTCATACTCAGAGCGATGTCCGAACTCTATTTTCGACGTTATGCGTGCCACTTTCATTGTGGCCAACTACGATTCGATACAGAATGCACGAAACCTGAAAGACACCCTCACTGATACATAGAGAGTAGGATTTGTCTGCGGAATAATGGGAGTGCAAGGGTCTGTGACGTTGATATGGCTGTATGTAGCACTATTAGTCACAGGGGGGGTGGGCGTAGCTCAGGTGGTAGAGCGCTCGGTTGTCGTGCGAGGGGTACTGGGATCGATACCCAGCGCCTCCAGAATTTTTAACACACCTACATTCGCACCTTGCCATGCAAGTGGAATAATTCACAACTAGCAGAGGTGTCTAGGCAGATACAAGCGAACGATTAGCATCCACAATTGGCAAGCGTGCTTTTATTTGTGCGCAGGAAGCACCCTCCTCCCACACCTACACTTAATTTAGAAACAGTACAAGTGTTCCCATAATATTCTCAAGCCTACGTCGGAAAGATATGCCTTTTGCCGAGTTCACGTAAATCCCACTGCACGTTCCCATTCTTTGCGTGCAGTCGGCTGCTACTGGTGTTGCTGGTTGTGACTGCTGATAACAGATGCCGTAGCAATCAATTCATGGAGTGAATTGTATGTTTTGAGATAGTCTGTCTCTGACAAGCAAGCGCAGGTGATATAGGTGCGAACACAGGAAGCTTGCAGCCCCTCGCTGCCTGCAGACACAGAGCAGCCACACTGAGAGAGCGGCCTAAGCCGTAGGCGAAATGTGCTCATTCGCTTTGGTGCGACGTGGAACTATAAATAAGGCTGCCACTAGCGTGAGCGTCGTGTAAAGTCGGAAAAGTCGGCTGCATGGGTGATTGCCAAGTTTGGGGAGCGTTTCGGAGTATGATCAGTGCAATGGAGACGCGGAAACTTGTTGTGGCCCAGTGTTTTGCAGTTGGACGACAAGAGTGGTACACAGTAGCAAAGAGCGAGGCACTGAGATGGCATGAACAATGGAGTGCACAATGGGGCTCGAGATGTGCTTGTTATCTCAGGTGCTGTGTGATTGTCGACAAGGAGTGAAATGGACCAATTTGTGACCGCCCTTTCAATTTAAGACGTTAAAAACAGACGGAATTTGCATTCGTAATACCAGAGCATCGAAACTACTTGGAACTCTTGTGTATATGAACGTGTCCGCGCCTTTGTACTCTGGTACCTTCGCCGCTACAAACCAACCAACCATCGTGTCCGTGCACATCAGAGTCGCAAAGAATGGAGAATAGGCAGGCTTTGTCGTGTGTGCAGCCGTAGCTCAGTTGGCAGATCGTTCGCTTAGTGTGTGAAAGGTCTCGGGTTCAAGCCCCGGCGCCTACATGTTTTGTGGTCAGTGCATGGTAAGTGCTGGTCGCGGCGAACCTAAAGGTACGCAAGAAGTTGCAAAACCAGCGTCACAGACTGATATGATGTGTACTGACATAAGGAGAGCAAGATGTAAGTGTGGGGACCGGCTGTTATCGAGGTGTCATCGAGTGCAGATCTGTCTAAGGTATCAAGGCTTAACGTCATTGAAGTCTAGAGAGTGGACAACACGTTCGTCATACTCATAGCGATGTCCGAACTCTATTTTCGACGTTATGCGTGCCACTTTCATTGTGGCCAACTACGATTCGATACAGAATGCACGAAACCTGAAAGACACCCTCACTGATACATAGAGAGTAGGATTTGTCTGCGGAATAATGGGAGTGCAAGGGTCTGTGACGTTGATATGGCTGTATGTAGCACTATTAGGCACCGGGGGGTGGGCGTAGCTCAGATGGTAGAGCGTTCGGTTGGCGTGCGAGAGGTACTGGGATCGATACCCAGCGCCTCCAGAATTTTTAACACACCTACATTCGCACCTTGCCATGCAAGTGGAATAATTCACAACTAGCAGAGGTGTCTAGGCAGATACAAGCGAACGATTAGCATCCACAATTGGCAAGCGTGCTTTTATTCGTGCGCAGGAAGCACCCTCCTCCCACACCTACACTTAATTTAGAAACAGTACAAGTGTTCCCATAATATTCTCAAGCCTACGTCGGAAAGATATGCCTTTTGCCGAGTTCACGTAAATCCCACTGCACGTTCCCATTCTTTGCGTGCAGTCGGCTGCTACTGGTGTTGCTGGTTGTGACTGCTGATAACAGATGCCGTAGCAATCAATTCATGGAGTGAATTGTATGTTTTGAGACAGTCTGTCTCTGACAAGCAAGCGCAGGTGATATAGGTGCGAACACAGGAAGCTTGCAGCCCCTCGCTGCCTGCAGACACAGAGCAGCCACACTGAGAGAGCGGCCTAAGCCGTAGGCGAAATGTGCTCATTCGCTTTGGTGCGACGTGGAACTATAAATAAGGCTGCCACTAGCGTGAGCGTTGCGTGAGCGTCGTGTAAAGTCGGAAAAGTCGGCTGTATGGGTGATTGCCAAGTTTGGGGAGCGTTTCGGAGTATGATCAGTGCAATGGAGACGCGGAAACTTGTTGTGGCCCAGTGTTTTGCAGTTGGACGACAAGAGTGGTACACAGTAGCAAAGAGCGAGGCACTGAGATGGCATGAACAATGGAGTGCACAATGGGGCTCGAGATGTGCTTGTTATCTCAGGTGCTGTGTGATTGTCGACAAGGAGTGAAATGGACCAATTTGTGACCGCCCTTTCAATTTAAGACGTTAAAAACAGACGGAATTTGCATTCGTAATACCAGAGCATCGAAACTACTTGGAACTCTTGTGTATATGAACGTGTCCGCGCCTTTGTACTCTGGTACCTTCGCCGCTACAAACCAACCAACCATCGTGTCCGTGCACATCAGAGTCGCAAAGAATGGAGAATAGGCAGGCTTTGTCGTGTGTGCAGCCGTAGCTCAGTTGGCAGATCGTTCGCTTAGTGTGTGAAAGGTCTCGGGTTCAAGCCCCGGCGCCTACATGTTTTGTGGTCAGTGCATGGTAAGTGCTGGTCGCGGCGAACCTAAAGGCACGCAAGAAGTAGCAAAACCAGCGTCACAGACTGATATGATGTGTACTGACATAAGGAGAGCAAGATGTAAGTGTGGGGACCGGCTGTTATCGAGGTGTCATCGAGTGCAGATCTGTCTAAGGTATCAAGGCTTAACGTCATTGAAGTCTAGAGAGTGGACAACACGTTCGTCATACTCAGAGCGATGTCCGAACTCTATTTTCGACGTTATGCGTGCCACTTTCATTGTGGCCAACTACGATTCGATACAGAATGCACGAAACCTGAAAGACACCCTCACTGATACATAGAGAGTAGGATTTGTCTGCGGAATAATGGGAGTGCAAGGGTCTGTGACGTTGATATGGCTGTATGTAGGACTATTAGTCATAGGGGGGGTGGGCGTAGCTCAGGTGGTAGAGCGCTCGGTTGTCGTGCGAGGGGTACTGGGATCGATACCCAGCGCCTCCAGAATTTTTAACACACCTACATTCGCACCTTGCCATGCAAGTGGAATAATTCACAACTAGCAGAGGTGTCTAGGCAGATACAAGCGAACGATTAGCATCCACAATTGGCAAGCGTGCTTTTATTCGTGCGCAGGAAGCACCCTCCTCCCACACCTACACTTAATTTAGAAACAGTACAAGTGTTCCCATAATATTCTCAAGCCTACGTCGGAAAGATATGCCTTTTGCCGAGTTCACGTAAATCCCACTGCACGTTCCCATTCTTTGCGTGCAGTCGGCTGCTACTGGTGTTGCTGGTTGTGACTGCTGATAACAGATGCCGTAGCAATCAATTCATGGAGTGAATTGTATGTTTTGAGATAGTCTGTCTCTGACAAGCAAGCGCAGGTGATATAGGTGCGAACACAGGAAGCTTGCAGCCCCTCGCTGCCTGCAGACACAGAGCAGCCACACTGAGAGAGCGGCCTAAGCCGTAGGCGAAATGTGCTCATTCGCTTTGGTGCGACGTGGAACTATAAATAAGGCTGCCACTAGCGTGAGCGTCGTGTAAAGTCGGAAAAGTCGGCTGCATGGGTGATTGCCAAGTTTGGGGAGCGTTTCGGAGTATGATCAGTGCAATGGAGACGCGGAAACTTGTTGTGGCCCAGTGTTTTGCAGTTGGACGACAAGAGTGGTACACAGTAGCAAAGAGCGAGGCACTGAGATGGCATGAACAATGGAGTGCACAATGGGGCTCGAGATGTGCTTGTTATCTAAGGTGCTGTGTGATTGTCGACAAGGAGTCAAATGGACCAATTTGTGACCGCCCTTTCAATTTAAGACGTTAAAAACAGACGGAATTTGCATTCGTAATACCAGAGCATCGAAACTACTTGGAACTCTTGTGTATATGAACGTGTCCGCGCCTTTGTACTCTGGTACCTTCGCCGCTACAAACCAACCAACCATCGTGTCCGTGCACATCAGAGTCGCAAAGAATGGAGAATAGGCAGGCTTTGTCGTGTGTGCAGCCGTAGCTCAGTTGGCAGATCGTTCGCTTAGTGTGTGAAAGGTCTCGGGTTGAATCCACGGCGCCTACATGTTTTGTGGTCAGTGCATGGTAAGTGCTGGTCGCGGCGAACCTAAAGGCACGCAAGAAGTTGCAAAACCAGCGTCACAGACTGATATGATGTGTACTGACATAAGGAGAGCAAGATGTAAGTGTGGGGACCGGCTGTTATCGAGGTGTCATCGAGTGCAGATCTGTCTAAGGTATCAAGGCTTAACGTCATTGAAGTCTAGAGAGTGGACAACACGTTCGTCATACTCAGAGCGATGTCCGAACTCTATTTTCGACGTTATGCGTGCCACTTTCATTGTGGCCAACTACGATTCGATACAGAATGCACGAAACCTGAAAGACACCCTCACTGATACATAGAGAGTAGGATTTGTCTGCGGAATAATGGGAGTGCAAGGGTCTGTGACGTTGATATGGCTGTATGTAGCACTATCAGTCACAGGGGGGGTGGGCGTAGCTCAGGTGGTAGAGCGCTCGGTTGTCGTGCGAGGGGTACTGGGATCGATACCCAGCGCCTCCAGAATTTTTAACACACCTACATTCGCACCTTGCCATGCAAGTGGAATAATTCACAACTAGCAGAGGTGTCTAGGCAGATACAAGCGAACGATTAGCATCCACAATTGGCAAGCGTGCTTTTATTCGTGCGCAGGAAGCACCCTCCTCCCACACCTACACTTAATTTAGAAACAGTACAAGTGTTCCCATAATATTCTCAAGCCTACGTCGGAAAGATATGCCTTTTGCCGAGTTCACGTAAATCCCACTGCACGTTCCCATTCTTTGCGTGCAGTCGGCTGCTACTGGTGTTGCTGGTTGTGACTGCTGATAACAGATGCCGTAGCAATCAATTCATGGAGTGAATTGTATGTTTTGAGATAGTCTGTCTCTGACAAGCAAGCGCAGGTGATATAGGTGCGAACACAGGAAGCTTGCAGCCCCTCGCTGCCTGCAGACACAGAGCAGCCACACTGAGAGAGCGGCCTAAGCCGTAGGCGAAATGTGCTCATTCGCTTTGGTGCGACGTGGAACTATAAATAAGGCTGCCACTAGCGTGAGCGTCGTGTAAAGTCGGAAAAGTCGGCTGCATGGGTGATTGCCAAGTTTGGGGAGCGTTTCGGAGTATGATCAGTGCAATGGAGACGCGGAAACTTGTTGTGGCCCAGTGTTTTGCAGTTGGACGACAAGAGTGGTACACAGTAGCAAAGAGCGAGGCACTGAGATGGCATGAACAATGGAGTGCACAATGGGGCTCGAGATGTGCTTGTTATCTCAGGTGCTGTGTGATTGTCGACAAGGAGTGAAATGGACCAATTTGTGACCGCCCTTTCAATTTAAGACGTTAAAAACAGACGGAATTTGCATTCGTAATACCAGAGCATCGAAACTACTTGGAACTCTTGTGTATATGAACGTGTCCGCGCCTTTGTACTCTGGTACCTTCGCCGCTACAAACCAACCAACCATCGTGTCCGTGCACATCAGAGTCGCAAAGAATGGAGAATAGGCAGGCTTTGTCGTGTGTGCAGCCGTAGCTCAGTTGGCAGATCGTTCGCTTAGTGTGTGAAAGGTCTCGGGTTCAAGCCCCGGCGCCTACATGTTTTGTGGTCAGTGCATGGTAAGTGCTGGTCGCGGCGAACCTAAAGGCACGCAAGAAGTTGCAAAACCAGCGTCACAGACTGATATGATGTGTACTGACATAAGGAGAGCAAGATGTAAGTGTGGGGACCGGCTGTTATCGAGGTGTCATCGAGTGCAGATCTGTCTAAGGTATCAAGGCTTAACGTCATTGAAGTCTAGAGAGTGGACAACACGTTCGTCATACTCAGAGCGATGTCCGAACTCTATTTTCGACGTTATGCGTGCCACTTTCATTGTGGCCAACTACGATTCGATACAGAATGCACGAAACCTGAAAGACACCCTCACTGATACATAGAGAGTAGGATTTGTCTGCGGAATAATGGGAGTGCAAGGGTCTGTGACGTTGATATGGCTGTATGTAGCACTATTAGTCACAGGGGGGGTGGGCGTAGCTCAGGTGGTAGAGCGCTCGGTTGTCGTGCGAGGGGTACTGGGATCGATACCCAGCGCCTCCAGAATTTTTAACACACCTACATTCGCACCTTGCCATGCAAGTGGAATAATTCACAACTAGCAGAGGTGTCTAGGCAGATACAAGCGAACGATTAGCATCCACAATTGGCAAGCGTGCTTTTATTCGTGCGCAGGAAGCACCCTCCTCCCACACCTACACTTAATTTAGAAACAGTACAAGTGTTCCCATAATATTCTCAAGCCTACGTCGGAAAGATATGCCTTTTGCCGAGTTCACGTAAATCCCACTGCACGTTCCCATTCTTTGCGTGCAGTCGGCTGCTACTGGTGTTGCTGGTTGTGACTGCTGATAACAGATGCCGTAGCAATCAATTCATGGAGTGAATTGTATGTTTTGAGATAGTCTGTCTCTGACAAGCAAGCGCAGGTGATATAGGTGCGAACACAGGAAGCTTGCAGCCCCTCGCTGCCTGCAGACACAGAGCAGCCACACTGAGAGAGCGGCCTAAGCCGTAGGCGAAATGTGCTCATTCGCTTTGGTGCGACGTGGAACTATAAATAAGGCTGCCACTAGCGTGAGCGTCGTGTAAAGTCGGAAAAGTCGGCTGCATGGGTGATTGCCAAGTTTGGGGAGCGTTTCGGAGTATGATCAGTGCAATGGAGACGCGGAAACTTGTTGTGGCCCAGTGTTTTGCAGTTGGACGACAAGAGTGGTACACAGTAGCAAAGAGCGAGGCACTGAGATGGCATGAACAATGGAGTGCACAATGGGGCTCGAGATGTGCTTGTTATCTCAGGTGCTGTGTGATTGTCGACAAGGAGTGAAATGGACCAATTTGTGACCGCCCTTTCAATTTAAGACGTTAAAAACAGACGGAATTTGCATTCGTAATACCAGAGCATCGAAACTACTTGGAACTCTTGTGTATATGAACGTGTCCGCGCTCTTTGTACTCTGGTACCTTCGCCGCTACAAACCAACCAACCATCGTGTCCGTGCACATCAGAGTCGCAAAGAATGGAGAATAGGCAGGCTTTGTCGTGTGTGCAGCCGTAGCTCAGTTGGCAGATCGTTCGCTTAGTGTGTGAAAGGTCTCGGGTTCAAGCCCCGGCGCCTACATGTTTTGTGGTCAGTGCATGGTAAGTGCTGGTCGCGGCGAACCTAAAGGCACGCAAGAAGTTGCAAAACCAGCGTCACAGACTGATATGATGTGTACTGACATAAGGAGAGCAAGATGTAAGTGTGGGGACCGGCTGTTATCGAGGTGTCATCGAGTGCAGATCTGTCTAAGGTATCAAGGCTTAACGTCATTGAAGTCTAGAGAGTGGACAACACGTTCGTCATACTCAGAGCGGTGTCCGAACTCTATTTTCGACGTTATGCGTGCCACTTTCATTGTGGCCAACTACGATTCGATACAGAATGCACGAAACCTGAAAGACACCCTCACTGATACATAGAGAGTAGGATTTGTCTGCGGAATAATGGGAGTGCAAGGGTCTGTGACGTTGATATGGCTGTATGTAGCACTATTAGTCACAGGGGGGGTGGGCGTAGCTCAGGTGGTAGAGCGCTCGGTTGTCGTGCGAGGTGTACTGGGATCGATACCCAGCGCCTTCAGAATTTTTTTAACACACCTACATTCGCACCTTGCCATGCAAGTGGAATAATTCACAACTAGCAGAGGTGTCTAGGCAGATACAAGCGAACGATTAGCATCCACAATTGGCAAGCGTGCTTTTATTCGTGCGCAGGAAGCACCCTCCTCCCACACCTACACTTAATTTAGAAACAGTACAAGTGTTCCCATAATATTCTCAAGCCTACGTCGGAAAGATATGCCTTTTGCCGAGTTCACGTAAATCCCACTGCACGTTCCCATTCTTTGCGTGCAGTCGGCTGCTACTGGTGTTGCTGGTTGTGACTGCTGATAACAGATGCCGTAGCAATCAATTCATGGAGTGAATTGTATGTTTTGAGATAGTCTGTCTCTGACAAGCAAGCGCAGGTGATATAGGTGCGAACACAGGAAGCTTGCAGCCCCTCGCTGCCTGCAGACACAGAGCAGCCACACTGAGAGAGCGGCCTAAGCCGTAGGCGAAATGTGCTCATTCGCTTTGGTGCGACGTGGAACTATAAATAAGGCTGCCACTAGCGTGAGCGCATTCTTCGGCGGACCTCGGAAGAGTTCCGCCCTTCGATACCTTGCAGAGTACTGCTACGTATCGAAGTGTTAGGGCTTCGCAGAAGTCGCAGTCGCAGTCGCAGTCGCAGTCGCAGTCGCAGTCGCAGTTCCGGAACCGCCAGCAGCAGCAGCAGCAGCAGCAGCAGTTTCCAGTGCCGCCAGTTTTGCAGTAGCAGTCGTCGCCGGACCCAGCCGCAGCTTCCGGACCCAGCCGCCGCCGCCGCCGCCGCCGCCGCAGCTTCCGGCCCCCGCCGCCGCCGCCGCCGCCGCCGCCGCCGCAGCTTCCGGCCCCCGCCGCCGCCGCCGCCGCCGCCGCCGCCAGGACCCAGTGCTTCGTCTTCCTCTCCTGCTTTCGTTGTCGTCGCTATTCTCGTCTTCGTCTTTGCCTTCATCCTTTCGCTCCTCGACGTCTCTCATCTGTCATCTGTAATCTGTTCCTGACTTTGTCCCTTGTCTGTCCCCATTCTTCTTTTCTGTGTTTCCAGTTTTCCTTACTGCCATCATGACCACCCCCACCACCACCGCCACTACCACCGCCATCGTCTATACGACGCCCTCCCTCGCTGCCACTACTCTTACTTGGTGTGCTCAGTCGCCCCCGTCCTACTCTATCCCGCCCCTCCTCACCCTTCCCACCCCAGCCCCCTTTGTCGCCCCATCCCCTGCTCCTTCTCCCCAAGCCTCCACACACGACCCCTTTCCCCCACTCCCCCACACCACTCATGCGGCCCCTGCCAGGGTTGTGTCTCGTCGGGCTACGACCCATGCCGCACCATCGCCGGCGCCAGCACCACCACCTGCAGCAGCGCCACAACCAGCAGCAGCACCAACAGCAGCACCAACAGCAGCACCAGCACCAGCACCGACACCGGGACCTGCCGCTTCCCGTCATCTCCCCGTCACTCCTGTGCCCCACACCTCCTCCCATCCTGTCCCCGCTGTTAAACGTCCCAGTGGCACCCCCGCCTCCTCTGCACCCAAGAAGTCCCAGCATCTTCCCCCTCCCCCACCCCTAGATGCCATGGATGTCTCCCCTCCAGCCCCCTCTACTTCCTCTTCTAACTCCCCCTCCTACAAGTATCTCCTCTCCCGTCCTGATCCCTCTCTCCTGGAGGCCCGCAACCTGACCTTGCTCCTCCGCCAATACTTCCCTGCAGCCCCCATCTCCCTTCTTACCCCCCGTAGGGACTCTGTCTTGATCACCTCCCCAAGCCCTACCCTACACTCCGACATCCTCTCCCGAATTCCTCTCACCCGATTTGGACCTAATGCCTCCCTTGCCCCTGCTCCTTCCCCTTCCTCCCCCCGTCAACCCCAACCCCCACGTCGCCCGCCGACCCTCACCGCCGTGATCACTCGGCTTAGCCCGACGATCACGGAGGAAGAGGTGCTGGCGGAGTTGAAGGCCCACCCGTACCTGGAGGTGCGAGCTGTTCGCCGCATTTTCAACTCTGCGGGCCCCACTCGCCTTATGCGAGTTTTCTCCGAACACGCTCCCTCCATCGACCATCTCCTTAAGGAGGGTGCCCTCCTCTTCCACCGCCGGTATAAGGTTGACCCCTCCCGCTCCCCACCACAATCCATTCGCTGCCAGAGGTGTCTGCGTTATAACGCACACCCAACATCAGAGTGCCGCGAGGCCCCAGTCTGCCCGCATTGTAAGCAAGCGCACTTCCTCCGGCAGTGCCCCAACCTTCAGTCTCCTCCCTCCTGCAATACCTGCAACCTCCAACACCCTACCTACTCCCAGAAATGCAAGGCTCGACCTCCTCCATCCGCTCCTGAACTCACTGTTCCTCTCCGCCCTTTGGATGACCCCACCCCTCCTGGCAATTCCCTCCGTCCTCCCCCCACCGCAGAGGACATCATCAGGTTCGTCACAATAGTGCTCCAGAACGTCCATCCCTTTCAGCGTCCCCACACCCTCCACCAGATTTCCCTCGCTGCCCGTTCCGTGTTCCACCTCAACACCTACGCCACCTATTCCCACAACCAGGCCCATTTCACCTTCTCCCGTCTCGACACCCTCGTTTAAATTCCCATTATGGCACGACAGCACCGTATCCTGTTCAATAACATCCGCTCCCTTCCCACCAACAAGCACCTCCTTATGCATACCCTTACGACCCACCGTGTGGATGCCTTCCTTCTGAACGAAACCTTTCTTCAGCCCCACCACACCGTCCACACCTCGCCCTACCTCCTTCACCGGTCTGACAATCCACTCCAGATAGCGCGTGGCGGAGTTGCCATTGGCCACCACCGCCAGATCCCTGTCCGGCTCCAACCCCTCCTTCCTGACCCCACAGAACACTTGATCCTTAGTCTCTTCTTCCCCGGCCTTACCCTTACCTGTGCCACCATCTATGTCCGCCCCGCTGCACCTATTCCTTTCGACTTCCTTTCCCACATCGACCGTACCTTCTCCTCCTACGTGATCGCCGCCGACCTTAACATCCATAGTCGTTCTGCCGCCCAGTTACGGCGGTGGCATCGGTTCCTTGCCACCCTCCAAGGCGACGTCCTTCCAATTCCCCAACACACCCGCCCTGAATCCAATACCACTCCCGATGTCGTCCTAGCCTCCCCCACCCTGCTTGGCCGCATAGCGGTGGACGTCCTTGATCCCATTGGCAGTGACCATCTCCCTGTCCTCCTCACTGTATCAGACGGTCGTCGCCCCCGTCCCGACCCGCGCCATGACCCTCCCCCGAAATATGTCCATGACTACTCCCGTGCCAACTGGAATGCCTACCGGGACTCCCTTGCTCTCCAGGTCGATAGCCACCCCCTCACCTACCACCAACCTGATGACGTTACCCGTGCTGCCTCCTTTCTCCAGCAGACCTTGTCTGAGGCCGTGGAGGCCCACGTCCCTACCATTGCCATCCATCCGCACCGCCCCACCTTACCCCCACAGGCCGTCCTTCTCCTGCGTGAATCCCGCCGGCTCTACCGTGCCTTCCTTCACACACGTGACCAGGACACACTACGACGCCACCGGCAACTACAGCGACACATCAGGAACTTACTCACGGCAAAGAAACGCCGGGACTGGCGACAGACATGCACCCGTCTTAATGCCACCTTACCTATCAACTCGTCCAAGTACTGGTCAGCCTTCCGCCGCCTTACCGGATCTAAACCCTCTCCCTACTACCCTCTCCTTCATGATGACCACCCCTTCCCTGATGCCCTTAGTAAGGCCAACCATTTCGCCTCCTACCTCTCCGATATCCTTACCATCCCTGACGATCCCCAGTTCGATTATTCCCTCTTTCCTGATGTCCGTGATCGAACTGATACCTCTGTCCCCCCGCTTGCTCCTGGCTTCCAGTACTTGGACAACATCACACACACAGAACTAAATACCCCAATCACCACTCAAGATATCATTGCTACACTTCGCCCTAAACGCAACACTGCTCCCGGTCACGATCGTGTTACTTACCGTCACCTCCGTGAAGCTCCTGCCTCCTTCCTCTCCACATTGGCCAGGCTCTACAATGTGGTCCTGTCCACCGGCTACTACCCCGACCTGTGGAAAACCTCCCGGATCCTGATGTTCCTCAAGCCTGACAAACCGCCTTCCGCTGTCTCCTCCTACCGTCCCATCAGCCTTACCTCGGTCTTCAGCAAGGTCCTGGAATCCATTCTTACCCGCCGCCTACACAAGCACCTTCACCAACACCGCCTCCTCCCCCCTACCCAATGTGGCTTTCGGCCGTCCTTCTCAGCCGATGACCTCCTCCTTCACCTCACTCACCTCCTCTCCGAACAACTCAATTCCCGTCGTTCCGCCATCTTCCTTTCCCTCGACCTCGAACGCGCATATGACCGTGTGTGGCATTCCGGTCTCCTTTTCAAGCTCCAAACCTTTGCTCTTCCTCTCAACTATGTCCGTCTGGTCGCTTCCTTCCTTTCCCACCGTCCTTCCTATGTCACCATCCACAACACTGATTCCTACACCTTCTACCCCTCCGCCGGTGTGCCCCAAGGTTCCGTCCTTTCCCCTCTTCTCTACCTCCTTTACACGGCAGACATGCCTCCACCTGCACCTCCCCTACACCTTCTCCAGTACGCCGATGACACTGCCTTCCTTGCCCTCGCTCCCACCCTGCAACGCTCCCAGCACCTTCTCCAATCCTATCTTGACCGGTTCACCACTTGGTGTAACCAGTGGTTGCTCAAGGTCAATCCTTCCAAGACCCAGGCGATCATTGTAGGCAAAACCACTCGTTCCTTCCGTCTCCTTGATTTCTATCTTACTATTTATGGCCGTCCCATCACCCTCACACCTACTCTCAAGTACCTTGGTGTCACCCTCGACCGTCGCCTCTCCTGGAACCCACATCTCCGGACGATCCAAGCCAAGGCACGCTCCCGCCTCCGCCTCCTTAAGCTCCTTTCTGGCCGTACATGGGGTCTGGACCCTTCCACCATCCTCTACACCTACAAGTCCCTCATCCGTCCTATCCTTTGCTATGCTCATCCCGCCTGGATCTCTGCCCCTCCTACCTTCTACAAGTCCATTCAGATCCTAGAACGCCATGCGCTCCGCCTCGCCTATCGCATCCGTCTCCCTTCCCCCACGCGGATCCTCTATGACCTGATTCCCTTCCCGCACCTCCTCCTTTTCCTCGAACGGTTACGGATCCTCTACACCTCCCGCAAGCTTGATCCTCCACACCCTCTTGTCTCTCCCATCCTCTCCCACCCCAACCCGCTGCCGCGCCTGCATTCCTATATCCCACCTGCTCTCCATCTTTACACCCTCCACACCCTCTCCCTCGGTGGCTTCCGTCAACTCCCCCTCCCTGATGATGCCCTCCTCCCCTCCATCTACCCCTCCTACCAACTTTGAGCCTTACCTTCCCTCTCCTCTCCTTTTCCTGTGGGCACCCTCTCTCCCTTCTCTCCCTCCCTCCCCTCCCCTTTCTCCTTGGGCTTCCACTCCCCCTACCCTCCCCCTTCTCCTCCATCCCTCTCCTCCACTGGCATCTTCCCCTCCCCCTCTCTCTCCTCTTCCCCACACCTTTTCCCCTTGGCAGGCCACGACTCTGCTGTCTTCCATCAGTTACTTTCATCGTCCTACGCCGAAGACCATCGCATGTGTTTGTGCCTCGACTCTCCTGCAGTGTGTTTGTGTTTCGTCGTTTGTGCTCCGCTGGTTCACGTGTGGCCATCTGCCATCTGCGTTTGTGCACCGTGTTTCTCCGCTTTTATCCATTGTGCTACGCACGTGACCGACTCCGTTTTAACTCTGTTTTGTCTACTGTTTGTACCCCGCCGTCTTGATTGTTTTTATATCTCACTCATCTCTGTTCTGTGTATACTCTGAGGCCGAAGAGCGGCATACTTGGTCCGCTGCCGGCCTACCTGTTTGCCACAGGTATTAAAATCACAATAAAGGAAAAAAAAAAAAAAAAAAAGCGTGAGCGTCGTGTAAAGTCGGAAAAGTCGGCTGCATGGGTGATTGCCAAGTTTGGGGAGCGTTTCGGAGTATGATCAGTGCAATGGAGACGCGGAAACTTGTTGTGGCCCAGTGTTTTGCAGTTGGACGACAAGAGTGGTACACAGTAGCAAAGAGCGAGGCACTGAGATGGCATGAACAATGGAGTGCACAATGGGGCTCGAGATGTGCTTGATATCTCAGGTGCTGTGTGATTGTCGACAAGGAGTGAAATGGACCAATTTGTGACCGCCCTTTCAATTTAAGACGTTAAAAACAGACGGAATTTGCATTCGTAATACCAGAGCATCGAAACTACTTGGAACTCTTGTGTATATGAACGTGTCCGCGCCTTTGTACTCTGGTACCTTCGCCGCTACAAACCAACCAACCATCGTGTCCGTGCACATCAGAGTCGCAAAGAATGGAGAATAGGCAGGCTTTGTCGTGTGTGCAGCCGTAGCTCAGTTGGCAGATCGTTCGCTTAGTGTGTGAAAGGTCTCGGGTTCAAGCCCCGGCGCCTACATGTTTTGTGGTCAGTGCATGGTAAGTGCTGGTCGCGGCGAACCTAAAGGCACGCAAGAAGTTGCAAAACCAGCGTCACAGACTGATATGATGTGTACTGACATAAGGAGAGCAAGATGTAAGTGTGGGGACCGGCTGTTATCGAGGTGTCATCGAGTGCAGATCTGTCTAAGGTATCAAGGCTTAACGTCATTGAAGTCTAGAGAGTGGACAACACGTTCGTCATACTCAGAGCGATGTCCGAACTCTATTTTCGACGTTATGCGTGCCACTTTCATTGTGGCCAACTACGATTCGATACAGAATGCACGAAACCTGAAAGACACCCTCACTGATACATAGAGAGTAGGATTTGTCTGCGGAATAATGGGAGTGCAAGGGTCTGTGACGTTGATATGGCTGTATGTAGCACTATTAGTCACAGGGGGGGTGGGCGTAGCTCAGGTGGTAGAGCGCTCGGTTGTCGTGCGAGGTGTACTGGGATCGATACCCAGCGCCTACAGAATTTTTTAACACACCTACATTCGCACCTTGCCATGCAAGTGGAATAATTCACAACTAGCAGAGGTGTCTAGGCAGATACAAGCGAACGATTAGCATCCACAATTGGCAAGCGTGCTTTTATTCGTGCGCAGGAAGCACCCTCCTCCCACACCTACACTTAATTTAGAAACAGTACAAGTGTTCCCATAATATTCTCAAGCCTACGTCGGAAAGATATGCCTTTTGCCGAGTTCACGTAAATCCCACTGCACGTTCCCATTCTTTGCGTGCAGTCGGCTGCTACTGGTGTTGCTGGTTGTGACTGCTGATAACAGATGCCGTAGCAATCAATTCATGGAGTGAATTGTATGTTTTGAGATAGTCTGTCTCTGACAAGCAAGCGCAGGTGATATAGGTGCGAACACAGGAAGCTTGCAGCCCCTCGCTGCCTGCAGACACAGAGCAGCCACACTGAGAGAGCGGCCTAAGCCGTAGGCGAAATGTGCTCATTCGCTTTGGTGCGACGTGGAACTATAAATAAGGCTGCCACTAGCGTGAGCGTCGTGTAAAGTCGGAAAAGTCGGCTGCATGGGTGATTGCCAAGTTTGGGGAGCGTTTCGGAGTATGATCAGTGCAATGGAGACGCGGAAACTTGTTGTGGCCCAGTGTTTTGCAGTTGGACGACAAGAGTGGTACACAGTAGCAAAGAGCGAGGCACTGAGATGGCATGAACAATGGAGTGCACAATGGGGCTCGAGATGTGCTTGTTATCTCAGGTGCTGTGTGATTGTCGACAAGGAGTGAAATGGACCAATTTGTGACCGCCCTTTCAATTTAAGACGTTAAAAACAGACGGAATTTGCATTCGTAATACCAGAGCATCGAAACTACTTGGAACTCTTGTGTATATGAACGTGTCCGCGCCTTTGTACTCTGGTACCTTCGCCGCTACAAACCAACCAACCATCGTGTCCGTGCACATCAGAGTCGCAAAGAATGGAGAATAGGCAGGCTTTGTCGTGTGTGCAGCCGTAGCTCAGTTGGCAGATCGTTCGCTTAGTGTGTGAAAGGTCTCGGGTTCAAGCCCCGGCGCCTACATGTTTTGTGGTCAGTGCATGGTAAGTGCTGGTCGCGGCGAACCTAAAGGCACGCAAGAAGTTGCAAAACCAGCGTCACAGACTGATATGATGTGTACTGACATAAGGAGAGCAAGATGTAAGTGTGGGGACCGGCTGTTATCGAGGTGTCATCGAGTGCAGATCTGTCTAAGGTATCAAGGCTTAACGTCATTGAAGTCTAGAGAGTGGACAACACGTTCGTCATACTCAGAGCGATGTCCGAACTCTATTTTCGACGTTATGCGTGCCACTTTCATTGTGGCCAACTACGATTCGATACAGAATGCACGAAACCTGAAAGACACCCTCACTGATACATAGAGAGTAGGATTTGTCTGCGGAATAATGGGAGTGCAAGGGTCTGTGACGTTGATATGGCTGTATGTAGCACTATTAGTCACAGGGGGGGTGGGCGTAGCTCAGGTGGTAGAGCGCTCGGTTGTCGTGCGAGGGGTACTGGGATCGATACCCAGCGCCTCCAGAATTTTTAACACACCTACATTCGCACCTTGCCATGCAAGTGGAATAATTCACAACTAGCAGAGGTGTCTAGGCAGATACAAGCGAACGATTAGCATCCACAATTGGCAAGCGTGCTTTTATTCGTGCGCAGGAAGCACCCTCCTCCCACACCTACACTTAATTTAGAAACAGTACAAGTGTTCCCATAATATTCTCAAGCCTACGTCGGAAAGATATGCCTTTTGCCGAGTTCACGTAAATCCCACTGCACGTTCCCATTCTTTGCGTGCAGTCGGCTGCTACTGGTGTTGCTGGTTGTGACTGCTGATAACAGATGCCGTAGCAATCAATTCATGGAGTGAATTGTATGTTTTGAGATAGTCTGTCTCTGACAAGCAAGCGCAGGTGATATAGGTGCGAACACAGGAAGCTTGCAGCCCCTCGCTGCCTGCAGACACAGAGCAGCCACACTGAGAGAGCGGCCTAAGCCGTAGGCGAAATGTGCTCATTCGCTTTGGTGCGACGTGGAACTATAAATAAGGCTGCCACTAGCGTGAGCGTCGTGTAAAGTCGGAAAAGTCGGCTGCATGGGTGATTGCCAAGTTTGGGGAGCGTTTCGGAGTATGATCAGTGCAATGGAGACGCGGAAACTTGTTGTGGCCCAGTGTTTTGCAGTTGGACGACAAGAGTGGTACACAGTAGCAAAGAGCGAGGCACTGAGATGGCATGAACAATGGAGTGCACAATGGGGCTCGAGATGTGCTTGTTATCTCAGGTGCTGTGTGATTGTCGACAAGGAGTGAAATGGACCAATTTGTGACCGCCCTTTCAATTTAAGACGTTAAAAACAGACGGAATTTGCATTCGTAATACCAGAGCATCGAAACTACTTGGAACTCTTGTGTATATGAACGTGTCCGCGCCTTTGTACTCTGGTACCTTCGCCGCTACAAACCAACCAACCATCGTGTCCGTGCACATCAGAGTCGCAAAGAATGGAGAATAGGCAGGCTTTGTCGTGTGTGCAGCCGTAGCTCAGTTGGCAGATCGTTCGCTTAGTGTGTGAAAGGTCTCGGGTTCAAGCCCCGGCGCCTACATGTTTTGTGGTCAGTGCATGGTAAGTGCTGGTCGCGGCGAACCTAAAGGCACGCAAGAAGTTGCAAAACCAGCGTCACAGACTGATATGATGTGTACTGACATAAGGAGAGCAAGATGTAAGTGTGGGGACCGGCTGTTATCGAGGTGTCATCGAGTGCAGATCTGTCTAAGGTATCAAGGCTTAACGTCATTGAAGTCTAGAGAGTGGACAACACGTTCGTCATACTCAGAGCGATGTCCGAACTCTATTTTCGACGTTATGCGTGCCACTTTCATTGTGGCCAACTACGATTCGATACAGAATGCACGAAACCTGAAAGACACCCTCACTGATACATAGAGAGTAGGATTTGTCTGCGGAATAATGGGAGTGCAAGGGTCTGTGACGTTGATATGGCTGTATGTAGCACTATTAGTCACAGGGGGGGTGGGCGTAGCTCAGGTGGTAGAGCGCTCGGTTGTCGTGCGAGGTGTACTGGGATCGATACCCAGCGCCTTCAGAATTTTTTAACACACCTACATTCGCACCTTGCCATGCAAGTGGAATAATTCACAACTAGCAGAGGTGTCTAGGCAGATACAAGCGAACGATTAGCATCCACAATTGGCAAGCGTGCTTTTATTCGTGCGCAGGAAGCACCCTCCTCCCACACCTACACTTAATTTAGAAACAGTACAAGTGTTCCCATAATATTCTCAAGCCTACGTCGGAAAGATATGCCTTTTGCCGAGTTCACGTAAATCCCACTGCACGTTCCCATTCTTTGCGTGCAGTCGGCTGCTACTGGTGTTGCTGGTTGTGACTGCTGATAACAGATGCCGTAGCAATCAATTCATGGAGTGAATTGTATGTTTTGAGATAGTCTGTCTCTGACAAGCAAGCGCAGGTGATATAGGTGCGAACACAGGAAGCTTGCAGCCCCTCGCTGCCTGCAGACACAGAGCAGCCACACTGAGAGAGCGGCCTAAGCCGTAGGCGAAATGTGCTCATTCGCTTTGGTGCGACGTGGAACTATAAATAAGGCTGCCACTAGCGTGAGCGTCGTGTAAAGTCGGAAAAGTCGGCTGCATGGGTGATTGCCAAGTTTGGGGAGCGTTTCGGAGTATGATCAGTGCAATGGAGACGCGGAAACTTGTTGTGGCCCAGTGTTTTGCAGTTGGACGACAAGAGTGGTACACAGTAGCAAAGAGCGAGGCACTGAGATGGCATGAACAATGGAGTGCACAATGGGGCTCGAGATGTGCTTGTTATCTCAGGTGCTGTGTGATTGTCGACAAGGAGTGAAATGGACCAATTTGTGACCGCCCTTTCAATTTAAGACGTTAAAAACAGACGGAATTTGCATTCGTAATACCAGAGCATCGAAACTACTTGGAACTCTTGTGTATATGAACGTGTCCGCGCCTTTGTACTCTGGTACCTTCGCCGCTACAAACCAACCAACCATCGTGTCCGTGCACATCAGAGTCGCAAAGAATGGAGAATAGGCAGGCTTTGTCGTGTGTGCAGCCGTAGCTCAGTTGGTATTCTGGCTTTAGCCGTCGCCGCGGTCGGACGTGCTTGTTGTTTACTCCGCGTACGTTAGCGCTATCGCCGGTGTTTGGTGTTTACGTGAAGTTAGCTGTACATTTTCGCTGTTATTTTTTGAGTGGTGTCTCTGATAAGTGTTTTTATAGTGCTTTCGTCCGTTCCACGTTTCGTGCTTCGCCGCAATTTCGGTTGTTGCCGGAATTTCGTCGGAACCGACGACCATGTCTGACACCGTCAGGAAGAATACTTTAGTCTTCTCGTTCGAGAAAGGAACACGGCCGGTCCAACCCACTGCGCTGGAAATCCACGATTGGCTGACTGAGGTAATCGGTATTAATTCTGACTCTGTTCATACCACGCAATTAGATGCTGAAAAATACTGTGTTTTTGTTAAATTTCTGAACTCAGTGACAGTCGATAAGTTGCTTGCAAAATGGGGTAATTCCGTCGAATTTGTTCATCGAGACGGTTCAAAAAGTAATGTCTCTGTACGAAAAGCTGATATCATGTACACCAATGTCAGGATTTTGAATGTTCCAATTGAAATTGATAATCAGTTGATCAAGGACGCTCTATCTAAATATGGCGAAGTTAAATCTATCTATAACGAAAGATGGTCGAAGCTATACAAGATACAGTGTTTTAATGGCATTAGATCCGTTGAAATGGAGGTGAAAGCCAACATTCCGTCCCATATATCCGTTGCAGGCCATAAAGCACATGTTGTGTATTCTGGTCAGGAGCGCACGTGCAATATTTGCAATGAGACAGGTCATTTCCGACAAGATTGTCCGCGCCGTGTTTTTGTTCTTAGGAACAATCTAACACAGCGTCAAAAACTGACCCTCAGCGATGTCTTACCAAATAGCACTTCCCTTCTTTCGGTTAACGACAATGGTGCATGTAATTCTGCAGTGCCCGCCATAACTACTACGGAGTTCCCTCCCCTGAGCGTCATTACATCACACCCTTCTGTTCCCGATTGCGATCTCCAGAATAAGAAGCGACCGTTGGAAACTACCGATGACGGCTCGGACGGCGAGTCCGCCCGTAATTCGCCTTCCACCCGCAAGCAGAAGCAGTGTAATGCGGATGTGCTCGAGGAAACAAACAGTACATGTATTGACGTGACGACAGCCGCTGAGGCAACCCGGCCGCTGTCGGCGGCTGAACAGGTACAAACGGTCCACGGAGGGGACGCAGTAACGATTGTCGCGGAGACGGAAGAGGCGCACTCCGAAGCACAAGAGGTGACGGAGCGGAACCCAACTCAAGAACTTACAGACCCACAAACCGCCGACTCAGTCAGTGCTCTGGAGCTAGTGACGGAAGAACAAGGAAATGGCACTCGTAAAAAGGACGCTGTTGAGGCAGCTTCGGTCACAACGGTGGTAAAGATAGACAATCCGAATGACGGCGCGTTGAACCAAGATGTCCGAAGACGCCGACTCAAACCGCTACCTACTCTCAAAGCTTCCCGTAACCAAAGCAAACAACAACCAGCACAAGAGGAAGCGACGGCCAAGAACGTCTTGTATGAAATCATCACGGAAAGACCTAAGGAGGTACCTTCAAGTGACATTAGTGATGCAAAGCCCCTCGGTAAAACTAAAACCCGAGATGTTCGGAATCCTGCACCAAAATGAGGCTGTAAGATGAAAAAAAAAGGGATTTTGTTGAACCAGTTTCATTTCTAATTGTACTACTGTCTTAGTCATATTTCAGAGGAACCAGATGAAGTGTTTACCGAGCTTCAAATACTGACTATTCTTTGAGATGTTTGTTTAAGCGGAGTCGTTTCTCTCTTCTAGAAGCTGCACATCTCTTTTCTTTTTTTTTATTAATATTTTGTTATCTTTTTAATCACTTATTTACTTTTTATGCAAACTAAATGTCCCAGGCATATACAATTACGACTATCAATATTAACAGGATTACATCCGTGACTAAAGTTACAGCGCTCAAGGATTATTTATATGAGTCAGGGACGGACATTGCTTTCCTACAGGAAGTAGTGCTGACTAATCTTACAGTGCCTGGATATTTGGCGATTTTAAATGTCTCACTTGACACCAACGTCGGTACAGCAATTTTAGTCAGGGAGGGGATTCCTGTCTCGGATATCGAGAGGTTGGACTCCGGCAGAGCGATAGGTATAAAAGTCTTTGGTTCTACCCTTATCAATCTGTATGCCCCTTCTGGCACATCCAATAGAATGGAAAGAGCACAGTTCTATAAAGAAGAAATCATTTATTTATTACGGAAAAACCCAAAAGATCTTATAATAGGCGGTGATTTTAATTGTGTGATAAATAAGAAAGACCAGGTTCCGAATTTTAATAACTGCAGTGAACTGAAGCGTTTCGTCACTGTTTTACAGCTTAAAGATGCTTGGGAAATAATGTATCCCACTTTGGTGGCATTTACATTCCTAGGTCCTCACTCACGTAGCAGGATCGACAGACTCTACATATCGCAAAGTCTAGTTAGCTCCTTCATTAAAGCAGAGACGATTCCAGTTTACTTTTCTGATCATAGCTCCGTGCTAGCTTCCATCAACCTTACTGCGCAACCCACTCGCCGTTTTAGAAGTTCATGACACCTTAATACGTCACTGATGCAGGACGACGGATTAGAAGAAAGTTTGACAGAAGCGTGGGCATTGTGCCTCCGCTCTGCAGATAGACACGTCTCAGTACTAGACTGGTGGTGCAACAGGGCAAAGCCTAAACTGAGAAAAGTTCTCATCCAGTATAGTGTACAACGATCGAAAGACTTGAAAAATTCCATCGAATTTTATTATACCATGCTGCGAAATTTATATGAGCAGGCAAACACTTCCAACGTCCGTCTGGCAGATATCAAGCAAACTAAGGCCAAATTGCTCAGTCTTAAAAGACAGCAGATGGAGGGTCTGAAATTAAAATCCAAGGCTAAGACAGTCGTGGAGGATGAACATGCTTCCTTGTACCATCTACTGAAGCACGAAAGAAACAGGAGACGCACCTTCATTGATGGACTTCAGTCTGAAACTGGCGAGACACTCACGACTCAGAGAGACATCGTCAATGCAGTGCACAAATATTACGAAGACCTATACACTGCCAACCCGGTATGTGAAGAGTCCTTCGATGAGTTCCTTAGTTACATAGCTCCACAGGTCTCGGACGAGGAAAACGAAGACCTTCTCGTTGAGTGTACTAACGAAGATATCCACAGAATCATCTGCAAATCTCCTCTGAGGAAATCGCCGGGACCGGATGGTTTGCCTGTTGAATTTTATAAACGATACTGGCCACTGATTGGTGACATGTTTACCCGAATGACGAACGAGGTGCTTCAGGGAAAGCATTTACCTGCTGTTTTTAAAGAGAGCACAATAGTACTAATCCCAAAAAATGCTGCAAAAAGAAACCTCAACAACTTTCGTCCTATCTCCCTGTTAAACTCTGATTATAAAATCATCGGCAGAATTTTAAACAACAGACTCTCTCAGTTGGCCAAAAAGATAGTAAGTCCATACCAGTCCTGTGTGCCTACCAAGAGCATTTTCAAAAGCATAGCTGAATATAGAGATATAATTGCCATCACTGCTGTGACCACCATAAAATGTGCTATCATGTTTATTGACTTCCAGAAAGCATTTGATCGTGTGGATCATAGATTCCTTAGTGCCACACTGAACAAAATAGGTTTTAATGAGCGAGTCGTAAATGTGATCAGCAATGTTGCAACAGGCATCAGCGCTTGTATATCAGTTAACTGCCAGAGGACAAAGCAGATTCAGATCAGGCGCGGCGTTCCTCAAGGAAGCCCCCTCTCCATGTTCCTATTCGTGCTTTCATTAGAACCTTTCCTCCGCAGTGTTCATGCCACTCTAACTGGCATCACATTATCTGGTCACCGAACAGTCATAAACGCCTATGCCGATGATGTCGGAGTCGTCCTGCGAAATCCCGACGACATTTTGAAATTGGAAACGCTAATTAAAAAGTACTGTAGAGTCTCCGGAGCAGGTGTCAACGCAAACAAAAGCAAACTCCTAAACCTGCGGGGTTTTCAACATACCACCTTAGCCTGGGCCACAATGGTCACCCAATGCAAAGCACTAGGAATAACACTGACACCTTGTCCGTTAAAAATGGCAGCTATCAATTGGAGAAATACGTCGGGACAACTTCTTGGAACAACAAGAGAAAACCTCCACCGTAACTTGAACCAAGTTCAGAGGGTGATTTTCATTAACCACTGCATTCTCTCCAGGAGTTACTTTATAGCACAGATCTTCCCACTACCGAAAATGATTGGAAAAAAGATAATGTCTACCATTGCCAGCTATCTTTGGAGAGGGGATATATTCAGAGTCGACGCAAAAACTGCGACCTTAGATCCCAGGAATGGAGGTTTGGGGTTAGTTGATATCAGAAATAAGGCGTCTGCGCTTTTTATAAAAAGGACCGCCACTATCCTCAGCGACCACGCTGATAGCATTACAACTAAATTATTTGAAATTGTCAGGCCTGCCAGTTTACAGGCGCCGGTGAATGTGCAAAAAATAAATAACCGGCTCCAGTATGTTCGTGTATATTTTGTGGAATTCAGCTATCTCGGCGGTGTCATCATCAACTCACGACGGATCACGGCCCGCGATATTCTGTGCCATCGAAAGAAAATGGAGGGGAGAAACAAATTGGAAAGTAAATACCCACACACTGATTGGGACGCCATATGGAAAAATATTAATATGCGTGGTCTACCATCGGACGTCAAGTCAGCGTGGTATAAAACAGTGAATGAGACCGTAAGCACCAATGAAAGGTTACATGCAATCGGCGTTAGCGACACGAACCTATGTCTCAAATGTAAATTGATCGACACGTTAGTGCACAGATTCACGTGCGGTGGCAATCTACAACTCTGTAATTGGATTAGGGAACAACTGGCTTTTCTTACGAGATCTTCGGTGGAAAATTTTCCCCCTGTTACATTCATCAGGCCTCAGACTTGCTATTTTCCAGCAGCAAAAAACAACTCGGTCCATTGGTTAATGGGACACTATGTGAATTACGTAATTAATCACCTGGGAAATGACAATTCCACTGATTTTTACATGTACTTGAAGTGTGCTTTTTATAACGCCCTGAAATATAAAGACCACAAGAAAAACTACGGCAATATGCTTAAAATTGTATTCGAGCGACTGGGAATTGGTTGACAAGCCAACGAGATAAACAAAAATCGTTTATTTAAGCGAAACGACGCTTAAACAAAACAATTGGGGAGAAGTACACTTTTACAGTTTCATATTACAATCACTTATCTTCTGCTGGCAAAGAAGGCTATTTTGTTTATTGCACAGAAGAAGCCGAAGCCGAAAGCCAGTATCGCAGGGTTAAAGATAAATTGTTTTCTTATACATTCATTTTATGACTGAGAAGGAAGTCTCATTTGTTTCCATGGAAGGGAACATACTTTTTTATTATTATTATTAATCTCAAGAAGGAAAGGAGGCTATGGAATTAGTGCCTTAACATAAAATTCCTTCTTCACATTCCATGAAGATTTTTCTTTTACAATAAAAAAATAACAAACAAACAAAAATAATAATAATAACAATAAAAAAACTAAACAGAAATTTAAAAAAAAATAATATACAGGTTCAGGGTCCACTACTTCCCACAACTTTATTATATATTACAAAGAAGTATGCTAGGTTGCCGAGAAGCAGTGGATGAGAAAGAAAAAAAAAAAAAAAAAAAAAAAAAAAAAAAAAAAAAGCACTAAAGCTATAACCTTCAATCTCTATTGCCTCGGCATGACATAAATTTTTTGTTTCAAATGAAGCATCTTTTGGTTCAGGATTTCGAAGGCAAAACAGCATATATCTACGTATACACAAGATGTAAAATTTCTTATTGAAAACTATGATAAAGACACGCCTCAGCAACAGGACTGGGTGGAGACATCGCGGCCAGGCCTCGAGATTTTGACCCCTGCCCGCTTTGCCTCCGCCTGCCTCATGCTGCCAAGTTCCTTACCAAAAAAAAAAAAAAAAAAAAAAAAAAAAAAAAAAAAAAAAAAAAAAAAAAAAAAAAGGATAAGGCGCCGTATAAAAAAAAAAGTGGCTAGGATACCTGTCTCTCACCCAGGAGGCCCGGGTTCGGTTCCCGGTACCGGAAGTGCGCGTTTTTGTTGCTCCTCTTATGCGACTTGTCTCGAAATATAAAAAAAAAAAAAAAAAAAAGTGGTAGAGCACTGGTCTGATAAACCAGTGGTCATAAGTTCCATTTTCACAGGAGATAGATGAATTAAAAAAAAAAAAAAAAAAAAAAAAAAAAAAAAGTTGGCAGATCGTTCGCTTAGTGTGTGAAAGGTCTCGGGTTCAAGCCCCGGCGCCTACATGTTTTGTGGTCAGTGCATGGTAAGTGCTGGTCGCGGCGAACCTAAAGGCACGCAAGAAGTTGCAAAACCAGCGTCACAGACTGATATGATGTGTACTGACATAAGGAGAGCAAGATGTAAGTGTGGGGACCGGCTGTTATCGAGGTGTCATCGAGTGCAGATCTGTCTAAGGTATCAAGGCTTAACGTCATTGAAGTCTAGAGAGTGGACAACACGTTCGTCATACTCAGAGCGATGTCCGAACTCTATTTTCGACGTTATGCGTGCCACTTTCATTGTAGCCAACTACGATTCGATACAGAATGCACGAAACCTGAAAGACACCCTCACTGATACATAGAGAGTAGGATTTGTCTGCGGAATAATGGGAGTGCAAGGGTCTGTGACGTTGATATGGCTGTATGTAGCACTATTAGTCACAGGGGGGGTGGGCGTAGCTCAGGTGGTAGAGCGCTCGGTTGTCGTGCGAGGGGTACTGGGATCAATACCCAGCGCCTCCAGAATTTTTAACACACCTACATTCGCACCTTGCCATGCAAGTGGAATAATTCACAACTAGCAGAGGTGTCTAGGCAGATACAAGCGAACGATTAGCATCCACAATTGGCAAGCGTGCTTTTATTCGTGCGCAGGAAGCACCCTCCTCCCACACCTACACTTAATTTAGAAACAGTACAAGTGTTCCCATAATATTCTCAAGCCTACGTCGGAAAGATATGCCTTTTGCCGAGTTCACGTAAATCCCACTGCACGTTCCCATTCTTTGCGTGCAGTCGGCTGCTACTGGTGTTGCTGGTTGTGACTGCTGATAACAGATGCCGTAGCAATCAATTCATGGAGTGAATTGTATGTTTTGAGATAGTCTGTCTCTGACAAGCAAGCGCAGGTGATATAGGTGCGAACACAGGAAGCTTGCAGCCCCTCGCTGCCTGCAGACACAGAGCAGCCACACTGAGAGAGCGGCCTAAGCCGTAGGCGAAATGTGCTCATTCGCTTTGGTGCGACGTGGAAATATAAATAAGGCTGCCACTAGCGTGAGCGTCGTGTAAAGTCGGAAAAGTCGGCTGCATGGGTGATTGCCAAGTTTGGGGAGCGTTTCGGAGTATGATCAGTGCAATGGAGACGCGGAAACTTGTTGTGGCCCAGTGTTTTGCAGTTGGACGACAAGAGTGGTACACAGTAGCAAAGAGCGAGGCACTGAGATGGCATGAACAATGGAGTGCACAATGGGGCTCGAGATGTGCTTGTTATCTCAGGTGCTGTGTGATTGTCGACAAGGAGTGAAATGGACCAATTTGTGACCGCCCTTTCAATTTAAGACGTTAAAAACAGACGGAATTTGCATTCGTAATACCAGAGCATCGAAACTACTTGGAACTCTTGTGTATATGAACGTGTCCGCGCCTTTGTACTCTGGTACCTTCGCCGCTACAAACCAACCAACCATCGTGTCCGTGCACATCAGAGTCGCAAAGAATGGAGAATAGGCAGGCTTTGTCGTGTGTGCAGCCGTAGCTCAGTTGGCAGATCGTTCGCTTAGTGTGTGAAAGGTCTCGGGTTCAAGCCCCGGCGCCTACATGTTTTGTGGTCAGTGCATGGTAAGTGCTGGTCGCGGCGAACCTAAAGGCACGCAAGAAGTTGCAAAACCAGCGTCACAGACTGATATGATGTGTACTGACATAAGGAGAGCAAGATGTAAGTGTGGGGACCGGCTGTTATCGAGGTGTCATCGAGTGCAGATCTGTCTAAGGTATCAAGGCTTAACGTCATTGAAGTCTAGAGAGTGGACAACACGTTCGTCATACTCAGAGCGATGTCCGAACTCTATTTTCGACGTTATGCGTGCCACTTTCATTGTGGCCAACTACGATTCGATACAGAATGCACGAAACCTGAAAGACACCCTCACTGATACATAGAGAGTAGGATTTGTCTGCGGAATAATGGGAGTGCAAGGGTCTGTGACGTTGATATGGCTGTATGTAGCACTATTAGGCACCGGGGGGGTGGGCGTAGCTCAGATGGTAGAGCGCTCGGTTGGCGTGCGAGAGGTACTGGGATCGATACCCAGCGCCTCCAGAATTTTTAACACACCTACATTCGCACCTTGCCATGCAAGTGGAATAATTCACAACTAGCAGAGGTGTCTAGGCAGATACAAGCGAACGATTAGCATCCACAATTGGCAAGCGTGCTTTTATTCGTGCGCAGGAAGCACCCTCCTCCCACACCTACACTTAATTTAGAAACAGTACAAGTGTTCCCATAATATTCTCAAGCCTACGTCGGAAAGATATGCCTTTTGCCGAGTTCACGTAAATCCCACTGCACGTTCCCATTCTTTGCGTGCAGTCGGCTGCTACTGGTGTTGCTGGTTGTGACTGCTGATAACAGATGCCGTAGCAATCAATTCATGGAGTGAATTGTATGTTTTGAGATAGTCTGTCTCTGACAAGCAAGCGCAGGTGATATAGGTGCGAACACAGGAAGCTTGCAGCCCCTCGCTGCCTGCAGACACAGAGCAGCCACACTGAGAGAGCGGCCTAAGCCGTAGGCGAAATGTGCTCATTCGCTTTGGTGCGACGTGGAACTATAAATAAGGCTGCCACTAGCGTGAGCGTTGCGTGAGCGTCGTGTAAAGTCGGAAAAGTCGGCTGTATGGGTGATTGCCAAGTTTGGGGAGCGTTTCGGAGTATGATCAGTGCAATGGAGACGCGGAAACTTGTTGTGGCCCAGTGTTTTGCAGTTGGACGACAAGAGTGGTACACAGTAGCAAAGAGCGAGGCACTGAGATGGCATGAACAATGGAGTGCACAATGGGGCTCGAGATGTGCTTGTTATCTCAGGTGCTGTGTGATTGTCGACAAGGAGTGAAATGGACCAATTTGTGACCGCCCTTTCAATTTAAGACGTTAAAAACAGACGGAATTTGCATTCGTAATACCAGAGCATCGAAACTACTTGGAACTCTTGTGTATATGAACGTGTCCGCGCCTTTGTACTCTGGTACCTTCGCCGCTACAAACCAACCAACCATCGTGTCCGTGCACATCAGAGTCGCAAAGAATGGAGAATAGGCAGGCTTTGTCGTGTGTGCAGCCGTAGCTCAGTTGGCAGATCGTTCGCTTAGTGTGTGAAAGGTCTCGGGTTCAAGCCCCGGCGCCTACATGTTTTGTGGTCAGTGCATGGTAAGTGCTGGTCGCGGCGAACCTAAAGGCACGCAAGAAGTTGCAAAACCAGCGTCACAGACTGATATGATGTGTACTGACATAAGGAGAGCAAGATGTAAGTGTGGGGACCGGCTGTTATCGAGGTGTCATCGAGTGCAGATCTGTCTAAGGTATCAAGGCTTAACGTCATTGAAGTCTAGAGAGTGGACAACACGTTCGTCATACTCAGAGCGATGTCCGAACTCTATTTTCGACGTTATGCGTGCCACTTTCATTGTGGCCAACTACGATTCGATACAGAATGCACGAAACCTGAAAGACACCCTCACTGATACATAGAGAGTAGGATTTGTCTGCGGAATAATGGGAGTGCAAGGGTCTGTGACGTTGATATGGCTGTATGTAGCACTATTAGTCACAGGGGGGGTGGGCGTAGCTCAGGTGGTAGAGCGCTCGGTTGTCGTGCGAGGGGTACTGGGATCGATACCCAGCGCCTCCAGAATTTTTAACACACCTACATTCGCACCTTGCCATGCAAGTGGAATAATTCACAACTAGCAGAGGTGTCTAGGCAGATACAAGCGAACGATTAGCATCCACAATTGGCAAGCGTGCTTTTATTCGTGCGCAGGAAGCACCCTCCTCCCACACCTACACTTAATTTAGAAACAGTACAAGTGTTCCCATAATATTCTCAAGCCTACGTCGGAAAGATATGCCTTTTGCCGAGTTCACGTAAATCCCACTGCACGTTCCCATTCTTTGCGTGCAGTCGGCTGCTACTGGTGTTGCTGGTTGTGACTGCTGATAACAGATGCCGTAGCAATCAATTCATGGAGTGAATTGTATGTTTTGAGATAGTCTGTCTCTGACAAGCAAGCGCAGGTGATATAGGTGCGAACACAGGAAGCTTGCAGCCCCTCGCTGCCTGCAGACACAGAGCAGCCACACTGAGAGAGCGGCCTAAGCCGTAGGCGAAATGTGCTCATTCGCTTTGGTGCGACGTGGAACTATAAATAAGGCTGCCACTAGCGTGAGCGTCGTGTAAAGTCGGAAAAGTCGGCTGCATGGGTGATTGCCAAGTTTCGGGAGCGTTTCGGAGTATGATCAGTGCAATGGAGACGCGGAAACTTGTTGTGGCCCAGTGTTTTGCAGTTGGACGACAAGAGTGGTACACAGTAGCAAAGAGCGAGGCACTGAGATGGCATGAACAATGGAGTGCACAATGGGGCTCGAGATGTGCTTGTTATCTCAGGTGCTGTGTGATTGTCGACAAGGAGTGAAATGGACCAATTTGTGACCGCCCTTTCAATTTAAGACGTTAAAAACAGACGGAATTTGCATTCGTAATACCAGAGCATCGAAACTACTTGGAACTCTTGTGTATATGAACGTGTCCGCGCCTTTGTACTCTGGTACCTTCGCCGCTACAAACCAACCAACCATCGTGTCCGTGCACATCAGAGTCGCAAAGAATGGAGAATAGGCAGGCTTTGTCGTGTGTGCAGCCGTAGCTCAGTTGGCAGATCGTTCGCTTAGTGTGTGAAAGGTCTCGGGTTCAAGCCCCGGCGCCTACATGTTTTGTGGTCAGTGCATGGTAAGTGCTGGTCGCGGCGAACCTAAAGGCACGCAAGAAGTTGCAAAACCAGCGTCACAGACTGATATGATGTGTACTGACATAAGGAGAGCAAGATGTAAGTGTGGGGACCGGCTGTTATCGAGGTGTCATCGAGTGCAGATCTGTCTAAGGTATCAAGGCTTAACGTCATTGAAGTCTAGAGAGTGGACAACACGTTCGTCATACTCAGAGCGATGTCCGAACTCTATTTTCGACGTTATGCGTGCCACTTTCATTGTGGCCAACTACGATTCGATACAGAATGCACGAAACCTGAAAGACACCCTCACTGATACATAGAGAGTAGGATTTGTCTGCGGAATAATGGGAGTGCAAGGGTCTGTGACGTTGATATGGCTGTATGTAGCACTATTAGTCACAGGGGGGGTGGGCGTAGCTCAGGTGGTAGAGCGCTCGGTTGTCGTGCGAGGGGTACTGGGATCGATACCCAGCGCCTCCAGAATTTTTAACACACCTACATTCGCACCTTGCCATGCAAGTGGAATAATTCACAACTAGCAGAGGTGTCTAGGCAGATACAAGCGAACGATTAGCATCCACAATTGGCAAGCGTGCTTTTATTCGTGCGCAGGAAGCACCCTCCTCCCACACCTACACTTAATTTAGAAACAGTACAAGTGTTCCCATAATATTCTCAAGCCTACGTCGGAAAGATATGCCTTTTGCCGAGTTCACGTAAATCCCACTGCACGTTCCCATTCTTTGCGTGCAGTCGGCTGCTACTGGTGTTGCTGGTTGTGACTGCTGATAACAGATGCCGTAGCAATCAATTCATGGAGTGAATTGTATGTTTTGAGATAGTCTGTCTCTGACAAGCAAGCGCAGGTGATATAGGTGCGAACACAGGAAGCTTGCAGCCCCTCGCTGCCTGCAGACACAGAGCAGCCACACTGAGAGAGCGGCCTAAGCCGTAGGCGAAATGTGCTCATTCGCTTTGGTGCGACGTGGAACTATAAATAAGGCTGCCACTAGCGTGAGCGTCGTGTAAAGTCGGAAAAGTCGGCTGCATGGGTGATTGCCAAGTTTCGGGAGCGTTTCGGAGTATGATCAGTGCAATGGAGACGCGGAAACTTGTTGTGGCCCAGTGTTTTGCAGTTGGACGACAAGAGTGGTACACAGTAGCAAAGAGCGAGGCACTGAGATGGCATGAACAATGGAGTGCACAATGGGGCTCGAGATGTGCTTGTTATCTCAGGTGCTGTGTGATTGTCGACAAGGAGTGAAATGGACCAATTTGTGACCGCCCTTTCAATTTAAGACGTTAAAAACAGACGGAATTTGCATTCGTAATACCAGAGCATCGAAACTACTTGGAACTCTTGTGTATATGAACGTGTCCGCGCCTTTGTACTCTGGTACCTTCGCCGCTACAAACCAACCAACCATCGTGTCCGTGCACATCAGAGTCGCAAAGAATGGAGAATAGGCAGGCTTTGTCGTGTGTGCAGCCGTAGCTCAGTTGGCAGATCGTTCGCTTAGTGTGTGAAAGGTCTCGGGTTCAAGCCCCGGCGCCTACATGTTTTGTGGTCAGTGCATGGTAAGTGCTGGTCGCGGCGAACCTAAAGGCACGCAAGAAGTTGCAAAACCAGCGTCACAGACTGATATGATGTGTACTGACATAAGGAGAGCAAGATGTAAGTGTGGGGACCGGCTGTTATCGAGGTGTCATCGAGTGCAGATCTGTCTAAGGTATCAAGGCTTAACGTCATTGAAGTCTAGAGAGTGGACAACACGTTCGTCATACTCAGAGCGATGTCCGAACTCTATTTTCGACGTTATGCGTGCCACTTTCATTGTGGCCAACTACGATTCGATACAGAATGCACGAAACCTGAAAGACACCCTCACTGATACATAGAGAGTAGGATTTGTCTGCGGAATAATGGGAGTGCAAGGGTCTGTGACGTTGATATGGCTGTATGTAGCACTATTAGTCACAGGGGGGGTGGGCGTAGCTCAGGTGGTAGAGCGCTCGGTTGTCGTGCGAGGGGTACTGGGATCGATACCCAGCGCCTCCAGAATTTTTAACACACCTACATTCGCACCTTGCCATGCAAGTGGAATAATTCACAACTAGCAGAGGTGTCTAGGCAGATACAAGCGAACGATTAGCATCCACAATTGGCAAGCGTGCTTTTATTCGTGCGCAGGAAGCACCCTCCTCCCACACCTACACTTAATTTAGAAACAGTACAAGTGTTCCCATAATATTCTCAAGCCTACGTCGGAAAGATATGCCTTTTGCCGAGTTCACGTAAATCCCACTGCACGTTCCCATTCTTTGCGTGCAGTCGGCTGCTACTGGTGTTGCTGGTTGTGACTGCTGATAACAGATGCCGTAGCAATCAATTCATGGAGTGAATTGTATGTTTTGAGATAGTCTGTCTCTGACAAGCAAGCGCAGGTGATATAGGTGCGAACACAGGAAGCTTGCAGCCCCTCGCTGCCTGCAGACACAGAGCAGCCACACTGAGAGAGCGGCCTAAGCCGTAGGCGAAATGTGCTCATTCGCTTTGGTGCGACGTGGAACTATAAATAAGGCTGCCACTAGCGTGAGCGTCGTGTAAAGTCGGAAAAGTCGGCTGCATGGGTGATTGCCAAGTTTCGGGAGCGTTTCGGAGTATGATCAGTGCAATGGAGACGCGGAAACTTGTTGTGGCCCAGTGTTTTGCAGTTGGACGACAAGAGTGGTACACAGTAGCAAAGAGCGAGGCACTGAGATGGCATGAACAATGGAGTGCACAATGGGGCTCGAGATGTGCTTGTTATCTCAGGTGCTGTGTGATTGTCGACAAGGAGTGAAATGGACCAATTTGTGACCGCCCTTTCAATTTAAGACGTTAAAAACAGACGGAATTTGCATTCGTAATACCAGAGCATCGAAACTACTTGGAACTCTTGTGTATATGAACGTGTCCGCGCCTTTGTACTCTGGTACCTTCGCCGCTACAAACCAACCAACCATCGTGTCCGTGCACATCAGAGTCGCAAAGAATGGAGAATAGGCAGGCTTTGTCGTGTGTGCAGCCGTAGCTCAGTTGGCAGATCGTTCGCTTAGTGTGTGAAAGGTCTCGGGTTCAAGCCCCGGCGCCTACATGTTTTGTGGTCAGTGCATGGTAAGTGCTGGTCGCGGCGAACCTAAAGGCACGCAAGAAGTTGCAAAACCAGCGTCACAGACTGATATGATGTGTACTGACATAAGGAGAGCAAGATGTAAGTGTGGGGACCGGCTGTTATCGAGGTGTCATCGAGTGCAGATCTGTCTAAGGTATCAAGGCTTAACGTCATTGAAGTCTAGAGAGTGGACAACACGTTCGTCATACTCAGAGCGATGTCCGAACTCTATTTTCGACGTTATGCGTGCCACTTTCATTGTGGCCAACTACGATTCGATACAGAATGCACGAAACCTGAAAGACACCCTCACTGATACATAGAGAGTAGGATTTGTCTGCGGAATAATGGGAGTGCAAGGGTCTGTGACGTTGATATGGCTGTATGTAGCACTATTAGTCACAGGGGGGGTGGGCGTAGCTCAGGTGGTAGAGCGCTCGGTTGTCGTGCGAGGTGTACTGGGATCGATGCCCAGCGCCTTCAGAATTTTTAACACACCTACATTCGCACCTTGCCATGCAAGTGGAATAATTCACAACTAGCAGAGGTGTCTAGGCAGATACAAGCGAACGATTAGCATCCACAATTGGCAAGCGTGCTTTTATTCGTGCGCAGGAAGCACCCTCCTCCCACACCTACACTTAATTTAGAAACAGTACAAGTGTTCCCATAATATTCTCAAGCCTACGTCGGAAAGATATGCCTTTTGCCGAGTTCACGTAAATCCCACTGCACGTTCCCATTCTTTGCGTGCAGTCGGCTGCTACTGGTGTTGCTGGTTGTGACTGCTGATAACAGATGCCGTAGCAATCAATTCATGGAGTGAATTGTATGTTTTGAGATAGTCTGTCTCTGACAAGCAAGCGCAGGTGATATAGGTGCGAACACAGGAAGCTTGCAGCCCCTCGCTGCCTGCAGACACAGAGCAGCCACACTGAGAGAGCGGCCTAAGCCGTAGGCGAAATGTGCTCATTCGCTTTGGTGCGACGTGGAACTATAAATAAGGCTGCCACTAGCGTGAGCGTCGTGTAAAGTCGGAAAAGTCGGCTGCATGGGTGATTGCCAAGTTTCGGGAGCGTTTCGGAGTATGATCAGTGCAATGGAGACGCAGAAACTTGTTGTGGCCCAGTGTTTTGCAGTTGGACGACAAGAGTGGTACACAGTAGCAAAGAGCGAGGCACTGAGATGGCATGAACAATGGAGTGCACAATGGGGCTCGAGATGTGCTTGTTATCTCAGGTGCTGTGTGATTGTCGACAAGGAGTGAAATGGACCAATTTGTGACCGCCCTTTCAATTTAAGACGTTAAAAACAGACGGAATTTGCATTCGTAATACCAGAGCATCGAAACTACTTGGAACTCTTGTGTATATGAACGTGTCCGCGCCTTTGTACTCTGGTACCTTCGCCGCTACAAACCAACCAACCATCGTGTCCGTGCACATCAGAGTCGCAAAGAATGGAGAATAGGCAGGCTTTGTCGTGTGTGCAGCCGTAGCTCAGTTGGCAGATCGTTCGCTTAGTGTGTGAAAGGTCTCGGGTTCAAGCCCCGGCGCCTACATGTTTTGTGGTCAGTGCATGGTAAGTGCTGGTCGCGGCGAACCTAAAGGCACGCAAGAAGTTGCAAAACCAGCGTCACAGACTGATATGATGTGTACTGACATAAGGAGAGCAAGATGTAAGTGTGGGGACCGGCTGTTATCGAGGTGTCATCGAGTGCAGATCTGTCTAAGGTATCAAGGCTTAACGTCATTGAAGTCTAGAGAGTGGACAACACGTTCGTCATACTCAGAGCGATGTCCGAACTCTATTTTCGACGTTATGCGTGCCACTTTCATTGTGGCCAACTACGATTCGATACAGAATGCACGAAACCTGAAAGACACCCTCACTGATACATAGAGAGTAGGATTTGTCTGCGGAATAATGGGAGTGCAAGGGTCTGTGACGTTGATATGGCTGTATGTAGCACTATTAGGCACCGGGGGGGTGGGCGTAGCTCAGATGGTAGAGCGCTCGGTTGGCGTGCGAGAGGTACTGGGATCGATACCCAGCGCCTCCAGAATTTTTAACACACCTACATTCGCACCTTGCCATGCAAGTGGAATAATTCACAACTAGCAGAGGTGTCTAGGCAGATACAAGCGAACGATTAGCATCCACAATTGGCAAGCGTGCTTTTATTCGTGCGCAGGAAGCACCCTCCTCCCACACCTACACTTAATTTAGAAACAGTACAAGTGTTCCCATAATATTCTCAAGCCTACGTCGGAAAGATATGCCTTTTGCCGAGTTCACGTAAATCCCACTGCACGTTCCCATTCTTTGCGTGCAGTCGGCTGCTACTGGTGTTGCTGGTTGTGACTGCTGATAACAGATGCCGTAGCAATCAATTCATGGAGTGAATTGTATGTTTTGAGATAGTCTGTCTCTGACAAGCAAGCGCAGGTGATATAGGTGCGAACACAGGAAGCTTGCAGCCCCTCGCTGCCTGCAGACACAGAGCAGCCACACTGAGAGAGCGGCCTAAGCCGTAGGCGAAATGTGCTCATTCGCTTTGGTGCGACGTGGAACTATAAATAAGGCTGCCACTAGCGTGAGCGTCGTGTAAAGTCGGAAAAGTCGGCTGCATGGGTGATTGCCAAGTTTGGGGAGCGTTTCGGAGTATGATCAGTGCAATGGAGACGCGGAAACTTGTTGTGGCCCAGTGTTTTGCAGTTGGACGACAAGAGTGGTACACAGTAGCAAAGAGCGAGGCACTGAGATGGCATGAACAATGGAGTGCACAATGGGGCTCGAGATGTGCTTGTTATCTCAGGTGCTGTGTGATTGTCGACAAGGAGTGAAATGGACCAATTTGTGACCGCCCTTTCAATTTAAGACGTTAAAAACAGACGGAATTTGCATTCGTAATACCAGAGCATCGAAACTACTTGGAACTCTTGTGTATATGAACGTGTCCGCGCCTTTGTACTCTGGTACCTTCGCCGCTACAAACCAACCAACCATCGTGTCCGTGCACATCAGAGTCGCAAAGAATGGAGAATAGGCAGGCTTTGTCGTGTGTGCAGCCGTAGCTCAGTTGGCAGATCGTTCGCTTAGTGTGTGAAAGGTCTCGGGTTCAAGCCCCGGCGCCTACATGTTTTGTGGTCAGTGCATGGTAAGTGCTGGTCGCGGCGAACCTAAAGGCACGCAAGAAGTTGCAAAACCAGCGTCACAGACTGATATGATGTGTACTGACATAAGGAGAGCAAGATGTAAGTGTGGGGACCGGCTGTTATCGAGGTGTCATCGAGTGCAGATCTGTCTAAGGTATCAAGGCTTAACGTCATTGAAGTCTAGAGAGTGGACAACACGTTCGTCATACTCAGAGCGATGTCCGAACTCTATTTTCGACGTTATGCGTGCCACTTTCATTGTGGCCAACTACGATTCGATACAGAATGCACGAAACCTGAAAGACACCCTCACTGATACATAGAGAGTAGGATTTGTCTGCGGAATAATGGGAGTGCAAGGGTCTGTGACGTTGATATGGCTGTATGTAGCACTATTAGGCACTGGGGGGGTGGGCGTAGCTCAGATGGTAGAGCGCTCGGTTGGCGTGCGAGAGGTACTGGGATCGATACCCAGCGCCTCCAGAATTTTTAACACACCTACATTCGCACCTTGCCATGCAAGTGGAATAATTCACAACTAGCAGAGGTGTCTAGGCAGATACAAGCGAACGATTAGCATCCACAATTGGCAAGCGTGCTTTTATTCGTGCGCAGGAAGCACCCTCCTCCCACACCTACACTTAATTTAGAAACAGTACAAGTGTTCCCATAATATTCTCAAGCCTACGTCGGAAAGATATGCCTTTTGCCGAGTTCACGTAAATCCCACTGCACGTTCCCATTCTTTGCGTGCAGTCGGCTGCTACTGGTGTTGCTGGTTGTGACTGCTGATAACAGATGCCGTAGCAATCAATTCATGGAGTGAATTGTATGTTTTGAGATAGTCTGTCTCTGACAAGCAAGCGCAGGTGATATAGGTGCGAACACAGGAAGCTTGCAGCCCCTCGCTGCCTGCAGACACAGAGCAGCCACACTGAGAGAGCGGCCTAAGCCGTAGGCGAAATGTGCTCATTCGCTTTGGTGCGACGTGGAACTATAAATAAGGCTGCCACTAGCGTGAGCGTTGCGTGAGCGTCGTGTAAAGTCGGAAAAGTCGGCTGTATGGGTGATTGCCAAGTTTGGGGAGCGTTTCGGAGTATGATCAGTGCAATGGAGACGCGGAAACTTGTTGTGGCCCAGTGTTTTGCAGTTGGACGACAAGAGTGGTACACAGTAGCAAAGAGCGAGGCACTGAGATGGCATGAACAATGGAGTGCACAATGGGGCTCGAGATGTGCTTGTTATCTCAGGTGCTGTGTGATTGTCGACAAGGAGTGAAATGGACCAATTTGTGACCGCCCTTTCAATTTAAGACGTTAAAAACAGACGGAATTTGCATTCGTAATACCAGAGCATCGAAACTACTTGGAACTCTTGTGTATATGAACGTGTCCGCGCCTTTGTACTCTGGTACCTTCGCCGCTACAAACCAACCAACCATCGTGTCCGTGCACATCAGAGTCGCAAAGAATGGAGAATAGGCAGGCTTTGTCGTGTGTGCAGCCGTAGCTCAGTTGGCAGATCGTTCGCTTAGTGTGTGAAAGGTCTCGGGTTCAAGCCCCGGCGCCTACATGTTTTGTGGTCAGTGCATGGTAAGTGCTGGTCGCGGCGAACCTAAAGGCACGCAAGAAGTTGCAAAACCAGCGTCACAGACTGATATGATGTGTACTGACATAAGGAGAGCAAGATGTAAGTGTGGGGACCGGCTGTTATCGAGGTGTCATCGAGTGCAGATCTGTCTAAGGTATCAAGGCTTAACGTCATTGAAGTCTAGAGAGTGGACAACACGTTCGTCATACTCAGAGCGATGTCCGAACTCTATTTTCGACGTTATGCGTGCCACTTTCATTGTGGCCAACTACGATTCGATACAGAATGCACGAAACCTGAAAGACACCCTCACTGATACATAGAGAGTAGGATTTGTCTGCGGAATAATGGGAGTGCAAGGGTCTGTGACGTTGATATGGCTGTATGTAGCACTATTAGTCACAGGGGGGGTGGGCGTAGCTCAGGTGGTAGAGCGCTCGGTTGTCGTGCGAGGGGAACTGGGATCGGTACCCAGCGCCTCCAGAATTTTTAACACACCTACATTCGCACCTTGCCATGCAAGTGGAATAATTCACAACTAGCAGAGGTGTCTAGGCAGATACAAGCGAACGATTAGCATCCACAATTGGCAAGCGTGCTTTTATTCGTGCGCAGGAAGCACCCTCCTCCCACACCTACACTTAATTTAGAAACAGTACAAGTGTTCCCATAATATTCTCAAGCCTACGTCGGAAAGATATGCCTTTTGCCGAGTTCACGTAAATCCCACTGCACGTTCCCATTCTTTGCGTGCAGTCGGCTGCTACTGGTGTTGCTGGTTGTGACTGCTGATAACAGATGCCGTAGCAATCAATTCATGGAGTGAATTGTATGTTTTGAGATAGTCTGTCTCTGACAAGCAAGCGCAGGTGATATAGGTGCGAACACAGGAAGCTTGCAGCCCCTCGCTGCCTGCAGACACAGAGCAGCCACACTGAGAGAGCGGCCTAAGCCGTAGGCGAAATGTGCTCATTCGCTTTGGTGCGACGTGGAACTATAAATAAGGCTGCCACTAGCGTGAGCGTTGCGTGAGCGTCGTGTAAAGTCGGAAAAGTCGGCTGTATGGGTGATTGCCAAGTTTGGGGAGCGTTTCGGAGTATGATCAGTGCAATGGAGACGCGGAAACTTGTTGTGGCCCAGTGTTTTGCAGTTGGACGACAAGAGTGGTACACAGTAGCAAAGAGCGAGGCACTGAGATGGCATGAACAATGGAGTGCACAATGGGGCTCGAGATGTGCTTGTTATCTCAGGTGCTGTGTGATTGTCGACAAGGAGTCAAATGGACCAATTTGTGACCGCCCTTTCAATTTAAGACGTTAAAAACAGACGGAATTAGCATTCGTAATACCAGAGCATCGAAACTACTTGGAACTCTTGTGTATATGAACGTGTCCGCGCCTTTGTACTCTGGTACCTTCGCCGCTACAAACCAACCAACCATCGTGTCCGTGCACATCAGAGTCGCAAAGAATGGAGAATAGGCAGGCTTTGTCGTGTGTGCAGCCGTAGCTCAGTTGGCAGATCGTTCGCTTAGTGTGTGAAAGGTCTCGGGTTCAAGCCCCGGCGCCTACATGTTTTGTGGTCAGTGCATGGTAAGTGCTGGTCGCGGCGAACCTAAAGGCACGCAAGAAGTTGCAAAACCAGCGTCACAGACTGATATGATGTGTACTGACATAAGGAGAGCAAGATGTAAGTGTGGGGACCGGCTGTTATCGAGGTGTCATCGAGTGCAGATCTGTCTAAGGTATCAAGGCTTAACGTCATTGAAGTCTAGAGAGTGGACAACACGTTCGTCATACTCAGAGCGATGTCCGAACTCTATTTTCGACGTTATGCGTGCCACTTTCATTGTGGCCAACTACGATTCGATACAGAATGCACGAAACCTGAAAGACACCCTCACTGATACATAGAGAGTAGGATTTGTCTGCGGAATAATGGGAGTGCAAGGGTCTGTGACGTTGATATGGCTGTATGTAGCACTATTAGTCACAGGGGGGGGTGGGCGTAGCTCAGGTGGTAGAGCGCTCGGTTGTCGTGCGAGGGGTACTGGGATCGATACCCAGCGCCTCCAGAATTTTTAACACACCTACATTCGCACCTTGCCATGCAAGTGGAATAATTCAAACTAGCAGAGGCGTCTAGGCAGATACAAGCGAACGATTAGCATCCACAATTGGCAAGCGTGCTTTTATTCGTGCGCAGGAAGCACCCTCCTCCCACACCTACACTTAATTTAGAAACAGTACAAGTGTTCCCATAATATTCTCAAGCCTACGTCGGAAAGATATGCCTTTTGCCGAGTTCACGTAAATCCCACTGCACGTTCCCATTCTTTGCGTGCAGTCGGCTGCTACTGGTGTTGCTGGTTGTGACTGCTGATAACAGATGCCGTAGCAATCAATTCATGGAGTGAATTGTATGTTTTGAGATAGTCTGTCTCTGACAAGCAAGCGCAGGTGATATAGGTGCGAACACAGGAAGCTTGCAGCCCCTCGCTGCCTGCAGACACAGAGCAGCCACACTGAGAGAGCGGCCTAAGCCGTAGGCGAAATGTGCTCATTCGCTTTGGTGCGACGTGGAACTATAAATAAGGCTGCCACTAGCGTGAGCGTCGTGTAAAGTCGGAAAAGTCGGCTGCATGGGTGATTGCCAAGTTTGGGGAGCGTTTCGGAGTATGATCAGTGCAATGGAGACGCGGAAACTTGTTGTGGCCCAGTGTTTTGCAGTTGGACGACAAGAGTGGTACACAGTAGCAAAGAGCGAGGCACTGAGATGGCATGAACAATGGAGTGCACAATGGGGCTCGAGATGTGCTTGTTATCTCAGGTGCTGTGTGATTGTCGACAAGGAGTGAAATGGACCAATTTGTGACCGCCCTTTCAATTTAAGACGTTAAAAACAGACAGAATTTGCATTCGTAATACCAGAGCATCGAAACTACTTGGAACTCTTGTGTATATGAACGTGTCCGCGCCTTTGTACTCTGGTACCTTCGCCGCTACAAACCAACCAACCATCGTGTCCGTGCACATCAGAGTCGCAAAGAATGGAGAATAGGCAGGCTTTGTCGTGTGTGCAGCCTTTGCTCAGTTGGCAGATCGTTCGCTTAGTGTGTGAAACGTCTCGGGTTCAAGCCCCGGCGCCTACATGTTTTGTGGTCAGTGCATGGTAAGTGCTGGTCGCGGCGAACCTAAAGGCACGCAAGAAGTTGCAAAACCAGCGTCACAGACTGATATGATGTGTACTGACATAAGGAGAGCAAGATGTAAGTGTGGGGACCGGCTGTTATCGAGGTGTCATCGAGTGCAGATCTGTCTAAGGTATCAAGGCTTAACGTCATTGAAGTCTAGAGAGTGGACAACACGTTCGTCATACTCAGAGCGATGTCCGAACTCTATTTTCGACGTTATGCGTGCCACTTTCATTGTGGCCAACTACGATTCGATACAGAATGCACGAAACCTGAAAGACACCCTCACTGATACATAGAGAGTAGGATTTGTCTGCGGAATAATGGGAGTGCAAGGGTCTGTGACGTTGATATGGCTGTATGTAGCACTATTAGTCACAGGCGTGGTGGGCGTAGCTCAGGTGGTAGAGCGCTCGGTTGTCGTGCGAGGGGTACTGGGATCGATACCCAGCGCCTCCAGAATTTTTAACACACCTACATTCGCACCTTGCCATGCAAGTGGAATAATTCACAACTAGCAGAGGTGTCTAGGCAGATACAAGCGAACGATTAGCATCCACAATTGGCAAGCGTGCTTTTATTCGTGCGCAGGAAGCACCCTCCTCCCACACCTACACTTAATTTAGAAACAGTACAAGTGTTCCCATAATATTCTCAAGCCTACGTCGGAAAGATATGCCTTTTGCCGAGTTCACGTAAATCCCACTGCACGTTCCCATTCTTTGCGTGCAGTCGGCTGCTACTGGTGTTGCTGGTTGTGACTGCTGATAACAGATGCCGTAGCAATCAATTCATGGAGTGAATTGTATGTTTTGAGATAGTCTGTCTCTGACAAGCAAGCGCAGGTGATATAGGTGCGAACACAGGAAGCTTGCAGCCCCTCGCTGCCTGCAGACACAGAGCAGCCACACTGAGAGAGCGGCCTAAGCCGTAGGCGAAATGTGCTCATTCGCTTTGGTGCGACGTGGAACTATAAATAAGGCTGCCACTAGCGTGAGCGTGAGCTAGGAAAAGTCGGCTGCATGGGTGATTGCCAAGTTTCGGGAGCGTTTCGGAGTATGATCAGTGCAATGGAGACGCGGAAACTTGTTGTGGCCCAGTGTTTTGCAGTTGGACGACAAGAGTGGTACACAGTAGCAAAGAGCGAGGCACTGAGATGGCATGAACAATGGAGTGCACAATGGGGCTCGAGATGTGCTTGTTATCTCAGGTGCTGTGTGATTGTCGACAAGGAGTGAAATGGACCAATTTGTGACCGCCCTTTCAATTTAAGACGTTAAAAACAGACGGAATTTGCATTCGTAATACCAGAGCATCGAAACTACTTGGAACTCTTGTGTATATGAACGTGTCCGCGCCTTTGTACTCTGGTACCTTCGCCGCTACAAACCAACCAACCATCGTGTCCGTGCACATCAGAGTCGCAAAGAATGGAGAATAGGCAGGCTTTGTCGTGTGTGCAGCCGTAGCTCAGTTGGCAGATCGTTCGCTTAGTGTGTGAAAGGTCTCGGGTTGAAGCCCCGGCGCCTACGTGTTTTGTGGTCAGTGCATGGTAAGTGCTGGTCGCGGCGAACCTAAAGGCACGCAAGAAGTTGCAACACCAGCGTCGCAGACTGATATGATGTGTACTGACATAAGGAGAGCAAGATGTAAGTGTGGGGACCGGCTCTTATCGAGGTGTCATCGAGTGCAGATCTGTCTAAGGTATCAAGGCTTAACGTCATTGAAGTCTAGAGAGTGGACAACACGTTCGTCATACTCAGAGCGATGTCCGAACTCTATTTTCGACGTTATGCGTGCCACTTTCATTGTGGCCAACTACGATTCGATACAGAATGCACGAAACCTGAAAGACACCCTCACTGATACATAGAGAGTAGGATTTGTCTGCGGAATAATGGGAGTGCAAGGGTCTGTGACGTTGATATGGCTGTATGTAGCACTATTAGTCACAGGGGTGGTGGGCGTAGCTCAGGTGGTAGAGCGCTCGGTTGTCGTGCGAGGGGTACTGGGATCGATACCCAGCGCCTCCAGAATTTTTAACACACCTACATTCGCACCTTGCCATGCAAGTGGAATAATTCACAACTAGCAGAGGTGTCTAGGCAGATACAAGCGAACGATTAGCATCCACAATTGGCAAGCGTGCTTTTATTCGTGCGCAGGAAGCACCCTCCTCCCACACCTACACTTAATTTAGAAACAGTACAAGTGTTCCCATAATATTCTCAAGCCTACGTCGGAAAGATATGCCTTTTGCCGAGTTCACGTAAATCCCACTGCACGTTCCCATTCTTTGCGTGCAGTCGGCTGCTACTGGTGTTGCTGGTTGTGACTGCTGATAACAGATGCCGTAGCAATCAATTCATGGAGTGAATTGTATGTTTTGAGGTAGTCTGTCTCTGACAAGCAAGCGCAGGTGATATAGGTGCGAACACAGGAAGCTTGCAGCCCCTCGCTGCCTGCAGACACAGAGCAGCCACACTGAGAGAGCGGCCTAAGCCGTAGGCGAAATGTGCTCATTCGCTTTGGTGCGACGTGGAACTATAAATAAGGCTGCCACTAGCGTGAGCGTCGTGTAAAGTCGGAAAAGTCGGCTGCATGGGTGATTGCCAAGTTTGGGGAGCGTTTCGGAGTATGATCAGTGCAATGGAGACGCGGAAACTTGTTGTGGCCCAGTGTTTTGCAGTTGGACGACAAGAGTGGTACACAGTAGCAAAGAGCGAGGCACTGAGATGGCATGAACAATGGAGTGCACAATGGGGCTCGAGATGTGCTTGTTATCTCAGGTGCTGTGTGATTGTTGACAAGGAGTGAAATGGACCAATTTGTGACCGCCCTTTCAATTTAAGACGTTAAAAACAGACGGAATTTGCATTCGTAATACCAGAGCATCGAAACTACTTGGAACTCTTGTGTATATGAACGTGTCCGCGCCTTTGTACTCTGGTACCTTCGCCGCTAAAAACCAACCAACCATCGTGTCCGTGCACATCAGAGTCGCAAAGAATGGAGAATAGGCAGGCTTTGTCGTGTGTGCAGCCGTAGCTCAGTTGGCAGATCGTTCGCTTAGTGTGTGAAAGGTCTCGGGTTCAAGCCCCGGCGCCTACATGTTTTGTGGTCAGTGCATGGTAAGTGCTGGTCGCGGCGAACCTAAAGGCACGCAAGAAGTTGCAAAACCAGCGTCACAGACTGATATGACGTGTACTGACATAAGGAGAGCAAGATGTAAGTGTGGGGACCGGCTGTTATCGAGGTGTCATCGAGTGCAGATCTGTCTAAGGTATCAAGGCTTAACGTCATTGAAGTCTAGAGAGTGGACAACACGTTCGTCATACTCAGAGCGATGTCCGAACTCTATTTTCGACGTTATGCGTGCCACTTTCATTGGGGCCAACTACGATTCGATACAGAATGCACGAAACCTGAAAGATACCCTCATTGATACATAGAGAGTAGGATTTGTCTGCGGAATAATGGGAGTGCAAGGGTCTGTGACGTTGATATGGCTGTATGTAGCACTATTAGTCACAGGGGTGGTGGGCGTAGCTCAGGTGGTAGAGCGCTCGGTTGTCGTGCGAGGGGTACTGGGATCGATACCCAGCGCCTCCAGAATTTTTAACACACCTACATTCGCACCTTGCCATGCAAGTGGAATAATTCACAACTAGCAGAGGTGTCTAGGCAGATACAAGCGAACGATTAGCATCCACAATTGGCAAGCGTGCTTTTATTCGTGCGCAGGAAGCACCCTCCTCCCACACCTACACTTAATTTAGAAACAGTACAAGTGTTCCCATAATATTCTCAAGCCTACGTCGGAAAGATATGCCTTTTGCCGAGTTCAAGTAAATCCCACTGCACGTTCCCATTCTTTGCGTGCAGTCGGCTGCTACTGGTGTTGCTGGTTGTGACTGCTGATAACAGATGCCGTAGCAATCAATTCATGGAGTGAATTGTATGTTTTGAGATAGTCTGTCTCTGACAAGCAAGCGCAGGTGATATAGGTGCGAACACAGGAAGCTTGCAGCCCCTCGCTGCCTGCAGACACAGAGCAGCCACACTGAGAGAGCGGCCTAAGCCGTAGGCGAAATGTGCTCATTCGCTTTGGTGCGACGTGGAACTATAAATAAGGCTGCCACTAGCGTGAGCGTCGTGTAAAGTCGGAAAAGTCGGCTGCATGGGTGATTGCCAAGTTTGGGGAGCGTTTCGGAGTATGATCAGTGCAATGGAGACGCGGAAACTTGTTGTGGCCCAGTGTTTTGCAGTTGGACGACAAGAGTGGTACACAGTAGCAAAGAGCGAGGCACTGAGATGGCATGAACAATGGAGTGCACAATGGGGCTCGAGATGTGCTTGTTATCTCAGGTGCTGTGTGATTGTCGACAAGGAGTGAAATGGACCAATTTGTGACCGCCCTTTCAATTTAAGACGTTAAAAACAGACGGAATTTGCATTCGTAATACCAGAGCATCGAAACTATTTGGAACTCTTGTGTATATGAACGTGTCCGCGCCTTTGTACTCTGGTACCTTCGCCACTAAAAACCAACCAACCATCGTGTCCGTGCACATCAGAGTCGCAAAGAATGGAGAATAGGCAGGCTTTGTCGTGTGTGCAGCCGTAGCTCAGTTGGCAGATCGTTCGCTTAGTGTGTGAAAGGTCTCGGGTTGAAGCCCCGGCGCCTACATGTTTTGTGGTCAGTGCATGGTAAGTGCTGGTCGCGGCGAACCTAAAGGCACGCAAGAAGTTGCAAAACCACCGTCACAGACTGATATGATGTGTACTGACATAAGGAGAGCAAGATGTAAGTGTGGGGACCGGCTGTTATCGAGGTGTCATCGAGTGCAGATCTGTCTAAGGTATCAAGGCTTAACGTCATTGAAGTCTAGAGAGTGGACAACACGTTCGTCATACTCAGAGCGATGTCCGAACTCTATTTTCGACGTTATGCGTGCCACTTTCATTGTGGCCAACTACGATTCGATACAGAATGCACGAAACCTGAAAGACACCCTCACTGATACATAGAGAGTAGGATTTGTCTGCGGAATAATGGGAGTGCAAGGGTCTGTGACGTTGATATGGCTGTATGTAGCACTATTAGTCACAGGGGTGGTGGGCGTAGCTCAGGTGGTAGAGCGCTCGGTTGTCGTGCGAGGGGTACTGGGATCGATACCCAGCGCCTCCAGAATTTTTAACACACCTACATTCGCACCTAGCCATGCAAGTGGAATAATTCACAACTAGCAGAGGTGTCTAGGCAGATACAAGCGAACGATTAGCACCCACAATTGGCAAGCGTGCTTTTATTCGTGCGCAGGAAGCACCCTCCTCCCACACCTACACTTAATTTAGAAACAGTACAAGTGTTCCCATAATATTCTCAAGCCTACGTCGGAAAGATATGCCTTTTGCCGAGTTCACGTAAATCCCACTGCACGTTCCCATTCTTTGCGTGCAGTCGGCTGCTACTGGTGTTGCTGGTTGTGACTGCTGATAACAGATGCCGTAGCAATCAATTCATGGAGTGAATTGTATGTTTTGAGATAGTCTGTCTCTGACAAGCAAGCGCAGGTGATATAGGTGCGAACACAGGAAGCTTGCAGCCCCTCGCTGCCTGCAGACACAGAGCAGCCACACTGAGAGAGCGGCCTAAGCCGTAGGCGAAATGTGCTCATTCGCTTTGGTGCGACGTGGAACTATAAATAAGGCTGCCACTAGCGTGAGCGTCGTGTAAAGTCGGAAAAGTCGGCTGCATGGGTGATTGCCAAGTTTGGGGAGCGTTTCGGAGTATGATCAGTGCAATGGAGACGCGGAAACTTGTTGTGGCCCAGTGTTTTGCAGTTGGACGACAAGAGTGGTACACAGTAGCAAAGAGCGAGGCACTGAGATGGCATGAACAATGGAGTGCACAATGGGGCTCGAGATGTGCTTGTTATCTCAGGTGCTGTGTGATTGTCGACAAGGAGTGAAATGGACCAATTTGTGACCGCCCTTTCAATTTAAGACGTTAAAAACAGACGGAATTTGCATTCGTAATACCAGAGCATCGAAACTACTTGGAACTCTTGTGTATATGAACGTGTCCGCGCCTTTGTACTCTGGTACCTTCGCCGCTACAAACCAACCAACCATCGTGTCCGTGCACATCAGAGTCGCAAAGAATGGAGAATAGGCAGGCTTTGTCGTGTGTGCAGCCGAAGCTCAGTTGGCAGATCGTTCGCTTAGTGTGTGAAAGGTCTCGGGTTCAAGCCCCGGCGCCTACATGTTTTGTGGTCAGTGCATGGTAAGTGCTGGTCGCGGCGAACCTAAAGGCACGCAAGAAGTTGCAAAACCAGCGTCACAGACTGATATGATGTGTACTGACATAAGGAGAGCAAGATGTAAGTGTGGGGACCGGCTGTTATCGAGGTGTCATCGAGTGCAGATCTGTCTAAGGTATCAAGGCTTAACGTCATTGAAGTCTAGAGAGTGGACAACACGTTCGTCATACTCAGAGCGATGTCCGAACTCTATTTTCGACGTTATGCGTGCCACTTTCATTGTGGCCAACTACGATTCGATACAGAATGCACGAAACCTGAAAGACACCCTCACTGATACATAGAGAGTAGGATTTGTCTGCGGAATAATGGGAGTGCAAGGGTCTGTGACGTTGATATGGCTGTATGTAGCACTATTAGTCACAGGGGTGGTGGGCGTAGCTCAGGTGGTAGAGCGCTCGGTTGTCGTGCGAGGGGTACTGGGATCGATACCCAGCGCCTCCAGAATTTTTAACACACCTACAATCGCACCTTGCCATGCAAGTGGAATAATTCACAACTAGCAGAGGTGTCTAGGCAGATACAAGCGAACGATTAGCATCCACAATTGGCAAGCGTGCTTTTATTCGTGCGCAGGAAGCACCCTCCTCCCACACCTACACTTAATTTAGAAACAGTACAAGTGTTCCCATAATATTCTCAAGCTTACGTCGGAAAGATATGCCTTTTGCCGAGTTCACGTAAATCCCACTGCACGTTCCCATTCTTTGCGTGCAGTCGGCTGCTACTGGTGTTGCTGGTTGTGACTGCTGATAACAGATGCCGTAGCAATCAATTCATGGAGTGAATTGTATGTTTTGAGATAGTCTGTCTCTGACAAGCAAGCGCAGGTGATATAGTTGCGAACACAGGAAGCTTGCAGCCCCTCGCTGCCTGCAGACACAGAGCAGCCACACTGAGAGAGCGGCCTAAGCCGTAGGCGAAATGTGCTCATTCGCTTTGGTGCGACGTGGAACTATAAATAAGGCTGCCACTAGCGTGAGCGTCGTGTAAAGTCGGAAAAGTCGGCTGCATGGGTGATTGCCAAGTTTCGGGAGCGTTTCGGAGTATGATCAGCGCAATGGAGACGCGGAAACTTGTTGTGGCCCAGTGTTTTGCAGTTGGACGACAAGAGTGGTACACAGTAGCAAAGAGCGAGGCACTGAGATGGCATGAACAATGGAGTGCACAATGGGGCTCGAGATGTGCTTGTTATCTCAGGTGCTGTGTGATTGTCGACAAGGAGTGAAATGGACCAATTTGTGACCGCCCTTTCAATTTAAGACGTTAAAAACAGACGGAATTTGCATTCGTAATACCAGAGCATCGAAACTACTTGGAACTCTTGTGTATATGAACGTGTCCGCGCCTTTGTACTCTGGTACCTTCGCCGCTACAAACCAACCAACCATCGTGTCCGTGCACATCAGAGTCGCAAAGAATGGAGAATAGGCAGGCTTTGTCGTGTGTGCAGCCGTAGCTCAGTTGGCAGATCGTTCGCTTAGTGTGTGAAAGGTCTCGGGTTCAAGCCCCGGCGCCTACATGTTTTGTGGTCAGTGCATGGTAAGTGCTGGTCGCGGCGAACCTAAAGGCACGCAAGAAGTTGCAAAACCAGCGTCACAGACTGATATGATGTGTACTGACATAAGGAGAGCAAGATGTAAGTGTGGGGACCGGCTGTTATCGAGGTGTCATCGAGTGCAGATCTGTCTAAGGTATCAAGGCTTAACGTCATTGAAGTCTAGAGAGTGGACAACACGTTCGTCATACTCAGAGCGATGTCCGAACTCTATTTTCGACGTTATGCGTGCCACTTTCATTGTGGCCAACTACGATTCGATACAGAATGCACGAAACCTGAAAGACACCCTCACTGATACATAGAGAGTAGGATTTGTCTGCGGAATAATGGGAGTGCAAGGGTCTGTGACGTTGATATGGCTGTATGTAGCACTATTAGTCACAGGGGGGTGGGCGTAGCTCAGGTGGTAGAGCGCTCGGTTGTCGTGCGAGGGGTACTGGGATCGATACCCAGCGCCTCCAGAATTTTTAACACACCTTCATTCGCAGCTTGCCATGCAAGTGGAATAATTCACAACTAGCAGAGGTGTCTAGGCAGATACAAGCGAACGATTAGCATCCACAATTGGCAAGCGTGCTTTTATTCGTGCGCAGGAAGCACCCTCCTCCCACACCTACACTTAATTTAGAAACAGTACAAGTGTTCCCATAATATTCTCAAGCCTACGTCGGAAAGATATGCCTTTTGCCGAGTTCACGTAAATCCCACTGCACGTTCCCATTCTTTGCGTGCAGTCGGCTGCTACTGGTGTTGCTGGTTGTGACTGCTGATAACAGATGCCGTAGCAATCAATTCATGGAGTGAATTGTATATTTTGAGATAGTCTGTCTCTGACAAGCAAGCGCAGGTGATATAGGTGCGAACACAGGAAGCTTGCAGCCCCTCGCTGCCTGCAGACACAGAGCAGCCACACTGAGAGAGCGGCCTAAGCCGTAGGCGAAATGTGCTCATTCGCTTTGGTGCGACGTGGAACTATAAATAAGGCTGCCACTAGCGTGAGCGTCGTGTAAAGTCGGAAAAGTCGGCTGCATGGGTGATTGCCAAGTTTGGGGAGCGTTTCGGAGTATGATCAGTGCAATGGAGACGCGGAAACTTGTTGTGGCCCAGTGTTTTGCAGTTGGACGACAAGAGTGGTACACAGTAGCAAAGAGCGAGGCACTGAGATGGCATGAACAATGGAGTGCACAATGGGGCTCGAGATGTGCTTGTTATCTCAGGTGCTGTGTGATTGTCGACAAGGAGTGAAATGGACCAATTTGTGACCGCCCTTTCAATTTAAGACGTTAAAAACAGACGGAATTTGCATTCGTAATACCAGAGCATCGAAACTACTTGGAACTCTTGTGTATATGAACGTGTCCGCGCCTTTGTACTCTGGTACCTTCGCCGCTACAAACCAACCAACCATCGTGTCCGTGCACATCAGAGTCGCAAAGAATGGAGAATAGGCAGGCTTTGTCGTGTGTGCAGCCGAAGCTCAGTTGGCAGATCGTTCGCTTAGTGTGTGAAAGGTCTCGGGTTCAAGCCCCGGCGCCTACATGTTTTGTGGTCAGTGCATGGTAAGTGCTGGTCGCGGCGAACCTAAAGGCACGCAAGAAGTTGCAAAACCAGCGTCACAGACTGATATGATGTGTACTGACATAAGGAGAGCAAGATGTAAGTGTGGGGACCGGCTGTTATCGAGGTGTCATCGAGTGCAGATCTGTCTAAGGTATCAAGGCTTAACGTCATTGAAGTCTAGAGAGTGGACAACACGTTCGTCATACTCAGAGCGATGTCCGAACTCTATTTTCGACGTTATGCGTGCCACTTTCATTGTGGCCAACTACGATTCGATACAGAATGCACGAAACCTGAAAGACACCCTCACTGATACATAGAGAGTAGGATTTGTCTGCGGAATAATGGGAGTGCAAGGGTCTGTGACGTTGATATGGCTGTATGTAGCACTATTAGTCACAGGGGTGGTGGGCGTAGCTCAGGTGGTAGAGCGCTCGGTTGTCGTGCGAGGGGTACTGGGATCGATACCCAGCGCCTCCAGAATTTTTAACACACCTACAATCGCACCTTGCCATGCAAGTGGAATAATTCACAACTAGCAGAGGTGTCTAGGCAGATACAAGCGAACGATTAGCATCCACAATTGGCAAGCGTGCTTTTATTCGTGCGCAGGAAGCACCCTCCTCCCACACCTACACTTAATTTAGAAACAGTACAAGTGTTCCCATAATATTCTCAAGCCTACGTCGGAAAGATATGCCTTTTGCCGAGTTCACGTAAATCCCACTGCACGTTCCCATTCTTTGCGTGCAGTCGGCTGCTACTGGTGTTGCTGGTTGTGACTGCTGATAACAGATGCCGTAGCAATCAATTCATGGAGTGAATTGTATGTTTTGAGATAGTCTGTCTCTGACAAGCAAGCGCAGGTGATATAGTTGCGAACACAGGAAGCTTGCAGCCCCTCGCTGCCTGCAGACACAGAGCAGCCACACTGAGAGAGCGGCCTAAGCCGTAGGCGAAATGTGCTCATTCGCTTTGGTGCGACGTGGAACTATAAATAAGGCTGCCACTAGCGTGAGCGTCGTGTAAAGTCGGAAAAGTCGGCTGCATGGGTGATTGCCAAGTTTCGGGAGCGTTTCGGAGTATGATCAGTGCAATGGAGACGCGGAAACTTGTTGTGGCCCAGTGTTTTGCAGTTGGACGACAAGAGTGGTACACAGTAGCAAAGAGCGAGGCACTGAGATGGCATGAACAATGGAGTGCACAATGGGGCTCGAGATGTGCTTGTTATCTCAGGTGCTGTGTGATTGTCGACAAGGAGTGAAATGGACCAATTTGTGACCGCCCTTTCAATTTAAGACGTTAAAAACAGACGGAATTTGCATTCGTAATACCAGAGCATCGAAACTACTTGGAACTCTTGTGTATATGAACGTGTCCGCGCCTTTGTACTCTGGTACCTTCGCCGCTACAAACCAACCAACCATCGTGTCCGTGCACATCAGAGTCGCAAAGAATGGAGAATAGGCAGGCTTTGTCGTGTGTGCAGCCGTAGCTCAGTTGGCAGATCGTTCGCTTAGTGTGTGAAAGGTCTCGGGTTCAAGCCCCGGCGCCTACATGTTTTGTGGTCAGTGCATGGTAAGTGCTGGTCGCGGCGAACCTAAAGGCACGCAAGAAGTTGCAAAACCAGCGTCACAGACTGATATGATGTGTACTGACATAAGGAGAGCAAGATGTAAGTGTGGGGACCGGCTGTTATCGAGGTGTCATCGAGTGCAGATCTGTCTAAGGTATCAAGGCTTAACGTCATTGAAGTCTAGAGAGTGGACAACACGTTCGTCATACTCAGAGCGATGTCCGAACTCTATTTTCGACGTTATGCGTGCCACTTTCATTGTGGCCAACTACGATTCGATACAGAATGCACGAAACCTGAAAGACACCCTCACTGATACATAGAGAGTAGGATTTGTCTGCGGAATAATGGGAGTGCAAGGGTCTGTGACGTTGATATGGCTGTATGTAGCACTATTAGTCACAGGGGGGTGGGCGTAGCTCAGGTGGTAGAGCGCTCGGTTGTCGTGCGAGGGGTACTGGGATCGATACCCAGCGCCTCCAGAATTTTTAACACACCTTCATTCGCACCTTGCCATGCAAGTGGAATAATTCACAACTAGCAGAGGTGTCTAGGCAGATACAAGCGAACGATTAGCATCCACAATTGGCAAGCGTACTTTTATTCGTGCGCAGGAAGCACCCTCCTCCCACACCTACACTTAATTTAGAAACAGTACAAGTGTTCCCATAATATTCTCAAGCCTACGTCGGAAAGATATGCCTTTTGCCGAGTTCACGTAAATCCCACTGCACGTTCCCATTCTTTGCGTGCAGTCGGCTGCTACTGGTGTTGCTGGTTGTGACTGCTGATAACAGATGCCGTAGCAATCAATTCATGGAGTGAATTGTATGTTTTGAGATAGTCTGTCTCTGACAAGCAAGCGCAGGTGATATAGGTGCGAACACAGGAAGCTTGCAGCCCCTCGCTGCCTGCAGACACAGAGCAGCCACACTGAGAGAGCGGCCTAAGCCGTAGGCGAAATGTGCTCATTCGCTTTGGTGCGACGTGGAACTATAAATAAGGCTGCCACTAGCGTGAGCGTTGCGTGAGCGTCGTGTAAAGTCGGAAAAGTCGGCTGCATCGGTGATTGCCAAGTTTGGGGAGCGTTTCGGAGTATGATCAGTGCAATGGAGACGCGGAAACTTGTTGTGGCCCAGTGTTTTGCAGTTGGACGACAAGAGTGGTACACAGTAGCAAAGAGCGAGGCACTGAGATGGCATGAACAATGGAGTGCACAATGGGGCTCGAGATGTGCTTGTTATCTCAGGTGCTGTGTGATTGTTGACAAGGAGTGAAATGGACCAATTTGTGACCGCCCTTTCAATTTAAGACGTTAAAAACAGACGGAATTTGCATTCGTAATACCAGAGCATCGAAACTACTTGGAACTCTTGTGTATATGAACGTGTCCGCGCCTTTGTACTCTGGTACCTTCGCCGCTAAAAACCAACCAACCATCGTGTCCGTGCACATCAGAGTCGCAAAGAATGGAGAATAGGCAGGCTTTGTCGTGTGTGCAGCCGTAGCTCAGTTGGCAGATCGTTCGCTTAGTGTGTGAAAGGTCTCGGGTTCAAGCCCCGGCGCCTACATGTTTTGTGGTCAGTGCATGGTAAGTGCTGGTCGCGGCGAACCTAAAGGCACGCAAGAAGTTGCAAAACCAGCGTCACAGACTGATATGATGTGTACTGACATAAGGAGAGCAAGATGTAAGTGTGGGGACCGGCTGTTATCGAGGTGTCATCGAGTGCAGATCTGTCTAAGGTATCAAGGCTTAACGTCATTGAAGTCTAGAGAGTGGACAACACGTTCGTCATACTCAGAGCGATGTCCGAACTCTATTTTCGACGTTATGCGTGCCACTTTCATTGTGGCCAACTACGATTCGATACAGAATGCACGAAACCTGAAAGACACCCTCACTGATACATAGAGAGTAGGATTTGTCTGCGGAATAATGGGAGTGCAAGGGTCTGTGACGTTGATATGGCTGTATTTAGCACTATTAGTCACAGGGGTGGTGGGCGTAGCTCAGGTGGTAGAGCGCTCGGTTGTCGTGCGAGGGGTACTGGGATCGATACCCAGCGCCTCCAGAATTTTTAACACACCTACATTCGCACCTTGCCATGCAAGTGGAATAATTCACAACTAGCAGAGGTGTCTAGGCAGATACAAGCGAACGATTAGCATCCACAATTGGCAAGCGTGCTTTTATTCGTGCGCAGGAAGCGCCCTCCTCCCACACCTACACTTAATTTAGAAACAGTACAAGTGTTCCCATAATATTCTCAAGCCTACGTCGGAAAAATATGCCTTTTGCCGAGTTCACGTAAATCCCACTGCACGTTCCCATTCTTTGCGTGCAGTCGGCTGCTACTGGTGTTGCTGGTTGTGACTGCTGATAACAGATGCCGTAGCAATCAATTCATGGAGTGAATTGTATGTTTTGAGATAGTCTGTCTCTGACAAGCAAGCGCAGGTGATATAGTTGCGAACACAGGAAGCTTGCAGCCCCTCGCTGCCTGCAGACACAGAGCAGCCACACTGAGAGAGCGGCCTAAGCCGTAGGCGAAATATGCTCATTCGCTTTGGTGCGACGTGGAACTATAAATAAGGCTGCCACTAGCGTGAGCGTCGTGTAAAGTCGGAAAAGTCGGCTGCATGGGTGATTGCCAAGTTTGGGGAGCGTTTCGGAGTATGATCAGTGCAATGGAGACGCGGAAACTTGTTGTGGCCCAGTGTTTTGCAGTTGGACGACAAGAGTGGTACACAGTAGCAAAGAGCGAGGCACTGAGATGGCATGAACAATGGAGTGCACAATGGGGCTCGAGATGTGCTTGTTATCTCAGGTGCTGTGTGATTGTTGACAAGGAGTGAAATGGACCAATTTGTGACCGCCCTTTCAATTTAAGACGTTAAAAACAGACGGAATTTGCATTCGTAATACCAGAGCATCGAAACTACTTGGAACTCTTGTGTATATGAACGTGTCCGCGCCTTTGTACTCTGGTACTTTCGCCGCTAAAAACCAACCAACCATCGTGTCCGTGCACATCAGAGTCGCAAAGAATGGAGAATAGGCAGGCTTTGTCGTGTGTGCAGCCGTAGCTCAATTGGCAGATCGTTCGCTTAGTGTGTGAAAGGTCTCGGGTTCAAGCCCCGGCGCCTACATGTTTTGTGGTCAGTGCATGGTAAGTGCTGGTCGCGGCGAACCTAAAGGCACGCAAGAAGTTGCAAAACCAGCGTCACAGACTGATATGATGTGTACTGACATAAGGAGAGCAAGATGTAAGTGTGGGGACCGGCTGTTATCGAGGTGTCATCGAGTGCAGATCTGTCTAAGGTATCAAGGCTTAACGTCATTGAAGTCTAGAGAGTGGACAACACGTTCGTCATACTCAGAGCGATGTCCGAACTCTATTTTCGACGTTATGCGTGCCACTTTTATTGTGGCCAACTACGATTCGATACAGAATGCACGAAACCTGAAAGACACCCTCACTGATACATAGAGAGTAGGATTTGTCTGCGGAATAATGGGAGTGCAAGGGTCTGTGACGTTGATATGGCTGTATGTAGCACTATTAGTCACAGGGGTGGTGGGCGTAGCTCAGGTGGTAGAGCGCTCGGTTGTCGTGCGAGGGGTACTGGGATCGATACCCAGCGCCTCCAGAATTTTTAACACACCTACATTCGCACCTTGCCATGCAAGTGGAATAATTCACAACTAGCAGAGGTGTCTAGGCAGATACAAGCGAACGATTAGCATCCACAATTGGCAAGCGTGCTTTTATTCGTGCGCAGGAAGCACCCTCCTCCCACACCTACACTTAATTTAGAAACAGTACAAGTGTTCCCATAATATTCTCAAGCCTACGTCGGAAAGATATGCCTTTTGCCGAGTTCACGTAAATCCCACTGCACGTTCCCATTCTTTGCGTGCAGTCGGCTGCTACTGGTGTTGCTGGTTGTGACTGCTGATAACAGATGCCGTAGCAATCAATTCATGGAGTATGTTTTGAGATAGTCTGTCTCTGACAAGCAAGCGCAGGTGATATAGGTGCGAACACAGGAAGCTTGCAGCCCCTCGCTGCCTGCAGACACAAAGCAGCCACACTGAGAGAGCGGCCTAAGCCGTAGGCGAAATGTGCTCATTCGCTTTGGTGCGACGTGGAACTATAAATAAGGCTGCCACTAGCGTGAGCGTCGTGTAAAGTCGGAAAAGTCGGCTGCATGGGTGATTGCCAAGTTTGGGGAGCGTTTCGGAGTATGATCAGTGCAATGGAGACGCGGAAACTTGTTGTGGCCCAGTGTTTTGCAGTTGGACGACAAGAGTGGTACACAGTAGCAAAGAGCGAGGCACTGAGATGGCATGAACAATGGAGTGCACAATGGGGCTCGAGATGTGCTTGTTATCTCAGGTGCTGTGTGATTGTCGACAAGGAGTGAAATGGACCAATTTGTGACCGCCCTTTCAATTTAAGACGTTAAAAACAGACGGAATTTGCATTCGTAATACCAGAGCATCGAAACTACTTGGAACTCTTGTGTATATGAACGTGTCCGCGCCTTTGTACTCTGGTACCTTCGCCGCTAAAAACCAACCAACCATCGTGTCCGTGCACATCAGAGTCGCAAAGAAGGGAGAATAGGTTGGCTTTGTCGTGTGTGCAGCCGTAGCTCAGTTGGCAGATCGTTCGCTTAGTGTGTGAAAGGTCTCGGGTTCAAGCCCCGGCGCCTACATGTTTTGTGGTCAGTGCATGGTAAGTGCTGGTCGCGGCGAACCTAAAGGCACGCAAGAAGTTGCAAAACCAGCGTCACAGACTGATATGATGTGTACTGACATAAGGAGAGCAAGATGTAAGTGTGGGGACCGGCTGTTATCGAGGTGTCATCGAGTGCAGATCTGTCTAAGGTATCAAGGCTTAACGTCATTGAAGTCTAGAGAGTGGACAACACGTTCGTCATACTCAGAGCGATGTCCGAACTCTATTTTCGACGTTATGCGTGCCACTTTCATTGTGGCCAACTACGATTCGATACAGAATGCACGAAACCTGAAAGACACCCTCACTGATACATAGAGAGTAGGATTTGTCTGCGGAATAATGGGAGTGCAAGGGTCTGTGACGTTGATATGGCTGTATGTAGCACTATTAGTCACAGGGGTGGTGGGCGTAGCTCAGGTGGTAGAGCGCTCGGTTGTCGTGCGAGGGGTACTGGGATCGATACCCAGCGCCTCCAGAATTTTTAACACACCTACATTCGCACCTTGCCATGCAAGTTGAATAATTCACAACTAGCAGAGGTGTCTAGGCAGATACAAGCGAACGATTAGCATCCACAATTGGCAAGCGTGCTTTTATTCGTGCGCAGGAAGCACCCTCCTCCCACACCTACACTTAATTTAGAAACAGTACAAGTGTTCCCATAATATTCTCAAGCCTACGTCGGAAAGATATGCCTTTTGCCGAGTTCACGTAAATCCCACTGCACGTTCCCATTCTTTGCGTGCAGTCGGCTGCTACTGGTGTTGCTGGTTGTGACTGCTGATAACAGATGCCGTAGCAATCAATTCATGGAGTGAATTGTATGTTTTGAGATAGTCTGTCTCTGACAAGCAAGCGCAGGTGATATAGGTGCGAACACAGGAAGCTTGCAGCCCCTCGCTGCCTGCAGACACAGAGCAGCCACACTGAGAGAGCGGCCTAAGCCGTAGGCGAAATGTGCTCATTCGCTTTGGTGCGACGTGGAACTATAAATAAGGCTGCCACTAGCGTGAGCGTCGTGTAAAGTCGGAAAAGTCGGCTGCATGGGTGATTGCCAAGTTTGGGGAGCGTTTCGGAGTATGATCAGTGCAATGGAGACGCGGAAACTTGTTGTGGCCCAGTGTTTTGCAGTTGGACGACAAGAGTGGTACACAGTAGCAAAGAGCGAGGCACTGAGATGGCATGAACAATGGAGTGCACAATGGGGCTCGAGATGTGCTTGTTATCTCAGGTGCTGTGTGATTGTTGACAAGGAGTGAAATGGACCAATTTGTGACCGCCCTTTCAATTTAAGACGTTAAAAACAGACGGAATTTGCATTCGTAATACCAGAGCATCGAAACTACTTGGAACTCTTGTGTATATGAACGTGTCCGCGCCTTTGTACTCTGGTACCTTCGCCGCTAAAAACCAACCAACCATCGTGTCCGTGCACATCAGAGTCGCAAAGAATGGAGAATAGGCAGGCTTTGTCGTGTGTGCAGCCGTAGCTCAGTTGGCATTCTGGCTTTAGCCGTCGCCGCGGTCGGACGTGTTTGTTGTTTACTCCGCGTACGTTAGCGCTATCGCCGGTGTTTGGTGTTTACGTGAAGTTCGCTGTACATTTTCGCTGTTATTTTTTGAGTGGTGTCTCTGATAAGTGTTTTTATAGTGCTTTCGTCCGTTCCACGTCTCGTGCTTCGCCGCAATTTCGGTTGTTGCCGGAATTTCGTCGGAACCGACGACCATGTCTGACACCGTCAGGAAGAATACTTTAGTCTTCTCGTTCGAGAAAGAAACACGGCCGGTCCAACCCACTGCGCTGGAAATCCACGATTGGCTGACTGAGGTAATCGGTATAAATTCTGACTCTGTTCATACCACGCAATTAGATGCTGAAAAATACTGTGTTTTTGTTAAATTTCTGAACTCAGTGACAGTCGATAAGTTGCTTGCAAAATGGGGTAATTCCGTCGAATTTGTTCATCGAGACGGTTCAAAAAGTAATGTCTCTGTACGAAAAGCTGATATCATGTACACCAATGTCAGGATTTTGAATGTTCCAATTGAAATTGATAATCAGTTGATCAAGGACGCTCTATCTAAATATGGCGAAGTTAAATCTATCTATAACGAAAGATGGTCGAAGCTATACAAGATACAGTGTTTTAATGGCATTAGATCCGTTGAAATGGAGGTGAAAGCCAACATTCCGTCCCATATATCCGTTGCAGGCCATAAAGCACATGTTGTGTATTCTGGTCAGGAGCGCACGTGCAATATTTGCAATGAGACAGGTCATTTCCGACAAGATTGTCCGCGCCGTGTTTTTGTTCTTCGGAACAATCTAACACAGCGTCAAAAACTGACCCTCAGCGATGTCTTACCAAATAGCACTTCCCTTCTTTCGGTTAACGACAGTGGTGCATGTACTTCTGCAGTGCCCGCCATAACTACTACGGAGTTCCCTCCCCTGAGCGTCATTACATCACACCCTTCTGTTCCCGATTGCGATCTCCAGAATAAGAAGCGACCGTTGGAAATGACCGATGACGGCTCGGACGGCGAGTCCGCCCGTAATTCGCCTTCCACCCGCAAGCAGAAGCAGTGTAATGCGGATGTACTCGAGGAAACAAACAGTACATGTATTGACGTGACGACAGCCGCTAAGGCAACCCGGCCGCTGTCGGCGGCTGAACGGGTACAAACGGTCCACGGAGGGGACGCAGTAACGATTGTCGCGGAGACGGAAGAGGCGCACTCCGAAGCACAAGAGGTGACGGAGCGGAACCCAACTCAAGAATTTACAGACCCACAAACCGCCGACTCAGTCAGTGCTCTGGAGCTAGTGACGGAAGAACAAGGAAATGGCACTCGTAAAAAGGACGCTGTTGAGACAGCTTCGGTCACAACGGTGGTAAAGATAGACAATCCGAATGACGGCGCGTTGAACCAAGATGTCCGAAGACGCCGACTCAAACTGCAACCTAATCTCAAAGCTTCCCGTAACCAAAGCAAACAACAACCAGCACAAGAGGAAGCGACGGCCAAGAACGTCTTGTATGAAATCATCACGGAAAGACCTAAGGAGGTACCTTCAAGTGACATTAGTGATGCAAAGCCCCTCGGTAAAACTAAAACCCGAGATGTTCGGAATCCTGCACCAAAATGAGGCTGTAAGATGAAAAAACAAAAGGATTTTGTTGAACCAGTTTCATTTCTAATTGTACTACTGTCTTAGTCATATTTCAGAGGAACCAGATGAAGTGTTTACCGAGCTTCAAATACTGACTATTCTTTTAGATGTTTGTTTAAGCAGAGTCGTTTCTCCCTTCTAGGAGCTGCACATCTTTTTTTTTTTTATTAATATTTTGTTATCTTTTTAATCACTTATTTACTTTTTATGCAAACTAAATGTCCCAGGCATATACAATTACGACTATCAATATTAACAGGATTACATCCGTGACTAAAGTTACAGCGCTCAAGGATTATTTATATGAGTCAGGGACGGACATTGCTTTCCTACAGGAAGTAGTGCTGACTAATCTTACAGTGCCTGGATATTTGGCGATTTTAAATGTCTCACTTGACACCAACGTCGGTACAGCAATTTTAGTCAGGGAGGGGATTCCTGTCTCGGATATCGAGAGGTTGGACTCCGGCAGAGCGATAGGTATAAAAGTCTTTGGTTCTACCCTTATCAATCTGTATGCCCCTTCTGGCACATCTAATAGAATGGAAAGAGCACAGTTCTATAAAGAAGAAATCATTTATTTATTACGGAAAAACCCAAAAGATCTTATAATAGGCGGTGATTTTAATTGTGTGATAAATAAGAAAGACCAGGTTCCGAATTTTAATACCTGCAGTGAACTGAAGCGTTTCGTCACTGTTTTACAGCTTAAAGATGCTTGGGAAATAATGTATCCCACATTTGTGGCATTTACATTCCTAGGTCCTCACTCACGTAGCAGGATCGACAGACTCTACATATCGCAAAGTCTAGTTAGCTCCTTCATTAAAGCAGAGACGATTCCAGTTTACTTTTCTGATCATAGCTCCGTGCTAGCTTCCATCAACCTTACTGCGCAACCCACTCGCCGTTTTAGAAGTTCATGGCACCTTAATACGTCACTGATGCAGGACGACGGATTAGAAGAAAGTTTGACAGAAGCGTGGGCATTGTGCCTCCGCTCTGCAGATAGACACGTCTCAGTACTAGACTGGTGGTGCAACAGGGCAAAGCCTAAACTGAGAAAAGTTCTCATCCAGTATAGTGTACAACGATCGAAAGACTTGAAAAATTCCATAGAATTTTATTATACCATGCTGCGAAATTTATATGAGCAGGCAAACACTTCCAACGTCCGTCTGGCAGATATCAAGCAAACTAAGGCCAAATTGCTCAGTCTTAAAAGACAGCAGATGGAGGGTCTGAAATTAAAATCCAAGGCTAAGACAGTCGTGGAGGATGAACATGCTTCCTTGTACCATCTACTGAAGCACGAAAGAAACAGGAGACGCACCTTCATTGATGGACTTCAGTCTGAAACTGGCGAGACACTCACGACTCAGAGAGACATCGTCAATGCAGTGCACAAATATTACGAAGACCTATACACTGCCAACCCGGTATGTGAAGAGTCCTTCGATGAGTTCCTTAGTTACATAGCTCCACAGGTCTCGGACGAGGAAAACGAAGACCTTCTCGTTGAGTGTACTAACGAAGATATCCACAGAATCATCTGCAAATCTCCTCTGAGGAAATCGCCGGGACCGGATGGTTTGCCTGTTGAATTTTATAAACGATACTGGCCACTGATTGGTGACATGTTTACCCGAATGACGAACGAGGTGCTTCAGGGAAAGCATTTACCTGCTGTTTTTAAAGAGAGCACAATAGTACTAATCCCAAAAAATGCTGCAAAAAGAAACCTCAACAACTTTCGTCCTATCTCCCTGTTAAACTCCGATTATAAAATCATCGGCAGAATTTTAAACAACAGATTCTCACAGTTGGCCAAAAAGATAGTAAGTCCATACCAGTCCTGTGTGCCTACCAAGAGCATTTTCAAAAGCATAGCTGAATATAGAGATATAATTGCAATCACTGCTGTGACCACCATAAAATGTGCTATCATGTTTATTGACTTCCAGAAAGCATTTGATCGTGTGGATCATAGATTCCTTAGTGCCACACTGAACAAAATAGGTTTTAATGAGCGAGTCGTAAGTGTGATCAGAAATGTTGCAACAGGCATCAGCGCTTGTATATTAGTTAACTGCCAGAGGACAAAGCAGATTCAGATCAGGCGCGGCGTTCCTCAAGGAAGCCCCCTTTCCATGTTCCTATTCGTGCTTTCATTAGAACCTTTCCTCCGCAGTGTTCATGCCACTCTAACTGGCATCACATTATCTGGTCACCGAACAGTCATAAACGCCTATGCCGATGATGTCGGAGTCGTCCTGCGAAATCCCGACGACATTTTGAAATTGGAAACGCTAATTACAAAGTACTGTAGAGTCTCCGGAGCAGGTGTCAACGCAAACAAAACCAAACTCCTAAACCTGCGGGGTTTTCAACATACCACCTTAGCCTGGGCCACAATGGTCACCCAATGCAAAGCACTAGGAATAACACTGACACCTTGTCCGTTAAAAATGGCAGCTATCAATTGGAGAAATACGTCGGGACAACTTCTTGGAACAACAAGGGAAAACCTCCACCGTAACATGAACCAAGTTCAGAGGGTGATTTTCATTAACCACTGCATTCTCTCCAGGAGTTACTTTATAGCACAGATCTTCCCACTACCGAAAATGATTGGAAAAAACGGTAATGTCTACCATTGCCAGCTATCTTTGGAGAGGGGATATATTCAGAGTCGACGCAAAAACTGCGACCTTAGATCCCAGGAATGGAGGTTTGGGGTTAGTTGACATCAGAAATAAGGCGTCTGCGCTTTTTATAAAAAGGACCGCCACTATCCTTAGCGACCACGCTGATAGCATTACAACTAAATTATTTGAAGTTGTCAGGCCTGCCAGTTTACAGGCGCCGGTGAATGTGCAAAAAATAAATAACCGGCTCCAGTACGTTCGTGTATATTTTGTGGAATTCAGCTATCTCGGCGGTGTCATCATCAACTCACGACGGATCACGGCCCGCGATATTCTGTGCCATCGAAAGAAAATGGAGGGGAGAAACAAATTGGAAAGTAAATACCCACACACTGATTGGGACGCCATATGGAAAAATATTAATATGCGTGGTCTACCATCGGACGTCAAGTCAGCGTGGTATAAAACAGTGAATGAGACCGTAAGCACCAATGAAAGGTTACATGCAATCGGCGTTAGCGACACGAACCTATGTCTCAAATGTAAATTGATCGACACGTTAGTGCACAGATTCACGTGCGGTGGCAATCTACAACTCTGTAATTGGATTAGGGAACAACTGGCTTTTCTTACGAGATCTTCGGTGGAAAATTTTCCCCCTGTTACTTTCCTCAGGCCTCAGACTTGCTATTTTCCAGCAGCAAAAAACAACTCGGTCCATTGGTTAATGGGACACTATGTGAATTACGTAATTAATCACCTGGGAAATGACAATTCCACTGATTTTTACATGTACTTGAAGTGTGCTTTTTATAACGCCCTGAAATATAAAGACCACAAGAAAAACTACGGCAATATGCTTAAAATTGTATTCGAGCGACTGGGCATTGGTTGACAAGCCAACGAGATAAACAAAAATCGTTTATTTAAGCGAAACGACGCTTAAACAAAAACAAATGGGGAGAAGTACAATTTTACAGTTTCATATTACAATCACTTATCCTCTGCTGGCAAAGAAGGCTATTTTGTTTATTGCACAGAAGAAGCCGAAGCCGAAAGCCAGTATCGCAGGGTTAAAGATAAATTGTTTTCTTATACATTCATTTTATGACTGAGAAGGAAGTCTCATTTGTTTCCATGGAAGGGAACATACTTTTTTATTATTATTATTAATCTCAAGAAGGAAAGGAGGCTATGGAATTAGTGCCTTAACATAAAATTCCTTCTTCACATTCCATGAAGATTTTTCTTTTACAATAAAAAAAATAACAAACAAACAAAAATAATAATAATAACAATAAAAAAACTAAACAGAAATTAAAAAAATAATATACAGGTTCAGGGTCCACTACTTCCTACAACTTTATTATATATTACAAAGAAGTATGCTAGGTTGCCGAGAAGCAGTGGACGAGAAAAAAAAAATAAATAAATAAAAAAATAAAAAAAGCACTAAAGCTATAACCTTCAATCTCTATTGCCTCGGCATGACATAAATTTTTTGTTTCAAATGAAGCATCTTTTGGTTCAGGATTTCGAAGGCAAAACAGCATATATCTACGTATACACAAGATGTAAAATTTCTTATTGAAAACTATGATAAAGACACGCCTCAGCAACAGGACTGGGTGGAGACATCGCGGCCAGGCCTCGAGATTTTGACCCCTGCCCGCTTTGCCTCCGCCTGCCTCATGCTGCTTATATAAAAAAAAAAAAAAAAAAAAAAAAGTGGCTAGGATACCTGGCTTTCACCCAGAAATAAAAAAAAAAAAAAAAAAAAGAAGTGGCTAGGATACCTGGCTCTCACCCAGGAGGCCCAGGTTCGATTCCCGGTACCGGAAGTGCGCGTTTTTGTTGCTCCTCTTATTAAAAAAAAAAGAAAAAAAAAATGGATAAGGCGTCGGACTTCGGTTCTCAAGATTACAGGTTCGAATGCTGTCAAAAACTAAAAAAAAAAAAAAAAAAAAAAAAAAGTTGGCAGATCGTTCGCTTAGTGTGTGAAAGGTCTCGGGTTCAAGCCCCGGCGCCTACATGTTTTGTGGTCAGTGCATGGTAAGTGCTGGTCGCGGCGAACCTAAAGGCACGCAAGAAGTTGCAAAACCAGCGTCACAGACTGATATGATGTGTACTGACATAAGGAGAGCAAGATGTAAGTGTGGGGACCGGCTGTTATCGAGGTGTCATCGAGTGCAGATCTGTCTAAGGTATCAAGGCTTAACGTCATTGAAGTCTAGAGAGTGGACAACACGTTCGTCATACTCAGAGCGATGTCCGAACTCTATTTTCGACGTTATGCGTGCCACTTTCATTGTGGCCAACTACGATTCGATACAGAATGCACGAAACCTGAAAGACACCCTCACTGATACATAGAGAGTAGGATTTGTCTGCGGAATAATGGGAGTGCAAGGGTCTGTGACGTTGATATGGCTGTATGTAGCACTATTAGTCACAGGGGTGGTGGGCGTAGCTCAGGTGGTAGAGCGCTCGGTTGTCGTGCGAGGGGTACTGGGATCGATACCCAGCGCCTCCAGAATTTTTAACACACCTACATTCGCACCTTGCCATGCAAGTGGAATAATTCACAACTAGCAGAGGTGTCTAGGCAGATACAAGCGAACGATTAGCATCCACAAATGGCAAGCGTGCTTTTATTCGTGCGCAGGAAGCACCCTCCTCCCACACCTACACTTAATTTAGAAACAGTACAAGTGTTCCCATAATATTCTCAAGCCTACTTCGGAAAGATATGCCTTTTGCCGAGTTCACGTAAATCCCACTGCACGTTCCCATTCTTTGCGTGCAGTCGGCTGCTACTGGTGTTGCTGGTTGTGACTGCTGATAACAGATGCCGTAGCAATCAATTCATGGAGTGAATTGTATGTTTTGAGATAGTCTGTCTCTGACAAGCAAGCGCAGGTGATATAGGTGCGAACACAGGAAGCTTGCAGCCCCTCGCTGCCTGCAGACACAGAGCAGCCACACTGAGAGAGCGGCCTAAGCCGTAGGCGAAATGTGCTCATTCCCTTTTTTTGCGACGTGGAAATATAAATAAGGCTGCCACTAGCGTCAGCGTTGCGTGAGCGTCGGGGTGCTGTGTGATTGTCGACAAGGAGTGAAATGGACCAATTTGTGACCGCCCTTTCAATTTAAGACGTTAAAAACAGACGGAATTTGCATTCGTAATACCAGAGCATCGAAACTACTTGGAACTTTTGTGTATATGAACGTGTCCGCGCCTTTGTACTCTGGTACCTTCGCCGCTACAAACCAACCAACCATCGTGTCCGTGCACATCAGAGTCGCAAAGAATGGAGAATAGGCAGGCTTTGTCGTGTGTGCAGCCGTAGCTCAGTTGGCAGATCGTTCGCTTAGTGTTTGAAAGGTCTCGGGTTCAAGCCCCGGCGCCTACATGTTTTGTGGTCAGTGCATGGTAAGTGCTGGTCGCGGCGAACCTAAAGGCACGCAAGAAGTTGCAAAACCAGCGTCACAGACTGATATGATGTGTACTGACATAAGGAGAGCAAGATGTAAGTGTGGGGACCGGCTGTTATCGAGGTGTCATCGAGTGCAGATCTGTCTAAGGTATCAAGGCTTAACGTCATTGAAGTCTAGAGAGTGGACAACACGTTCGTCATACTCAGAGCGATGTCCGAACTCTATTTTCGACGTTATGCGTGCCACTTTCATTGTGGCCAACTACGATTCGATACAGAATGCACGAAACCTGAAAGACACCCTCACTGATACATAGAGAGTAGGATTTGTCTGCGGAATAATGGGAGTGCAAGGGTCTGTGACGTTGATATGGCTGTATGTAGCACTATTAGTCACAGGGGGGGTGGGCGTAGCTCAGGTGGTAGAGCGCTCGGTTGTCGTGCGAGGGGTACTGGGATCGATACCCAGCGCCTCCAGAATTTTTAACACACCTACATTCGCACCTTGCCATGCAAGTGGAATAATTCACAACTAGCAGAGGTGTCTAGGCAGATACAAGCGAACGATTAGCATCCACAATTGGCAAGCGTGCTTTTATTCGTGCGCAGGAAGCACCCTCCTCCCACACCTACACTTAATTTAGAAACAGTACAAGTGTTCCCATAATATTCTCAAGCCTACGTCGGAAAGATATGCCTTTTGCCGAGTTCACGTAAATCCCACTGCACGTTCCCATTCTTTGCGTGCAGTCGGCTGCTACTGGTGTTGCTGGTTGTGACTGCTGATAACAGATGCCGTAGCAATCAATTCATGGAGTGAATTGTATGTTTTGAGATAGTCTGTCTCTGACAAGCAAGCGCAGGTGATATAGGTGCGAACACAGGAAGCTTGCAGCCCCTCGCTGCCTGCAGACACAGAGCGGCCACACTGAGAGAGCGGCCTAAGCCGTAGGCGAAATGTGCTCATTCGCTTTGGTGCGACGTGGAACTATAAATAAGGCTGCCACTAGCGTGAGCGTCGTGTAAAGTCGGAAAAGTCGACTGCATGGGTGATTGCCAAGTTTGGGGAGCGTTTCGGAGTATGATCAGTGCAATGGAGACGCGGAAACTTGTTGTGGCCCAGTGTTTTGCAGTTGGACGACAAGAGTGGTACACAGTAGCAAAGAGCGAGGCACTGAGATGGCATGAACAATGGAGTGCACAATGGGGCTCGAGATGTGCTTGTTATCTCAGGTGCTGTGTGATTGTCGACAAGGAGTGAAATGGACCAATTTGTGACCGCCCTTTCAATTTAAGACGTTAAAAACAGACGGAATTTGCATTCGTAATACCAGAGCATCGAAACTACTTGGAACTCATGTGTATATGAACGTGTCCGCGCCTTTGTACTCTGGTACCTTCGCCGCTACAAACCAACCAACCATCGTGTCCGTGCACATCAGAGTCGCAAAGAATGGAGAATAGGCAGGCTTTGTCGTGTGTGCAGCCGTAGCTCAGTTGGCAGATCGTTCGCTTAGTGTGTGAAAGGTCTCGGGTTCAAGCCCTGGCGCCTACATGTTTTGTGGTCAGTGCATGGTAAGTGCTGGTCGCGGCGAACCTAAAGGCACGCAAGAAGTTGCAAAACCAGCGTCACAGACTGATATGATGTGTACTGACATAAGGAGAGCAAGATGTAAGTGTGGGGACCGGCTGTTATCGAGGTGTCATCGAGTGCAGATCTGTCTAAGGTATCAAGGCTTAACGTCATTGAAGTCTAGAGAGTGGACAACACGTTCGTCATACTCAGAGCGATGTCCGAACTCTATTTTCGACGTTATGCGTGCCACTTTCATTGTGGCCAACTACGATTCGATACAGAATGCACGAAACCTGAAAGACACCCTCACTGATAGAGAGTAGGATTTGTCTGCGGAATAATGGGAGTGCAAGGGTCTGTGACGTTAATATGGCTGTATGTAGCTCTATTAGTCACAGGGGGGGGTGGGCGTAGCTCAGGTGGTAGAGCGCTCGGTTGTCGTGCGAGGGGTACTGGGATCGATACCCAGCGCCTCCTGAATTTTTAACACACCTACATTCGCACCTTGCCATGCAAGTGGAATAATTCACAATTAGCAGAGGTGTCTAGGCAGATACAAGCGAACGATTAGCATCCACAATTGGCAAGCGTGCTTTTATTCGTGCGCAGGAAGCACCCTCCTCCCACACCTACACTTAATTTAGAAACAGTACAAGTGTTCCCATAATATTCTCAAGCCTACGTCGGAAAGATATGCCTTTTGCCGAGTTCACGTAAATCCCACTGCACGTTCCCATTCTTTGCGTGCAGTCGGCTGCTACTGGTGTTGCTGGTTGTGACTGCTGATAACAGATGCCGTAGCAATCAATTCATGGAGTGAATTGTATGTTTTGAGATAGTCTGTCTCTGACAAGCAAGCGCAGGTGATATAGGTGCGAACACAGGAAGCTTGCAGCCCCTCGCTGCCTGCAGACACAGAGCAGCCACACTGAGAGAGCGGCCTAAGCCGTAGGCGAAATGTGCTCATTCGCTTTGGTGCGACGTGGAACTATAAATAAGGCTGCCACTAGCGTGAGCGTCGCGTGAAGTCGGAAAAGTCGGCTGCATGGGTGATTGCCAAGTTTGGGGAGCGTTTCGGAGTATGATCAGTGCAATGGAGACGCGGAAACTTGTTGTGGCCCAGTGTTTTGCAGTTGGACGACAAGAGTGGTACACAGTAGCAAAGAGCGAGGCACTGAGATGGCATGAACAATGGAGTGCACAATGGGGCTCGAGATGTGCTTGTTATCTCAGGTGCTGTGTGATTGTCGACAAGGAGTGAAATGGACCAATTTGTGACCGCCCTTTCAATTTAAGACGTTAAAAACAGACGGAATTTGCATTCGTAATACCAGAGCATCGAAACTACTTGGAACTCTTGTGTATATGAACGTGTCCGCGCCTTTGTACTCTGGTACCTTCGCCGCTACAAACCAACCAACCATCGTGTCCGTGCACATCAGAGTCGCAAAGAATGGAGAATAGGCAGGCTTTGTCGTGTGTGCAGCCGTACCTCAGTTGGCAGATCGTTCGCTTAGTGTGTGAAAGGTCTCGGGTTCAAGCCCCGGCGCCTACATGTTTTGTGGTCAGTGCATGGTAAGTGCTGGTCGCGGCGAACCTAAAGGCACGCAAGAAGTTGCAAAACCAGCGTCACAGACTGATATGATGTGTACTGACATAAGGAGAGCAAGATGTAAGTGTGGGGACCGGCTGTTATCGAGGTGTCATCGAGTGCAGATCTGTCTAAGGTATCAAGGCTTAACGTCATTGAAGTCTAGAGAGTGGACAACACGTTCGTCATACTCAGAGCGATGTCCGAACTCTATTTTCGACGTTATGCGTGCCACTTTCATTGTGGCCAACTACGATTCGATACAGAATGCACGAAACCTGAAAGACACCCTCACTGATACATAGAGAGTAGGATTTGTCTGCGGAATAATGGGAGTGCAAGGGTCTGTGACGTTGATATGGCTGTATGTAGCACTATTAGTCACAGGGGGGGTGGGCGTAGCTCAGGTGGTAGAGCGCTCGGTTGTCGTGCGAGGGGTACTGGGATCGATACCCAGCGCCTCCAGAATTTTTAACACACCTACATTCGCACCTTGCCATGCAAGTGGAATAATTCACAACTAGCAGAGGTGTCTAGGCAGATACAAGCGAACGATTAGCATCCACAATTGGCAAGCGTGCTTTTATTCGTGCGCAGGAAGCACCCTCCTCCCACACCTACACTTAATTTAGAAACAGTACAAGTGTTCCCATAATATTCTCAAGCCTACGTCGGAAAGATATGCCTTTTGCCGAGTTCACGTAAATCCCACTGCACGTTCCCATTCTTTGCGTGCAGTCGGCTGCTACTGGTGTTGCTGGTTGTGACTGCTGATAACAGATGCCGTAGCAATCAATTCATGGAGTGAATTGTATGTTTTGAGATAGTCTGTCTCTGACAAGCAAGCGCAGGTGATATAGGTGCGAACACAGGAAGCTTGCAGCCCCTCGCTGCCTGCAGACACAGAGCGGCCACACTGAGAGAGCGGCCTAAGCCGTAGGCGAAATGTGCTCATTCGCTTTGGTGCGACGTGGAACTATAAATAAGGCTGCCACTAGCGTGAGCGTTGCGTGAGCGTCGTGTAAAGTCGGAAAAGTCGACTGCATGGGTGATTGCCAAGTTTGGGGAGCGTTTCGGAGTATGATCAGTGCAATGGAGACGCGGAAACTTGTTGTGGCCCAGTGTTTTGCAGTTGGACGACAAGAGTGGTACACAGTAGCAAAGAGCGAGGCACTGAGATGGCATGAACAATGGAGTGCACAATGGGGCTCGAGATGTGCTTGTTATCTCAGGTGCTGTGTGATTGTCGACAAGGAGTGAAATGGACCAATTTGTGACCGCCCTTTCAATTTAAGACGTTAAAAACAGACGGAATTTGCATTCGTAATACCAGAGCATCGAAACTACTTGGAACTCTTGTGTATATGAACGTGTCCGCGCCTTTGTACTCTGGTACCTTCGCCGCTACAAACCAACCAACCATCGTGTCCGTGCACATCAGAGTCGCAAAGAATGGAGAATAGGCAGGCTTTGTCGTGTGTGCAGCCGAAGCTCAGTTGGCAGATCTTTCGCTTAGTGTGTGAAAGGTCTCGGGTTCAAGCCCCGGCGCCTACATGTTTTGTGGTCAGTGCATGGTAAGTGCTGGTCGCGGCGAACCTAAAGGCACGCAAGAAGTTGCAAAACCAGCGTCACAGACTGATATGATGTGTACTGACATAAGGAGAGCAAGATGTAAGTGTGGGGACCGGCTGTTATCGAGGTGTCATCGAGTGCAGATCTGTCTAAGGTATCAAGGCTTAACGTCATTGAAGTCTAGAGAGTGGACAACACGTTCGTCATACTCAGAGCGATGTCCGAACTCTATTTTCGACGTTATGCGTGCCACTTTCATTGTGGCCAACTACGATTCGATACAGAATGCACGAAACCTGAAAGACACCCTCACTGATACATAGAGAGTAGGATTTGTCTGCGGAATAATGGGAGTGCAAGGGTCTGTGACGTTGATATGGCTGTATGTAGCACTATTAGTCACAGAGGGGGTGGGCGTAGCTCAGGTGGTAGAGCGCTCGGTTGTCGTGCGAGGGGTACTGGGATCGATACCCAGCGCCTCCAGAATTTTTAACACACCTACATTCGCACCTTGCCATGCAAGTGGAATAATTCACAACTAGCAGAGGTGTCTAGGCAGATACAAGCGAACGATTAGCATCCACAATTGGCAAGCGTGCTTTTATTCGTGCGCAGGAAGCACCCTCCTCCCACACCTACACTTAATTTAGAAACAGTACAAGTGTTCCCATAATATTCTCAAGCCTACGTCGGAAAGATATGCCTTTTGCCGAGTTCACGTAAATCCCACTGCACGTTCCCATTCTTTGCGTGCAGTCGGCTGCTACTGGTGTTGCTGGTTGTGACTGCTGATAACAGATGCCGTAGCAATCAATTCATGGAGTGAATTGTATGTTTTGAGATAGTCTGTCTCTGACAAGCAAGCGCAGGTGATATAGGTGCGAACACAGGAAGCTTGCAGCCCCTCGCTGCCTGCAGACACAGAGCGGCCACACTGAGAGAGCGGCCTAAGCCGTAGGCGAAATGTGCCCATTCGCTTTGGTGCGACGTGGAACTATAAATAAGGCTGCCACTAGCGTGAGCGTCGTGTAAAGTCGGAAAAGTCGACTGCATGGGTGATTGCCAAGTTTGGGGAGCGTTTCGGAGTATGATCAGTGCAATGGAGACGCGGAAACTTGTTGTGGCCCAGTGTTTTGCAGTTGGACGACAAGAGTGGTACACAGTAGCAAAGAGCGAGGCACTGAGATGGCATGAACAATGGAGTGCACAATGGGGCTCGAGATGTGCTTGTTATCTCAGGTGCTGTGTGATTGTCGACAAGGAGTGAAATGGACCAATTTGTGACCGCCCTTTCAATTTAAGACGTTAAAAACAGACGGAATTTGCATTCGTAATACCAGAGCATCGAAACTACTTGGAACTCTTGTGTATATGAACGTGTCCGCGCCTTTGTACTCTGGTACCTTCGCCGCTACAAACCAACCAACCATCGTGTCCGTGCACATCAGAGTCGCAAAGAATGGAGAATAGGCAGGCTTTGTCGTGTGTGCAGCCGTAGCTCAGTTGGCAGATCGTTCGCTTAGTGTGTGAAAGGTCTCGGGTTCAAGCCCCGGCGCCTACATGTTTCGTGGTCAGTGCATGGTAAGTGCTGGTCGCGGCGAACCTAAAGGCACGCAAGAAGTTGCAAAACCAGCGTCACAGACTGATATGATGTGTACTGACATAAGGAGAGCAAGATGTAAGTGTGGGGACCGGCTGTTATCGAGGTGTCATCGAGTGCAGATCTGTCTAAGGTATCAAGGCTTAACGTCATTGAAGTCTAGAGAGTGGACAACACGTTCGTCATACTCAGAGCGATGTCCGAACTCTATTTTCGACGTTATGCGTGCCACTTTCATTGTGGCCAACTACGATTCGATACAGAATGCACGAAACCTGAAAGACACCCTCACTGATACATAGAGAGTAGGATTTGTCTGCGGAATAATGGGAGTGCAAGGGTCTGTGACGTTGATATGGCTGTATGTAGCACTATTAGTCACAGGGGTGGTGGGCGTAGCTCAGGTGGTAGAGCGCTCGGTTGTCGTGCGAGGGGTACTGGGATCGATACCCAGCGCCTCCAGAATTTTTAACACACCTACATTCGCACCTTGCCATGCAAGTGGAATAATTCACAACTAGCAGAGGTGTCTAGGCAGATACAAGCGAACGATTAGCATCCACAATTGGCAAGCGTGCTTTTATTCGTGCGCAGGAAGCACCCTCCTCCCACACCTACACTTAATTTAGAAACAGTACAAGTGTTCCCATAATATTCTCAAGCCTACGTCGGAAAGATATGCCTTTTGCCGAGTTCACGTAAATCCCACTGCACGTTCCCATTCTTTGCGTGCAGTCGGCTGCTACTGGTGTTGCTGGTTGTGACTGCTGATAACAGATGCCGTAGCAATCAATTCATGGAGTGAATTGTATGTTTTGAGATAGTCTGTCTCTGACAAGCAAGCGCAGGTGATATAGGTGCGAACACAGGAAGCTTGCAGCCCCTCGCTGCCTGCAGACACAGAGCAGCCACACTGAGAGAGCGGCCTAAGCCGTAGGCGAAATGTGCCCATTCGCTTTGGTGCGACGTGGAACTATAAATAAGGCTGCCACTAGCGTGAGCGTCGTGTAAAGTCAGAAAAGTCGGCTGCATGGGTGATTGCCAAGTTTGGGGAGCGTTTCGGAGTATGATCAGTGCAATGGAGACGCGGAAACTTGTTGTGGCCCAGTGTTTTGCAGTTGGACGACAAGAGTGGTACACAGTAGCAAAGAGCGAGGCACTGAGATGGCATGAACAATGGAGTGCACAATGGGGCTCGAGATGTGCTTGTTATCTCAGGTGCTGTGTGATTGTCGACAAGGAGTGAAATGGACCAATTTGTGACCGCCCTTTCAATTTAAGACGTTAAAAACAGACGGAATTTGCATTCGTAATACCAGAGCATCGAAACTACTTGGAACTCTTGTGTATATGAACGTGTCCGCGCCTTTGTACTCTGGTACCTTCGCCGCTACAAACCAACCAACCATCGTGTCCGTGCACATCAGAGTCGCAAAGAATGGAGAATAGGCAGGCTTTGTCGTGTGTGCAGCCGTAGCTTAGTTGGCAGATCGTTCGCTTAGTGTGTGAAAGGTCTCGGGTTCAAGCCCCGGCGCCTACATGTTTTGTGGTCAGTGCATGGTAAGTGCTGGTCGCGGCGAACCTAAAGGCACGCAAGAAGTTGCAAAACCAGCGTCACAGACTGATATGATGTGTACTGACATAAGGAGAGCAAGATGTAAGTGTGGGGACCGGCTGTTATCGAGGTGTCATCGAGTGCAGATCTGTCTAAGGTATCAAGGCTTAACGTCATTGAAGTCTAGAGAGTGGACAACACGTTCGTCATACTCAGAGCGATGTCCGAACTCTATTTTCGACGTTATGCGTGCCACTTTCATTGTGGCCAACTACGATTCGATACAGAATGCACGAAACCTGAAAGACACCCTCACTGATACATAGAGAGTAGGATTTGTCTGCGGAATAATGGGAGTGCAAGGGTCTGTGACGTTGATATGGCTGTATGTAGCACTATTAGTCACAGGGGGGGTGGGCGTAGCTCAGGTGGTAGAGCGCTCGGTTGTCGTGCGAGGGGTACAGGGATCGATACCCAGCGCCTCCAGAATTTTTAACACACCTACATTCGCACCTTGCCATGCAAGTGGAATAATTCACAACTAGCAGAGGTGTCTAGGCAGATACAAGCGAACGATTAGCATCCACAATTGGCAAGCGTGCTTTTATTCGTGCGCAGGAAGCACCCTCCTCCCACACCTACACTTAATTTAGAAACAGTACAAGTGTTCCCATAATATTCTCAAGCCTACGTCGGAAAGATATGCCTTTTGCCGAGTTCACGTAAATCCCACTGCACGTTCCCATTCTTTGCGTGCAGTCGGCTGCTACTGGTGTTGCTGGTTGTGACTGCTGATAACAGATGCCGTAGCAATCAATTCATGGAGTGAATTGTATGTTTTGAGATAGTCTGTCTCTGACAAGCAAGCGCAGGTGATATAGGTGCGAACACAGGAAGCTTGCAGCCCCTCGCTGCCTGCAGACACAGAGCAGCCACACTGAGAGAGCGGCCTAAGCCGTAGGCGAAATGTGCCCATTCGCTTTGGTGCGACGTGGAACTATAAATAAGGCTGCCACTAGCGTGAGCGTCGTGTAAAGTCAGAAAAGTCGGCTGCATGGGTGATTGCCAAGTTTGGGGAGCGTTTCGGAGTATGATCAGTGCAATGGAGACGCGGAAACTTGTTGTGGCCCAGTGTTTTGCAGTTGGACGACCAGAGTGGTACACAGTAGCAAAGAGCGAGGCACTGAGATGGCATGAACAATGGAGTGCACAATGGGGCTCGAGATGTGCTTGTTATCTCAGGTGCTGTGTGATTGTCGACAAGGAGTGAAATGGACCAATTTGTGACCGCCCTTTCAATTTAAGACGTTAAAAACAGACGGAATTTGCATTCGTAATACCAGAGCATCGAAACTACTTGGAACTCTTGTGTATATGAACGTGTCCGCGCCTTTGTACTCTGGTACCTTCGCCGCTACAAACCAACCAACCATCGTGTCCGTGCACATCAGAGTCGCAAAGAATGGAGAATAGGCAGGCTTTGTCGTGTGTGCAGCCGTAGCTTAGTTGGCAGATCGTTCGCTTAGTGTGTGAAAGGTCTCGGGTTCAAGCCCCGGCGCCTACATGTTTTGTGGTCAGTGCATGGTAAGTGCTGGTCGCGGCGAACCTAAAGGCACGCAAGAAGTTGCAAAACCAGCGTCACAGACTGATATGATGTGTACTGACATAAGGAGAGCAAGATGTAAGTGTGGGGACCGGCTGTTATCGAGGTGTCATCGAGTGCAGATCTGTCTAAGGTATCAAGGCTTAACGTCATTGAAGTCTAGAGAGTGGACAACACGTTCGTCATACTCAGAGCGATGTCCGAACTCTATTTTCGACGTTATGCGTGCCACTTTCATTGTGGCCAACTACGATTCGATACAGAATGCACGAAACCTGAAAGACACCCTCACTGATACATAGAGAGTAGGATTTGTCTGCGGAATAATGGGAGTGCAAGGGTCTGTGACGTTGATATGGCTGTATGTAGCACTATTAGTCACAGGGGGGGTGGGCGTAGCTCAGGTGGTAGAGCGCTCGGTTGTCGTGCGAGGGGTACTGGGATCGATACCCAGCGCCTCCAGAATTTTTAACACACCTACATTCGCACCTTGCCATGCAAGTGGAATAATTCACAACTAGCAGAGGTGTCTAGGCAGATACAAGCGAACGATTAGCATCCACAATTGGCAAGCGTGCTTTTATTCGTGCGCAGGAAGCACCCTCCTCCCACACCTACACTTAATTTAGAAACAGTACAAGTGTTCCCATAATATTCTCAAGTCTACGTCGGAAAGATATGCCTTTTGCCGAGTTCACGTAAATCCCACTGCACGTTCCCATTCTTTGCGTGCAGTCGGCTGCTACTGGTGTTGCTGGTTGTGACTGCTGATAACAGATGCCGTAGCAATCAATTCATGGAGTGAGTTGTATGTTTTGAGATAGTCTGTCTCTGACAAGCAAGCGCAGGTGATATAGGTGCGAACACAGGAAGCTTGCAGCCCCTCGCTGCCTGCAGACACAGAGCAGCCACACTGAGAGAGCGGCCTAAGCCGTAGGCGAAATGTGCCCATTCGCTTTGGTGGAGACGTGGAACTATAAATAAGGCTGCCACTAGCGTGAGCGTTGCGTGAGCGTCGTGTAAAGTCGGAAAAGTCGGCTGCATGGGTGATTGCCAAGTTCGGGGAGCGTTTCGGAGTATGATCAGTGCAATGGAGACGCGGAAACTTGTTGTGGCCCAGTGTTTTGCAGTTGGACGACAAGAGTGGTACACAGTAGCAAAGAGCGAGGCACTGAGATGGCATGAACAATGGAGTGCACAATGGGGCTCGAGATGTGCTTGTTATCTCAGGTGCTGTGTGATTGTCGACAAGGAGTGAAATGGACCAATTTGTGACCGCCCTTTCAATTTAAGACGTTAAAAACAGACGGAATTTGCATTCGTAATACCAGAGCATCGAAACTACTTGGAACTCTTGTGTATATGAACGTGTCCGCGCCTTTGTACTCTGGTACCTTCGCCGCTACAAACCAACCAACCATCGTGTCCGTGCACATCAGAGTCGCAAAGAATGGAGAATAGGCAGGCTTTGTCGTGTGTGCAGCCGAAGCTCAGTTGGCAGATCGTTCGCTTAGTGTGTGAAAGGTCTCGGGTTCAAGCCCCGGCGCCTACATGTTTTGTGGTCAGTGCATGGTAAGTGCTGGTCGCGGCGAACCTAAAGGCACGCAAGAAGTTGCAAAACCAGCGTCACAGACTGATATGATGTGTACTGACATAAGGAGAGCAAGATGTAAGTGTGGGGACCGGCTGTTATCGAGGTGTCATCGAGTGCAGATCTGTCTAAGGTATCAAGGCTTAACGTCATTGAAGTCTAGAGAGTGGACAACACGTTCGTCATACTCAGAGCGATGTCCGAACTCTATTTTCGACGTTATGCGTGCCACTTTCATTGTGGCCAACTACGATTCGATACAGAATGCACGAAACCTGAAAGACACCCTCACTGATACATAGAGAGTAGGATTTGTCTGCGGAATAATGGGAGTGCAAGGGTCTGTGACGTTGATATGGCTGTATGTAGCACTATTAGTCACAGGGGGGGTGGGCGTAGCTCAGGTGGTAGAGCGCTCGGTTGTCGTGCGAGGGGTACTGGGATCGATACCCAGCGCCTCCAGAATTTTTAACACACCTACATTCGCACCTTGCCATGCAAGTGGAATAATTCACAACTAGCATAGGTGTCTAGGCAGATACAAGCGAACGATTAGCATCCACAATTGGCAAGCGTGCTTTTATTCGTGCGCAGGAAGCACCCTCCTCCCACACCTACACTTAATTTAGAAACAGTACAAGTGTTCCCATAATATTCTCAAGCCTACGTCGGAAAGATATGCCTTTTGCCGAGTTCACGTAAATCCCACTGCACGTTCCCATTCTTTGCGTGCAGTCGGCTGCTACTGGTGTTGCTGGATGTGACTGCTGATAACAGATGCCGTAGCAATCAATTCATGGAGTGAATTGTATGTTTTGAGATAGTCTGTCTCTGACAAGCAAGCGCAGGTGATATAGGTGCGAACACAGGAAGCTTGCAGCCCCTCGCTGCCTGCAGACACAGAGCAGCCACACTGAGAGAGCGGCCTAAGCCGTAGGCGAAATGTGCCCATTCGCTTTGGTGCGACGTGGAACTATAAATAAGGCTGCCACTAGCGTGAGCGTCGTGTAAAGTCGGAAAAGTCGGCTGCATGGGTGATTGCCAAGTTTGGGGAGCGTTTCGGAGTATGATCAGTGCAATGGAGACGCGGAAACTTGTTGTGGCCCAGTGTTTTGCAGTTGGACGACAAGAGTGGTACACAGTAGCAAAGAGCGAGGCACTGAGATGGCATGAACAATGGAGTCCACAATGGGGCTCGAGATGTGCTTGTTATCTCAGGTGCTGTGTGATTGTCGACAAGGAGTGAAATGGACCAATTTGTGACCGCCCTTTCAATTTAAGACGTTAAAAACAGACGGAATTTGCATTCGTAATACCAGAGCATCGAAACTACTTGGAACTCTTGTGTATATGAACGTGTCCGCGCCTTTGTACTCTGGTACCATCGCCTCTACAAACCAACCAACCATCGTGTCCGTGCACATCAGAGTCGCAAAGAATGGAGAATAGGCAGGCTTTGTCGTGTGTGCAGCCGAAGCTTAGTTGGCAGATCGTTCGCTTAGTGTGTGAAAGGTCTCGGGTTCAAGCCCCGGCGCCTACATGTTTTGTGGTCAGTGCATGGTAAGTGCTGGTCGCGGCGAACCTAAAGGCACGCAAGAAGTTGCAAAACCAGCGTCACAGACTGATATGATGTGTACTGACATAAGGAGAGCAATATGTAAGTGTGGGGACCGGCTGTTATCGAGGTGTCATCGAGTGCAGATCTGTCTAAGGTATCAAGGCTTAACGTCATTGAAGTCTAGAGAGTGGACAACACGTTCGTCATACTCAGAGCGATGTCCGAACTCTATTTTCGACGTTATGCGTGCCACTTTCATTGTGGCCAACTACGATTCGATACAGAATGCACGAAACCTGAAAGACACCCTCACTGATACATAGAGAGTAGGATTTGTCTGCGGAATAATGGGAGTGCAAGGGTCTGTGACGTTGATATGGCTGTATGTAGCACTATTAGTCACAGGGGGGGGGGGGGTGGGCGTAGCTCAGGTGGTAGAGCGCTCGGTTGTCGTGCGAGGGGTACTGGGATTGATACCCAGCGCCTCCAGAATTTTTAACACACCTACATTCGCACCTTGCCATGCAAGTGGAATAATTCACAACTAGCAGAGGTGTCTAGGCAGATACAAGCGAACGATTAGCATCCACAATTGGCAAGCGTGCTTTTATTCGTGCGCTGGAAGCACCCTCCTCCCACACCTACACTTAATTTAGAAACAGTACAAGTGTTCCCATAATATTCTCAAGCCTACGTCGGAAAGATATGCCTTTTGCCGAGTTCACGTAAATCCCACTGCACGTTCCCATTCTTTGCGTGCAGTCGGCTGCTACTGGTGTTGCTGGTTGTGACTGCTGATAACAGATGCCGTAGCAATCAATTCATGGAGTGAATTGTATGTTTTGAGATAGTCTGTCTCTGACAAGCAAGCGCAGGTGATATAGGTGCGAACACAGGAAGCTTGCAGCCCCTCGCTGCCTGCAGACACAGAGCAGCCACACTGAGAGAGCGGCCTAAGCCGTAGGCGAAATGTGCCCATTCGCTTTGGTGGAGACGTGGAACTATAAATAAGGCTGCCACTAGCGTGAGCGTTGCGTGAGCGTCGTGTAAAGTCGGAAAAGTCGGCTGCATGGGTGATTGCCAAGTTTGGGGAGCGTTTCGGAGTATGATCAGTGCAATGGAGACGCGGAAACTTGTTGTGGCCCAGTGTTTTGCAGTTGGACGACAAGAGTGGTACACAGTAGCAAAGAGCGAGGCACTGAGATGGCATGAACAATGGAGTGCACAATGGGGCTCGAGATGTGCTTGTTATCTCAGGTGCTGTGTGATTGTCGACAAGGAGTGAAATGGACCAATTTGTGACCGCCCTTTCAATTTAAGACGTTAAAAACAGACGGAATTTGCATTCGTAATACCAGAGCATCGAAACTACTTGGAACTCTTGTGTATATGAACGTGTCCGCGCCTTTGTACTCTGGTACCTTCGCCGCTACAAACCAACCAACCATCGTGTCCGTGCACATCAGAGTCGCAAAGAATGGAGAATAGGCAGGCTTTGTCGTGTGTGCAGCCGTAGCTCAGTTGGCAGATCGTTCGCTTAGTGTGTGAAAGGTCTCGGGTTCAAGCCCCGGCGCCTACATGTTTTGTGGTCAGTGCATGGTAAGTGCTGGTCGCGGCGAACCTAAAGGCACGCAAGAAGTTGCAAAACCAGCGTCACAGACTGATATGATGTGTACTGACATAAGGAGAGCAAGATGTAAGTGTGGGGACCGGCTGTTATCGAGGTGTCATCGAGTGCAGATCTGTCTAAGGTATCAAGGCTTAACGTCATTGAAGTCTAGAGAGTGGACAACACGTTCGTCATACTCAGAGCGATGTCCGAACTCTATTTTCGACGTTATGCGTGCCGCTTTCATTGTGGCCAACTACGATTCGATACAGAATGCACGAAACCTGAAAGACACCCTCACTGATACATAGAGAGTAGGATTTGTCTGCGGAATAATGGGAGTGCAAGGGTCTGTGACGTTGATATGGCTGTATGTAGCACTATTAGTCACAGGGGGGGGTGGGCGTAGCTCAGGTGGTAGAGCGCTCGGTTGTCGTGCGAGGGGTACTGGGATCGATACCCAGCGCCTCCAGAATTTTTAACACACCTACTTTCGCACCTTGCCATGCAAGTGGAATAATTCACAACTAGCAGAGGTGTCTAGGCAGATACAAGCGAACGATTAGCATCCACAATTGGCAAGCATGCTTTTATTCGTGCGCAGGAAGCACCCTCCTCCCACACCTACACTTAATTTAGAAACAGTACAAGTGTTCCCATAATATTCTCAAGCCTACGTCGGAAAGATATGCCTTTTGCCGAGTTCACGTAAATCCCACTGCACGTTCCCATTCTTTGCGTGCAGTCGGCTGCTACTGGTGTTGCTGGTTGTGACTGCTGATAACAGATGCCGTAGCAATCAATTCATGGAGTGAATTGTATGTTTTGAGATAGTCTGTCTCTGACAAGCAAGCGCAGGTGATATAGGTGCGAACACAGGAAGCTTGCAGCCCCTCGCTGCCTGCAGACACAGAGCAGCCACACTGAGAGAGCGGCCTAAGCCGTAGGCGAAATGTGCCCATTCGCTTTGGTGGAGACGTGGAACTATAAATAAGGCTGCCACTAGCGTGAGCGTTGCGTGAGCGTCGTGTAAAGTCGGAAAAGTCGGCTGCATGGGTGATTGCCAAGTTTGGGGAGCGTTTCGGAGTATGATCAGTGCAATGGAGACGCGGAAACTTGTTGTGGCCCAGTGTTTTGCAGTTGGACGACAAGAGTGGTACACAGTAGCAAAGAGCGAGGCACTGAGATGGCATGAACAATGGAGTGCACAATGGGGCTCGAGATGTGCTTGTTATCTCAGGTGCTGTGTGATTGTCGACAAGGAGTGAAATGGACCAATTTGTGACCGCCCTTTCAATTTAAGACGTTAAAAACAGACGGAATTTGCATTCGTAATACCAGAGCATCGAAACTACTTGGAACTCTTGTGTATATGAACGTGTCCGCGCCTTTGTACTCTGGTACCTTCGCCGCTACAAACCAACCAACCATCGTGTCCGTGCACATCAGAGTCGCAAAGAATGGAGAATAGGCAGGCTTTGTCGTGTGTGCAGCCGTAGCTCAGTTGGCAGATCGTTCGCTTAGTGTGTGAAAGGTCTCGGGTTCAAGCCCCGGCGCCTACATGTTTTGTGGTCAGTGCATGGTAAGTGCTGGTCGCGGCGAACCTAAAGGCACGCAAGAAGTTGCAAAACCAGCGTCACAGACTGATATGATGTGTACTGACATAAGGAGAGCAAGATGTAAGTGTGGGGACCGGCTGTTATCGAGGTGTCATCGAGTGCAGATCTGTCTAAGGTATCAAGGCTTAACGTCATTGAAGTCTAGAGAGTGGACAACACGTTCGTCATACTCAGAGCGATGTCCGAACTCTATTTTCGACGTTATGCTTGCCACTTTCATTGTGGCCAACTACGATTCGATACAGAATGCACGAAACCTGAAAGACACCCTCACTGATACATAGAGAGTAGGATTTGTCTGCGGAATAATGGGAGTGCAAGGGTCTGAGACGTTGATATGGCTGTATGTAGCACTATTAGTCACAGGGGGGGTGGGCGTAGCTCAGGTGGTAGAGCGCTCGGTTGTCGTGCGAGGGGTACTGGGATCGATACCCAGCGCCTCCAGAATTTTTAACACACCTACTTTCGCACCTTGCCATGCAAGTGGAATAATTCACAACTAGCAGAGGTGTCTAGGCAGATACAAGCGAACGATTAGCATCCACAATTGGCAAGCGTGCTTTTATTCGTGCGCAGGAAGCACCCTCCTCCCACACCTACACTTAATTTAGAAACAGTACAAGTGTTCCCATAATATTCTCAAGCCTACGTCGGAAAGATATGCCTTTTGCCGAGTTCACGTAAATCCCACTGCACGTTCCCATTCTTTGCGTGCAGTCGGCTGCTACTGGTGTTGCTGGTTGTGACTGCTGATAACAGATGCCGTAGCAATCAATTCATGGAGTGAATTGTATGTTTTGAGATAGTCTGTCTCTGACAAGCAAGCGCAGGTGATATAGGTGCGAACACAGGAAGCTTGCAGCCCCTCGCTGCCTGCAGACACAGAGCAGCCATACTGAGAGAGCGGCCTAAGCCGTAGGCGAAATGTGCTCATTCGCTTTGGTGCGACGTGGAACTATAAATAAGGCTGCCACTAGCGTGAGCGTCGTGTAACGTCGGAAAAGTCGGCTGCATGGGTGATTGCCAAGTTTGGGGAGCGTTTCGGAGTATGATCAGTGCAATGGAGACGCGGAAACTTGTTGTGGCCCAGTGTTTTGCAGTTGGACGACAAGAGTGGTACACAGTAGCAAAGAGCGAGGCACTGAGATGGCATGAACAATGGAGTGCACAATGGGGCTCGAGATGTGCTTGTTATCTCAGGTGCTGTGTGATTGTCGACAAGGAGTGAAATGGACCAATTTGTGACCGCCCTTTCAATTTAAGACGTTAAAAACAGACGGAATTTGCATTCGTAATACCAGAGCATCGAAACTACTTGGAACTCTTGTGTATATGAACGTGTCCGCGCCTTTGTACTCTGGTACCTTCGCCGCTACAAACCAACCAACCATCGTGTCCGTGCACATCAGAGTCGCAAAGAATGGAGAATAGGCAGGCTTTGTCGTGTGTGCAGCCGTAGCTCAGTTGGCAGATCGTTCGCTTAGTGTGTGAAAGGTCTCGGGTTCAAGCCCCGGCGCCTACATGTTTTGTGGTCAGTGCATGGTAAGTGCTGGTCGCGGCGAACCTAAAGGCACGCAAGAAGTTGCAAAACCAGCGTCACAGACTGATATGATGTGTACTGACATAAGGAGAGCAAGATGTAAGTGTGGGGACCGGCTGTTATCGAGGTGTCATCGAGTGCAGATCTGTCTAAGGTATCAAGGCTTAACGTCATTGAAGTCTAGAGAGTGGACAACACGTTCGTCATACTCAGAGCGATGTCCGAACTCTATTTTCGACGTTATGCGTGCCACTTTCATTGTGGCCAACTACGATTCGATACAGAATGCACGAAACCTGAAAGACACCCTCACTGATACATAGAGAGTAGGATTTGTCTGCGGAATAATGGGAGTGCAAGGGTCTGTGACGTTGATATGGCTGTATGTAGCACTATTAGTCACAGGGGGGGGTGGGCGTAGCTCAGGTGGTAGAGCGCTCGGTTGTCGTGCGAGGGGTACTGGGATCGATACCCAGCGCCTCCAGAATTTTTAACACACCTACTTTCGCACCTTGCCATGCAAGTGGAATAATTCACAACTAGCAGAGGTGTCTAGGCAGATACAAGCGAACGATTAGCATCCACAATTGGCAAGCATGCTTTTATTCGTGCGCAGGAAGCACCCTCCTCCCACACCTACACTTAATTTAGAAACAGTACAAGTGTTCCCATAATATTCTCAAGCCTACGTCGGAAAGATATGCCTTTTGCCGAGTTCACGTAAATCCCACTGCACGTTCCCATTCTTTGCGTGCAGTCGGCTGCTACTGGTGTTGCTGGTTGTGACTGCTGATAACAGATGCCGTAGCAATCAATTCATGGAGTGAATTGTATGTTTTGAGATAGTCTGTCTCTGACAAGCAAGCGCAGGTGATATAGGTGCGAACACAGGAAGCTTGCAGCCCCTCGCTGCCTGCAGACACAGAGCAGCCACACTGAGAGAGCGGCCTAAGCCGTAGGCGAAATGTGCCCATTCGCTTTGGTGGAGACGTGGAACTATAAATAAGGCTGCCACTAGCGTGAGCGTTGCGTGAGCGTCGTGTAAAGTCGGAAAAGTCGGCTGCATGGGTGATTGCCAAGTTTGGGGAGCGTTTCGGAGTATGATCAGTGCAATGGAGACGCGGAAACTTGTTGTGGCCCAGTGTTTTGCAGTTGGACGACAAGAGTGGTACACAGTAGCAAAGAGCGAGGCACTGAGATGGCATGAACAATGGAGTGCACAATGGGGCTCGAGATGTGCTTGTTATCTCAGGTGCTGTGTGATTGTCGACAAGGAGTGAAATGGACCAATTTGTGACCGCCCTTTCAATTTAAGACGTTAAAAACAGACGGAATTTGCATTCGTAATACCAGAGCATCGAAACTACTTGGAACTCTTGTGTATATGAACGTGTCCGCGCCTTTGTACTCTGGTACCTTCGCCGCTACAAACCAACCAACCATCGTGTCCGTGCACATCAGAGTCGCAAAGAATGGAGAATAGGCAGGCTTTGTCGTGTGTGCAGCCGTAGCTCAGTTGGCAGATCGTTCGCTTAGTGTGTGAAAGGTCTCGGGTTCAAGCCCCGGCGCCTACATGTTTTGTGGTCAGTGCATGGTAAGTGCTGGTCGCGGCGAACCTAAAGGCACGCAAGAAGTTGCAAAACCAGCGTCACAGACTGATATGATGTGTACTGACATAAGGAGAGCAAGATGTAAGTGTGGGGACCGGCTGTTATCGAGGTGTCATCGAGTGCAGATCTGTCTAAGGTATCAAGGCTTAACGTCATTGAAGTCTAGAGAGTGGACAACACGTTCGTCATACTCAGAGCGATGTCCGAACTCTATTTTCGACTTTATGCTTGCCACTTTCATTGTGGCCAACTACGATTCGATACAGAATGCACGAAACCTGAAAGACACCCTCACTGATACATAGAGAGTAGGATTTGTCTGCGGAATAATGGGAGTGCAAGGGTCTGAGACGTTGATATGGCTGTATGTAGCACTATTAGTCACAGGGGGGGTGGGCGTAGCTCAGGTGGTAGAGCGCTCGGTTGTCGTGCGAGGGGTACTGGGATCGATACCCAGCGCCTCCAGAATTTTTAACACACCTACTTTCGCACCTTGCCATGCAAGTGGAATAATTCACAACTAGCAGAGGTGTCTAGGCAGATACAAGCGAACGATTAGCATCCACAATTGGCAAGCGTGCTTTATTCGTGCGCAGGAAGCACCCTCCTCCCACACCTACACTTAATTTAGAAACAGTACAAGTGTTCCCATAATATTCTCAAGCCTACGTCGGAAAGATATGCCTTTTGCCGAGTTCACGTAAATCCCACTGCACGTTCCCATTCTTTGCGTGCAGTCGGCTGCTACTGGTGTTGCTGGTTGTGACTGCTGATAACAGATGCCGTAGCAATCAATTCATGGAGTGAATTGTATGTTTTGAGATAGTCTGTCTCTGACAAGCAAGCGCAGGTGATATAGGTGCGAACACAGGAAGCTTGCAGCCCCTCGCTGCCTGCAGACACAGAGCAGCCATACTGAGAGAGCGGCCTAAGCCGTAGGCGAAATGTGCTCATTCGCTTTGGTGCGACGTGGAACTATAAATAAGGCTGCCACTAGCGTGAGCGTCGTGTAACGTCGGAAAAGTCGGCTGCATGGGTGATTGCCAAGTTTGGGGAGCGTTTCGGAGTATGATCAGTGCAATGGAGACGCGGAAACTTGTTGTGGCCCAGTGTTTTGCAGTTGGACGACAAGAGTGGTACACAGTAGCAAAGAGCGAGGCACTGAGATGGCATGAACAATGGAGTGCACAATGGGGCTCGAGATGTGCTTGTTATCTCAGGTGCTGTGTGATTGTCGACAAGGAGTGAAATGGACCAATTTGTGACCGCCCTTTCAATTTAAGACGTTAAAAACAGACGGAATTTGCATTCGTAATACCAGAGCATCGAAACTACTTGGAACTTTTGTGTATATGAACGTGTCCGCGCCTTTGTACTCTGGTACCTTCGCCGCTACAAACCAACCAACCATCGTGTCCGTGCACATCAGAGTCGCAAAGAATGGAGAATAGGCAGGCTTTGTCGTGTGTGCAGCCGAAGCTCAGTTGGCAGATCGTTCGCTTAGTGTGTGAAAGGTCTCGGGTTCAAGCCCCGGCGCCTACATGTTTTGTGGTCAGTGCATGGTAAGTGCTGGTCGCGGCGAACCTAAAGGCACGCAAGAAGTTGCAAAACCAGCGTCACAGACTGATATGATGTGTACTGACATAAGGAGAGCAAGATGTAAGTGTGGGGACCGGCTGTTATCGAGGTGTCATCGAGTGCAGATCTGTCTAAGGTATCAAGGCTTAACGTCATTGAAGTCTAGAGAGTGGACAACACGTTCGTCATACTCAGAGCGATGTCCGAACTCTATTTTCGACGTTATGCGTGCCACTTTCATTGTGGCCAACTACGATTCGATACAGAATGCACGAAACCTGAAAGACACCCTCACTGATACATAGAGAGTAGGATTTGTCTGCGGAATAATGGGAGTGCAAGGGTCTGTGACGTTGATATGGCTGTATGTAGCACTATTAGTCACAGGGGGGGTGGGCGTAGCTCAGGTGGTAGAGCGCTCGGTTGTCGTGCGAGGGGTACTGGGATCGATACCCAGCGCCTACAGAATTTTTTAACACACCTACATTCGCACCTTGCCATGCAAGTGGAATAATTCACAACTAGCAGAGGTGTCTAGGCAGATACAAGCGAACGATTAGCATCCACAATTGGCAAGCGTGCTTTTATTCGTGCGCAGGAAGCACCCTCCTCCCACACCTACACTTAATTTAGAAACAGTACAAGTGTTCCCATAATATTCTCAAGCCTACGTCGGAAAGATATGCCTTTTGCCGAGTTCACGTAAATCCCACTGCACGTTCCCATTCTTTGCGTGCAGTCGGCTGCTACTGGTGTTGCTGGTTGTGACTGCTGATAACAGATGCCGTAGCAATCAATTCATGGAGTGAATTGTATGTTTTGAGATAGTCTGTCTCTGACAAGCAAGCGCAGGTGATATAGGTGCGAACACAGGAAGCTTGCAGCCCCTCGCTGCCTGCAGACACAGAGCAGCCACACTGAGAGAGCGGCCTAAGCCGTAGGCGAAATGTGCTCATTCGCTTTGGTGCGACGTGGAACTATAAATAAGGCTGCCACTAGCGTGAGCGTCGTGTAAAGTCGGAAAAGTCGACTGCATGGGTGATTGCCAAGTTTGGGGAGCGTTTCGGAGTATGATCAGTGCAATGGAGACGCGGAAACTTGTTGTGGCCCAGTGTTTTGCAGTTGGACGACAAGAGTGGTACACAGTAGCAAAGAGCGAGGCACTGAGATGGCATGAACAATGGAGTGCACAATGGGGCTCGAGATGTGCTTGTTATCTCAGGTGCTGTGTGATTGTCGACAAGGAGTGAAATGGACCAATTTGTGACCGCCCTTTCAATTTAAGACGTTAAAAACAGACGGAATTTGCATTCGTAATACCAGAGCATCGAAACTACTTGGAACTTTTGTGTATATGAACGTGTCCGCGCCTTTGTACTCTGGTACCTTCGCCGCTACAAACCAACCAACCATCGTGTCCGTGCACATCAGAGTCGCAAAGAATGGAGAATAGGCAGGCTTTGTCGTGTGTGCAGCCGAAGCTCAGTTGGTAGATCGTTCGCTTAGTGTGTGAAAGGTCTCGGGTTCAAGCCCCGGCGCCTACATGTTTTGTGGTCAGTGCATGGTAAGTGCTGGTCGCGGCGAACCTAAAGGCACGCAAGAAGTTGCAAAACCAGCGTCACAGACTGATATGATGTGTACTGACATAAGGAGAGCAAGATGTAAGTGTGGGGACCGGCTGTTATCGAGGTGTCATCGAGTGCAGATCTGTCTAAGGTATCAAGGCTTAACGTCATTGAAGTCTAGAGAGTGGACAACACGTTCGTCATACTCAGAGCGATGTCCGAACTCTATTTTCGACGTTATGCGTGCCACTTTCATTGTGGCCAACTACGATTCGATACAGAATGCACGAAACCTGAAAGACACCCTCACTGATACATAGAGAGTAGGATTTGTCTGCGGAATAATGGGAGTGCAAGGGTCTGTGACGTTGATATGGCTGTATGTAGCACTATTAGTCACAGGGGGGGTGGGCGTAGCTCAGGTGGTAGAGCGCTCGGTTGTCGTGCGAGGGGTACTGGGATCGATACCCAGCGCCTCCAGAATTTTTAACACACCTACTTTCGCACCTTGCCATGCGAGTGGAATAATTCACAACTAGCAGAGGTGTCTAGGCAGATACAAGCGAACGATTAGCATCCACAATTGGCAAGCGTGCTTTTATTCGTGCGCAGGAAGCACCCTCCTCCCACACCTACACTTAATTTAGAAACAGTACAAGTGTTCCCATAATATTCACAAGCCTACGTCGGAAAGATATGCCTTTTGCCGAGTTCACGTAAATCCCACTGCACGTTCCCATTCTTTGCGTGCAGTCGGCTGCTACTGGTGTTGCTGGTTGTGACTGCTGATAACAGATGCCGTAGCAATCAATTCATGGAGTGAATTGTATGTTTTGAGATAGTCTGTCTCTGACAAGCAAGCGCAGGTGATATAGGTGCGAACACAGGAAGCTTGCAGCCCCTCGCTGCCTGCAGACACAGAGCAGCCACACTGAGAGAGCGGCCTAAGCCGTAGGCGAAATGTGCCCATTCGCTTTGGTGCGACGTGGAACTATAAATAAGGCTGCCACTAGCGTGAGCGTCGTGTAAAGTCGGAAAAGTCGGCTGCATGGGTGATTGCCAAGTTTGGGGAGCGTTTCGGAGTATGATCAGTGCAATGGAGACGCGGAAACTTGTTGTGGCCCAGTGTTTTGCAGTTGGACGACAAGAGTGGTACACAGTAGCAAAGAGCGAGGCACTGAGATGGCATGAACAATGGAGTGCACAATGGGGCTCGAGATGTGGTTGTTATCTCAGGTGCTGTGTGATTGTCGACAAGGAGTGAAATGGACCAATTTGTGACCGCCCTTTCAATTTAAGACGTTAAAAACAGACGGAATTTGCATTCGTAATACCAGAGCATCGAAACTACTTGGAACTTTTGTGTATATGAACGTGTCCGCGCCTTTGTACTCTGGTACCTTCGCCGCTACAAACCAACCAACCATCGTGTCCGTGCACATCAGAGTCGCAAAGAATGGAGAATAGGCAGGCTTTGTCGTGTGTGCAGCCGAAGCTCAGTTGGTAGATCGTTCGCTTAGTGTGTGAAAGGTCTCGGGTTCAAGCCCCGGCGCCTACATGTTTTGTGGTCAGTGCATGGTAAGTGCTGGTCGCGGCGAACCTAAAGGCACGCAAGAAGTTGCAAAACCAGCGTCACAGACTGATATGATGTGTACTGACATAAGGAGAGCAAGATGTAAGTGTGGGGACCGGCTGTTATCGAGGTGTCATCGAGTGCAGATCTGTCTAAGGTATCAAGGCTTAACGTCATTGAAGTCTAGAGAGTGGACAACACGTTCGTCATACTCAGAGCGATGTCCGAACTCTATTTTCGACGTTATGCGTGCCACTTTCATTGTGGCCAACTACGATTCGATACAGAATGCACGAAACCTGAAAGACACCCTCACTGATACATAGAGAGTAGGATTTGTCTGCGGAATAATGGGAGTGCAAGGGTCTGTGACGTTGATATGGCTGTATGTAGCACTATTAGTCACAGGGGGGGTGGGCGTAGCTCAGGTGGTAGAGCGCTCGGTTGTCGTGCGAGGGGTACTGGGATCGATACCCAGCGCCTCCAGAATTTTTAACACACCTACTTTCGCACCTTGCCATGCAAGTGGAATAATTCACAACTAGCAGAGGTGTCTAGGCAGATACAAGCGAACGATTAGCATCCACAATTGGCAAGCGTGCTTTTATTCGTGCGCAGGAAGCACCCTCCTCCCACACCTACACTTAATTTAGAAACAGTACAAGTGTTCCCATAATATTCACAAGCCTACGTCGGAAAGATATGCCTTTTGCCGAGTTCACGTAAATCCCACTGCACGTTCCCATTCTTTGCGTGCAGTCGGCTGCTACTGGTGTTGCTGGTTGTGACTGCTGATAACAGATGCCGTAGCAATCAATTCATGGAGTGAATTGTATGTTTTGAGATAGTCTGTCTCTGACAAGCAAGCGCAGGTGATATAGGTGCGAACACAGGAAGCTTGCAGCCCCTCGCTGCCTGCAGACACAGAGCAGCCACACTGAGAGAGCGGCCTAAGCCGTAGGCGAAATGTGCCCATTCGCTTTGGTGCGACGTGGAACTATAAATAAGGCTGCCACTAGCGTGAGCGTCGTGTAAAGTCGGAAAAGTCGGCTGCATGGGTGATTGCCAAGTTTGGGGAGCGTTTCGGAGTATGATCAGTGCAATGGAGACGCGGAAACTTGTTGTGGCCCAGTGTTTTGCAGTTGGACGACAAGAGTGGTACACAGTAGCAAAGAGCGAGGCACTGAGATGGCATGAACAATGGAGTGCACAATGGGGCTCGAGATGTGCTTGTTATCTCAGGTGCTGTGTGATTGTCGACAAGGAGTGAAATGGACCAATTTGTGACCGCCCTTTCAATTTAAGACGTTAAAAACAGACGGAATTTGCATTCGTAATACCAGAGCATCGAAACTACTTGGAACTCTTGTGTATATGAACGTGTCCGCGCCTTTGTACTCTGGTACCTTCGCGCTACAAACCAACCAACCATCGTGTCCGTGCACATCAGAGTCGCAAAGAATGGAGAATAGGCAGGCTTTGTCGTGTGTGCAGCCGTAGCTCAGTTGGCAGATCGTTCGCTTAGTGTGTGAAAGGTCTCGGGTTCAAGCCCCGGCGCCTACATGTTTTGTGGTCAGTGCATGGTAAGTGCTGGTCGCGGCGAACCTAAAGGCACGCAAGAAGTTGAAAAACCAGCGTCACAGACTGATATGATGTGTACTGACATAAGGAGAGCAAGATGTAAGTGTGGGGACCGGCTGTTATCGAGGTGTCATCGAGTGCAGATCTGTCTATGGTATCAAGGCTTAACGTCATTGAAGTCTAGAGAGTGGACAACACGTTCGTCATACTCAGAGCGATGTCCGAACTCTATTTTCGACGTTATGCGTGCCACTTTCATTGTGGCCAACTACGATTCTATACAGAATGCACGAAACCTGAAAGACACCCTCACTGATACATAGAGAGTAGGATTTGTCTGCGGAATAATGGGAGTGCAAGGGTCTGTGACGTTGATATGGCTGTATGTAGCACTATTAGTCACAGGAGGGTGGGCGTAGCTCAGGTGGTAGAGCGCGCTCGGTTGTTGTGCGAGGGGTACTGGGATCGATACCCAGCGCCTCCAGAATTTTTAACACACCTACATTCGCACCTTGCCATGCAAGTGGAATAATTCACAACTAGCAGAGGTGTCTTGGCAGATACAAGCGAACGATTAGCATCCACAATTGGCAAGCGTGCTTTTATTCGTGCGCAGGAAGCACCCTCCTCCCACACCTACACTTAATTTAGAAACAGTACAAGTGTTCCCATAATATTCTCAAGCCTACGTCGGAAAGATATGCCTTTTGCCGAGTTCACGTAAATCCCACTGCACGTTCCCATTCTTTGCGTGCAGTCGGCTGCTACTGGTGTTGCTGGTTGTGACTGCTGATAACAGATGCCGTAGCAATCAATTCATGGAGTGAATTGTATGTTTTGAGATAGTCTGTCTCTGACAAGCAAGCGCAGGTGATATAGGTGCGAACACAGGAAGCTTGCAGCCCCTCGCTGCCTGCAGACACAGAGCAGCCACACTGAGAGAGCGGCCTAAGCCGTAGGCGAAATGTGCCCATTCGCTTTGGTGCGACGTGGAACTATAAATAAGGCTGCCACTAGCGTGAGCGTCGTGTAAAGTCGGAAAAGTCGGCTGCATGGGTGATTGCCAAGTTTGGGGAGCGTTTCGGAGTATGATCAGTGCAATGGAGACGCGGAAACTTGTTGTGGCCCAGTGTTCTGCAGTTGGACGACAAGAGTGGTACACAGTAGCAAAGAGCGAGGCACTGAGATGGCATGAACAATGGAGTGCACAATGGGGCTCGAGATGTGCTTGTTATCTCAGGTGCTGTGTGATTGTCGACAAGGAGTGAAATGGACCAATTTGTGACCGCCCTTTCAATTTAAGACGTTAAAAACAGACGGAATTTGCATTCGTAATACCAGAGCATCGAAACTACTTGGAACTCTTGTGTATATGAACGTGTCCGCGCCTTTGTACTCTGGTACCTTCGCCGCTACAAACCAACCAACCATCGTGTCCGTGCACATCAGAGTCGCAAAGAATGGAGATTAGGCAGCCTTTGTCGTGTGTGCAGCCGTACCTCAGTTGGCAGATCGTTCGCTTAGTGTGTGAAAGGTCTCGGGTTCAAGCCCCGGCGCCTACATGTTTTGTGGTCAGTGCATGGTAAGTGCTGGTCGCGGCGAACCTAAAGGCACGCAAGAAGTTGCAAAACCAGCGTCACAGACTGATATGATGTGTACTGACATAAGGAGAGCAAGATGTAAGTGTGGGGACCGGCTGTTATCGAGGTGTCATCGAGTGCAGATCTGTCTAAGGTATCAAGGCTTAACGTCATTGAAGTCTAGAGAGTGGACAACACGTTCGTCATACTCAGAGCGATGTCCGAACTCTATTTTCGACGTTATGCGTGCCACTTTCATTGTGGCCAACTACGATTCGATACAGAATGCACGAAACCTGAAAGACACCCTCACTGATACATAGAGAGTAGGATTTGTCTGCGGAATAATGGGAGTGCAAGGGTCTGTGACGTTGATATGGCTGTATGTAGCACTATCAGTCACAGGGGGGGTGGGCGTAGCTCAGGTGGTAGAGCGCTCGGTTGTCGTGCGAGGGGTACTGGGATCGATACCCAGCGCCTCCAGAATTTTTAACACACCTACATTCGCACCTTGCCATGCAAGTGGAATAATTCACAACTAGCAGAGGTGTCTAGGCAGATATAAGCGAACGATTAGCATCCACAATTGGCAAGCGTGCTTTTATTCGTGCGCAGGAAGCACCCTCCTCCCACACCTACACTTAATTTAGAAACAGTACAAGTGTTCCCATAATATTCTCAAGCCTACGTCGGAAAGATATGCCTTTTGCCGAGTTCACGTAAATCCCACTGCACGTTCCCATTCTTTGCGTGCAGTCGGCTGCTACTGGTGTTGCTGGTTGTGACTGCTGATAACAGATGCCGTAGCAATCAATTCATGGAGTGAATTGTATGTTTTGAGATAGTCTGTCTCTGACAAGCAAGCGCAGGTGATATAGGTGCGAACACAGGAAGCTTGCAGCCCCTCGCTGCCTGCAGACACAGAGCAGCCACACTGAGAGAGCGGCCTAAGCCGTAGGCGAAATGTGCCCATTCGCTTTGGTGGAGACGTGGAACTATAAATAAGGCTGCCACTAGCGTGAGTGTTGCGTGAGCGTCGTGTAAAGTCGGAAAAGTCGGCTGCATGGGTGATTGCCAAGTTTGGGGAGCGTTTCGGAGTATGATCAGTGCAATGGAGACGCGGAAACTTGTTGTGGCCCAGTGTTTTGCAGTTGGACGACAAGAGTGGTACACAGTAGCAAAGAGCGAGGCACTGAGATGGCATGAACAATGGAGTGCACAATGGGGCTCGAGATGTGCTTGTTATCTCAGGTGCTGTGTGATTGTCGACAAGGAGTGAAATGGACCAATTTGTGACCGCCCTTTCAATTTAAGACGTTAAAAACAGACGGAATTTGCATTCGTAATACCAGAGCATCGAAACTACTTGGAACTCTTGTGTATATGAACGTGTCCGCGCCTTTGTACTCTGGTACCTTCGCCGCTACAAACCAACCAACCATCGTGTCCGTGCACATCAGAGTCGCAAAGAATGGAGAATAGGCAGGCTTTGTCGTGTGTGCAGCCGAAGCTCAGTTGGCAGATCGTTCGCTTAGTGTGTGAAAGGTCTCGGGTTCAAGCCCCGGCGCCTACATGTTTTGTGGTCAGTGCATGGTAAGTGCTGGTCGCGGCGAACCTAAAGGCACGCAAGAAGTTGCAAAACCAGCGTCACAGACTGATATGATGTGTACTGACATAAGGAGAGCAAGATGTAAGTGTGGGGACCGGCTGTTATCGAGGTGTCATCGAGTGCAGATCTGTCTAAGGTATCAAGGCTTAACGTCATTGAAGTCTAGAGAGTGGACAACACGTTCGTCATACTCAGAGCGATGTCCGAACTCTATTTTCGACGTTATGCGTGCCACTTTCATTGTGGCCAACTACGATTCGATACAGAATGCACGAAACCTGAAAGACACCCTCACTGATACATAGAGAGTAGGATTTGTCTGCGGAATAATGGGAGTGCAAGGGTCTGTGACGTTGATATGGCTGTATGTAGCACTATTAGTCACAGGGGGGGTGGGCGTAGCTCAGGTGGTAGAGCGCTCGGTTGTCGTGCGAGGGGTACTGGGATCGATACCCAGCGCCTCCAAAATTTTTCACACACCTACATTCGCACCTTGCCATGCAAGTGGAATAATTCACAACTAGCAGAGGTGTCTAGGCAGATACAAGCGAACGATTAGCATCCACAATTGGCAAGCGTGCTTTTATTCGTGCGCAGGAAGCACCCTCCTCCCACACCTACACTTAATTTAGAAACAGTACAAGTGTTCCCATAATATTCTCAAGCCTACGTCGGAAAGATATGCCTTTTGCCGAGTTCACGTAAATCCCACTGCACGTTCCCATTCTTTGCGTGCAGTCGGCTGCTACTGGTGTTGCTGGTTGTGAGTGCTGATAACAGATGCCGTAGCAATCAATTCATGGAGTGAATTGTATGTTTTGAGATAGTCTGTCTCTGACAAGCAAGCGCAGGTGATATAGGTGCGAACACAGGAAGCTTGCAGCCCCTCGCTGCCTGCAGACACAGAGCAGCCACACTGAGAGAGCGGCCTAAGCCGTAGGCGAAATGTGCCCATTCGCTTTGGTGCGACGTGGAACTATAAATAAGGCTGCCACTAGCGTGAGCGTCGTGTAAAGTCGGAAAAGTCGGCTGCATGGGTGATTGCCAAGTTTGGGGAGCGTTTCGGAGTATGATCAGTGCAATGGAGACGCGGAAACTTGTTGTGGCCCAGTGTTTTGCAGTTGGACGACAAGAGTGGTACACAGTAGCAAAGAGCGAGGCACTGAGATGGCATGAACAATGGAGTGCACAATGGGGCTCGAGATGTGCTTGTTATCTCAGGTGCTGTGTGATTGTCGACAAGGAGTGAAATGGACCAATTTGTGACCGCCCTTTCAATTTAAGACGTTAAAAACAGACGGAATTTGCATTCGTAATACCAGAGCATCGAAACTACTTGGAACTCTTGTGTATATGAACGTGTCCGCGCCTTTGTACTCTGGTACCTTCGCCGCTACAAACCAACCAACCATCGTGTCCGTGCACATCAGAGTCGCAAAGAATGGAGAATAGGCAGGCTTTGTCGTGTGTGCAGCCGTACCTCAGTTGGCAGATCGTTCGCTTAGTGTGTGAAAGGTCTCGGGTTCAAGCCCCGGCGCCTACACGTTTTGTGGTCAGTGCATGGTAAGTGCTGGTCGCGGCGAACCTAAAGGCACGCAAGAAGTTGCAAAACCAGCGTCACAGACTGATATGATGTGTACTGACATAAGGAGAGCAAGATGTAAGTGTGGGGACCGGCTGTTATCGAGGTGTCATCGAGTGCAGATCTGTCTAAGGTATCAAGGCTTAACGTCATTGAAGTCTAGAGAGTGGACAACACGTTCGTCATACTCAGAGCGATGTCCGAACTCTATTTTCGACGTTATGCGTGCCACTTTCATTGTGGCCAACTACGATTCGATACAGAATGCACGAAACCTGAAAGACACCCTCACTGATACATAGAGAGTAGGATTTGTCTGCGGAATAATGGGAGTGCAAGGGTCTGTGACGTTGATATGGCTGTATGTAGCACTATTAGTCACAGGGGGGGTGGGCGTAGCTCAGGTGGTAGAGCGCTCGGTTGTCGTGCGAGGGGTACTGGGATCGATACCCAGCGCCTCCAGAATTTTTAACACACCTACATTCGCACCTTGCCATGCAAGTGGAATAATTCACAACTAGCAGAGGTGTCTAGGCAGATACAAGCGAACGATTAGCATCCACAATTGGCAAGCGTGCTTTTATTCGTGCGCAGGAAGCACCCTCCTCCCACACCTACACTTAATTTAGAAACAGTACAAGTGTTCCCATAATATTCTCAAGCCTACGTCGGAAAGATATGCCTTTTGCCGAGTTCACGTAAATCCCACTGCACGTTCCCATTCTTTGCGTGCAGTCGGCTGCTACTGGTGTTGCTGGTTGTGACTGCTGATAACAGATGCCGTAGCAATCAATTCATGGAGTGAATTGTATGTTTTGAGATAGTCTGTCTGTGACAAGCAAGCGCAGGTGATATAGGTGCGAACACAGGAAGCTTGCAGCCCCTCGCTGCCTGCAGACACAGAGCAGCCACACTGAGAGAGCGGCCTAAGCCGTAGGCGAAATGTGCCCATTCGCTTTGGTGGAGACGTGGAACTATAAATAAGGCTGCCACTAGCGTGAGCGTTGCGTGAGCGTCGTGTAAAGTCGGAAAAGTCGGCTGCATGGGTGATTGCCAAGTTTGGGGAGCGTTTCGGAGTATGATCAGTGCAATGGAGACGCGGAAACTTGTTGTGGCCCAGTGTTTTGCAGTTGGACGACAAGAGTGGTACACAGTAGCAAAGAGCGAGGCACTGAGATGGCATGAACAATGGAGTGCACAATGGGGCTCGAGATGTGCTTGTTATCTCAGGTGCTGTGTGATTGTCGACAAGGAGTGAAATGGACCAATTTGTGACCGCCCTTTCAATTTAAGACGTTAAAAACAGACGGAATTTGCATTCGTAATACCAGAGCATCGAAACTACTTGGAACTCTTGTGTATATGAACGTGTCCGCGCCTTTGTACTCTGGTACCTTCGCCGCTACAAACCAACCAACCATCGTGTCCGTGCACATCAGAGTCGCAAAGAATGGAGAATAGGCAGGCTTTGTCGTGTGTGCAGCCGTAGCTCAGTTGGCAGATCGTTCGCTTAGTGTGTGAAAGGTCTCGGGTTCAAGCCCCGGCGCCTACATGTTTTGTGGTCAGTGCATGGTAAGTGCTGGTCGCGGCGAACCTAAAGGCACGCAAGAAGTTGCAAAACCAGCGTCACAGACTGATATGATGTGTACTGACATAAGGAGAGCAAGATGTAAGTGTGGGGACCGGCTGTTATCGAGGTGTCATCGAGTGCAGATCTGTCTAAGGTATCAAGGCTTAACGTCATTGAAGTCTAGAGAGTGGACAACACGTTCGTCATACTCAGAGCGATGTCCGAACTCTATTTTCGACGTTATGCGTGCCACTTTCATTGTGGCCAACTACGATTCGATACAGAATGCACGAAACCTGAAAGACACCCTCACTGATACATAGAGAGTAGGATTTGTCTGCGGAATAATGGGAGTGCAAGGGTCTGTGACGTTGATATGGCTGTATGTAGCACTATTAGTCACAGAGGGGGTGGGCGTAGCTCAGGTGGTAGAGCGCTCGGTTGTCGTGCGAGGGGTACTGGGATCGATACCCAGCGCCTCCAGAATTTTTAACACACCTACATTCGCACCTTGCCATGCAAGTGGAATAATTCACAACTAGCAGAGGTGTCTAGGCAGATACAAGCGAACGATTAGCATCCACAATTGGCAAGCGTGCTTTTATTCGTGCGCAGGAAGCACCCTCCTCCCACACCTACACTTAATTTAGAAACAGTACAAGTGTTCCCATAATATTCTCAAGCCTACGTCGGAAAGATATGCCTTTTGCCGAGTTCACGTAAATCCCACTGCACGTTCCCATTCTTTGCGTGCAGTCGGCTGCTACTGGTGTTGCTGGTTGTGACTGCTGATAACAGATGCCGTAGCAATCAATTCATGGAGTGAATTGTATGTTTTGAGATAGTCTGTCTCTGACAAGCAAGCGCAGGTGATATAGGTGCGAACACAGGAAGCTTGCAGCCCCTCGCTGCCTGCAGACACAGAGCAGCCACACTGAGAGAGCGGCCTAAGCCGTAGGCGAAATGTGCTCATTCGCTTTGGTGCGACGTGGAACTATAAATAAGGCTGCCACTAGCGTGAGCGTCGTGTAAAGTCGGAAAAGTCGGCTGCATGGGTGATTGCCAAGTTTGGGGAGCGTTTCGGAGTATGATCAGTGCAATGGAGACGCGGAAACTTGTTGTGGCCCAGTGTTTTGCAGTTGGACGACAAGAGTGGTACACAGTAGCAAAGAGCGAGGCACTGAGATGGCATGAACAATGGAGTGCACAATGGGGCTCGAGATGTGCTTGTTATCTCAGGTGCTGTGTGATTGTCGACAAGGAGTGAAATGGACCAATTTGTGACCGCCCTTTCAATTTAAGACGTTAAAAACAGACGGAATTTGCATTCGTAATACCAGAGCATCGAAACTACTTGGAACTCTTGTGTACATGAACGTGTCCGCGCCTTTGTACTCTGGTACCTTCGCCGCTACAAACCAACCAACCATCGTGTCCGTGCACATCAGAGTCGCAAAGAATGGAGAATAGGCAGGCTTTGTCGTGTGTGCAGCCGTAGCTCAGTTGGCAGATCGTTCGCTTAGTGTGTGAAAGGTCTCGGGTTCAAGCCCCGGCGCCTACATGTTTTGTGGTCAGTGCATGGTAAGTGCTGGTCGCGGCGAACCTAAAGGCACGCAAGAAGTTGCAAAACCAGCGTCACAGACTGATATGATGTGTACTGACATAAGGAGAGCAAGATGTAAGTGTGGGGACCGGCTGTTATCGAGGTGTCATCGAGTGCAGATCTGTCTAAGGTATCAAGGCTTAACGTCATTGAAGTCTAGAGAGTGGACAACACTTTCGTCATACTCAGAGCGATGTCCGAACTCTATTTTCGACGTTATGCGTGCCACTTTCATTGTGGCCAACTACGATTCGATACAGAATGCACGAAACCTGAAAGACACCCTCACTGATACGTAGAGAGTAGGATTTGTCTGCGGAATAATGGGAGTGCAAGGGTCTGTGACGTTGATATGGCTGTATGTAGCACTATTAGTCACAGGGGGGGGGGCGTAGCTCAGGTGGTAGAGCGCTCGGTTGTCGTGCGAGGGGTACTGGGATCGATACCCAGCGCCTCCAGAATTTTTAACACACCTACATTCGCACCTTGCCATGCAAGTGGAATAATTCACAACTAGCAGAGGTGTCTAGGCAGATACAAGCGAACGATTAGCATCCACAATTGGCAAGCGTGCTTTTATTCGTGCGCAGGAAGCACCCTCCTCCCACACCTACACTTAATTTAGAAACAGTACAAGTGTTCCCATAATATTCTCAAGCCTACGTCGGAAAGATATGCCTTTTGCCGAGTTCACGTAAATCCCACTGCACGTTCCCATTCTTTGCGTGCAGTCGGCTGCTACTGGTGTTGCTGGTTGTGACTGCTGATAACAGATGCCGTAGCAATCAATTCATGGAGTGAATTGTATGTTTTGAGATAGTCTGTCTCTGACAAGCAAGCGCAGGTGATATAGGTGCGAACACAGGAAGCTTGCAGCCCCTCGCTGCCTGCAGACACAGAGCAGCCACACTGAGAGAGCGGCCTAAGCCGTAGGCGAAATGTGCCCATTCGCTTTGGTGGAGACGTGGAACTATAAATAAGGCTGCCACTAGCGTGAGCGTTGCGTGAGCGTCGTGTAAAGTCGGAAAAGTCGGCTGCATGGGTGATTGCCAAGTTTGGGGAGCGTTTCGGAGTATGATCAGTGCAATGGAGACGCGGAAACTTGTTGTGGCCCAGTGTTTTGCAGTTGGACGACAAGAGTGGTACACAGTAGCAAAGAGCGAGGCACTGAGATGGCATGAACAATGGAGTGCACAATGGGGCTCGAGATGTGCTTGTTATCTCAGGTGCTGTGTGATTGTCGACAAGGAGTGAAATGGACCAATTTGTGACCGCCCTTTCAATTTAAGACGTTAAAAACAGACGGAATTTGCATTCGTAATACCAGAGCATCGAAACTACTTGGAACTCTTGTGTATATGAACGTGTCCGCGCCTTTGTACTCTGGTACCTTCGCCGCTACAAACCAACCAACCATCGTGTCCGTGCACATCAGAGTCGCAAAGAATGGAGAATAGGCAGGCTTTGTCGTGTGTGCAGCCGAAGCTCAGTTGGCAGATCGTTCGCTTAGTGTGTGAAAGGTCTCGGGTTCAAGCCCCGGCGCCTACATGTTTTGTGGTCAGTGCATGGTAAGTGCTGGTCGCGGCGAACCTAAAGGCACGCAAGAAGTTGCAAAACCAGCGTCACAGACTGATATGATGTGTACTGACATAAGGAGAGCAAGATGTAAGTGTGGGGACCGGCTGTTATCGAGGTGTCATCGAGTGCAGATCTGTCTAAGGTATCAAGGCTTAACGTCATTGAAGTCTAGAGAGTGGACAACACGTTCGTCATACTCAGAGCGATGTCCGAACTCTATTTTCGACGATATGCGTGCCACTTTCATTGTGGCCAACTACGATTCGATACAGAATGCACGAAACCTGAAAGACACCCTCACTGATACATAGAGAGTAGGATTTGTCTGCGGAATAATGGGAGTGCAAGGGTCTGTGACGTTGATATGGCTGTATGTAGCACTATTCGTCACAGGGGGGGTGGGCGTAGCTCAGGTAGTAGAGCGCTCGGTTGTCGTGCGAGGGGTACTGGGATCGATACCCAGCGCCTCCAGAATTTTTAACACACCTACATTCGCACCTTGCCATGCAAGTGGAATAATTCACAACTAGCAGATGTGTCTAGGCAGATACAAGCGAACGATTAGCATCCACAATTGGCAAGCGTGCTTTTATTCGTGCGCAGGAAGCACCCTCCTCCCACACCTACACTTAATTTAGAAACAGTACAAGTGTTCCCATAATATTCTCAAGCCTACGTCGGAAAGATATGCCTTTTGCCGAGTTCACGTAAATCCCACTGCACGTTCCCATTCTTTGCGTGCAGTCGGCTGCTACTGGTGTTGCTGGTTGTGACTGCTGATAACAGATGCCGTAGCAATCAATTCATGGAGTGAATTGTATGTTTTGAGATAGTCTGTCTCTGACAAGCAAGCGCAGGTGATATAGGTGCGAACACAGGAAGCTTGCAGCCCCTCGCTGCCTGCAGACACAGAGCAGCCACACAGAGAGAGCGGCCTAAGCAGTAGGCGAAATGTGCTCATTCGCTTTGGTGCGACGTGGAACTATAAATAAGGCTGCCACTAGCGTGAGCGTTGCGTGAGCGTCGTGAAAAGTCGGAAAAGTCGACTGCATGGGTGATTGCCAAGTTTGGGGAGCGTTTCGGAGTATGATCAGTGCAATGGAGACGCGGAAACTTGTTGTGGCCCAGTGTTTTGCAGTTGGACGACAAGAGTGGTACAGAGTAGCAAAGAGCGAGGCACTGAGATGGCATGAACAATGGAGTGCACAATGGGGCTCGAGATGTGCTTGTTATCTCAGGTGCTGTGTGATTGTCGACAAGGAGTGAAATGGACCAATTTGTGACCGCCCTTTCAATTTAAGGCGTTAAAAACAGACGGAATTTGCATTCGTAATACCAGAGCATCGAAACTACTTGGAACTCTTGTGTATATGAACGTGTCCGCGCCTTTGTACTCTGGTACCTTCGCCGCTACAAACCAACCAACCATCGTGTCCGTGCACATCAGAGTCGCAAAGAATGGAGAATAGGCAGGCTTTGTCTTGTGTGCAGCCGTAGCTCAGTTGGCAGATCGTTCGCTTAGTGTGTGAAAGGTCTCGGGTTCAAGCACCGGCGCCTCCATGTTTTGTGGTCAGTGCATGGTAAGTGCTGGTCGCGGCGAACCTAAAGGCACGCAAGAAGTTGCAAAACCAGCGTCACAGACTGATATGATGTGTACTGACATAAGGAGAGCAAGATGTAAGTGTGGGGACCGGCTGTTATCGAGGTGTCATCGAGTGCAGATCTGTCTAAGGTATCAAGGCTTAACGTCATTGAAGTCTAGAGAGTGGACAACACGTTCGTCATACTCAGAGCGATGTCCGAACTCTATTTTCGACGTTACGCGTGCCACTTTCATTGTGGCCAACTACGATTCGATACAGAATGCACGAAACCTGAAAGACACCCTCACTGATACATAGAGAGTAGGATTTGTCTGCGGAATAATGGGAGTGCAAGGGTCTGTGACGTTGATATGGCTGTATGTAGCACTATTAGTCACAGGGGGGGTGGGCGTAGCTCAGGTGGTAGAGCGCTCGGTTGTCGTGCGAGGGGTACTGGGATCGATACCCAGCGCCTCCAGAATTTTTAACACACCTACATTCGCACCTTGCCATGCAAGTGGAATAATTCACAACTAGCAGAAGTGTCTAGGCAGATACAAGCGAACGATTAGCATCCACAATTGGCAAGCGTGCTTTTATTCGTGCGCAGGAAGCACCCTCCTCCCACACCTACACTTAATTTAGAAACAGTACAAGTGTTCCCATAATATTCTCAAGCCTACGTCGGAAAGATATGCCTTTTGCCGAGTTCACGTAAATCCCACTGCACGTTCCCATTCTTTGCGTGCAGTCGGCTGCTACTGGTGTTGCTGGTTGTGACTGCTGATAACAGATGCCGTAGCAATCAATTCATGGAGTGAATTGTATGTTTTGAGATAGTCTGTCTCTGACAAGCAAGCGCAGGTGATATAGGTGCGAACACAGGAAGCTTGCAGCCCCTCGCTGCCTGCAGACACAGAGCAGCCACACTGAGAGAGCGGCCTAAGCCGTAGGCGAAATGTGCTCATTCGCTTTGGTGCGACGTGGAACTATAAATAAGGCTGCCACTAGCGTGAGCGTTGCGTGAGCGTCGTGAAAAGTCGGAAAAGTCGACTGCATGGGTGATTGCCAAGTTTGGGGAGCGTTTCGGAGTATGATCAGTGCAATGGAGACGCGGAAACTTGTTGTGGCCCAGTGTTTTGCAGTTGGACGACAAGAGTGGTACACAGTAGCAAAGAGCGAGGCACTGAGATGGCATGAACAATGGAGTGCACAATGGGGCTCGAGATGTGCTTGTTATCTCAGGTGCTGTGTGATTGTCGACAAGGAGTGAAATGGACCAATTTGTGACCGCCCTTTCAATTTAAGGCGTTAAAAACAGACGGAATTTGCATTCGTAATACCAGAGCATCGAAACTACTTGGAACTCTTGTGTATATGAACGTGTCCGCGCCTTTGTACTCTGGTACCTTCGCCGCTACAAACCAACCAACCATCGTGTCCGTGCACATCAGAGTCGCAAAGAATGGAGAATAGGCAGGCTTTGTCTTGTGTGCAGCCGTAGCTCAGTTGGCAGATCGTTCGCTTAGTGTGTGAAAGGTCTCGGGTTCAAGCACCGGCGCCTCCATGTTTTGTGGTCAGTGCATGGTAAGTGCTGGTCGCGGCGAACCTAAAGGCACGCAAGAAGTTGCAAAACCAGCGTCACAGACTGATATGATGTGTACTGACATAAGGAGAGCAAGATGTAAGTGTGGGGACCGGCTGTTATCGAGGTGTCATCGAGTGCAGATCTGTCTAAGGTATCAAGGCTTAACGTCATTGAAGTCTAGAGAGTGGACAACACGTTCGTCATACTCAGAGCGATGTCCGAACTCTATTTTCGACGATATGCGTGCCACTTTCATTGTGGCCAACTACGATTCGATACAGAATGCACGAAACCTGAAAGACACCCTCACTGATACATAGAGAGTAGGATTTGTCTGCGGAATAATGGGAGTGCAAGGGTCTGTGACGTTGATATGGCTGTATGTAGCACTATTAGTCACAGGGGGGGTGGGCGTAGCTCAGGTGGTAGAGCGCTCGGTTGTCGTGCGAGGGGTACTGGGATCGATACCCAGCGCCTCCAGAATTTTTAACACACCTACATTCGCACCTTGCCATGCAAGTGGAATAATTCACAACTAGCAGAAGTGTCTAGGCAGATACAAGCGAACGATTAGCATCCACAATTGGCAAGCGTGCTTTTATTCGTGCGCAGGAAGCACCCTCCTCCCACACCTACACTTAATTTAGAAACAGTACAAGTGTTCCCATAATATTCTCAAGCCTACGTCGGAAAGATATGCCTTTTGCCGAGTTCACGTAAATCCCACTGCACGTTCCCATTCTTTGCGTGCAGTCGGCTGCTACTGGTGTTGCTGGTTGTGACTGCTGATAACAGATGCCGTAGCAATCAATTCATGGAGTGAATTGTATGTTTTGAGATAGTCTGTCTCTGACAAGCAAGCGCAGGTGATATAGGTGCGAACACAGGAAGCTTGCAGCCCCTCGCTGCCTGCAGACACAGAGCAGCCACACTGAGAGAGCGGCCTAAGCCGTAGGCGAAATGTGCTCATTCGCTTTGGTGCGACGTGGAACTATAAATAAGGCTGCCACTAGCGTGAGCGTTGCGTGAGCGTCGTGAAAAGTCGGAAAAGTCGACTGCATGGGTGATTGCCAAGTTTGGGGAGCGTTTCGGAGTATGATCAGTGCAATGGAGACGCGGAAACTTGTTGTGGCCCAGTGTTTTGCAGTTGGACGACAAGAGTGGTACACAGTAGCAAAGAGCGAGGCACTGAGATGGCATGAACAATGGAGTGCACAATGGGGCTCGAGATGTGCTTGTTATCTCAGGTGCTGTGTGATTGTCGACAAGGAGTGAAATGGACCAATTTGTGACCGCCCTTTCAATTTAAGACGTTAAAAACAGACGGAATTTGCATTCGTAATACCAGAGCATCGAAACTACTTGGAACTCTTGTGTATATGAACGTGTCCGCGCCTTTGTACTCTGGTACCTTCGCCGCTACAAACCAACCAACCATCGTGTCCGTGCACATCAGAGTCGCAAAGAATGGAGAATAGGCAGGCTTTGTCGTGTGTGCAGCCGTAGCTCAGTTGGCAGATCGTTCGCTTAGTGTGTGAAAGGTCTCGGGTTCAAGCCCCGGCGCCTACATGTTTTGTGGTCAGTGCATGGTAAGTGCTGGTCGCGGCGAACCTAAAGGCACGCAAGAAGTTGCAAAACCAGCGTCACAGACTGATATGATGTGTACTGACATAAGGAGAGCAAGATGTAAGTGTGGGGACCGGCTGTTATCGAGGTGTCATCGAGTGCAGATCTGTCTAAGGTATCAAGGCTTAACGTCATTGAAGTCTAGAGAGTGGACAACACGTTCGTCATACTCAGAGCGATGTCCGAACTCTATTTTCGACGTTATGCGTGCCACTTTCATTGTGGCCAACTACGATTCGATACAGAATGCACGAAACCTGAAAGACACCCTCACTGATACATAGAGAGTAGGATTTGTCTGCGGAATAATGGGAGTGCAAGGGTCTGTGACGTTGATATGGCTGTATGTAGCACTATTAGTCACAGGGGGGGTGGGCGTAGCTCAGGTGGTAGAGCGCTCGGTTGTCGTGCGAGGGGTACTGGGATCGATACCCAGCGCCTCCAGAATTTTTAACACACCTACATTCGCACCTTGCCATGCAAGTGGAATAATTCACAACTAGCAGAAGTGTCTAGGCAGATACAAGCGAACGATTAGCATCCACAATTGGCAAGCGTGCTTTTATTCGTGCGCAGGAAGCACCCTCCTCCCACACCTACACTTAATTTAGAAACAGTACAAGTGTTCCCATAATATTCTCAAGCCTACGTCGGAAAGATATGCCTTTTGCCGAGTTCACGTAAATCCCACTGCACGTTCCCATTCTTTGCGTGCAGTCGGCTGCTACTGGTGTTGCTGGTTGTGACTGCTGATAACAGATGCCGTAGCAATCAATTCATGGAGTGAATTGTATGTTTTGAGATAGTCTGTCTCTGACAAGCAAGCGCAGGTGATATAGGTGCGAACACAGGAAGCTTGCAGCCCCTCGCTGCCTGCAGACACAGAGCAGCCACACTGAGAGAGCGGCCTAAGCCGTAGGCGAAATGTGCTCATTCGCTTTGGTGCGACGTGGAACTATAAATAAGGCTGCCACTAGCGTGAGCGTTGCGTGAGCGTCGTGAAAAGTCGGAAAAGTCGACTGCATGGGTGATTGCCAAGTTTGGGGAGCGTTTCGGAGTATGATCAGTGCAATGGGGACGCGGAAACTTGTTGTGGCCCAGTGTTTTGCAGTTGGACGACAAGAGTGGTACACAGTAGCAAAGAGCGAGGCACTGAGATGGCATGAACAATGGAGTGCACAATGGGGCTCGAGATGTGCTTGTTATCTCAGGTGCTGTGTGATTGTCGACAAGGAGTGAAATGGACCAATTTGTGACCGCCCTTTCAATTTAAGACGTTAAAAACAGACGGAATTTGCATTCGTAATACCAGAGCATCGAAACTACTTGGAACTCTTGTGTATATGAACGTGTCCGCGCCTTTGTACTCTGGTACCTTCGCCGCTACAAACCAATCAACCATCGTGTCCGTGCACATCAGAGTCGCAAAGAATGGAGAATAGGCAGGTTTTGTCGTGTGTGCAGCCGTAGCTCAGTTGGCAGATCGTTCGATTAGTGTGTGAAAGGTCTCGGGTTCAAGCCCCGGCGCCTACATGTTTTGTGGTCAGTGCATGGTAAGTGCTGGTCACGGCGAACCTAAAGGCACGCAAGAAGTTGCAAAACCAGCGTCACAGACTGATATGATGTGTACTGACATAAGGAGAGCAAGATGTAAGTGTGGGGACCGGCTGTTATCGAGGTGTCATCGAGTGCAGATCTGTCTAAGGTATCAAGGCTTAACGTCATTGAAGTCTAGAGAGTGGACAACACGTTCGTCATACTCAGAGCGATGTCCGAACTCTATTTTCGACGTTATGCGTGCCACTTTCATTGTGGCCAACTACGATTCAATACAGAATGCACGAAACCTGAAAGACACCCTCACTGATACATAGAGAGTAGGATTTGTCTGCGGAATAATGGGAGTGCAAGGGTCTGTGACGTTGATATGGCTGTATGTAGCACTATTAGTCACAGGGGGGGTGGGCGTAGCTCAGGTGGTAGAGCGCTCGGTTGTCGTGCGAGGGGTACTGGGATCGATACCCAGCGCCTCCAGAATTTTTAACACACCTACATTCGCACCTTGCCATGCAAGTGGAATAATTCACAACTAGCAGAGGTGTCTAGGCAGATACAAGCGAACGATTAGCATCCACAATTGGCAAGCGTGCTTTTATTCGTGCGCAGGAAGCACCCTCCTCCCACACCTACACTTAATTTAGAAACAGTACAAGTGTTCCCATAATATTCTCAAGCCTACGTCGGAAAGATATGCCTTTTGCCGAGTTCACGTAAATCCCACTGCACGTTCCCATTCTTTGTGTGCAGTCGGCTGCTACTGGTGTTGCTGGTTGTGACTGCTGATAACAGATGCCGTAGCAATCAATTCATGGAGTGAATTGTATGTTTTGAGATAGTCTGTCTCTGACAAGCAAGCGCAGGTGATATAGGTGCGAACACAGGAAGCTTGCAGCCCCTCGCTGCCTGCAGACACAGAGCAGCCACACTGAGAGAGCGGCCTAAGCCGTAGGCGAAATGTGCTCATTCGCTTTGGTGCGACGTGGAACTATAAATAAGGCTGCCACTAGCGTGAGCGTCGTGTAAAGTCGGAAAAGTCGGCTGCATGGGTGATTGCCAAGTTTGGGGAGCGTTTCGGAGTATGATCAGTGCAATGGAGACGCGGAAACTTGTTGTGGCCCAGTGTTTTGCAGTTGGACGACAAGAGTGGTACACAGTAGCAAAGAGCGAGGCACTGAGATGGCATGAACAATGGAGTGCACAATGGGGCTCGAGATGTGCTTGTTATCTCAGGTGCTGTGTGATTGTCGACAAGGAGTGAAATGGACCAATTTGTGACCGCCCTTTCAATTTAAGACGTTAAAAACAGACGGAATTTGCATTCGTAATACCAGAGCATCGAAACTACTTGGAACTCTTGTGTATATGAACGTGTCCGCGCCTTTGTACTCTGGTACCTTCGCCGCTACAAACCAACCAACCATCGTGTCCGTGCACATCAGAGTCGCAAAGAATGGAGAATAGGCAGGCTTTGTCGTGTGTGCAGCCGTAGCTCAGTTGGTCATTCTGGCTTTAGCCGTCGCCGCGGTCGGACGTGCTTGTTGTTTACTCCGCGTACGTTAGCGCTATCGCCGGTGTTTGGTGTTTACGTGAAGTTAGCTGTACATTTTCGCTGTTATTTTTTGAGTGGTGTCTCTGATAAGTGTTTTTATAGTGCTTTCGTCCGTTCCACGTCTCGTGCTTCGCCGCAATTTCGGTTGTTGCCGGAATTTCGTCGGAACCGACGACCATGTCTGACACCGTCAGGAAGAATACTTTAGTCTTCTCGTTCGAGAAAGAAACACGGCCGGTCCAACCCACTGCGCTGGAAATCCACGATTGGCTGACTGAGGTAATCGGTATAACTTCTGACTCTGTTCATACCACGCAATTAGATGCTGAAAAATACTGTGTTTTTGTTAAATTTCTGAACTCAGTGACAGTCGATAAGTTGCTTGCAAAATGGGGTAATTCCGTCGAATTTGTTCATCGAGACGGTTCAAAAAGTAATGTCTCTGTACGAAAAGCTGATATCATGTACACCAATGTCAGGATTTTGAATGTTCCAATTGAAATTGATAATCAGTTGATCAAGGACGCTCTATCTAAATATGGCGAAGTTAAATCTATCTATAACGAAAGATGGTCGCAGCTATACAAGATACAGTGTTTTAATGGCATTAGATCCGTTGAAATGGAGGTGAAAGCCAACATTCCGTCCCATATATCCGTTGCAGGCCATAAAGCACATGTTGTGTATTCTGGTCAGGAGCGCACGTGCAATATTTGCAATGAGACAGGTCATTTCCGACAAGATTGTCCGCGCCGTGTTTTTGTTCTTCGGAACAATCTAACACAGCGTCAAAAACTGACCCTCAGCGATGTCTTCCCAAATAGCACTTCCCTTCTTTCGGTTAACGACAGTGGTGCATGTACTTCTGCAGTGCCCGCCATAACTACTACGGAGTTCCCTCCCCTGAGCGTCATTACATCACACCCTTCTGTTCCCGATTGCGATCTCCAGAATAAGAAGCGACCGTTGGAAACGACCGATGACGGCTCGGACGGCGAGTCCGCCCGTAATTCGCCTTCCACCCGCAAGCAGAAGCAGTGTAATGCGGATGTGCTCGAGGAAACAAACAGTACATGTATTGACGTGACGACAGCCGCTGAGGCAACCCGGCCGCTGTCGGCGGCTGAACAGGTACAAACGGTCCACGGAGGGGACGCAGTAACGATTGTCGCGGCGACGGAAGAGGCGCACTCCGAAGCACAAGAGGTGACGGAGCGGAACCCAACTCAAGAACTTACAGACCCACAAACCGCCGACTCAGTCAGTGCTCTGGAGCTAGTGACGGAAGAACAAGGAAATGGCACTCGTAAAAAGGACGCTGTTGAGGCAGCTTCGGTCACAACGGTGGTAAAGATAGACAATCCGAATGACGGCGCGTTGAACCAAGATGTCCGAAGACCCCGACTCAAACCGCATCCTAATCTCAAAGCTTCCCGTAACCAAAGCAAACAACAACCAGCACAAGAGGAAGCGACGGCCAAGAACGTCTTGTATGAAATCATCACGGAAAGACCTAAGGAGGTACCTTCAAGTGACATTAGTGATGCAAAGCCCCTCGGTAAAACTAAAACCCGAGATGTTCGGAATCCTGCACCAAAATGAGGCTGTAAGATGAAAAAAAAAAAGGATTTTGTTGAACCAGTTTCATTTCTAATTGTACTACTGTCTTAGTCATATTTCAGAGGAACCAGATGAAGTGTTTACCGAGCTTCAAATACTGACTATTCTTTTAGATGTTTGTTTAAGCGGAGTCGTTTCTCCCTTCTAGAGGCTGCACATCTCTTTTTTTTTTATTATTAATATTTTGTTATCTTTTTAATCACTTATTTACTTTTTATGCAAACTAAATGTCCCAGGCATATACAATTACGACTATCAATATTAACAGGATTACATCCGTGACTAAAGTTACAGCGCTCAAGGATTATTTATATGAGTCAGGGACGGACATTGCTTTCCTACAGGAAGTAGTGCTGACTAATCTTACAGTGCCTGGATATTTGGCGATTTTAAATGTCTCACTTGACACCAACGTCGGTACAGCAATTTTAGTCAGGGAGGGGATTCCTGTCTCGGATATCGAGAGGTTGGACTCCGGCAGAGCGATAGGTATAAAAGTCTTTGGTTCTACCCTTATCAATCTGTATGCCCCTTCTGGCACATCCAATAGAATGGAAAGAGCACAGTTCTATAAAGAAGAAATCATTTATTTATTACGGAAAAACCCAAAAGATCTTATAATAGGCGGTGATTTTAATTGTGTGATAAATAAGAAAGACCAGGTTCCGAATTTTAATAACTGCATTGAACTGAAGCGTTTCGTCACTGTTTTACAGCTTAAAGATGCTTGGGAAATAATGTATCCCACATTTGTGGCATTTACATTCCTAGGTCCTCACTCACGTAGCAGGATCGACAGACTCTACATATCGCAAAGTCTAGTTAGCTCCTTCATTAAAGCAGAGACGATTCCAGTTTACTTTTCTGATCATAGCTCCGTGCTAGCTTCCATCAACCTTACTGCGCAACCCACTCGCCGTTTTAGAAGTTCATGGCACCTTAATACGTCACTGATGCAGGACGACGGATTAGAAGAAAGTTTGACAGAAGCGTGGGCATTGTGCCTCCGCTCTGCGGATAGACACGTCTCAGTACTAGACTGGTGGTGCAACAGGGCAAAGCCTAAACTGAGAAAAGTTCTCATCCAGTACAGTGTACAACGATCGAAAGACTTGAAAAATTCCATAGAATTTTATTATACCATGCTGCGAAATTTATATGAGCAGGCGAACACTTCCAACGTCCGTCTGGCAGATATCAAGCAAACTAAGGCCAAATTGCTCAGTCTTAAAAGACAGCAGATGGAGGGTCTGAAATTAAAATCCAAGGCTAAGACAGTCGTGGAGGATGAACATGCTTCCTTGTACCATCTACTGAAGCACGAAAGAAACAGGAGACGCACCTTCATTGATGGACTTCAGTCTGAAACTGGCGAGACACTCACGACTCAGAGAGACATCGTCAATGCAGTGCACAAATATTACGAAGACCTATACACTGCCAACCCGGTATGTGAAGAGTCCTTCGATGAGTTCCTTAGTTACATAGCTCCACAGGTCTCGGACGAGGAAAACGAAGACCTTCTCGTTGAGTGTACTAACGAAGATATCCACAGAATCATCTGCAAATCTCCTCTGAGGAAATCGCCGGGACCGGATGGTTTGCCTGTTGAATTTTATAAACGATACTGGCCACTGATTGGTGACATGTTTACCCGAATGACGAACGAGGTGCTTCAGGGAAAGCATTTACCTGCTGTTTTTAAAGAGAGCACAATAGTACTAATCCCAAAAAATGCTGCAAAAAGAAACCTCAACAACTTTCGTCCTATCTCCCTGTTAAACTCCGATTATAAAATCATCGGCAGAATTTTAAACAACAGATTCTCACAGTTGGCCAAAAAGATAGTAAGTCCATACCAGTCCTGTGTGCCTACCAAGAGCATTTTCAAAAGCATAGCTGAATATAGAGATATAATTGCAATCACTGCTGTGACCACCATAAAATGTGCTATCATGTTTATTGACTTCCAGAAAGCATTTGATCGTGTGGATCATAGATTCCTTAGTGCCACACTGAACAAAATAGGTTTTAATGAGCGAGTCGTAAGTGTGATCAGAAATGTTGCAACAGGCATCAGCGCTTGTATATCAGTTAACTGCCAGAGGACAAAGCAGATTCAGATCAGGCGCGGCGTTCCTCAAGGAAGCCCCCTCTCCATGTTCCTATTCGTGCTTTCATTAGAACCTTTCCTCCGCAGTGTTCATGCCACTCTAACTGGCATCACATTATCTGGTCACCGAACAGTCATAAATGCCTATGCCGATGATGTCGGAGTCGTCCTGCGAAATCCCGACGACATTTTGAAATTGGAAACGCTAATTAAAAAGTACTGTAGAGTCTCCGGAGCAGGTGTCAACGCAAACAAAAGCAAACTCCTAAACCTGCGGGGTTTTCAACATACCACCTTAGCCTGGGCCACAATGGTCACCCAATGCAAAGCACTAGGAATAACACTGACACCTTGTCCGTTAAAAAGGGCAGCTATCAATTGGAGAAATACGTCGGGACAACTTCTTGGAACAACAAGAGAAAACCTCCACCGTAACATGAACCAAGTTCAGAGGGTGATTTTCATTAACCACTGCATTCTCTCCAGGAGTTACTTTATAGCACAGATCTTCCCACTACCGAAAATGATTGGAAAAAAGATAATGTCTACCATTGCCAGCTATCTTTGGAGAGGGGATATATTCAGAGTCGACGCAAGAACTGCGACCTTAGATCCCAGGAATGGAGGTTTGGGGTTAGTTGACATCAGAAATAAGGCGTCTGCGCTTTTTATAAAAAGGACCGCCACTATCCTTAGCGACCACGCTGATAGCATTACAACTAAATTATTTGAAGTTGTCAGGCCTGCCAGTTTACAGGCTCCGGTGAATGTGCAAACAATAAATAACCGGCTCCAGTACGTTCGTGTATATTTTGTGGAATTCAGCTATCTCGGCGGTGTCATCATCAACTCACGACGGATCACGGCCCGCGATATTCTGTGCCATCGAAAGAAAATGGAGGGGAGAAACAAATTGGAAAGTAAATACCCACACACTGATTGGGACGCCATATGGAAAAATATTAATATGCGTGGTCTACCATCGGACGTCAAGTCAGCGTGGTATAAAACAGTGAATGAGACCGTAAGCACCAATGAAAGGTTACATGCAATCGGCGTTAGCGACACGAACCTATGTCTCAAATGTAAATTGATCGACACGTTAGTGCACAGATTCACGTGCGGAGGCAATCTACAACTCTGTAATTGGATTAGGGAACAACTGGCTTTTCTTACGAGATCTTCGGTGGAAAATTTTCCCCCTGTTACATTCCTCAGGCCTCAGACTTGCTATTTTCCAGCAGCAAAAAACAACTCGGTCCATTGGTTAATGGGACACTATGTGAATTACGTAATTAATCACCTGGGAAATGACAATTCCACTGATTTTTACATGTACTTGAAGTGTGCTTTTTATACCGCCCTGAAATATAAAGACCACAAGAAAAACTACGGCAATATGCTTAAAATTGTATTCGAGCGACTGGGCATTGGTTGACAAGCCAACGAGATAAACAAAAATCGTTTATTTAAGCGAAACGACGCTTAAACAAAAACAATTGGGGAGAAGTACAATTTTACAGTTTCATATTACAATCACTTATCCTCTGCTGGCAAAGAAGGCTAATTTGTTTATTGCACAGAAGAAGCCGAAGCCGAAAGCCAGTATCGCAGGGTTAAAGATAAATTGTTTTCTTATACATTCATTTTATGACTGAGAAGGAAGTCTCATTTGTTTCCATGGAAGGGAACATACTTTTTTATTATTATTATTAATCTCAAGAAGGAAAGGAGGCTATGGAATTAGTGCCTTAACATAAAATTCCTTCTTCACATTCCATGAAGATTTTTCTTTTACAATAAAAAAATAACAAACAAACAAAAATAATAATAATAACAATAAAAAAACTAAACAGAAATTAAAAAAAAATAATATACAGGTTCAGGGTCCACTACTTCCTACAACTTTATTATATATTACAAAGAAGTATGCTAGGTTGCCGAGAAGCAGTGGATGAGAGGGAAAAAAAAAAAAAAAAAAAAAAAAAAAAAAAAAAAGCACTAAAGCTATAACCTTCAATCTCTATTGCCTCGGCATCATGACATAAATTTTTTGTTTCAAATGAAGCATCTTTTGGTTCAGGATTTCGAAGGCAAAACAGCATATATCTACGTATCCACAAGATGTAAAATTTCTTATTGAAAACTATGATAAAGACACGCCTCAGCAACAGGACTGGGTGGAGACATCGCGGCCAAAAAAAAAAAAAAAAAAAAAAAACGGTTAGCACTCTGGACTCTGAATCCAGCGATCCGAGTTCGAATCTCGGTGGAACCTTCGTTTAGTCTAAATTTTCTGTAATAAGAGTTTCTCGCTGAGGAAGTAGCAGCAATAGGCTCACGGCGTTAGTTTCTACGTTTGTGTAAAAAACGATGCGTCTATAAAACGGCCGAATATTGGTGCGACTTTGTGACCTATATAGAACATTAAACGAGTAATACCTGTAAGAGCAAGCAATTTTACGATAATTCGAAGAAATATCATTATCCCACGAAGGTTAAAAATCCCATGATTATCAACTAGCTATTACAAGCTGAGCAAATGAATTTCCTTTAAAATAGAAAAAAAAAAAAAGTTGGCAGATCGTTCGCTTAGTGTGTGAAAGGTCTCGGGTTCAAGCCCCGGCGCCTACATGTTTTGTGGTCAGTGCATGGTAAGTGCTGGTCGCGGCGAACCTAAAGGCACGCAAGAAGTTGCAAAACCAGCGTCACAGACTGATATGATGTGTACTGACATAAGGAGAGCCAGATGTAAGTGTGGGGACCGGCTGTTATCGAGGTGTCATCGAGTGAAAATCTGTCTAAGGCATCAAGGCTTAACGTCATTGAAGTCTAGAGAGTGGACAACACGTTCGTCATACTCAGAGCGATGTCCGAACTCTATTTTCGACGTTATGCGTGCCACTTTCATTGTGACCAACTACGATTCGATACAGAATGCACGAAACCTGAAAGACACCCTCACTGATACATAGAGAGTAGGATTTGTCTGCGGAATAATGGGAGTGCAAGGGTCTGTGACGTTGATATGGCTGTATGTAGCACTATTAGTCACAGGGGGGGTGGGCGTAGCTCAGGTGGTAGAGCGCTCGGTTGTCGTGCGAGGGGTACTGGGATCGATACCCAGCGCCTCCAGAATTTTTAACACACCTACATTCGCACCTTGCCATGCAAGTGGAATAATTCACAACTAGCAGAGGTGTCTAGGCAGATACAAGCGAACGATTAGCATCCACAATTGGCAAGCATGCTTTTATTCGTGCGCAGGAAGCACCCTCCTCCCACACCTACACTTAATTTAGAAACAGTACAAGTGTTCCCATAATATTCTCAAGCCTACGTCGGAAAGATATGCCTTTTGCCGAGTTCACGTAAATCCCACTGCACGTTCCCATTCTTTGCGTGCAGTCGGCTGCTACTGGTGTTGCTGGTTGTGACTGCTGATAACAGATGCCGTAGCAATCAATTCATGGAGTGAATTGTATGTTTTGAGATAGTCTGTCTCTGACAAGCAAGCGCAGGTGATATAGGTGCGAACACAGGAAGCTTGCAGCCCCTCGCTGCCTGCAGACACAGAGCAGCCACACTGAGAGAGCGGCCTAAGCCGTAGGCGAAATGTGCTCATTCGCTTTGGTGCGACGTGGAACTATAAATAAGGCTGCCACTAGCGTGAGCGTCGTGTAAAGTCGGAAAAGTCGACTGCATGGGTGATTGCCAAGTTTGGGGAGCGTTTCGGAGTATGATCAGTGCAATGGAGACGCGGAAACTTGTTGTGGCCCAGTGTTTTGCAGTTGGACGACAAGAGTGGTACACAGTAGCAAAGAGCGAGGCACTGAGATGGCATGAACAATGGAGTGCACAATGGGGCTCGAGATGTGCTTGTTATCTCAGGTGCTGTGTGATTGTCGACAAGGAGTGAAATGGACCAATTTGTGACCGCCCTTTCAATTGAAGACGTTAAAAACAGACGGAATTTGCATTCGTAATACCAGAGCATCGAAACTACTTGGAACTCTTGTGTATATGAACGTGTCTGCGCCTTTGTACTCTGGTACCTTCGCCGCTACAAACCAACCAACCATCGTGTCCGTGCACATCAGAGTCGCAAAGAATGGAGAATAGGCAGGCTTTGTCGTGTGTGCAGCCGTAGCTCAGTTGGCAGATCGTTCGCTTAGTGTGTGAAAGGTCTCGGGTTCAAGCCCCGGCGCCTACATGTTTTGTGGTCAGTGCATGGTAAGTGCTGGTCGCGGCGAACCTAAAGGCACGCAAGAAGTTTCAAAACCAGCGTCACAGACTGATATGATGTGTACTGACATAAGGAGAGCAAGATGTAAGTGTGGGGACCGGCTGTTATCGAGGTGTCATCGAGTGCAGATCTGTCTAAGGTATCAAGGCTTAACGTCATTGAAGTCTAGTGAGTGGACAACACGTTCGTCATACTCAGAGCGATGTCCGAACTCTATTTTCGACGTTATGCGTGCCACTTTCATTGTGGCCAACTACGATTCGATACAGAATGCACGAAACCTGAAAGACACCCTCACTGATACATAGAGAGTAGGATTTGTCTGCGGAATAATGGGAGTGCAAGGGTCTGTGACGTTGATATGGCTGTATGTAGCACTATTAGTCACAGGGGGGGTGGGCGTAGCTCAGGTGGTAGAGCGCTCGGTTGTCGTCCGAGGGGTACTGGGATCGATACCCAGCGCCTCCAGAATTTTTAACACACCTACATTCGCACCTTGCCATGCAAGTGGAATAATTCACAACTAGCAGAGGTGTCTAGGCAGATACAAGCGAACGATTAGCATCCACAATTGGCAAGCGTGCTTTTATTCGTGCGCAGGAAGCACCCTCCTCCCACACCTACACTTAATTTAGAAACAGTACAAGTGTTCCCATAATATTCTCAAGCCTACGTCGGAAAGATATGCCTTTTGCCGAGTTCACGTAAATCCCACTGCACGTTCCCATTCTTTGCGTGCAGTCGGCTGCTACTGGTGTTGCTGGTTATGACTGCTGATAACAGATGCCGTAGCAATCAATTCATGGAGTGAATTGTATGTTTTGAGATAGTCTGTCTCTGACAAGCAAGCGCAGGTGATATAGGTGCGAACACAGGAAGCTTGCAGCCCCTCGCTGCCTGCAGACACAGAGCAGCCACACTGAGAGAGCGGCCTAAGCCGTAGGCGAAATGTGCTCATTCGCTTTGGTGCGACGTGGAACTATAAATAAGGCTGCCACTAGCGTGAGCGTCGTGTAAAGTCGGTAAAGTCGACTGCATGGGTGATTGCCAAGTTTGGGGAGCGTTTCGGAGTATGATCAGTGCAATGGAGACGCGGAAACTTGTTGTGGCCCAGTGTTTTGCAGTTGGACGACAAGAGTGGTACACAGTAGCAAAGAGCGAGGCACTGAGATGGCATGAACAATGGAGTGCACAATGGGGCTCGAGATGTGCTTGTTATCTCAGGTGCTGTGTGATTGTCGACAAGGAGTGAAATGGACCAATTTGTGACCGCCCTTTCAATTTAAGACGTTAAAAACAGACGGAATTTGCATTCGTAATACCAGAGCATCGAAACTACTTGGAACTCTTGTGTATATGAACGTGTCCGCGCCTTTGTACTCTGGTACCTTCGCCGCTACAAACCAACCAACCATCGTGTCCGTGCACATCAGAGTCGCAAAGAATGGAGAATAGGCAGGCTTTGTCGTGTGTGCAGCCGTAGCTCAGTTGGCAGATCGTTCGCTTAGTGTGTGAAAGGTCTCGGGTTCAAGCCCCGGCGCCTACATGTTTTGTGGTCAGTGCATGGTAAGTGCTGGTCGCGGCGAACCTAAAGGCACGCAAGAAGTTGCAAAACCAGCGTCACAGACTGATATGATGTGTACTGACATAAGGAGAGCAAGATGTAAGTGTGGGGACCGGCTGTTATCGAGGTGTCATCGAGTGCAGATCTGTCTAAGGTATCAAGGCTTAACGTCATTGAAGTCTAGAGAGTGGACAACACGTTCGTCATACTCAGAGCGATGTCCGAACTCTATTTTCGACGTTATGCGTGCCACTTTCATTGTGGCCAACTACGATTCGATACAGAATGCACGAAACCTGAAAGACACCCTCACTGATACATAGAGAGTAGGATTTGTCTGCGGAATAATGGGAGTGCAAGGGTCTGTGACGTTGATATGGCTGTATGTAGCACTATTAGTCACAGGGGGGGTGGGCGTAGCTCAGGTGGTAGAGCGCTCGGTTGTCGTGCGAGGGGTACTGGGATCGATACCCAGCGCCTCCAGAATTTTTAACACACCTACATTCGCACCTTGCCATGCAAGTGGAATAATTCACAACTAGCAGAGGTGTCTAGGCAGATACAAGCGAACGATTAGCATCCACAATTGGCAAGCATGCTTTTATTCGTGCGCAGGAAGCACCCTCCTCCCACACCTACACTTAATTTAGAAACAGTACAAGTGTTCCCATAATATTCTCAAGCCTACGTCGGAAAGATATGCCTTTTGCCGAGTTCACGTAAATCCCACTGCACGTTCCCATTCTTTGCGTGCAGTCGGCTGCTACTGGTGTTGCTGGTGTGACTGCTGATAACAGATGCCGTAGCAATCAATTCATGGAGTGAATTGTATGTTTTGAGATAGTCTGTCTCTGACAAGCAAGCGCAGGTGATATAGGTGCGAACACAGGAAGCTTGCAGCCCCTCGCTGCCTGCAGACACAGAGCAGCCACACTGAGAGAGCGGCCTAAGCCGTAGGCGAAATGTGCTCATTCGCTTTGGTGCGACGTGGAACTATAAATAAGGCTGCCACTAGCGTGAGCGTCGTGTAAAGTCGGTAAAGTCGACTGCATGGGTGATTGCCAAGTTTGGGGAGCGTTTCGGAGTATGATCAGTGCAATGGAGACGCGGAAACTTGTTGTGGCCCAGTGTTTTGCAGTTGGACGACAAGAGTGGTACACAGTAGCAAAGAGCGAGGCACTGAGATGGCATGAACAATGGAGTGCACAATGGGGCTCGAGATGTGCTTGTTATCTCAGGTGCTGTGTGATTGTCGACAAGGAGTGAAATGGACCAATTTGTGACCGCCCTTTCAATTTAAGACGTTAAAAACAGACGGAATTTGCATTCGTAATACCAGAGCATCGAAACTACTTGGAACTCTTGTGTATATGAACGTGTCCGCGCCTTTGTACTCTGGTACCTTCGCCGCTACAAACCAACCAACCATCGTGTCCGTGCACATCAGAGTCGCAAAGAATGGAGAATAGGCAGGCTTTGTCGTGTGTGCAGCCGTAGCTCAGTTGGCAGATCGTTCGCTTAGTGTGTGAAAGGTCTCGGGTTCAAGCCCCGGCGCCTACATGTTTTGTGGTCAGTGCATGGTAAGTGCTGGTCGCGGCGAACCTAAAGGCACGCAAGAAGTTGCAAAACCAGCGTCACAGACTGATATGATGTGTACTGACATAAGGAGAGCAAGATGTAAGTGTGGGGACCGGCTGTTATCGAGGTGTCATCGAGTGCAGATCTGTCTAAGGTATCAAGGCTTAACGTCATTGAAGTCTAGAGAGTGGACAACACGTTCGTCATACTCAGAGCGATGTCCGAACTCTATTTTCGACGTTATGCGTGCCACTTTCATTGTGGCCAACTACGATTCGATACAGAATGCACGAAACCTGAAAGACACCCTCACTGATACATAGAGAGTAGGATTTGTCTGCGGAATAATGGGAGTGCAAGGGTCTGTGACGTTGATATGGCTGTATGTAGCACTATTAGTCACAGGGGGGGTGGGCGTAGCTCAGGTGGTAGAGCGCTCGGTTGTCGTGCGAGGGGTACTGGGATCGATACCCAGCGCCTCCAGAATTTTTAACACACCTACATTCGCACCTTGCCATGCAAGTGGAATAATTCACAACTAGCAGAGGTGTCTAGGCAGATACAAGCGAACGATTAGCATCCACAATTGGCAAGCGTGCTTTTATTCGTGCGCAGGAAGCACCCTCCTCCCACACCTACACTTAATTTAGAAACAGTACAAGTGTTCCCATAATATTCTCAAGCCTACGTCGGAAAGATATGCCTTTTGCCGAGTTCACGTAAATCCCACTGCACGTTCCCATTCTTTGCGTGCAGTCGGCTGCTACTGGTGTTGCTGGTGTGACTGCTGATAACAGATGCCGTAGCAATCAATTCATGGAGTGAATTGTATGTTTTGAGATAGTCTGTCTCTGACAAGCAAGCGCAGGTGATATAGGTGCGAACACAGGAAGCTTGCAGCCCCTCGCTGCCTGCAGACACAGAGCAGCCACACTGAGAGAGCGGCCTAAGCCGTAGGCGAAATGTGCTCATTCGCTTTGGTGCGACGTGGAACTATAAATAAGGCTGCCACTAGCGTGAGCGTCGTGTAAAGTCGGTAAAGTCGACTGCATGGGTGATTGCCAAGTTTGGGGAGCGTTTCGGAGTATGATCAGTGCAATGGAGACGCGGAAACTTGTTGTGGCCCAGTGTTTTGCAGTTGGACGACAAGAGTGGTACACAGTAGCAAAGAGCGAGGCACTGAGATGGCATGAACAATGGAGTGCACAATGGGGCTCGAGATGTGCTTGTTATCTCAGGTGCTGTGTGATTGTCGACAAGGAGTGAAATGGACCAATTTGTGACCGCCCTTTCAATTTAAGACGTTAAAAACAGACGGAATTTGCATTCGTAATACCAGAGCATCGAAACTACTTGGAACTCTTGTGTATATGAACGTGTCCGCGCCTTTGTACTCTGGTACCTTCGCCGCTACAAACCAACCAACCATCGTGTCCGTGCACATCAGAGTCGCAAAGAATGGAGAATAGGCAGGCTTTGTCGTGTGTGCAGCTGTAGCTCAGTTGGCAGATCGTTCGCTTAGTGTGTGAAAGGTCTCGGGTTCAAGCCCCGGCGCCTACATGTTTTGTGGTCAGTGCATGGTAAGTGCTGGTCGCGGCGAACCTAAAGGCACGCAAGAAGTTGCAAAACCAGCGTCACAGACTGATATGATGTGTACTGACATAAGGAGAGCAAGATGTAAGTGTGGGGACCGGCTGTTATCGAGGTGTCATCGAGTGCAGATCTGTCTAAGGTATCAAGGCTTAACGTCATTGAAGTCTAGAGAGTGGACAACACGTTCGTCATACTCAGAGCGATGTCCGAACTCTATTTTCGACGTTATGCGTGCCACTTTCATTGTGGCCAACTACGATTCGATACAGAATGCACGAAACCTGAAAGACACCCTCACTGATACATAGAGAGTAGGATTTGTCTGCGGAATAATGGGAGTGCAAGGGTCTGTGACGTTGATATGGCTGTATGTAGCACTATTAGTCACAGGGAGGGTGGGCGTAGCTCAGGTGGTAGAGCGCTCGGTTGTCGTGCGAGGGGTACTGGGATCGATACCCAGCGCCTCCAGAATTTTTAACACACCTACATTCGCACCTTGCCATGCAAGTGGAATAATTCACAACTAGCAGAGGTGTCTAGGCAGATACAAGCGAACGATTAGCATCCACAATTGGCAAGCGTGCTTTTATTCGTGCGCAGGAAGCACCCTCCTCCCACACCTACACTTAATTTAGAAACAGTACAAGTGTTCCCATAATATTCTCAAGCCTACGTCGGAAAGATATGCCTTTTGCCGAGTTCACGTAAATCCCACTGCACGTTCCCATTCTTTGCGTGCAGTTGGCTGCTACTGGTGTTGCTGGTTGTGACTGCTGATAACAGATGCCGTAGCAATCAATTCATGGAGTGAATTGTATGTTTTGAGATAGTCTGTCTCTGACAAGCAAGCGCAGGTGATATAGGTGCGAACACAGGAAGCTTGCAGCCCCTCGCTGCCTGCAGACACAGAGCAGCCACACTGAGAGAGCGGCCTAAGCCGTAGGCGAAATGTGCTCATTCGCTTTGGTGCGACGTGGAACTATAAATAAGGCTGCCACTAGCGTGAGCGTCGTGTAAAGTCGGAAAAGTCGACTGCATGGGTGATTGCCAAGTTTGGGGAGCGTTTCGGAGTATGATCAGTGCAATGGAGACGCGGAAACTTGTTGTGGCCCAGTGTTTTGCAGTTGGACGACAAGAGTGGTACACAGTAGCAAAGAGCGAGGCACTGAGATGGCATGAACAATGGAGTGCACAATGGGGCTCGAGATGTGCTTGTTATCTCAGGTGCTGTGTGATTGTCGACAAGGAGTGAAATGGACCAATTTGTGACCGCCCTTTCAATTTAAGACGTTAAAAACAGACGGAATTTGCATTCGTAATACCAGAGCATCGAAACTACTTGGAACTCTTGTGTATATGAACGTGTCTGCGCCTTTGTACTCTGGTACCTTCGCCGCTACAAACCAACCAACCATCGTGTCCGTGCACATCAGAGTCGCAAAGAATGGAGAATAGGCAGGCTTTGTCGTGTGTGCAGCCGTAGCTCAGTTGGCAGATCGTTCGCTTAGTGTGTGAAAGGTCTCGGGTTCATACCCCGGCGCCTACATGTTTTGTGGTCAGTGCATGGTAAGTGCTGGTCGCGGCGAACCTAAAGGCACGCAAGAAGTTGCAAAACCAACGTCACAGACTGATATGATGTGTACTGACATAAGGAGAGCAAGATGTAAGTGTGGGGACCGGCTGTTATCGAGGTGTCATCGAGTGCAGATCTGTCTAAGGTATCAAGGCTTAACGTCATTGAAGTCTAGAGAGTGGACAACACGTTCGTCATACTCAGAGCGATGTCCGAACTCTATTTTCGACGTTATGCGTGCCACTTTCATTGTGGCCAACTACGATTCGATACAGAATGCACGAAACCTGAAAGACACCCTCACTGATACATAGAGAGTAGGATTTGTCTGCGGAATAATGGGAGTGCAAGGGTCTGTGACGTTGATATGGCTGTATGTAGCACTATTAGTCACAGGGGGGGTGGGCGTAGCTCAGGTGGTAGAGCGCTCGGTTGTCGTGCGAGGGGTACTGGGATCGATACCCAGCGCCTCCAGAATTTTTAACACACCTACATTCGCACCTTGCCATGCAAGTGGAATAATTCACAACTAGCAGAGGTGTCTAGGCAGATACAAGCGAACGATTAGCATCCACAATTGGCAAGCGTGCTTTTATTCGTGCGCAGGAAGCACCCTCCTCCCACACCTACACTTAATTTAGAAACAGTACAAGTGTTCCCATAATATTCTCAAGCCTACGTCGGAAAGATATGCCTTTTGCCGAGTTCACGTAAATCCCACTGCACGTTCCCATTCTTTGCGTGCAGTCGGCTGCTACTGGTGTTGCTGGTTGTGACTGCTGATAACAGATGCCGTAGCAATCAATTCATGGAGTGAATTGTATGTTTTGAGATAGTCTGTCTCTGACAAGCAAGCGCAGGTGATATAGGTGCGAACACAGGAAGCTTGCAGCCCCTCGCTGCCTGCAGACACAGAGCAGCCACACTGAGAGAGCGGCCTAAGCCGTAGGCGAAATGTGCTCATTCGCTTTGGTGCGACGTGGAACTATAAATAAGGCTGCCACTAGCGTGAGCGTCGTGTAAAGTCGGAAAAGTCGACTGCATGGGTGATTGCCAAGTTTGGGGAGCGTTTCGGAGTATGATCAGTGCAATGGAGACGCGGAAACTTGTTGTGGCCCAGTGTTTTGCAGTTGGACGACAAGAGTGGTACACAGTAGCAAAGAGCGAGGCACTGAGATGGCATGAACAATGGAGTGCACAATGGGGCTCGAGATGTGCTTGTTATCTCAGGTGCTGTGTGATTGTCGACAAGGAGTGAAATGGACCAATTTGTGACCGCACTTTCAATTTAAGACGTTAAAAACAGACGGAATTTGCATTCGTAATACCAGAGCATCGAAACTACTTGGAACTCTTGTGTATATGAACGTGTCTGCGCCTTTGTACTCTGGTACCTTCGCCGCTACAAACCAACCAACCATCGTGTCCGTGCACATCAGAGTCGCAAAGAATGGAGAATAGGCAGGCTTTGTCGTGTGTGCAGCCGTAGCTCAGTTGGCAGATCGTTCGCTTAGTGTGTGAAAGGTCTCGGGTTCAAGCCCCGGCGCCTACATGTTTTGTGGTCAGTGCATGGTAAGTGCTGGTCGCGGCGAACCTAAAGGCACGCAAGAAGTTGCAAAACCAGCGTCACAGACTGATATGATGTGTACTGACATAAGGAGAGCAAGATGTAAGTGTGGGGACCGGCTGTTATCGAGGTGTCATCGAGTGCAGATCTGTCTAAGGTATCAAGGCTTAACGTCATTGAAGTCTAGAGAGTGGACAACACGTTCGTCATACTCAGAGCGATGTCCGAACTCTATTTTCGACGTTATGCGTGCCACTTTCATTGTGGCCAACTACGATTCGATACAGAATGCACGAAACCTGAAAGACACCCTCACTGATACATAGAGAGTAGGATTTGTCTGCGGAATAATGGGAGTGCAAGGGTCTGTGACGTTGATATGGCTGTATGTAGCACTATTAGTCACAGGGGGGGTGGGCGTAGCTCAGGTGGTAGAGCGCTCGGTTGTCGTGCGAGGGGTACTGGGATCGATACCCAGCGCCTCCAGAATTTTTAACACACCTACATTCGCACCTTGCCATGCAAGTGGAATAATTCACAACTAGCAGAGGTGTCTAGGCAGATACAAGCGAACGATTAGCATCCACAATTGGCAAGCGTGCTTTTATTCGTGCGCAGGAAGCACCCTCCTCCCACACCTACACTTAATTTAGAAACAGTACAAGTGTTCCCATAATATTCTCAAGCCTACGTCGGAAAGATATGCCTTTTGCCGAGTTCACGTAAATCCCACTGCACGTTCCCATTCTTTGCGTGCAGTCGGCTGCTACTGGTGTTGCTGGTTGTGACTGCTGATAACAGATGCCGTAGCAATCAATTCATGGAGTGAATTGTATGTTTTGAGATAGTCTGTCTCTGACAAGCAAGCGCAGGTGATATAGGTGCGAACACAGGAAGCTTGCAGCCCCTCGCTGCCTGCAGACACAGAGCAGCCACACTGAGAGAGCGGCCTAAGCCGTAGGCGAAATGTGCTCATTCGCTTTGGTGCGACGTGGAACTATAAATAAGGCTGCCACTAGCGTGAGCGTCGTGTAAAGTCGGAAAAGTCGACTGCATGGGTGATTGCCAAGTTTGGGGAGCGTTTCGGAGTATGATCAGTGCAATGGAGACGCGGAAACTTCTTGTGGCCCAGTGTTTTGCAGTTGGACGACAAGAGTGGTACACAGTAGCAAAGAGCGAGGCACTGAGATGGCATGAACAATGGAGTGCACAATGGGGCTCGAGATGTGCTTGTTATCTCAGGTGCTGTGTGATTGTCGACAAGGAGTGAAATGGGCCAATTTGTGACCGCACTTTCAATTTAAGACGTTAAAAACAGACGGAATTTGCATTCGTAATACCAGAGCATCGAAACTACTTGGAACTCTTGTGTATATGAACGTGTCCGCGCCTTTGTACTCTGGTACCTTCGCCGCTACAAACCAACCAACCATCGTGTCCGTGCACATCAGAGTCGCAAAGAATGGAGAATAGGCAGGCTTTGTCGTGTGTGCAGCCGTAGCTCAGTTGGCAGATCGTTCGCTTAGTGTGTGAAAGGTCTCGGGTTCAAGCCCCGGCGCCTACATGTTTTGTGGTCAGTGCATGGTAAGTGCTGGTCGCGGCGAACCTAAAGGCACGCAAGAAGTTGCAAAACCAGCGTCACAGACTGATATGATGTGTACTGACATAAGGAGAGCAAGATGTAAGTGTGGGGACCGGCTGTTATCGAGGTGTCATCGAGTGCAGATCTGTCTAAGGTATCAAGGCTTAACGTCATTGAAGTCTAGAGAGTGGACAACACGTTCGTCATACTCAGAGCGATGTCCGAACTCTATTTTCGACGTTATTCGTGCCACTTTCATTGTGGCCAACTACGATTCGATACAGAATGCACGAAACCTGAAAGACACCCTCACTGATACATAGAGAGTAGGATTTGTCTGCGGAATAATGGGAGTGCAAGGGTCTGTGACGTTGATATGGCTGTATGTAGCACTATTAGTCACAGGAGGGGTGGGCGTAGCTCAGGTGGTAGAGCGCTCGGTTGTCGTGCGAGGGGTACTGGGATCGATACCCAGCGCCTCCAGAATTTTTAACACACCTACATTCGCACCTTGCCATGCAAGTGGAATAATTCACAACTAGCAGAGGTGTCTAGGCAGATACAAGCGAACGATTAGCATCCACAATTGGCAAGCGTGCTTTTATTCGTGCGCAGGAAGCACCCTCCTCCCACACCTACACTTAATTTAGAAACAGTACAAGTGTTCCCATAATATTCTCAAGCCTACGTCGGAAAGATATGCCTTTTGCCGAGTTCACGTAAATCCCACTGCACGTTCCCATTCTTTGCGTGCAGTCGGCTGCTACTGGTGTTGCTGGTTGTGACTGCTGATAACAGATGCCGTAGCAATCAATTCATGGAGTGAATTGTATGTTTTGAGATAGTCTGTCTCTGACAAGCAAGCGCAGGTGATATAGGTGCGAACACAGGAAGCTTGCAGCCCCTCGCTGCCTGCAGACACAGAGCAGCCACACTGAGAGAGCGGCCTAAGCCGTAGGCGAAATGTGCTCATTCGCTTTGGTGCGACGTGGAACTATAAATAAGGCTGCCACTAGCGTGAGCGTCGTGTAAAGTCGGTAAAGTCGACTGCATGGGTGATTGCCAAGTTTGGGGAGCGTTTCGGAGTATGATCAGTGCAATGGAGACGCGGAAACTTGTTGTGGCCCAGTGTTTTGCAGTTGGACGACAAGAGTGGTACACAGTAGCAAAGAGCGAGGCACTGAGATGGCATGAAGAATGGAGTGCACAATGGGGCTCGAGATGTGCTTGTTATCTCAGGTGCTGTGTGATTGTCGACAAGGAGTGAAATGGACCAATTTGTGACCGCCCTTTCAATTTAAGACGTTAAAAACAGACGGAATTTGCATTCGTAATACCAGAGCATAGAAACTACTTGGAACTCTTGTGTATATGAACGTGTCCGCGCCTTTGTACTCTGGTACCTTCGCCGCTACAAACCAACCAACCATCGTGTCCGTGCACATCAGAGTCGCAAAGAATGGAGAATAGGCAGGCTTTGTCGTGTGTGCAGCCGTAGCTCAGTTGGCAGATCGTTCGCTTAGTGTGTGAAAGGTCTCGGGTTCAAGCCCCGGCACCCACATGTTTTGTGGTCAGTGCATGGTAAGTGCTGGTCGCGGCGAACCTAAAGGCACGCAAGAAGTTGCAAAACCAGCGTCACAGACTGATATGATGTGTACTGACATAAGGAGAGCAAGATGTAAGTGTGGGGACCGGCTGTTATCGAGGTGTCATCGAGTGCAGATCTGTCTAAGGTATCAAGGCTTAACGTCATTGAAGTCTAGAGAGTGGACAACACGTTCGTCATACTCAGAGCGATGTCCGAACTCTATTTTCGACGTTATGCGTGCCACTTTCATTGTGGCCAACTACGATTCGATACAGAATGCACGAAACCTGAAAGACACCCTCACTGATACATAGAGAGTAGGATTTGTCTGCGGAATAATGGGAGTGCAAGGGTCTGTGACGTTGATATGGCTGTATGTAGCACTATTAGTCACAGGGTGGGTGGGCGTAGCTCAGGTGGTAGAGCGCTCGGTTGTCGTGCGAGGGGTACTGGGATCGATACCCAGCGCCTCCAGAATTTTTAACACACCTACATTCGCACCTTGCCATGCAAGTGGAATAATTCACAACTAGCAGAGGTGTCTAGGCAGATACAAGCGAACGATTAGCATCCACAATTGGCAAGCGTGCTTTTATTCGTGCGCAGGAAGCACCCTCCTCCCACACCTACACTTAATTTAGAAACAGTACAAGTGTTCCCATAATATTCTCAAGCCTACGTCGGAAAGATATGCCTTTTGCGAGTTCACGTAAATCCCACTGCACGTTCCCATTCTTTGCGTGCAGTCGGCTGCTACTGGTGTTGCTGGTTGTGACTGCTGATAACAGATGCCGTAGCAATCAATTCATGGAGTGAATTGTATGTTTTGAGATAGTCTGTCTCTGACAAGCAAGCGCAGGTGATATAGGTGCGAACACAGGAAGCTTGCAGCCCCTCGCTGCCTGCAGACACAGAGCAGCCACACTGAGAGAGCGGCCTAAGCCGTAGGCGAAATGTGCTCATTCGCTTTGGTGCGACGTGGAACTATAAATAAGGCTGCCACTAGCGTGAGCGTCGTGTAAAGTCGGAAAAGTCGACTGCATGGGTGATTGCCAAGTTTGGGGAGCGTTTCGGAGTATGATCAGTGCAATGGAGATGCGGAAACTTGTTGTGGCCCAGTGTTTTGCAGTTGGACGACAAGAGTGGTACACAGTAGCAAAGAGCGAGGCACTGAGATGGCATGAACAATGGAGTGCACAATGGGGCTCGAGATGTGCTTGTTATCTCAGGTGCTGTGTGATTGTCGACAAGGAGTGAAATGGACCAATTTGTGACCGCCCTTTCAATTTAAGACGTTAAAAACAGACGGAATTTGCATTCGTAATACCAGAGCATCGAAACTACTTGGAACTCTTGTGTATATGAACGTGTCCGCGCCTTTGTACTCTGGTACCTTCGCCGCTACAAACCAACCAACCATCGTGTCCGTGCACATCAGAGTCGCAAAGAATGGAGAATAGGCAGGCTTTGTCGTGTGTGCAGCCGTAGCTCAGTTGGCAGATCGTTCGCTTAGTGTGTGAAAGGTCTCGGGTTCAAGCCCCGGCGCCTACATGTTTTGTGGTCAGTGCATGGTAAGTGCTGGTCGCGGCGAACCTAAAGGCACGCAAGAAGTTGCAAAACCAGCGTCACAGACTGATATGATGTGTACTGACATAAGGAGAGCAAGATGTAAGTGTGGGGACCGGCTGTTATCGAGGTGTCATCGAGTGCAGATCTGTCTAAGGTATCAAGGCTTAACGTCATTGAAGTCTAGAGAGTGGACAACACGTTCGTCATACTCAGAGCGATGTCCGAACTCTATTTTCGACGTTATGCGTGCCACTTTCATTGTGGCCAACTACGATTCGATACAGAATGCACGAAACCTGAAAGACACCCTCACTGATACATAGAGAGTAGGATTTGTCTGCGGAATAATGGGAGTGCAAGGGTCTGTGACGTTGATATGGCTGTATGTAGCACTATTAGTCACAGGGGGGGTGGGCGTAGCTCAGGTGGTAGAGCGCTCGGTTGTCGTGCGAGGGGTACTGGGATCGATACCCAGCGCCTCCAGAATTTTTAACACACCTACATTCGCACCTTGCCATGCAAGTGGAATAATTCACAACTAGCAGAGGTGTCTAGGCAGATACAAGCGAACGATTAGCATCCACAATTGGCAAGCGTGCTTTTATTCGTGCGCAGGAAGCACCCTCCTCCCACACCTACACTTAATTTAGAAACAGTACAAGTGTTCCCATAATATTCTCAAGCCTACGTCGGAAAGATATGCCTTTTGCCGAGTTCACGTAAATCCCACTGCACGTTCCCATTCTTTGCGTGCAGTCGGCTGCTACTGGTGTTGCTGGTTGTGACTGCTGATAACAGATGCCGTAGCAATCAATTCATGGAGTGAATTGTATGTTTTGAGATAGTCTGTCTCTGACAAGCAAGCGCAGGTGATATAGGTGCGAACACAGGAAGCTTGCAGCCCCTCGCTGCCTGCAGACACAGAGCAGCCACACTGAGAGAGCAGCCTAAGCCGTAGGCGAAATGTGCTCATTCGCTTTGGTGCGACGTGGAACTATAAATAAGGCTGCCACTAGCGTGAGCGTCGTGTAAAGTCGGAAAAGTCGGCTGCATGGGTGATTGCCAAGTTTGGGGAGCGTTTCGGAGTATGATCAGTGCAATGGAGACGCGGAAACTTGTTGTGGCCCAGTGTTTTGCAGTTGGACGACAAGAGTGGTACACAGTAGCAAAGAGCGAGGCACTGAGATGGCATGAACAATGGAGTGCACAATGGGGCTCGAGATGTGCTTGTTATCTCAGGTGCTGTGTGATTGTCGACAAGGAGTGAAATGGACCAATTTGTGACCGCCCTTTCAATTTAAGACGTTAAAAACAGACGGAATTTGCATTCGTAATACCAGAGCATCGAAACTACTTGGAACTCTTGTGTATATGAACGTGTCCGCGCCTTTGTACTCTGGTACCTTCGCCGCTACAAACCAACCAACCATCGTGTCCGTGCACATCAGAGTCGCAAAGAATGGAGAATAGGCAGGCTTTGTCGTGTGTGCAGCCGTAGCTCAGTTGGCAGATCGTTCGCTTAGTGTGTGAAAGGTCTCGGGTTCAAGCCCCGGCGCCTACATGTTTTGTGGTCAGTGCATGGTAAGTGCTGGTCGCGGCGAACCTAAAGGCACGCAAGAAGTTGCAAAACCAGCGTCACAGACTGATATGATGTGTACTGACATAAGGAGAGCAAGATGTAAGTGTGGGGACCGGCTGTTATCGAGGTGTCATCGAGTGCAGATCTGTCTAAGGTATCAAGGCTTAACGTCATTGAAGTCTAGAGAGTGGACAACACGTTCGTCATACTCAGAGCGATGTCCGAACTCTATTTTCGACGTTATGCGTGCCACTTTCATTGTGGCCAACTACGATTCGATACAGAATGCACGAAACCTGAAAGACACCCTCACTGATACATAGAGAGTAGGATTTGTCTGCGGAATAATGGGAGTGCAAGGGTCTGTGACGTTGATATGGCTGTATGTAGCACTATTAGTCACAGGGGGTGTGGGCGTAGCTCAGGTGGTAGAGCGCTCGGTTGTCGTGCGAGGGGTACTGGGATCGATACCCAGCGCCTCCAGAATTTTTAACACACCTACATTCGCACCTTGCCATGCAAGTGGAATAATTCACAACTAGCAGAGGTGTCTAGGCAGATACAAGCGAACGATTAGCATCCACAATTGGCAAGCGTGCTTTTATTCGTGCGCAGGAAGCACCCTCCTCCCACACCTACACTTAATTTAGAAACAGTACAAGTGTTCCCATAATATTCTCAAGCCTACGTCGGAAAGATATGCCTTTTGCCGAGTTCACGTAAATCCCACTGCACGTTCCCATTCTTTGCGTGCAGTCGGCTGCTACTGGTGTTGCTGGTTGTGACTGCTGATAACACATGCCGTAGCAATCAATTCATGGAGTGAATTGTATGTTTTGAGATAGTCTGTCTCTGACAAGCAAGCGCAGGTGATATAGGTGCGAACACAGGAAGCTTGCAGCCCCTCGCTGCCTGCAGACACAGAGCAGCCACACTGAGAGAGCGGCCTAAGCCGTAGGCGAAATGTGCCCATTCGCTTTGGTGCGACGTGGAACTATAAATAAGGCTGCCACTAGCGTGAGCGTCGTGTAAAGTCGGAGAAGTCGGCTGCATGGGTGATTGCCAAGTTTGGGGAGCGTTTCGGAGTATGATCAGTGCAATGGAGACGCGGAAACTTGTTGTGGCCCAGTGTTTTGCAGTTGGACGACAAGAGTGGTACACAGTAGCAAAGAGCGAGGCACTGAGATGGCATGAACAATGGAGTGCACAATGGGGCTCGAGATGTGCTTGTTATCTCAGGTGCTGTGTGATTGTCGACAAGGAGTGAAATGGACCAATTTGTGACCGCCCTTTCAATTTAAGACGTTAAAAACAGACGGAATTTGCATTCGTAATACCAGAGCATCGAAACTACTTGGAACTCTTGTGTATATGAACGTGTCCGCGCCTTTGTACTCTGGTACCTTCGCCGCTACAAACCAACCAACCATCGTGTCCGTGCACATCAGAGTCGCAAAGAATGGAGAATAGGCAGGCTTTGTCGTGTGTGCAGCCGTAGCTCAGTTGGCAGATCGTTCGCTTAGTGTGTGAAAGGTCTCGGGTTCAAGCCCCGGCGCCTACATGTTTTGTGGTCAGTGCATGGTAAGTGCTGGTCGCGGCGAACCTAAAGGCACGCAAGAAGTTGCAAAACCAGCGTCACAGACTGATATGATGTGTACTGACATAAGGAGAGCAAGATGTAAGTGTGGGGACCGGCTGTTATCGAGGTGTCATCGAGTGCAGATCTGTCTAAGGTATCAAGGCTTAACGTCATTGAAGTCTAGAGAGTGGACAACACGTTCGTCATACTCAGAGCGATGTCCGAACTCTATTTTCGACGTTATGCGTGCCACTTTCATTGTGGCCAACTACGATTCGATACAGAATGCACGAAACCTGAAAGACACCCTCACTGATACATAGAGAGTAGGATTTGTCTGCGGAATAATGGGAGTGCAAGGGTCTGTGACGTTGATATGGCTGTATGTAGCACTATTAGTCACAGGGTGGGCGTAGCTCAGGTGGTAGAGCGCTCGGTTGTCGTGCGAGGGGTACTGGGATCGATACCCAGCGCCTCCAGAATTTTTAACACACCTACATTCGCACCTTGCCATGCAAGTGGAATAATTCACAATTAGCAGAGGTGTCTAGGCAGATACAAGCGAACGATTAGCATCCACAATTGGCAAGCGTGCTTTTATTCGTGCGCAGGAAGCACCCTAATCCCACACCTACACTTAATTTAGAAACAGTACAAGTGTTCCCATAATATTCTCAAGCCTACGTCGGAAAGATATGCCTTTTGCCGAGTTCACGTAAATCCCACTGCACGTTCCCATTCTTTGCGTGCAGTCGGCTGCTACTGGTGTTGCTGGTTGTGACTGCTGATAACAGATGCCGTAGCAATCAATTCATGGAGTGAATTGTATGTTTTGAGATAGTCTGTCTCTGACAAGCAAGCGCAGGTGATATAGGTGCGAACACAGGAAGCTTGCAGCCCCTCGCTGCCTGCAGACACAGAGCAGCCACACTGAGAGAGCGGCCTAAGCCGTAGGCGAAATGTGCTCATTCGCTTTGGTGCGACGTGGAACTATAAATAAGGCTGCCACTAGCGTGAGCGTTGCGTGAGCGTCGTGTAAAGTCGGAAAAGTCGGCTGCATGGGTGATTGCCAAGTTTGGGGAGCGTTTCGGAGTATGATCAGTGCAATGGAGACGCGGAAACTTGTTGTGGCCCAGTGTTTTGCAGTTGGACGACAAGAGTGGTACACAGTAGCAAAGAGCGAGGCACTGAGATGGCATGAACAATGGAGTGCACAATGGGGCTCGAGATGTGCTTGTTATCTCAGGTGCTGTGTGATTGTCGACAAGGAGTGAAATGGACCAATTTGTGACCGCCCTTTCAATTTAAGACGTTAAAAACAGACGGAATTTGCATTCGTAATACCAGAGCATCGAAACTACTTGGAACTCTTGTGTATATGAACGTGTCCGCGCCTTTGTACTCTGGTACCTTCGCCGCTACAAACCAACCAACCATCGTGTCCGTGCACATCAGAGTCGCAAAGAATGGAGAATAGGCAGGCTTTGTCGTGTGTGCAGCCGTAGCTCAGTTGGCAGATCGTTCGCTTAGTGTGTGAAAGGTCTCGGGTTCAAGCCCCGGCGCCTACATGTTTTGTGGTCAGTGCATGGTAAGTGCTGGTCGCGGCGAACCTAAAGGCACGCAAGAAGTTGCAAAACCAGCGTCACAGACTGATATGATGTGTACTGACATAAGGAGAGCAAGATGTAAGTGTGGGGACCGGCTGTTATCGAGGTGTCATCGAGTGCAGATCTGTCTAAGGTATCAAGGCTTAACGTCATTGAAGTCTAGAGAGTGGACAACACGTTCGTCATACTCAGAGCGATGTCCGAACTCTATTTTCGACGTTATGCGTGCCACTTTGATTGTGGCCAACTACGATTCGATACAGAATGCACGAAACCTGAAAGACACCCTCACTGATACATAGAGAGTAGGATTTGTCTGCGGAATAATGGGAGTGCAAGGGTCTGTGACGTTGATATGGCTGTATGTAGCACTATTAGTCACAGGGGGGGTGGGCGTAGCTCAGGTGGTAGAGCGCTCGGTTGTCGTGCGAGGGGTACTGGGATCGATACCCAGCGCCTCCAGAATTTTTAACACACCTACATTCGCACCTTGCCATGCAAGTGGAATAATTCACAACTAGCAGAGGTGTCTAGGCAGATACAAGCGAACGATTAGCATCCACAATTGGCAAGCGTGCTTTTATTCGTGCGCAGGAAGCACCCTCCTCCCACACCTACACTTAATTTAGAAACAGTACAAGTGTTCCCATAATATTCTCAAGCCTACGTCGGAAAGATATGCCTTTTGCCGAGTTCACGTAAATCCCACTGCACGTTCCCATTCTTTGCGTGCAGTCGGCTGCTACTGGTGTTGCTGGTTGTGACTGCTGATAACAGATGCCGTAGCAATCAATTCATGGAGTGAATTGTATGTTTTGAGATAGTCTGTCTCTGACAAGCAAGCGCAGGTGATATAGGTGCGAACACAGGAAGCTTGCAGCCCCTCGCTGCCTGCAGACACAGAGCAGCCACACTGAGAGAGCGGCCTAAGCCGTAGGCGAAAAGTGCTCATTCGCTTTGGTGCGACGTGGAACTATAAATAAGGCTGCCACTAGCGTGAGCGTCGTGTAAAGTCGGAAAAGTCGGCTGCATGGGTGATTGCCAAGTTTGGGGAGCGTTTCGGAGTATGATCAGTGCAATGGAGACGCGGAAACTTGTTGTGGCCCAGTGTTTTGCAGTTGGACGACAAGAGTGGTACACAGTAGCAAAGAGCGAGGCACTGAGATGGCATGAACAATGGAGTGCACAATGGGGCTCGAGATGTGCTTGTTATCTCAGGTGCTGTGTGATTGTCGACAAGGAGTGAAATGGACCAATTTGTGACCGCCCTTTCAATTTAAGACGTTAAAAACAGACGGAATTTGCATTCGTAATACCAGAGCATCGAAACTACTTGGAACTCTTGTGTATATGAACGTGTCCGCGCCTTTGTACTCTGGTACCTTCGCCGCTACAAACCAACCAACCATCGTGTCCGTGCACATCAGAGTCGCAAAGAATGGAGAATAGGCAGGCTTTGTCGTGTGTGCAGCCGTAGCTCAGTTGGCAGATCGTTCGCTTAGTGTGTGAAAGGTCTCGGGTTCAAGCCCCGGCGCCTACATGTTTTGTGGTCAGTGCATGGTAAGTGCTGGTCGCGGCGAACCTAAAGGCACGCAAGAAGTTGCAAAACCAGCGTCACAGACTGATATGATGTGTACTGACATAAGGAGAGCAAGATGTAAGTGTGGGGACCGGCTGTTATCGAGGTGTCATCGAGTGCAGATCTGTCTAAGGTATCAAGGCTTAACGTCATTGAAGTCTAGAGAGTGGACAACACGTTCGTCATACTCAGAGCGATGTCCGAACTCTATTTTCGACGTTATGCGTGCCACTTTCATTGTGGCCAACTACGATTCGATACAGAATGCACGAAACCTGAAAGACACCCTCACTGATACATAGAGAGTAGGATTTGTCTGCGGAATAATGGGAGTGCAAGGGTCTGTGACGTTGATATGGCTGTATGTAGCACTATTAGTCACAGGGCGGGTGGGCGTAGCTCAGGTGGTAGAGCGCTCGGTTGTCGTGCGAGGGGTACTGGGATCGGTACCCAGCGCCTCCAGAATTTTTAACACACCTACATTCGCACCTTGCCATGCAAGTGGAATAATTCACAACTAGCAGAGGTGTCTAGGCAGATACAAGCGAACGATTAGCATCCACAATTGGCAAGCGTGCTTTTATTCGTGCGCAGGAAGCACCCTCCTCCCACACCTACACTTAATTTAGAAACAGTACAAGTGTTCCCATAATATTCTCAAGCCTACGTCGGAAAGATATGCCTTTTGCCGAGTTCACGTAAATCCCACTGCACGTTCCCATTCTTTGCGTGCAGTCGGCTGCTACTGGTGTTGCTGGTTGTGACTGCTGATAACAGATGCCGTAGCAATCAATTCATGGAGTGAATTGTATGTTTTGAGATAGTCTGTCTCTGACAAGCAAGCGCAGGTGATATAGGTGCGAACACAGGAAGCTTGCAGCCCCTCGCTGCCTGCAGACACAGAGCAGCCACACTGAGAGAGCGGCCTAAGCCGTAGGCGAAATGTGCTCATTCGCTTTGGTGCGACGTGGAACTATAAATAAGGCTGCCACTAGCGTGAGCGTCGTGTAAAGTCGGAAAAGTCGGCTGCATGGGTGATTGCCAAGTTTGGGGAGCGTTTCGGAGTATGATCAGTGCAATGGAGACGCGGAAACTTGTTGTGGCCCAGTGTTTTGCAGTTGGACGACAAGAGTGGTACACAGTAGCAAAGAGCGAGGCACTGAGATGGCATGAACAAAGGAGTGCACAATGGGGCTCGAGATGTGCTTGTTATCTCAGGTGCTGTGTGATTGTCGACAAGGAGTGAAATGGACCAATTTGTGACCGCCCTTTCAATTTAAGACGTTAAAAACAGACGGAATTTGCATTCGTAATACCAGAGCATCGAAACTACTTGGAACTCTTGTGTATATGAACGTGTCCGCGCCTTTGTACTCTGGTACCTTCGCCGCTACAAACCAACCAACCATCGTGTCCGTGCACATCAGAGTCGCAAAGAATGGAGAATAGGCAGGCTTTGTCGTGTGTGCAGCCGTAGCTCAGTTGGCAGATCGTTCGCTTAGTGTGTGAAAGGTCTCGGGTTCAAGCCCCCGCGCCTACATGTTTTGTGGTCAGTGCATGGTAAGTGCTGGTCGCGGCGAACCTAAAGGCACGCAAGAAGTTGCAAAACCAGCGTCACAGACTGATATGATGTGTACTGACATAAGGAGAGCAAGATGTAAGTGTGGGGACCGGCTGTTATCGAGTTGTCATCGAGTGCAGATCTGTCCAAGGTATCAAGGCTTAACGTCATTGAAGTCTAGAGAGTGGACAACACGTTCGTCATACTCAGAGCGATGTCCGAACTCTATTTTCGACGTTATGCGTGCCACTTTCATTGTGGCCAACTACGATTCGATACAGAATGCACGAAACCTGAAAGACACCCTCACTGATACATAGAGAGTAGGATTTGTTTGCGGAATAATGGGAGTGCAAGGGTCTGTGACGTTGATATGGCTGTATGTAGCACTATTAGTCACAGGGGGGGTGGGCGTAGCTCAGGTGGTAGAGCGCTCGGTTGTCGTGCGAGGGGTACTGGGATCGATACCCAGCGCCTCCAGAATTTTTAACACACCTACATTCGCACCTTGCCATGCAAGTGGAATAATTCACAACTAGCAGAGGTGTCTAGGCAGATACAAGCGAACGATTAGCATCCACAATTGGCAAGCGTGCTTTTATTCGTGCGCAGGAAGCACCCTCCTCCCACACCTACACTTAATTTAGAAACAGTACAAGTGTTCCCATAATATTCTCAAGCCTACGTCGGAAAGATATGCCTTTTGCCGAGTTCACGTAAATCCCACTGCACGTTCCCATTCTTTGCGTGCAGTCGGCTGCTACTGGTGTTGCTGGTTGTGACTGCTGATAACAGATGCCGTAGCAATCAATTCATGGAGTGAATTGTATGTTTTGAGATAGTCTGTCTCTGACAAGCAAGCGCAGGTGATATAGGTGCGAACACAGGAAGCTTGCAGCCCCTCGCTGCCTGCAGACACAGAGCAGCCACACTGAGAGAGCGGCCTAAGCCGTAGGCGAAATGTGCTCATTCGCTTTGGTGCGACGTGGAACTATAAATAAGGCTGCCACTAGCGTGAGCGTTGCGTGAGCGTCGTGTAATGTCGGAAAAGTTGACTGCATGGGTGATTGCCAAGTTTGGGGAGCGTTTCGGAGTATGATCAGTGCAATGGAGACGCGGAAACTTGTTGTGGCCCAGTGTTTTGCAGTTGGACGACAAGAGTGGTACACAGTAGCAAAGAGCGAGGCACTGAGATGGCATGAACAATGGAGTGCACAATGGGGCTCGAGATGTGCTTGTTATGTCAGGTGCTGTGTGATTGTCGACAAGGAGTGAAATGGACCAATTTGTGACCGCCCTTTCAATTTAAGACGTTAAAAACAGACGGAATTTGCATTCGTAATACCAGAGCATCGAAACTACTTGGAACTTTTGTGTATATGAACGTGTCCGCGCCTTTGTGCTCTGGTACCTTCGCCGCTACAAACCAACCAACCATCGTGTCCGTGCACATCAGAGTCGCAAAGAATGGAGAATAGGCAGGCTTTGTCGTGTGTGCAGCCGTAGCTCAGTTGGCAGATCGTTCGCTTAGTGTGTGAAAGGTCTCGGGTTCAAGCCCCGGCGCCTACATGTTTTGTGGTCAGTGCATGGTAAGTGCTGGTCGCGGCGAACCTAAAGGCACGCAAGAAGTTGCAAAACCAGCGTCACAGACTGATATGATGTGTACTGACATAAGGAGAGCAAGATGTAAGTGTGGGGACCGGCTGTTATCGAGGTGTCATCGAGTGCAGATCTGTCTAAGGTATCAAGGCTTAACGTCATTGAAGTCTAGAGAGTGGACAACACGTTCGTCATACTCAGAGCGATGTCCGAACTCTATTTTCGACGTTATGCGTGCCACTTTCATTGTGGCCAACTACGATTCGATACAGAATGCACGAAACCTGAAAGACACCCTCACTGATACATAGAGAGTAGGATTTGTCTGCGGAATAATGGGAGTGCAAGGGTCTGTGACATTGATATGGCTGTATGTAGCACTATTAGTCACAGGGGGGGTGGGCGTAGCTCAGGTGGTAGAGCGCTCGGTTGTCGTGCGAGGGGTACTGGGATCGATACCCTGCGCCTCCAGAATTTTTAACACACCTACATTCGCACCTTGCCATGCAAGTGGAATAATTCACAACTAGCAGAGGTGTCTAGGCAGATACAAGCGAACGATTAGCATCCACAATTGGCAAGCGTGCTTTTATTCGTGCGCAGGAAGCACCCTCCTCCCACACCTACACTTAATTTAGAAACAGTACAAGTGTTCCCATAATATTCTCAAGCCTACGTCGGAAAGATATGCCTTTTGCCGAGTTCACGTAAATCCCACTGCACGTTCCCATTCTTTGCGTGCAGTCGGCTGCTACTGGTGTTGCTGGTTGTGACTGCTGATAACAGATGCCGTAGCAATCAATTCATGGAGTGAATTGTATGTTTTGAGATAGTCTGTCTCTGACAAGCAAGCGCAGGTGATATAGGTGCGAACACAGGAAGCTTGCAGCCCCTCGCTGCCTGCAGACACAGAGCAGCCACACTGAGAGAGCGGCCTAAGCCGTAGGCGAAATGTGCTCATTCGCTTTGGTGCGACGTGGAACTATAAATAAGGCTGCCACTAGCGTGAGCGTCGTGTAAAGTCGGAAAAGTTGACTGCATGGGTGATTGCCAAGTTTGGGGAGCGTTTCGGAGTATGATCAGTGCAATGGAGACGCGGAAACTTGTTGTGGCCCAGTGTTTTGCAGTTGGACGACAAGAGTGGTACACAGTAGCAAAGAGCGAGGCACTGAGATGGCATGAACAATGGAGTGCACAATGGGGCTCGAGATGTGCTTGTTATCTCAGGTGCTGTGTGATTGTCGACAAGGAGTGAAATGGACCAATTTGTGACCGCCCTTTCAATTTAAGACGTTAAAAACAGACGGAATTTGCATTCGTAATACCAGAGCATCGAAACTACTTGGAACTCTTGTGTATATGAACGTGTCCGCGCCTTTGTGCTCTGGTACCTTCGCCGCTACAAACCAACCAACCATCGTGTCCGTTCACATCAGAGTCGCAAAGAATGGAGAATAGGCAGGCTTTGTCGTGTGTGCAGCCGTAGCTCAGTTGGCAGATCGTTCGCTTAGTGTGTGAAAGGTCTCGGGTTCAAGCCCCGGCGCCTACATGTTTTGTGGTCAGTGCATGGTAAGTGCTGGTCGCGGCGAACCTAAAGGCACGCAAGAAGTTGCAAAACCAGCGTCACAGACTGATATGATGTGTACTGACATAAGGAGAGCAAGATGTAAGTGTGGGGACCGGCTGTTATCGAGGTGTCATCGAGTGCAGATCTGTCTAAGGTATCAAGGCTTAACGTCATTGAAGTCTAGAGAGTGGACAACACGTTCGTCATACTCAGAGCGATGTCCGAACTCTATTTTCGACGTTATGCGTGCCACTTTGATTGTGGCCAACTACGATTCGATACAGAATGCACGAAACCTGAAAGACACCCTCACTGATACATAGAGAGTAGGATTTGTCTGCGGAATAATGGGAGTGCAAGGGTCTGTGACGTTGATATGGCTGTATGTAGCACTATTAGTCACAGGGGGGGTGGGCGTAGCTCAGGTGGTAGAGCGCTCGGTTGTCGTGCGAGGGGTACTGGGATCGATACCCTGCGCCTCCAGAATTTTTAACACACCTACATTCGCACCTTGCCATGCAAGTGGAATAATTCACAACTAGCAGAGGTGTCTAGGCAGATACAAGCGAACGATTAGCATCCACAATTGGCAAGCGTGCTTTTATTCGTGCGCAGGAAGCACCCTCCTCCCACACCTACACTTAATTTAGAAACAGTACAAGTGTTCCCATAATATTCTCAAGCCTACGTCGGAAAGATATGCCTTTTGCCGAGTTCACGTAAATCCCACTGCACGTTCCCATTCTTTGCGTGCAGTCGGCTGCTACTGGTGTTGCTGGTTGTGACTGCTGATAACAGATGCCGTAGCAATCAATTCATGGAGTGAATTGTATGTTTTGAGATAGTCTGTCTCTGACAAGCAAGCGCAGGTGATATAGGTGCGAACACAGGAAGCTTGCAGCCCCTCGCTGCCTGCAGACACAGAGCAGCCACACTGAGAGAGCGGCCTAAGCCGTAGGCGAAATGTGCTCATTCGCTTTGGTGCGACGTGGAACTATAAATAAGGCTGCCACTAGCGTGAGCGTCGTGTAAAGTCGGAAAAGTCGGCTGCATGGGTGATTGCCAAGTTTGGGGAGCGTTTCGGAGTATGATCAGTGCAATGGAGACGCGGAAACTTGTTGTGGCCCAGTGTTTTGCAGTTGGACGACAAGAGTGGTACACAGTAGCAAAGAGCGAGGCACTGAGATGGCATGAACAATGGAGTGCACAATGGGGCTCGAGATGTGCTTGTTATCTCAGGTGCTGTGTGATTGTCGACAAGGAGTGAAATGGACCAATTTGTGACCGCCCTTTCAATTTAAGACGTTAAAAACAGACGGAATTTGCATTCGTAATACCAGAGCATCGAAACTACTTGGAACTCTTGTGTATATGAACGTGTCCGCGCCTTTGTACTCTGGTACCTTCGCCGCTACAAACCAACCAACCATCGTGTCCGTGCACATCAGAGTCGCAAAGAATGGAGAATAGGCAGGCTTTGTCGTGTGTGCAGCCATAGCTCAGTTGGCAGATCGTTCGCTTAGTGTGTGAAAGGTCTCGGGTTCAAGCCCCGGCGCCTACATGTTTTGTGGTCAGTGCATGGTAAGTGCTGGTCACGGCGAACCTAAAGGCACGCAAGAAGTTGCAAAACCAGCGTCACAGACTGATATGATGTGTACTGACATAAGGAAAGCAAGATGTAAGTGTGGGGACCGGCTGTTATCGAGGTGTCATCGAGTGCAGATCTGTCTAAGGTATCAAGGCTTAACGTCATTGAAGTCTAGAGAGTGGACAACACGTTCGTCATACTCAGAGCGATGTCCGAACTCTATTTTCGACGTTATGCGTGCCACTTTCATTGTGGCCAACTACGATTCGATACAGAATGCACGAAACCTGAAAGACACCCTCACTGATACATAGAGAGTAGGATTTGTCTGCGGAATAATGGGAGTGCAAGGGTCTGTGACGTTGATATGGCTGTATGTAGCACTATTAGTCACAGGGGGGGTTTGCGTAGCTCAGGTGGTAGAGCGCTCGGTTGTCGTGCGAGGGGTACTGGGATCGATACCCAGCGCCTCCAGAATTTTTAACACACCTACATTCGCACCTTGCCATGCAAGTGGAATAATTCACAACTAGCAGAGGTGTCTAGGCAGATACAAGCGAACGATTAGCATCCACAATTGGCAAGCGTGCTTTTATTCGTGCGCAGGAAGCACCCTCCTCCCACACCTACACTTAATTTAGAAACAGTACAAGTGTTCCCATAATATTCTCAAGCCTACGTCGGAAAGATATGCCTTTTGCCGAGTTCACGTAAATCCCACTGCACGTTCCCATTCTTTGCGTGCAGTCGGCTGCTACTGGTGTTGCTGGTTGTGACTGCTGATAACAGATGCCGTAGCAATCAATTCATGGAGTGAATTGTATGTTTTGAGATAGTCTGTCTCTGACAAGCAAGCGCAGGTGATATAGGTGCGAACACAGGAAGCTTGCAGCCCCTCGCTGCCTGCAGACACAGAGCAGCCACACTGAGAGAGCAGCCTAAGCCGTAGGCGAAATGTGCTCATTCGCTTTGGTGCGACGTGGAACTATAAATAAGGCTGCCACTAGCGTGAGCGTCGTGTAAAGTCGGAAAAGTCGGCTGCATGGGTGATTGCCAAGTTTGGGGAGCGTTTCGGAGTATGATCAGTGCAATGGAGACGCGGAAACTTGTTGTGGCCCAGTGTTTTGCAGTTGGACGACAAGAGTGGTACACAGTAGCAAAGAGCGAGGCACTGAGATGGCATGAACAATGGAGTGCACAATGGGGCTCGAGATGTGCTTGTTATCTCAGGTGCTGTGTGATTGTCGACAAGGAGTGAAATGGACCAATTTGTGACCGCCCTTTCAATTTAAGACGTTAAAAACAGACGGAATTTGCATTCGTAATACCAGAGCATCGAAACTACTTGGAACTCTTGTGTATATGAACGTGTCCGCGCCTTTGTACTCTGGTACCTTCGCCGCTACAAACCAACCAACCATCGTGTCCGTGCACATCAGAGTCGCAAAGAATGGAGAATAGGCAGGCTTTGTCGTGTGTGCAGCCGTAGCTCAGTTGGCAGATCGTTCGCTTAGTGTGTGAAAGGTCTCGGGTTCAAGCCCCGGCGCCTACATGTTTTGTGGTCAGTGCATGGTAAGTGCTGGTCGCGGCGAACCTAAAGGCACGCAAGAAGTTGCAAAACCAGCGTCACAGACTGATATGATGTGTACTGACATAAGGAGAGCAAGATGTAAGTGTGGGGACCGGCTGTTATCGAGGTGTCATCGAGTGCAGATCTGTCTAAGGTATCAAGGCTTAACGTCATTGAAGTCTAGAGAGTGGACAACACGTTCGTCATACTCAGAGCGATGTCCGATCTCTATTTTCGACGTTATGCGTGCCACTTTCATTGTGGCCAACTACGATTCGATACAGAATGCACGAAACCTGAAAGACACCCTCACTGATACATAGAGAGTAGGATTTGTCTGCGGAATAATGGGAGTGCAAGGGTCTGTGACGTTGATATGGCTGTATATAGCACTATTAGTCACAGGGGGGTGGGCGTAGCTCAGGTGGTAGAGCGCTCGGTTGTCGTGCGAGGGGTACTGGGATCGATACCCAGCGCCTCCAGAATTTTTAACACACCTACATTCGCACCTGGCCATGCAAGTGGAATAATTCACAACTAGCAGAGGTGTCTAGGCAGATACAAGCGAACGATTAGCATCCACAATTGGCAAGCGTGCTTTTATTCGTGCGCAGGAAGCACCCTCCTCCCACACCTACACTTAATTTAGAAACAGTACAAGTGTTCCCATAATATTCTCAAGCCTACGTCGGAAAGATATGCCTTTTGCCGAGTTCACGTAAATCCCACTGCACGTTCCCATTCTTTGCGTGCAGTCGGCTGCTACTGGTGTTGCTGGTTGTGACTGCTGATAACAGATGCCGTAGCAATCAATTCATGGAGTGAATTGTATGTTTTGAGATAGTCTGTCTCTGACAAGCAAGCGCAGGTGATATAGGTGCGAACACAGGAAGCTTGCAGCCCCTCGCTGCCTGCAGACACAGAGCAGCCACACTGAGAGAGCGGCCTAAGCCGTAGGCGAAATGTGCCCATTCGCTTTGGTGCGACGTGGAACTATAAATAAGGCTGCCACTAGCGTGAGCGTTGCGTGAGCGTCGTGTAAAGTCGGAGAAGTCGGCTGCATGGGTGATTGCCAAGTTTGGGGAGCGTTTCGGAGTATGATCAGTGCAATGGAGACGCGGAAACTTGTTGTGGCCCAGTGTTTTGCAGTTGGACGACAAGAGTGGTACACAGTAGCAAAGAGCGAGGCACTGAGATGGCATGAACAATGGAGTGCACAATGGGGCTCGAGATGTGCTTGTTATCTCAGGTGCTGTGTGATTGTCGACAAGGAGTGAAATGGGCCAATTTGTGACCGCCCTTTCAATTTAGGACGTTAAAAACAGACGGAATTTGCATTCGTAATACCAGAGCATCGAAACTACTTGGAACTCTTGTGTATATGAACGTGTCCGCGCCTTTGTACTCTGGTACCTTCGCCGCTACAAACCAACCAACCATCGTGTCCGTGCACATCAGAGTCGCAAAGAATGGAGAATAGGCAGGCTTTGTCGTGTGTGCAGCCGTAGCTCAGTTGGCAGATCGTTCGCTTAGTGTGTGAAAGGTCTCGGGTTCAAGCCCCGGCGCCTACATGTTTTGTGGTCAGTGCATGGTAAGTGCTGGTCGCGGCGAACCTAAAGGCACGCAAGAAGTTGCAAAACCAGCGTCACAGACTGATATGATGTGTACTGACATAAGGAGAGCAAGATGTAAGTGTAGGGACCGGCTGTTATCGAGGTGTCATCGAGTGCAGATCTGTCTAAGGTATCAAGGCTTAACGTCATTGAAGTCTAGAGAGTGGACAACACGTTCGTCATACTCAGAGCGATGTCCGAACTCTATTTTCGACGTTATGCGTGCCACTTTCATTGTGGCCAACTACGATTCGATACAGAATGCACGAAACCTGAAAGACACCCTCACTGATACATAGAGAGTAGAATTTGTCTGCGGAATAATGGGAGTGCAAGGGTCTGTGACGTTGATATGGCTGTATGTAGCACTATTAGTCACAGGGGGGGTGGGCGTAGCTCAGGTGGTAGAGCGCTCGGTTGTCGTGCGAGGGGTACTGGGATCGATACCCAGCGCCTCCAGAATTTTTAACACACCTACATTCGCACCTTGCCATGCAAGTGGAATAATTCACAATTAGCAGAGGTGTCTAGGCAGATACAAGCGAACGATTAGCATCCACAATTGGCAAGCGTGCTTTTATTCGTGCGCAGGAAGCACCCTCCTCCCACACCTACACTTAATTTAGAAACAGTACAAGTGTTCCCATAATATTCTCAAGCCTACGTCGGAAAGATATGCCTTTTGCCGAGTTCACGTAAATCCCACTGCACGTTCCCATTCTTTGCGTGCAGTCGGCTGCTACTGGTGTTGCTGGTTGTGACTGCTGATAACAGATGCCGTAGCAATCAATTCATGGAGTGAATTGTATGTTTTGAGATAGTCTGTCTCTGACAAGCAAGCGCAGGTGATATAGGTGCGAACACAGGAAGCTTGCAGCCCCTCGCTGCCTGCAGACACAGAGCAGCCACACTGAGAGAGCAGCCTAAGCCGTAGGCGAAATGTGCTCATTCGCTTTGGTGCGACGTGGAACTATAAATAAGGCTGCCACTAGCGTGAGCGTCGTGTAAAGTCGGAAAAGTCGGCTGCATGGGTGATTGCCAAGTTTGGGGAGCGTTTCGGAGTATGATCAGTGCAATGGAGACGCGGAAACTTGTTGTGGCCCAGTGTTTTGCAGTTGGACGACAAGAGTGGTACACAGTAGCAAAGAGCGAGGCACTGAGATGGCATGAACAATGGAGTGCACAATGGGGCTCGAGATGTGCTTGTTATCTCAGGTGCTGTGTGATTGTCGACAAGGAGTGAAATGGACCAATTTGTGACCGCCCTTTCAATTTAAGACGTTAAAAACAGACGGAATTTGCATTCGTAATACCAGAGCATCGAAACTACTTGGAACTCTTGTGTATATGAACGTGTCCGCGCCTTTGTACTCTGGTACCTTCGCCGCTACAAACCAACCAACCATCGTGTCCGTGCACATCAGAGTCGCAAAGAATGGAGAATAGGCAGGCTTTGTCGTGTGTGCAGCCGTAGCTCAGTTGGCAGATCGTTCGCTTAGTGTGTGAAAGGTCTCGGGTTCAAGCCCCGGCGCCTACATGTTTTGTGGTCAGTGCATGGTAAGTGCTGGTCGCGGCGAACCTAAAGGCACGCAAGAAGTTGCAAAACCAGCGTCACAGACTGATATGATGTGTACTGACATAAGGAGAGCAAGATGTAAGTGTGGGGACCGGCTGTTATCGAGGTGTCATCGAGTGCAGATCTGTCTAAGGTATCAAGGCTTAACGTCATTGAAGTCTAGAGAGTGGACAACACGTTCGTCATACTCAGAGCGATGTCCGAACTCTATTTTCGACGTTATGCGTGCCACTTTCATTGTGGCCAACTACGATTCGATACAGAATGCACGAAACCTGAAAGACACCCTCACTGATACATAGAGAGTAGGATTTGTCTGCGGAATAATGGGAGTGCAAGGGTCTGTGACGTTGATATGGCTGTATGTAGCACTATTAGTCACAGGGGGGGTGGGCGTAGCTCAGGTGGTAGAGCGCTCGGTTGTAGTGCGAGGGGTACTGGGATCGATACCCAGCGCCTCCAGAATTATTAACACACCTACATTCGCACCTTGCCATGCAAGTGGAATAATTCACAACTAGCAGAGGTGTCTAGGCAGATACAAGCGAACGATTAGCATCCACAATTGGCAAGCGTGCTTTTATTCGTGCGCAGGAAGCACCCTCCTCCCACACCTACACCTAATTTAGAAACAGTACAAGTGTTCCCATAATATTCTCAAGCCTACGTCGGAAAGATATGCCTTTTGCCGAGTTCACGTAAATCCCACTGCACGTTCCCATTCTTTGCGTGCAGTCGGCTGCTACTGGTGTTGCTGGTTGTGACTGCTGATAACAGATGCCGTAGCAATCAATTCATGGAGTGAATTGTATGTTTTGAGATAGTCTGTCTCTGACAAGCAAGCGCAGGTGATATAGGTGCGAACACAGGAAGCTTGCAGCCCCTCGCTGCCTGCAGACACAGAGCAGCCACACTGAGAGAGCGGCCTAAGCCGTAGGCGAAAAGTGCTCATTCGCTTTGGTGCGACGTGGAACTATAAATAAGGCTGCCACTAGCGTGAGCGTCGTGTAAAGTCGGAAAAGTCGGCTGCATGGGTGATTGCCAAGTTTGGGGAGCGTTTCGGAGTATGATCAGTGCAATGGAGATGCGGAAACTTGTTGTGGCCCAGTGTTTTGCAGTTGGACGACAAGAGTGGTACACAGTAGCAAAGAGCGAGGCACTGAGATGGCATGAACAATGGAGTGCACAATGGGGCTCGAGATGTGCTTGTTATCTCAGGTGCTGTGTGATTGTCGACAAGGAGTGAAATGGACCAATTTGTGACCGCCCTTTCAATTTAAGACGTTAAAAACAGACGGAATTTGCATTCGTAATACCAGAGCATCGAAACTACTTGGAACTCTTGTGTATATGAACGTGTCCGCGCCTTTGTACTCTGGTACCTTCGCCGCTACAAACCAACCAACCATCGTGTCCGTGCACATCAGAGTCGCAAAGAATGGAGAATAGGCAGGCTTTGTCGTGTGTGCAGCCGTAGCTCAGTTGACAGATCGTTCGCTTAGTGTCTGAAAGGTCTCGGGTTCAAGCCCCGGCGCCTACATGTTTTGTGGTCAGTGCATGGTAAGTGCTGGTCGCGGCGAACCTAAAGGCACGCAAGAAGTTGCAAAACCAGCGTCACAGACTGATATGATGTGTACTGACATAAGGAGAGCAAGATGTAAGTGTGGGGACCGGCTGTTATCGAGGTGTCATCGAGTGCAGATCTGTCTAAGGTATCAAGGCTTAACGTCATTGAAGTCTAGTGAGTGGACAACACGTTCGTCATACTCAGAGCGATGTCCGAACTCTATTTTCGACGTTATGCGTGCCACTTTCATTGTGGCCAACTACGATTCGATACAGAATGCACGAAACCTGAAAGACACCCTCACTGATACATAGAGAGTAGGATTTGTCTGCGGAATAATGGGAGTGCAAGGGTCTGTGACGTAGATATGGCTGTATGTAGCACTATTAGTCACAGGGGGGGTGGGCGTAGCTCAGGTGGTAGAGCGCTCGGTTGTCGTGCGAGGGGTACTGGGATCGATACCCAGCGCCTCCAGAATTTTTAACACACCTACATTCGCACCTTGCCATGCAAGTGGAATAATTCACAACTAGCAGAGGTGTCTAGGCAGATACAAGCGAACGATTAGCATCCACAATTGGCAAGCGTGCTTTTATTCGTGCGCAGGAAGCACCCTCCTCCCACACCTACACTTAATTTAGAAACAGTACAAGTGTTCCCATAATATTCTCAAGCCTACGTCGGAAAGATATGCCTTTTGCCGAGTTCACGTAAATCCCACTGCACGTTCCCATTCTTTGCGTGCAGTCGGCTGCTACTGGTGTTGCTGGTTGTGACTGCTGATAACAGATGCCGTAGCAATCAATTCATGGAGTGAATTGTATGTTTTGAGATAGTCTGTCTCTGACAAGCAAGCGCAGGTGATATAGGTGCGAACACAGGAAGCTTGCAGCCCCTCGCTGCCTGCAGACACAGAGCAGCCACACTGAGAGAGCGGCCTAAGCCGTAGGCGAAATGTGCTCATTCGCTTTGGTGCGACGTGGAACTATAAATAAGGCTGCCACTAGCGTGAGCGTCGTGTAAAGTCGGAAAAGTCGGCTGCATGGGTGATTGCCAAGTTTGGGGAGCGTTTCGGAGTATGATCAGTGCAATGGAGACGCGGAAACTTGTTGTGGCCCAGTGTTTTGCAGTTGGACGACAAGAGTGGTACACAGTAGCAAAGAGCGAGGCACTGAGATGGCATGAACAATGGAGTGCACAATGGGGCTCGAGATGTGCTTGTTATCTCAGGTGCTGTGTGATTGTCGACAAGGAGTGAAATGGACCAATTTGTGACCGCCCTTTCAATTTAAGACGTTAAAAACAGACGGAATTTGCATTCGTAATACCAGAGCATCGAAACTACTTGGAACTCTTGTGTATATGAACGTGTCCGCGCCTTTGTACTCTGGTACCTTCGCCGCTACAAACCAACCAACCATCGTGTCCGTGCACATCAGAGTCGCAAAGAATGGAGAATAGGCAGGCTTTGTCGTGTGTGCAGCCGTAGCTCAGTTGGCAGATCGTTCGCTTAGTGTGTGAAAGGTCTCGGGTTCAAGCCCCGGCGCCTACATGTTTTGTGGTCAGTGCATGGTAAGTGCTGGTCGCGGCGAACCTAAAGGCACGCAAGAAGTTGCAAAACCAGCGTCACAGACTGATATGATATGTACTGACATAAGGAGAGCAAGATGTAAGTGTGGGGACCGGCTGTTATCGAGGTGTCATCGAGTGCAGATCTGTCTAAGGTATCAAGGCTTAACGTCATTGAAGTCTAGAGAGTGGACAACACGTTCGTCATACTCAGAGCGATGTCCGAACTCTATTTTCGACGTTATGCGTGCCACTTTCATTGTGGCCAACTACGATTCGATACAGAATGCACGAAACCTGAAAGACACCCTCACTGATACATAGAGAGTAGGATTTGTCTGCGGAATAATGGGAGTGCAAGGGTCTGTGACGTTGATATGGCTGTATGTAGCACTATTAGTCACAGGGGGGGTGGGCGTAGCTCGGGTGGTAGAGCGCTCGGTTGTCGTGCGAGGGGTACTGGGATCGATACCCAGCGCCTCCAGAATTTTTAACACACCTACATTCGCACCTTGCCATGCAAGTGGAATAATTCACAACTAGCAGAGGTGTCTAGGCAGATACAAGCGAACGATTAGCATCCACAATTGGCAAGCGTGCTTTTATTCGTGCGCAGGAAGCACCCTCCTCCCACACCTACACTTAATTTAGAAACAGTACAAGTGTTCCCATAATATTCTCAAGCCTACGTCGGAAAGATATGCCTTTTGCCGAGTTCACGTAAATCCCACTGCACGTTCCCATTCTTTGCGTGCAGTCGGCTGCTACTGGTGTTGCTGGTTGTGACTGCTGATAACAGATGCCGTAGCAATCAATTCATGGAGTGAATTGTATGTTTTGAGATAGTCTGTCTCTGACAAGCAAGCGCAGGTGATATAGGTGCGAACACAGGAAGCTTGCAGCCCCTCGCTGCCTGCAGACACAGAGCAGCCACACTGAGAGAGCGGCCTAAGCCGTAGGCGAAATGTGCTCATTCGCTTTGGTGCGACGTGGAACTATAAATAAGGCTGCCACTAGCGTGAGCGTCGTGTAAAGTCGGAAAAGTCGGCTGCATGGGTGATTGCCAAGTTTGGGGAGCGTTTCGGAGTATGATCAGTGCAATGGAGACGCGAAAACTTGTTGTGGCCCAGTGTTTTGCAGTTGGACGACAAGAGTGGTACACAGTAGCAAAGAGCGAGGCACTGAGATGGCATGAACAATGGAGTGCACAATGGGGCTCGAGATGTGCTTGTTATCTCAGGTGCTGTGTGATTGTCGACAAGGAGTGAAATGGACCAATTTGTGACCGCCCTTTCAATTTAAGACGTTAAAAACAGACGGAATTTGCATTCGTAATACCAGAGCATCGAAACTACTTGGAACTCTTGTGTATATGAACGTGTCCGCGCCTTTGTACTCTGGTACCTTCGCCGCTACAAACCAACCAACCATCGTGTCCGTGCACATCAGAGTCGCAAAGAATGGAGAATAGGCAGGCTTTGTCGTGTGTGCAGCCGTAGCTCAGTTGGCAGATCGTTCGCTTAGTGTGTGAAAGGTCTCGGGTTCAAGCCCCGGCGCCTACATGTTTTGTGGTCAGTGCATGGTAAGTGCTGGTCGCGGCGAACCTAAAGGCACGCAAGAAGTTGCAAAACCAGCGTCACAGACTGATATGATGTGTACTGACATAAGGAGAGCAAGATGTAAGTGTGGGGACCGGCTGTTATCGAGGTGTCATCGAGTGCAGATCTGTCTAAGGTATCAAGGCTTAACGTCATTGAAGTCTAGAGAGTGGACAACACGTTCGTCATACTCAGAGCGATGTCCGAACTCTATTTTCGACGTTATGCGTGCCACTTTCATTGTGGCCAACTACGATTCGATACAGAATGCACGAAACCTGAAAGACACCCTCACTGATACATAGAGAGTAGGATTTGTCTGCGGAATAATGGGAGTACAAGGGTCTGTGACGTTGATATGGCTGTATGTAGCACTATTAGTCACAGGGGGGGGTGGGCGTAGCTCAGGTGGTAGAGCGCTCGGTTGTCGTGCGAGGGCTACTGGGATCGATACCCAGCGCCTCCAGAATTTTTAACACACCTACATTCGCACCTTGCCATGCAAGTGGAATAATTCACAACTAGCAGAGGTGTCTAGGCAGATACAAGCGAACGATTAGCATCCACAATTGGCAAGCGTGCTTTTATTCGTGCGCAGGAAGCACCCTCCTCCCACACCTACACTTAATTTAGAAACAGTACAAGTGTTCCCATAATATTCTCAAGCCTACGTCGGAAAGATATGCCTTTTGCCGAGTTCACGTAAATCCCACTGCACGTTCCCATTCTTTGCGTGCAGTCGGCTGCTACTGGTGTTGCTGGTTGTGACTGCTGATGCCGTAGCAATCAATTCATGGAGTGAATTGTATGTTTTGAGATAGTCTGTCTCTGACAAGCAAGCGCAGGTGATATAGGTGCGAACACAGGAAGCTTGCAGCCCCTCGCTGCCTGCAGACACAGAGCAGCCACACTGAGAGAGCGGCCTAAGCCGTAGGCGAAATGTGCTCATTCGCTTTGGTGCGACGTGGAACTATAAATAAGGCTGCCACTAGCGTGAGCGTCGTGTAAAGTCGGAAAAGTCGGCTGCATGGGTGATTGCCAAGTTTGGGGAGCGTTTCGGAGTATGATCAGTGCAATGGAGACGCGGAAACTTGTTGTGGCCCAGTGTTTTGCAGTTGGACGACAAGAGTGGTACACAGTAGTAAAGAGCGAGGCACTGAGATGGCATGAACAATGGAGTGCACAATGGGGCTCGAGATGTGCTTGTTATCTCAGGTGCTGTGTGATTGTCGACAAGGAGTGAAATGGACCAATTTGTGACCGCCCTTTCAATTTAAGACGTTAAAAACAGACGGAATTTGCATTCGTAATACCAGAGCATCGAAACTACTTGGAACTCTTGTGTATATGAACGTGTCCGCGCCTTTGTACTCTGGTACCTTCGCCGCTGCAAACCAACCAACCATCGTGTCCGTGCACATCAGAGTCGCAAAGAATGGAGAATAGGCAGGCTTTGTCGTGTGTGCAGCCGTAGCTCAGTTGGCAGATCGTTCGCTTAGTGTGTGAAAGGTCTCGGGTTCAAGCCCCGGCGCCTACATGTTTTGTGGTCAGTGCATGGTAAGTGCTGGTCGCGGCGAACCTAAAGGCACGCAAGAAGTTGCAAAACCAGCGTCACAGACTGATATGATGTGTACTGACATAAGGAGAGCAAGATGTAAGTGTGGGGACCGGCTGTTATCGAGGTGTCATCGAGTGCAGATCTGTCTAAGGTATCAAGGCTTAACGTCATTGAAGTCTAGAGAGTGGACAACACGTTCGTCATACTCAGAGCGATGTCCGAACTCTATTTTCGACGTTATGCGTGCCACTTTCATTGTGGCCAACTACGATTCGATACAGAATGCACGAAACCTGAAAGACACCCTCACTGATACATAGAGAGTAGGATTTGCCTGCGGAATAATGGGAGTGCAAGGGTCTGTGACGTTGATATGGCTGTATGTAGCACTGTTAGTCACAGGGCGGGTGGGCGTAGCTCAGGTGGTAGAGCGCTCGGTTGTCGTGCGAGGGGTACTGGGATCGATACCCAGCGCCTCCAGAATTTTTAACACACCTACATTCGCACCTTGCCATGCAAGTGGAATAATTCACAACTAGCAGAGGTGTCTAGGCAGATACAAGCGAACGATTAGCATCCACAATTGGCAAGCGTGCTTTTATTCGTGCGCAGGAAGCACCCTCCTCCCACACCTACACTTAATTTAGAAACAGTACAAGTGTTCCCATAATATTCTCAAGCCTACGTCGGAAAGATATGCCTTTTGCCGAGTTCACGTAAATCCCACTGCACGTTCCCATTCTTTGCGTGCAGTCGGCTGCTACTGGTGTTGCTGGTTGTGACTGCTGATAACAGATGCCGTAGCAATCAATTCATGGAGTGAATTGTATGTTTTGAGATAGTCTGTCTCTGACAAGCAAGCGCAGGTGATATAGGTGCGAACACAGGAAGCTTGCAGCCCCTCGCTGCCTGCAGACACAGAGCAGCCACACTGAGAGAGCGGCCTAAGCCGTAGGCGAAAAGTGCTCATTCGCTTTGGTGCGACGTGGAACTATAAATAAGGCTGCCACTAGCGTGAGCGTCGTGTAAAGTCGGAAAAGTCGGCTGCATGGGTGATTGCCAAGTTTGGGGAGCGTTTCGGAGTATGATCAGTGCAATGGAGACGCGGAAACTTGTTGTGGCCCAGTGTTTTGCAGTTGGACGACAAGAGTGGTACACAGTAGCAAAGAGCGAGGCACTGAGATGGCATGAACAATGGAGTGCACAATGGGGCTCGAGATGTGCTTGTTATCTCAGGTGCTGTGTGATTGTCGACAAGGAGTGAAATGGACCAATTTGTGACCGCCCTTTCAATTTAAGACGTTAAAAACAGACGGAATTTGCATTCGTAATACCAGAGCATCGAAACTACTTGGAACTCTTGTGTATATGAACGTGTCCGCGCCTTTGTACTCTGGTACCTTCGCCGCTACAAACCAACCAACCATCGTGTCCGTGCACATCAGAGTCGCAAAGAATGGAGAATAGGCAGGCTTTGTCGTGTGTGCAGCCGTAGCTCAGTTGGCAGATCGTTCGCTTAGTGTGTGAAAGGTCTCGGGTTCAAGCCCCGGCGCCTACATGTTTTGTGGTCAGTGCATGGTAAGTGCTGGTCGCGGCGAACCTAAAGGCACGCAAGAAGTTGCAAAACCAGCGTCACAGACTGATATGATGTGTACTGACATAAGGAGAGCAAGATGTAAGTGTGGGGACCGGCTGTTATCGAGGTGTCATCGAGTGCAGATCTGTCTAAGGTATCAAGGCTTAACGTCATTGAAGTCTAGAGAGTGGACAACACGTTCGTCATACTCAGAGCGATGTCCGAACTCTATTTTCGACGTTATGCGTGCCACTTTCATTGTGGCCAACTACGATTCGATACAGAATGCACGAAACCTGAAAGACACCCTCACTGATACATAGAGAGTAGGATTTGTCTGCGGAATAATGGGAGTGCAAGGGTCTGTGACGTTGATATGGCTGTATGTAGCACTATTAGTCACAGGGGGGGTGGGCGTAGCTCAGGTGGTAGAGCGCTCGGTTGTCGTGCGAGGGGTACTGGGATCGATACCCAGCGCCTCCAGAATTTTTAACACACCTACATTCGCACCTTGCCATGCAAGTGGAATAATTCACAACTAGCAGAGGTGTCTAGGCAGATACAAGCGAACGATTAGCATCCACAATTGGCAAGCGTGCTTTTATTCGTGCGCAGGAAGCACCCTCCTCCCACACCTACACTTAATTTAGAAACAGTACAAGTGTTCCCATAATATTCTCAAGCCTACGTCGGAAAGATATGCCTTTTGCCGAGTTCACGTAAATCCCACTGCACGTTCCCATTCTTTGCGTGCAGTCGGCTGCTACTGGTGTTGCTGGTTGTGACTGCTGATGCCGTAGCAATCAATTCATGGAGTGAATTGTATGTTTTGAGATAGTCTGTCTCTGACAAGCAAGCGCAGGTGATATAGGTGCGAACACAGGAAGCTTGCAGCCCCTCGCTGCCTGCAGACACAGAGCAGCCACACTGAGAGAGCGGCCTAAGCCGTAGGCGAAATGTGCTCATTCGCTTTGGTGCGACGTGGAACTATAAATAAGGCTGCCACTAGCGTGAGCGTCGTGTAAAGTCGGAAAAGTCGGCTGCATGGGTGATTGCCAAGTTTGGGGAGCGTTTCGGAGTATGATCAGTGCAATGGAGACGCGGAAACTTGTTGTGGCCCAGTGTTTTGCAGTTGGACGACAAGAGTGGTACACAGTAGTAAAGAGCGAGGCACTGAGATGGCATGAACAATGGAGTGCACAATGGGGCTCGAGATGTGCTTGTTATCTCAGGTGCTGTGTGATTGTCGACAAGGAGTGAAATGGACCAATTTGTGACCGCCCTTTCAATTTAAGACGTTAAAAACAGACGGAATTTGCATTCGTAATACCAGAGCATCGAAACTACTTGGAACTCTTGTGTATATGAACGTGTCCGCGCCTTTGTACTCTGGTACCTTCGCCGCTGCAAACCAACCAACCATCGTGTCCGTGCACATCAGAGTCGCAAAGAATGGAGAATAGGCAGGCTTTGTCGTGTGTGCAGCCGTAGCTCAGTTGGCAGATCGTTCGCTTAGTGTGTGAAAGGTCTCGGGTTCAAGCCCCGGCGCCTACATGTTTTGTGGTCAGTGCATGGTAAGTGCTGGTCGCGGCGAACCTAAAGGCACGCAAGAAGTTGCAAAACCAGCGTCACAGACTGATATGATGTGTACTGACATAAGGAGAGCAAGATGTAAGTGTGGGGACCGGCTGTTATCGAGGTGTCATCGAGTGCAGATCTGTCTAAGGTATCAAGGCTTAACGTCATTGAAGTCTAGAGAGTGGACAACACGTTCGTCATACTCAGAGCGATGTCCGAACTCTATTTTCGACGTTATGCGTGCCACTTTCATTGTGGCCAACTACGATTCGATACAGAATGCACGAAACCTGAAAGACACCCTCACTGATACATAGAGAGTAGGATTTGTCTGCGGAATAATGGGAGTGCAAGGGTCTGTGACGTTGATATGGCTGTATGTAGCACTATTAGTCACAGGGGGGGTGGGCGTAGCTCAGGTGGTAGAGCGCTCGGTTGTCGTGCGAGGGGTACTGGGATCGATACCCAGCGCCTCCAGAATTTTTAACACACCTACATTCGCACCTTGCCATGCAAGTGGAATAATTCACAACTAGCAGAGGTGTCTAGGCAGATACAAGCGAACGATTAGCATCCACAATTGGCAAGCGTGCTTTTATTCGTGCGCAGGAAGCACCCTCCTCCCACACCTACACTTAATTTAGAAACAGTACAAGTGTTCCCATAATATTCTCAAGCCTACGTCGGAAAGATATGCCTTTTGCCGAGTTCACGTAAATCCCACTGCACGTTCCCATTCTTTGCGTGCAGTCGGCTGCTACTGGTGTTGCTGGTTGTGACTGCTGATAACAGATGCCGTAGCAATCAATTCATGGAGTGAATTGTATGTTTTGAGATAGTCTGTCTCTGACAAGCAAGCGCAGGTGATATAGGTGCGAACACAGGAAGCTTGCAGCCCCTCGCTGCCTGCAGACACAGAGCAGCCACACTGAGAGAGCGGCCTAAGCCGTAGGCGAAATGTGCTCATTCGCTTTGGTGCGACGTGGAACTATAAATAAGGCTGCCACTAGCGTGAGCGTTGCGTGAGCGTCGTGTAAAGTCGGAAAAGTTGACTGCATGGGTGATTGCCAAGTTTGGGGAGCGTTTCGGAGTATGATCAGTGCAATGGAGACGCGGAAACTTGTTGTGGCCCAGTGTTTTGCAGTTGGACGACAAGAGTGGTACACAGTAGCAAAGAGCGAGGCACTGAGATGGCATGAACAATGGAGTGCACAATGGGGCTCGAGATGTGCTTGTTATCTCAGGTGCTGTGTGATTGTCGACAAGGAGTGAAATGGACCAATTTGTGACCGCCCTTTCAATTTAAGACGTTAAAAACAGACGGAATTTGCATTCGTAATACCAGAGCATCGAAACTACTTGGAACTCTTGTGTATATGAACGTGTCCGCGCCTTTGTGCTCTGGTACCTTCGCCGCTACAAACCAACCAACCATCGTGTCCGTGCACATCAGAGTCGCAAAGAATGGAGAATAGGCAGGCTTTGTCGTGTGTGCAGCCGTAGCTCAGTTGGCAGATCGTTCGCTTAGTGTGTGAAAGGTCTCGGGTTCAAGCCCCGGCGCCTACATGTTTTGTGGTCAGTGCATGGTAAGTGCTGGTCGCGGCGAACCTAAAGGCACGCAAGAAGTTGCAAAACCAGCGTCACAGACTGATATGATGTGTACTGACATAAGGAGAGCAAGATGTAAGTGTGGGGACCGGCTGTTATCGAGGTGTCATCGAGTGCAGATCTGTCTAAGGTATCAAGGCTTAACGTCATTGAAGTCTAGTGAGTGGACAACACGTTCGTCATACTCAGAGCGATGTCCGAACTCTATTTTCGACGTTATGCGTGCCACTTTCATTGTGGCCAACTACGATTCGATACAGAATGCACGAAACCTGAAAGACACCCTCACTGATACATAGAGAGTAGGATTTGTCTGCGGAATAATGGGAGTGCAAGGGTCTGTGACGTTGATATGGCTGTATGTAGCACTATTAGTCACAGGGCGGGTGGGCGTAGCTCAGGTGGTAGAGCGCTCGGTTGTCGTGCGAGGGGTACTGGGATCGATACCCAGCGCCTCCAGAATTTTTAACACACCTACATTCGCACCTTGCCATGCAAGTGGAATAATTCACAACTAGCAGAGGTGTCTAGGCAGATACAAGCGAACGATTAGCATTCCACAATTGGCAAGCGTGCTTTTATTCGTGCGCAGGAAGCACCCTCCTCCCACACCTACACTTAATTTAGAAACAGTACAAGTGTTCCCATAATATTCTCAAGCCTACGTCGGAAAGATATGCCTTTTGCCGAGTTCACGTAAATCCCACTGCACGTTCCCATTCTTTGCGTGCAGTCGGCTGCTACTGGTGTTGCTGGTTGTGACTGCTGATAACAGATGCCGTAGCAATCAATTCATGGAGTGAATTGTATGTTTTGAGATAGTCTGTCTCTGACAAGCAAGCGCAGGTGATATAGGTGCGAACACAGGAAGCTTGCAGCCCCTCGCTGCCTGCAGACACAGAGCAGCCACACTGAGAGAGCGGCCTAAGCCGTAGGCGAAATGTGCTCATTCGCTTTGGTGCGACGTGGAACTATAAATAAGGCTGCCACTAGCGTGAGCGTCGTGTAAAGTCGGAAAAGTCGGCTGCATGGGTGATTGCCAAGTTTGGGGAGCGTTTCGGAGTATGATCAGTGCAATGGAGACGCGGAAACTTGTTGTGGCCCAGTGTTTTGCAGTTGGACGACAAGAGTGGTACACAGTAGCAAAGAGCGAGGCACTGAGATGGCATGAACAATGGAGTGCACAATGGGGCTCGAGATGTGCTTGTTATCTCAGGTGCTGTGTGATTGTCGACAAGGAGTGAAATGGACCAATTTGTGACCGCCCTTTCAATTTAAGACGTTAAAAACAGACGGAATTTGCATTCGTAATACCAGAGCATCGAAACTACTTGGAACTCTTGTGTATATGAACGTGTCCGCGCCTTTGTACTCTGGTACCTTCGCCGCTACAAACCAACCAACCATCGTGTCCGTGCACATCAGAGTCGCAAAGAATGGAGAATAGGCAGGCTTTGTCGTGCGTGCAGCCGTAGCTCAGTTGACAGATCGTTCGCTTAGTGTGTGAAAGGTCTCGGGTTCAAGCCCCGGCGCCTACATGTTTTGTGGTCAGTGCATGGTAAGTGCTGGTCGCGGCGAACCTAAAGGCACGCAAGAAGTTGCAAAACCAGCGTCACAGACTGATATGATGTGTACTGACATAAGGAGAGCAAGATGTAAGTGTGGGGACCGGCTGTTATCGAGGTGTCATCGAGTGCAGATCTGTCTAAGGTATCAAGGCTTAACGTCATTGAAGTCTAGAGAGTGGACAACACGTTCGTCATACTCAGAACGATGTCCGAACTCTATTTTCGACGTTATGCGTGCCACTTTCATTGTGGCCAACTACGATTCGATACAGAATGCACGAAACCTGAAAGACACCCTCACTGATACATAGAGAGTAGAATTTGTCTGCGGAATAATGGGAGTGCAAGGGTCTGTGACGTTGGTATGGCTGTATGTAGCACTATTAGTCACAGGGGGGGTGGGCGTAGCTCAGGTGGTAGAGCGCTCGGTTGTCGTGCGAGGGGTACTGGGATCGATACCCAGCGCCTCCAGAATTTTTAACACACCTACATTCGCACCTTGCCATGCAAGTGGAATAATTCACAACTAGCAGAGGTGTCTAGGCAGATACAAGCGAACGATTAGCATCCACAATTGGCAAGCGTGCTTTTATTCGTGCGCAGGAAGCACCCTCCTCCCACACCTACACTTAATTTAGAAACAGTACAAGTGTTCCCATAATATTCTCAAGCCTACGTCGGAAAGATATGCCTTTTGCCGAGTTCACGTAAATCCCACTGCACGTTCCCATTCTTTGCGTGCAGTCGGCTGCTACTGGTGTTGCTGGTTGTGACTGCTGATGCCGTAGCAATCAATTCATGGAGTGAATTGTATGTTTTGAGATAGTCTGTCTCTGACAAGCAAGCGCAGGTGATATAGGTGCGAACACAGGAAGCTTGCAGCCCCTCGCTGCCTGCAGACACAGAGCAGCCACACTGAGAGAGCGGCCTAAGCCGTAGGCGAAATGTGCTCATTCGCTTTGGTGCGACGTGGAACTATAAATAAGGCTGCCACTAGCGTGAGCGTCGTGTAAAGTCGGAAAAGTCGGCTGCATGGGTGATTGCCAAGTTTGGGGAGCGTTTCGGAGTATGATCAGTGCAATGGAGACGCGGAAACTTGTTGTGGCCCAGTGTTTTGCAGTTGGACGACAAGAGTGGTACACAGTAGCAAAGAGCGAGGCACTGAGATGGCATGAACAATGGAGTGCACAATGGGGCTCGAGATGTGCTTGTTATCTCAGGTGCTGTGTGATTGTCGACAAGGAGTGAAATGGACCAATTTGTGACCGCCCTTTCAATTTAAGACGTTAAAAACAGACGGAATTTGCATTCGTAATACCAGAGCATCGAAACTACTTGGAACTCTTGTGTATATGAACGTGTCCGCGCCTTTGTACTCTGGTACCTTCGCCGCTACAAACCAACCAACCATCGTGTCCGTGCACATCAGAGTCGCAAAGAATGGAGAATAGGCAGGCTTTGTCGTGTGTGCAGCCGTAGCTCAGTTGACAGATCGTTCGCTTAGTGTGTGAAAGGTCTCGGGTTCAAGCCCCGGCGCCTACATGTTTTGTGGTCAGTGCATGGTAAGTGCTGGTCGCGGCGAACCTAAAGGCACGCAAGAAGTTGCAAAACCAGCGTCACAGACTGATATGATGTGTACTGACATAAGGAGAGCAAGATGTAAGTGTGGGGACCGGCTGTTATCGAGGTGTCATCGAGTGCAGATCTGTCTAAGGTATCAAGGCTTAACGTCATTGAAGTCTAGAGAGTGGACAACACGTTCGTCATACTCAGAACGATGTCCGAACTCTATTTTCGACGTTATGCGTGCCACTTTCATTGTGGCCAACTACGATTCGATACAGAATGCACGAAACCTGAAAGACACCCTCACTGATACATAGAGAGTAGGATTTGTCTGCGGAATAATGGGAGTGCAAGGGTCTGTGACGTTGGTATGGCTGTATGTAGCACTATTAGTCACAGGGGGGGTGGGCGTAGCTCAGGTGGTAGAGCGCTCGGTTGTCGTGCGAGGGGTACTGGGATCGATACCCAGCGCCTCCAGAATTTTTAGCACACCTACATTCGCACCTTGCCATGCAAGTGGAATAATTCACAACTAGCAGAGGTGTCTAGGCAGATACAAGCGAACGATTAGCATCCACAATTGGCAAGCGTGCTTTTATTCGTGCGCAGGAAGCACCCTCCTCCCACACCTACACTTAATTTAGAAACAGTACAAGTGTTCCCATAATATTCTCAAGCCTACGTCGGAAAGATATGCCTTTTGCCGAGTTCACGTAAATCCCACTGCACGTTCCCATTCTTTGCGTGCAGTCGGCTGCTACTGGTGTTGCTGGTTGTGACTGCTGATAACAGATGCCGTAGCAATCAATTCATGGAGTGAATTGTATGTTTTGAGATAGTCTGTCTCTGACAAGCAAGCGCAGGTGATATAGGTGCGAACACAGGAAGCTTGCAGCCCCTCGCTGCCTGCAGACACAGAGCAGCCACACTGAGAGAGCGGCCTAAGCCGTAGGCGAAATGTGCTCATTCGCTTTGGTGCGACGTGGAACTATAAATAAGGCTGCCACTAGCGTGAGCGTCGTGTAAAGTCGGAAAAGTCGGCTGCATGGGTGATTGCCAAGTTTGGGGAGCGTTTCGGAGTATGATCAGTGCAATGGAGACGCGGAAACTTGTTGTGGCCCAGTGTTTTGCAGTTGGACGACAAGAGTGGTACACAGTAGCAAAGAGCGAGGCACTGAGATGGCATGAACAATGGAGTGCACAATGGGGCTCGAGATGTGCTTGTTATCTCAGGTGCTGTGTGATTGTCGACAAGGAGTGAAATGGACCAATTTGTGACCGCCCTTTCAATTTAAGACGTTAAAAACAGACGGAATTTGCATTCGTAATACCAGAGCATCGAAACTACTTGGAACTCTTGTGTATATGAACGTGTCCGCGCCTTTGTACTCTGGTACCTTCGCCGCTACAAACCAACCAACCATCGTGTCCGTGCACATCAGAGTCGCAAAGAATGGAGAATAGGCAGGCTTTGTCGTGTGTGTAGCCGTTGCTCAGTTGACAGATCGTTCGCTTAGTGTGTGAAAGGTCTCGGGTTCAAGCCCCGGCGCCTACATGTTTTGTGGTCAGTGCATGGTAAGTGCTGGTCGCGGCGAACCTAAAGGCACGCAAGAAGTTGCAAAACCAGCGTCACAGACTGATATGATGTGTACTGACATAAGGAGAGCAAGATGTAAGTGTGGGGACCGGCTGTTATCGAGGTGTCATCGAGTGCAGATCTGTCTAAGGTATCAAGGCTTAACGTCATTGAAGTCTAGAGAGTGGACAACACGTTCGTCATACTCAGAACGATGTCCGAACTCTATTTTCGACGTTATGCGTGCCACTTTCATTGTGGCCAACTACGATTCGATACAGAATGCACGAAACCTGAAAGACACCCTCACTGATACATAGAGAGTAGGATTTGTCTGCGGAATAATGGGAGTGCAAGGGTCTGTGACGTTGGTATGGCTGTATGTAGCACTATTAGTCACAGGGGGGGTGGGCGTAGCTCAGGTGGTAGAGCGCTCGGTTGTCGTGCGAGGGGTACTGGGATCGATACCCAGCGCCTCCAGAATTTTTAACACACCTACATTCGCACCTTGCCATGCAAGTGGAATAATTCACAACTAGCAGAGGTGTCTAGGCAGATACAAGCGAACGATTAGCATCCACAATTGGCAAGCGTGCTTTTATTCGTGCGCAGGAAGCACCCTCCTCCCACACCTACACTTAATTTAGAAACAGTACAAGTGTTCCCATAATATTCTCAAGCCTACGTCGGAAAGATATGCCTTTTGCCGAGTTCACGTAAATCCCACTGCACGTTCCCATTCTTTGCGTGCAGTCGGCTGCTACTGGTGTTGCTGGTTGTGACTGCTGATAACAGATGCCGTAGCAATCAATTCATGGAGTGAATTGTATGTTTTGAGATAGTCTGTCTCTGACAAGCAAGCGCAGGTGATATAGGTGCGAACACAGGAAGCTTGCAGCCCCTCGCTGCCTGCAGACACAGAGCAGCCACACTGAGAGAGCGGCCTAAGCCGTAGGCGAAATGTGCTCATTCGCTTTGGTGCGACGTGGAACTATAAATAAGGCTGCCACTAGCGTGAGCGTCGTGTAAAGTCGGAAAAGTCGGCTGCATGGGTGATTGCCAAGTTTGGGGAGCGTTTCGGAGTATGATCAGTGCAATGGAGACGCGGAAACTTGTTGTGGCCCAGTGTTTTGCAGTTGGACGACAAGAGTGGTACACAGTAGCAAAGAGCGAGGCACTGAGATGGCATGAACAATGGAGTGCACAATGGGGCTCGAGATGTGCTTGTTATCTCAGGTGCTGTGTGATTGTCGACAAGGAGTGAAATGGACCAATTTGTGACCACCCTTTCAATTTAAGACGTTAAAAACAGACGGAATTTGCATTCGTAATGCCAGAGCATCGAAACTACTTGGAACTCTTGTGTATATGAACGTGTCCGCGCCTTTGTACTCTGGTACCTTCGCCGCTACAAACCAACCAACCATCGTGTCCGTGCACATCAGAGTCGCAAAGAATGGAGAATAGGCAGGCTTTGTCGTGTGTGCAGCCGTAGCTCAGTTGGCAGATCGTTCGCTTAGTGTGTGAAAGGTCTCGGGTTCAAGCCCCGGCGCCTACATGTTTTGTGGTCAGTGCATGGTAAGTGCTGGTCGCGGCGAACCTAAAGGCACGCAAGAAGTTGCAAAACCAGCGTCACAGACTGATATGATGTGTACTGACATAAGGAGAGCAAGATGTAAGTGTGGGGACCGGCTGTTATCGAGGTGTCATCGAGTGCAGATCTGTCTAAGGTATCAAGGCTTAACGTCATTGAAGTCTAGTGAGTGGACAACACGTTCGTCATACTCAGAGCGATGTCCGAACTCTATTTTCGACGTTATGCGTGCCACTTTCATTGTGGCCAACTACGATTCGATACAGAATGCACGAAACCTGAAAGACACCCTCACTGATACATAGAGAGTAGGATTTGTCTGCGGAATAATGGGAGTGCAAGGGTCTGTGACGTTGGTATGGCTGTATGTAGCACTATTAGTCACAGGGGGGGTGGGCGTAGCTCAGGTGGTAGAGCGCTCGGTTGTCGTGCGAGGGGTACTGGGATCGATACCCAGCGCCTCCAGAATTTTTAACACACCTACATTCGCACCTTGCCATGCAAGTGGAATAATTCACAACTAGCAGAGGTGTCTAGGCAGATACAAGCGAACGATTAGCATCCACAATTGGCAAGCGTGCTTTTATTCGTGCGCAGGAAGCACCCTCCTCCCACACCTACACTTAATTTAGAAACAGTACAAGTGTTCCCATAATATTCTCAAGCCTACGTCGGAAAGATATGCCTTTTGCCGAGTTCACGTAAATCCCACTGCACGTTCCCATTCTTTGCATGCAGTCGGCTGCTACTGGTGTTGCTGGTTGTGACTGCTGATAACAGATGCCGTAGCAATCAATTCATGGAGTGAATTGTATGTTTTGAGATAGTCTGTCTCTGACAAGCAAGCGCAGGTGATATAGGTGCGAACACAGGAAGCTTGCAGCCCCTCGCTGCCTGCAGACACAGAGCAGCCACACTGAGAGAGCGGCCTAAGCCGTAGGCGAAATGTGCTCATTCGCTTTGGTGCGACGTGGAACTATAAATAAGGCTGCCACTAGCGTGAGCGTCGTGTAAAGTCGGAAAAGTCGGCTGCATGGGTGATTGCCAAGTTTGGGGAGCGTTTCGGAGTATGATCAGTGCAATGGAGACGCGGAAACTTGTTGTGGCCCAGTGTTTTGCAGTTGGACGACAAGAGTGGTACACAGTAGCAAAGAGCGAGGCACTGAGATGGCATGAACAATGGAGTGCACAATGGGGCTCGAGATGTGCTTGTTATCTCAGGTGCTGTGTGATTGTCGACAAGGAGTGAAATGGACCAATTTGTGACCACCCTTTCAATTTAAGACGTTAAAAACAGACGGAATTTGCATTCGTAATGCCAGAGCATCGAAACTACTTGGAACTCTTGTGTATATGAACGTGTCCGCGCCTTTGTACTCTGGTACCTTCGCCGCTACAAACCAACCAACCATCGTGTCCGTGCACATCAGAGTCGCAAAGAATGGAGAATAGGCAGGCTTTGTCGTGTGTGCAGCCGTAGCTCAGTTGGCAGATCGTTCGCTTAGTGTGTGAAAGGTCTCGGGTTCAAGCCCCGGCGCCTACATGTTTTGTGGTCAGTGCATGGTAAGTGCTGGTCGCGGCGAACCTAAAGGCACGCAAGAAGTTGCAAAACCAGCGTCACAGACTGATATGATGTGTACTGACATAAGGAGAGCAAGATGTAAGTGTGGGGACCGGCTGTTATCGAGGTGTCATCGAGTGCAGATCTGTCTAAGGTATCAAGGCTTAACGTCATTGAAGTCTAGTGAGTGGACAACACGTTCGTCATACTCAGAGCGATGTCCGAACTCTATTTTCGACGTTATGCGTGCCACTTTCATTGTGGCCAACTACGATTCGATACAGAATGCACGAAACCTGAAAGACACCCTCACTGATACATAGAGAGTAGGATTTGTCTGCGGAATAATGGGAGTGCAAGGGTCTGTGACGTTGATATGGCTGTATGTAGCACTATTAGTCACAGGGGGGGTGGGCGTAGCTCAGGTGGTAGAGCGCTCGGTTGTCGTGCGAGGGGTACTGGGATCGATACCCAGCGCCTCCAGAATTTTTAACACACCTACATTCGCACCTTGCCATGCAAGTGGAATAATTCACAACTAGCAGAGGTGTCTAGGCAGATACAAGCGAACGATTAGCATCCTCAATTGGCAAGCGTGCTTTTATTCGTGCGCAGGAAGCACCCTCCTCCCACACCTACACTTAATTTAGAAACAGTACAAGTGTTCCCATAATATTCTCAAGCCTACGTCGGAAAGATATGCCTTTTGCCGAGTTCACGTAAATCCCACTGCACGTTCCCATTCTTTGCGTGCAGTCGGCTGCTACTGGTGTTGCTGGTTGTGACTGCTGATAACAGATGCCGTAGCAATCAATTCATGGAGTGAATTGTATGTTTTGAGATAGTCTGTCTCTGACAAGCAAGCGCAGGTGATATAGGTGCGAACACAGGAAGCTTGCAGCCCCTCGCTGCCTGCAGACACAGAGCAGCCACACTGAGAGAGCGGCCTAAGCCGTAGGCGAAATGTGCTCATTCGCTTTGGTGCGACGTGGAACTATAAATAAGGCTGCCACTAGCGTGAGCGTCGTGTAAAGTCGGAAAAGTCGGCTGCATGGGTGATTGCCAAGTTTGGGGAGCGTTTCGGAGTATGATCAGTGCAATGGAGACGCGGAAACTTGTTGTGGCCCAGTGTTTTGCAGTTGGACGACAAGAGTGGTACACAGTAGCAAAGAGCGAGGCACTGAGATGGCATGAACAATGGAGTGCACAATGGGGCTCGAGATGTGCTTGTTATCTCAGGTGCTGTGTGATTGTCGACAAGGAGTGAAATGGACCAATTTGTGACCGCCCTTTCAATTTAAGACGTTAAAAACAGACGGAATTTGCATTCGTAATACCAGAGCATCGAAACTACTTGGAACTCTTGTGTATATGAACGTGTCCGCGCCTTTGTACTCTGGTACCTTCGCCGCTACAAACCAACCAACCATCGTGTCCGTGCACATCAGAGTCGCAAAGAATGGAGAATAGGCAGGCTTTGTCGTGTGTGCAGCCGTAGCTCAGTTGGCAGATCGTTCGCTTAGTGTGTGAAAGGTCTCGGGTTCAAGCCCCGGCGCCTACATGTTTTGTGGTCAGTGCATGGTAAGTGCTGGTCGCGGCGAACCTAAAGGCACGCAAGAAGTTGCAAAACCAGCGTCACAGACTGATATGATGTGTACTGACATAAGGAGAGCAAGATGTAAGTGTGGGGACCGGCTGTTATCGAGGTGTCATCGAGTGCAGATCTGTCTAAGGTATCAAGGCTTAACGTCATTGAAGTCTAGTGAGTGGACAACACGTTCGTCATACTCAGAGCGATGTCCGAACTCTATTTTCGACGTTATGCGTGCCACTTTCATTGTGGCCAACTACGATTCGATACAGAATGCACGAAACCTGAAAGACACCCTCACTGATACATAGAGAGTAGGATTTGTCTGCGGAATAATGGGAGTGCAAGGGTCTGTGACGTTGGTATGGCTGTATGTAGCACTATTAGTCACAGGGGGGGTGGGCGTAGCTCAGGTGGTAGAGCGCTCGGTTGTCGTGCGAGGGGTACTGGGATCGATACCCAGCGCCTCCAGAATTTTTAACACACCTACATTCGCACCTTGCCATGCAAGTGGAATAATTCACAACTAGCAGAGGTGTCTAGGCAGATACAAGCGAACGATTAGCATCCACAATTGGCAAGCGTGCTTTTATTCGTGCGCAGGAAGCACCCTCCTCCCACACCTACACTTAATTTAGAAACAGTACAAGTGTTCCCATAATATTCTCAAGCCTACGTCGGAAAGATATGCCTTTTGCCGAGTTCACGTAAATCCCACTGCACGTTCCCATTCTTTGCGTGCAGTCGGCTGCTACTGGTGTTGCTGGTTGTGACTGCTGATAACAGATGCCGTAGCAATCAATTCATGGAGTGAATTGTATGTTTTGAGATAGTCTGTCTCTGACAAGCAAGCGCAGGTGATATAGGTGCGAACACAGGAAGCTTGCAGCCCCTCGCTGCCTGCAGACACAGAGCAGCCACACTGAGAGAGCGGCCTAAGCCGTAGGCGAAATGTGCTCATTCGCTTTGGTGCGACGTGGAACTATAAATAAGGCTGCCACTAGCGTGAGCGTCGTGTAAAGTCGGAAAAGTCGGCTGCATGGGTGATTGCCAAGTTTGGGGAGCGTTTCGGAGTATGATCAGTGCAATGGAGACGCGGAAACTTGTTGTGGCCCAGTGTTTTGCAGTTGGACGACAAGAGTGGTACACAGTAGCAAAGAGCGAGGCACTGAGATGGCATGAACAATGGAGTGCACAATGGGGCTCGAGATGTGCTTGTTATCTCAGGTGCTGTGTGATTGTCGACAAGGAGTGAAATGGACCAATTTGTGACCACCCTTTCAATTTAAGACGTTAAAAACAGACGGAATTTGCATTCGTAATGCCAGAGCATCGAAACTACTTGGAACTCTTGTGTATATGAACGTGTCCGCGCCTTTGTACTCTGGTACCTTCGCCGCTACAAACCAACCAACCATCGTGTCCGTGCACATCAGAGTCGCAAAGAATGGAGAATAGGCAGGCTTTGTCGTGTGTGCAGCCGTAGCTCAGTTGGCAGATCGTTCGCTTAGTGTGTGAAAGGTCTCGGGTTCAAGCCCCGGCGCCTACATGTTTTGTGGTCAGTGCATGGTAAGTGCTGGTCGCGGCGAACCTAAAGGCACGCAAGAAGTTGCAAAACCAGCGTCACAGACTGATATGATGTGTACTGACATAAGGAGAGCAAGATGTAAGTGTGGGGACCGGCTGTTATCGAGGTGTCATCGAGTGCAGATCTGTCTAAGGTATCAAGGCTTAACGTCATTGAAGTCTAGTGAGTGGACAACACGTTCGTCATACTCAGAGCGATGTCCGAACTCTATTTTCGACGTTATGCGTGCCACTTTCATTGTGGCCAACTACGATTCGATACAGAATGCACGAAACCTGAAAGACACCCTCACTGATACATAGAGAGTAGGATTTGTCTGCGGAATAATGGGAGTGCAAGGGTCTGTGACGTTGATATGGCTGTATGTAGCACTATTAGTCACAGGGGGGGTGGGCGTAGCTCAGGTGGTAGAGCGCTCGGTTGTCGTGCGAGGGGTACTGGGATCGATACCCAGCGCCTCCAGAATTTTTAACACACCTACATTCGCACCTTGCCATGCAAGTGGAATAATTCACAACTAGCAGAGGTGTCTAGGCAGATACAAGCGAACGATTAGCATCCTCAATTGGCAAGCGTGCTTTTATTCGTGCGCAGGAAGCACCCTCCTCCCACACCTACACTTAATTTAGAAACAGTACAAGTGTTCCCATAATATTCTCAAGCCTACGTCGGAAAGATATGCCTTTTGCCGAGTTCACGTAAATCCCACTGCACGTTCCCATTCTTTGCGTGCAGTCGGCTGCTACTGGTGTTGCTGGTTGTGACTGCTGATAACAGATGCCGTAGCAATCAATTCATGGAGTGAATTGTATGTTTTGAGATAGTCTGTCTCTGACAAGCAAGCGCAGGTGATATAGGTGCGAACACAGGAAGCTTGCAGCCCCTCGCTGCCTGCAGACACAGAGCAGCCACACTGAGAGAGCGGCCTAAGCCGTAGGCGAAATGTGCTCATTCGCTTTGGTGCGACGTGGAACTATAAATAAGGCTGCCACTAGCGTGAGCGTCGTGTAAAGTCGGAAAAGTCGGCTGCATGGGTGATTGCCAAGTTTGGGGAGCGTTTCGGAGTATGATCAGTGCAATGGAGACGCGGAAACTTGTTGTGGCCCAGTGTTTTGCAGTTGGACGACAAGAGTGGTACACAGTAGCAAAGAGCGAGGCACTGAGATGGCATGAACAATGGAGTGCACAATGGGGCTCGAGATGTGCTTGTTATCTCAGGTGCTGTGTGATTGTCGACAAGGAGTGAAATGGACCAATTTGTGACCGCCCTTTCAATTTAAGACGTTAAAAACAGACGGAATTTGCATTCGTAATACCAGAGCATCGAAACTACTTGGAACTCTTGTGTATATGAACGTGTCCGCGCCTTTGTACTCTGGTACCTTCGCCGCTACAAACCAACCAACCATCGTGTCCGTGCACATCAGAGTCGCAAAGAATGGAGAATAGGCAGGCTTTGTCGTGTGTGCAGCCGTAGCTCAGTTGGCAGATCGTTCGCTTAGTGTGTGAAAGGTCTCGGGTTCAAGCCCCGGCGCCTACATGTTTTGTGGTCAGTGCATGGTAAGTGCTGGTCGCGGCGAACCTAAAGGCACGCAAGAAGTTGCAAAACCAGCGTCACAGACTGATATGATGTGTACTGACATAAGGAGAGCAAGATGTAAGTGTGGGGACCGGCTGTTATCGAGGTGTCATCGAGTGCAGATCTGTCTAAGGTATCAAGGCTTAACGTCATTGAAGTCTAGTGAGTGGACAACACGTTCGTCATACTCAGAGCGATGTCCGAACTCTATTTTCGACGTTATGCGTGCCACTTTCATTGTGGCCAACTACGATTCGATACAGAATGCACGAAACCTGAAAGACACCCTCACTGATACATAGAGAGTAGGATTTGTCTGCGGAATAATGGGAGTGCAAGGGTCTGTGACGTTGATATGGCTGTATGTAGCACTATTAGTCACAGGGGGGGTGGGCGTAGCTCAGGTGGTAGAGCGCTCGGTTGTCGTGCGAGGGGTACTGGGATCGATACCCAGCGCCTCCAGAATTTTTAACACACCTACATTCGCACCTTGCCATGCAAGTGGAATAATTCACAACTAGCAGAAGTGTCTAGGCAGATACAAGCGAACGATTAGCATCCACAATTGGCAAGCGTGCTTTTATTCGTGCGCAGGAAGCACCCTCCTCCCACACCTACACTTAATTTAGAAACAGTACAAGTGTTCCCATAATATTCTCAAGCCTACGTCGGAAAGATATGCCTTTTGCCGAGTTCACGTAAATCCCACTGCACGTTCCCATTCTTTGCGTGCAGTCGGCTGCTACTGGTGTTGCTGGTTGTGACTGCTGATAACAGATGCCGTAGCAATCAATTCATGGAGTGAATTGTATGTTTTGAGATAGTCTGTCTCTGACAAGCAAGCGCAGGTGATATAGGTGCGAACACAGGAAGCTTGCAGCCCCTCGCTGCCTGCAGACACAGAGCAGCCACACTGAGAGAGCGGCCTAAGCCGTAGGCGAAATGTGCTCATTCGCTTTGGTGCGACGTGGAACTATAAATAAGGCTGCCACTAGCGTGAGCGTCGTGTAAAGTCGGAAAAGTCGGCTGCATGGGTGATTGCCAAGTTTGGGGAGCGTTTCGGAGTATGATCAGTGCAATGGAGACGCGGAAACTTGTTGTGGCCCAGTGTTTTGCAGTTGGACGACAAGAGTGGTACACAGTAGCAAAGAGCGAGGCACTGAGATGGCATGAACAATGGAGTGCACAATGGGGCTCGAGATGTGCTTGTTATCTCAGGTGCTGTGTGATTGTCGACAAGGAGTGAAATGGACCAATTTGTGACCGCCCTTTCAATTTAAGACGTTAAAAACAGACGGAATTTGCATTCGTAATACCAGAGCATCGAAACTACTTGGAACTCTTGTGTATATGAACGTGTCCGCGCCTTTGTACTCTGGTACCTTCGCCGCTACAAACCAACCAACCATCGTGTCCGTGCACATCAGAGTCGCAAAGAATGGAGAATAGGCAGGCTTTGTCGTGTGTGCAGCCGTAGCTCAGTTGGCAGATCGTTCGCTTAGTGTGTGAAAGGTCTCGGGTTCAAGCCCCGGCGCCTACATGTTTTGTGGTCAGTGCATGGTAAGTGCTGGTCGCGGCGAACCTAAAGGCACGCAAGAAGTTGCAAAACCAGCGTCACAGACTGATATGATGTGTACTGACATAAGGAGAGCAAGATGTATGTGTGGGGACCGGCTGTTATCGAGGTGTCATCGAGTGCAGATCTGTCTAAGGTATCAAGGCTTAACGTCATTGAAGTCTAGAGAGTGGACAACACGTTCGTCATACTCAGAGCGATGTCCGAACTCTATTTTCGACGTTATGCGTGCCACTTTCATTGTGGCCAACTACGATTCGATACAGAATGCACGAAACCTGAAAGACACCCTCACTGATACATAGAGAGTAGGATTTGTCTGCGGAATAATGGGAGTGCAAGGGTCTGTGACGTTGATATGGCTGTATGTAGCACTATTAGTCACAGGGGGGGTGGGCGTAGCTCAGGTGGTAGAGCGCTCGGTTGTCGTGCGAGGGGTGCTGGGATCGATACCCAGCGCCTCCAGAATTTTTAACACACCTACATTCGCACCTTGCCATGCAAGTGGAATAATTCACAACTAGCAGAGGTGTCTAGGCAGATACAAGCGAACGATTAGCATCCACAATTGGCAAGCGTGCTTTTATTCGTGCGCAGGAAGCACCCTCCTCCCACACCTACACTTAATTTAGAAACAGTACAAGTGTTCCCATAATATTCTCAAGCCTACGTCGGAAAGATATGCCTTTTGCCGAGTTCACGTAAATCCCACTGCACGTTCCCATTCTTTGCGTGCAGTCGGCTGCTACTGGTGTTGCTGGTTGTGACTGCTGATAACAGATGCCGTAGCAATCAATTCATGGAGTGAATTGTATGTTTTGAGATAGTCTGTCTCTGACAAGCAAGCGCAGGTGATATAGGTGCGAACACAGGAAGCTTGCAGCCCCTCGCTGCCTGCAGACACAGAGCAGCCACACTGAGAGAGCGGCCTAAGCCGTAGGCGAAATGTGCTCATTCGCTTTGGTGCGACGTGGAACTATAAATAAGGCTGCCACTAGCGTGAGCGTCCACCATTCTTCGGCGGACCTCGGAAGAGTTCCGCCCTTCGATACCTTGCAGAGTACTGCTACGTATCGAAGTGTTAGGGCTTCGCAGAAGTCGCAGTCGCAGTCGCAGTCGCAGTCGCAGTCGCAGTTCCGGAACCGCCAGCAGCAGCAGCAGCAGCAGCAGCAGTTTCCAGTGCCGCCAGTTTTGCAGTAGCAGTCGTCGCCGGACCCAGCCGCAGCTTCCGGACCCAGCCGCCGCCGCCGCCGCCGCCGCCGCAGCTTCCGGCCCCCGCCGCCGCCGCCGCCGCCGCCGCCGCCGCAGCTTCCGGCCCCCGCCGCCGCCGCCGCCGCCGCCGCCGCCAGGACCCAGTGCTTCGTCTTCCTCTCCTGCTTTCGTTGTCGTCGCTATTCTCGTCTTCGTCTTTGCCTTCATCCTTTCGCTCCTCGACGTCTCTCATCTGTCATCTGTAATCTGTTCCTGACTTTGTCCCTTGTCTGTCCCCATTCTTCTTTTCTGTGTTTCCAGTTTTCCTTACTGCCATCATGACCACCCCCACCACCACCGCCACTACCACCGCCATCGTCTATACGACGCCCTCCCTCGCTGCCACTACTCTTACTTGGTGTGCTCAGTCGCCCCCGTCCTACTATATCCCGCCCCTCCTCACCCTTCCCACCCCAGCTCCCTTTGTCGCCCCATCCCCTGCTCCTTCTCCCCAAGCCTCCACACACGACCCCTTTCCCCCACTCCCCCACACCACTCATGCGGCCCCTGCCAGGGTTGTGTCTCGTCGGGCTACGACCCATGCCGCACCATCGCCGGCGCCAGCACCACCACCTGCAGCAGCGCCACAACCAGCAGCAGCACCAACAGCAGCACCAACAGCAGCACCAGCACCAGCACCGACACCGGGACCTGCCGCTTCCCGTCATCTCCCCGTCACTCCTGTGCCCCACACCTCCTCCCATCCTGTCCCCGCTGTTAAGCGTCCCAGTGGCACCCCCGCCTCCTCTGCACCCAAGAAGTCCCAGCATCTTCCCCCTCCCCCACCCCTAGATGCCATGGATGTCTCCCCTCCAGCCCCCTCTACTTCCTCTTCTAACTCCCCCTCCTACAAGTATCTCCTCTCCCGTCCTGATCCCTCTCTCCTGGAGGCCCGCAACCTGACCTTGCTCCTCCGCCAATACTTCCCTGCAGCCCCCATCTCCCTTCTTACCCCCCGTAGGGACTCTGTCTTGATCACCTCCCCAAGCCCTACCCTACACTCCGACATCCTCTCCCGAATTCCTCTCACCCGATTTGGATCTAATGCCTCCCTTGCCCCTGCTCCTTCCCCTTCCTCCCCCCGTCAACCCCAACCCCCACGTCGCCCGCCGACCCTCACCGCCGTGATCACTCGGCTTAGCCCGACGATCACGGAGGAAGAGGTGCTGGCGGAGTTGAAGGCCCACCCGTACCTGGAGGTGCGAGCTGTTCGCCGCATTTTCAACTCTGCGGGCCCCACTCGCCTTATGCGAGTTTTCTCCGAACACGCTCCCTCCATCGACCATCTCCTTAAGGAGGGTGCCCTCCTCTTCCACCGCCGGTATAAGGTTGACCCCTCCCGCTCCCCACCACAATCCATTCGCTGCCAGAGGTGTCTGCGTTATAACGCACACCCAACATCAGAGTGCCGCGAGGCCCCAGTCTGCCCGCATTGTAAGCAAGCGCACTTCCTCCGGCAGTGCCCCAACCTTCAGTCTCCTCCCTCCTGCAATACCTGCAACCTCCAACACCCTACCTACTCCCAGAAATGCAAGGCTCGACCTCCTCCATCCGCTCCTGAACTCACTGTTCCTCTCCGCCCTTTGGATGACCCCACCCCTCCTGGCAATTCCCTCCGTCCTCCCCCCACCGCAGAGGACATCATCAGGTTCGTCACAATAGTGCTCCAGAACGTCCATCCCTTTCAGCGTCCCCACACCCTCCACCAGATTTCCCTCGCTGCCCGTTCCGTGTTCCACCTCAACACCTACGCCACCTATTCCCACAACCAGGCCCATTTCACCTTCTCCCGTCTCGACACCCTCGTTTAAATTCCCATTATGGCACGACAGCACCGTATCCTGTTCAATAACATCCGCTCCCTTCCCACCAACAAGCACCTCCTTATGCATACCCTTACGACCCACCGTGTGGATGCCTTCCTTCTGAACGAAACCTTTCTTCAGCCCCACCACACCGTCCACACCTCGCCCTACCTCCTTCACCGGTCTGACAATCCACTCCAGATAGCGCGTGGCGGAGTTGCCATTGGCCACCACCGCCAGATCCCTGTCCGGCTCCAACCCCTCCTTCCTGACCCCACAGAACACTTGATCCTTAGTCTCTTCTTCCCCGGCCTTACCCTTACCTGTGCCACCATCTATGTCCGCCCCGCTGCACCTATTCCTTTCGACTTCCTTTCCCACATCGACCGTACCTTCTCCTCCTACGTGATCGCCGCCGACCTTAACATCCATAGTCGTTCTGCCGCCCAGTTACGGCGGTGGCATCGGTTCCTTGCCACCCTCCAAGGCGACGTCCTTCCAATTCCCCAACACACCCGCCCTGAATCCAATACCACTCCCGATGTCGTCCTAGCCTCCCCCACCCTGCTTGGCCGCATAGCGATGGACGTCCTTGATCCCATTGGCAGTGACCATCTCCCTGTCCTCCTCACTGTATCAGACGGTCGTCGCCCCCGTCCCGACCCGCGCCATGACCCTCCCCCGAAATATGTCCATGACTACTCCCGTGCCAACTGGAATGCCTACCGGGACTCCCTTGCTCTCCAGGTCGATAGCCACCCCCTCACCTACCACCAACCTGATGACGTTACCCGTGCTGCCTCCTTTCTCCAGCAAACCTTGTCTGAGGCCGTGGAGGCCCACGTCCCTACCATTGCCATCCATCCGCACCGCCCCACCTTACCCCCACAGGCCGTCCTTCTCCTGCGTGAATCCCGCCGGCTCTACCGTGCCTTCCTTCACACACGTGACCAGGACACACTACGACGCCACCGGCAACTACAGCGACACATCAGGAACTTACTCACGGCAAAGAAACGCCGGGACTGGCGACAGACATGCACCCGTCTTAATGCCACCTTACCTATCAACTCGTCCAAGTACTGGTCAGCCTTCCGCCGCCTTACCGGATCTAAACCCTCTCCCTACTACCCTCTCCTTCATGATGACCACCCCTTCCCTGATGCCCTTAGTAAGGCCAACCATTTCGCCTCCTACCTCTCCGATATCCTTACCATCCCTGACGATCCCCAGTTCGATTATTCCCTCTTTCCTGATGTCCGTGATCGAACTGATACCTCTGTCCCCCCGCTTGCTCCTGGCTTCCAGTACTTGGACAACATCACACACACAGAACTAAATACCCCAATCACCACTCAAGATATCATTGCTACACTTCGCCCTAAACGCAACACTGCTCCCGGTCACGATCGTGTTACTTACCGTCACCTCCGTGAAGCTCCTGCCTCCTTCCTCTCCACATTGGCCAGGCTCTACAATGTGGTCCTGTCCACCGGCTACTACCCCGACCTGTGGAAAACCTCCCGGATCCTGATGTTCCTCAAGCCCGACAAACCGCCTTCCGCTGTCTCCTCCTACCGTCCCATCAGCCTTACCTCGGTCTTCAGCAAGGTCCTGGAATCCATTCTTACCCGCCGCCTACACAAGCACCTTCACCAACACCGCCTCCTCCCCCCTACCCAATGTGGCTTTCGGCCGTCCTTCTCAGCCGATGACCTCCTCCTTCACCTCACTCACCTCCTCTCCGAACAACTCAATTCCCGTCGTTCCGCCATCTTCCTTTCCCTCGACCTCGAACGCGCATATGACCGTGTGTGGCATTCCGGTCTCCTTTTCAAGCTCCAAACCTTTGCTCTTCCTCTCAACTATGTCCGTCTGGTCGCTTCCTTCCTTTCCCACCGTCCTTCCTATGTCACCATCCACAACACTGATTCCTACACCTTCTACCCCTCCGCCGGTGTGCCCCAAGGTTCCGTCCTTTCCCCTCTTCTCTACCTCCTTTACACGGCAGACATGCCTCCACCTGCACCTCCCCTACACCTTCTCCAGTACGCCGATGACACTGCCTTCCTTGCCCTCGCTCCCACCCTGCAACGCTCCCAGCACCTTCTCCAATCCTATCTTGACCGGTTCACCACTTGGTGTAACCAGTGGTTGCTCAAGGTCAATCCTTCCAAGACCCAGGCGATCATTGTAGGCAAAACCACTCGTTCCTTCCGTCTCCTTGATTTCTATCTTACTATTTATGGCCGTCCCATCACCCTCACACCTACTCTCAAGTACCTTGGTGTCACCCTCGACCGTCGCCTCTCCTGGAACCCACATCTCCGGACGATCCAAGCCAAGGCACGCTCCCGCCTCCGCCTCCTTAAGCTCCTTTCTGGCCGTACATGGGGTCTGGACCCTTCCACCATCCTCTACACCTACAAGTCCCTCATCCGTCCTATCCTTTGCTATGCTCATCCCGCCTGGATCTCTGCCCCTCCTACCTTCTACAAGTCCATTCAGATCCTAGAACGCCATGCGCTCCGCCTCGCCTATCGCATCCGTCTCCCTTCCCCCACGCGGATCCTCTATGACCTGATTCCCTTCCCGCACCTCCTCCTTTTCCTCGAACGGTTACGGATCCTCTACACCTCCCGCAAGCTTGATCCTCCACACCCTCTTGTCTCTCCCATCCTCTCCCACCCCAACCCGCTGCCGCGCCTGCATTCCTATATCCCACCTGCTCTCCATCTTTACACCCTCCACACCCTCTCCCTCGGTGGCTTCCGTCAACTCCCCCTCCCTGATGATGCCCTCCTCCCCTCCATCTACCCCTCCTACCAACTTTGAGCCTTACCTTCCCTCTCCTCTCCTTTTCCTGTGGGCACCCTCTCTCCCTTCTCTCCCTCCCTCCCCTCCCCTTTCTCCTTGGGCTTCCACTCCCCCTACCCTCCCCCTTCTCCTCCATCCCTCTCCTCCACTGGCATCTTCCCCTCCCCCTCTCTCTCCTCTTCCCCACACCTTTTCCCCTTGGCAGGCCACGACTCTGCTGTCTTCCATCAGTTACTTTCATCGTCCTACGCCGAAGACCATCGCATGTGTCTGTGCCTCGACTCTCCTGCAGTGTGTTTGTGTTTCGTCGTTTGTGCTCCGCTGGTTCACGTGTGGCCATCTGCCATCTGCGTTTGTGCACCGTGTTTCTCCGCTTTTATCCATTGTGCTACGCACGTGACCGACTCCGTTTTAACTCTGTTTTGTCTACTGTTTGTACCCCGCCGTCTTGATTGTTTTTATATCTCACTCATCTCTGTTCTGTGTATACTCTGCGGCCGAAGAGCGGCATACTTGGTCCGCTGCCGGCCTACCTGTTTGTCACAGGTATTAAAATCACAATAAAGAAAAAAAAAAAAAAAAAAGCGTGAGCGTTGCGTGAGCGTCGTGTAAAGTCGGAAAAGTCGGCTGCATGGGTGATTGCCAAGTTTGGGGAGCGTTTCGGAGTATGATCAGTGCAATGGAGACGCGGAAACTTGTTGTGGCCCAGTGTTTTGCAGTTGGACGACAAGAGTGGTACACAGTAGCAAAGAGCGAGGCACTGAGATGGCATGAACAATGGAGTGCACAATGGGGCTCGAGATGTGCTTGTTATCTCAGGTGCTGTGTGATTGTCGACAAGGAGTGAAATGGACCAATTTGTGACCGCCCTTTCAATTTAAGACGTTAAAAACAGACGGAATTTGCATTCGTAATACCAGAGCATCGAAACTACTTGGAACTCTTGTGTATATGAACGTGTCCGCGCCTTTGTACTCTGGTACCTTCGCCGCTACAAACCAACCAACCATCGTGTCCGTGCACATCAGAGTCGCAAAGAATGGAGAATAGGCAGGCTTTGTCGTGTGTGCAGCCGTAGCTCAGTTGGCAGATCGTTCGCTTAGTGTGTGAAAGGTCTCGGGTTCAAGCCCCGGCGCCTACATGTTTTGTGGTCAGTGCATGGTAAGTGCTGGTCGCGGCGAACCTAAAGGCACGCATGAAGTTGCAAAACCAGCGTCACAGACTGATATGATGTGTACTGACATAAGGAGAGCAAGATGTAAGTGTGGGGACCGGCTGTTATCGAGGTGTCATCGAGTGCAGATCTGTCTAAGGTATCAAGGCTTAACGTCATTGAAGTCTAGTGAGTGGACAACACGTTCGTCATACTCAGAGCGATGTCCGAACTCTATTTTCGACGTTATGCGTGCCACTTTCATTGTGGCCAACTACGATTCGATACAGAATGCACGAAACCTGAAAGACACCCTCACTGATACATAGAGAGTAGGATTTGTCTGCGGAATAATGGGAGTGCAAGGGTCTGTGACGTTGATATGGCTGTATGTAGCTCTATTAGTCACAGGGGGGGTGGGCGTAGCTCAGGTGGTAGAGCGCTCGGTTGTCGTGCGAGGGGTACTGGGATCGATACCCAGCGCCTCCAGAATTTTTAACACACCTACATTCGCACCTTGCCATGCAAGTGGAATAATTCACAACTAGCAGAGGTGTCTAGGCAGATACAAGCGAACGATTAGCATCCACAATTGGCAAGCGTGCTTTTATTCGTGCGCAGGAAGCACCCTCCTCCCACACCTACACTTAATTTAGAAACAGTACAAGTGTTCCCATAATATTCTCAAGCCTACGTCGGAAAGATATGCCTTTTGCCGAGTTCACGTAAATCCCACTGCACGTTCCCATTCTTTGCGTGCAGTCGGCTGCTACTGGTGTTGCTGGTTGTGACTGCTGATAACAGATGCCGTAGCAATCAATTCATGGAGTGAATTGTATGTTTTGAGATAGTCTGTCTCTGACAAGCAAGCGCAGCTGATATAGGTGCGAACACAGGAAGCTTGCAGCCCCTCGCTGCCTGCAGACACAGAGCAGCCACACTGAGAGAGCGGCCTAAGCCGTAGGCGAAATGTGCTCATTCGCTTTGGTGCGACGTGGAACTATAAATAAGGCTGCCACTAGCGTGAGCGTTGCGTGAGCGTCGTGTAAAGTCGGAAAAGTCGGCTGCATGGGTGATTGCCAAGTTTGGGGAGCGTTTCGGAGTATGATCAGTGCAATGGAGACGCGGAAACTTGTTGTGGCCCAGTGTTTTGCAGTTGGACGACAAGAGTGGTACACAGTAGCAAAGAGCGAGGCACTGAGATGGCATGAACAATGGACTGCACAATGGGGCTCGAGATGTGCTTGTTATCTCAGGTGCTGTGTGATTGTCGACAAGGAGTGAAATGGACCAATTTGTGACCGCCCTTTCAATTTAAGACGTTAAAAACAGACGGAATTTGCATTCGTAATACCAGAGCATCGAAACTACTTGGAACTCTTGTGTATATGAACGTGTCCGCGCCTTTGTACTCTGGTACCTTCGCCGCTACAAACCAACCAACCATCGTGTCCGTGCACATCAGAGTCGCAAAGAATGGAGAATAGGCAGGCTTTGTCGTGTGTGCAGCCGTAGCTCAGTTGGCAGATCGTTCGCTTAGTGTGTGAAAGGTCTCGGGTTCAAGCCCCGGCGCCTACATGTTTTGTGGTCAGTGCATGGTAAGTGCTGGTCGCGGCGAACCTAAAGGCACGCAAGAAGTTGCAAAACCAGCGTCACAGACTGATATGATGTGTACTGACATAAGGAGAGCAAGATGTAAGTGTGGGGACCGGCTGTTATCGAGGTGTCATCGAGTGCAGATCTGTCTAAGGTATCAAGGCTTAACGTCATTGAAGTCTAGTGAGTGGACAACACGTTCGTCATACTCAGAGCGATGTCCGAACTCTATTTTCGACGTTATGCGTGCCACTTTCATTGTGGCCAACTACGATTCGATACAGAATGCACGAAACCTGAAAGACACCCTCACTGATACATAGAGAGTAGGATTTGTCTGCGGAATAATGGGAGTGCAAGGGTCTGTGACGTTGATATGGCTGTATGTAGCACTATTAGTCACAGGGGGGGTGGGCGTAGCTCAGGTGGTAGAGCGCTCGGTTGTCGTGCGAGGGGTACTGGGATCGATACCCAGCGCCTCCAGAATTTTTAACACACCTACATTCGCACCTTGCCATGCAAGTGGAATAATTCACAACTAGCAGAGGTGTCTAGGCAGATACAAGCGAACGATTAGCATCCACAATTGGCAAGCGTGCTTTTATTCGTGCGCAGGAAGCACCCTCCTCCCACACCTACACTTAATTTAGAAACAGTACAAGTGTTCCCATAATATTCTCAAGCCTACGTCGGAAAGATATGCCTTTTGCCGAGTTCACGTAAATCCCACTGCACGTTCCCATTCTTTGCGTGCAGTCGGCTGCTACTGGTGTTGCTGGTTGTGACTGCTGATAACAGATGCCGTAGCAATCAATTCATGGAGTGAATTGTATGTTTTGAGATAGTCTCTCTCTGACAAGCAAGCGCAGGTGATATAGGTGCGAACACAGGAAGCTTGCAGCCCCTCGCTGCCTGCAGACACAGAGCAGCCACACTGAGAGAGCGGCCTAAGCCGTAGGCGAAATGTGCTCATTCGCTTTGGTGCGACGTGGAACTATAAATAAGGCTGCCACTAGCGTGAGCGTTGCGTGAGCGTCGTGTAAAGTCGGAAAAGTCGGCTGCATGGGTGATTGCCAAGTTTGGGGAGCGTTTCGGAGTATGATCAGTGCAATGGAGACGCGGAAACTTGTTGTGGCCCAGTGTTTTGCAGTTGGACGACAAGAGTGGTACACAGTAGCAAAGAGCGAGGCACTGAGATGGCATGAACAATGGAGTGCACAATGGGGCTCGAGATGTGCTTGTTATCTCAGGTGCTGTGTGATTGTCGACAAGGAGTGAAATGGACCAATTTGTGACCGCCCTTTCAATTTAAGACGTTAAAAACAGACGGAATTTGCATTCGTAATACCAGAGCATCGAAACTACTTGGAACTCTTGTGTATATGAACGTGTCCGCGCCTTTGTACTCTGGTACCTTCGCCGCTACAAACCAACCAACCATCGTGTCCGTGCACATCAGAGTCGCAAAGAATGGAGAATAGGCAGGCTTTGTCGTGTGTGCAGCCGTAGCTCAGTTGGCAGATCGTTCGCTTAGTGTGTGAAAGGTCTCGGGTTCAAGCCCCGGCGCCTACATGTTTTGTGGTCAGTGCATGGTAAGTGCTGGTCGCGGCGATCCTAAAGGCACGCAAGAAGTTGCAAAACCAGCGTCACAGACTGATATGATGTGTACTGACATAAGGAGAGCAAGATGTAAGTGTGGGGACCGGCTGTTATCGAGGTGTCATCGAGTGCAGATCTGTCTAAGGTATCAAGGCTTAACGTCATTGAAGACTAGTGAGTGGACAACACGTTCGTCATACTCAGAGCGATGTCCGAACTCTATTTTCGACGTTATGCGTGCCACTTTCATTGTGGCCAACTACGATTCGATACAGAATGCACGAAACCTGAAAGACACCCTCACTGATACATAGAGAGTAGGATTTGTCTGCGGAATAATGGGAGTGCAAGGGTCTGTGACGTTGATATGGCTGTATGTAGCACTATTAGTCACAGGGGGGGTGGGCGTAGCTCAGGTGGTAGAGCGCTCGGTTGTCGTGCGAGGGGTACTGGGATCGATACCCAGCGCCTCCAGAATTTTTAACACACCTACATTCGCACCTTGCCATGCAAGTGGAATAATTCACAACTAGCAGAGGTGTCTAGGCAGATACAAGCGAACGATTAGCATCCACAATTGGCAAGCGTGCTTTTATTCGTGCGCAGGAAGCACCCTCCTCCCACACCTACACTTAATTTAGAAACAGTACAAGTGTTCCCATAATATTCTCAAGCCTACGTCGGAAAGATATGCCTTTTGCCGAGTTCACGTAAATCCCACTGCACGTTCCCATTCTTTGCGTGCAGTCGGCTGCTACTGGTGTTGCTGGTTGTGACTGCTGATAACAGATGCCGTAGCAATCAATTCATGGAGTGAATTGTATGTTTTGAGATAGTCTGTCTCTGACAAGCAAGCGCAGGTGATATTGGTGCGAACACAGGAAGCTTGCAGCCCCTCGCTGCCTGCAGACACAGAGCAGCCACACTGAGAGAGCGGCCTAAGCCGTAGGCGAAATGTGCTCATTCGCTTTGGTGCGACGTGGAACTATAAATAAGGCTGCCACTAGCGTGAGCGTCGTGTAAAGTCGGAAAAGTCGGCTGCATGGGTGATTGCCAAGTTTGGGGAGCGTTTCGGAGTATGATCAGTGCAATGGAGACGCGGAAACTTGTTGTGGCCCAGTGTTTTGCAGTTGGACGACAAGAGTGGTACACAGTAGCAAAGAGCGAGGCACTGAGATGGCATGAACAATGGAGTGCACAATGGGGCTCGAGATGTGCTTGTTATCTCAGGTGCTGTGTGATTGTCGACAAGGAGTGAAATGGACCAATTTGTGACCGCCCTTTCAATTTAAGACGTTAAAAACAGACGGAATTTGCATTCGTAATACCAGAGCATCGAAACTACTTGGAACTCTTGTGTATATGAACGTGTCCGCGCCTTTGTACTCTGGTACCTTCGCCGCTACAAACCAACCAACCATCGTGTCCGTGCACATCAGAGTCGCAAAGAATGGAGAATAGGCAGGCTTTGTCGTGTGTGCAGCCGTAGCTCAGTTGGCAGATCGTTCGCTTAGTGTGTGAAAGGTCTCGGGTTCAAGCCCCGGCGCCTACATGTTTTGTGGTCAGTGCATGGTAAGTGCTGGTCGCGGCGAACCTAAAGGCACGCAAGAAGTTGCAAAACCAGCGTCACAGACTGATATGATGTGTACTGACATAAGGAGAGCAAGATGTCAGTGTGGGGACCGGCTGTTATCGAGGTGTCATCGAGTGCAGATCTGTCTAAGGTATCAAGGCTTAACGTCATTGAAGTCTAGTGAGTGGACAACACGTTCGTCATACTCAGAGCGATGTCCGAACTCTATTTTCGACGTTATGCGTGCCACTTTCATTGTGGCCAACTACGATTCGATACAGAATGCACGAAACCTGAAAGACACCCTCACTGATACATAGAGAGTAGGATTTGTCTGCGGAATAATGGGAGTGCAAGGGTCTGTGACGTTGATATGGCTGTATGTAGCACTATTAGTCACAGGGGGGGTGGGCGTAGCTCAGGTGGTAGAGCGCTCGGTTGTCGTGCGAGGGGTACTGGGATCGATACCCAGCGCCTCCAGAATTTTTAACACACCTACATTCGCACCTTGCCATGCAAGTGGAATAATTCACAACTAGCAGAGGTGTCTAGGCAGATACAAGCGAACGATTAGCATCCACAATTGGCAAGCGTGCTTTTATTCGTGCGCAGGAAGCACCCTCCTCCCACACCTACACTTAATTTAGAAACAGTACAAGTGTTCCCATAATATTCTCAAGCCTACGTCGGAAAGATATGCCTTTTGCCGAGTTCACGTAAATCCCACTGCACGTTCCCATTCTTTGCGTGCAGTCGGCTGCTACTGGTGTTGCTGGTTGTGACTGCTGATAACAGATGCCGTAGCAATCAATTCATGGAGTGAATTGTATGTTTTGAGATAGTCTGTCTCTGACAAGCAAGCGCAGCTGATATAGGTGCGAACACAGGAAGCTTGCAGCCCCTCGCTGCCTGCAGACACAGAGCAGCCACACTGAGAGAGCGGCCTAAGCCGTAGGCGAAATGTGCTCATTCGCTTTGGTGCGACGTGGAACTATAAATAAGGCTGCCACTAGCGTGAGCGTCGTGTAAAGTCGGAAAAGTCGGCTGCATGGGTGATTGCCAAGTTTGGGGAGCGTTTCGGAGTATGATCAGTGCAATGGAGACGCGGAAACTTGTTGTGGCCCAGTGTTTTGCAGTTGGACGACAAGAGTGGTACACAGTAGCAAAGAGCGAGGCACTGAGATGGCATGAACAATGGAGTGCACAATGGGGCTCGAGATGTGCTTGTTATCTCAGGTGCTGTGTGATTGTCGACAAGGAGTGAAATGGACCAATTTGTGACCGCCCTTTCAATTTAAGACGTTAAAAACAGACGGAATTTGCATTCGTAATACCAGAGCATCGAAACTACTTGGAACTCTTGTGTATATGAACGTGTCCGCGCCTTTGTACTCTGGTACCTTCGCCGCTACAAACCAACCAACCATCGTGTCCGTGCACATCAGAGTCGCAAAGAATGGAGAATAGGCAGGCTTTGTCGTGTGTGCAGCCGTAGCTCAGTTGGCAGATCGTTCGCTTAGTGTGTGAAAGGTCTCGGGTTCAAGCCCCGGCGCCTACATGTTTTGTGGTCAGTGCATGGTAAGTGCTGGTCGCGGCGATCCTAAAGGCACGCAAGAAGTTGCAAAACCAGCGTCACAGACTGATATGATGTGTACTGACATAAGGAGAGCAAGATGTAAGTGTGGGGACCGGCTGTTATCGAGGTGTCATCGAGTGCAGATCTGTCTAAGGTATCAAGGCTTAACGTCATTGAAGACTAGTGAGTGGACAACACGTTCGTCATACTCAGAGCGATGTCCGAACTCTATTTTCGACGTTATGCGTGCCACTTTCATTGTGGCCAACTACGATTCGATACAGAATGCACGAAACCTGAAAGACACCCTCACTGATACATAGAGAGTAGGATTTGTCTGCGGAATAATGGGAGTGCAAGGGTCTGTGACGTTGATATGGCTGTATGTAGCACTATTAGTCACAGGGGGGGTGGGCGTAGCTCAGGTGGTAGAGCGCTCGGTTGTCGTGCGAGGGGTACTGGGATCGATACCCAGCGCCTCCAGAATTTTTAACACACCTACATTCGCACCTTGCCATGCAAGTGGAATAATTCACAACTAGCAGAGGTGTCTAGGCAGATACAAGCGAACGATTAGCATCCACAATTGGCAAGCGTGCTTTTATTCGTGCGCAGGAAGCACCCTCCTCCCACACCTACACTTAATTTAGAAACAGTACAAGTGTTCCCATAATATTCTCAAGCCTACGTCGGAAAGATATGCCTTTTGCCGAGTTCACGTAAATCCCACTGCACGTTCCCATTCTTTGCGTGCAGTCGGCTGCTACTGGTGTTGCTGGTTGTGACTGCTGATAACAGATGCCGTAGCAATCAATTCATGGAGTGAATTGTATGTTTTGAGATAGTCTGTCTCTGACAAGCAAGCGCAGGTGATATTGGTGCGAACACAGGAAGCTTGCAGCCCCTCGCTGCCTGCAGACACAGAGCAGCCACACTGAGAGAGCGGCCTAAGCCGTAGGCGAAATGTGCTCATTCGCTTTGGTGCGACGTGGAACTATAAATAAGGCTGCCACTAGCGTGAGCGTCGTGTAAAGTCGGAAAAGTCGGCTGCATGGGTGATTGCCAAGTTTGGGGAGCGTTTCGGAGTATGATCAGTGCAATGGAGACGCGGAAACTTGTTGTGGCCCAGTGTTTTGCAGTTGGACGACAAGAGTGGTACACAGTAGCAAAGAGCGAGGCACTGAGATGGCATGAACAATGGAGTGCACAATGGGGCTCGAGATGTGCTTGTTATCTCAGGTGCTGTGTGATTGTCGACAAGGAGTGAAATGGACCAATTTGTGACCGCCCTTTCAATTTAAGACGTTAAAAACAGACGGAATTTGCATTCGTAATACCAGAGCATCGAAACTACTTGGAACTCTTGTGTATATGAACGTGTCCGCGCCTTTGTACTCTGGTACCTTCGCCGCTACAAACCAACCAACCATCGTGTCCGTGCACATCAGAGTCGCAAAGAATGGAGAATAGGCAGGCTTTGTCGTGTGTGCAGCCGTAGCTCAGTTGGCAGATCGTTCGCTTAGTGTGTGAAAGGTCTCGGGTTCAAGCCCCGGCGCCTACATGTTTTGTGGTCAGTGCATGGTAAGTGCTGGTCGCGGCGAACCTAAAGGCACGCAAGAAGTTGCAAAACCAGCGTCACAGACTGATATGATGTGTACTGACATAAGGAGAGCAAGATGTCAGTGTGGGGACCGGCTGTTATCGAGGTGTCATCGAGTGCAGATCTGTCTAAGGTATCAAGGCTTAACGTCATTGAAGTCTAGTGAGTGGACAACACGTTCGTCATACTCAGAGCGATGTCCGAACTCTATTTTCGACGTTATGCGTGCCACTTTCATTGTGGCCAACTACGATTCGATACAGAATGCACGAAACCTGAAAGACACCCTCACTGATACATAGAGAGTAGGATTTGTCTGCGGAATAATGGGAGTGCAAGGGTCTGTGACGTTGATATGGCTGTATGTAGCACTATTAGTCACAGGGGGGGTGGGCGTAGCTCAGGTGGTAGAGCGCTCGGTTGTCGTGCGAGGGGTACTGGGATCGATACCCAGCGCCTCCAGAATTTTTAACACACCTACATTCGCACCTTGCCATGCAAGTGGAATAATTCACAACTAGCAGAGGTGTCTAGGCAGATACAAGCGAACGATTAGCATCCACAATTGGCAAGCGTGCTTTTATTCGTGCGCAGGAAGCACCCTCCTCCCACACCTACACTTAATTTAGAAACAGTACAAGTGTTCCCATAATATTCTCAAGCCTACGTCGGAAAGATATGCCTTTTGCCGAGTTCACGTAAATCCCACTGCACGTTCCCATTCTTTGCGTGCAGTCGGCTGCTACTGGTGTTGCTGGTTGTGACTGCTGATAACAGATGCCGTAGCAATCAATTCATGGAGTGAATTGTATGTTTTGAGATAGTCTGTCTCTGACAAGCAAGCGCAGGTGATATAGGTGCGAACACAGGAAGCTTGCAGCCCCTCGCTGCCTGCAGACACAGAGCAGCCACACTGAGAGAGCGGCCTAAGCCGTAGGCGAAATGTGCTCATTCGCTTTGGTGCGACGTGGAACTATAAATAAGGCTGCCACTAGCGTGAGCGTCGTGTAAAGTCGGAAAAGTCGGCTGCATGGGTGATTGCCAAGTTTGGGGAGCGTTTCGGAGTATGATCAGTGCAATGGAGACGCGGAAACTTGTTGTGGCCCAGTGTTTTGCAGTTGGACGACAAGAGTGGTACACAGTAGCAAAGAGCGAGGCACTGAGATGGCATGAACAATGGAGTGCACAATGGGGCTCGAGATGTGCTTGTTATCTCAGGTGCTGTGTGATTGTCGACAAGGAGTGAAATGGACCAATTTGTGACCGCCCTTTCAATTTAAGACGTTAAAAACAGACGGAATTTGCATTCGTAATACCAGAGCATCGAAACTACTTGGAACTCTTGTGTATATGAACGTGTCCGCGCCTTTGTACTCTGGTACCTTCGCCGCTACAAACCAACCAACCATCGTGTCCGTGCACATCAGAGTCGCAAAGAATGGAGAATAGGCAGGCTTTGTCGTGTGTGCAGCCGTAGCTCAGTTGGCAGATCGTTCGCTTAGTGTGTGAAAGGTCTCGGGTTCAAGCCCCGGCGCCTACATGTTTTGTGGTCAGTGCATGGTAAGTGCTGGTCGCGGCGAACCTAAAGGCACGCAAGAAGTTGCAAAACCAGCGTCACAGACTGATATGATGTGTACTGACATAAGGAGAGCAAGATGTAAGTGTGGGGACCGGCTGTTATCGAGGTGTCATCGAGTGCAGATCTGTCTAAGGTATCAAGGCTTAACGTCATTGAAGTCTAGTGAGTGGACAACACGTTCGTCATACTCAGAGCGATGTCCGAACTCTATTTTCGACGTTATGCGTGCCACTTTCATTGTGGCCAACTACGATTCGATACAGAATGCACGAAACCTGAAAGACACCCTCACTGATACATAGAGAGTAGGATTTGTCTGCGGAATAATGGGAGTGCAAGGGTCTGTGACGTTGATATGGCTGTATGTAGCACTATTAGTCACAGGGGGGGTGGGCGTAGCTCAGGTGGTAGAGCGCTCGGTTGTCGTGCGAGGGGTACTGGGATCGATACCCAGCGCCTCCAGAATTTTTAACACACCTACATTCGCACCTTGCCATGCAAGTGGAATAATTCACAACTAGCAGAGGTGTCTAGGCAGATACAAGCGAACGATTAGCATCCACAATTGGCAAGCGTGCTTTTATTCGTGCGCAGGAAGCACCCTCCTCCCACACCTACACTTAATTTAGAAACAGTACAAGTGATCCCATAATATTCTCAAGCCTACGTCGGAAAGATATGCCTTTTGCCGAGTTCACGTAAATCCCACTGCACGTTCCCATTCTTTGCGTGCAGTCGGCTGCTACTGGTGTTGCTGGTTGTGACTGCTGATAACAGATGCCGTAGCAATCAATTCATGGAGTGAATTGTATGTTTTGAGATAGTCTGTCTCTGACAAGCAAGCGCAGGTGATATAGGTGCGAACACAGGAAGCTTGCAGCCCCTCGCTGCCTGCAGACACAGAGCAGCCACACTGAGAGAGCGGCCTAAGCCGTAGGCGAAATGTGCTCATTCGCTTTGGTGCGACGTGGAACTATAAATAAGGCTGCCACTAGCGTGAGCGTCGTGTAAAGTCGGAAAAGTCGGCTGCATGGGTGATTGCCAAGTTTGGGGAGCGTTTCGGAGTATGATCAGTGCAATGGAGACGCGGAAACTTGTTGTGGCCCAGTGTTTTGCAGTTGGACGACAAGAGTGGTACACAGTAGCAAAGAGCGAGGCACTGAGATGGCATGAACAATGGAGTGCACAATGGGGCTCGAGATGTGCTTGTTATCTCAGGTGCTGTGTGATTGTCGACAAGGAGTGAAATGGACCAATTTGTGACCGCCCTTTCAATTTAAGACGTTAAAAACAGACGGAATTTGCATTCGTAATACCAGAGCATCGAAACTACTTGGAACTCTTGTGTACATGAACGTGTCCGCGCCTTTGTACTCTGGTACCTTCGCCGCTACAAACCAACCAACCATCGTGTCCGTGCACATCAGAGTCGCAAAGAATGGAGAATAGGCAGGCTTTGTCGTGTGTGCAGCCGTAGCTCAGTTGGCAGATCGTTCGCTTAGTGTGTGAAAGGTCTCGGGTTCAAGCCCCGGCGCCTACATGTTTTGTGGTCAGTGCATGGTAAGTGCTGGTCGCGGCGAACCTAAAGGCACGCAAGAAGTTGCAAAACCAGCGTCACAGACTGATATGATGTGTACTGACATAAGGAGAGCAAGATGTAAGTGTGGGGACCGGCTGTTATCGAGGTGTCATCGAGTGCAGATCTGTCTAAGGTATCAAGGCTTAACGTCATTGAAGTCTAGTGAGTGGACAACACGTTCGTCATACTCAGAGCGATGTCCGAACTCTATTTTCGACGTTATGCGTGCCACTTTCATTGTGGCCAACTACGATTCGATACAGAATGCACGAAACCTGAAAGACACCCTCACTGATACATAGAGAGTAGGATTTGTCTGCGGAATAATGGGAGTGCAAGGGTCTGTGACGTTGATATGGCTGTATGTAGCACTATTAGTCACAGGGGGGGTGGGCGTAGCTCAGGTGGTAGAGCGCTCGGTTGTCGTGCGAGGGGTACTGGGATCGATACCCAGCGCCTCCAGAATTTTTAACACACCTACATTCGCACCTTGCCATGCAAGTGGAATAATTCACAACTAGCAGAGGTGTCTAGGCCGATACAAGCGAACGATTAGCATCCACAATTGGCAAGCGTGCTTTTATTCGTGCGCAGGAAGCACCCTCCTCCCACACCTACACTTAATTTAGAAACAGTACAAGTGTTCCCATAATATTCTCAAGCCTACGTCGGAAAGATATGCCTTTTGCCGAGTTCACGTAAATCCCACTGCACGTTCCCATTCTTTGCGTGCAGTCGGCTGCTACTGGTGTTGCTGGTTGTGACTGCTGATAACAGATGCCGTAGCAATCAATTCATGGAGTGAATTGTATGTTTTGAGATAGTCTGTCTCTGACAAGCAAGCGCAGGTGATATAGGTGCGAACACAGGAAGCTTGGAGCCCCTCGCTGCCTGCAGACACAGAGCAGCCACACTGAGAGAGCGGCCTAAGCCGTAGGCGAAATGTGCTCATTCGCTTTGGTGCGACGTGGAACTATAAATAAGGCTGCCACTAGCGTGAGCGTCGTGTAAAGTCGAAAAAGTCGGCTGCATGGGTGATTGCCAAGTTTGGGGAGCGTTTCGGAGTATGATCAGTGCAATGGAGACGCGGAAACTTGTTGTGGCCCAGTGTTTTGCAGTTGGACGACAAGAGTGGTACACAGTAGCAAAGAGCGAGGCACTGAGATGGCATGAACAATGGAGTGCACAATGGGGCTCGAGATGTGCTTGTTATCTCAGGTGCTGTGTGATTGTCGACAAGGAGTGAAATGGACCAATTTGTGACCGCCCTTTCAATTTAAGACGTTAAAAACAGACGGAATTTGCATTCGTAATACCAGAGCATCGAAACTACTTGGAACTCTTGTGTATATGAACGTGTCCGCGCCTTTGTACTCTGGTACCTTCGCCGCTACAAACCAACCAACCATCGTGTCCGTGCACATCAGAGTCGCAAAGAATGGAGAATAGGCAGGCTTTGTCGTGTGTGCAGCCGTAGCTCAGTTGGCAGATCGTTCGCTTAGTGTGTGAAAGGTCTCGGGTTCAAGCCCCGGCGCCTACATGTTTTGTGGTCAGTGCATGGTAAGTGCTGGTCGCGGCGAACCTAAAGGCACGCAAGAAGTTGCAAAACCAGCGTCACAGACTGATATGATGTGTACTGACATAAGGAGAGCAAGATGTAAGTGTGGGGACCGGCTGTTATCGAGGTGTCATCGAGTGCAGATCTGTCTAAGGTATCAAGGCTTAACGTCATTGAAGTCTAGTGAGTGGACAACACGTTCGTCATACTCAGAGCGATGTCCGAACTCTATTTTCGACGTTATGCGTGACACTTTCATTGTGGCCAACTACGATTCGATACAGAATGCACGAAACCTGAAAGACACCCTCACTGATACATAGAGAGTAGGATTTGTCTGCGGAATAATGGGAGTGCAAGGGTCTGTGACGTTGATATGGCTGTATGTAGCACTATTAGTCAAAGGGGGGGTGGGCGTAGCTCAGGTGGTAGAGCGCTCGGTTGTCGTGCGAGGGGTACTGGGATCGATACCCAGCGCCTCCAGAATTTTTAACACACCTACATTCGCACCTTGCCATGCAAGTGGAATAATTCACAACTAGCAGAGGTGTCTAGGCAGATACAAGCGAACGATTAGCATCCACAATTGGCAAGCGTGCTTTTATTCGTGCGCAGGAAGCACCCTCCTCCCACACCTACACTTAATTTAGAAACAGTACAAGTGTTCCCATAATATTCTCAAGCCTACGTCGGAAAGATATGCCTTTTGCCGAGTTCACGTAAATCCCACTGCACGTTCCCATTCTTTGCGTGCAGTCGGCTGCTACTGGTGTTGCTGGTTGTGACTGCTGATAACAGATGCCGTAGCAATCAATTCATGGAGTGAATTGTATGTTTTGAGATAGTCTGTCTCTGACAAGCAAGCGCAGGTGATATAGGTGCGAACACAGGAAGCTTGCAGCCCCTCGCTGCCTGCAGACACAGAGCAGCCACACTGAGAGAGCGGCCTAAGCCGTAGGCGAAATGTGCTCATTCGCTTTGGTGCGACGTGGAACTATAAATAAGGCTGCCACTAGCGTGAGCGTTGCGTGAGCGTCGTGAAAAGTCGGAAAAGTCGGCTGCATGGGTGATTGCCAAGTTTGGGGAGCGTTTCGGAGTATGATCAGTGCAATGGAGACGCGGAAACTTGTTGTGGCCCAGTGTTTTGCAGTTGGACGACAAGAGTGGTACACAGTAGCAAAGAGCGAGGCACTGAGATGGCATGAACAATGGAGTGCACAATGGGGCTCGAGATGTGCTTGTTATCTCAGGTGCTGTGTGATTGTCGACAAGGAGTGAAATGGACCAATTTGTGACCGCCCTTTCAATTTAAGACGTTAAAAACAGACGGAATTTGCATTCGTAATACCAGAGCATCGAAACTACTTGGAACTCTTGTGTATATGAACGTGTCCGCGCCTTTGTACTCTGGTACCTTCGCCGCTACAAACCAACCAACCATCTTGTCCGTGCACATCAGAGTCGCAAAGAATGGAGAATAGGCAGGCTTTGTCGTGTGTGCAGCCGTAGCTCAGTTGGCAGATCGTTCGCTTTGTGTGTGAAAGGTCTCGGGTTCAAGCCCCGGCGCCTACATGTTTTGTGGTCAGTGCATGGTAAGTGCTGGTCGCGGCGAACCTAAAGGCACGCAAGAAGTTGCAAAACCAGCGTCACAGACTGATATGATGTGTACTGACATAAGGAGAGCAAGATGTAAGTGTGGGGACCGGCTGTTATCGAGGTGTCATCGAGTGCAGATCTGTCTAAGGTATCAAGGCTTAACGTCATTGAAGTCTAGTGAGTGGACAACACGTTCGTCATACTCAGTGCGATGTCCGAACTCTATTTTCGACGTTATGCGTGCCACTTTCATTGTGGCCAACTACGATTCGATACAGAATGCACGAAACCTGAAAGACACCCTCACTGATACATAGAGAGTAGGATTTGTCTGCGGAATAATGGGAGTGCAAGGGTCTGTGACGTTGATATGGCTGTATGTAGCACTATTAGTCACAGGGGGGGTGGGCGTAGCTCAGGTGGTAGAGCGCTCGGTTGTCGTGCGAGGGGTACTGGGATCGATACCCAGCGCCTCCAGAATTTTTAACACACCTACATTCGCACCTTGCCATGCAAGTGGAATAATTCACAACTAGCAGAGGTGTCTAGGCAGATACAAGCGAACGATTAGCATCCACAATTGGCAAGCGTGCTTTTATTCGTGCGCAGGAAGCACCCTCCTCCCACACCTACACTTAATTTAGAAACAGTACAAGTGTTCCCATAATATTCTCAAGCCTACGTCGGAAAGATATGCCTTTTGCCGAGTTCACGTAAATCCCACTGCACGTTCCCATTCTTTGCGTGCAGTCGGCTGCTACTGGTGTTGCTGGTTGTGACTGCTGATAACAGATGCCGTAGCAATCAATTCATGGAGTGAATTGTATGTTTTGAGATAGTCTGTCTCTGACAAGCAAGCGCAGGTGATATAGGTGCGAACACAGGAAGCTTGCAGCCCCTCGCTGCCTGCAGACACAGAGCAGCCACACTGAGAGAGCGGCCTAAGCCGTAGGCGAAATGTGCTCATTCGCTTTGGTGCGACGTGGAACTATAAATAAGGCTGCCACTAGCGTGAGCGTTGCGTGAGCGTCGTGTAAAGTCGGAAAAGTCGGCTGCATGGGTGATTGCCAAGTTTGGGGAGCGTTTCGGAGTATGATCAGTGCAATGGAGACGCGGAAACTTGTTGTGGCCCAGTGTTTTGCAGTTGGACGACAAGAGTGGTACACAGTAGCAAAGAGCGAGGCACTGAGATGGCATGAACAATGGAGTGCACAATGGGGCTCGAGATGTGCTTGTTATCTCAGGTGCTGTGTGATTGTCGACAAGGAGTGAAATGGACCAATTTGTGACCGCCCTTTCAATTTAAGACGTTAAAAACAGACGGAATTTGCATTCGTAATACCAGAGCATCGAAACTACTTGGAACTCTTGTGTATATGAACGTGTCCGCGCCTTTGTACTCTGGTACCTTCGCCGCTACAAACCAACCAACCATCGTGTCCGTGCACATCAGAGTCGCAAAGAATGGAGAATAGGCAGGCTTTGTCGTGTGTGCAGCCGTAGCTCAGTTGACAGATCGTTCGCTTAGTGTGTGAAAGGTCTCGGGTTCAAGCCCCGGCGCCTACATGTTTTGTGGTCAGTGCATGGTAAGTGCTGGTCGCGGCGAACCTAAAGGCACGCAAGAAGTTGCAAAACCAGCGTCACAGACTGATATGATGTGTACTGACATAAGGAGAGCAAGATGTAAGTGTGGGGACCGGCTGTTATCGAGGTGTCATCGAGTGCAGATCTGTCTAAGGTATCAAGGCTTAACGTCATTGAAGTCTAGTGAGTGGACAACACGTTCGTCATACTCAGTGCGATGTCCGAACTCTATTTTCGACGTTATGCGTGCCACTTTCATTGTGGCCAACTACGATTCGATACAGAATGCACGAAACCTGAAAGACACCCTCACTGATACATAGAGAGTAGGATTTGTCTGCGGAATAATGGGAGTGCAAGGGTCTGTGACGTTGATATGGCTGTATGTAGCACTATTAGTCACAGGGTGGGTGGGCGTAGCTCAGGTGGTAGAGCGCTCGGTTGTCGTGCGAGGGGTACTGGGATCGATACCCAGCGCCTCCAGAATTTTTAACACACCTACATTCCCACCTTGCCATGCAAGTGGAATAATTCACAACTAGCAGAGGTGTCTAGGCAGATACAAGCGAACGATTAGCATCCACAATTGGCAAGCGTGCTTTTATTCGTGCGCAGGAAGCACCCTCCTCCCACACCTACACTTAATTTAGAAACAGTACAAGTGTTCCCATAATATTCTCAAGCCTACGTCGGAAAGATATGCCTTTTGCCGAGTTCACGTAAATCCCACTGCACGTTCCCATTCTTTGCGTGCAGTCGGCTGCTACTGGTGTTGCTGGTTGTGACTGCTGATAACAGATGCCGTAGCAATCAATTCATGGAGTGAATTGTATGTTTTGAGATAGTCTGTCTCTGACAAGCAAGCGCAGGTGATATAGGTGCGAACACAGGAAGCTTGCAGCCCCTCGCTGCCTGCAGACACAGAGCAGCCACACTGAGAGAGCGGCCTAAGCCGTAGGCGAAATGTGCTCATTCGCTTTGGTGCGACGTGGAACTATAAATAAGGCTGCCACTAGCGTGAGCGTTGCGTGAGCGTCGTGAAAAGTCGGAAAAGTCGGCTGCATGGGTGATTGCCAAGTTTGGGGAGCGTTTCGGAGTATGATCAGTGCAATGGAGACGCGGAAACTTGTTGTGGCCCAGTGTTTTGCAGTTGGACGACAAGAGTGGTACACAGTAGCAAAGAGCGAGGCACTGAGATGGCATGAACAATGGAGTGCACAATGGGGCTCGAGATGTGCTTGTTATCTCAGGTGCTGTGTGATTGTCGACAAGGAGTGAAATGGACCAATTTGTGACCGCCCTTTCAATTTAAGACGTTAAAAACAGACGGAATTTGCATTCGTAATACCAGAGCATCGAAACTACTTGGAACTCTTGTGTATATGAACGTGTCCGCGCCTTTGTACTCTGGTACCTTCGCCGCTACAAACCAACCAACCATCGTGTCCGTGCACATCAGAGTCGCAAAGAATGGAGAATAGGCAGGCTTTGTCGTGTGTGCAGCCGTAGCTCAGTTGACAGATCGTTCGCTTAGTGTGTGAAAGGTCTCGGGTTCAAGCCCCGGCGCCTACATGTTTTGTGGTCAGTGCATGGTAAGTGCTGGTCGCGGCGAACCTAAAGGCACGCAAGAAGTTGCAAAACCAGCGTCACAGACTGATATGATGTGTACTGACATAAGGAGAGCAAGATGAAAGTGTGGGGACCGGCTGTTATCGAGGTGTCATCGAGTGCAGATCTGTCTAAGGTATCAAGGCTTAACGTCATTGAAGTCTAGTGAGTGGACAACACGTTCGTCATACTCAGTGCGATGTCCGAACTCTATTTTCGACGTTATGCGTGCCACTTTCATTGTGGCCAACTACGATTCGATACAGAATGCACGAAACCTGAAAGACACCCTCACTGATACATAGAGAGTAGGATTTGTCTGCGGAATAATGGGAGTGCAAGGGTCTGTGACGTTGATATGGCTGTATGTAGCACTATTAGTCACAGGGGGGGTGGGCGTAGCTCAGGTGGTAGAGCGCTCGGTTGTCGTGCGAGGGGTACTGGGATCGATACCCAGCGCCTCCAGAATTTTTAACACACCTACATTCGCACCTTGCCATGCAAGTGGAATAATTCACAACTAGCAGAGGTGTCTAGGCAGATACAAGCGAACGATTAGCATCCACAATTGGCAAGCGTGCTTTTATTCGTGCGCAGGAAGCACCCTCCTCCCACACCTACACTTAATTTAGAAACAGTACAAGTGTTCCCATAATATTCTCAAGCCTACGTCGGAAAGATATGCCTTTTGCCGAGTTCACGTAAATCCCACTGCACGTTCCCATTCTTTGCGTGCAGTCGGCTGCTACTGGTGTTGCTGGTTGTGACTGCTGATAACAGATGCCGTAGCAATCAATTCATGGAGTGAATTGTATGTTTTGAGATAGTCTGTCTCTGACAAGCAAGCGCAGGTGATATAGGTGCGAACACAGGAAGCTTGCAGCCCCTCGCTGCCTGCAGACACAGAGCAGCCACACTGAGAGAGCGGCCTAAGCCGTAGGCGAAATGTGCTCATTCGCTTTGGTGCGACGTGGAACTATAAATAAGGCTGCCACTAGCGTGAGCGTCGTGAAAAGTCGGAAAAGTCGGCTGCATGGGTGATTGCCAAGTTTGGGGAGCGTTTCGGAGTATGATCAGTGCAATGGAGACGCGGAAACTTGTTGTGGCCCAGTGTTTTGCAGTTGGACGACAAGAGTGGTACACAGTAGCAAAGAGCGAGGCACTGAGATGGCATGAACAATGGAGTGCACAATGGGGCTCGAGATGTGCTTGTTATCTCAGGTGCTGTGTGATTGTCGACAAGGAGTGAAATGGACCAATTTGTGACCGCCCTTTCAATTTAAGACGTTAAAAACAGACGGAATTTGCATTCGTAATACCAGAGCATCGAAACTACTTGGAACTCTTGTGTATATGAACGTGTCCGCGCCTTTGTACTCTGGTACCTTCGCCGCTACAAACCAACCAACCATCTTGTCCGTGCACATCAGAGTCGCAAAGAATGGAGAATAGGCAGGCTTTGTCGTGTGTGCAGCCGTAGCTCAGTTGGCAGATCGTTCGCTTAGTGTGTGAAAGGTCTCGGGTTCAAGCCCCGGCGCCTACATGTTTTGTGGTCAGTGCATGGTAAGTGCTGGTCGCGGCGAACCTAAAGGCACGCAAGAAGTTGCAAAACCAGCGTCACAGACTGATATGATGTGTACTGACATAAGGAGAGCAAGATGTAAGTGTGGGGACCGGCTGTTATCGAGGTGTCATCGAGTGCAGATCTGTCAAAGGTATCAAGGCTTAACGTCATTGAAGTCTAGTGAGTGGACAACACGTTCGTCATACTCAGTGCGATGTCCGAACTCTATTTTCGACGTTATGCGTGCCACTTTCATTGTGGCCAACTACGATTCGATACAGAATGCACGAAACCTGAAAGACACCCTCACTGATACATAGAGAGTAGGATTTGTCTGCGGAATAATGGGAGTGCAAGTGTCTGTGACGTTGATATGGCTGTATGTAGCACTATTAGTCACAGGGGGGGTGGGCGTAGCTCAGGTGGTAGAGCGCTCGGTTGTCGTGCGAGGGGTACTGGGATCGATACCCAGCGCCTCCAGAATTTTTAACACACCTACATTCGCACCTTGCCATGCAAGTGGAATAATTCACAACTAGCAGAGGTGTCTAGGCAGATACAAGCGAACGATTAGCATCCACAATTGGCAAGCGTGCTTTTATTCGTGCGCAGGAAGCACCCTCCTCCCACACCTACACTTAATTTAGAAACAGTACAAGTGTTCCCATAATATTCTCAAGCCTACGTCGGAAAGATATGCCTTTTGCCGAGTTCACGTAAATCCCACTGCACGTTCCCATTCTTTGCGTGCAGTCGGCTGCTACTGGTGTTGCTGGTTGTGACTGCTGATAACAGATGCCGTAGCAATCAATTCATGGAGTGAATTGTATGTTTTGAGATAGTCTGTCTCTGACAAGCAAGCGCAGGTGATATAGGTGCGAACACAGGAAGCTTGCAGCCCCTCGCTGCCTGCAGACACAGAGCAGCCACACTGAGAGAGCGGCCTAAGCCGTAGGCGAAATGTGCTCATTCGCTTTGGTGCGACGTGGAACTATAAATAAGGCTGCCACTAGCGTGAGCGTTGCGTGAGCGTCGTGAAAAGTCGGAAAAGTCGGCTGCATGGGTGATTGCCAAGTTTGGGGAGCGTTTCGGAGTATGATCAGTGCAATGGAGACGCGGAAACTTGTTGTGGCCCAGTGTTTTGCAGTTGGACGACAAGAGTGGTACACAGTAGCAAAGAGCGAGGCACTGAGATGGCATGAACAATGGAGTGCACAATGGGGCTCGAGATGTGCTTGTTATCTCAGGTGCTGTGTGATTGTCGACAAGGAGTGAAATGGACCAATTTGTGACCACCCTTTCAATTTAAGACGTTAAAAACAGACGGAATTTGCATTCGTAATACCAGAGCATCGAAACTACTTGGAACTCTTGTGTATATGAACGTGTCCGCGCCTTTGTACTCTGGTACCTTCGCCGCTACAAACCAACCAACCATCGTGTCCGTGCACATCAGAGTCGCAAAGAATGGAGAATAGGCAGGCTTTGTCGTGTGTGCAGCCGTAGCTCAGTTGACAGATCGTTCGCTTAGTGTGTGAAAGGTCTCGGGTTCAAGCCCCGGCGCCTACATGTTTTGTGGTCAGTGCATGGTAAGTGCTGGTCGCGGCGAACCTAAAGGCACGCAAGAAGTTGCAAAACCAGCGTCACAGACTGATATGATGTGTACTGACATAAGGAGAGCAAGATGAAAGTGTGGGGACCGGCTGTTATCGAGGTGTCATCGAGTGCAGATCTGTCTAAGGTATCAAGGCTTAACGTCATTGAAGTCTAGTGAGTGGACAACACGTTCGTCATACTCAGTGCGATGTCCGAACTCTATTTTCGACGTTATGCGTGCCACTTTCATTGTGGCCAACTACGATTCGATACAGAATGCACGAAACCTGAAAGACACCCTCACTGATACATAGAGAGTAGGATTTGTCTGCGGAATAATGGGAGTGCAAGGGTCTGTGACGTTGATATGGCTGTATGTAGCACTATTAGTCACAGGGGGGGTGGGCGTAGCTCAGGTGGTAGAGCGCTCGGTTGTCGTGCGAGGGGTACTGGGATCGATACCCAGCGCCTCCAGAATTTTTAACACACCTACATTCGCACCTTGCCATGCAAGTGGAATAATTCACAACTAGCAGAGGTGTCTAGGCAGATACAAGCGAACGATTAGCATCCACAATTGGCAAGCGTGCTTTTATTCGTGCGCAGGAAGCACCCTCCTCCCACACCTACACTTAATTTAGAAACAGTACAAGTGTTCCCATAATATTCTCAAGCCTACGTCGGAAAGATATGCCTTTTGCCGAGTTCACGTAAATCCCACTGCACGTTCCCATTCTTTGCGTGCAGTCGGCTGCTACTAGTGTTGCTGGTTGTGACTGCTGATAACAGATGCCGTAGCAATCAATTCATGGAGTGAATTGTATGTTTTGAGATAGTCTGTCTCTGACAAGCAAGCGCAGGTGATATAGGTGCGAACACAGGAAGCTTGCAGCCCCTCGCTGCCTGCAGACACAGAGCAGCCACACTGAGAGAGCGGCCTAAGCCGTAGGCGAAATGTGCTCATTCGCTTTGGTGCGACGTGGAACTATAAATAAGGCTGCCACTAGCGTGAGCGTCGTGAAAAGTCGGAAAAGTCGGCTGCATGGGTGATTGCCAAGTTTGGGGAGCGTTTCGGAGTATGATCAGTGCAATGGAGACGCGGAAACTTGTTGTGGCCCAGTGTTTTGCAGTTGGACGACAAGAGTGGTACACAGTAGCAAAGAGCGAGGCACTGAGATGGCATGAACAATGGAGTGCACAATGGGGCTCGAGATGTGCTTGTTATCTCAGGTGCTGTGTGATTGTCGACAAGGAGTGAAATGGACCAATTTGTGACCGCCCTTTCAATTTAAGACGTTAAAAACAGACGGAATTTGCATTCGTAATACCAGAGCATCGAAACTACTTGGAACTCTTGTGTATATGAACGTGTCCGCGCCTTTGTACTCTGGTACCTTCGCCGCTACAAACCAACCAACCATCTTGTCCGTACACATCAGAGTCGCAAAGAATGGAGAATAGGCAGGCTTTGTCGTGTGTGCAGCCGTAGCTCAGTTGACAGATCGTTCGCTTAGTGTGTGAAAGGTCTCGGGTTCAAGCCCCGGCGCCTACATGTTTTGTGGTCAGTGCATGGTAAGTGCTGGTCGCGGCGAACCTAAAGGCACGCAAGAAGTTGCAAAACCAGCGTCACAGACTGATATGATGTGTACTGACATAAGGAGAGCAAGATGTAAGTGTGGGGACCGGCTGTTATCGAGGTGTCATCGAGTGCAGATCTGTCAAAGGTATCAAGGCTTAACGTCATTGAAGTCTAGTGAGTGGACAACACGTTCGTCATACTCAGTGCGATGTCCGAACTCTATTTTCGACGTTATGCGTGCCACTTTCATTGTGGCCAACTACGATTCGATACAGAATGCACGAAACCTGAAAGACACCCTCACTGATACATAGAGAGTAGGATTTGTCTGCGGAATAATGGGAGTGCAAGGGTCTGTGACGTTGATATGGCTGTATGTAGCACTATTAGTCACAGGGGGGGTGGGCGTAGCTCAGGTGGTAGAGCGCTCGGTTGTCGTGCGAGGGGTACTGGGATCGATACCCAGCGCCTCCAGAATTTTTAACACACCTACATTCGCACCTTGCCATGCAAGTGGAATAATTCACAACTAGCAGAGGTGTCTAGGCAGATACAAGCGAACGATTAGCATCCACAATTGGCAAGCGTGCTTTTATTCGTGCGCAGGAAGCACCCTCCTCCCACACCTACACTTAATTTAGAAACAGTACAAGTGTTCCCATAATATTCTCAAGCCTACGTCGGAAAGATATGCCTTTTGCCGAGTTCACGTAAATCCCACTGCACGTTCCCATTCTTTGCGTGCAGTCGGCTGCTACTGGTGTTGCTGGTTGTGACTGCTGATAACAGATGCCGTAGCAATCAATTCATGGAGTGAATTGTATGTTTTGAGATAGTCTGTCTCTGACAAGCAAGCGCAGGTGATATAGGTGCGAACACAGGAAGCTTGCAGCCCCTCGCTGCCTGCAGACACAGAGCAGCCACACTGAGAGAGCGGCCTAAGCCGTAGGCGAAATGTGCTCATTCGCTTTGGTGCGACGTGGAACTATAAATAAGGCTGCCACTAGCGTGAGCGTCGTGTAAAGTCGGAAAAGTCGGCTGCATGGGTGATTGCCAAGTTTGGGGAGCGTTTCGGAGTATGATCAGTGCAATGGAGACGCGGAAACTTGTTGTGGCCCAGTGTTTTGCAGTTGGACGACAAGAGTGGTACACAGTAGCAAAGAGCGAGGCACTGAGATGGCATGAACAATGGAGTGCACAATGGGGCTCGAGATGTGCTTGTTATCTCAGGTGCTGTGTGATTGTCGACAAGGAGTGAAATGGACCAATTTGTGACCGCCCTTTCAATTTAAGACGTTAAAAACAGACGGAATTTGCATTCGTAATACCAGAGCATCGAAACTACTTGGAACTCTTGTGTATATGAACGTGTCCGCGCCTTTGTACTCTGGTACCTTCGCCGCTACAAACCAACCAACCATCGTGTCCGTGCACATCAGAGTCGCAAAGAATGGAGAATAGGCAGGCTTTGTCGTGTGTGCAGCCGTAGCTCAGTTGACAGATCGTTCGCTTAGTGTGTGAAAGGTCTCGGGTTCAAGCCCCGGCGCCTACATGTTTTGTGGTCAGTGCATGGTAAGTGCTGGTCGCGGCGAACCTAAAGGCACGCAAGAAGTTGCAAAACCAGCGTCACAGACTGATATGATGTGTACTGACATAAGGAGAGCAAGATGTAAGTGTGGGGACCGGCTGTTATCGAGGTGTCATCGAGTGCAGATCTGTCTAAGGTATCAAGGCTTAACGTCATTGAAGTCTAGAGAGTGGACAACACGTTCGTCATACTCAGAGCGATGTCCGAACTCTATTTTCGACGTTATGCGTGCCACTTTCATTGTGGCCAACTACGATTCGATACAGAATGCACGAAACCTGAAAGACACCCTCACTGATACATAGAGAGTAGGATTTGTCTGCGGAATAATGGGAGTGCAAGGGTCTGTGACGTTGATATGGCTGTATGTAGCACTATTAGTCACAGGGGGGGGTGGGCGTAGCTCAGGTGGTAGAGCGCTCGGTTGTCGTGCGAGGGGTACTGGGATCGATACCCAGCGCCTCCAGAATTTTTAACACACCTACTTTCGCACCTTGCCATGCAAGTGGAATAATTCACAACTAGCAGAGGTGTCTAGGCAGATACAAGCGAACGATTAGCATCCACAATTGGCAAGCGTGCTTTTATTCGTGCGCAGGAAGCACCCTCCTCCCACACCTACACTTAATTTAGAAACAGTACAAGTGTTCCCATAATATTCTCAAGCCTACGTCGGAAAGATATGCCTTTTGCCGAGTTCACGTAAATCCCACTGCACGTTCCCATTCTTTGCGTGCAGTCGGCTGCTACTGGTGTTGCTGGTTGTGACTGCTGATAACAGATGCCGTAGCAATCAATTCATGGAGTGAATTGTATGTTTTGAGATAGTCTGTCTCTGACAAGCAAGCGCAGGTGATATAGGTGCGAACACAGGAAGCTTGCAGCCCCTCGCTGCCTGCAGACACAGAGCAGCCACACTGAGAGAGCGGCCTAAGCCGTAGGCGAAATGTGCTCATTCGCTTTGGTGCGACGTGGAACTATAAATAAGGCTGCCACTAGCGTGAGCGTTGCGTGAGCGTCGTGTAAAGTCGGAAAAGTCGGCTGCATGGGTGATTGCCAAGTTTGGGGAGCGTTTCGGAGTATGATCAGTGCAATGGAGACGCGGAAACTTGTTGTGGCACAGTGTTTTGCAGTTGGACGACAAGAGTGGTACACAGTAGCAAAGAGCGAGGCACTGAGATGGCATGAACAATGGAGTGCACAATGGGGCTCGAGATGTGCTTGTTATCTCAGGTGCTGTGTGATTGTCGACAAGGAGTGAAATGGACCAATTTGTGACCGCCCTTTCAATTTAAGACGTTAAAAACAGACGGAATTTGCATTCGTAATACCAGAGCATCGAAACTACTTGGAACTCTTGTGTATATGAACGTGTCCGCGCCTTTGTACTCTGGTACCTTCGCCGCTACAAACCAACCAACCATCGTGTCCGTGCACATCAGAGTCGCAAAGAATGGAGAATAGGCAGGCTTTGTCGTGTGTGCAGCCGTAGCTCAGTTGACAGATCGTTCGCTTAGTGTGTGAAAGGTCTCGGGTTCAAGCCCCGGCGCCTACATGTTTTGTGGTCAGTGCATGGTAAGTGCTGGTCGCGGCGAACCTAAAGGCACGCAAGAAGTTGCAAAACCAGCGTCACAGACTGATATGATGTGTACTGACATAAGGAGAGCAAGATGTAAGTGTGGGGACCGGCTGTTATCGAGGTGTCATCGAGTGCAGATCTGTCTAAGGTATCAAGGCTTAACGTCATTGAAGTCTAGTGAGTGGACAACACGTTCGTCATACTCAGTGCGATGTCCGAACTCTATTTTCGACGTTATGCGTGCCACTTTCATTGTGGCCAACTACGATTCGATACAGAATGCACGAAACCTGAAAGACACCCTCACTGATACATAGAGAGTAGGATTTGTCTGCGGAATAATGGGAGTGCAAGGGTCTGTGACGTTGATATGGCTGTATGTAGCACTATTAGTCACAGGGGGGGTGGGCGTAGCTCAGGTGGTAGAGCGCTCGGTTGTCGTGCGAGGGGTACTGGGATCGATACCCAGCGCCTCCAGAATTTTTAACACACCTACATTCGCACCTTGCCATGCAAGTGGAATAATTCACAACTAGCAGAGGTGTCTAGGCAGATACAAGCGAACGATTAGCATCCACAATTGGCAAGCGTGCTTTTATTCGTGCGCAGGAAGCACCCTCCTCCCACACCTACACTTAATTTAGAAACAGTACAAGTGTTCCCATAATATTCTCAAGCCTACGTCGGAAAGATATGCCTTTTGCCGAGTTCACGTAAATCCCACTGCACGTTCCCATTCTTTGCGTGCAGTCGGCTGCTACTGGTGTTGCTGGTTGTGACTGCTGATAACAGATGCCGTAGCAATCAATTCATGGAGTGAATTGTATGTTTTGAGATAGTCTGTCTCTGACAAGCAAGCGCAGGTGATATAGGTGCGAACACAGGAAGCTTGCAGCCCCTCGCTGCCTGCAGACACAGAGCAGCCACACTGAGAGAGCGGCCTAAGCCGTAGGCGAAATGTGCTCATTCGCTTTGGTGCGACGTGGAACTATAAATAAGGCTGCCACTAGCGTGAGCGTCGTGTAAAGTCGGAAAAGTCGGCTGCATGGGTGATTGCCAAGTTTGGGGAGCGTTTCGGAGTATGATCAGTGCAATGGAGACGCGGAAACTTGTTGTGGCCCAGTGTTTTGCAGTTGGACGACAAGAGTGGTACACAGTAGCAAAGAGCGAGGCACTGAGATGGCATGAACAATGGAGTGCACAATGGGGCTCGAGATGTGCTTGTTATCTCAGGTGCTGTGTGATTGTCGACAAGGAGTGAAATGGACCAATTTGTGACCGCCCTTTCAATTTAAGACGTTAAAAACAGACGGAATTTGCATTCGTAATACCAGAGCATCGAAACTACTTGGAACTCTTGTGTATATGAACGTGTCCGCGCCTTTGTACTCTGGTACCTTCGCCGCTACAAACCAACCAACCATCGTGTCCGTGCACATCAGAGTCGCAAAGAATGGAGAATAGGCAGGCTTTGTCGTGTGTGCAGCCGTAGCTCAGTTGGCAGATCGTTCGCTTAGTGTGTGAAAGGTCTCGGGTTCAAGCCCCGGCGCCTACATGTTTTGTGGTCAGTGCATGGTAAGTGCTGGTCGCGGCGAACCTAAAGGCACGCAAGAAGTTGCAAAACCAGCGTCACAGACTGATATGATGTGTACTGACATAAGGAGAGCAAGATGTAAGCGTGGGGACCGGCTGTTATCGAGGTGTCATCGAGTGCAGATCTGTCTAAGGTATCAAGGCTTAACGTCATTGAAGTCTAGTGAGTGGACAACACGTTCGTCATACTCAGTGCGATGTCCGAACTCTATTTTCGACGTTATGCGTGCCACTTTCATTGTGGCCAACTACGATTCGATACAGAATGCACGAAACCTGAAAGACACCCTCACTGATACATAGAGAGTAGGATTTGTCTGCGGAATAATGGGAGTGCAAGGGTCTGTGACGTTGATATGGCTGTATGTAGCACTATTAGTCACAGGGGGGGTGGGCGTAGCTCAGGTGGTAGAGCGCTCGGTTGTCGTGCGAGGGGTACTGGGATCGATACCCAGCGCCTCCAGAATTTTTAACACACCTACATTCGCACCTTGCCATGCAAGTGGAATAATTCACAACTAGCAGAGGTGTCTAGGCAGATACAAGCGAACGATTAGCATCCACAATTGGCAAGCGTGCTTTTATTCGTGCGCAGGAAGCACCCTCCTCCCACACCTACACTTAATTTAGAAACAGTACAAGTGTTCCCATAATATTCTCAAGCCTACGTCGGAAAGATATGCCTTTTGCCGAGTTCACGTAAATCCCACTGCACGTTCCCATTCTTTGCGTGCAGTCGGCTGCTACTGGTGTTGCTGGTTGTGACTGCTGATAACAGATGCCGTAGCAATCAATTCATGGAGTGAATTGTATGTTTTGAGATAGTCTGTCTCTGACAAGCAAGCGCAGGTGATATAGGTGCGAACACAGGAAGCTTGCAGCCCCTCGCTGCCTGCAGACACAGAGCAGCCACACTGAGAGAGCGGCCTAAGCCGTAGGCGAAATGTGCTCATTCGCTTTGGTGCGACGTGGAACTATAAATAAGGCTGCCACTAGCGTGAGCGTTGCGTGAGCGTCGTGTAAAGTCGGAAAAGTCGGCTGCATGGGTGATTGCCAAGTTTGGGGAGCGTTTCGGAGTATGATCAGTGCAATGGAGACGCGGAAACTTGTTGTGGCCCAGTGTTTTGCAGTTGGACGACAAGAGTGGTACACAGTAGCAAAGAGCGAGGCACTGAGATGGCATGAACAATGGAGTGCACAATGGGGCTCGAGATGTGCTTGTTATCTCAGGTGCTGTGTGATTGTCGACAAGGAGTGAAATGGACCAATTTGTGACCGCCCTTTCAATTTAAGACGTTAAAAACAGACGGAATTTGCATTCGTAATACCAGAGCATCGAAACTACTTGGAACTCTTGTGTATATGAACGTGTCCGCGCCTTTGTACTCTGGTACCTTCGCCGCTACAAACCAACCAACCATCGTGTCCGTGCACATCAGAGTCGCAAAGAATGGAGAATAGGCAGGCTTTGTCGTGTGTGCAGCCGTAGCTCAGTTGGCAGATCGTTCGCTTAGTGTGTGAAAGGTCTCGGGTTCAAGCCCCGGCGCCTACATGTTTTGTGGTCAGTGCATGGTAAGTGCTGGTCGCGGCGAACCTAAAGGCACGCAAGAAGTTGCAAAACCAGCGTCACAGACTGATATGATGTGTACTGACATAAGGAGAGCAAGATGTAAGTGTGGGGACCGGCTGTTATCGAGGTGTCATCGAGTGCAGATCTGTCTAAGGTATCAAGGCTTAACGTCATTGAAGTCTAGTGAGTGGACAACACGTTCGTCATACTCAGAGCGATGTCCGAACTCTATTTTCGACGTTATGCGTGCCACTTTCATTGTGGCCAACTTTGATTCGATACAGAATGCACGAAACCTGAAAGACACCCTCACTGATACATAGAGAGTAGGATTTGTCTGCGGAATAATGGGAGTGCAAGGGTCTGTGACGTTGATATGGCTGTATGTAGCACTATTAGTCACAGGGGGGGTGGGCGTAGCTCTGGTGGTAGAGCGCTCGGTTGTCGTGCGAGGGGTACTGGGATCGATACCCAGCGCCTCCAGAATTTTTAACACACCTACATTCGCACCTTGCCATGCAAGTGGAATAATTCACAACTAGCAGAGGTGTCTAGGCAGATACAAGCGAACGATTAGCATCCACAATTGGCAAGCGTGCTTTTATTCGTGCGCAGGAAGCACCCTCCTCCCACACCTACACTTAATTTAGAAACAGTACAAGTGTTCCCATAATATTCTCAAGCCTACGTCGGAAAGATATGCCTTTTGCCGAGTTCACGTAAATCCCACTGCACGTTCCCATTCTTTGCGTGCAGTCGGCTGCTACTGGTGTTGCTGGTTGTGACTGCTGATAACAGATGCCGTAGCAATCAATTCATGGAGTGAATTGTATGTTTTGAGATAGTCTGTCTCTGACAAGCAAGCGCAGGTGATATAGGTGCGAACACAGGAAGCTTGCAGCCCCTCGCTGCCTGCAGACACAGAGCAGCCACACTGAGAGAGCGGCCTAAGCCGTAGGCGAAATGTGCTCATTCGCTTTGGTGCGACGTGGAACTATAAATAAGGCTGCCACTAGCGTGAGCGTCGTGTAAAGTCGGAAAAGTCGGCTGCATGGGTGATTGCCAAGTTTGGGGAGCGTTTCGGAGTATGATCAGTGCAATGGAGACGCGGAAACTTGTTGTGGCCCAGTGTTTTTGCAGTTGGACGACAAGAGTGGTACACAGTAGCAAAGAGCGAGGCACTGAGATGGCATGAACAATGGAGTGCACAATGGGGCTCGAGATGTGCTTGTTATCTCAGGTGCTGTGTGATTGTCGACAAGGAGTGAAATGGACCAATTTGTGACCGCCCTTTCAATTTAAGACGTTAAAAACAGACGGAATTTGCATTCGTAATACCAGAGCATCGAAACTACTTGGAACTCTTGTGTATATGAACGTGTCCGCGCCTTTGTACTCTGGTACCTTCGCCGCTACAAACCAACCAACCATCGTGTCCGTGCACATCAGAGTCACAAAGAATGGAGAATAGGCAGGCTTTGTCGTGTGTGCAGCCGTAGCTCAGTTGGCATTCTGGCTTTAGCCGTCGCCGCGGTCGGACGTGCTTGTTGTTTACTCCGCGTACGTTAGCGCTATCGCCGGTGTTTGGTGTTTACGTGAAGTTAACTGTACATTTTCGCTGTTATTTTTTTTGAGTGGTGTCTCTGATAAGTGTTTTTATAGTGCTTTCGTCCGTTCCACGTCTCGTGCTTCGCCGCAATTTCGGTTGTTGCCGGAATTTCGTCGGAACCGACGACCATGTCTGACGCCGTCAGGAAGAATACTTTAGTCTTCTCGTTCGAGAAAGAAACACGGCCGGTCCAACCCACTGCGCTGGAAATCCACGATTGGCTGACTGAGGTAATCGGTATAAATTCTGACTCTGTTCATACCACGCAATTAGATGCTGAAAAATACTGTGTTTTTGTTAAATTTCTGAACTCAGTGACAGTCGATAAGTTGCTTGCAAAATGGGGTAATTCCGTCGAATTTGTTCATCGAGACGGTTCAAAAAGTAATGTCTCTGTACGAAAAGCTGATATCATGTACACCAATGTCAGGATTTTGAATGTTCCAATTGAAATTGATAATCAGTTGATCAAGGACGCTCTATCTAAATATGGCGAAGTTAAATCTATCTATAACGAAAGATGGTCGAAGCTATACAAGATACAGTGTTTTAATGGCATTAGATCCGTTGAAATGGAGGTGAAAGCCAACATTCCGTCCCATATATCCGTTGCAGGCCATAAAGCACATGTTGTGTATTCCGGTCAGGAGCGCACGTGCAATATTTGCAATGAGACAGGTCATTTCCGACAAGATTGTCCGCGCCGTGTTTTTGTTCTTCGGAACAATCTAACACAGCGTCACAAACTGACCCTCAGCGAAGTCTTACCAAATAGCACTTCCCTTCTTTCGGTTAACGACAGTGGTGCATGTACTTCTGCAGTGCCCGCCATAACTACTACGGAGTTCCCTCCCCTGAGCGTCATTACATCACACCCTTCTGTTCCCGATTGCGATCTCCAGAATAAGAAGCGACCGTTGGAAATGACCGATGACGGCTCGGACGGCGAGTCCGCCCGTAATTCGCCTTCCACCCGCAAGCAGAAGCAGTGTAATGCGGATGTGCTCGAGGAAACAAACAGTACATGTATTGACGTGACGACAGCCGCTAAGGCAACCCGGCCGCTGTCGGCGGCTGAACAGGTACAAACGGTCCACGGAGGGGACGCAGTAACGATTGTCGCGGAGACGAAAGAGGCGCACTCCGAAGCACAAGAGGTGACGGAGCGGAACCCAACTCAAGAATTTACAGACCCACAAACCGCCGACTCAGTCAGTGCTCTGGAGCTAGTGACGGAAGAACAAGGAAATGGCACTCGTAAAAAGGACGCTGTTGAGGCAGCTTCGGTCACAACGGTGGTAAAGATAGACAATCCGAATGACGGCGCGTTGAACCAAGATGTCCGAAGACGCCGACTCAAACTGCAACCTAATCTCAAAGCTTCCCGTAACCAAAGCAAACAACAACCAGCACAAGAGGAAGCGACGGCCAAGAACGTCTTGTATGAAATCATCACGGAAAGACCTAAGGAGATACCTTCAAGTGACATTAGTGATGCAAAGCCCCTCGGTAAAACTAAAACCCGAGATGTTCGGAATCCTGCACCAAAATGAGGCTGTAAGATGCAAAAAAAAAAAAAAAGGGATTTTGTTGAACCAGTTTCATTTCTAATTGTACTACTGTCTTAGTCATATTTCAGAGGAACCAGATGAAGTGTTTACCGAGCTTCAAATACTGACTATTCTTTTAGATGTTTGTTTAAGCAGAGTCGTTTCTCCCTTCTAGGAGCTGCACATCTCTTTTTTTTTTATTAATATTTTGTTATCTTTTTAATCACTTATTTACTTTTTATGCAAACTAAATGTCCCAGGCATATACAATTACGACTATCAATATTAACAGGATTACATCCGTGACTAAAGTTACAGCGCTCAAGGATTATTTATATGAGTCAGGGACGGACATTGCTTTCCTACAGGAAGTAGTGCTGACTAATCTTACAGTGCCTGGATATTTGGCGATTTTAAATGTCTCACTTGACACCAACGTCGGTACAGCAATTTTAGTCAGGGAGGGGATTCCTGTCTCGGATATCGAGAGGTTGGACTCCGGCAGAGCGATAGGTATAAAAGTCTTTGGTTCTACCCTTATCAATCTGTATGCCCCTTCTGGCACATCCAATAGAATGGAAAGAGCACAGTTCTATAAAGAAGAAATTATTTATTTATTACGGAAAAACCCAAAAGATCTTATAATAGGCGGTGATTTTAATTGTGTGATAAATAAGAAAGACCAGGTTCCGAATTTTAACACCTGCAATGAACTGAAGCGTTTCGTCACTGTTTTACAGCTTAAAGATGCTTGGGAAATAATGTATCCCACATTTGTGGCATTTACATTCCTAGGTCCTCACTCACGTAGCAGGATCGACAGACTCTACATATCGCAAAGTCTAGTTAGCTCCTTCATTAAAGCAGAGACGATTCCAGTTTACTTTTCTGATCATAGCTCTGTGCTAGCTTCCATCAACCTTACTGCGCAACCCACTCGCCGTTTTAGAAGTTCATGGCACCTTAATACGTCACTGATGCAGGACGACGGATTAGAAGAAAGTTTGACAGAAGCGTGGGCATTGTGCCTCCGCTCTGCAGATAGACACGTCTCAGTACTAGACTGGTGGTGCAACAGGGCAAAGCCTAAACTGAGAAAAGTTCTCATCCAGTATAGTGTACAACGATCGAAAGACTTGAAAAATTCCATAGAATTTTATTATACCATGCTGCGAAATTTATATGAGCAGGCAAACACTTCCAACGTCCGTCTGGCAGATATCAAGCAAACTAAGGCCAAATTGCTCAGTCTTAAAAGACAGCAGATGGAGGGTCTGAAATTAAAATCCAAGGCTAAGACAGTCGTGGAGGATGAACATGCTTCCTTGTACCATCTACTGAAGCACGAAAGAAACAGGAGACGCACCTTCATTGATGGACTTCAGTCTGAAACTGGCGAGACACTCACGACTCAGAGAGACATCGTCAATGCAGTGCGCAACTATTACGAAGACCTATACACTGCCAACCCGGTATGTGAAGAGTCCTTCGATGAGTTCCTTAGTTACATAGCTCCACAGGTCTCGGACGAGGAAAACGAAGACCTTCTCGTTGAGTGTACTAACGAAGATATCCACAGAATCATCTGCAAATCTCCTCTGAGGAAATCGCCGGGACCGGATGGTTTGCCTGTTGAATTTTATAAACGATACTGGCCACTGATTGGTGACATGTTTACCCGAATGACGAACGAGGTGCTTCAGGGAAAGCATTTACCTGCTGTTTTTAAAGAGAGCACAATAGTACTAATCCCAAAAAATGCTGCAAAAAGAAACCTCAACAACTTTCGTCCTATCTCCCTGTTAAACTCCGATTATAAAATCATCGGCAGAATTTTAAACAACAGACTCTCACAGTTGGCCAAAAAGATAGTAAGTCCATACCAGTCCTGTGTGCCTACCAAGAGCATTTTCAAAAGCATAGCTGAATATAGAGATATAATTGCAATCACTGCTGTGACCACCATAAAATGTGCTATCATGTTTATTGACTTCCAGAAAGCATTTGATCGTGTGGATCATAGATTCCTTAGTGCCACACTGAACAAAATAGGTTTTAATGAGCGAGTCGTAAGTGTGATCAGAAATGTTGCAACAGGCATCAGCGCTTGTATATCAGTTAACTGCCAGAGGACAAAGCAGATTCAGATCAGGCGCGGCGTTCCTCAAGGAAGCCCCCTTTCCATGTTCCTATTCGTGCTTTCATTAGAACCTTTCCTCCGCAGTGTTCATGCCACTCTAACTGGCATCACATTATCTGGTCACCGAACAGTCATAAACGCCTATGCCGATGATGTCGGAGTCGTCCTGCGAAATCCCGACGACATTTTGAAATTGGAAACGCTAATTAAAAAGTACTGTAGAGTCTCCGGAGCAGGTGTCAACGCAAACAAAAGCAAACTCCTAAACCTGCGGGGTTTTCAACATACCACCTTAGCCTGGGCCACAATGGTCACCCAATGCAAAGCACTAGGAATAACACTGACACCTTGTCCGTTAAAAATGGCAGCTATCAATTGGAGAAATACGTCGGGACAACTTCTTGGAACAACAAGGGAAAACCTCCACCGTAACATGAACCAAGTTCAGAGGGTGATTTTCATTAACCACTGCATTCTCTCCAGGAGTTACTTTATAGCACAGATCTTCCCACTACCGAAAATGATTGGAAAAAAGATAATGTCTACCATTGCCAGCTATCTTTGGAGAGGGGATATATTCAGAGTCGACGCAAAAACTGCGACCTTAGATCCCAGGAATGGAGGTTTGGGGTTAGTTGACATCAGAAATAAGGCGTCTGCGCTTTTTATAAAAAGGACCGCCACTATCCTTAGCGACCACGCTGATAGCATTACAACTAAATTATTTGAAGTTGTCAGGCCTGCCAGTTTACAGGCGCCGGTGAATGTGCAAAAAATAAATAACCGGCTCCAGTACGTTCGTGTATATTTTGTGGAATTCAGCTATCTCGGCGGTGTCATCATCAACTCACGACGGATCACGGCCCGCGATATTCTGTGCCATCGAAAGAAAATGGAGGGGAGAAACAAATTGGAAAGTAAATACCCACACACTGATTGGGACGCCATATGGAAAAATATTAATATGCGTGGCCTACCATCGGACGTCAAGTCAGCGTGGTATAAAACAGTGAATGAGACCGTAAGCACCAATGAAAGGTTACATGCAATCGGCGTTAGCGACACGAACCTATGTCTCAAATGTAAATTGATCGACACGTTAGTGCACAGATTCACGTGCGGTGGCAATCTACAACTCTGTAATTGGATTAGGGAACAACTGGCTTTTCTTACGAGATCTTCGGTGGAAAATTTTCCCCCTGTTACATTCCTCAGGCCTCAGACTTGCTATTTTCCAGCAGCAAAAAACAACTCGGTCCATTGGTTAATGGGACACTATGTGAATTACGTAATTAATCACCTGGGAAATGACAATTCCACTGATTTTTACATGTACTTGAAGTGTGCTTTTTATAACGCCCTGAAATATAAAGACCACAAGAAAAACTACGGCAATATGCTTAAAATTGTATTCGAGCGACTGGGCATTGGTTGACAAGCCAACGAGATAAACAAAAATCGTTTATTTAAGCGAAACGACGCTTAAACAAAAACAATTGGGGAGAAGTACAATTTTACAGTTTCATATTAAAATCACTTATCCTCTGCTGGCAAAGAAGGCTATTTTGTTTATTGCACAGAAGAAGCCGAAGCCGAAAGCCAGTATCGCAGGGTTAAAGATAAATTGTTTTCTTATACATTCATTTTATGACTGAGAAGGAAGTCTCATTTGTTTTCATGGAAGGGAACATACTTTTTTATTATTATTATTAATCTCAAGAAGGAAAGGAGGCTATGGAATTAGTGCCTTAACATACAATTCCTTCTTCACATTCCATGAAGATTTTTCTTTTACAATAAAAAAAATAACAAACAAACAAAAATAATAATAATAACAATAAAAAAACTAAACAGAAATTAAAAAAAATAATATACAGGTTCAGGGTCCACTACTTCCTACAACTTTATTATATATTACAAAGAAGTATGCTAGGTTGCCGAGAAGCAGTGGATGAGAAAAAAAAAAAAAAAAAAAAAAAAAGCACTACAGCTATAACCTTCAATCTCTATTGCCTCGGCATGACATAAGTTTTTTGTTTCAAATGAAGCATCTTTTGGTTCAGGATTTCGAAGGCAAAACAGCATATATCTACGTATACAACAAGATGTAAAATTTCTTATTGAAAACTATGATAAAGACACGCCTCAGCAACAGGACTGGGTGGAGACATCGCGGCCAGGCCTCGAGATTTTGACCCCTGCCCGCTTTGCCTCCGCCTGCCTCATGCTGCTTATATAAAAAAAAAATAAAAATAAAATAAAAAAATAAAAAATGGATAAGGCGTCGGACTTCGGATCTGAAGATTACAGGTTCGAATGCTGTCAATTAAAAAAAAAAAAAGAAAAAAAAAAAAAAAAAAGCTCAGTCGGTACAGCATGATATTCTTAATGCCAGGGACGTGGGTTCGTGCCCCACGCTGGGCGGAACGGAATATTGTTCCGCTGCAGATGTAAATTACCGTTTTTCTGATTAACGTAATGTAATGGAAATAGCAACTTTTAACTTTGCCTACGTCTCTGTCAGTCGCAAGAAATCTCTATTTGAAGGTAAAGGTGATTTTGTAGACATGTGTGAAAGACATGTTCTGAAATGCAAGTGTTGTTGTTTGGAGAGCACATCGGTTACGTGTCAGATGTGTAGCCAAGCAGTAATGGATCGCCATAGCTGCAAATAGTAGTCGGTAATATGAAGTGTTGAAAAAAATAATAAAAAAAAAAAAAAAAAAAAAAAAAAAAAAAAGTTGGCAGATCGTTCGCTTAGTGTGTGAAAGGTCTCGGGTTCAAGCCCCGGCGCCTACATGTTTTGTGGTCAGTGCATGGTAAGTGCTGGTCGCGGAGAACCTAAAAGCACGCAAGAAGTTGCAAAACCAGCGTCACAGACTGATATGATGTGTACTGACATAAGGAGAGCAAGATGTAAGTGTGGGGACCGGCTGTTATCGAGGTGTCATCGAGTGCAGATCTGTCTAAGGTATCAAGGCTTAACGTCATTGAAGTCTAGTGAGTGGACAACACGTTCGTCATACTCAGAGCGATGTCCGAACTCTATTTTCGACGTTATGCGTGACACTTTCATTGTGGCCAACTACGATTCGATACAGAATGCACGAAACCTGAAAGACACCCTCACTGATACATAGAGAGCAGGATTTGTCTGCGGAATAATGGGAGTGCAAGGGTCTGTGACGTTGATATGGCTGTATGTAGCACTATTAGTCACAGGGGGGGTGGGCGTAGCTCAGGTGGTAGAGCGCTCGGTTGTCGTGCGAGGGGTCCTGGGATCGATACCCAGCGCCTCCAGAATTTTTAACACACCTACATTCGCACCTTGCCATGCAAGTGGAATAATTCACAACTAGCAGAGGTGTCTAGGCAGATACAAGCGAACGATTAGCATCCACAATTGGCAAGCGTGCTTTTATTCGTGCGCAGGAAGCACCCTCCTCCCACACCTACACTTAATTTAGAAACAGTACAAGTGTTCCCATAATATTCTCAAGCCTACGTCGGAAAGATATGCCTTTTGCCGAGTTCACGTAAATCCCACTGCACGTTCCCATTCTTTGCGTGCAGTCGGCTGCTACTGGTGTTGCTGGTTGTGACTGCTGATAACAGATGCCGTAGCAATCAATTCATGGAGTGAATTGTATGTTTTGAGATAGTCTGTCTCTGACAAGCAAGCGCAGGTGATATAGGTGCGAACACAGGAAGCTTGCAGCCCCTCGCTGCCTGCAGACACAGAGCAGCCACACTGAGAGAGCGGCCTAAGCCGTAGGCGAAATGTGCTCATTCGCTTTGGTGCGACGTGGAACTATAAATAAGGCTGCCACTAGCGTGAGCGTCGTGTAAAGTCGGAAAAGTCGGCTGCATGGGTGATTGCCAAGTTTGGGGAGCGTTTCGGAGTATGATCAGTGCAATGGAGACGCGGAAACTTGTTGTGGCCCAGTGTTTTGCAGTTGGACGACAAGAGTGGTACACAGTAGCAAAGAGCGAGGCACTGAGATGGCATGAACAATGGAGTGCACAATGGGGCTCGAGATGTGCTTGTTATCTCAGGTGCTGTGTGATTGTCGACAAGGAGTGAAATGGACCAATTTGTGACCGCCCTTTCAATTTAAGACGTTAAAAACAGACGGAATTTGCATTCGTAATACCAGAGCATCGAAACTACTTGGAACTCTTGTGTATATGAACGTGTCCGCGCCTTTGTACTCTGGTACCTTCGCCGCTACAAACCAACCAACCATCGTGTCCGTGCACATCAGAGTCACAAAGAATGGAGAATAGGCAGGCTTTGTCGTGTGTGCAGCCGTAGCTCAGTTGGCAGATCGTTCGCTTAGTGTGTGAAAGGTCTCGGGTTCAAGCCCCGGCGCCTACATGTTTTGTGGTCAGTGCATGGTAAGTGCTGGTCGCGGAGAACCTAAAGGCACGCAAGAAGTTGCAAAACCAGCGTCACAGACTGATATGATGTGTACTGACATAAGGAGAGCAAGATGTAAGTGTGGGGACCGGCTGTTATCGAGGTGTCATCGAGTGCAGATCTGTCTAAGGTATCAAGGCTTAACGTCATTGAAGTCTAGTGAGTGGACAACACGTTCGTCATACTCAGAGCGATGTCCGAACTCTATTTTCGACGTTATGCGTGCCACTTTCATTGTGGCCAACTACGATTCGATACAGAATGCACGAAACCTGAAAGACACCCTCACTGATACATAGAGAGTAGGATTTGTCTGCGGAATAATGGGAGTGCAAGGGTCTGTGACGTTGATATGGCTGTATGTAGCACTATTAGTCACAGGGGGGGTGGGCGTAGCTCAGGTGGTAGAGCGCTCGGTTGTCGTGCGAGGGGTACTGGGATCGATACCCAGCGCCTCCAGAATTTTTAACACACCTACATTCGCACCTTGCCATGCAAGTGGAATAATTCACAACTAGCAGAGGTGTCTAGGCAGATACAAGCGAACGATTAGCATCCACAATTGGCAAGCGTGCTTTTATTCGTGCGCAGGAAGCACCCTCCTCCCACACCTACACTTAATTTAGAAACAGTACAAGTGTTCCCATAATATTCTCAAGCCTACGTCGGAAAGATATGCCTTTTGCCGAGCTCACGTAAATCCCACTGCACGTTCCCATTCTTTGCGTGCAGTCGGCTGCTACTGGTGTTGCTGGTTGTGACTGCTGATAACAGATGCCGTAGCAATCAATTCATGGAGTGAATTGTATGTTTTGAGATAGTCTGTCTCTGACAAGCAAGAGCAGGTGATATAGGTGCGAACACAGGAAGCTTGCAGCCCCTCGCTGCCTGCAGACACAGAGCAGCCACACTGAGAGAGCGGCCTAAGCCGTAGGCGAAATGTGCTCATTCGCTTTGGTGCGACGTGGAACTATAAATAAGGCTGCCACTAGCGTGAGCGTCGTGTAAAGTCGGAAAAGTCGGCTGCATGGGTGATTGCCAAGTTTGGGGAGCGTTTCGGAGTATGATCAGTGCAATGGAGACGCGGAAACTTGTTGTGGCCCAGTGTTTTGCAGTTGGACGACAAGAGTGGTACACAGTAGCAAAGAGCGAGGCACTGAGATGGCATGAACAATGGAGTGCACAATGGGGCTCGAGATGTGCTTGTTATCTCAGGTGCTGTGTGATTGTCGACAAGGAGTGAAATGGACCAATTTGTGACCGCCCTTTCAATTTAAGACGTTAAAAACAGACGGAATTTGCATTCGTAATACCAGAGCATCGAAACTACTTGGAACTCTTGTGTATATGAACGTGTCCGCGCCTTTGTACTCTGGTACCTTCGCCGCTACAAACCAACCAACCATCGTGTCCGTGCACATCAGAGTCGCAAAGAATGGAGAATAGGCAGGCTTTGTCGTGTGTGCAGCCGTAGCTCAGTTGACAGATCGTTCGCTTAGTGTGTGAAAGGTCTCGGGTTCAAGCCCCGGCGCCTACATGTTTTGTGGTCAGTGCATGGTAAGTGCTGGTCGCGGCGAACCTAAAGGCACGCAAGAAGTTGCAAAACCAGCGTCACAGACTGATATGATGTGTACTGACATAAGGAGAGCAAGATGTAAGTGTGGGGACCGGCTGTTATCGAGGTGTCATCGAGTGCAGATCTGTCTAAGGTATCAAGGCTTAACGTCATTGAAGTCTAGTGAGTGGACAACACGTTCGTCATACTCAGTGCGATGTCCGAACTCTATTTTCGACGTTATGCGTGCCACTTTCATTGTGGCCAACTACGATTCGATACAGAATGCACGAAACCTGAAAGACACCCTCACTGATACATAGAGAGTAGGATTTGTCTGCGGAATAATGGGAGTGCAAGGGTCTGTGACGTTGATATGGCTGTATGTAGCACTATTAGTCACAGGGGGGGTGGGCGTAGCTCTGGTGGTAGAGCGCTCGGTTGTCGTGCGAGGGGTACTGGGATCGATACCCAGCGCCTCCAGAATTTTTAACACACCTACATTCGCACCTTGCCATGCAAGTGGAATAATTCACAACTAGCAGAGGTGTCTAGGCAGATACAAGCGAACGATTAGCATCCACAATTGGCAAGCGTGCTTTTATTCGTGCGCAGGAAGCACCCTCCTCCCACACCTACACTTAATTTAGAAACAGTACAAGTGTTCCCATAATATTCTCAAGCCTACGTCGGAAAGATATGCCTTTTGCCGAGTTCACGTAAATCCCACTGCACGTTCCCATTCTTTGCGTGCAGTCGGCTGCTACTGGTGTTGCTGGTTGTGACTGCTGATAACAGATGCCGTAGCAATCAATTCATGGAGTGAATTGTATGTTTTGAGATAGTCTGTCTCTGACAAGCAAGCGCAGGTGATATAGGTGCGAACACAGGAAGCTTGCAGCCCCTCGCTGCCTGCAGACACAGAGCAGCCACACTGAGAGAGCGGCCTAAGCCGTAGGCGAAATGTGCTCATTCGCTTTGGTGCGACGTGGAACTATAAATAAGGCTGCCACTAGCGTGAGCGTCGTGTAAAGTCGGAAAAGTCGGCTGCATGGGTGATTGCCAAGTTTGGGGAGCGTTTCGGAGTATGATCAGTGCAATGGAGACGCGGAAACTTGTTGTGGCCCAGTGTTTTGCAGTTGGACGACAAGAGTGGTACACAGTAGCAAAGAGCGAGGCACTGAGATGGCATGAACAATGGAGTGCACAATGGGGCTCGAGATGTGCTTGTTATCTCAGGTGCTGTGTGATTGTCGACAAGGAGTGAAATGGACCAATTTGTGACCGCCCTTTCAATTTAAGACGTTAAAAACAGACGGAATTTGCATTCGTAATACCAGAGCATCGAAACTACTTGGAACTCTTGTGTATATGAACGTGTCCGCGCCTTTGTACTCTGGTACCTTCGCCGCTACAAACCAACCAACCATCGTGTCCGTGCACATCAGAGTCGCAAAGAATGGAGAATAGGCAGGCTTTGTCGTGTGTGCAGCCGTAGCTCAGTTGACAGATCGTTCGCTTAGTGTGTGAAAGGTCTCGGGTTCAAGCCCCGGCGCCTACATGTTTTGTGGTCAGTGCATGGTAAGTGCTGGTCGCGGCGAACCTAAAGGCACGCAAGAAGTTGCAAAACCAGCTTCACAGACTGATATGATGTGTACTGACATAAGGAGAGCAAGATGTAAGTGTGGGGACCGGCTGTTATCGAGGTGTCATCGAGTGCAGATCTGTCTAAGGTATCAAGGCTTAACGTCATTGAAGTCTAGTGAGTGGACAACACGTTCGTCATACTCAGAGCGATGTCCGAACTCTATTTTCGACGTTATGCGTGCCACTTTCATTGTGGCCAACTACGATTCGATACAGAATGCACGAAACCTGAAAGACACCCTCACTGATACATAGAGAGTAGGATTTGTCTGCGGAATAATGGGAGTGCAAGGGTCTGTGACGTTGATATGGCTGTATGTAGCACTATTAGTCACCGGGGGGGTGGGCGTAGCTCAGGTGGTAGAGCGCTCGGTTGTCGTGCGAGTGGTACTGGGATCGATACCCAGCGCCTCCAGAATTTTTAACACACCTACATTCGCACCTTGCCATGCAAGTGGAATAATTCACAACTAGCAGAGGTGTCTAGGCAGATACAAGCGAACGATTAGCATCCACAATTGGCAAGCGTGCTTTTATTCGTGCGCAGGAAGCACCCTCCTCCCACACCTACACTTAATTTAGAAACAGTACAAGTGTTCCCATAATATTCTCAAGCCTACGTCGGAAAGATATGCCTTTTGCCGAGTTCACGTAAATCCCACTGCACGTTCCCATTCTTTGCGTGCAGTCGGCTGCTACTGGTGTTGCTGGTTGTGACTGCTGATAACAGATGCCGTAGCAATCAATTCATGGAGTGAATTGTATGTTTTGAGATAGTCTGTCTCTGACAAGCAAGCGCAGGTGATATAGGTGCGAACACAGGAAGCTTGCAGCCCCTCGCTGCCTGCAGACACAGAGCAGCCACACTGAGAGAGCGGCCTAAGCCGTAGGCGAAATGTGCTCATTCGCTTTGGTGCGACGTGGAACTATAAATAAAGCTGCCACTAGCGTGAGCGTTGCGTGAGCGTCGTGTAAAGTCGGAAAAGTCGGCTGCATGGGTGATTGCCAAGTTTGGGGAGCGTTTCGGAGTATGATCAGTGCAATGGAGACGCGGAAACTTGTTGTGGCCCAGTGTTTTGCAGTTGGACGACAAGAGTGGTACACAGTAGAGAAGAGCGAGGCACTGAGATGGCATGAACAATGGAGTGCACAATGGGGCTCGAGATGTGCTTGTTATCTCAGGTGCTGTGTGATTGTCGACAAGGAGTGAAATGGACCAATTTGTGACCGCCCTTTCAATTTAAGACGTTAAAAACAGACGGAATTTGCATTCGTAATACCAGAGCATCGAAACTACTTGGAACTCTTGTGTATATGAACGTGTCCGCGCCTTTGTACTCTGGTACCTTCGCCGCTACAAACCAACCAACCATCGTGTCCGTGCACATCAGAGTCGCAAAGAATGGAGAATAGGCAGGCTTTGTCGTGTGTGCAGCCGTAGCTCAGTTGACAGATCGTTCGCTTAGTGTGTGAAAGGTCTCGGGTTCAAGCCCCGGCGCCTACATGTTTTGTGGTCAGTGCATGGTAAGTGCTGGTCGCGGCGAACCTAAAGGCACGCAAGAAGTTGCAAAACCAGCGTCACAGACTGATATGATGTGTACTGACATAAGGAGAGCAAGATGTAAGTGTGGGGACCGGCTGTTATCGAGGTGTCATCGAGTGCAGATCTGTCTAAGGTATCAAGGCTTAACGTCATTGAAGTCTAGTGAGTGGACAACACGTTCGTCATACTCAGTGCGATGTCCGAACTGTATTTTCGACGTTATGCGTGCCACTTTCATTGTAGCCAACTACGATTCGATACAGAATGCACGAAACCTGAAAGACACCCTCACTGATACATAGAGAGTAGGATTTGTCTGCGGAATAATGGGAGTGCAAGGGTCTGTGACGTTGATATGGCTGTATGTAGCACTATTAGTCACAGGGGGGGTGGGCGTAGCTCAGGTGGTAGAGCGCTCGGTTGTCGTGCGAGTGGTACTGGGATCGATACCCAGCGCCTCCAGAATTTTTAACACACCTACATTCGCACCTTGCCATGCAAGTGGAATAATTCACAACTAGCAGAGGTGTCTAGGCAGATACAAGCGAACGATTAGCATCCACAATTGGCAAGCGTGCTTTTATTCGTGCGCAGGAAGCACCCTCCTCCCACACCTACACTTAATTTAGAAACAGTACAAGTGTTCCCATAATATTCTCAAGCCTACGTCGGAAAGATATGCCTTTTGCCGAGTTCACGTAAATCCCACTGCACGTTCCCATTCTTTGCGTGCAGTCGGCTGCTACTGGTGTTGCTGGTTGTGACTGCTGATAACAGATGCCGTAGCAATCAATTCATGGAGTGAATTGTATGTTTTGAGATAGTCTGTCTCTGACAAGCAAGCGCAGGTGATATAGGTGCGAACACAGGAAGCTTGCAGCCCCTCGCTGCCTGCAGACACAGAGCAGCCACACTGAGAGAGCGGCCTAAGCCGTAGGCGAAATGTGCTCATTCGCTTTGGTGCGACGTGGAACTATAAATAAGGCTGCCACTAGCGTGAGCGTCGTGTAAAGTCGGAAAAGTCGGCTGCATGGGTGATTGCCAAGTTTGGGGAGCGTTTCGGAGTATGATCAGTGCAATGGAGACGCGGAAACTTGTTGTGGCCCAGTGTTTTGCAGTTGGACGACAAGAGTGGTACACAGTAGCAAAGAGCGAGGCACTGAGATGGCATGAACAATGGAGTGCACAATGGGGCTCGAGATGTGCTTGTTATCTCAGGTGCTGTGTGATTGTCGACAAGGAGTGAAATGGACCAATTTGTGACCGCCCTTTCAATTTAAGACGTTAAAAACAGACGGAATTTGCATTCGTAATACCAGAGCATCGAAACTACTTGGAACTCTTGTGTATATGAACGTGTCCGCGCCTTTGTACTCTGGTACCTTCGCCGCTACAAACCAACCAACCATCGTGTCCGTGCACATCAGAGTCGCAAAGAATGGAGAATAGGCAGGCTTTGTCGTGTGTGCAGCCGTAGCTCAGTTGACAGATCGTTCGCTTAGTGTGTGAAAGGTCTCGGGTTCAAGCCCCGGCGCCTACATGTTTTGTGGTCAGTGCATGGTAAGTGCTGGTCGCGGCGAACCTAAAGGCACGCAAGAAGTTGCAAAACCAGCGTCACAGACTGATATGATGTGTACTGACATAAGGAGAGCAAGATGTAAGTGTGGGGACCGGCTGTTATCGAGGTGTCATCGAGTGCAGATCTGTCTAAGGTATCAAGGCTTAACGTCATTGAAGTCTAGTGAGTGGACAACACGTTCGTCATACTCAGAGCGATGTCCGAACTCTATTTTCGACGTTATGCGTGCCACTTTCATTGTGGCCAACTACGATTCGATACAGAATGCACGAAACCTGAAAGACACCCTCACTGATACATAGAGAGTAGGATTTGTCTGCGGAATAATGGGAGTGCAAGGGTCTGTGACGTTGATATGGCTGTATGTAGCACTATTAGTCACAGGGTGGGTGGGCGTAGCTCAGGTGGTAGAGCGCTCGGTTGTCGTGCGAGGGGTACTGGGATCGATACCCAGCGCCTCCAGAATTTTTAACACACCTACATTCGCACCTTGCCATGCAAGTGGAATAATTCACAACTAGCAGAGGTGTCTAGGCAGATACAAGCGAACGATTAGCATCCACAATTGGCAAGCGTGCTTTTATTCGTGCGCAGGAAGCACCCTCCTCCCACACCTACACTTAATTTAGAAACAGTACAAGTGTTCCCATAATATTCTCAAGCCTACGTCGGAAAGATATGCCTTTTGCCGAGTTCACGTAAATCCCACTGCACGTTCCCATTCTTTGCGTGCAGTCGGCTGCTACTGGTGTTGCTGGTTGTGACTGCTGATAACAGATGCCGTAGCAATCAATTAATGGAGTGAATTGTATGTTTTGAGATAGTCTGTCTCTGACAAGCAAGCGCAGGTGATATAGGTGCGAACACAGGAAGCTTGCAGCCCCTCGCTGCCTGCAGACACAGAGCAGCCACACTGAGAGAGCGGCCTAAGCCGTAGGCGAAATGTGCTCATTCGCTTTGGTGCGACGTGGAACTATAAATAAGGCTGCCACTAGCGTGAGCGTCGCGTGAGCGTCGTGTAAAGTCGGAAAAGTCGGCTGCATGGGTGATTGCCAAGTTTGGGGAGCGTTTCGGAGTATGATCAGTGCAATGGAGACGCGGAAACTTGTTGTGGCCCAGTGTTTTGCAGTTGGACGACAAGAGTGGTACACAGTAGCAAAGAGCGAGGCACTGAGATGGCATGAACAATGGAGTGCACAATGGGGCTCGAGATGTGCTTGTTATCTCAGGTGCTGTGTGATTGTCGACAAGGAGTGAAATGGACCAATTTGTGACCGCCCTTTCAATTTAAGACGTTAAAAACAGACGGAATTTGCATTCGTAATACCAGAGCATCGAAACTACTTGGAACTCTTGTGTATATGAACGTGTCCGCGCCTTTGTACTCTGGTACCTTCGCCGCTACAAACCAACCAACCATCGTGTCCGTGCACATCAGAGTCGCAAAGAATGGAGAATAGGCAGGCTTTGTCGTGTGTGCAGCCGTAGCTCAGTTGACAGATCGTTCGCTTAGTGTGTGAAAGGTCTCGGGTTCAAGCCCCGGCGCCTACATGTTTTGTGGTCAGTGCATGGTAAGTGCTGGTCGCGGCGAACCTAAAGGCACGCAAGAAGTTGCAAAACCAGCGTCACAGACTGATATGATGTGTACTGACATAAGGAGAGCAAGATGTAAGTGTGGGGACCGGCTGTTATCGAGGTGTCATCGAGTGCAGATCTGTCTAAGGTATCAAGGCTTAACGTCATTGAAGTCTAGTGAGTGGACAACACGTTCGTCATACTCAGTGCGATGTCCGAACTCTATTTTCGACGTTATGCGTGCCACTTTCATTGTGGCCAACTACGATTCGATACAGAATGCACGAAACCTGAAAGACACCCTCACTGATACATAGAGAGTAGGATTTGTCTGCGGAATAATGGGAGTGCAAGGGTCTGTGACGTTGATATGGCTGTATGTAGCACTATTAGTCACAGGGGGGGTGGGCGTAGCTCAGGTGGTAGAGCGCTCGGTTGTCGTGCGAGTGGTACTGGGATCGATACCCAGCGCCTCCAGAATTTTTAACACACCTACATTCGCACCTTGCCATGCAAGTGGAATAATTCACAACTAGCAGAGGTGTCTAGGCAGATACAAGCGAACGATTAGCATCCACAATTGGCAAGCGTGCTTTTATTCGTGCGCAGGAAGCACCCTCCTCCCACACCTACACTTAATTTAGAAACAGTACAAGTGTTCCCATAATATTCTCAAGCCTACGTCGGAAAGATATGCCTTTTGCCGAGTTCACGTAAATCCCACTGCACGTTCCCATTCTTTGCGTGCAGTCGGCTGCTACTGGTGTTGCTGGTTGTGACTGCTGATAACAGATGCCGTAGCAATCAATTCATGGAGTGAATTGTATGTTTTGAGATAGTCTGTCTCTGACAAGCAAGCGCAGGTGATATAGGTGCGAACACAGGAAGCTTGCAGCCCCTCGCTGCCTGCAGACACAGAGCAGCCACACTGAGAGAGCGGCCTAAGCCGTAGGCGAAATGTGCTCATTCGCTTTGGTGCGACGTGGAACTATAAATAAGGCTGCCACTAGCGTGAGCGTCGTGTAAAGTCGGAAAAGTCGGCTGCATGGGTGATTGCCAAGTTTGGGGAGCGTTTCGGAGTATGATCAGTGCAATGGAGACGCGGAAACTTGTTGTGGCCCAGTGTTTTGCAGTTGGACGACAAGAGTGGTACACAGTAGCAAAGAGCGAGGCACTGAGATGGCATGAACAATGGAGTGCACAATGGGGCTCGAGATGTGCTTGTTATCTCAGGTGCTGTGTGATTGTCGACAAGGAGTGAAATGGACCAATTTGTGACCGCCCTTTCAATTTAAGACGTTAAAAACAGACGGAATCTGCATTCGTAATACCAGAGCATCGAAACTACTTGGAACTCTTGTGTATATGAACGTGTCCGCGCCTTTGTACTCTGGTACCTTCGCCGCTACAAACCAACCAACCATCGTGTCCGTGCACATCAGAGTCGCAAAGAATGGAGAATAGGCAGGCTTTGTCGTGTGTGCAGCCGTAGCTCAGTTGGCAGATCGTTCGCTTAGTGTGTGAAAGGTCTCGGGTTCAAGCCCCGGCGCCTACATGTTTTGCGGTCAGTGCATGGTAAGTGCTGGTCGCGGCGAACCTAAAGGCACGCAAGAAGTTGCAAAACCAGCGTCACAGACTGATATGATGTGTACAGACATAAGGAGAGCAAGATGTAAGTGTGGGGACCGGCTGTTATCGAGGTGTCATCGAGTGCAGATCTGTCTAAGGTATCAAGGCTTAACGTCATTGAAGTCTAGTGAGTGGACAACACGTTCGTCATACTCAGAGCGATGTCCGAACTCTATTTTCGACGTTATGCGTGCCACTTTCATTGTGGCCAACTACGATTCGATACAGAATGCACGAAACCTGAAAGACACCCTCACTGATACATAGAGAGTAGGATTTGTCTGCGGAATAATGGGAGTGCAAGGGTCTGTGACGTTGATATGGCTGTATGTAGCACTATTAGTCACAGGGGGGGTGGGCGTAGCTCAGGTGGTAGAGCGCTCGATTGTCGTGCGAGGGGTACTGGGATCGATACCCAGCGCCTCCAGAATTTTTAACACACCTACATTCGCACCTTGCCATGCAAGTGGAATAATTCACAACTAGCAGAGGTGTCTAGGCAGATACAAGCGAACGATTAGCATCCACAATTGGCAAGCGTGCTTTTATTCGTGCACAGGAAGCACCCTCCTCCCACACCTACACTTAATTTAGAAACAGTACAAGTGTTCCCATAATATTCTCAAGCCTACGTCGGAAAGATATGCCTTTTGCCGAGTTCACGTAAATCCCACTGCACGTTCCCATTCTTTGCGTGCAGTCGGCTGCTACTGGTGTTGCTGGTTGTGACTGCTGATAACAGATGCCGTAGCAATCAATTCATGGAGTGAATTGTATGTTTTGAGATAGTCTGTCTCTGACAAGCAAGCGCAGGTGATATAGGTGCGAACACAGGAAGCTTGCAGCCCCTCGCTGCCTGCAGACACAGAGCAGCCACACTGAGAGAGCGGCCTAAGCCGTAGGCGAAATGTGCTCATTCGCTTTGGTGCGACGTGGAACTATAAATAAGGCTGCCACTAGCGTGAGCGTTGCGTGAGCGTCGTGTAAAGTCGGAAAAGTCGGCTGCATGGGTGATTGCCAAGTTTGGGGAGCGTTTCGGAGTATGATCAGTGCAATGGAGACGCGGAAACTTGTTGTGGCCCAGTGTTTTGCAGTTGGACGACAAGAGTGGTACACAGTAGCAAAGAGCGAGGCACTGAGATGGCATGAACAATGGAGTGCACAATGGGGCTCGAGATGTGCTTGTTATCTCAGGTGCTGTGTGATTGTCGACAAGGAGTGAAATGGACCAATTTGTGACCGCCCTTTCAATTTAAGACGTTAAGAACAGACCGAATTTGCATTCGTAATACCAGAGCATCGAAACTACTTGGAACTCTTGTGTATATGAACGTGTCCGCGCCTTTGTACTCTGGTACCTTCGCCGCTACAAACCAACCAACCATCGTGTCCGTGCACATCAGAGTCGCAAAGAATGGAGAATAGGCACGCTTTGTCGTGTGTGCAGCCGTAGCTCAGTTGGCAGATCGTTCGCTTAGTGTGTGAAAGGTCTCGGGTTCAAGCCCCGGCGCCTACATGTTTTGTGGTCAGTGCATGGTAAGTGCTGGTCGCGGCGAACCTAAAGGCACGCAAGAAGTTGCAAAACCAGCGTCACAGACTGATATGATGTGTACTGACATATGGAGAGCAAGATGTAAGTGTGGGGACCGGCTGTTATCGAGGTGTCATCGAGTGCAGATCTGTCTAAGGTATCAAGGCTTAACGTCATTGAAGTCTAGTGAGTGGACAACACGTTCGTCATACTCAGAGCGATGTCCGAACTCTATTTTCGACGTTATGCGTGCCACTTTCATTGTGGCCAACTACGATTCGATACAGAATGCACGAAACCTGAAAGACACCCTCACTGATACATAGAGAGTAGGATTTGTCTGCGGAATAATGGGAGTGCAAGGGTCTGTGACGTTGATATGGCTGTATGTAGCACTATTAATCACAGGGGGGGTGGGCGTAGCTCAGGTGGTAGAGCGCTCGGTTGTCGTGCGAGGGGTACTGGGATCGATACCCAGCGCCTCCAGAATTTTTAACACACCTACATTCGCACCTTGCCATGCAAGTGGAATAATTCACAACTAGCAGAGGTGTCTAGGCAGATACAAGCGAACGATTAGCATCCACAATTGGCAAGCGTGCTTTTATTCGTGCGCAGGAAGCACCCTCCTCCCACACCTACACTTAATTTAGAAACAGTACAAGTGTTCCCATAATATTCTCAAGCCTACGTCGGAAAGATATGCCTTTTGCCGAGTTCACGTAAATCCCACTGCACGTTCCCATTCTTTGCGTGCAGTCGGCTGCTACTGGTGTTGCTGGTTGTGACTGCTGATAACAGATGCCGTAGCAATCAATTCATGGAGTGAATTGTATGTTTTGAGATAGTCTGTCTCTGACAAGCAAGCGCAGGTGATATAGGTGCGAACACAGGAAGCTTGCAGCCCCTCGCTGCCTGCAGACACAGAGCAGCCACACTGAGAGAGCGGCCTAAGCCGTAGGCGAAATGTGCTCATTCGCTTTGGTGCGACGTGGAACTATAAATAAGGCTGCCACTAGCGTGAGCGTCGTGTAAAGTCGGAAAAGTCGGCTGCATGGGTGATTGCCAAGTTTGGGGAGCGTTTCGGAGTATGATCAGTGCAATGGAGACGCGGAAACTTGTTGTGGCCCAGTGTTTTGCAGTTGGACGACAAGACTGGTACACAGTAGCAAAGAGCGAGGCACTGAGATGGCATGAACAATGGAGTGCACAATGGGGCTCGAGATGTGCTTGTTATCTCAGGTGCTGTGTGATTGTCGACAAGGAGTGAAATGGACCAATTTGTGACCGCCCTTTCAATTTAAGACGTTAAAAACAGACGGAATTTGCATTCGTAATACCAGAGCATCGAAACTACTTGGAACTCTTGTGTATATGAACGTGTCCGCGCCTTTGTACTCTGGTACCTTCGCCGCTACAAACCAACCAACCATCGTGTCCGTGCACATCAGAGTCGCAAAGAATGGAGAATAGGCAGGCTTTGTCGTGTGTGCAGCCGTAGCTCAGTTGGCAGATCGTTCGCTTAGTGTGTGAAAGGTCTCGGTTTCAAGCCCCGGCGCCTACATGTTTTGTGGTCAGTGCATGGTATGTGCTGGTCGCGGCGAACCTAAAGGCACGCAAGAAGTTGCAAAACCAGCGTCACAGACTGATATGATGTGTACTGACATAAGGAGAGCAAGATGTAAGTGTGGGGACCGGCTGTTATCGAGGTGTCATCGAGTGCAGATCTGTCTAAGGTATCAAGGCTTAACGTCATTGAAGACTAGTGAGTGGACAACACGTTCGTCATACTCAGAGCGATGTCCGAACTCTATTTTCGACGTTATGCGTGCCACTTTCATTGTGGCCAACTACGATTCGATACAGAATGCACGAAACCTGAAAGACACCCTCACTGATACATAGAGAGTAGGATTTGTCTGCGGAATAATGGGAGTGCAAGGGTCTGTGACGTTGATATGGCTGTATGTAGCACTATTAGTCACAGGGGGGGTGGGCGTAGCTCAGGTGGTAGAGAGCTCGGTTGTCGTGCGAGGGGTACTGGGATCGATACCCAGCGCCTCCAGAATTTTTAACACACCTACATTCGCACCTTGCCATGCAAGTGGAATAATTCACAACTAGCAGAGGTGTCTCGGCAGATACAAGCGAACGATTAGCATCCACAATTGGCAAGCGTGCTTTTATTCGTGCGCAGGAAGCACCCTCCTCCCACACCTACACTTAATTTAGAAACAGTACAAGTGTTCCCATAATATTCTCAAGCCTACGTCGGAAAGATATGCCTTTTGCCGAGTTCACGTAAATCCCACTGCACGTTCCCATTCTTTGCGTGCAGTCGGCTGCTACTGGTGTTGCTGGTTGTGACTGCTGATAACAGATGCCGTAGCAATCAATTCATGGAGTGAATTGTATGTTTTGAGATAGTCTGTCTCTGACAAGCAAGCGCAGGTGATATAGGTGCGAACACAGGAAGCTTGCAGCCCCTCGCTGCCTGCAGACACAGAGCAGCCACACTGAGAGAGCGGCCTAAGCCGTAGGCGAAATGTGCTCATTCGCTTTGGTGCGACGTGGAACTATAAATAAGGCTGCCACTAGCGTGAGCGTTGCGTGAGCGTCGTGTAAAGTCGGAAAAGTCGGCTGCATGGGTGATTGCCAAGTTTGGGGAGCGTTTCGGAGTATGATCAGTGCAATGGAGACGCGGAAACTTGTTGTGGCCCAGTGTTTTGCAGTTGGACGACAAGAGTGGTACACAGTAGCAAAGAGCGAGGCACTGAGATGGCATGAACAATGGAGTGCACAATGGGGCTCGAGATGTGCTTGTTATCTCAGGTGCTGTGTGATTGTCGACAAGGAGTGAAATGGACCAATTTGTGACCGCCCTTTCAATTTAAGACGTTAAAAACAGACGGAATTTGCATTCGTAATACCAGAGCATCGAAACTACTTGGAACTCTTGTGTATATGAACGTGTCCGCGCCTTTGTACTCTGGTACCTTCGCCGCTACAAACCAACCAACCATCGTGTCCGTGCACATCAGAGTCGCAAAGAATGGAGAATAGGCAGGCTTTGTCGTGTGTGCAGCCGTAGCTCAGTTGGCAGATCGTTCGCTTAGTGTGTGAAAGGTCTCGGGTTCAAGCCCCGGCGCCTACATGTTTTGTGGTCAGTGCATGGTAAGTGCTGGTCGCGGCGAACCTAAAGGCACGCAAGAAGTTGCAAAACCAGCGTCACAGACTGATATGATGTGTACTGACATAAGGAGAGCAAGATCTAAGTGTGGGGACCGGATGTTATCGAGGTGTCATCGAGTGCAGATCTGTCTAAGGTATCAAGGCTTAACGTCATTGAAGACTAGTGAGTGGACAACACGTTCGTCATACTCAGAGCGATGTCCGAACTCTATTTTCGACGTTATGCGTGCCACTTTCATTGTGGCCAACTACGATTCGATACAGAATGCACGAAACCTGAAAGACACCCTCACTGATACATAGAGAGTAGGATTTGTCTGCGGAATAATGGGAGTGCAAGGGTCTGTGACGTTGATATGGCTGTATGTAGCACTATTAGTCACAGGGGCGGTGGGCGTAGCTCAGGTGGTAGAGCGCTCGGTTGTCGTGCGAGGGGTACTGGGATCAATACCCAGCGCCTCCAGAATTTTTAACACACCTACATTCGCACCTTGCCATGCAAGTGGAATAATTCACAACTAGCAGAGGTGTCTAGGCAGATACAAGCGAACGATTAGCATCCACAATTGGCAAGCGTGCTTTTATTCGTGCGCAGGAAGCACCCTCCTCCCACACCTACACTTAATTTAGAAACAGTACAAGTGTTCCCATAATATTCTCAAGCCTACGTCGGAAAGATATGCCTTTTGCCGAGTTCACGTAAATCCCACTGCACGTTCCCATTCTTTGCGTGCAGTCGGCTGCTACTGGTGTTGCTGGTTGTGACTGCTGATAACAGATGCCGTAGCAATCAATTCATGGAGTGAATTGTATGTTTTGAGATAGTCTGTCTCTGACAAGCAAGCGCAGGTGATATAGGTGCGAACACAGGAAGCTTGCAGCCCCTCGCTGCCTGCAGACACAGAGCAGCCACACTGAGAGAGCGGCCTAAGCCGTAGGCGAAATGTGCTCATTCGCTTTGGTGCGACGTGGAACTATAAATAAGGCTGCCACTAGCGTGAGCGTCGCGTGAGCGTCGTGTAAAGTCGGAAAAGTCGGCTGCATGGGTGATTGCCAAGTTTGGGGAGCGTTTCGGAGTATGATCAGTGCAATGGAGACGCGGAAACTTGTTGTGGCCCAGTGTTTTGCAGTTGGACGACAAGAGTGGTACACAGTAGCAAAGAGCGAGGCACTGAGATGGCATGAACAATGGAGTGCACAATGGGGCTCGAGATGTGCTTGTTATCTCAGGTGCTGTGTGATTGTCGACAAGGAGTGAAATGGACCAATTTGTGACCGCCCTTTCAATTTAAGACGTTAAAAACAGACGGAATTTGCATTCGTAATACCAGAGCATCGAAACTACTTGGAACTCTTGTGTATATGAACGTGTCCGCGCCTTTGTACTCTGGTACCTTCGCCGCTACAAACCAACCAACCATCGTGTCCGTGCACATCAGAGTCGCAAAGAATGGAGAATAGGCAGGCTTTGTCGTGTGTGCAGCCGTAGCTCAGTTGGCAGATCGTTCGCTTAGTGTGTGAAAGGTCTCGGGTTCAAGCCCCGGCGCCTACATGTTTTGTGGTCAGTGCATGGTAAGTGCTGGTCGCGGCGAACCTAAAGGCACGCAAGAAGTTGCAAAACCAGCGTCACAGACTGATATGATGTGTACTGACATAAGGAGAGCAAGATGTAAGTGTGGGGACCGGCTGTTATCGAGGTGTCATCGAGTGCAGATCTGTCTAAGGTATCAAGGCTTAACGTCATTGAAGTCTAGTGAGTGGACAACACGTTCGTCATACTCAGAGCGATGTCCGAACTCTATTTTCGACGTTATGCGTGCCACTTTCATTGTGGCCAACTACGATTCGATACAGAATGCACGAAACCTGAAAGACACCCTCACTGATACATAGAGAGTAGGATTTGTCTGCGGAATAATGGGAGTGCAAGGGTCTGTGACGTTGATATGGCTGTATGTAGCACTATTAGTCACAGGGGGGGTGGGCGTAGCTCAGGTGGTAGAGCGCTCGGTTGTCGTGCGAGGGGTACTGGGATCGATACCCAGCGCCTCCAGAATTTTTAACACACCTACATTCGCACCTTGCCATGCAAGTGGAATAATTCACAACTAGCAGAGGTGTCTAGGCAGATACAAGCGAACGATTAGCATCCACAATTGGCAAGCGTGCTTTTATTCGTGCGCAGGAAGCACCCTCCTCCCACACCTACACTTAATTTAGAAACAGTACAAGTGTTCCCATAATATTCTCAAGCCTACGTCGGAAAGATATGCCTTTTGCCGAGTTCACGTAAATCCCACTGCACGTTCCCATTCTTTGCGTGCAGTCGGCTGCTACTGGTGTTGCTGGTTGTGACTGCTGATAACAGATGCCGTAGCAATCAATTCATGGAGTGAATTGTATGTTTTGAGATAGTCTGTCTCTGACAAGCAAGCACAGGTGATATAGGTGCGAACACAGGAAGCTTGCAGCCCCTCGCTGCCTGCAGACACAGAGCAGCCACACTGAGAGAGCGGCCTAAGCCGTAGGCGAAATGTGCTCATTCGCTTTGGTGCGACGTGGAACTATAAATAAGGCTGCCACTAGCGTGAGCGTCGTGTAAAGTCGGAAAAGTCGGCTGCATGGGTGATTGCCAAGTTTGGGGAGCGTTTTGGAGTATGATCAGTGCAATGGAGACGCGGAAACTTGTTGTGGCCCAGTGTTTTGCAGTTGGACGACAAGAGTGGTACACAGTAGCATAGAGCGAGGCACTGAGATGGCATGAACAATGGAGTGCACAATGGGGCTCGAGATGTGCTTGTTATCTCAGGTGCTGTGTGATTGTCGACAAGGAGTGAAATGGACCAATTTGTGACCGCCCTTTCAATTTAAGACGTTAAAAACAGACGGAATTTGCATTCGTAATACCAGAGCATCGAAACTACTTGGAACTCTTGTGTATATGAACGTGTCCGCGCCTTTGTACTCTGGTACCTTCGCCGCTACAAACCAACCAACCATCGTGTCCGTGCACA